>NC_136751.1:4355000-5747500 GCF_936440315.1 Barbus barbus
TTCGAAATACACTATATTGCCAAAAGTATTGGGTCACCCCCTTCTAATAAACATGTTTGACTACTTTGGTAATTTCTATGAATACAAATCTTAATGTTAAAGCATATAATGATATTCTAGGGAATTGTGTGCTTCTAAATTTATAGAAACAGTTTGGACAAGACTCTTTTCTATTCTTACATGACAGTGCCTCTGTGTATAAGATACTGTTCAAAAAGACATGATTGATTGAGTCAGTGTGGAAGAACTTACCTGGTCTGCAGAAAGCCAAGTCCTGATCCCAGCTGAACACCTCTGGTGTGACTTTAAATGCAGACCTTGAGCCAAAAACTCATCACCAAACACCAATGAATTGTATAGAACACTATAAGGACAAAATCTTTTCAACAGAAAAAGGCACTAACAAAACTGTGGAAACAAAGATGGAAACATAATTCATGTATTTAAAAATTGTATTTCCATCTCTGTTGCAACAGTTTTGGACATGTCTAAAATGACAGCACCCTTATGTACTTTATATGCATTAAAAGTAATTTTACTTTTCAGAGTTTGAGAAGCTGATGTTTTAGAAGCAACACTGCAGGCAAAAAAAAATATTTTTAAATTATCTGAGTATGTAATTTTTCCATGAATAACATCTGGGTTCCCCCAGTTGAAAAGCACAAACCTTCACTGGTGTGACTACAGTAAACAGTAGCTGAGAGGTTCAGAATCTGCCAGGCCATGAATAAGTAAATAAGTTAATAATATATGAGATAAAGAAATGTCACAAAATCATTTCGTTCCACTGAAACAGAAATTCTGCACTTCAGGTTTCACCAGGTGTTGTGTATATTGTCCTCTAGTGTTATCAGAATCAGAATGAGCTTTATTGGCCAAGTAGACAGCAACAGGACAGGACACAGATAATAAAAGAATAATATACAAATAGGCAATGTACAAAACAGCAAAAACACAATATATAATATAGACAACTATGTGTGTACAGGTCTGATATGTACAAATTTGAAATGAAAAAAAATACATAAAAAATAAGTGTGGTGAATAAATAATGTATAACAGAGTTGTGTGTTCCATGTTTATTGTTGAGTGTTCATGAGATGGATTGCCTGAGGGAAGAAACTGTTCCTGTGTCTGGTCGTTCTGGTGCTCAGAGCTCTGTAGCGTCGACCAGACGGTAACAGTTCAAAGAGGGATTGTGCTGGATGTGAGGGGTCCAGAGTGATTTTACCAGACCTTTTGCTCACTCTGGATGGGTACAGTTCTTGGAGAGTGGGGAGGGTTGTACCAATCATCCAAATGATTCATGATATTTTAGCAACTGAAACAAACTTTAAATACAGGCTTTAAATCACAGATACAAAAAGCATCGAATCTTAATGCTGGGAATGTACTTTCTCTATGGGGATAAATAAAAACTGATCTGATCTGAACTGAACAAATCTTACAAAATTATCTTACTATTTATTGTTATTTTAACTGTGATAAAATCTGCAAATTAAGGTTAACTGTGTGCCAAACAGGCCAAAACAGATCTAATTGGCCTGCTGCCTGTTTGAGCAACTTGCCTAGTAAATCAGTGTTTGATCCCAACATGTGTAGCGTTCAGTTCAGTGCTTATGCTCTGTTTTTATGTTTTATTTTCCCTCATTGTGCAGCTGTTATTGTGTGTATACAGTCTTTCTGAAGGACTAGACAGCATTTAGCAGAAACCTTTGTTCAGTGTCGTCCAGCACACAAAGAGAGGCCTTTGTTCTAAAGGCTCATTATTTTACTCCGAATCTCTGTTGCACACTGTTTTTCTTTTTGATTTTATTAAAGCAAATTACACTATTTGAATAATTCATGCTGTTCACAACTTGCTGTGTTGCTTCTTATTTATTCATGCCAGATCCTGACAGTTGAATATACACGCAACGCTTCTAAATTGCCCCATAAACTGTTGAAATAAATCTAATATTCAGAGGAAAAATGGATTTGATTATGATTTTTCTGAAGCCAGTTTCTTTATGCCACACAGCTGACAAAAAAGCAAATGTCAAACAATGACATTAACTATGAATATATGTCTGAACACCCATTCAAAGGATTTCTTTCCAATCCAAAGAAAAGTTGTTGAGGAAAGCTTGAAGGTTTCCCAATTTCTTGAGCTGACAAAGAAAAACAGATTTGGAAATAACAATTGCTTTGTTAAAAAATATACTGCACAGAAAGTAAGTGCACCCAAAAAGCTTGACTGAATTTTGACATCAATCCAGCCTTTCAATGCTTTTTTTCGTGACTTTAAAAACACACTGGGACCTGATAACATAGTAAAAATAAGGAAAACCCTTGTGAAAAATAAGAACACTTTAGCACACATTAGGAAAATGGAAATAGTATATTTTAAAAGGATATACTGTAGTGTGAACTGAATGTAATGTGTTCAGATAATTTAATTGTTGTTTACAATTAAACAATTTACCATTGCTTGGTGGATGATGTAAAATAAGAAAAGCATCAATTGTTGCTTTTAAATATTTTGCATTAGTTCACACACCAGCAAGATGTTCACTCGTGAAAGGCTTTTGTACTTATTTCACATGAAAAGAGAGTATGTGCATAGAGGTCTTAAAGGTATAGTAGTAAACATCAGCCCATATTATTTCAAGAGCTAGAGAAAATATTCATGTAAACCCTTGACTAACTGAATAAGTGAACTTCAGGGGAAAGATAAAGATAAAATAACTGAAAATATTATGATATGAGACCTTCAAAATTACAATATCAAAATCATGAGAGTTAATAATACAAACAAGCCATTTCTCATTCAGCATTGCAGAGATGAAGCATCATAGTGCGTTTCTGTGAAAAGGTCTTTCAGGACCAGAGGGGAGAACAGACCTCAATACGCAAACAAACCCGCCCAGAGACACACTAGCTCCAATCCCCCACACTGCGAGAAGACACAGAGAGAATGAGGCAAAACAGAGAAAGAGAGCGAACTGTTAAGGTAACTGAGAGAAGGATGAGCTGGAAGTCTCATGAGGACATGAACACAGTGAGAGAAAAGAGGAAAAGAGAAATCTTGTGCGAGACAGAGATGTAATCTAGGACAAATCTGAACATTGTACATGGCTCACAGCGTCCATAAATACCTGGACCATGATGGTGCAAAATCTGTCATTCAGGAAAGAAATCGGTCACAGGATGTTCTGTATGCACACCATGCAAGATTATGTTTCCAAATACAATCAGACGATGCAGTCAACCCCTCAAAATACTCTCGCTGTAACACATGCGCTGTGACGTTGTGTGCTAGTGCCCTGCTGTGAGTCACTGATGGTCCGTTCTATCTTAGTGACGGCAAATGAATCACAGCCAACTGACCCCAATGCCACTGAGTGTGCAAAAGTCACAAATGCACCATCACAGGACACACAAAAGCACGTCTAATTACAGGAATAAGGTGCTGTGAGGAAAAATCATATTAGTCACTAATACTGTATCACAGCCTTTTTTTCACCACTCCTATCAAATCCTGATGGATAAAATTAATTCCCAGTCAACTCAGTATTATGTATCACCTGGAAATAAATCAAAATAAAGAACCATGTTTTACATATTATACTATTTAAAACTAATGAACTATTTCAAGACCATTCCATCAAAACTTTAAGCTTCAAAAAGCTCAGAAAAACATTGTAAAGCTAATCCATATAAGCGGTTTAATCCATGTTTTCCAAAAAGATTTGAATGCTTTATAAGAGATACATTGATAAGAGAAGATGGATGGATGGATGGATGGATGGGCCACAGCAAATGATGTCTGATGACAAAACAAGCTGTCTCTCCCAACAAATATGATCTTTAGCATTACGTAACCAGAAAACCATGCCAAAACCAGTTATATTTGATTTACTTGCTCTCTGAACTATTTTAAGATGAGAATTCTTCTTGTAAGGCATTACTAAAATCTATTCCACCCCTGCAGATCTATGATTAACCTTCAGTAAAGAACCACCTCTCAACATCCGTGTCCACCTCTCTGAGCTGAAACGTGTTTCAAACACAGCCCACCTGTTTCCAGATTTCACTTACTCAACTGCTTCCCACTGCAGGCCTGTGGCACAGTTAACTGTGCTCTCCTGAGACAAGAACCTCATATTTCTTCTCTATTCTGAGCGCTTTTCAAGAGCAGCTAGTTTAAGACAGCAATGGCCCCTTGATGAGAATCACTGCTGCTATATTCAGTCTGGAGAAGCTTTAGCTCCTCACTAGAGACGGCTGTAAATAGTGTCTGGACTGCTGTGCTACTATTAGCCTACCATGTAAGCTCTGTATCTGCTAATATATCACAAGGGGAGGGGGTGAATGTTGTGATGTACCCTGTGGTTTATGCCTCACTGGAAATTCTATACAAGTCAATCAGTCAGTCATAAACAAGTGACATTTGATGATCCATTTCCTCAGGAGACGTCGCATTGGCACGCTTTGAGCTCTGAAGATCCAGGAGCATTTTCTATATGATTCAGTTGCTTATTTTCTGAAAATGAGTAACAAGGGCTTTTGTGGAAAAAAAAGTGGGCTTAATTATGTTGAATGTGCACTTCTAGTGTCCTTCAAATCTTAAAATCATAGTTAAAAAAATGTTGCAGATAATATAATACTAATGAAATAAAAGGCACTTAAAGAGAGTACACTTTAAGACTACTCTTAAAGGTGCACTAAGCAATTTTTGAAAAACGCCCCATTTCCCAAAACACACTTGCAGCCAATCAGCAGTAAGGTGCATGTCTTGTAATGATACAGCTCTCAATTTGAGTGCACAGGACGGATATTAGCAGATCGATCACAGATAGAGAGAACTGGAAGATAAAAAAGAGGAAAATATCAGAGGAACAAAACATTAAAAAGAAGGGTTATGATCAGGCAGGAGGTAGGAATGGCGTAAATATTGGAGCAGCTTGGAACCGAATGCCCAGGTTGCGTTGTTTCTTCTTGGTAGGTGAGTAACGTTGATTTTGCTTTGTTTCACACAACTTATATGTGTTGGCTTTTGCTTAAATATGCTTGTGTGTCATCTTCACTTGTTTGCACGATCATCGTTAAGCCAGGGTTGTGCACATATGTGTGGGGCGGAGATATCAAAATAGGGGCGAGGTCCTAATTGGGCTATGGCCGTGTTTGTTTTGGTGCTTTCAAATATCAACATCATTTGGCAAAAATCGCTTAGTGCACCTTTAACACACTTTTAAAAAATGCATTTTGTAATGTAAAATTAACATTTTTACTATCATTTTTAATATCATTATTGTGTTAACAATCTTGATGTGTTGACTAACATACTAAAGCACATGTAAAGTACTTCACTACAATTGTAACTGCATTTTGTTATTCAATATTACATTTAAAGTATGCTAAAGTTAACTAAAATGTACTTCATTTTCATAAAGGGGTACCAAGTTAAAAATAAATAAATGGAGCGATAAAGAATGGGTAACACTTTATTTTAAGGTGTCATTGTTAAACATGTTACATGTACTTAAATTATGCATAATTACAAGCAAGTAACCATAAGCCAAACCCTAATTCTAACCATATAGTAAGTACATGTAGTTAATTAATATTACTCAGTACTTAAATGTATAATTACACTGTAACAAGGACACCTTAAAATAAAGTGTAACCAAAGAATGCAATGGAAATAAAAATGTTTCACAGTTACAGTAACAGCCTTTATAGTGAAATGATAGTTCACCTAAAAATTAAGTTCTTTTAATTGCTCGTTGTTGCATGTATAATGTTCTTCCATGGAACACAAAACAAGACATTTTGTAGAATGTTCCATCTGCTCTTTTCCATAATAAAAGTGAAGGGGAACTAGGTCTGTTAAATCTTTCCCCGCCATTGACAAGATATCTCGTTAATTAAGAGACAACGTTTCCCCGCCATTGACGAGTTTTTACGGCAATCCGTGTACTAGGTATATTACGGTAAGGAAAGCTCTAGCGCATGTCCTGAATGAGTTACGGGACTTCCGGGTCTTACGAGTCCAATGATCAGCATAAATGGAAGGATCAGAGAACATGTAGATCATATATGTAGATCATGTTTTGAACATTTTGAATCTGATTGGGACAAATTAGTCAGAGAGAGATGTCTTTACAGACACAGAAACATCTCTAGTTGTGTATGGACCCATAACCTGTCAATCTAAATATGTGTGTGTGTGTGCGTGTGTGTGTGTGTGTGTGTGTGTTTGCATTATGATCTATATATATACAGTGGTGTGAAAAAGTGTTGACCCCTTTCCTGATTTTATTTTATTTTTTTGCATGTTTGTCACACTTTAATGTTTCAGATCATCAAACAAATTTAAATATTAATCAAAGATAACAGAAGTAAACACAAAAAGTGTTTCCTTCCCAGGAGTGGCCGGCCGACAAAAATTACCCCAAGAGCACAGCGATGACTCATCCAAGAGGTCACAAAAGACCCCACAACAACATCTAAAGAACTGCAGGCATCACTTGCCTCAGTTAAGGTCAGTGTTCATGACACCATAAGAAAGAGACTGGGCAAAAATGGCCTGCATGGAAGAGTTCCAAGATGAAAACCACTGCTGAGCAAAAAGAACATAAAGGCTCGTCTCAGTTTTGCCAGAAAACATTTTGATGATCCCAAAGACTTTTGGGAAAATACTCTGTGGACTGACGAGACAAGAGTTGAACATTTTGGAAGGGTGTGTGTGTCCCATTACATCTGGCGTAAAAGTAACACAGCATTTCAGAAAAAGAACATCATACCAAAAGTAAAATATGGTGGTGGTAGTGTGATGGTCTGGGGCTGTTTTGCTGCTTCAGGACCTGGAAGACTTGCTGTGATAAATGGAACCATGAATTCAGCTGTCTGCCAAAAAATCCTGAAGGACAATGTCCGGCCATCTGTTTGTGACCTCAAGCTGAAGCGAACTTGGGTTCTGCAGCAGGACAATGATCCAAAACACACCAGCAAATCCACCTCAGAATGGCTGAAGAAAAACAAAATGAACACTTTGGAGTGGCTTAGTAAAAGTCCTGACCTGAATCCTATTGAGATGCTGTGGCATGACCTTAAAAAGGCAATTCATGCTCGAAAACCCTCCAAATGTGGCTGAATTACAACAATTCTGCCAAGATGAGTGGGACAAAATTCCCCCACAGCACTGTAACAGACTCATTGCAAGTTATCGCAAACGTTTGATTGCAATTGTTGCTGCTAAAGGTGGCCCAACCAGTTATTAGGTTTAGGGGGCAAACACTTTTTCACACAGGGCCATGTGGGTTTGAATTTTGTTTTCCCTTAAAAAAAAAACTTAATTTAAAAACTGCATGTTGTGTTTACTTGTGTTATCTTTGATTAATATTTAAATTTGTTTGATGATCTGAAACATTAAAGTGTGACAAACATGCAAAAAAATAAAAAATCAGGAAAGGGGTCAACACTTTTTCACACCACTGTATGTATATATATGTGTGTGTGTGTGTGTGTGTGTGTGTGTGTGTGTGTGCATGTTTATGTGGTTTATGAGGACACAAATTTGTATAATGACATGGGTATGACAGAGGTATTACAATATGAAGGTGGTTTATGAGGACACTGCCTATGTCCCTGTAATTCAAAAGGCTTAAAAAACATACTAAATGGTGTTTTTTTGAAAATCTAAAAATGCACAAAGTCTCCTGTGAGGGCTAAGTTTAGGTGTAGGGTTGGTGTAGGGCAATAGCACACACAGTTTGTTCAGTATAAAAACCATTACGCCTATGGAGAGTCCCCATAAACCACAAAAACCAACATGTGTGTGTGTGTGTGTGTGTGTGTGTGTGTGTGCGTGTGTGTGCGTGCGTGCGTGCGTGGGTGGGTGCATGTGTACAGTATGTATATGTATGTAGCTTATATGTGTGTGTTTGTGTGTATAAACGTGTGTGTGTGTGTGTGTGTGTGTGTGTGTGTGTCTGCCCTGTTTATTGAATGCAATTTCAGTTATTCATATAATTATTTACAGATGAAAGAATATGACATTTGAATGCATTTTGTTTGAAAATGCACTTTTTTGTCCAAAATGTTGTATTTCTGATGAAACCTATGTGCATTCAAGTGGTGATAAAACATGAACACATGAAGATAGAATAAAATAGTTTTATTTTGATATATAATATGTTCATACATTCATAGCAGAAAATATTCTGAGGGCCGTCAAATTTAGGTGAAAATCATCAAAAATGCTGGCGGTGGCTGGCAACTTTTGTTTTAAAAAACGCTGGCGGGGAAAGAGTTAAGCTTCAAAAAGTGAAAATATTCCCTAAAAACCTTCCCTAATGCAGCTTTTTCTTTTCCCAAATGCCATGTTTGATTGCAAACACTTTTTTAATGAAAATATCCTTTAAATTCATTAAATATCCCATCAAAATAACATTAGTTGATGAAAAAACAAAATTAAACGTTCAAACATTTTATATTTTCATTTAAATATGTATGAACGTTACATCATTCTCCAAAATGTTTAAAAAATAAATGTGAAAATGTCATTCATTGCGATTGGACTAATAAACACAATCACATACTTACTATATTTTAGTTTTTCAAACAATATAGAGTGAATATACACAATTATATAGAATATACACAACTTTATTTATGTTCCACTGAAGAAAGGAAGTCATACAGATTTGGAACGACTTGAAAGTAGAAAAATTTTGAGAATTGGTCTCTATACTAAAGTGTTAAATTTTTTGGTGAACTGTTCCTTTAACATAAGCCACTGTGTTGCTGTTTTCACAGCGCTGCAGTGATGGGGAGTCACAGAGTGTCATGGGTAATCTATTTTTCTCTTGTTATGTTTGCTCTACAAAGTAAACCGCCCCTGCATTTGGACCAAAAGTCTCACTGAACAACAGCAGAGAACTCTTTATGACAGAGTGAGAATAAGTGAATTAGACACCGGGAGTTTCATAGAACTGTAGTAATTTGATCAGTCTGTCTGAAGCGTGTGTTCCAGACAGCTCAAATATGATAAGACATCGCAACCATGTGGGAGAATGTCAGATCCTTCAGACTACTCGTGCTGGGTTACAGAGAAACTACACCAGCTCTTATTCAATAACATCTGAACTGACAGATGGAAACATTATTTGACAGACAAAGAGAGTAAACATGTACAAAGTTCTCTCTTATCTTGACAAACACCCACATGCTCCAAAAAAGCACTGAAGGCACCGAAAAGACATAAAGGAAGCTGTTCATGTTGCCTTCGGGTCCCTTCCCAGTCTCCACCTCTACTCGACTTCTGTATTCTTACTAAATCTCTAAAGAAGTCCTTAAAACCTGGAGAAAGCTATCCAAAAGCCTTTCAATGCATTGATTTGACTGATTCAAGACCTCTCGAAAGTACTTGCGCCACTCGGTTTGGCAGCAAGGGGTTTTGAACCAATCATCTAAGCCATAAATGCAACGTGATTAATTACTTTGGAGCCACATAAAATTATAATACTCATTCGTTTATAGCTTCAAAAGTTACCCACAGTCCCAAACACATTTACCAGTCCAGCACCTATCCTGAGCTATAATGTTCGTGTGAAATTAATTTATGAGCCAAGAACCTGCAACTGGTAAAAACAATTACCATAATATAATAAAACATTTATGACATTTATTGGTCACTTTTTGTTTATTTTGATCATGTTCTGTTGGGTAGGCCAAGGTGAAATCTTATTGAACCAATAGTATGATATAATTCGAGTTAAAATAAACAAAACTGCAATTGTATTTTAGAGGTAAAAATCTGAAATTATTCAATCAAATATTGATCACTGAACTAAAAAAGTCTCTGGTTTTCTTGGTCTGTTTTCTGGTTTGGATGTTCTGTCCTTCTTATCATCCTACACTCGATGTGCTGTCAGCAGGTGTATCTCAAGCCTAATTTGTTTCCTGAGCTGTAATTGCATCCTGGTGCCACAACACACATACAATATCTGTTTACATCCTTTCTAGGGTCACACTGTTCCACCTGACCCAAAAATTCTGCATTAGAAAAACATCGATTCTTCCACTGAGCTGTACAGGAACAGCACAAACACACTGCAACAAACGGCTTACTTGCAGCAAACGTGCGCAAATTAAGATTTGATATTGCATCTTTAAAGATTTAATACATATTCTAACCTTTCAATCCTCTCAGATCTAATGAAAACATTTCCATTTTTTGCTTTCCTCTACCCAAACATTTAAAGCGATTGTTAATGAAAATTAAAATAAAAAAATTTACTCTCTCTCTACAAGAAGAACGTCATGCAATTTTATAAGTTTAGAACTACATGAGGTTAATCAAATCATAGGAAAATGTTTATTTAAAAGGGATAGTTCACCGAAAAATGAAAATTCATTAATAACTCACCATTGTGTCGTTCCAAACCCATAAGACCTTCGCTCATCTTCGGAAAACAAATGAAGATATTTTTTATGAAGTCCAAGAGCTTTCTGACCCTGCATAGGCAACAAAACAACTGACTCGATCGAGGCCCAGAAAGATCGTAAAGGCATTGTTAAAATAGCCCATGTGACATCAGTGGTTCAGCCGTCGTTTTAAGAAACTACAAGAAAAATTTTGTGTGAAAAGAAAAGAAAAATAATGACTTTATTCAACAATTTCTTCTCTTCCATCTCAGTCTTCAAGGCTTGTTTACGAGAGTACCACGACGCATGTGTGTGGTGCTGCTAACGCAGAAATGTTAGTAGCCTACTTGACAGACAGCTGTGTTTCCATTCACACAGCATTCACACTATAGAACTGAACTTGAAAATTGGCTGTGAAAATGTAAAATAGGAGTTACTACTGTTATAGAACATTCTCTTTCACAAACAAACTGTGTGAAAATAACTGGCCTGAAACCTGTATTCTGTCCCTGGATGAAAATAGCCTTTGGAAGAGAAGCCAAGGAAACAAGGCAGAACCGGAAAGGTAGAATCTGTCCCCTTGAACACACACACAAAACAACAAACCACTTCACCAGAGAGACAGCCACTGAAGGAAAACACCATTAGTGGAGTACATACTCATTCTTAAACAGTAATCAAAGAGGAAAAACTGAGCCAAAGCAACAGATCTTTAATTTGGGTGGAAGGGTTGAGATGATAGCATTGGCAGAGAGCTCTGAGCCTGACAGGAAGCTCCACACAAGCAATCTGCACGGCTGAATTCATTTGGAGCGACAAAAAAGATGAATGGCAACCTGAGATGGGTCAGAACCTGAAATCTGTTGTCTCAAAGAGTAATCGGTTTTGAGGAATCAGTCACCTGGCTACATCACACATGAATAAACCTATAGAGCTCAGAAGAGATGGGAGAGTAGAAACTAAAAGACTTTTTGGTCTTTCCTCATTTATTTAGAAAATATTCAGCCTCAACCTTTGAAACTTTGCCTTGTCATTGTAATAGCATCCATCTGGCAAATCCATTAAATTTAAAACATGAATGGTACATGGCCCCGTCCATCGTCCCTTTGATACGGTGCAGTTGTCCTGTTCCCTTAGCGGAAAAACAGCCCGAATCATAATGTTTCCACCTCCATGTTTGACAGTGGGGATGGTGTTCTTGGGGTCATAGGCAGCATTCCTCCTCCTCCAAAGACGGCGAGTTGAGTTGATACCAAATAGCTAGATTTTTGTCTTATCTGACCACAACACTTTCACCCAGTTCTCCTCTGAATCATTCAGATGTTCATTGGCAAACTGCAGACAGGCCTGTACATGTCCTTTCTTGAGCAGGGGGACCTTGCGGGCGCTGCAGGATTTCAGTCATTCACAGCATAGTGTGTTATCAATTGTTTTCTTGGTGACTATGGTCCCAGCTGCCTTGAGATCATTGACCGAGGGAGATGGACAGTTATTTTGTGTTTCTTCTATTTGTGAATAATCACACCAGCTGTTGTCACCTTCTCACCAAGCTGCTTGGGTATGGTCTTGTAGCCCGTTCCAGCCTTGTGTAGGTATACAATCTTGTCCCTGACATCCTTGGACAGCTTTTTGGTCTTGGCCATGGTGGAGAGTTTAGAATCTGATTGATTGATTAGATTGATTGCTTCTGTGGACATGTGTCTTTTATATAGGTGGCAAACTGAGATTAGGAGCACTCCCTTTAAGAGAGTGCTCCTAATCTCAGCTCCTTATCTGTATAAAAGACACCTGGGAGCCAGAAATCTTGCTCATTGATAGGGGATCAAATACTTATTTCACTTATTAAAATGCAAATCAGTTTATAACTTTTTGGAAATGTATTTTTCTGGATTTTTTGTTGTTATTCTGTCTCACTGTTCAAATAAACTTACCCTTAAAATTATAGACTGATCATTTCTATGTCAGTGGGCAAACGTACAAAATCAGCAGGGTATCAAATAATTTTTTTCCCACTGTATACTTGTGATTAATTCATTGATTTGTTATTCATTTATTTTGATAAATACATACAGTGGTGTGAAAGTGTTGGCCCCCTTCCTTTTTTTGCATGTTTGTCACACTTTAATGTTTCAGATCATCAAACAAATTTAAATATTAATCAAAGATAACAAGTAAACACAACATGCAGTTTTTAAATGAAGTTATTTATTATGAAGGGAAAACAAAATCCAAACCCACATGGCCCTGTGTGAAAAAGTGCTTACCCCCTAAACCTAATAACTGGTTGGGCAACCCTTAGCATCAACAACTGCAATCAAGCGTTTGCGATAACTTGCAATGAGTCTGTTACAGCGCTGTGGAGGAATTTTGACCCACTCATCTTGGCAGAAATTGGCACTCCAAAGTCTTCATTTTGTTTTTCTTCAGCCATTCAGAGGTGGATTTGCTGGTGTGTTTTGGATCATTGTCTTGCTGCAGAACCCAAGTTCGCTTCAGCTTGAGGTCACAAACAGATGGCCGGACATTGTCCTTCAGGATTTTTTGGTAGACAGCTGAATTCATGGTTCATTTATCACAGCAAGTCTTCCAGGTCCTGAAGCAGCAAAACAGCCCCAGACCATCACACTACCACCACCATATTTTACTGTTGGTATGATGTTCTTTTTCTGAAATGCTGTGTTTCTTTTAGGCCAGATGTAATGGGGGGGACACCTTCCAAAAAGTTCAACTTTTGTCTCGTCAGTCCACAGAGTATTTTCCCAAAAGTCTTGGGGCTCATCAAGATGTTTTCTGGCAAAACTGAGACGAGCCTTTATGTTCTTTTTGCTCAGCAGTGGTTTTCTTGGAACTCTGCCATGCAGGCCATTTTTGCCCAGTCTCTTTCTTATGGTGTCATGAACACTGACCTTAACTGAGGCAAGTGAGGCCTGCAGTTCTTTAAATGTTGTTGTGGGGTCTTTTGTGACCTCTTGGATGAGTCGCTGCTGCGCTCTTGGGGTAATTTTGGTCAGCCGGCCACTCATGGGAAGGTTCATCACTGCTCCATGTTTTCTCCATTTGTGGATAATGGCTCTCACTGTGGTTCGCTGGAGTCCCAAAGCTTTAGAAATGGCTTTATAACCTTTTCCAGACTGATAGATCTCAATTACTTTCTTTCTCATTTGTTCCTGAATTTCTTCGGATCTCAACATGATGTGTAGCTTTTGAGGATCTTTTGGTCTACTTCACTTTGTCAGGCAGGTCCTATTTAAGTGATTTCTTGATTGCGAACAGGTGTGGCAGTAATCAGGCCTGGGTGTGGCTAGAGAACTCAGGTGTGATAAACCACAGTTATGCTTTAACGGGGGGGGGGGGGGGTAACTTTTTCACACAGGGCCATGTGGGTTTGGATTTTGTTTTCCCTTCCTAAAAAAACCCTTCATTTAAAAACTGCATGTTGTGTTTACTTCTGTTATCTTTGATTAATATTTAAATATGTTTGATGATCTGAAACATTAAAGTGTGACAAACATGCAATAAAATAAAAAATCAGGAAGGGGGCCAACACTTTTTCACACCACTGTATGTACAATTGCTGCATTATATGGGGAATTTTTGTACACAATAAAATAAATAAATAAATACAAAATACATGCTTTCTATAGCTGGTTTGCAGTCCCTTTTTTGAGGGCAAGACTGAATTCTGCTTCCTCATACCTGACTGCAGTGTGCATTAAGTTATTACCAGTGTTACATTTATTGAGTGTCAAAATTATCCTTACATTCCTCTAGAGCAATAGTGAATACGCCAGGATTCCTGTATTCTGACACCCTAAAACCGTGACAAAAATCCATGCAGCATAATGCCAAGAAGTCTTTCTGAGCCTCTTTGGATTAGACTGTCAGGCACCTCTCAGCTCTCCTCTGCACTGGGGTGAACCCAGCAGTTCCTCCAATGGTATGAACGCTCGGTAAGCTGATCAGAGGAGGAACCCTGCACTTAAAGCTCCATTAGGATTAATTGTGAATGCTTGACTAGATTATTACATTTTCCAAATAAAAAGTGACTGATAATTGCCCATGTAAAACACTGCTGGTCGGTTACATTTTATGAATACAAAAGGAGTAGTTTTTGCTCATGAATATTAGTGTGGTGTGGTTGATTGCCAGGCCCTTATCATGCGATTGCTAGGATGCTCTGAGTGACATTGCTATGCAGTTGCTGGGTGGTTGTTTGGGGTGATTGCTATGGCACTACTAGATTACTTGCTGACCCAGTTCAAAGAGCCCAGCCTCAAGACTTTGTTGTTGTGCCCTAAATGACTATGAACTTATACTATGCACTCTAGCGTATAACGTATTTAAGGTTATTTTCAGAGTCTGATAGGCCCTCCCCCTCCGCCACGGAAGGAAACTGTGACAGTTGAGTGCATGAAGTGTCCAATGATCCGCACTTCATTTTTTGGTTCATTTAGTGCATCATTTGGTTGTTTGAAGTGCACTTTTTCTTTTTGTAATTTTCAGTGAACACACTATCCAAAATGTGTACTTTATGATATTCTGGGTTTGGTTGCACCAAGCTGATTGTACAGTCAGTTCTAAAACTTTAACGTAAAGTTTCTTTCTTCTGTTGAACACAAAAGAAGTTATTTTGAAGAATTTTAAAGAACCAAACACTTGTTGGTCCCCATTGACTTCTGTAGTAGGGAAAAGATATACTATGGTAGTCAATAGGGAGCATCTTCTTTTACGTTCAACATTAGAAAGAAACTCAAGTTTGGAATCAATAAAAATACTGGTATAAAAATAAAACATAAGAAATGGCATTAAATTATTATGATTGGTTTTATTTGAGTTCTGCTGTTTAGATTTGGTTCATATTGAAGAGCCACAAACAAAGCTATTTATTTATATAGTGTTCTCTCTTAAATGCTTTAATGTTCTCTCTCCTAATATGTAAATATCAGCATTTTCATATACGGATTGAAATCTGTGAGGTAAATCAAGAGCTTATTGATGGATTTCAGTAAATCTGCCATTTTATTCCAGCTGTTACTCCTGGTCGGAGGCTTTCATAAATATTTAGTTTATACCTTACATAGTTACATTTCAACTAAGTTTAAAGTTGCAAATCAAAATTATTTAGACGTCAGTAAACTGCAACTTAGTGCTCCTTTACGCCAAAAAAAGGCTATGCTATAACTTTTGCACAGCTGACACATCTGGCCCCTGGTCTCTAAGTATTGCTTGAGTCCCGCCTTTAGTATAAATATGGGATTTTCACCTGGTTTACTGCGTATTCTCATCAAATCACATGGTTTGAGGAATCATTCATGTCCATAGCACAAATGTTGCAGAATGACCATGCTGTATGGTAATTACATCCCAAACCATACGGCAGAAGTAGTATGCTATTCTGAGCTAAGTGAAACACTACAGGTTAAGAGTAAGTGCTGGTCCTCCCTATACACAAAGTTGCGTAGGACCTACAAAAAAGTCAAAATGTCCATCTTGAGGACTTTTCAGTTAAATGCAGTCAGTTATGTCATTAGGGAACATAAAAAGTGGGGAAAGTAATCGAATGCTTGTCAGCATATTAGATCTGTGTATGTGGTGACAGCAGCCTAATAAACCTCCTGATGTCTCTGTCATTTAATAAGAAAGAATCCTTCACTGAACTGTAGTACATATAATATCAATGTATATTTAATTCATTCAGTGAAGACTGTAGTTGTTTATATTACATTTGATTACTTCATTCAGTTTCTATATATGCTATTGTAGGCTAAATTGTTTATTTCTTTTATATCTTTTTCTTTTGTATTTGTATGTATTGTATTGTATTGACTGTTTCAACTCACTGTTGTTTGCTGACCGCTCTGAAAGAACACATTAAGGGGCTGGAGGTCATTTTGGGGTTTTTATGAACACACTTTCAGGGTCTCAACTGATAAAGTTTTGCTTAGGGCCCCCAGAAGTCTAGGATCGGTACTGCTAGGAGTTGTTCAAATCCACAATCCAATAACCCAATAATTGCCTGAAGCACCACTGATACATATAAGCCAAATGACAGACACCCCAACCAGCCGATCATAGAACACATAACATACATAAGCCCATTCTCATTTATAATGAGTCTAAGTCTATTCAGAGTTACAGGAAAAGGAGGGAGTAGATGGGTTACTGTAGTGTCCTTCAGATCAGTTTCAGTAAAAGCGCCCTCTGCTGAACTCATCCGCAGTCATCGGTGGGCTATTCCTGTGTGGAGGTAGGGAGCGGGCAGAGGTTAAGGAGTGTACTTGAATACTATTAAGTCTTGGCATATGAAAGGTAGTGCTGTCAGTAATGCACTAAGTAGAGGAAAGCAGTATGTAGATTAGATTACACAGCTGCTGCGGTGTTCTATGGTTTATGTTCTCATCAGGGAGAGGTGACTTATCCAAACACCCTACTGTGCCGTCTCAAATGAAGGGACAGGGAAATTCTGAGTTAATGTGCATCTTTAGTGAATAAATGTTGACAGCACGCTCCCGTTATTGCAATCAGCATAAATTGCTTGTTAAGTGTTTTGGCAGGGATACAGAAGCTGTCTTGGTTTGGACAAGGTCATTTCAGGTCAGTGAGCTAAGCACACAGTCATTTTCACATGGACGTATTGCATACGCACTGAGTGTGTGATTGATGTACTTAGACAAATGTCTGCCTGAAAAGAAAACAGAGAGTAAGAATAGAGACATACATATAATACCTATAGTTAATCTGGATTATAGGTAGTTAAGATGCAGATTTTAGCTCTGAAATATTGCATAAAAGAGAGAAAATTCACTTTTTATTTATGTATTTATTTTGCATATTGTTATTTGTAGCAATTTACTTAATTCTGAGCAAATAAAAAAACGGAGTGTCTATTTACACTAAGTGCAAATAGCCCACCTTGTTGGCAAAGGCTATTTACACTAACTCCACCCACTAACGTGTGAAATGGGTCTATTTTAAAGGTACACTTTGAAAGGACTGATAGCATGCTAAGATTTTGTGCCAGTTCTTTCAAATGAACTCTCTAAAAGTCTCAAGTACCTGTCTCTCTCCATGTCTGTCTTCATTCTCGTATTGTCTCCCTGGAGTTTTACTCTGTGTCTCTTTTCATCCTATACACAAAAAGCAATTTGCTCCACAAAACCTGAGTGCCACCCTCTCTCCTGTCCCCCCTCTGACCCCTGGCAGACAGAGCAATCAGATATCCAGCCCTCGTATCCTGACGTCATGGTACCCATCATGGACATGCACACTCCCACAAATGAGCACTGACATTCTCAGTAGAAATACTGTATGTTGCTGTTAGGGTAATATTTTGGTAAATGTATGACATCTTAGTGTCTTCTGCAAATTTGGAGTCTCAAACCCTCTAGTGCCACCAACAGTTCAAAGCAAATTTTTGAAACTTTTGAATCAATGGCCTGAACACAATTCTTCGCTAGATCATGAGGAGTTAAGTGACAAGCGTTTCATCCAACTATAAGTCCCACCATCTTAAATTTCATTGTAAAAGCTGTGATTTGGTTCTTTAAGGTGAAGCTTTGTAATTATCATGGCCTCTTGGTACCTAAGCAGTTTGGGAACATAGCTACTAATAAAATCATAAAAACTGCTTTGTAAGCTTCTTTTTTACATTTTTAAACTCATTCTACAGCAATCACTGGATAAGGTTGTAAGCTAGGATTAAAACTGTGTATGACCTTTGAACCAACAGCCTTAAAATCAAAGTTCAATTTTCAAATCATGATTGATGCAATGAAGGGGATCTTAGCCATATTTAGCCTAATTATTCATGTGCACACTTAAATTTTTAATTAAATCTTGTTTTATATTGATTTTTTAGACTGATCTCACTCCACTGGCCCCCATTTGTGGCCAGAATAAAATGGAATAAAACGGACCTATTATGTTTTACGAGATGTAATATAAGTCTCAGGTGTCAACCAGAATGTGTGTGTAGTTTCAGCTCAAAATACCCCACAGATCATGTTTAATACCATGTTGAAAATAGCCATTTTGAGTGGAAGCAGAAACTTGCTGTTGTGTGTCTGTATCTTTAAATGAAAAGCTGCTGTTCCCCACCCCCTTTTCAAGCATAGGGCTGTCCCTTTACAGCGCCTCTCAGATACTCTGCCAAAAAAAAAAAAAAAAAACATCTGTTTGGTTTTGATTATCATGTCTAATATTATCACGCAACATTCCAGTTCTTTGTTGTCATTAAAGGTTATAATTTGCATGCGTTTTAAAGCCATATCAGTTTAAACTTCTGATATATGATATACGGCTGTCACGTGGCATGTACTAAACCAAGTTCATCATTGAATTTAATCACTAAGTTGTTTACTACTTAGATTCCACTTGAACATCGAATGAAGCACTGTTGCTCAACTTTGGTTAATCTCCGGTGAGTGAACCGCATTTTGCTAGTTCTGTTCTGGCTAGCTTCTAAATGGAATAAAGTAGTGGTGTATGCTTATTTAAAAAGACATTTTCCTTACAAAACCAATCGGAGTATCCAAGAATTCGATGTTTAAACCAACTTTGGTATGTAGTATCATAGTTATGAGAACAATCATTGTCGTGTACGATCATGAAAGTGGTGTGGCCAGCCATGAGATTCGTCATAGAGAGAGCCTGATTGGCTTGATTTGTCCATCGAAACACCAGATAAGAGCATCAACCTTGTTCACCCACATGGGTAGGAATACTTAGTGCACCTAACGAACCTACATTCGAGGAGCGGAACTTCCCTTTTGTTTGGACTCCATACACTCATTCAAGGAACTGATCACTTTTGAAATCTATGCACACACTGGTTTAAAGAACTATTCTTTGGACTCAGACTTATATATTCAAGGACAAAGAGCTCAATTTAAACGGGTTTCTGGTGATTTAGTTTTTGTTATTTCTTATTTTGAAGAGCTCTTCGTTGTTGTGGCTGTGTCTGTTACATTGCTGTTTTTGGCTAAAAATCTGTTAATTGTTCACTCTTCTTAAGCAACCCCTGTCCGAGCCTAGATAGATGTTAGTGCTTATGTCATTAGTCCAGGACTAAAGGTGCTACATAAGTCTTCACTTTGAAATTACAGGTGTAATTTTTCCTATTTTACCGTACTTATTCACACATTATATATTTATATATATATTCTTTATTTTTTATTTGCCATCCTATTAATGTCGTACTTAACATATCTGATAGGAAATGAACAGCAACACAATAAGGTAATTGTTTGTGTGATCAGTTTGCTTATAGGTTGTGACAGACCCAAATCATCAATGTTGCATAGTTGCATTTTTCCTGTTGCCAAATATGTTAATGTAGTTAATGTGGTGATTACTTCCATTTCTGGCACTACAGCATTTCTGCACAGTGTCGGAGATGTTAGCATGTCTCTAATAAGGTCACAAATATGATCCCTGCACAATCTAATGTGAAGAGTCTTATTAACTAACTGGCATGCATTGTGTGCAACACATTTCTTCTCCCTCTTCATGTTTTGTCTATTTTCTCCATTGCTAAAGAAACTCGTAAGCCTCTTAAAAGTCCTTAAGGTCCTCTTAAGGTCCAAAACGATTTTGGACCTTAAGACCTCTTTTAAGGGTTAAGATGCTTTCTGAATTACTTTTTCTTTACTAGGATTTTTTCTTTAATTTTAAGAGGAAACACCCACATTTCTCAGAATTTTTCTTAGAAATATATTACTAGGAGCAAGTCTTTGCACTAAGATATGGGCCCCAGGTTGCAAAAAACATCTTTGGTCCTGTCCCAAATCTCACCCTAAACCCTCATTGAGTCATCAATTTTGTGATGTAATGCCGCTTGGCATCGTTGGACAGTAGTCTACTGTGGAGCTCACATCAGTGCGAGGGTGAATAGTGGCCACAAAGGGGGCGCTCACAAGCACCCTTCTGAAAGCTAAAATGACGAATAGGACACCCTACAGTCTCTTGTACTTAATGGACACATGTATGCAGCAGCCATTGTAAGCCCCCAAGAACACAAGTGCACATGAAGTGTGCCATTTGGGACAGGGTCTTTCTCTGTTGAAGGGATTGTGGGTGTGTCATTATTTTGACCATGTTCTGTCGATGTGGTGTCAGATTAATTAGTCAACATTTACAGCTCAAAACTTATTACCCATAAGGAAAGATGGCAGGTTTCAAGTTAAATACTTGCCTCTAGCTAAGCAATTGCCGTTGAGATGAATGTGAATTCTAATAGTAGCTTTCTCCAGGTATTCAAAAAAGCTTTGATCTTGGCTGTGTATTTAATCCTCTGAAACAATGCTTTCTCTGCTGCCGCTTATTTGTCTTTGTCTCAAGAAAATACATGCCCCAACTGTTCCCTCCATAATATTTAGAGATTTAAAAATGAGAAATCTACTCAAGCGAGTCGAAATCTCCAGCACTCTCTCATCCGACAGCTGACGAGTTTGGCTCCCACCTTTCCTGCCAGCTTCTCTGTTTTCCTGTTATAAAAATGTCTCCCCAGAGATGCCGGCCCGGACACGATTCATTTAGTTAACAAATCGGAGTGATTACAAGCCCAGATTGGTGCTGAGGCAGGTTCTCTGTCATCAGTGGCTGCTCAGAGTGCAGCGTGTGCAGTATGAAGGTCTCACCTGAGCTTTATGTAGCTCGGCCCTCTCTCTATCTCTCTCTCCGCCCATTTCCTCCACTAAAGCTCAGCCACTGCTCTCCTTTCAGCTGACAACACACAACGCTTTAATTAGTGAACCCACTGAGAAATATAACCTTCACTTTTTGGTCTCCAGCAGGGAATTTGAGTCATTTCCCATAATTGGAAAAATAAGTTCAATTAAAGTTTTTCAGTTTCTTAAGCACACCCACACCATCAAAAGATGGGTTATAAAGACCTCAAACCCTTGATTTACAACACCTAATCCACATATTTGGATGGGAAAAGGGAGTGTTTGTGTGGAGAGAGCAGTTGGTGTCTTTAATAGGTCCCTACCCTCTTCAGACCGATGGAACACTAGAGGAGAAAGCCTTACGTAACATGTTTTTGCAGAGGAACACAAGCACTTATTAGGAGTGCCTATTAACCACTAATGAGATATTAAGCATCTATATGCTTGTCAGCAACTTTGGAGCCATTACAGACAATATAGACATGTGTCCAAACCCGAGGACAAGGAACAGCGAGAAACAGATCTATTCCCAGGAACCAGGACATAGTCCCGACTGAATCTAATAAGATTTGGCACAGCGGTTCAGGAGGGTCTCAAGTTCTTTCAAGCCTAATTTAAAGTCCCTATTTAACATTTTCTTGTGCATTTTTGCTTTTAACCTGTCACAAATCTGGTACATGGACTTCCATTCGCTTGCCACCAGAGGTCACTCCTCCACCATATTGACTCTCTCATTGCACAGACTGTTTCACATTACCCCGGACTACATTTCCCAGCAGCCATTTCACTAATCCCACGCTCACACCTGAGACTGATCACACAGCTGTCACCAATCACACGCTCACCTGAGAGCCATTACACACACACACACACACACCATATAAACACATTCAGTTCATGATCTAGTTGCTGAGTATTGTTTTATCACTCTCCTAGTGATTGCTGCTTTACTGAGCCACTCTGTGTTTGTTTAGTTTCAGTATTGTCTAGCGTTTATCACTCTCCTATTGATAGCTACTTTACGGAGCCCTTCCGTGTTTTCTAAGTTTAGTTTTTGTTTATAGCCTCGTTTCCTGATTCCTGCCCGTGTATCTTGAATTAACCCTTGTCCCGCTGTTCTGACTCTGTTTATACCTCGTTGGATTATTGCTCAGGTTCTTGGATTGCCACTCTTGTCAAGCCCTTTGGATATTGCTCGACGACCCACGCATGTCCTAGGAATACTCTTGTGTCTTGCCCTCAGCATAGCTGTTTATTAGGGCCCAAGTCACTAAGGCGCAGGGGCCTCTTGTTTTCATTAAGATTCTTCTTTTTTTTTTTTTTTTAGGGCCCAAGCCACTAAGGCGCAGAGGCTGGGACCCGGGCGTGACACAGGGCCTCTACAGCGCCCCCTGGAAAACTGTCAGAAAACTTGATGTATGGCTCACACATACTTGCACGTATTCATATGAAACTCAGAACACATATAGAACTCAATGAGCCGAACAACTTTCAGACTGCATGTCATAGGCTCTTCCAACAGGAAGTCAGCTATTCAGGGCTGTTTAAAAAGCGCATGCTCTGGAATTTGATATACTCCTCTGAGAATTTCCAAACGATTGCCACCAAACTCGGTGAACATGATCTCAAGACATTGGGAATGCTAAATTGCAAAGAGATTTTTGATATCTCGAACGGTTTGCCCGTGGCGAGGCGGTGAATTTATGGTGAAAAATGAGAAACAGGAAATACCTAATAACAGCCACATACATTGTCTGATTTTAATCAAACTTCAGTGGTTTGTTCATTGTATTATGCCGATCGCATAGATGTGACTATTAGGAGTCAGCGTTATAGCGCCACCAACTGGCTGCAGGAAGTGTCGTTTTCAAAATGCTTTGAATTCAGCATCTTATTTTTACTCGATTTGCTTCAAACTTCATCAGAATAAATGTCAAAACTGTGAAGGGAATATTGATATCTAAAATTGTGTTGCCATGGCAACTTGTCAAACTTGAAAATTATTTTCTGGTGATTTTTGAGGCAGATAACATGTTTAGAATGTCATGAAACTCAACACACATATCAGTACTAATGATAGTTAGACACTGGAAAAAGCTCATAAACGGGCGTGGAAGAGGCACTCTATAGCGCCACCTTTTGTCAAAAATGGGGGGGGGGGGGTTAGTTTTAGCTATAGACACCAAACTCTGTACATATATTGTTCTAATCAAGCCGGACAACTTTCTAATTTACACTCATTAGCTACGACCAACAGGAAGTCAGCTATTTTTATTTTAATGTCAATTTTTGGGAATTTCAGACTTTAAATTAATTCATACTCCTCCAAGCAGAAACAAGTAATTCACACCAAACTTTATTCAACATATTGCCAAGATACTGAAGATGCTAAATTGCAAACGGATTTATGATATCTTGAACGGTGTTTTAATGGCAATTTATTAAAGTTACAGTAAAAAGGCTTTATGCATTCATTATAAAGCCTTAAGAATACCTTCAAGTTCAAGTTGAGCTTTATTGTCATTCCGCTACATGTGGGGACATACAGTGGAACGAAATGTCGTGTCTCGCAGGACCACGGTGCTACATAAATACAGACATACAACAATGAAGTAAAAAACACTATAAACCTATACACTACTAACCTACTGACAGATTTAACTATAAGTATACTATATATTATTTACCCTATACAAACTAAAAGAATAAAGGATAAAAAATACAACTATACGAATGCTTCACATAAATATTACCCTATACAAACTAAAAAATAGAAGATAAAAAATACAAACTATACGAATGCTTCACAAATACTGTACATGTGCAAAGAGAGACATTTGAGTCAGCAGCTGGTTGGGGAACAGTGCAGGATGATTTGTAGTGCATGAGCATGTAAACATGCATATATTGCTGAGTCTTTTGTGAGATTGTGCACACGCAGCAGTGTGTGTAAGTGTCCATTATACCTTTATTATGTATTATAAATACGCGCTTCATAGAAAGTGTTACCATAAATACTATATACTTATTGTTCATGTTAATTAATATAGTTAATGTTAAAAACTGAAACCTTATTTTAAAGTGTTATAAAGTTTTATATGTTGTTCTGTGTGTGTGTGTTTCACAGAGTTGATGGTTTGGATTAACCCTTTAATTGCTGTATCCCTTAAAACCAAACTGCCAGAGGGTTACTGTAATGCATGTGCTCGCTGGGCACCGTTTTCCTGATGCCACCGGGTTGGCGGTTGCACTGACGGCTTGGGCCCGCCATCGCTGCTTGCAGCTATATTTGATGTTTAACCCTGCCTGTGTTTGACTTTGTTTCTTAATAAAAGCCTGCACATGTATCCGTACGCCTCACATCTCATTGACTCCGTAGCATAACCATTGAACCAAATGGCCTAGAAAAAAACTCTGATTTCTTGGGTCTCGCCGTGTCCTGTGACAATTATAACATTTTTTTTTTATTCGATTGTATTTTCCAAATGTAACACATAAATAGAATCAACCGAGAGGATGAGAAACAAGAAATGAGGCTATACAGTATCCAGTGGAATATATTTTCTTTCTCTTTGTATTTTTATATCAATATGGGTACTAGTGATTAAACAAGTTAGGTCCAAATGTGCAGTTTTAACACGTTAGGACAATAATCACAGAAGAGACATTAATTTTAGCGGTTCTTTTTATCCTTTCAACTAACCAAAGAAGTACATTCACAGAATTATGGGATGATATAGGCAATGACATCTATGGTGTCTCAAAATGGATGGAAGCACTTCAGTAGACAGGGTGTCATTTAATGAAAAAGGAAAACATCCCTGCCTGTGTTCCAAAGACAAATTAAATTTACTAAGCACAGAGCATGAGCCATTTCTTGACACAATGTTGTTTAAGCCAAATCATTTGACCCAATTCCATCAAATTATCTTCATTTTGACAGTTTAAAGACCCAACAAGACCATTTGTTTGGTGAGGCAGAAAATGACTCTGCTGGTCAGCCGAAGGTCAGTGACTCAGCACAGCTGATAATATGGAAACTACTTCAGCACCAGACACCCTAATCACCAATAATTACAGGCTGAATACAATCTATTACTAATTAGAAACTCTAATCTAGCACTCTGTTTGTGTGGGTGCTAAAATGCCTGTAGTTTTCTCAATTTTAGCAAAGCGATATAACATTATTAAAGTATATCAGACAGTATTAGGCAATTAGTATGAGTCTTAAAATATAAACACATGCACTCAGAAACATTGCACATCTCAGCACAACACTGAAATCTGCATGTGTGTCCAAGACAGTGTCTTCCTTTATCACAATAATCAACAAGTTTAATTAACTAACACACTAACGGCCTCCACAGTAATTACAGCACCAAGAATGTTTCAGACTTGAATCTGAATGTGCAGTAAAGTAGCTGTGCACATTTATACCCCTATACATATAAACACACGTGCCACTTCAACAAGTCAGCTGTCTTGGCATGCATTCAGTTTACCAGATAACAAGCTAATTTGTGGCTCTGACTGGAGTCACTGTTTCTCCGTATGGATTTTCCACTTGATTTTGCTGTCTTTCAAAGCAGTACGTAAAACAAAACAAATAATCAGCTGCATCTTATTCTGGCCAAAAATCACCCACTTAAACAGGAAGAGATTATCTGATCGATGTGTAAGGCAACCAAATGCAGGTTTTTTTGTTTTGTTTAGTTTTTTTTATGAAATAGACGATAGCAGCATGGAACAAGAATGAACGATTGTTACATTTCCAATCATGCATTTGGGAGACGCATTTATCCAAAGTGACTTACATTGCATTCAAGGCACACATTTGATCAGTTCTTGCTTTCCTTGGGAATCAAACCCATGGCCTTGCCCATGCTAGCATTATGCTCTACTGTTAGAGCTACAACGTTTATTAAAATATTGTGATCAGAATTTCAGTATGTTCAACAGAAATAAGATCTTTTCAGAAAAGACAACACAATAGCAAAATTCATAGTTAATAAATATCTATTACTTGCTATTATATGCATGTTAAGCGCCTTAAACTAAATTCAGAATCTTTCTCACAGATGGGACCATTATTTTATGCTATCGTTAATACCTGGTTGGTAATACATTTCTATACTATTTTGTTTAAATAAATTTTAAATAAAACATTAAAAACTCAAACCAAATGTTTTACATGGAATTTGGCGAAAATGTTAAATGTACAGTATGAAAACATTGAAATTTGCAAAGATTGCATTTAAAGGCATTATTCAATTACTGATGTTTTTAATGATGAACATTAAGTGAGCATTAGTTGACAGCAAAGGTAATAAATCTAAATGTAAAAAAGAGCAAACAGCATGCACAATTAAGTAAAAGACCTCTAATATCTGCTGAAAACTTATATGGTACTGATATTGTGCGTCCCAAATATATATAAAATTTTCAGTTGCACAAACCTTTAAACTTGGGCAAAAGCAGTGACTTATTATCCCTTTAATATTAACCCGGTAACTTCTAAACAAAACTTTGTTCCCCAGCAGATCTACTGAGAACCACCAGGATGTTACACAACGTTCAGCTGTCTGATTAGAGCTTGCAATTACTACAAATGAATGGCAGTTTTGTGTGCTATTTACATGTGGGTGGCCCCTGTGTGAGGTTAAGACTGTATTAGAACATCTAGATGAATGCTCCTGCAACGCTTATTCATAAACGACAGCAAATGGAGCTCATTCTTGATTATATAACATCTCACTAATACGTGCTTAAATGAAGTATAAATCATAATGGTCACTGAATCGAATGTGAATTTCAATGCCGCTTTATACCTTGCATGAAACAAGTGTATGCAACTTCCCTTTCACAAAGAATTTAGCTAAAACCGCTTGTCCCTGCAGTGTAAGCTGGGAGCGGTGTGCTCAGATGCTCTCAATGCAAATACAGACTTTTGACTAATAAATGCATCAGAAATTCATATCCGAGGATGTTTTAAGGGCCTCTAATTAACCACAGCCAACAAGATACAACGCTGGCAAGACGAGATGACACTAAAAGGGAGGAAGGAAACAATAATAAGAGCGAGCTTAATGCAGTCAGTGGCCATGAAGGAGGCTGGCGTTCTTTTTTTCAGTTATGGTCTTTAATTGGAAGTGGAGTCATGCATTACACACAGACAGCCAAAGACAGGAAAATAAAAATCTACGTCATGCACCGTTCATCACAAGCATTTTGAAACAAAATTAGACATATTAATGTCAACATTCGAGTGTCATGTGTCGGTTTCCTTTTAGTTCTGTTTTGCCCTTATTTGGTATTTCCTGTTCTTGTTTCCAGTCATTAGTTAATCATCGTTTAGTCCTTTCACCTGTTTTGTGTTAATCATCTCGTTTGCTCATTAGTTTGGCTTCTTTATAAGCCTTCAGTTCTGTTGTTACCTTTGTCGTGTCTTAACGTTATCTTGGTTTACGTTGAGCTCTGTACCAGTGATTTCATTTATATTATTAAAATACCGGTTTTTCCTGAAACCCTCGTCTTCCTGCCTGTTTGGATCAGCTAACCGTAACATCGAGACTAAAAACTAAAGTATAAATGAAAGCACAAATATGCATAAGGCTCAGGAGTCTCTGACAGCTCTTGAATAGCCTTGACAGCTCTAAAACGTAATTTGAAGAGCATTCAGTCATTATGAAACACGGTTCAGAGATGTCCAGATGCCCATATGGCACTGCAATCTCAAGTAGCTTCAGCGGAATTGAGAATGAAAACGCAATTAGCAAATTGTCTGTAGGTGAGACATGTATCTGACTCTGAGAATAACTGCATTGTGTGCTACTCTGGGTGCTGTTCGCGCCGTCCGTCCCAAGACATGAGATTTTTTTTTCATAGCAACCTTTAATAACCAAGCAATACATGTAGAGTCATTGCGGCAGAATCCTCTATTCAATTAAACGGGTTTTCCTCTCATTTTCCATCTTATTTTGCCAGTACGCCACATTGTGGAACTGTAATTACAGGCTGTTTTTTTTTTTCTTTTCAGGGCATTGGCTGTGGGATGGACAGTTGTTATGAGTTAGTCCATTTTGCAGTAGCTCATTAGGCCTGTGTTTCTCTTGACGCAGGCTGAGTTTCATTATTTCTCCTTTAGTGCAGAGATCGGCTCGGTGCTTATCAAAGCTTGACAGATGACGGAATGAAAGTCTTTGTCATTGCTTTCACCAACAGGCCTAATTGAATGTCTCTAAGATGCTCAAAAGCCCGTAAAAGTCTGGTAAATGAAGTCAATACAGCATGAATACAAGCGGATAGGTCTGTGCTAACTGGTGGCACATGAATCTTTTGCTCTGAAAGTAATGAAAACAACATAGTATCTAATTTCGATGATACACAGGATTGGGTTTAGACAATGCTGCCTTTGTTACAGAACTAAATGTCCCTCCTCTCAATAATGTTCCATTTCATGTAAGGTTGCCTAGCAACGTTACCAAAAAAGCCAAAGCACAGCAAGACATAGATATATATTAAAGCATAATGAGGAAAATGCAGTATGCATTTCTGATCTTCCTTTGCATAAACATTTGAGTTACTGTGATCAAAAATTGGATCATCAGCTATACTTCCTCATACCGACCAATATAACCAGATAAAATGTCATATTGTAGCATTTCATGACAATTAACCACCTTTCATCATTTTTAATGTAAAAAAAGGATATTATTTCCCTCTAAATGTGCAAGAACAAACCTCGTTGTCTTGTGTCAAGCAGACCCCTTTAAGCTTATGTTTATATATTTGAAATGCCCATATGTATGTGAATTTATTAACGTTAATATATGAATATAAAATGAATAAATTATCTATCACTGCTCAAAATGAATGACAGGCAGAAAAATAATTAAATTAAATTAAAATCTAAAACTAATTACACAATATAAAATTAAATCATTAAAAATCATTGATTTCTGAGGTTAAGAGGGTATTTACACAACACCACTTTCAACTAAAAACAGAAAACGTTTTACGCGATTTTATTTACACAACAACAGCGTTTTGGGGCCTGAAAATGCAAACTTTTTAAAATGGGGTTTAATGAAAACAAAACTGAAATTTCGTGAAAGCTCCTATTGATAGAGCAAGTTTATGTTTTGATTTGGCAAACTATTTATACACAGAAATTGACTTTGGTATGCATATGATATGCAATGGGTAGGATTAGGGTTGTGGGGTAAATGTGGCGACGATCATCGTGTCAGGACCGCTTCCCACGTATCGACGAGGACACGAAAGGTTCAGTAGACTTTTTGCTTTAAACGAATGGTTATTGTCATGGTGTAAAGAACAGAAACTGCTCTTTGTTAATAATTGGAATCTTTTCTGGGAGCGTCCTGGGCTTTTCTGTGCTGATGGCCTGCACCCCAGCAGAGTCAGAGCGGAACTCCTGTCGGACAACATCTCCAGGACGCTACGCTCCATCTGACTAGTAAGCCAATTCTCAAATAACTGCTATGATGACTTTTGTTCTACCCACTTAAAAGATAGAAGTACTTGCATTGTCCAATCTATACAGACTGTGTCTGTTCCCCGAATAGCAAGGTCAAAATATAAATTTAATGCAGGATCTAGAAAAAATCTGATCGTGATTAAACCAGAAAAACGCAAAATAAATGAACAAAAACTATTTTTAAAGCTTGGGCTCCTAAATATTAGATCAACCAAATGAATATTTTGGTCTAAATGAGTCTACTCCACCAAGCTACTGTTATAAACATGAGCCCCGTCAGACTGGTCGTGGCGGCGGTGTGGCAACAATATATAGTGATATTCTCAATGTTACTCAGAAAACAGGATACAGGAGGTTTAACGCATTCAAAATACTTCGGCTTAATGTTACACTGTTAGATATGAAAAATAAATCTCTCCTATCTCTTGCTCTGGCTACTGTGTATAGACCGCCAGGGCCATATACAGATTTCCTAAAAGAATTTGCAGTTTTCCTCTCAGATCTATTAGTTAATGTTGATAAAGTGCTAATTGTCTGAGATTTTAACATTCACGTTGATAATTTACTGACCCAATAAACTCTTTTGGAGTCGAGCAAATCATCACTCATCGTTTTAATCATACGCTAGATTTAATTATATCGCATGGAATTGATCTTACCGATATAGATATCGTACCTCAAAGTGATGATACTGATCATTTCATGCATGCTGCGTATTACTGATATTAATTATATGGCTCAGCGTTAGGGGTGTGCGATATGACGATTTTTGATCGTGGACGATAAAAATGTCTCCACGATCTGCTTTTGAAGAAAAATCGTAGTATCGTGCTACAGCACACATTATGTCAAATACAGTTCTGGTCTCCATCTCTATATACTGTACAACACGACATACAGCAGGAGAGTTACTCTGACACGACACTGCACTTATTCGCGATCGCAAAAGTACATTATTTGCACACAAGCCTTGCTGGTTAAATGTTTAATTCACGCGCTGGTCTGACGGCTTTTTCTGAGCGCATACACCAGAAGCACGCGCATTAAAACGCCTGTCTAACAGCGCGAGCGCCTGATTACTCAACTAAGTTATATTTTGCGCTAATTCTGTCAAAACACACAAGGTTTACATACAGACTGAGTTGGTAATCTCTAAAATGAAAGTAAATAGTTAAGAGAGAAACGGATGCGTGCCTGTATATTAGATGCGTGCAGCTCTTAAAGGGACAGGACACTAAACATGCTGTCGACTGTCATTAAAGGGATAGTTCACCCTAAAATTGAATTTCTGTCATTATTTACTCTCTCACATGTTGTCCCAAACCTCTATTAATTTCTTGTGCTGAACCCAAAATAAGGTATTTTGAAGAATGAGGGTAACCAAACAGTTGCTGGTCTACATTGACTTTGATAGCAAGAAAGAAAAATCCCATGGAAATCACTGAGGACCAGCAACTGTTTGGTTTTCCACCTTCTTCAAAATAGCATTTATGTTCAGCAGAAGAAAGAAACTCATTCAGGTTTAAAACAACTTTTGAGTAAATGATGGTATAAAAATAAAACATTATGACAGAATTGACAGACAGATGACAGAATATTTATTTTTGGGGGAAATATTCATTTAACGTTAACAAAACAACAAAACACAAAGAGAAAAATCACTCACTATTCTTGACTGAAAAACTTTAATACAGTTGCTTTAGGAATCAGTCTATGTAGTGTTTTATTTTTATATTTGTTCATTCAATTTCATTGAATGCTCCTGCTAAATACACCTATTGTACCTGAAAATAAAGCACTTTTTTTATTATTTGTATATTATGTGTATTTGTAATGTGTATCTTTGTTCTTATTTTTTAATAAGAAAGATAAAATAAAGAAAAATATTTTTTATCTTCACCCACTTTGGCCTAAATATCTGCCATGCGTCTTTGTCTTTCTAGTTTGGCTGTAATGCTCAGACAACTTGTAAAACCAAAATAGTAAAACTAACATGACAAAGAATCGTGATTAAAATCGTGAATCGTGATATTTCTAAAAAAAATCGTGATATGATATTTTTCCCATATCGCCCACCCCTACTCCGCGTTATCGTCCGGGCAGAACTATTGTTCCAGCCACTAAAGACAGATTCACAAATAACCTGCCTGATTTCTCAACTGCTCTGTGTACCCATAAATACACATGAACTAGACGAAATGACTAGCAACATGGGCACTATCTTCTCTAATACATTAGAAGCTGTTGCCCCCCTCAAATTGAAAAAGGTTAGAGAAAAACGTACTGCGCCATGGTACAGTTATACCCATTCTCTCAAGAAAGAAACTCGTAATCTTGAGCACAAATGGAGAAAAACTAACTTGGAAATCTTTAGAATTGCGTGGAAAAACAGTATGTCCAGCTATAGACAGGCTCTAAAAGCTGCCAGGGCAGAGTATATCCGCAAACTCTTAGATAATAACCAAAACAATCCAAGGTTATTATTTAGCACAGTGGCTAGATTAACAAATAAACAGACACAGCCCCATCTAAATATTCCCTCACAGTTTAATAGTAATGACTTTATGAATTTCTTTACTGATAAAATAGATAACATCAGAAATACAATATCAAATGTAGATTCTACTGCGTCTAGTATTTCAGCTTCATTCATCGCACCCAAAGAAAAACTGCAGTGCTTTACAACTATAAGACAGGAAGAGCTAAATAAACTTATCAGTGCATCTAAACCAACAACGTGTTTATTAGATCCTGTACCCACTAAACTACTGAAAGAGTTGTTACCTGTATCAGAAGAACCACTTCTCAATATTATTAACTCATCGTTATCTTTAGGTCACGTCCTAAAACCATTCAAGCTGGCGGCTATTAAGCCTCTTATTAAGAAACCACTACTAGATTCTAATGAACTAGCAAATTACAGACCCATTTCAAATCTTCCGTTTATGTCTACAATTTTAGAAAAAGTTGTGTCTGCTCAATTGTGCTCCTTCTTGCAAAAAAAAATTTATCTCTATGAAGAATTTCAGTCAGGCCTCACCATAGTACAGAAACTGCACTTGTTAAAATCACAAATGACTTGCTTCTTGCTTCAGACCAAGGCTGCATCTCATTGCTAGTATTACTTGATCTTAGTGCTGCGTTCGACACTATAGACCATGACTCATACTCGACTCGACCCATGAGATCGATTACAAAACTATACTGGTATTCAAGGGCAGGCTTTAAGATGGTTTAGATCCTACCTGTCCGATCGTTACCACTTTGTTCATTTAAATGGGGAGTCATCACAATTATCACCAGTAAAGTATGGAGTACCACAAGGATCTGTCCTAAGTCCTCTGTTATTTTCAGTTGTCTCTTGGTAATATTATTTGAAAATACGGGATTAGTTTTCATTGTTATGCTGATGATACTCAACTATATATCTCAACAAGACCAGATGAAACTCCTAAACTATCTAAACTAATAGATTGTGTAAAAAAATTAAATGATTGGATGACCAATCATTTCCTCCTATTAAATTCAGATAAGACAGAGATATTACGTATTGGACCAAAAAACATTACACAGAATCTCTTGGATTACAATTTACAACTAGACGGATGCACTGTTACGTCCTCTAAAGTCAAAAATCTTGGTGTTATATTAGACAGCAACTTGTCCTTTGAAAATCATATTTCCCATGTTACAAAAACAGCATTCTTCCATCTTAGAAGCATTGCCAAGCTTCAAAACATGCTACCTGTTTCTGATGCAGAAACGCTAGTTCATGCATTCATGACCTCTAGAATGGACTATTGTAATGCACTGCTAGCTGGTTGTCCTGCATCTTCAATAAACAAGCTGCAGATAGCCCAAAATGCAGCGGCTAGAGTTCTTACCAGGACAAGAAAATATGATCATATTACCCCAATTTTACAGTCGCTGCACTGCGCCGTATCATTTACAAAATATTATTACTTGCCTATAAGGCCCTAAATGGTTTAGCTCCTGCGTACTTAACCTGTCTTCTACCAAGTTAGAGAGCTTTTTCACATTTGGCTCCCAAACTCTGGAATAGCCTTCTTGATAATGTTCGGGGTTCAGACTCACGCTATCTGTTTAAATCTAGATTAAAGACATCTAGATCTCTTTAGCCAAGCATTCACATAATGCATCTTATAATCTTGTACTGCAGTTAAATCTGATCCAATGTACATTATTATTATTCTTTAGCTTGGGTTGAACAAATCATTTTTGCTTAGATGGAACAGCAGCTACGCTAATTATGTCTCTATTAGTTTCTCGGTTTCTGCCACGGGATTAACATCCCGTGGTAACTAGGAATTACAGGAGCTTCAGTCTGGATCCAACCCTTAAATCAGGGCTGTCCAGACTCGGTCCTGGAGGGCCGGTGTCCTGCAGAGTTTAGCTCCAACTTGCCTCAACACACCTGCTTGGAAGCTAGTATGCCTAGTAAGAGCTTGATTAGCTGCTTCAGTTGTGTTTAATTAGGGTTGGAGCTAAACTCTGCAGGACACCGGCCCTCCAGGACTGAGTTTGGACACCCCTGCCTTAAATGATCTGAGATGACCGAACTCCTGAGAAAAGATAATGCCAACCCCTCAGAGGACCTCAGAGGATGCCAACGCTCAGACAACATACAGAATTACCAAATTTAACTAGGTAATAGGTGTATAAAGTCTCTCAATGTCAGCACAGTATTTGTCGCCTCCACACTACCTTTCTAGGGCACTATGAAGAGCAGCTGGGGCACTCCATCAGAGAGCAATCATGCAAAGTCTCCTGACTCCACAGAAGTAGAGATCTAGAGTGCCGCTGTCAGCAGTGGGAGAGTGAAAGAGAGAGAAAAAGACGTCTAAAAAGACTATGGCATACTGTGTACAGTTCTGCTTCTCTTTGAGATAAGCATTTTTACCGAACATCTCTTACCCTCACATAAAATGGTCTAGCTTGATCTATTTTTGTTAGCTCTTTCCATCTTCTCTCTAAGACCTTGGTCAATTTTTCATGAAGATGCATCTAAGAGCAACTCTATTTGCAGCCGCACATGAACAGACTTTTTATTTTCTTTCTTGGAAAACGTGCTGTTTTAGAGGTGTTTATACTCTTAATAAAATCTGTAAAAATAGTGCCCTGATGGACTGTGCTAATAAGAAGGAATTTTCTGTATTGAATTTTCACAGGTTTTCTCAGTATTTTGAATTATGCATTGCGTTGTATTGTGTTTTAGGTTTAAAATAATGTCTGTACACTTAATGAAAAATGTCCTTCTTGAATGACCAGTACCTTTCAGTTTTTCCACAATTTGTTTCTTTTTTTTATCATTGTAGATGTGAAACATGCCCTTCTATGCCTTTTTCTCAAAATCTTCTATTAAAACTTTCACATGCTTTTGACAATCTCAGATATTATAACATTTGTGTGAGCTAAAATAAAATCAGAGGACAGATTACTACTGGGAAATTTAACATGAAAACGCAATCCCATAAAAGTCGCAAACAAGAAGAGCAGATAATAATCAAGTGCAGGTTTATCAACTAACAACACAATGGGTAACAATTTCTCAACACATCCATTCACTAGAAACAAAATCTGCTGGGCAAACAGCATAGTCTTATAGCTGGTCAGCCAAAGACATTTTGCTGGTTAAAAAAAAAAACTGTGGGAAAACCAGTGTCGTGACAAATAGGTTCCTCCCTTGAAACTGGGTCTTCATCAAATATTAGTTAATAGTTATAGCAAGCACATATGAACAACAATAATTTGCATACTGTATATTAATTTATGTATATAATAGCATACTATAGTGCATAAAACAAATTGGACTTAATTTCATTTAATTTGATAAACTGTCAATTAAATGTGCTGTATGTAATTTTTTGACTCTACTAAAGCATAAAAATACCATATGTTTGCTGATATTTAGGAAGCATGGTCAGTTCAAATTTGTTTCTCAGAGAAAATATGCTACAGCCAGTTATTGTACTTTGAAATGTGTGTTCCGTGTCGGAATATCTGTTTTTATTTTGGTCTGAGTGATTCCGCCCACTGCCAGTTTACCCAATACTAATTCAACATCCCGGGTTGCCAGTTGTTGGAAAACAGACCATGCTGCAGCCATGTAAGCCCCACAAAAGAACTGGGTCAGAGATCACACATTCAACCCGACCTAAAAAGTCACAGCATCCATCTAAAAATCTCTATGACCAAAGGCATATTAAAATGCAGATAAATCAACTCATCAACTTACAGTGTAAAGCACCTTCCGTTGTCAATTGCGTTGGTTCCATTGTTGCTTGTCTTCAATCTGGCAACCCATGTGAGGATCAACTCTGAACAGGAGGAGGTAGGAGAAGCAACCGTCTCCAATATTTAGAATTTGGACTGCAATACCCATTTCAACCACTAGCAGTCTATATTACACCCTGCACATTTAATAGAAATATTTGGACATTTAACACCTAATTTAACGTATTTACATGAAAGTATATTATGAAGACAGGATTAGTGCAAATGTGCAATATATACAGTAAACTAAGCTATCAGGTATCTGTATGCTGTGCTAGTGTGCTATGCAATCCGTTGCTGAAGAGAATAATTTGAGCCAAAAGGACTGCTTGGGGTCCTAATGGAGACCTGATTTTGAGGGAGGGCCTGACTTGTCAGCATCCAAAACACAACATTTATCAGTGACCAGTCTTTTCAGCAGAATAGCCACATATTATACGGGCACACCACATCTATTTCACATACAAACGCCATACCTTCAGCTTCCTCCTTCACACACATAAAAACCTCGGGATTGTTGGTCAAGGGCAGCTTCTAGTGATTAGTAGTCCAGCTGCATTGCTGTTCAAGGACTAAGACTGGAAGAGCCCCAGTTATTTTAGGATGACACGCTTGGTAAATTACATCAGGGAAACAGAGGCACTTTCATTTCAAACGCACCGTAAATAATAAACCCCAGAAAATATCTAATTTCAATATCTAGTTACCTTTAGAGGTCAATAAAGTTCAGTTAATGTTCAATAATGTTCAACTATTTTAAATCTGAGTCAAATCTGGTATTCTCTTTTAATAAGACAACAGAAGCAGAAAGAAGAGGAGAACGGAGGACAGATGAGAGAGAACAAGGGCAGAAACACGCCTGATTCAATAACCGAAACATCCTTCTCCATTAACTCATTTGCTCGCTCATTCTAGTGTTAGACTGTTTTGCTGCATCTGTCTTCCGCAATGCACTTCCTCTGCAGTGTTATACTAATGATAAATACAGCAGCACACAGGTCGAGACGAGAAAGTGGGCGAGTGTCTGTCTATTTAGTTAGCCTTGTACCGGCAGTCTCAATGAGTGCAATATTGATCTGTCAGACTATACCCCTAAAGTCAGCTGACGTCCTCCTTACTGGAATCTTCAACTTTCTACCCTTACAAAAAGTACTATGGTGGTGCCATGGGACAGTGATGGTATCAGATGGTAATACACTGAAATGATTACAATATTTATAGACTTTACAGATTTACAGTACATGATATTCCAAAGTATTTCAAAGAAAGCCATAGTATTAAGACATTACGATCCAAACAAGTATATATATATATATATATATATATATATATGTGTGTGTGTGTGTGTGTGTGTTTAAAACTGTACTTTAATTACTTTAAAGTACATTTTAAATTAAGTTCGAATCATATTTTGTCATGCTTTACAGAAGTACACTTATTTTGATGTGTTGACTACCATACTAAATTACATGTAAGGTACTTCATTATCATTTTCATATTCTTTTAAAGTATTATTTCTGTAACAATTGTTCTTTTTAAACATGCTAAAGTGTACTTGTTTTTCACAATGGTGGTACCAAAAATAAAACAAAATCATACTGTACATAAAAACTGAAAAGAACATTAATCTATCCCCTCTAAAGGGAATTAAGATGTAAAATAACCTTAGTATTAGAAACTAATTGCTTCCAAAAGTAAATGCAGCTGTCAGACACATATTTCTAAAATAGACATCCTTCATCCTCACTGTGCCTGTTTAATTTGATTAAAAGTAGACTGTGCCCTTCCCCTGGAGGAGGGCACTGAAAGGGCATCACAATTTGTATTCACAAACATACATGGCATTGAAATAATGGGCAAACACACACACATATTAACATGAACACATTGAGGAAAGTCGAAAGGGGAGTCTGGACACTAGAGATTTTTTGGACAGTTATATATTCTATGGCATTATGTTTTAGAGGGTTTCTTTTGATTTCAGTTAATATGAGACATCCTGGAATATAATTAGGTAGGTAATATTAGATATGTCTTATTTCTCCTTGTCTAGAGGATGACTCTGCATATTTCAGCTTGGCACAAATCAATGGCATCACTGACGTCAAACGTGGCATGACATGTATCTGAATATGCAGAAGTGCAAATGAGAGTTACGACATATAACCAGTCAATAAATTACAAAAATAAGGGAATATAACAATTAACTATCCAATATCGAGTGTCCTTACTGATTAAAAAAGTACATAATATCATCAGATAACTGATAAGGTAATGATTTATAGTGTTTCCCTAATTGTTTTTAGCTGCAAACTGTCTTTGATGGTATAGAAAATAGCATAGAGTTTGCAATTTCTGACTCATCTTTCCCCAGTGTCCCCACCCTCCTATATACTGGAAGCATGAAATTAACAGTGTTGTTTTGTTATTATTTATATATTATTAAAATTTGTATTAATATTTTAAATTAGCATTTATTTTTATATTTTCAGTCCATTTTAATATTAGATGTTTTTGTCATTTTATTAGTTTTTTTTTTTTTAATAATAATGATTTAGTTTCCATTTTTATTTCAGCGTTATTGTTCGTTCAGTTTTAGTTGTATTCATTTCCAGTTAATTTTAAGGCTTTATTTAAACTTATTTTATTTATTAACCAAGGCAACATTTTTAATTTTCAGTTAATCTTCCTTCTAATATTTATTTTATTTAAGCTTTTTAACTAACATTTATTTTTTATAGTTTTAGTTACTGGAAATAAACAGGCCAAAATACCAACAAAACATACAGATAAACAGCTTTTGAAAAAGGAAGTGGACTGGGATGTTTGCATTTGGACAGATTTTGGAGAAAGTCTAGCCAAACAGTGAATTTCAAATTCAAATTTAAATCTTTAAATCTTTTTAGCAGCGATTTACACAGTGGTGGCCTTCAAGAAAAGCCATCAGTATCATTAAAAACAGACAGCACACATCTGACAAAACAAATGATGCAAATGATAATTGCACATAATAATAATGTGGCCCACAATCATGACAGTGATAATGGGTTGAAAATGAAAGAGGTATTGTGCATTTGACATATTTGTGTTTGTGTGTTTAGCATTTAATCACTTTATTTATTAGACACAGAAGAATACAGAGTGGTGGACAGAAAGAGAGAGACAAAGCTCAGATAAAAGAAACAAACAAGCAGCTGTGTGTAACTAGGTGTCATATTAATTGCATGTAATTGTTTGCATACTGCTAGTATACCATCATTCATATGCAAGACACACATATAAAGAGGTAGGTGGTGGAATAAAAACATTGAACAACACAAACAAAATGGAAATCCATGAATATCATAATGTCAAATCCCACGATGCAAAGCGCCTACAACTCCCACGCGTACCTCTGCTAATGCTGCATACTGTACCTGTGTGACATATTCACGTGTGTGGTGCATTAACACGCTAACAACACACATTTGTATTCCTGGTTTACAGGGAATTTCTTATAATGCATGACAGCTAGACTTATTAATAAGCAGCAAATTAGCAGTCTATTGAGGCAAAAGTTGTGGTTAATTGTTAGTTTATAGTGAGAATCGAAGCTTCAAATAAAGTGAGACCGCAAGATGTTCTTAAATATATTTTTGTTAGCCGGGTTCTTTGGCAAACAACTTTTTTCATTTAGTAAAGCTGACAATAGGAGCAAATATAAGTTGTAAAAGAAACAAATCAGTCCAACTTTGATATTTATTTGTTGCTGTGAACTTGCACTATTGAACTACGGCTGTAATTTAATGTGGTATTTAAAAACGGAGCAAAATCCAATCATCCCATCTACAGATGCTGTTTCTGTCGGCAGCTCTGAAATAATGATTTGATTGCAGGTGTCCTCTTGCCTCACATGCCCCAAACCACCAAAAGCTAAGCCTGGATGAAGCTTACTGCTGACTACCCAGATGGACAATCCCTAAATGCATGTATATGCACATTTTTGGTCGGTGCGCACATGTATTTGTGTATGGGTGAACGTTTCGGTATGTTCCACTGGGTTAAAGATTTTATTTGAATTACATAGGCCAAAAACATGGTGCATAGGGTCAGGGATCAGTGCACATATAGCCTCTGGCATTCACAGGAATTGTGGCTTGTTTGCTGTAATGGATAATCAAAGTCACCAAATGTTGGTTATTTCCTCCAATCCCTCCATAATAATCTCATGATGGCAGATGTGCAGATATAGCTGGATATATTAGAATGCCTTAAAGGAAACAAGATTTAGATTCATAGTTGAAAATCCCTGGGATCAACCTGCATTCACCCCTGGCTTACAGCATACAATAAAGAATTTGTAAGGTATTTTTCCGTTGAAGTTGAGTTGATGAGGAATTAAAATATGTGATTTTGAACTATATTTTTTACATACAGTCCTACAAAAAATAAACATTTTTACATACAGTAAAAAATGTTTCTTTCCTATGCAAACCTTGTTTTTTTCAAGCACAAATACCTTTTTGGTCACACTTTAGTTTGGGGACAAGTTATTGCTATATTAACTCAGTATTAACTATAACTTTTGCCTCAGTAAACTCCCAATTTGCTGATTATTAATACTTAGTAAGGTAATTGTCAAGTTTAGCTATGGGGTATGATTAAGGGAGCTAAAATATAGTCATGCAGAATAAGGGATTAAAGGAACACTCCACTTTTTATTAAAATAGGCTCATTTTACAACTCCCCTAGAGTTAAACAGTTGAGTTTTACCGTTTTTGAATCCATTCAGCCGATCTCTGGGTCTGGCGGCAGCAAAGTTCCTTGATTATTACGCCGGAATGAGAGCATAGTTCCTAGCCATATCGGCCTAGAAAATCACAACTTTTCATTTTCCGTCAGTCTTAGAACATGATGCAACTACAGAAGAGACGAGCTCTAAAAAGGAAAAATATCGAAACTCTTTGGTCATTTTTGAGCGAGATGCTAACGGTCTAATCCGATTCAATGATCTATGCTAAGCTAAGCTAAAACTGCTACCGCCAGACCCGGAGATCGGCTGAATGGATTCAAAAACGGCAAAACTCAACTGTTTAACTCTAGGGGAGTTGTAAAATGAGCCTATTTTCCAAAAAAAGTGGAGTGTTCCTTTAATATGTCCTTTATATTTATAGTGCTACTACACCTTTATAGTACTGATAAACAGCCAATATGCTAGTAATATTCATGCTAATAAACAACTAGTTCATAGTGAGAATGGGTCCCTAAACTAAAGTGTTACCCATTTTATTCAAATTTTATTTTCTAATATTTTATTAGGATTTGAAGTACTCTACTAATGCACATTCAACATTCAGTCATTGTTGCTCTTGTTGGACCTGACATATTAACAACCCATGTGGTTTTATCTTATTCAGCCTACAAATAAACTGAACAGATCTGAGTTAGAGCAAAAATTAAAGACTGTGTAAACATACCATAGAATTCTGGTCTAAATACAGCTTGAGTCCCTCATCCGTGTGATTTCTATTCCCCTTTTTATTGTCCACCAGGAAAAATTCAAATCCTTATGAAACAAACAGCACATCCCTACCTCAACAAGCCAAATGATTTATCATTCATGTCCACAACACAAACAGCATTGGTCAAGTTAAAACAAGTTTAATACTCAGGGTTTGTTCCAAGATTGAGTTCATTATTGAGTCAGATCATGGCAAAATTGAAACCTCAAGTCTTCCATCATTTTTACGAATTGCAATAAACAGTTTGGTAAAACGGTCTTCCTATTTCCAACCACTCCATGTTGATCATTGGCAGGCAGCGCACATAACCCACCTCTGACCATTGTAATGGTCACTTTTTATTTCTACACTGGGTTCTGGTGAGTGCTGGCAAACAGAGATAAGTTTGTCCCCATAAACTGATGAGCTTTTCACCCCTCAATACCTTTTAAAAATGTTTCCATGCAGCCCTCTATGAACCTGAGCCAAGCGCTAATGGATCTGAGACTTCTCCTTAATAAACCTCTCATGACCAATGACCTGACAAAGCTACAAATTAGGTGATTCAGCTTGGATGTAAAACATCTCTTAAAGCATTTAAAAGCCTTCCCCGCTGGAGCTTCCGATTGTTCATTTAATTGTGGGCCGAAACAAAGACAAGACGTCTTATTGAAGCCTCAGCCTGCCAAAGGACCACCACCACAACAACAACTACGACAACAAAACTTCTAAAAGAAACTTAATTTGCTCTCTGAACTTTCCCCAACATTCATCAATGCAGAGACAGGGGATTAAATTGAGTTTGTCCGGGACCGGGGCGGCCAGACATGGGTCTTTTACTGGGGTGTTAAACACAAGCTCCAGGGCCGCTCTCTCTCTGACTGTCAGGTGAAGGTCTTAGCCTAAACCGCAGCTGAGATACTGATGAAGACTGGCACTGTAATAGCTGTCGCTGGGCAGATGCGGGATGTGTGTTTGTATTCGCACAAGTTGGGATGGAAAGACTGGTGTGCCTCAACAAAAATGTGTGAAGATTATGGCTACGTCCACACGAAGCCAGATTTCTCCCTATCCGATCTTTTTTTTTGCCTCAAATTCCGTAAACACGGAGTCGTTTCAGGAAATATCTGCGGCCACACGGAATCACTGAAACCGACTGAAAACGATGTAGTACACCTGCCAGACCAATATGTGGCGCTGTAATTCTGCCACAGAGATACACAAAAAACAGAGAAGAAGACTTGGACCATGTGCGTAAACCTTGCGCGCTGAATACAAACTAACACACAAAGCAGAAGATTTTGCTTTAATAAAACTAATGAGCTCAGTAGGTTCTGCAGCACGAACACAGGCACGTAGTCTGACATTGTTGTTGTTGTTGTCGCTGTTATGTGACGCAGCGGTGTCTGATTAGGGGCGAGACGTGGGCTGATGACGTCATTGTTTCAGAAAATATACGGATTCGCCGTCCACACGAAAACATGAAAACGGCGTTTTTTTTTTTTTTTTATCCACCCTGGGACCCGGTTTCAAAAATGATCGGTTTCACTCTTCGAAAACGCCGGTTTCGTGTGGACGGGGCCATAAACTAGGGCCAGTTTACACCTGAAATTACCATCTGTCTCAGGTGATCCAGCCATGGAAATTAGGGCTGGGGATTGACACAAATTTCGCGATTCAGTAAGGATTCACAAGATTGTTATTCGGTTCAATTACAAACTCTACTGGTTTCAATTCAATATCGATACACTTGGAAATATGTCAGGTCATGTCAATCTCTCTCAAATCTCCATCAACTAATGCTGTGAAATGGACAGAATTCAAAAGCAGAGGCTTTGTTTCATATCAAAAGTATCAAAGCACAAAGCTTTTTTGTGCTTTATTGAATGGAAGGCATGGTACAAATAATGTTTACTCTAGTTTTGTTTACATGTCACCTGAAAATAGCATAGACTAAAGGATCAATTCTTTTAGATTTTTTTTTTTCTTTCTTTTTTGAATTTAAGAACTGATATCAACTCATCAAAATGAGAATCGATTAAAATTGAGAAATTGATATTGTCTACCCAGCCCTAAAGTAAATGGTGTCCAAAACATTTTGTGAACTGATCAAGTGTGACAATCTGTAGTCTATAGACAGTAATCTTGATGTTTCTTGGACAATGATGAAGGATCATCTGCTCAAAAAACTACTATATATAGCAGTGGTTCTCAATCAGGGGGAGTGGCCTAATAGGAGTCTGTTTAATATATGACAAAACAAGCAAAAGGGATACTCCACCCCAAAATGAAAATTTTGTCAATATTCGCCATGACGTTCCAAACCCGTAAAAGCTTTGTTCGTCCTCGGAACACAATTTAAGATATTTGGGATGAAAACATGGAGGCTTGTGACTGTCCCATTGACTGCATAGTAAATTGCACTGTCAAGGTCCATAAAAGTATGAAAAGCATCGTCAGGATAGTCCATGTGCCATCAGTGGTTCAATCTGAATTTTATGAAGCGACGAGAATACTTTTTGTACGCAAAGAAAAGAAAAATAGCGACATTTATTCAACAATTTGTCTCCTCTCTGTCTCTCTGTGTCAGCATAGCGCTATTTTGGACAGCATCCGATGGACGCAAAGTGCGTACGCTATTCTCTGTCATCAGTAACGCATGGATACGCTGTTTCTGTTCAAATCAGCGATTTTATAGCAGCCTATATGATTCTGCAGCCATAGACTCACGCATGCTTTGTACTATAAAAGGATGTACTTTGTACTATAAAAAATGATATTTTATAACTGAGAAACTTTATTATTGTTTATTATTATTATTATTTTATTTATTATTATAGTTATTATTGTTTAGCATGCTATTAAAATCTATTTGTGAACAGAGGATTAATTATAAACATGGTCTAAACATTCTTAGATGCGTAGCATTCATCGTGTTGTAGTTTGGGAAAAACCCAACTAAACGTGTTCAAGTTTGTCACAACACCACGTTAACTAATGCAAAAAAGAAACATTACTTACTCATCAGATTGATCTCCTCTACTGGATGAAATATTGTTCTTCTTTTGAGGGAAATCCAGCCGTTACTCAGCGCGTCTTCTTCCAGAAACTAACAGTAGCTGCAATGAACAATCTGCAATGAAGCTTTGTTTATGTTGGGCGTCTCCACGTGCACGTGGCTCATGTGGTTATTTACATATGAACGGCGCGAGCCGCGAGGGGGGCGGGATCACATTAGAAATAATGAGTTAGACAGGAAAGACTGAACATCGTGTTGGTTTCATATGGATTACTTCATCACAAAATGTTTTTGATAAGACTTACTTCATTTAAAAGTAGACACTTCAAGCTTTCTATAGAGGTAACCCCCATGTCTGTGTGTTGAGTATTTGCTGAGTTACGTGTTTCAAAAAGCAGTTCGTGGAGACAGAGAAGGCAGAGAGTGCACCCTGTTTGTTTTCTTTATTTTATAAAATTACAAAGTTTTGTTGTTATTATGCTTGAATACAAATAAAAGTACATCCTTTACAGATTCGATTGATGTATTGCTCATATCTGTACGATTAAAACTAACTGAGTAATTTAAGTTCCTTTAGGGGCTTTCAAAATAAATGCACCAAAACGCGCCGGCGCTGTCGACCCCAGAGGGTTAATACATCAACACATATCAAACCATATGGAATAATAAACAACTGTTCCTTTATTTATCGACTGCTGTGACATTTTGCAAAATTATTTTGCTTATTATTCTGTTTGGTTTCCATAGACCAGTGCTTTTTGCACTTAGGGTTAGGTCCAAATGTGCAGTGCTAATAGATCAAGCATGTTCTAATGTAGAAAAACTATTTAAGAAAACATTTAAACTTGTATGAAAGCCCTTCTCCTCAGCCAATTTTGTTTCAACAGTAGCTCAGTGGCTCCAAAACTCCTGGTGCAACTATGAGTGAGCGGGAGGTAAATACAGCCTGCAGCCCTGAAAACAGTAGAGGGGAAGAGGTCCCTTGGTAGCATTCACGCAAGAACAACTTGACCCAGCACAAGTCTGTTAATAGAGCTTTGAGTTACAGTCATGCAAGGACTCGACACACATTTGGCACAAATGCATCTGTCACTTGGTAGAAGATGAACAAATTAACCAGACACCAACATGGAAAGTTTACATGACATGCAAATCGAAGCCAGAGTACACTAAATGTGGCTTAATTTGCAGTCTTGATAAATATGGTTTCATGCAGATGCTTAACAACACAATAACACACAGACAAAAACTAAAGCATGCAAACGTCTATAAAGTTATGGATATGACATTTTAATTAAAATAACAAACAGCTGTGAAACATTAACTCTGTTCTGCTGTTCTGCCAAGGTGAATCATTGACTGGTGAATAATGAAATCAACACACACCATATGAAATATTTTAAAAGTTTAAAATGAATTTTAATTTATTTTAAAATTCAGTTTATTCCTGCTGTGGCAAAGCTGAATTATTAGCATCATTACTCCCAGTCTTCAGTGTCCATGATCCAGTTTGCTGCTCAAGAAACATTTCTTATTTTCTGATAGATCTAGGCTATAGTTCATCCTAAAAGCAACAATAACTGAAAAGAGAGGAGCATGTGAGGCCAAGCTACTGGGTATTTTTATGGACCCTTGAAAAACAGGCCCAATGAATCGAAGCAATCAGACAGACCCTTAAAATCCAGCCATTTATGCCAAAGCTTTCCTAAAGACTAGAGAATTTCAAAACAGATCCAACTCAATGCCCTGAGAGCCGGAACCAATCAAAATCAGCCTAACCCCTGAATGGGATCTAATCCAAAGGCCCCGGAGAAGGAATAATGATAAATCGAACTCTACCTAGATTAATATCAGAGAACCATTCACCCAGAATGCCACTGCGAGAGAGCGGCATCAGGTGGAAAGCTTTAACCAGGGTCAGCCTCAGAACAAGACGCAGGCAGAGCGAAAACATCAGGACTGTCACACATCAAAACAGTCAACACAAAAGCCCATTTCAGGCAATTCTGCCAAATGAGAGCACATCAGACCTGAGAGAGAAAAGAAGATTTAACCTGACAGATGTGAATGTGTTGAACCGTGTGGATGGTGATTAGGACAGAAGGAAGATGGATTGCAGACAGGAAGAGGAAATCAGAACTCAGGCAATCTTCTTTCTACAGTGCAAATTGCTCACTTTACAAAACAGACTTTTTTAATATCAAACAAACTAAAAAAGAATCTGCCTTGCACACAGTTTTTAGTTTGGTCAAAAACAACAAATCTACAGCACCAACCTGATCTCCAAAGTATTTATATATATATATATATATATATATATAGTGTCATGACATTTCTCTTAATTTATTTTCTTCATTTTTTTTTTACTACAATCTCAATATTTTACAACTTTGTTCTATTATGAGATTATTCGCCAAATATTAGGACACAGATAGATTTTTGTTCTTGTATATATGCTAGTGTGCCTTCATAAAATGCCTTCATTTCAAAAGGAATTTCAAAATAATTATTCCAGGTTCTGGAAGTAAAAATCCCATTAATATTCTCCATAGGGCAATTGGTTTTTAATGATTACTTATAAGCCTTTAAAGATTGGGAGAAAAATGACATTATCTGAGAATCAAAAAAGCAAACATCTCCTAAAAGAGTTCTTTAGCACCCATTCACTCCCATGAAATCAATAGTCTTACATTTATCCATAATGTTTATTCTGATTATGTCATTCACAATGCTTCATAGGATTAGTTCTTGAACTGTTAAGTACATAGTCTTGCACTTTTGTCATTTAATCCAATTCTCAAATACATTTTTGCTTCAAATCACAGTTATGTAATGTTGTGATTCACCTCATGGCTTGCTGTTTTGGTTTATGACCTATAACTCTGAAACAAAGCTTTTTTAAAATCCCTATGGGGAAAGAATACTTCTAAAACTAATACCAAGGCCCCTGAAAAAGTGAAGAAAAAATAGTGAATATTTCCAATACCAAGGCTGCTGAAACAGTGGACAGTCACGGTTGTGGTTTAACAACTTCTTAGTAGAGTTAAAATTATCTAGTTATTTGTGTGGGTGGGAGCCAAGAACCAATTATTCATTTTATTATTTTTCATTAAATGATTTATTGAGGAAACGGAACCATTATGGGGAATTGTAATGAGAATCGATATTTTCAATACAACCCCCATCAATAATTATCTAAGAATGAAGATAGTGGGAATGATAATAAACAACAATCATAAAACTTGTGCTGCTGTGTGGGATAAACAATCATACAGTTTAGCATCAATATACAACAATATTGGGCCACAGAACGCCATGATTGACCATGCAGAATCAAGCACTCCTGAGAAACAACATACAGGACGAGAAGATCAAAAATATTGCTGGATCATACTGAGGAGGCGGATGGCCTTGAGGAAGAAGCTGTCGGGATGACAACCTTCACGGTTCTCTGAATCTATACAGGCTTGAATGAAAATATAGAAGGCATACGTGTTTAACCGCAACCTCTGTGCCAACATCCATTCAACCAATCTAAGTTTGCAGATATGAGATGCTACAATAGCAGGAACATCTAACCTGTTGATTGAGGGGGCTGGAATAATCATGTCGCTGAGCTTTTTTGGAGAAGATAAGGTGACCCTTGGCTTCTACACTACAAGCTTTAGTGAACACTGGCAAATTGGCATCAAACCTCAAAAATGGCATTAAATGAGCACTTTCACTAAACTCCACCCATCATTTCCCCTCAGCTGGCCTTGATGAGACTCACATTCTTCAAAATCTAGTTCCTCTTCGTTCATCACACAAAAATCACTTCTGAATATAGAGTGCCCTCCATAAGTATTGCTCTGTTGGCTGTGGAGTCAAGACATTTGAAAACATGATTAAAAGATGAATATGAGACAAAACTACAGAATGTCACATTTTATTATTAGCCGTTTCAACACATACATGTTTTACCAAATAAAAAGAACAGCACTTTTAGAGTTCATCCCACTCATTGATGTGAGCATAAGTATTGGGACAGTTGAACATAAGGCAGATATAAAAGATTAAAAGCTATTATTTAGTTGCAGATCCCTTGCGCACAATCACAGCAGTGAGTCTGTGACCCATAGACATCACCAGACACTTGGTCTCATCCTTTGAATTACTTTTCCCAGCCTTTAATGCAGCCAATCCCAATTGTTGCTTGTTTTGGGGAGTTTCTGCCTTTACTCTCCTCTTCAGCTGGTGAAATTCATCTTCAATCGGATTTAAATCTGGAGATTGACTTGGGCAATATACGACTTTCCATTTCTTTGCTCTTATAAATTCCTTGACTGAACTGGCAGGGTGTTTTGGGTCATTGTCCTGATGCAATATGAAGCACTTCCCAATGAATCTGGTGGCATTTTCTTGAATATTGGTAGGCAAGATAGATTTGTACCCTTCCAAATTCATTCTGTTACTGTCATCATACATTAAGTCATCAGTAAAGTTGAGAGGGCCTGTTCCAGAGGCAGCCATGCATGCCCATGCCATGACACCACCTCCACCATGCTTTACAGATGAGGCTGTATGCTTGGGATCATTTGCAGTTCCCTTTTTTTCTCCACATTTTTTCTTTCCCATCACTTAGATAAAGGTTCATCTTTGTCTTATCGGTCCATAAACACAGTTCCAAAACTCTTCTGGCTCACCTTTGTGCTTTTTTGCAAACTCTAATCTTGCCTTTCTATTTTTGGTGCTGGTCAGAGGTTTGCATCTTGCTGTGTAGCATCTGTAATTCTGTGTCAAAGTCTCCTGAGGACAGTAGATTGTCAGAGCATCACCCCAGCTTTCTGGAAGTTGTTGGTGATTTTACAGACATGTCATTTTCACAGCTTTTATGATTTGTCTGTCATGAACTACTGTTGTTTTCTCAGCCGATCAGGTCGTTATTGGTTGCTGGTGTCGCTGGTGGTTTCCAAACTCTTGATTTCTCCATGCCCTTTGTTTTTGCTAGAGCTCTAATTGACTTCCTCTTTTCTTTTAGCATCCAATTGCTTGCTTTTCTCTCAAAGTCAGCTCCCTCGTCTTCATCCTGGTTTGTGTGTGTCATCATCGATTGCAAGATTCAGAATACAGAAGTAATGGATATAACTGATACGACACATTCCCTGCTTTTAATATCTGAAGAATTAATGCAACAGGACACAGCTGATCACTTAGAAAGACCTGAGAGGCAACTGTTACAATACTTATGCTCACATCAGATAGAGGGATGAACTCTAAAAGTGCTGAACATCTTCTGGTAAAACATCTACGTGTCGAATCATCCAATAATAAAATGTGACATTCTGTAGTTTTGTCTCATATTCATCTTTTAATCATATTTGTAAATGTATTGACTCCACAGCCAACAGAGCAATTTTGTCTTTACTGTTCCAATACTTTTGGAGGGCACTGTAGATATCCCATCAGTCCGCTAATGCCATTTTCTACTTTGGCGCCATTCAATGACATGAAAGGAATAATAAGAAAGAGTTTTTAAAAAATAGGCCCTTGGTTCTCTCAATAGCGCTATTGAATGTGAGTAATCTGCTGAGTATTTCCCCTGAAGCAGGCAATGATGTTCTACAATGTCTGTTTAAGGTCCCTAAGCAAACAGACTTCTCTCTTCAGCCCAGCAGCTCAACATCAGTTCTAACGAGGCCTGATCTGATGTGAGTTTCCCAGGCCGACTTCATTACCACCCAACTAAAGCATTTAACTACACGCTGCGTTGATAATGGAACCCTCCAGAAGCAGGGGAGCATCTACTACTCAAATCGATATGTGGCATGGTTGACTTAAAACTTCCTGACACTTGGGATTGATTGAAAGAGTCTTATCAAAATCTGTGCACATTCAAGAGTTTATGCCAGAACTACAAATGAAGAAGTGACATTCTCTACGGACCAGCTCTGGGATTTCTCTGGAGATGCAGAGCAATGAAGAAAATTAAGACAGATGTTATGCATCTTCCTAGTTAGTTTTCCTTTCCCCTCTTTTAAATCTCCTCCAGGTTCTGGCATCTGGAAAAACAGATGGTCATGCCGCCTTCGAGTCCTTTTGGGAAGTTCTTACTTAAGAGTTCAGAAGTCGTGATTATGATGTGATATGCATTCCAAATTTCATATGCATATGCACTTTTGGTGTGTAATTCAAGCCTAAATTCATATATTAGCAATTGATGACAGTAGTTTTGTCGAAGCAGCCCATTTTCTTATAAACTGGCTAAATGAGTAGTGTTTTCTGGGAAGCTTCGTCACTATTCTTCATCAACAGTTCATAAATTGCATACAAAATAAATTTCACAGGCAACACTGACAATGACAACTTAATTATGACTAATAAAAATGTTCTTCTGCTATTATTCTTTAATTTACGCTCCGAAAGTCAGGAAATCTCCAACTGGTAATGATGATGCATACTTACCTGTGTATGCATATACAGGCAAGCAGTTGAACCCAGAACATAGGCTAAATGCATCATGCAAAGTTTCACATTAAATGGTTTCCCATAAAAAAAAAAAAACACAGAACCATTTAGCGCATTACGTTCATATATAAAGTAAGCATAATCAATAAGTTGTGTATTGAATTTGTTCTTTTAATATCACTATTTTAAATACACTAAGGCACTTTAAGTGTTTTTCAAAATGTTTTGTCGCACTGTTTAGAGATTGAAATATTGTGGCAGGTGCATATAATATGGATTGCAAATAGCCAAAACTTGCATTTTGTTCACATATATTTGTTTTATTGTTTTGAGAGGTGATCTAAATTTTTGCTGCTTGGAAACAAATGGAAAATTGACAGGCTTGTGCTGTAGCTCTATGAATGTTTTGCCCTCCAGGTCTTCGAGCCACATGACTGAAAGCTATGAAAACTGGCCAAAATTACTCACCCAGACAAGAAGAGATTATCTGAGACAAATGAAGCAACCAATCACAGTTTGTGTTATTTTTGGATGTCATATTTAGATTGACATGAAATAGATTATACCACAGCAATAGGCTGCTATGGAGAAAACATCAATTCAAATATGCAGTTCCTGCCCAATAATGAATTGTTTAATCATTTAGTCGCCCTCATGTTATTCCAAATGTATTGTATTCTGTGGAACACAAAAGAAGAAATTTTGAAGAATGTTAGCAGCCAGTTTTGGTGACCATTGACTTCCACTGTATCTTCAAAAACACTGAGATATTTCTCAAAATATCTTCTTTTTTGTTCCATAGAAGGAAACGAGTCAGGTGTGGAACAACATATGGGTGGATTAAAAAAATCTGTTTTTGGGTTCCTGTAACTCAGAGTTATTATTGTTATTATTTTACTTGAAACATAATAAATCTTGACTGAAATAAAAAGAAATATGAAACGATGTAAACTTATTTAGTTTCAGATAGCTGCCAAAGCAACATTTCTCATTTTGAATAATTTTAATTAATTAATATAACTAAATAATTAAAGTAACTGAACCTAAGACTGAAAATAAATGAATGAAAAACTATACAGACATACAGTATTTAAGAAAAAAAAAAAGAAAATTACTAAAGCTTTGAAAACTAAATGTAAAATCTAAATATTCTTTTAAAATGTTCATTTTTAAAATATTTTAGTCATACTTTTTGTCTTTTGACAATATAATAATACCTTTTTTTAATTCATGAATTTTGCAAAAGCACACCAAATATTTAAACATTGATTTAAACAAGCATCATCAATTAACACGTGAAACTGGTTAATACAATAAATAAAGTTTGGTAACATTTTGTCAGTACATTTGTTTAAATTTGTTGCCAAGATTAACACTCATAACAGCCCTTTTAAACATGACTTTGCTTCTAGAATATGCTTCCTCCCAACAACAAGCAGACGCTGCTACCCAATCACATTGGAACTGACTATTTTAACCAGTGCTTGCTATTTTTGTGCACAATATGCATTGGACAGTCAGAGAACAGACTGTGAGCCACCCATACGAGATTACATTTACTCTAGGGATGGAAGTGTTGTCTGTTTACAGCGAGGCTAATTAGGGATCACAGTCTTGCACCTGTGAGGATGTTGATGAGCTTCTAGCAGTTCAGATTCAACACAATAATCTAAAGCGAAATCAGTTGTTTTAAAACGACCTTTACGTGTGATACCCATATCTCACCGCACCTCTTCCTCTACTGCTCTCTATTCACTGACTGAAGATGAAACACTTGACGTGCCACGGGCGGCCCCACGGTCCCAGAGCAGCGGCCCGAAGTGAGAAGGGAATTCCCAGTGCTGTGCTCAGAATTGCTGACAGATGGAGAGCCGCACTGACAGTGCAGGTGTGAGATGGGCCAGACAATTGGCTGATGCACTCCGAGGGCTCTCCGTGGTGTCACAGAAGTTTTTACTCAAGCGACTCGTTCTTAAAATAGCTGAGGAAAACAGTTCAGCCAGAGAGGAATTATATGTCTCTGTCTTTTCTATTGTTAGTCGTGTACTAAACCGAAAACGAAAGCCCTATACAACAATTCCGTGGACTCAGCCAGCGGGGAAGTACATGGGAACTTTAGTTAAGCATTACCTCTGTGCAGCCCATGGGGTGCTTCACACTTCTCCAGTATTTACAGTCCCTCCGAGAGCTGTTTTACAGCTTCTGTAATACACTCGCATTGATTCATGGACACCCTCCCAAAAGAGGCGTATTAGCCAATTACAGTGGTCCATAGCTCATCGCTCTCCCCTCTCCAATGACAGCGGGTCAGAGAAGGAGAGCTGCCCTTATAATTCACATCACTGAGATAGGTGACACTTCGCAGGATTAGTACTGACCCTATCTGAGGTCATGGCTTGTGTAGCTTGAGCAGAGGACAAAAGCAGGCTAGTGTAAACGGAACAGCAAATGAATGCAAACCGATGGCCATTAAGAGTGAATGGCTGTGTTTTTCCTCTAGAGCATACAAAGAAAAGGTTGTGATGTTTGGTTGCGAGCTGATTTGTATTGGGATATCAGATTTTGATTTGGCTCACTTTAAATTCACTTTAAATTCATAAGTGTATATCTGAATTGCCTTAGCCATGCCCCGCAGGAAATTGAATTAAAATTTGAAGACCAGAAAGAGAGATTTACTGCATCCATCATCTATCCGTCCTTTTGTCTATCCTTATAGCCATCCATTCTTATAACTATCCATCCATCCAGTTTGACTACTCTGAGAAGAAACCGATTTTGTTGCTACTAAAAATGAACATTTTGGAGGGTAAAGCATTTGTAAATTGCAGCAATGGAGCATGGATATTACACATTACTCTGCTCTAAGGAATTTTGAACAATTTACACAGAAATGCGTTCAAATTTGAAATAAATGCATTCAAATTTACAATAAATTAGCTTGAGCAGCTTGAGCAGAGGACCAAAAATTTGAATTACAATACATTTGAAATGTGTTCAAATTTAAGGCCTCAGTTTTGCCACATTTGTGTACAGTCCCAGATCATGTTGACATCACGTTCGCTCATGTTGCCCAAAAATGACCAGCTCATTGAAAATGAATGGCTTTCGGCAGCTTCAAAACGCTGTGAAAACCCCTGAAGTAATACATTGCATTTTTATGAAACACTTGCTGAGTCCTCGCACGGCTGCTTACGGCATTTCTTCTGACAACACAGAAATCAGCTATTTTCAAATGTATGTAAATAGAAATGCCAAAATGGCTCTTTCCTCACCCAAGAGATGAGAATATGACAGCATCTGACTAAACCATGACAATTCTCCTCCACCCGAAGCATAGAAATAGAAGGTCTTCAATATGCTCTGTGCAAAGGAGACAAAAAGACACAGTGTCACACAGCATGACGGCCGCCACAAACCAAGACAACAGTTCAGTTTGCTTCCATCTCTGTGAAAGAGAAAACAAAACAACTTGAAGACAACAAGCAGAGCAGCCCTGTCATTTACTGGATCGAGTCAAGGTGCTGGGTGAAGTTTGTGATTGATGAAAACATCTCCACAGCTTCTGTCAGCAAACAAACAGCTGACAAACACGGCTCCAGACCCTGTAACGCACAAACACAAAGATGCGAAACCTGCCACAAACATTAAAAAAAAAATCCAGCTGCATGTCTCAAATCTCTGTGTAACTGTGGAATTTTAACATGAAAGATGAATTAATATACTTCTCACACAGCCTAGGCCAGGAGAGCATGTGCTGTCAATTCCTCTTTTTACATTTTCCTACAATTCATGAATAAAGCAAACTCCTTAATCAGCTGTTCTCTCACGTACTCCCTTGATTACTGTCTCTCTAACTTCTACTGAGTAAAGGCCAGAGTAAATTGTCGGCCTTAATACCTTAATCTCTGTCTATGGAACATGCGGACGGTCAATGGAGTGATTTGCCCAGCTCTTAAATGTACAGCACTTTTAAATGAACTGTAATCCCTTTAGTTCAATCTTACACCTGTGACGAGTTCATGGGCTGGACACCGGGTTGAAACGGGGTCTTTGTCAAATTAAAGAGGATAGATTTACAGTTATATTACTAAAGTTGATCTTAAGACATCTATTTTGAATTTTGAATTTGAATTTGTATATGAATGGGCAACTTATTAATTATGAAATGCAGTACAGTTATTAAAAAATTTTAACCCTCTGGTGCTCTTATGTCTTTTTTTTACTTTTTTTCTCTACCTGCAAAGCTACAGTATTGTTAAAAGTTTTAGGCACTTGTGTAAAAATGCTGTAAAATTAGGATGCTGTCTAAAATAATGTAATAAATAGATTCTTTATCAATTAACTTCCATTACCTAAATTGAATTAACATTTGGTGTGACCATCCTAATCTGCGTTTAAAGTAGATTTTGCCCTAAGTGCACTTGTGCATAGTTTTTCAGGTAGCTTTGCAGGTAGGTTTCTAGAAGCATCTTGGAGACGTTGCTACAGTTCTTCTGGATTTAGTCTGTCTCAGTTTGTTCTGTTTCTTCATGTCATTCCAGACAGACTGGATGATGATGAGATCAGATCTCTGTGTGGAGCACTGGCTGTTGTCAGACAAAAATGTCACTGGATTATTACAATTAATGGCAAAATGAATGTTTGGAAATGTAAGCTGATATTTCCTACTGATACACTACAGCCAAAGATAGAAAGAGAAAGAGAAATAGAAGATTCTAATAATGTTGTCCACCACTAAATACACATATATAGAAATATACACTAGCAATAACACATTATACCAAATATCGTGTGTTAGCATGCAAAAAATCATTGTGCAAAGTTATATCCAATCTTTCAACTCATGTTATGACTGTAATTCCAGTAACTGTTTGCATGAAGTAAACTCAGTTCAAAGGAATAATGTAGGAATAGTCCCAACACATATATTTGATTTAGACAAATTACAGAGCCCGGTCTCATGACAATGTGTATAAATAGTACTATAAATATAAATGAAAACTTGTGGTATTGATATACAAAAATGGACTTTGGAGTGTATATGTTACGAACTATTTGGCGTGCATATAAAGGTTTTCACGTGCATGTGATACGAAATTAGTTGGCGTACATATACGCATCTACCTCACAACCCTAATCCTACCCATTGCGTAGCATATACACGCCAAAGTCCATTTTTGCGTATAAATACCACAAGTTTTCATTTTTATTAAAAGCTCAAATAATGAACATTTTTAAGTGTTTTACCAAAAACATAAGCTCTACTTTTCTGTGGATAAACTGTATAATGCCAGAGAGACTACAATTGTAAGTGCATTACCAAAACGACTGGCAATCTGAGAGAAGAGTTTAAATTATCTGCTGGTTAAATGTTAACCATGAAGGTCCAACACTTCAAAAAAGGTAAATGTTGCTGATTTGGACTTGAATGTCATAAATTAACTCTGAAAAGTTTGTGTTATAAAACAAATGGCGATACTGGGAAAATGAGAGCACTGTGGTTTCAATAATGGCATATAACAGCAGCATCAACAGGTTGTTGTAATTTTCAGAAAAGGTTGTTTCATCACTCTGAAGTATCCATGCACCGAAGTAGTTTCTATAATGCAGAGACCATACTAGCTGTTATCTTCCCGCAGTAATTATCCCAAAGGTAATAATGTTATCAAAGTGTGTGAGAGCCACATGTCAAAATGATTTATATGGGCCACCGTTCTTATTCTTCCTCCACTCATTTTATCACACACTTCAGAAATCACACACACAAACACACACACACACATAAAGGCTTTTACAGACTATTCTGCCCTGCTGGACACTGAAATTCATCAAATTGCTTAGATAGGCCATTTTCCTTCTGAGGCCCTTGTTAATCTTCCATACATTGCAGTCATAGACGTGAAGATGTAAGTTTGGCCTTCATATCACAAACTACTTCTCATGTTTGTTTAAATCAGATGTCTTGAGTATTCTGAGTTTTAGTGGTATTAGGACTGTAATGAAACTTGTAAGAAACTTGAAATTCGCACAGAATATGCACTGCTACCAAAATTCCTACATGTCTCTGCCTATTCTCTGTTTTGATTTATCAACTCCTTCAACGTGTTCAATAAACGCCCTAACTTATTACATGGCACACTACGAACACTTGTTAAAATACAAAAGAGTCTAGGGCCTCATTTATAAAAAAGTTGCGAAGAAACCATCCTACAATTGATCTTACGATCATTTTTCAAATGTGAGAATGTGATTTTGAGAACGAACATACACAAAACGAACATGCAGAACACCTCTCTTTCAGATGTGAAATTTATAAATGGCAAATGAAATTGTGCACAGCTAAATGGTTTCTGATCTCCGCCTTGTAAATGCCGACTAATCATTAATGTTATTGTAATTAGTTATTGTAAATTATGTTATTTTTAATGTATATAAAAGAGCACCAGTCCAAATTCTTTACTTGAGAATTGCAAGCTACAAGAATTGCTTAGATGGACACATTGATGTGTCTGGAGCAGTCGAATGTGGAATCTACGTACAGTATACATAGATGCGTCTGTTTAGAACCTGATATGGTGCTAAGCACTTTTCCACATCAAAGACAGTATATGTGATTGTGAACATTAGCATGGATTTTAACATATGCACACTCTGAGATCAAATCTGTGTGAACGCATGTTTTATAAATGAGGCTCCTAATTGACTTGTCTTGCTTCATATCAAGTCTGTAGCTGGATATGATTCAGATTTCTACCGTTATGCTGATGGACTGTGAAAAAGTCCATAACTTTTCAAAATTTGAATGTTTGAGGAAATTTTAAGGACTCATAAAATGCAATTTGCCTCCTTTGAGTACAAATGAAAATCCAAGTCTACCACTCTGTGAACCTCTGTTCCTGCAAAAATTCTGCAGCGCTGGGACTTGAGAAAAAATGGAAATTACATATGTTATTAGGAACACCTTGCTTGTACCAGACTGGACCCACTTTTGCTTTCAACAAGGTGCTGGTAATATTCCTCAGAGATTTTAGTCTTTATTGACATGATGGCATCATGCAGTTGCTGCAGATTTGTTGGCTGCGCAACCATTGATCCGAATCTCCAGTTCCACCACATCCCAAATGTGCTCTATTGGATTGAGATCAGGTGACTGTGGAGAGCATGTAAGTCTAGTGAATTCATTGTCATGTTCAAGAAACCAGTTTGAGATTATTTAAGCTTCGTAACATGGTGTGTTCTCCTGCTGGAAGTAGCCATCGCAAGACGGGTACACTGTGGTCATCAACAACAGGTAGACTGATTGATGCTCAATTGGTACTAAGGGGCACCAAAGTGTGCCAAGAAAACATCCCCCTACCATTATACCACCAGCAGCCTGAACCATTGATACAAGACAGGATGGATCCATGCTTTCATGCTGTGTACACCCAGTTTTGACCCAGCCATCCAAATGTTGCAGCAGAAATCAAGACTGTTCAGACTAGGAAACCTTTTTCCAATCTGCAATTTTGGTGAACCGTGCCAACTGTAGAGTCAGTTTCCTGTTCTTCTGCTGCTGTAGCCCATCTGCTTCAAGGTTTGATGTGTCAAAGATGCTCTTCTGCATACCTCTATAATTAACGAGTGCGTATTTAAGTTAATGTGGTCTTTTTATCAGCTCAAACCAGTCTGACTGTTCTCTTCTGACCTCTGGCTGGATTGCTTCAGCGGGACTGTTACTAATTGCTATTGAAAAAGCATCTGATAAAGCTGCTGTTTTCTAATTATAAAGATGAGACTGAACTTGATATTGACCATTGTCTGTATTAAATTATATACAGAAATATGTACAGTATAATCACGTTTAATTTTATTTAAAAATAACTATATTAATGACATATAAGAATTAATTAAAAAATAAGTCCTTTTTAATATAAAAGCCTAATTATTGAGGAAAAATTAAATGATTTCCAGCACAGCTGATGGCTTATGGTTCAATTTAATGGCTTTGCCTTTATTAAACACTGCAGTCTGCTAGAATCCCTCCTGTCAGCCAATCAGCTGATTGGCCAGAACAGGCGTCTCTGTCTTCATTTAAATTAAACAGACACCTGCGGAGAAAGTTGTGCCTTGCATCAGCTCCTCTATGGCCTGCCAACATCATGGTGTCCGGGCCCATCTCCATCCTCCTTGGCCCGGGTGTGTCTGCGAGCAGCCTTCATTACACCAAGATTGGCCAGGTGGATGTGTGCGTGCGTGATTTCATTACCGTGAGATTGCTTTCTGAGACCCACACACACACACAGCAGACGGAAAAGGGATAAGAAGGGAAGCGCACAGCTGTGGTTGTCCCCTTGATCCAATGTGCTTTTCCATCTCTATTTCTATTGCGAAAGAGATGCCCGAGAAAACCAACACAGACTACTATCTGCATGAGAAATGAGACAGTGAGGAGAGAGAGGAGAACCAACCGCTAACAAAGACCCTGGGATTGGGGGTCAGCTAGTATTGAACAAACCTAAGCGCAGATGCTTTGAAATTGATTTTGAAAATGCATTCTTTAACTGATTGTCTTACAATGCTCATTATTAAAACATTACTGGGTTTTTCTCAAGAAACGGTGCCATTTGTATCTTCATGACTTCCAAGAGTTATGATTACACATACAGTATATTAATTAAAAGAGATAAAATTGAAACATAAAATATTATAATGTATAATAATAATTCTAATAATATAATAATAATTTAGAATAATTAAATGAGGCGTATACAAATTAAGTCTCCTGCCAATCATGGGATGGGCGGCATCCTCTTTAAAGTCAAGCTACAAAAAAACCGCCAGCTGTAGATCACATGTAAACAATATGGCTGTCGGGACTCCATGGACGCCACTGGAAATTTACACACCATGTTTTATGAGAGCTTTAAAGCACAATTCCTCTGAGAGTGATGTTTCAATTCATTTTTTTATAATCCACTAGATGTATATACATCCAAAATGATTCATATGAACCTCTCTCTAGTTTATCTAGGGTACATGCACCTTGACTCTGTCACAGTTCACAATGAAAAACCACCACACACTGGAAGTGTATAACTTTGACCGTTAGTGGCTGAGGACGTCTCATAGAGAAGACAGTGTACAATACAGAACTACAGCTACGAAAACATGTCACTTTTCCCAACTCTTCTTCAGGACACTGGCTCAGGGTCAGAAATGAACTTCTGTATTAAGTGGCAATATTTGGAAAGTATTTTGCAGAATGAATCTCTTCTATTGTATCTGCACATTATTGTGTATGATGAGAGAATTTGCGAGAGTTCACATTCAGAATTCAATCAGTGAGCATTTGCAGTAAACAAAACTAATCTAAGCGCCGCTGATTGAGCATTACATTTATAAGCTTAAACAAAATGTGTGTGGCTGGTTATAATGTTAAAGACTGTAAAAAACACATAAAATGAAATCTGATGCAACATGAGCTGATCCAAATGTAATGCCACAGTCACTTTTCCTTCACTTTCACATTTCACATTACTGAATTGCGCAGAGGTATTTTTGGCACCCATTTCTTGAATTTGGGGTGCAGAAAAAAAATAGTTTGACCTTCTGACACTGCACTGGCTTCACATGGCTAATCAAATTGGATATCAATGAAATTACCAGCATGATTGTTTTAATGAGGAAAGCTCCTCAGAAAGGTTTCTCTGTTAAAGCAGGAGGTAAGTATTGGGACATTGATTGGCACTCCATATTTTCATTTCTGCTTTGAACTCATCGGTTGACAGTTCTCAAAGATGAATGCAAAACCATGACTGAAGATGGCAAAGAAGACTGAGATTAAAGTAAAGAACCACACTGACATTTTCTGAAGAAAACGTAAGGAGCGCTTGCCCACACCAAAACAGAAGAGATCCAAGGAAGCGTTGAGTGGAGAGAGGGATGTCTAATCTACACTCGTTCCCTTCATAAGCATCACTCATGTCTGACGAATGACCCTCAACGGAGCGCCGGTGGGACAGAGATGTCATCAAACTGCTGTGCTAAATCATGAACACCATCGCTCACCTTCAAATCTGCAGACCACAGGCTAACAGGAGCTCCGGGGGGAAAGCCCTGGCTTCATGGCACTCACTATTTTAGATAAGAAAAATTAGATTTTTGACCCCTCTAATCTTCAAGGGAAGCGTCTATTAAAGTGTATCCTTTCCCTCCTAGAGGTAATGATGAACCTGGCCCTTTCATCTGATCTAAAGATAGACTGTAGCCATTTATTTCAACAGAGAATCAGACAGCTTTTAGATTTAAATCCAGTCTTTTCATTTGAAAAGCTACAGTTAGGTCGTTCACTGACATTTCAAGAGGTCGTATCATATATTTTAATTTCTAACTTTTAATAAATGTTCTTTTTGGAAGTTTTGAGTTCTGATTAAGTGCACTTAATCAGAACTCAAAACTTCCAAAAAGAACATTTATTAAATTAAGTTATAGTTTTGGGGGATGCACAATATTAAAATTCTGACTGAAACTGAAAAGCTTTTTGGATGTAAGAAAATAAATTCGATACTATTTAGTAATAATTATAAAAAAAAAAATAAATAAATAAAAATGTAAAACACTAAAAACTAATAATATGAATTTAGGCAACACAAAATTATAACGTACGGTATGAAAATTTGACATTTATTTTAATATTGCATTCTTTTAATTGCTAAAGAATGCATTTATTACTGTTTTGGTGTGTTTAAGTTCAGAGGTGTAAGCAAAGGTAATCAAAAAGAAATGTAGAAAGAAGAAGAAAAAGAAACGAGCATGCACAATACTGATAAATTAACAAAAAAACAACAAAAAAAGAAACCTTTAAGACTGGCCAATACATATGGTACTAATTTACTGAGCATTTATTGTGAAAAGATCATGGATTCCAAATTGTATTCCTCATGATACAACCTTTTTAAAGGAAACTTTTCTTTACACATGGTCTTATTGTCTATTCATTGATTCATGGTGCACGTTATTCAAAAATAAATGTAAAAAAAAAAATTGCTCAGTCTCTGAAATGACATTTCTTTTCAGCTGACGGAAGTCATCTAGGTGAAAACATGTAAACTGTTGCTGTGGTTATATTTTTACTCTGTAAAATCATGAATTGAAAAAATCCCCATCTTTATAAAGACCTGCTCAAGCATTTAGAATGTCATCTTCATTCTCTCAGTATGCAAGAGGGATATAACAAAGGGATCAAATACTAAATTAAATCTGTAGTTTTGATTAAGACTGCATTAATCATCACAGGACAGTGGTGAACCGTGTGCCAATCAAATTTAAATTCCGCAAAGAGGATGCAAGATATTAAAATTTAATTCAGAGAGGATTATTTTAAAACGGACTCTGAACTCTATCTTAGAGGTTTAAAAAAGAGAAAGAAAAAAAGGGAGCCTGCCTAAGAAAACAACAATATCATCAATGTACATGTGCAAAGTGAATCAACTCCCTCTAACTGTGTCCTGTCACATCACGTTATTTCCCAGAATGCCTTCAATGTATTGTCAGCACTCATAATTAGCCATGCGACTCTGAAACACGGTTCAAGAATCTCTTGTCCTTTAGTAAATATAGCTGCAAATTATTTTTACACACAGTGACCTAATAAACAAGGTTCTGTCATTGTGTGTCTGTCTGCACATTTTATATATATATAGATCTATATCTATGTGTGTGTGTGTGTGTGTGTGTGTGTATGTGTCTTCTATTTAGACATATATTTAAAAACATAATATATTTATTTATATTTAAACATTTTATTTTTCAGTCTTTGGTGTCACATGTTCCTTCAAACATCATCCTCCTATTATTAATATTATTATTCATGCTCAATTATTAATAATGGCTCTTATAATTAATATTTGAGTTTATACTCTTATTATTATTTTAAAAAATAACTTTTTTGTTTTGCTGTATTTTTTCAACAAATATATACAGCCTTGGTGAGCGAAAGAGTCTTCTTTCAAAAGCGTAAAAATATCTGAATTATTCCAATCTTTTTATACTATAAACATCAACCCTTACGGAAAGAAAATATATTTTAATATATATGAAAGGTCAATATATTATAGAATTTTCAGTATATTGATAATTATATAGAATAATACAATATATTACAATATACTGAATAATTGCCGCTTTCCATATATTGGGAAATAAATGTCAACATATGGTGCTCATATAGTCACATTCATATGGGAATATGTATTAGCAATATATGACCACAATTCAAGGTACATATTTATTTTAATACATTTTCATATATGGAATTTTATATTTACAAATATATAAATATTGGCTACACATATAATTTAACATATATGCAGTATAATGACAAATATATATGTGAAAATGTATGCAAAATATATGTATCCAGATATGAACACATATTTGTGTCATGTATGTGAATATATATTTATTTATTTATTTGTGTATGTATGTATGTATACATATATATACACACATATACACACACACACACACACACACACATACATACAGGTCAGGAGTGAAGAGTTCATCGCTGCTAATGCTATACTGTTCGTTTCTGGAAGAAGACGCGCTGAGTAAAGGGTGGATTTCCCTCAAAATAAGAACAAGAGTTCATCAAGTAGAGAAGATCGATCTGATGAGTAAGTAATGTTTATTTTTTGCATTAGTTAACGTGTTATTGTGACATAAACTTGAACACATTACTAGTTGGGTTTTTCCCAAACTACAACACGATGAATGCTACACATCTAAGAAATTAATGCAACAGGACACAGCTGATCACTTAGAAAGACCTGTGAGGCAACTGTTCCAATACTTATGCTCACATCAGATAGAGGGATGAACTCTAAAAGTGCTGTTCTTTTTATTTGGTAAAACATGTATGTGTTGAATCACCCAATAATAAAATGTCTCATATTCATCTTTTAATCATATTTGTTTTGTCTTGACTCCACAGACAACAGAGCAATTTTGTCTTTACTGTTCCAATACTTATGGAGGGGACTGTATATATATATGTGACACTGGACCACAAAACCAGTCATAAGTGGAAACTTTTCCAAATTGAGATTTATACGTCATCTGAAAGCCAGACAACTAAGCTTTCCATGGTGTATGATTTGTTATTATAGAATAATATTTGGCCGAGATACAACTATTTGAAAATCTGGAATCTGAGTGTGCAAAAAATCTAAATAATGAGAAAATTGCCTTTAAAGTTCTCCAAATGAAGTTGAACATGAAGTTTTAATATATTTACAGTAGGAAATTTACTAAATATCTTCATGGAACATGATCTTTACTTGATATCCAAATGATTTTAGGCATAAAAGAAAAATCTATAATGTTGACCCATACAATGTATTTTTGGCTATTGCTACAAATATATTGTGGTCCAGGGTCACGTGTGTGTATGTGTGTGTGTGTGTGTGTGTGTGTGTGTGTGTGTGTAATGTATTTATTTAATGTATGTATTATCACATGTAGCTACTATATATATTAATACTTATATGGGAACTTGTATGTTACATATATATGTAACCAAGTCTGACAAATATATTTTGTAATATATATCCATATATGTATGTATATATATCCCGTGACTAAATATATGTGTGCGTGTATATATTAATATATAGTACATATATTGTTAATATCTACTAAATGTATGAGAAAATACATTTGTACTAATATATGTGTGTGTGTATATATAACTTGCTACATGTACTGCGTTAGGCTAACTGAGACTTGGCACAGCACTTTAATATTATTGTTAGTTTGATTGCTATTGTCTTCATTTAAGTCGCTTTGGATAAAAGTGTTTGCTGAATGATTAAATGTGGACGTTAATTTGCCTGAATCTGTATAGAATTGAGGACCTTTGTAGGCATATTGGAAATGTATTTTCGAGACATTTAATTTTGTATGTAAACCCATGTGTTAATAAAAAAGAAAAAGTGTTTCAATAAAGCTATGTAGTACTGCATTGCTAAATATATATTGTATATGTATCAATATATGGCTATACATGGTTCATGCATACAGTGGTGTGAAAAAGTGTTGGCCCCCTTCCTGATTTTTTTATTTTTTTGCATGTTTGTCACACTTTAATGTTTCAGATCATCAAACTAATTTAAATATTAATCAAAGATAACAAGTAAACACAACATGCAGTTTTTGAATTTTTTTTTTATTATGAAGGGAAAACAAAATCCAAACCCACATGGCCCTGTGTGAAAAAGTGTTTGCCCCCTAAACCTAATAACTGGTTGGGCCACCTTTAGCAGCAACAACTGCAGTCAAACGTTTGAGATAACTTGCAATGAGTCTATTACAGCGCTGTGGAGGAATTTTGGCCCACTCATCTTGGCAGAATTGTTGTAATTCAGCCACATTGGAGGGTTTTCGAGCATGAACCGATCAATAGGATTCAGGTCAGGACTTTGACTAGGCCACTCCAAAGTCTTCATTTTGTTTTTCTTCAGCCATTCAGAGGTGGATTTGCTGGTGTGTTTTGGATCATTGTCCTGCTGCAGAACCCAAGTTCGCTTCAGCTTGAGGTCACAAACAGATGGCCGGACATTGTCCTTCAGGATTTTTTGGTAGACAGCTGAATTCATGGTTCATTTATCACAGCAAGTCTTCCAGGTCCTGAAGCAACAAAACAGCCCCAGACCATCACACTACCACCACCATATTTTACTGTTGGTATGATGTTCTTTTTCTGAAATGCCTTGTTACTTTTACGCCAGATGTAATGGGACACACACCTTCCAAAAAGTTCAACTTTTGTCTCGTCAGTCCACAGAGTATTTTCCCAAAAGTCTTGGGGATCATCAAGATGTTTTCTGGCAAAACTGAGACGAGCCTTTATGTTCTTGTTGCTCAGCAGCGGTTTTCGTCTTGGAACTCTGCCATGCAGGCCATTTTTGCCCAGTCTCTTTCTTATGGTGTCATGAACACTGACCTTAACTGAGGCAAGTGAGGCCTGCAGTTCTTTAGATGTTGTTGTGGGGTCTTTTGTGACCTCTTGGATGAGTCGCTGCTGCGCTCTTGGGGTAATTTTGGTCAGCCGGCCACTCCTGGGAAGATTCATCACTGTTCAATGTTTTCTCCATTTGTGGATAATGGCTCTCACTGTGGTTCGCTGGAGTCCCAAAGCTTTAGAAATAGCTTTATAACCTTTTCCAGACTGATAGATCTCAATTACTTTCTTTCTCATTTGTTCCTGAATTTCTTTGGATCTCAACATGATGTGTAGCTTTTAAGGATCTTTTGGTCTACTTCACTTTGTCAGGCAGGTCCTATTTAAGTGATTTCTTGATTGCGAACAGGTGTGGCAGTAATCAGGCCTGGGTGTGGCTAGAGATGTTCTAGAAATAAAAAATCAACCCTTTTTCACACCACTGTATATTGCAGAATATTGAAAAATATAAGCACTAGAGTCCCATATATATCAAAATATATTATTTCACATATCACATTATATCTTCCAATATATTCACATATATTTTTTGTTTTGTAAGGGAAGTCATTGTATGGAAAAAATTTTAGATTTTTGATTTTCAAAGAAAAATTCAAAATATTTTTTTCCACTGACAAAAAAAAAAAACAGTTTGAAATGACAAGATAGATTGGAAATAATTGCAAAACATTCATGTTTGGTAAAAAGTTATATTTAATGTCTATTCCTTTAACACTTTGCACATTAATATATTATGAGGGATATAACAGTGGAAGAAGCAGTGAAATATGCCTTTAACATTAAATATGTTACCAATTCAATTCAATATGATTTATGTCAAGTCAGGGGTATTGCAGATTTTATCTATATTCAAAACTAATTCATGCCTATAAATAAGATGAGGTCTCATTCTCTCTCACAATATCAAATGCCTAATCCACTCTTCTGATGATATCCTATTTCATCCATCAGTTGATCTGCAGTGGTCTTCATGCCTGTCCACTCTGCCCATCTCTAGATGCCCAGCAGTGCCAGCTGGGCCTGCTTTCTGTTGTTCTGCCAATAAACACAGGCCACACCCTAATGGGGATGCTTGAACTGACTTGTGAGTCTCTGCAACCTCTAGTGTTCAGTTATTAACAAAAAGCGAGAAATGGATCATTAACCTTTTAAAGAAATGAAAGTGGATTGCTTCTATAAACGCATATTTTCAATTAATTCCAGTTCATTTGAAAGCGCTGATGATGGTTGTGGGCTATATTCAATTTTTGGGTCATGCATCTAGAGGTTTTCTAATCCCTGTCTGTGCTGTTGACCCGTTGAAGAGGTTTTAGAAGATTACCAGTTCAAAGAGAGAACATGTTCAGACATGCATATTGCTTAGTGCATCCTAAACACTGTAAAATTAACTGCTGTAGTCTTAAAAACAGCATGTGAAACAGTGTGTATTATTCAACAATAGTATGCTGCACTGTTGTTACATAAACTCATTGCTAAGGCAGTTCGGTCAAATAAATAAAAAAGATCAAATCGAGCACATCATAGTCATCGTGATGATAGTACTCAGTGTAGTATGCTCTGTTGTACACTGCAGCATCAGGGTATTTCATGCATTCAGAAAAGGTGCATACTGTGCACACAACTAGTATAAGTATGTTATGCATGCATTACAGGGTGGGATACACTATTCTATCCAGTGTGTCTGAGTGTATACTGCTATTTGTAACATATGTAGTAGGTCATCCTGGTATTCTGAAATTTTGCATAATGTATGTGCATACAATACACTCATGTCACGATTAGGGTTTGATACACAACACATGACACTTTAAACAAAAATGTGTTTTATATATATATACTGTATATACAATTTTAATTTTCAATTAATTAAAAAATGGTAGGTTTTTTTTAATTTTACTACAAACTATTTTTTCAAAAGTACTGGTCAGTAAAATGATAAATTTACATCCATAATGGACTCAGTTATTGGAATTGTCCTCCGTGCATGAACAGCCGTGACACCAGAATATAAATATTCATGATTCTGCTCAGAAATAGAGAGTTATGTGAGACACATATGCTTGCACTCTGTCCTTGCCTATTCTAAATTAAATCTGTCCAAATTTATATTTGTTCCTAAAAATCACAAAAACAAACAAGAATAAATACAAATGAATGAATGAATTAATTAATAATACAAAAATTATGTGGTGAAAACCAAAATACCAGTAAATAATAAAAAGAGAAATAAAGGAAAAATAAAATTATAAAAAAGAAGAACGAAATCACACACACACAAACTCACACTTGCATATGCACACTGGTTTTCACGCTTTATAGAGGACATTCCATATGGTTTTATACTGTATAAACTGTATTTTATATCACCTTATTAATCTAACCCTCACAGAAAACTACTTACATTTTTATATTTCCAAAAATCTTTATTCTGTATGATTTATAAGCTGTTATAAGCCTCATAGGGATAAAAAAAAAAAAAAAAAAAATCCTCACAATGTCAAAAATCACTGGTATTACTGTCCTTGTGCAGATACAAAGTATACAGAATACCAGGTAGGCTTCTCACAAACACATGCACTTAGTTTAAGCAGCCTATCCAGTGTACATAACAGACTATTCTCTGAAGGAAAGGCTTCAGCTCAAGAAGTGTCTCCTTTGCCATCAAGTGTGCAAAAATGTCAAGGAATTTTACATTTTTTCCTGCTGGACCAGAGTGAATCTTTACACTGTTCAGGTGATTGGCATTGATTTAAAATCACAAATTTTGGAGTGTGCTCCTGCCATCTTAGTATCTGCTGTTGAAAATCTTAACAGACACCTTTCTCAGGGTATATAGACACACTTAGGCACACTAACGTCTGTTCATCTTCAATAAACCGCTTTGTATAGATGTATTACATACAGACGCAAACGAAAATAGAATTTAAATAGGTTACTGCGACTTTAAATGGTGCCGTACAGGAAGTGGCGTCAGGGGAAGACGTCTGCATATGCGGAAGTGTCACTCTCCGTGTGTTTTCTGCGATGTGACTGGGAATTTATTCATTTCATTCATCTGTAATGTCGGTGCTCTATATGGATAGATTAAGTCGTGTTTATGAGCGTTATCAGGAGTATGTGAGGTCGAACCCTGCAGCCGCGTCTCATGTGGAGAGCACAGTCCGCGCGCTGAGTTACCTGATCGCAGGTGAGAGAGTCTGCAGGTCAAAGTAAACATAACCACTCGCGATTAAACAATAAGACCGAAGTTACATGTGTGTTTATTTAGTATGCACATTTATCTTGTTGTCTTCTGGATCTGGTTACATTAAAATGTGTCAAATGTATTTTGCATGCGTTATTTTTGCTGTACAAATATTTCATGTAGCCTAATAAACAGGAGATAATAAATTGTTGCAGTAGATTAAGATTAAGATAGCATGCCGCTGTCACTGTTTGACTTGTTATGCCAACCCGTTTATTGTACAATGAGTTAGTTATTAATCAAGACACGCCTGCTCAGTTTTATTATTAGCTACTAGGTTCACATTTTACAATAAAAGTCATAAAAAAACTATGAAATAACAGGAAGCTTTACACTAACTAATCAGTGAATTCACCACGTTCTTTCTGCTAAGTAGGGGCCAAGACATATATATATATATATATATATATATATATATATATATATATATATATATATACAGCCCCCCAAAAATAAAATAAAAAAGGTCTGCACTCTAAAAATTATGTACTGAATATAGACTTTTTTGGCACTGACTAAAATGTAAAGCAAATCTATTTAAATCTTTTATATTTAAGCTCTTCAAAGTAACCACTCTTTAGATTATACCTCTAGGCGCACACAGTTTAGGGGTTAAATTTGCCTCTCTTGCACTAGCAGGAACTTTGAAGAAGCTTTCATCATTTTGATTATATCAATTTATGACTTCTCTCATTACAGGTCGCTTCTCAGACTCTCATGAAATCTCAGAGTTGGGTAGGGATTCACTGCTTTACATCATCATCTTTTGTGTTAATGTTGATCTAAGAGCATGTCTCTATGAATTCTCCTGTGAATGTGTTTCTCTCTTTGATTTGCAGTCTACTCGGCGTCTAACCTTCTAGTGCTGCTGAACGATGGTATCTTGAGGAAGAATCTCTCTCGGACATTGCCTGTGGTAATGCATGTCCCTTAAAGGGGTTATAAATGATGTTTTTTTCATCTTATAATGTTAGTAAACGTTTTTTTGTTTCATTTTCCACCTCCTCACTAGCATTTTGATCTTCACACATGGAATGATCCAATCACTCAAAAAATAAACTTTGTTAAAAGTAAACTTCAACCACTCTTTGCTGCCAGAAAACGTCCTTTTAGTGTAGTTTTAAATGCTCTTCTTTTCTGGCAGTTCTACCAGGTTTGGAGTTCTGTTACATTATGTTTTCACGGTACAGCAGGCTCTCTTATCTATTAAAAGATCCAGGAAACTTTGATTTCCCGTAAAATGACCCGTTCTTTTTCTTTTTATTCCCTACTTTATCATCACACTTGCATAAGGACTGATATGTGCATGTGCAGTTGGCATGGCAACCACCATAAAATTATCTACGAATGAGAGTTTTCTATTGTGAAACATTAGAGACGGCGCAGTCCGTTTCTGCTTCAAGAGAGAAGATTCAAAGTTGTGTGTTCAAAGGCACAGCCAGCTGCTTTCTTCGCCTGCACATTGTCAAAAAGTGCATTTTGCCCCAACTCCGTCATTGTTCTGCAATAGACTTGTTGTTATCCACCTTTTTGCACAGCTGATGACAGCCTGGTATTGCTCAAAACAACTTTGAAATGGGCAGTGTGTGAAAAAATACGTCTGACCCCTTCAGACAAACACATTCATTTTTGAGAGCAAGCAGAGTTTACAAAGTTTCTTCATTGTTTTTTCCCTTTATGTTTGTACTTGAGAGACATATTTATCTTTGTGGGTTGCATTGTCAGGAATAAACATTTTAAAGACCGCTGCTTTCAGAGCGGCTTAGCCATGGGGACAGGAATAATGAGTTTGCATTTACAGCTATGGGCATTTGAGCCATGACCTTAATGGACCTCCTCAGAGGCTGTTTGACTTTATATTGAGTTTGTGATAGTTCAACTAGTCTCCAGCCAACAGCATAAAGTCTAGTCCTCATTACATCTTATTCTAGCCAATAACCTCCATTTAGACTGAAATAGACCATCTGACTGACAAAGCTTCCAGTCTCAGTCTATACAGGGATCGCAAAATTTCTAAATCCCTGGTAGCCCTTCGGGCAGGTACTCTTCAGATTTTGGTAGCCCGAAAATTAATTTAACTAGCCCAAATAAAATAAAGACCATAAATGTCAATCAAAAACATTTTCAATACACAAATATCAAGGAAAGGGCTTTATTTGACTATTTACAAGGTATCTGCAGAATTCTTAAAAATCTATTTAAGGTCATTTGAAAAATTATTTCTTATACCATTTAATGTATTTAAAACTGTCTAAGGCCTTAAAAACTCTTCAGTTTAGTTGTATCAAATTTAAGGACCCGTGGGAGCAATGTTCCCTCTCTTTTTTTTCTTGCTGAGCAAAACTTTTCTCTATTGGACGGACATTTCTGGCACCTGAGCAAAAGCATTCTTTACACCAGACCTGTACAGCACGCACACAAATAAAGTGTGTAACTTTTAACTTTAATGAGCTATTTATATTTGATTTGACCCTTGATGGAACTAAATGATGTACATTTCAGGTTAAAGAGAAAACAGTACACTGCAGTTCAAAAGTTTGGATCAATAAAGTTTTTTAAAGAAGTTTTTATGCTCATCAAGGCTGTATCTATTTGATAAAAAATACTGAATATTATTTCACAAAATAATATTGTGAAATATTATTGCAATTTAAAATAAATGTTTTCTATTTTAATATACTTTAAAATGTAATTAATTCCTGTGAAGCAAAGTGTCACATGATCCTTCAGAAATCATTCTAATACGCTGATTTTTAATCAATGTTGGAAACAGTTGTACTGCTTTTTTTATTTTTTATTTTTTTTTACTGTATTTTGTGGGACCTGTGATTATTTTTTTTTAATAAAAAGTTCAAAAGAACAGTGTTTAGTCATAATAGAGATTTTGTGTTACAATATAAACTATTCAAAAGATACTTTAAAAAGTAAAAAAAAAAAGTTAAACTTTATTCAGCAAGGATGTGTTAAATGGATAAAATTGATAGTCAAGACTTCTATTGTTAGAAAATATTTCTATTTTGAATAAATGCTGTTCTTTTAAACTTTTTATTAATCAAAGACTCAAAGAAAAAAGTAACACAGGTTCCAAAACAATATAACTATATAATAATATCACTGTTTTTCTGTATTTTTGAAATGAATACAGCCTTGATGAGCAAGAGACTCAAAGTCAAAGACTCAAAAACAAGGTCAATTATTTATCAGGTTTATAATAGAGCCCTAACATAATATATTATCAAAACAAACTATTAGAACTGATAGAATAGAATAGAAACTGAAGCAAAACTTAAGCGGAGATCTGTAAATTAAATATAAAAAAAAGTGAACATATGAATTCTTCTATAGCTGTCTAAACATGGTTATGAAGTACAGTTTGTACAATACTCTAATGTGTGACTGAACATGTTTCAGAGTTTTATTACTCATCCTCCGCTATTTCCAGCTCTTAATCAAGCCACTCTTCTTTAATACATGAGGACGTTTTATTTCATGTCACTGCGTTTGTGTTGTCTCTGAGCGCACCGCAACCATTGAAGTATTCAGTTTAGGGATGTCCCGATCAGGGTCATTGAATATTAAGTAGCTGCCTATATCAAGTCCTGATCCTATACTTGTATTTTCCTAGTGCTTGTTGCACACATTAAGTACAGAATGTGTGGTCACAATTATGAATGTGGGACTACTGATATAAACTTGTATTTTACGTAAAATAATCAGAAAAATAGCAACATAAAGGGGAAAAAATTAAAGCATGAAGCTTGCGGTGTCACTGTCAGTCAAGTCCAAAGCAAGACGCAACCCATCTCGACGTCTTCGATCGGCACTCTTAGATCAGCAAGATGCAGCGCTGTATAATTTCAGTTTAAAATGAGACTGAGATTATAGTACCTCTTTCTTATTGAATTATCTTGTGCTTCTGTGTGTTTGTGTAGTCTCTCTCTCAACAGAAGCTGTTAACCTGGTTGTCTGTACTGGAGTATGTGGAGGTGTTCACTGAGATGGGGGCCGCTAAGCTGTGGGGAGAAGCTGGACGCTGGCTAGTTATTGTTCTTATTCAGATTGCCAAGTAAGGACCCTGTTTCAATATACCGGGTAGTTCACCAAGAGGACATTAACATTATTTACACATCCTCATGTTGTTTCAAACCTGTAAGGGCTGTGCAAATAATCGAATGTACAGTGAAAGTGAATGAGGCCATGCAGTCTAAAAGAAGAACGCAAAAAGCTCCATTACAGTCACATAATAATCGTCCATATGGTTCATGCAGTTTTCTGAAGCCATATGGCAGCTTTGTGTGAAAAACATTTTTTTCTGAAAATGATGATTATACAATTGTCATGTTCAGTTGAACTAATCGTTAATCTGATAATCATTGCTGTATTCTGGTATCTGGCCTCCCATTTCTCCATTCTCTCCTGTGTTTTTAGAGCGATCCTGCGTTGTCTCCAGCTTTTCTGGTACAAATCAGGCATCCAGACATCACCACCTGTAATTCCTCTGGACAGGGATTCCCAGCTCTGTAGTCAAGGTGAGAGATCGTAGATGAGAACCACAAGGGTGTTAATATTTGAAATGATGTTTGCAAAATTAACTTGAAAACAAACAATGGAATGTTGACTTAAAGTCTTGTCTGAAAAATATTTTTTATTTGCAAGAACGAATACAAATATTTGGACAGAGACAGTACATTTAATATTATTCGCTTCCCAACCAACCTAGAACAGACTGCCTTAGAAGAAATTAATCCGCTGTAGTTATTAAAAATTATTTGAGTTAATACTAAAGTAATACTACTAATCTAATTAAGAATGTAATAAATAAATAACAGATGTAAATAGTAAACTTCGAAGGGGGCCACAGGATGACTTAAAAATCTCAATTAAAGTGCTAAAAACACATATTTTGTAACTGTTGTTATTAATAACACACAGAATCAGAATCACAAAATGAATCTTGGTTAATTATTTTAATATACCAAAACTTCCAGTTTCTGTTAAAAAAAAAAAAAGGTTTGAGTCATTGAAAACAAGCAGAATGGTCATAATTTCAGCAGAAGTATCAAAGGAAATGTCTGGGGACCACTGCTTTAGGTCGTTGTAGTCATTTTTATTCATGATATTTCTGGCAACGTAAAATGAAACCACATTGTGAATTTCCAGTTAACGAGACCTGCAGGAATAAAGCACTATGTTTTGTTTCCTTAAGAATGCAAGAAGTGTATACCTTCAATGTAATGTAAGTCTCTTTGAGTAGTCTGCCAAATGCATAAAGGTAATTATACTAAGACAGAGGTTTCAAACTTAGAAGTCAAAGTTAATTTATTGCTTTTTACACTGCATGACAGGAAATGAAACAAACCGAAGCGTCTCTGGAAAGCGATATGCAGGACATTTAGCACAGTCACAACAAACAATTAACGCACAGCAATAAGTACAAAAACACTCCCGCTGATGACAATAAATAAACAGTGTGTGAGACAATACGTACAGTGTATGGCCTGTGCAGATAAGCTGTGATTGTGCAGAGCCCGTGGAGTTTCAGAGACATGCCCTTGAGCTTAACACCGGGAGACTCAAAAGGAACTGTCTGTTCCTGCAGTCAATGTGCTATGTCAAAAAGTGATTTCCTGTGCATCGCTCATACTGTGATCTCTCTAAACAGAGAACAATGCAGAAGAAGAAGATGATGAGGACACTTCTTTCGTGGGCCAGCGTTCAGGAAGAGTGGTGAGACCACTGGGAAGCGGTAAGACCTGACAATACAACCCAGTGTATCAAAAAGTTCTGTGTCAATGGAAAGCTGTATTGTGTACTTTTTTTATTTTTCCATAGCACCATCATTGCAGTCTCGTCTTTGGGGTCTCCCTTGGAAAAACAAAAAAAGCAGGGATCGAGAAGAGGAGCTCCACTCAAGCCCCACACCTCTGGGTCTGCAGGAGACCATCGCAGAGTCCCTGTACATCGCAAGACCGCTTCTGCATTGTATCCTTTCTGCTAATTTTTTTTTTTTATGACGATTTTCAAAATAATATCAGTGTAATATGTCAGGATAGCCGAAATTGTTTATTTATTCCCAAGGGTGTAGGACGAATCTGAAAAAGGCTACTACTTACGTGTTCAGTCCACCGCTCATGTTTGGTTTTGAGTTATTTTATGTGACTGACTTCACTTTTTTTCTTCACAACATGGGCAAACCAACTCTTAAAATAAAATGAAATACAATGATTATTTCTTTAAAAAAAAATGTTCCAATGCAGTGGTTCTCAACCATGTCTTCCAAGGCCCTCTATTGTCCAAAACAATATTTGAAGGTCGACGCTTGTAGTTTCTGTAAATACATTTCAGGATTGCAGATGTTTTAAGAGCTGAATGATTTTCAAGGCTCCCATTCTTTTAACAAGTGAATTTACATGGCTTCTTCAATCATGATTTTCTGGAAAAGGATTAAGGAGAAGGATTTTTAATTTCTACCTAATGAAATATTTAAAGTTTTGTAATTATACCAAAATGTATGTTCATTATAAAATCCCCTTGAAGTTTTAAGATTTCATTCATTTATTTGACCTTTCCAGGTCTATAAATCACAAAAATTGGGTTTCCTCATATATCCAGGTTTTTACGAGACGAGTTGTTAAGGGGGTGAATTAATGTAAGAAATATTTAGATTTATAGTTTTAGCTTATTTTGATGTTTACTTTATATTTTTAATTAAGTCATATTAAGGCTTCCACAGAATTTGCATGAAGTCTATATGAAAATAAATCTGTAATCACTGTAATACATTTTTATCACTTCACAGTTTTTCTGATCTTATCTTAACGAGAGACATATTTTTTTCTTTTTTTTATGCGTGAATCCAACATAATTTTTTGCTGTTAATGCTTTAAAAGTAATTTCATTGCGAATTATATTGTGTGATGATGATGATGATGTTAGTGATACCCAGCCCAAGCTGGGGTTGTTTTTATTCTGGAAAAAATAGATAAATAATTTGGAATATTTTAATTTTTTTTGCCCTCTGTGGTGATGAAGTTACTTGAACATTTTGACGTCTTATCCTTAACATTTGTTAAGTGGCCAGTCTTGGGATTTGTGGAAAACGTTCTTGGAAACCTTGGATCATCTCTGGTCTCTTGGAGATAACCAGGTACAGAGTGCTTTGCATCTCTCTCTCTCTCTTCGCTGTCTTCCTCAGTCCGTCTCTGAAGATTTAAAGAAGTTCAGACTGATGTTGTTTTCTGTCCAGTTTCAGTTTGTTGAGAGACATCAAGACGCTGAACCGCAGAGAGAGGGCTGAGATGAGGAGACGGGCCTTCCTTCTCCTCTACTACCTGCTCCGCTCCCCCTTCTACGACCGATACTCGGAGTCAGTGTCTCCTTTATTGCATCCATTTCATTAGTGTAGTGTTCTCATGTGATGCACTTCTCGTAGTGTTTTGTTCAAATCCTTGAGTTTAAAATAGTTCACCCAAAAGTGAAAATTTGCTAAAAATGTACTTACTGTCAGGCCATCTGAGATGTAGATGAGTTTGTTTCTTCATCCAAAGAGATTAAGCGTTAAATCATTTTCTCAGCAAAGAATCCTCTGCAGTGAATGGGTGCCATCAGGATGAGAGTCCAAATAGCTGATAAATGCATCACAATAATCCATCAGTTAATGAACTGAAAAGCTTCATGGCAGTAAGAACTTTAAACCATTGTTTCTGGGCAAAATGCAAGTCCATAATATTGTTTTCTCCAGTGAATAAATGATCTAATCTGAATCAGGAGAGAAATACACACAGATCAAGCAGTTTACACAAATGAAAACCGTTCGAAACAAATATGTTGATGAATTTTGTTGTGAGAGGACAACATGTAATGGACTTTTTCATTGGAGGAAGCAGTATTATGGACTCGTGCATGGCCAGAACACCTTGATGGATTTATTACAAACACACAGCTTTTCACTTCACAAGGTGTTATTTAGTGGACTGGATTCATGTGGATTATTGTGATGTTTTTATCAGCTGCTTGGACTCTCATTCTGACGGCACCCATTCACTGCAGAGGATCCATTGGTGAGCAAGTGATGCAATGGTAAAGTTCTCCAAATATGTTCCTACAAAGAAACAATCTGCACCTGCCAGACAATAAAATTAGTAAAATAAAATCTGATTTAGGTTGAGCAACCAATCAGAACACCCTACCAACCGTTTATCCGCTTGGCAGTATCACAGCTGGCATCGCACAGCTATATTTTCTCCAGAAAATATAAAAAATGAGTTTGACAAATTATCTATTTAGATTTCACAGTGCGCAATTTTACTGCGTAACGGTCCTTTTTGTTCCCATATTTAATGTCTCTTTTACACTCACAGGACAAAGATCCTCTTACTTCTTCGCTTCTTGGCAGATTATGTTCCCGGAGTCGGTTTGGTTGCGCGTAAGTGCCGTATCCATCTCGCCCTACGGATGTTCAATGCTGTCACACTAAAAGCTTTAAAAAAGCTCAGAGATATGTGCTGACTGGATTTCTTTTTCTGTCCTTTCAGGTCCACTGATGGAGTACTTGCCCATTTGGCAGAAGATCTACTTTTATAACTGGGGCTGACGTTAAAGTGAATTTTTCACAGGTCAGCGCCGCCAAAATGTTAGCAGAATGAGAGGAAGCCATTTAGAGGATGCGACAGCAACACTCAAATCACGCCTGTGCCAGAACATTACCATTTATTGAGGAGTTTAGCAGTCAGGGAGTTACAGGTAAACTGCTTACGTATGAGAATATATATCTGGATAATGATTCTCCGAATGCTGTTTTTGTTTATCTTTTAGCTTTCACAAATTTATGTATCTGAGCCTTTTTCTGACACATTTTTTGCACTTATAAACATCGAATGACTTTTTAGCCAAACTTCAAAACTCTCCTATCCCATAATCTGTCCCTCAACACGAATGCCTTCCTTTTAATTTAGATGTTTATTTCCAAGCAGGACAGTTTTATTGAACGCAATAATTGACTGGCTGAAATGAAGTCAATTAGACAGATGTTTGGTTTTTTGTTTGTTCTCTTTTGTGCCATAGATGAGATGAAGCTGAATGTGATGCTTTTAATTGTAACTGCGATGGAATGATCCATCAAATACATATAAAGGTCCCCCGTCGTTTCACAGGACTCCAATGAGAGTTTTTGTATGTAAACCAGCATTGAGTGGGTTTTTTCACTGTGTGAAATAAACTCATTCGAGTCTTTGTTTTAAAACCCATCGTTATTTTGATTGAAAGACCTGAAGCAAAAATGAAAAGCATGACTCTTTTGAAATGCTGAAAGTGTGAAATTGGATAATTGCTTTTGTATATACCTCTATGCATTTAATAAATCTTTAAATAATAAGAGTCCTCATGCCTCAAGTGTTTTCCATCGGAGAGCGGAATTTATAATGCTGCTAATAGCTTCTCGTACACATATGGGCCATAACTCAAGGTCTGATCTCACAATGTTTTCATTCGGCTTTTCAAATCAATGTTTGAATTAAACATAAATGTGATGTATGTCCTCCAGATTCACAGAGTCCTAGCATCCCTCTTGCTGTGCTGTATTGTATACGCTCATGAAAAAAGCCCTGCACTACAGTATCATCAATGCTGAAGATGATAAACTGTTCCTAAAGGAAGGCGTAAAAAATGTCCTCATGGAGCTCCGAGTTAGGAACAGCCAAGCTATCTGTTATACATCCCTGTGGGGTTAAACGATATCTCTCTTGACTTGTGCCCCTAGATATTCACATTGCAATCCATCTATCACTTTTGCTCTTTTCATTTCATGCCGAGTTCACATATTGTGGGAACCTCATTGGTTTTTGCACATAACAGTCATGTAATCTGTCTAACCACAATATAATGCAATTAGTTTAATAAATTAAAAAGTCTTTTCACCACAAGCAAATTACCTTCCGTCTTGGGAAGGGATCGATATCTAAATCAATTCAAAAACAATTAAGCCTTTATAGAGTTCGTTAATCACTCCTAGCACTGATTTCCTGATAAAATGCATTTGCTTTTGTGCTTTAAATTATTTTATTGACAAATGAATACATGTAAAGTAACACATAGGCTTTGTCAAGTATAGATTATACTTATACATTGCTGAATGAGCCAAAAATATCTCAGAAATCTGTAATCGATTCCAAACGTTCAAATAAGGCGTTTGCACCATTCCTGTTACATGTTTAGGGGCTGAACATTATATAAGTTAAAGTTATTGAAGGCAAAAAGATTCACAATGAATATCTATCTATCTAGAAAATGAAATATAAAAATAATTTTCATTGAATTTAATTTCCAATTCCCATTTCACAAATGCTTTCTCTTTTTAATACAAGAAATGAAATGGAAATATTTTTAAATCTCTTAAAATTAGCCTATTTGTCGCATTGTTTATACTCGGTGGTGGTTGTGACATTGAGATGATTGGTAAAGCTGGAGTTATGGGCGGGGCCAGAGACATTAAACGTGTTACTCTCTGTTACAGTATGCGCGTGCACGAGCTCTAATGTCACGGTAAGTGCATTGCATGCTTTTTTACTTTTCATATTCATTATATTCCTGGTTTGAAACGAGTTGGTTTGGTAAATAAAGATAGAAATGTCCTTGCGTCGTCGTTGCGCAATTTCAAGTAACTTAATGTTAGCTTTCTATCGACGTTAGCAGGGCAAAATATTTTTTAGTGTAGATTTGTTATTTTTGTTATAATTTTTTACAGTTTAGTACACATATAGGCTATATCTGCTGTGCTAAAACGAGTTCTCCGAGTCTAAATCAGTTGTTGAAATCAGTACAAGTTTTTAAGTTGTTTCTTCTATAGCCTCATTTAGAGGAATCTGATTATTTATGCACGACATATTATGATACACTGTATATATGTTCACAATACTGTTGTTATGTATATACTGCACACTAATACTACTGATTGAGTATAGTGCATTAAAACACATCATTGCATTGAGTTAGGATAGCCTACATTATGGACTCTCTACAGGTGCAATCCTGAATAAGTTTACTGTCATCATATACAATAATTTACATCTTCTGTATTTTGTACAGGAATGTACTTTTGTACATTATAAGACTGTTACAGTTATTACATTGTATATGTATTGCACAGTATATGAATTGCAATGTGTATTATAAAGCATTATGAAGCCAAGCTTCATGGAAAATGTTTACATGTTTTTCCTCCCATCTGATAGTATAAGATCACAGTCTAGCCATGAAGAAAATGCAGTTACATTTTATTTGAAGGTGTCTTTGTAACTACAAAAATAAGTTCTGAGCATTATTAATTAAAAACTTCTAATTACTGTAGGGTTGGTTTCTTATAATTATGAAATGTACTGTTATTAATATAGTAAATATATCCTACCTGTCAAAAGTTAAAGATTTTTCAGTAATAATAATTAGCCTTATTATGTTTTTGAAATAAATCTATTATTCACAACAAGGATGTATTTATTTGATTAGAAAAAGAGGAATTAGTCCAGTCTTGAATGTCACACAAGTCTTTATAAATCAATCCAAAATATTTAAGTAGAAATTAAAAAAAGTTATTTTAAATTGCAATATTTCAAAATATTTTTTATTATTTTAGTTTTGATCAAATAAATTCAGCCTTGAGCAAAAGACTTCTTTCAAAATCTGAAAAGCTAGCAACTAGATGAAATAAAATAATTTTGTCATATTTTGTTTTAGTTTAACGATAATAACCTTGAATTTTTTTTTCTATTTTATGTTTTATTAAAAATTATATTATCAGGATTACAATTTAAATGAAATGGGACCACCTGTACAAAGGAGTTCACATAATCAATGTCTCAAATTTACTTATTTTATTAGTGATCTTGATTCATAATAGTTTTATTTTTCACATCTTTCATTTTTTTCTAAATCCTTTATGCGGATTTCCATTTAATAAAAAAAAATCTCAATGTGGTTTCAGACATTTGGACCTCTCTATATATGGTAAATAGAAAGCTGACCCAAAAAATATGGCAGTCTCAGAAATGCAATTTGTTCTTTCTAGATGAACAGAGTATTGACTTGCGCTTGTGTTTTCTCTCTCTCTCACACAGAAGATAGAAAATGAGTGAGGATGTATATGAGGTCTCTGAGGGGACGGAGTATCGTTATCTAGTGCAGGATGAAGAAGTGGAACAGATACAGTATGTCCGTCGCCACTATGTCAGTCCATTCTTGGTGGTGTCACGCAAGTGCATGTCCCTCATCGGCTGCGGCGTGATCGCTCTCCTCTCTCTCGCGGGATACCTGCCTTATGTGGCCGAGACTCCGCCTCCAGGGGTGGCAGAGGTAGAGACCAAGTGCGGTTGGCTGCGTGGGAGCTGGAAAGGCGGAGCTTACTCTTTCAAAGGCATCCCGTACGCTGTACCACCGGTGGGTGAGCGTCGCTGGCGACCCCCGGTGGACCTAGTGGAGGCGGGACAGTGTTGGCAGGGCGTGTATGACGCTACTCGATTCCGTAGCATCTGTACGCAGGTGCGGCCCCTCCGAAAAGACGGCCAGGTCATGGGACAGGAGGACTCAATGCTTTCGGCTTCATGGCTCTGGAGGTGCTCAGGGAAGACTCTCCCACAAACTCCTCAGGTAAGGCCTGTACCTGTCCAGTTCACTCAGGACTGCTGTCCATCTCGTTAGCTCTCAGCTTGTCATTACAGCATACTGAAATTGAACAAATGTCAAGGCGTGAATGTTCTGAATAGTAGTTCATTTACTGGTGTCTTTCTGTTTGCTGTCAAAGGGAATTATGGCTTCATGGACCAGATCCAAGCACTTCAGTGGGTCCAGAGAAATATCCATAACTTCGGTGGTGATGCTGGAAGGGTTACCATATTTGGTCAAAGCTCAGGTACAACATGACACCGAAAAGTATTTGGACACTTGAAATATCTAATGGTCATCGCATAAATTAGGATTTTTCAAGCTTTTTGATGCCAAGGACCACCAAAATATAAGTTTACTGTCCTTTTGGGGAATTTATAAGGACAGCATGTTTCTAAAGTTATAGTAAGATAAGTTTGTAGAAGTTTCACATTACTTTCTAATAAAATGGTATGTATTGTTTTCCACCCACTTGTACAATTAATATGTAAACCTTTAAAATGAAAGCTAAATTAGTTTTTATTTCTAAATGGTAGACGTACTGTTAATAGAATACAACAAAATAATTATGATCTAGACTAAATCCCAACCATAAAGACAGTAAATGTGTTCAAAACTGTTAGTGCTGTCAAATGATTAATCACGATTAATCGCATCCAAAATAAAGTTTTTGTTTACATAATATGTATAAATAAATACACACACATGCATGTATATATTTAAGAAAAATGTTATGTTTATATTTTAAATATATTTATATAATATACATTTATAAATATATTCATGCAAATATTTTCTAAATATATACTGTATGTGTGCGTATTGATATATACATAATAAATGTACTCAGTACACACAAATTTTAGTTGTAACTCACATTTCCGGTATCAGTGATGCATGCCCCTAATCCAAACTTCACGGGGAATTTCTAGGAAAATGGAGATAAAAATTCAGTATTTTTGTAATTTCACAAAATTGTAATCTTTGACTATATTTTTGTGAGTATTTCAAACTAGTATCCAAGTTCATCTGACCTTGAATAAATAGAAAAGGTTTCCTCCGTAAAGGTTTAAGAAGTGATTTTCAGTGTGGTATCGCAGGATGGAGGTAGCGGATCAATATTATTAGGAACATGCCACTGTCACATTGTGTCTGAGGAAGGGAACGAGGGGACAAGGAGTTCTCCAGCCAAGCAGTATTTTAATAACACACTTCAAGACAACCGGGGAATGACAATATAATACCGGACACAAAGGCAGGGGAACACAGCGCTTATAAACACTGGGAAATCAACAAGGAAGAACAGAAACAGGTGCGGGGCAATTAAACAGGGCTAGGGACTAATAAACTAATGAACAGGGAACGAGGACAGGAACAGGAAGGCCAAATATGGACATGAGAGGCAGGGAAACAGGAGACACAGACTGACATGACGCCCCCCTCCGGACATATTCCATCTAATGGGGGGGGCTTATTGTCAGATAGCCTACTCTTAATTTTGCTCCCAAGCAATGTTCCCTCTAATAACTAACTCCCTCTTGTAACTTTTAACTTTAATGTGTTATTTATATTTCATTTGACCCTTTATGCAACTAAATGATGTACAATTTAGGTTACTCAAGAAACATTTACAGTGCTGTAACTCACCTAGGAATTCTATTAAATAATCATTTAAGTCAGTTCAGTGGAGTCGGAATGAACCCTGAACATCCTAAGCTCAAACCTTTTATATCATTACAGTTTACTAGCCTTAATGTAAATGAAGTTGCTCCTGTTGTAACAGCTCTGGTCTGTATGTTTTGGCACTGTATGAAATTCTGACACTCGTTGTCTGAGATGGTTCTCAGTGTCCCACACTCATTCCAATTCTACAGTTGGTCACTATTTGCTCAGGATGTGATCATCCCAAATGGTGCAGAAACAACATAACTGTTAACTTTCTTTTCCTCTATAATAATTAAGGCATTTTGGGAAATGAGCATGATCAAACATCTATTGTGGATTGGAATCTGGGTCGAGGTAGACTACAGTTTCTTACAACCTGTGTGTTGGAGTTTTGTTTCTACTATTTCCACTACTTAATCAAGCCACTCTTCTTTAAAACATATGATGACGTTCATTTCACGTCATTGCATTTGCTCTTGTGTTGAGCCATTAAAGTATTTAATTTCTACAGCACATCATTCTCCTTTCAATGAAACCTGTAAACTGCATTCACCCGTTCTAACTCTATAGAGACACCAACTAGCGGTTTGCCCGAGCATTGCATTTCGAATTCATTAGTGCTGCGCCCCAATTTGCCTATATACTACGCCCTTAAAATGTGTACTTTTGATGAAGAAAGTGAGTGTGTAGTAGAAGAGTAGGCAAGCTTTGGGACATTATTACGTCATACAGTTGCGTCTTTAAAGAGACATTACACCCAAAAATGAATCCGCCATGTTTGTAGTTCTGAACCAAATCCTTCGACCAAAGCACAATGGATTGTGGGCAATAGAGTGTGCACGGATCCACACTTCAAAAATCTATCTAAAATGGTAGACCATCCGTGGGCTTTTGGCATACTCTTCTCAACACGATATGCTTTGGGACACACTTATTCTAATCTCACATACTATTTAGGATGCATAGTATGAACATTGGGACGCAGGGTAGTATTCTATCAAATGGCTTTCCCAACTCATTTTTGCGTCTGTCTTGTGTGTGGTATATTATTTATTCTACACGGTTCCGACATAAGAAGCGAGCTGCCGCACATGCACGCAGCTTAGAGGGAACATTGTAGTCTTCACCGTATGAATTAAATACACAATTATTCTTATTAAAGCTACAAAAAGGTTATTCAGTCAAGAATATTGAGCTGTTTGATTCACATTAATGCCACAGACAGCAGCAGGTATACGATGCTGCTGTCACTTTAAGAACCTAATGCACAGGTGCAATATACTGACATATATCCTGGTTACATTCAAGACATTTTGACAATTTGACATTTTGTTTTTGTGTATTAGGGCAATTTAGGTGCAGAGCCACATACATTACATACAGGGGGATACATAAAAGATACCATAGCCATGGATTAAGAATTTGTTCCCATGACTTATTAATTAATTCCCTCGTAAGACAACGTGACTGATTGCGTTAAGGTTATGAAAGAGGAAGATTAATAGCCAGCAAATAGTGGAGAATAAACAAAGCACTGCCTATCAACCGGAAAGTTTATTTGCAGTGTTTTACACACCCATATGCAAACATTTGCTGAACATGTTTTATAATCACATATGCCATAAATCAGCACCAAAACTCTATTTGCTGTGCTTCTGCTACGCTGTAACCTGTATGGCCAGCAAAATGAGTTTGCACTGCTAATGTTTGTCTGAAACCTTCCCTTGTGAAAAAGATGTATATATAATACATATATTAAAGTATATTATTTTCATAATATGTATTATATTTATAATACATTTATAATCTAATATATATACTTTATATAAGTTTGAACTGTCTAAGAATATATGTAAGTGTGAACTGAATGTGAGGTTTTTAGACACTTAATTACATGCTATTAACAAATGAAAAATGTATTATAGGTTAAATTTATATTAAATGCAATTTAACTTAAGAGTACTATTCTTGACCCATTTAAGTAGGGCTTAAGTACATCTTTATATGTTATTTCATAATTATATTGTTTCTGAAATATGGTTAAATTGTACTGCTGAATGTACGTACACACATGTATGGTAAACATAAATTGTACTGAAACTTGTGTGTCATGTTTTTAAAGTGCCCCTATTATGGGTTATGAAAGGTTTTGGGAGTCCCCAACAACAGGCTTACATGCATGCAAGGTCAAAAAACACTTTCATTTTCTTATAATATGCATTTATTTTTACCTTATTTGCTCAACAACTCCCAAACGATTTGCACAACGATTCATTTTTTCCAAACCCCTCCTTTGCGTGACGCTAATCTGCGGTGATTGGTCCGATCGGTCTCATTTTCATTTCATCATGCCTGTAATGCCTGATAAAGCAGCATTTGTGAGCGCAGTGCTGTTTTGTGTACAGCATTACATGGGAAACTGATATTTTTACCGCTCCAGAAAGGCACCTAGTGGCAAAGAATGAATTTGCATTTTCATTCAGACCAACGCGAAAACACCAACAAATGGGCAGGAAATATGCAAATGTTTCATGTTGACATCAGCATGAAAAGGGTTGGGATTCGTTTTAAAATGACTTATTTCAATGATTCAGAGTCGACTCTTTCTTTTGAGAAATAATAACTTTATACACGGTGCACTTTCAGATTTAAAACTTTGCAGGATGTTTTCATTCACTTAGAGCTGTGTTACACACTGCATGAAAGCTCATTTTCAAACATCCATAATACGGGCACTTTAAATATATCTGTAAATACACATTTACAATGACGAAGTTGCACACAGGACATTTTAATTATATACTTGTATTATCACTACAGTAAAAATTATAATGAAGTACATGTGCTTGAGTATGTTAGTAAACACATCAAAATAATTGTACTTTAAACACAACAAAAGATTTGGTAACACTTTATTTTAATGTGTCCTTGTTACATGTACTTGCTATTTTAATAACAATAAATGATGCATAATGACATGCAAGTAACACTAAAGGTCATTGCACACTGAGTCTGAAATTTTCTCGTGCGTTTTTCAGTTTTTTCGTATTCCCCATCCTTTCAAATCAAAATGCATGCTAGGGATGCAAAAACGCCAAAAATCGAACCTGATCTGGGGCCGGATTCACGAAACATTCTTATGAAGAAATTTCTTCTTAACTGCCATTTTCTTCTTATTTTTTAACTTAAGAAAAAAGTTAAGAATATTTTGTACTCCCAAACATTCTTCTTAAGAATATTCTTATCTTTTTTCTTAAGATTGTTCTTAAGACAAAAATGAAGAAGAATTCAAATTCTTGAAAAGAATCTTCTTAAAAATCATCGTAAATAACTTCTTAAATTTAGGACAGCCCTAGACTTGTCTTAAATCCAAAACAGTAAGAATTATTTAATGAATTTATTGGGTTATTTCAAAATAATTGTTATATTTAAGCATTACAACAACGTTAGCTACATATAGCCTAATACATAGTATGACTATTAATAGCGATGCGCGAGTTTTCTGAAGCGACAGCGATGACTGATAATGTAAACAATGATCGGTCATGATTAGCCTGTGTGTGACACTACTTTTTGCTAACTTCAAAACTCAGTAGCAACTCTACAAAAACGAGTAAGATAGGTAACTTTAACTGGACGCTATTATTTTAGCTTATAAATACGACATAATCTTTGGCAGTATGCAGCGCATATGACTGTGTAACGCGGATACACATACCGGAAGCGTTCACTCGGATGAGATCAAAAACACAGCACAGCACTACAAAACTGAATGAAACCGATCGCTGCGGCTTGAGACAGGCTGTTAAAAAACATGCCGCATTAAAAATGTAAAGCTGAGCGCCAGTCAAAATCGCGACAAAAAAAGTGTGCGTGCTTACTATGATTATTAGGGTAATCTGCAGGAAGTGCAAAAAGACAATAAAGAGTTTAGACTGTCATTTTCTTCTTAAGAAAAAAATTAAGATGTTCTTAAGAATATATTTGAGAACTTATTAAGAATTTTTCAAGAATTGCACTTAAGAACATTCTTACGAACTTCGTATAATTTATCTTAACTTATTTCTTAAGAAGATTTTCGTGAATCCGGCCCCTGATTTTTTTTTTTTACGGACGAATGTTTCGGAGGCAGTGTGCAAACGTGATTGACACAACGTGAGGTCGTATTTATTTTTTACCGTGCGACAATTTTGCAATGACCTTAAGCCAAACCCTAATCCTAACCCCTAACCATAGTAAGTACATCTAGTTAATTAATATTACTCTGTACCTAAAGGTATAATTACACTGTAACAAAGACACCGTAAAATAATGCGTAACCAAAGATTTTTAAACATAATGATTTAAAAATAAAAAAATAAAACTTTTAATTTGACATTATTACAAAGTGCACTTTTTAAAAGTGTACTTAAATGTGTTAAGAAACATAGTCATTAAAGTGTACACTCTTTAAGTACACTTAAGCCTTGTTCAGACTGTCAGTACAAGTTCGATTTTTGTGCATATAAGCCATTGGAATCCAATCATATTTCACAATTGTGAGTGGCAAAAAAAAAACACATGAAAACTTATTCAAATTGCATTTCTGAAAATCTGTTTCAGATTCGCTCAGATTGGATTTTGCGTAACTTCTTAGCCTATGTCAGGAACTTATGCCATGTAAAACGCAGACATTGTTTGTAGAAAACATGCTGAAAAATCAAGTGGAAAATGACAATATAGAGCTGGTCTGTGCACCTCTTTGAGTTGTGAGACCGGCAGAGGAGGCAGCACAGAAGACGTTATATAATCCAGCACGATGGCAACATGTTGTCATGTTGTAAGACAACATCTGTATTGCAAACAGTATTGCTGTTAGTGTAGGCATACCAATGCAACCTCGAAAACGAAAGAGCGCCACGATATCACACAAAAGGAAAACATATAAATCAGATTCCAGTCGGATACACAAATAATCGTATTTTGGCTGACAGTCTGAACAAGGCTTTAGGTGGCCTTTATTTCATTAATATCATAATTTATTGTCTGCATGTACTATAAGTGCCATTCGGTATAATTAAGCACACTTCTTTTTCACAAGGGTTAGTCCTATTCATGTAAATGAAGTATTTCTCTCCCTGTGTGATCATAAGGAGGAACTTCGGTTTGGACTTTGATGATGTCTCCACTAGCCAAAGGACTGTTTCATCGCGCGATTGACATGAGCGGCTCGTATGTGTATAATGCTTCCCTGGAGTCGGCAGAAAAAGACAACTTAGAATTCCTGAGGAGAACTGGCTGCAAGAACGCCATCTGCCTGAGAGGACAACACATCGCTCAAGTCCTTCAGGTGAGAAATTTATGGCCAAGCTTGTAACCTTCCACAGCAAGGCAGCAGGAGAGTCACGGCTGACTAACAACAGCCTCAACCTATTGACTCCTTCGTCCGTAAACTCTCTTTGATAAATCATCAAACCTCAACCGGCTGCCAGATCTCGCCGAACGCTCAATGAATTCCCAATGAAAATCTGCCGATGAGGTTTAATTTCTCTAAATGGTAGTAATATATCAGAAATGGGTCTGTGGTTGAATTAATGTGAGTGATTTGTATCTGACTCAGGCAATCCCGTGGCAGCAGTACCCAGCATGGGCAGCTGATGAATTAACCAATCTTCCAGTCAAAGGTGTTTTTCTTGGCCCAGTTGCAGTAATTGACAACTATGTTCTCAAAGCTCCTCCGTTCGAGACCTGGGAGAAGGGTGGAGACGGAACCTATAACGACGTCCCGTTTGTGGTTGGAACAACTGAACAGGAGACTGATTTTAGGTAACCTGCTTTGGTCGTTTTTCAGCTATTGGTTGTAAAATAAAAAATAAAAAATTGAATTGTGCGCCATTCAGAATTGAATTGGAAATGCCTTTAAAGTTCATGAATTTGAATTTAATTAGTACAGAGCCCTGCACATGACATGCAGGAAAAAAATAGTAGGCTAAATCATGTGCACGATTTACAATTTCATTCACTCAATTTATAAATTCTGCACACGATTTACTAATACCTTCCCTCGATTTGTTACCTCATGCACACGATTTATAAATCAAGGGAACGGATTAGTAAATCGTGCACACAATTTAGCAAATCGAGGGAACGAAATAGTAAATGTGTGCACGATTTTTTTTTTTTTTCTTGCATGTCATGTTGTTATACTTTGGATTTGAATTCAATGAATGAAATTTAAATAAATACACTTTTAAAAAATATTATAATATATTATTTGTAGAAACACGTATGATATTTATAATCATTGTTTGAAATGCCATTTTAATTTAAGTAATTAAAATAAATAATTTTAATTATTTAATGTTAACATATTTCATAATTTTTTTCAATTAATATATAGAACCCAAAAGTATATATATATATATATATATAGTATTATTATAATCATAATATTTAAGTAATTATTATTATTTTAAATTAATATATAGAACCAATAATGTTCTTATTTATTTAACAAGTATTTTATATATATAGTAAGTATAATTAAAATCTAATATAATAATTAGATTTCATTAATACATTAAGACACTGCATCTGTTATTCTACAGGGAATAAATAAACATGATTATCTAACTTATGTATAATTAATCTTTACATATGTGACCCTGGACCACAAAACCAGTCTTAAGTTGCTGGGGTATATTTGTAGCAATAGCCAAAAATACATTGTGGGTCAAAATTATTGATTTTTCATTTATGCCAAAAATCATTAGGATATTAAGTAAAGATCATGTTCCATGAAAATATTTTGTCAATTTCCTACAGTAAATATATCAAAACTTAATTTTTGATTAGTAATATGCATTGCTAAGAACAACTTTAAAAGCGATTTTCTCAATATTTAGATTTTTTTGCACCCTCAGATTCCAGATTTTCAAATAGTTGTATCTCAGCCAAATATTGTCCTCTCCTAACAAACCATACATCAATGGAAAGATTATTGATTCAGTATAGATCTCAGTTTTGAAAAATTGACCCTTATGACGGTTTTGTGGTCCAGGTTCACATATAGTGTTGTCATTTTTAATGTTTTGGCACAAAAATTTGTATTGGCCTAATGAAATTCCTCTAAAGCAATTCAGTTCATTCCTCTTCATGTCATTTCTATTCAGATTAATTTTAGGAAGCCAGTTCATTACGCTGCGATTTTGCCCAACCCTGGAAATTACATGAACATGACATGTATGTCTGTTTACTTTAGTCCTCCATATGAAAACATCTCAACATGGACTTGGGGAGACTATCGGTGGATTGTGACAAGTAAGTCAAATCATAACAGACATTTCAAAAATGTAATGAATGCGTATCTATATAAGTGGACATGTGTATTCCTCACCATGTCTCTGTTGATCGTTCACTCAGGCAAACTGACCCCTTTCGGAGAGGCCCTGACCAATCAGGCGCTCAGGCTGTACAATAGCTCAGCCCCGTGCCCGACCTATGACCGGTGCCCAGAGAGGCTCTTCACCACCATGGTCTCTGACATGAGGGCCACCTGCCCCAGGAACGACCTGGCTAAGAGAGCTGCAGGTTCAAATAAATGTTTCATTACACAGTTAAAGGCAATTGAGCTTTATCAGCTCTCTGAATATTTTATCATTTGTGAGCTCCAATAAATATTTCATAGTAAGTGGCTGTATAATAACCAGGATAATGAACAGTGAGCTGGTTGTTATCTCAAAATAAACCCATTCAGGAGGATACAAGACCGCTCTGCTATTGGCATTATGCTACATTATGCTCACATTTTTGATTCATAGTCAGTTTTTTCAATCTAAATCTTTGCATTGATGTCTCATGTATTCCAGGAGCCTTAAAGAGCCCAGTGTACCGTTATCTGGTGACTTACACTCCATCAAAACAGGCAAACGCCTCCAGCTGGCTTCTCTTCCCCAGTCGCTTTGCCTTTCATCTTCTAGACAGCCTGGCCTTCTTCAGGGGTCTGGAAATGGTGCTGGGGACCCTGTCACAGGCTGATATCAACTTCCAGGAAATGATCACCAAGTATTTTGTACATTTTGCCAAAGAAGGTAATGTGAGATTTCCCATACTACTAATATAATATCCTATTTCATGAAATTTAATGTTAAATACATTCGCTACCGTTCAAAGGTTTGGGGCCAGTGAGATTTTTATGTAGTTGCTGAAATAACACAAATCTTTTATTCAACAAGCATGCATTATATACTGATCAAAAGTATAATATTACACAATAATATTTCAAAAAATATATATGAAGCAGCACTACTGTTTTCAACATTAATAATAAGAAATGTTTCTTGGGCAGAAAATCAGCATATTAGAATGATTTCTGAAGGATCATGTGACACTGAAGACTGGTGTAATGATGCTGAAAATTCAGCTTTGATCACAGCAATAAGTTACATTTTACAATATATTACAATAGAAGACAGCTGTATTAAATTGCAATAATATTTCATAGTATCAGTGTCTTTATACTGTATTTTGATCAAATAAATGCTACTCTTGTGAGCATAAGAGACATTTTTTTAAATTTACTGACCCCAAACTGAAGTGGTAGGGCATCTATTATACAACATTGTTTTCATCAATGAAAATAAATTGAACGAGTGCAAACCAGCATTCTGGAATTTAAAAATCTTGTATTTTTCCTAAAATCCTAACATTTTTCATTTATATAATATAAACATTTTAAGAAAACCCTCCCATGAGCTCCAAAATTTGTAATGAAACACTTCTATTAAGCCATAAAAAGTCCAATATGCTTATTATACTTTAATGACTTGTAGTTAAATGCTTTATAACATACTGTTGTTTCTGATTCATTTGTCATTCGCAATGCACCATGGGATGACTAGCAACACACCAGGATGCCACTGCCAAGACCAGGAATGTTGGGTCGATCCCAACAGAAGAATTTGTCTGATATCCAAAACTAGTCAACATCTGGTTTTCTTATTAGTTATTTCCATTTCAATTTAAATTTTTTACTTTATTGTCATTGTACATGGTACAACAGAATTCTGGCTGGTGAGTCTCGGTTACAAACTAAACAAAAAGAAGAAAGAACAACAGCTTAAATCAACCAACAATATTTAACAAGCAACATTTACAACAAAATAAAGTGAGGGTGTGAATGTAAAGGGTGTAATAAAGGGATAGTTCACCCCAAAATGAAAACCCTCAAGCCTAGGTCTATATGACTTTCTTCTTTCAGACAAATCCAATCGGAGTTGTATTAAAAAATGTCCTGCGTCTTCCAAGCTTTATAATGGCAGTGAATGGTGGTTGAGATTTTGAAGTCCAAAAAAGTGCATCCATCCATAAAAAGTGCTCCACACGGCTAAAGGAAGTTAATTCTTCTTGTAGAGCTGGGCGATAAAACAATAATTATCAAAATACAGTTCAACAAGAGTTCAACAAATGTTCAATATAATTTTTATGCACCAAAAGCAGAAGGAAACAGCACTACTCATCTGAACTGCGGCACATGGAGCATTTATCCACTGGGCTCAAAGTTCAAACGGCAGCGCAGCGTGAGCTCACTAGAGCAGATGCGTTTACTCACTCACTGACAAGTCTCGGTTACATCTAAACAGTGCTGTGAGATCCAATGTGAAGCTCTTGAATTCAGTGGATTGGTGATTTAAACTAGTTTAAATCCAGATGAAACAGCACTGACAAACACGAGAACCACTGCGCAACTGCACAATCCTAAGCTGCTTGAAATTGTATGTGATAAGTGTGATCAAATATTGCCTCTAACGTTCCAAAACTCTTCATAACCTCACAGGTAGGATGCCAGAGGAGTGGCCGGAGTTCCCCTCACGCGTCGCCCTGCTGGACAAGAACAATTCTTTCGTAACAAGCTACTCTCGCGAGAGGTGTGACCTGTGGGAGGAGAACGGCTTCTACTCGTACGCCTGGATCAACTGAGACACCATCATCATAATCACTGGTTGTATCGATCCATCCACTGCATTTTCATCTGACTGTGTGACACCAGCAAAGCTTTAGTGTCTGTCTATCTGTCTGTCTGTCTGTCTATCTTTTGTTCTGTCATTCTTTCCATCTCTCATTCTTTCATTTTATCTGTCAGTCTTCCATCATTCTTTTGTTCATATTATCAGCTGAGCTGTGAACGAGCAACTTCTGTGTTTAATTTAACTTTTACAAGCTGAGAAGGGAATTGAATTTGCTCGGTGAGTCTGAATGTGCATTTGAACGAGTGTTTTCGGAGGATGTTTTTAGCCATAAATCCCCATTATTCAGGTTTTTACTTGTTTGTGTGTTACACTAATCGGCTCCATTCATATATTTACCGATTATAGCCAGTCTGCTGTTTCTAAACCTGTTATTCTTTGATTGTATGACTAAGCAAATCCAAAGCTTTGACATGGATGAGAAGCCAGCGACACAAGGAGGGCATACAAAGGCATAATGCGGCTCTCTGATCGTCCCCTTTTAATTTAACTGCTGTGCAAATAAGACTGAAGGAGGACTTCGCTTACATTGATCTTTTGTTTGTATGTAGATGCCGTAGATCCTCGCAATCGATGCAATAACAGAAGTTGACATTTATGTGTGTTTTTGTACCTGTGATCAAAGGGTCTTTTACCACTCCTGAACAGACTTTAGAATCAAGGCCTTCGGAATCAGGAACATCGTAACGCCTGGAGCGCTATCAAACAAAATCTGATCCAGGAACAGTTGTGTTTTATAAGACGGCCCCATTTCCCTGGCAGGGCTGAATGAATGGAGAGGTCAGAGGCCGGTCTGCCCCCGTGCAACAGGATGAAAGACATCCGTTGAATAAGAGCACATGAAAGCCCTGTCCCACATACAGACTCCTTTTAACCCTGTAAAGCCTGACATAAAATAAAAATTATTCAGAAACTCAAAAAACTAATATTTATTTGGCCAAAAAGTAAGACAAATTTGTGATAGCTGATCTGTATAACATGACATATGTTACATAACTCTATGTCTCATATATATATATGTCTTAGTAAGATTATATTTAAATTCTTAGTTTTATGATCAACACTTTTTATTGTGGGGCAAATATATAATGCAATACAATACAATGTTGATTGAGATGAACAAATAAACGTTCCTCAGAAGCCTGATGGATCATAATTGATTACTATAATGATTATTCTAAAAATGATGTATGGAAAATAAAGTTGCTTCAGTCCAGTAAGAGTTCTTCTTGAAATATTACTAACAGTATAGAAGTTCTTCTTACATGGCTTCCAAAAACAATCTACAAATTTCACAGTAAAAAGACGTGAATCACAACCTGAAGTAGACATTTTTATTATACTAAAATATACTAAAAGGCCGCCTACTTGCTAAAAAGTATAAACTATTAATCAGAAGGCGTGTAATTTAGAGGCAAATATGACACTGTAGGCTTTACAGGGTGAACGTCAACCAGGCCAATATTCTACTGATTTCGTTTTTTACTAGGGTAAGGGTCAATACTTTGTGTGTATTAATTATTCCATTACCACTCGTTTGTTTTGCACTTTATCTATAATTCTTGTGTCATAAATTGTTGCGTTTATTGAATCAAAGTCTTAAACAGCTGTTGTGGGGATTTCAATCTTTATTCAAACAAATCTCAATATATTCTTCTCAACAGGCTACAATAAATAGCTTTTATTCCAGACGGTAGTTGGATTGTTGTTCTTTATTTTCAAATTTATCATTGGATACAAACTGACAGGCAGACAAATACCATTCGCCAGCTCCCGGTCTAGCATAAACCCAAAAGAAAAGGAAAGGAAGGCTGTAACATGTACTAGGAAACCGTATTGCACATGCAGATTACCAAAAAACATGACAGTGGGTGAACTTTAAATCAAAAACAATTTTGTCAGCTGTCATCTTTTATCATCTAAACTGAGGGCGTCTCGTTAAACTGCCGTTGATTAAATCACAATCGCTGTAAACCTCCTCAGCCCGCTTGGTTTCTTGAGCACTTTGTAAATACGAGTGAATGCTGGAAATCGGATACAGCACCAGTGTTTTCGGCTTATGCTGGCATGCAAAACAAACAGGGTTCAGTTTAAAATCATCGTTCCTGACAACTCAAACTCCAGGGATCACTCACACATCCACATCAAGAACTCGTCCTTGACATGCCAGGACATATTGCACAATATTACTGTTATTTTATCACCTACGCACTCAAACTTTGTCATAATGTAAAATCATAATGCATTTAGGAAATGGGCTCAAAATATTCCAAATGTATAAATATACCATATGGGTTCCCTTTCCTTGTTGACCGAATGATGTCTTCGGATACCATTAAAATACAAAAAGAAAGCCATGAGAACATATTAGCAACTTAGTTTAGTTATACATTTAATTCCAGACAGAATACTTTTCAAATCCATACCTATTTGAAATCAAAGACCAGCACATGGCATAGAAAACAGGACTGTTAGATTAAACGGAAAACAAACACTCTTCCCAGTGCTCCTGAAAATAAAATGAGTCCTCAAAAAGAAATTAAAATACTGTCAGCAAGTGTCTACAGTGGTCTGGGGAGAGATTGGGAGCTCTTGGGTCTTGGTCTTTCTTTCTCTCTCCCTCCCTGTTCCTGTTCATGTAGGAAAGACAGACCAGAGCCAATCAGCAGTGAGGTGCGTCCTGTAATGCAACTTCCGTTTCATTCAAATGCAGTCCTTTCAGTAAGATCCATAGCGATCCTAAACACACACGATCAGATGGAGTTAATACAGCTGCTGTGGATGTAGTAAATATAACAGTCAAGACTGAAATGTGTGCATTCACCTGAATGGTGTTCATAACTCCGTTAGCCAGCACTGCCATCTTTCCTGCAACAGTCTTCACACCTTGCTTTAACTGGGCGATGTCAGGGCCGGAGGGAAGCACGTTGTCAAACCCTGATGAGCCTACAGCGATGTACATGAACCAAACAGAGCGCCACAGTCATGTTGGATAATACGCCAACAAATATAAGACTTTGGTCCATTTTATAATCTAATTAGCATGAAGTAAACAGTATAGCTGAAGACAGGAAGTGTTTACCAGAGGAACGGACACTGCCATCACCAAACAGGTCAGCAGAGCTGATGGAGGTGCTTCCAGACATGCTTTCTAGACGAGTCTTTGCTTCATACTAGTGGGGAACAATAATATATTTACTTAAAATATATAATTTTTTAAATGTATAGAGTGAAATATTGTATATTTTTATGTATGTATACATTTATGTTTGCACACACACACACACACATACATACATACTATATAAATAAATGTATACATTTAAATAATTACAAATTAGTGGAACCTTTTTGTAGAAGCCATGATACTCTACAATTAGGAGTAAGATTTAATAATTTTCTTTATCAAGGACAAATTCATAATTCTGAAACTAAATCTGTATTTTTGTACCTTCTATTCATCTTGAATCCTAAAAAGTTTCCACAAAAATCTAAGCAACTAAAACTTGCTGTATATTATAAACATACATAATTTTGATATAAGATGTATATGTATATTAGAAATAAATAGTTGTAAAACAATGAAAATATAAATATAAAACTGTGAAAATGTAATTTTATATAATACGCATTCAAATTAATCTATATATTAATCTTATAAATAGAAAGTGTGTGTGTGTGTATATATATATATATATATATATACACACACACACACACGTGTGTAAATAATCACTAACAACAACATTGTACAACATTACATACATTTAAAATAAGTAAATAAATATTATATATTTATAGTGCCCTCCAAAAGTATTGGAACAGTAAACATAAAATTGCTCTGTTGGCTGTGGAGTCAAGACATTTACAAATATTAAAAGATGAATATGAGACAAAACTACAGATATTTAATATTGGGTGATTCAACTCATAGATGTTTTACCAGAAGAAGTTCAGACTGTATAGAAATAAAATTGGTTAAAACTGCCAGTCAGAGTCACAGAACTCAAGCTCTAGTGGGCTCACTGCACCTCTGGGTTGCTCTCACGGCCGAAGAACATGTCCGATGAGATTGCTTTAGCATTGGCAAACTTCTGTCGTGCTTCGCTGGACTCTGAGACTGGCACAGACATCTCAGGCTTCCGTCGGCTGGGCAACCTGAGACACATTGTGTCACGGGGTCATAAAACCAGCCACAAATCAAATCAAGGTCTACTACATCAGGACGTTATTCAACGAACCTTTCTCCGATTGGCTGGATGCTTGAGATGGTGACCTCACTCTCTCTAGGCTCCTCCTTCTCCAGAGCCCAGGAAGAGAACGAGGATCCTCCATCATTGTCCCACCTCGAGCCAAAGCTGTCTCCTGAAGTGAAAGGGTTGTCCTTGTACCTGAGATCACAATGATTTATATAAATCACACACATGCAAACACGCATTCACAAATGCTCTCTGAAACAAACATACTTGGGCGGTCCGGAGGCAAAGCCGGGCTCATCAAACATATCCAGCTTAGAGCGAGAAGAGGATTTGACTCCGACTGGGGTCTCCTGCTCGATCACCTGCATCTCAGCCATCACGGAATGAGACACGGCACTGCAGACGATCAAAGTCGCATCATATCAGCCTCATTAAGCAGAATGTACAATAAAATTAACAAACAGACACATCGCTCAGCATCCTGGGCTATTAATCTGCAGCAGACAGTGATGTCATGCTTGAGGGGAGTGATGTAATTAACGTGACAGTGGTTTAATCGAGGTTGCCGCCGTATCTTTACCTCCTGCTGCCAAATCCCATGCCCAGCCTCTCCGCCTGTTCCTTCTTCTTGCCCTCAAGGTTCTTCAGTTTCTTCTCCTCCATCTTCCTGTCAATCTCCAGCTCTTTGTAGGCCAGTCGCATCGAGGCCACTCTGTGAGAAAAGGGAACCCAATCAGGAAAAAAAATAAACTAAGCTATAGCTCTGATTGCACGGTTAGAGAAGCCATCATCTTACTCAAATATACGCTTGACCATTCAATAGGTTCTAATCACAATCTTTTAAGAAAAAGCATTTCAGTTTTACAGCATCTGCAAATGAGATTCTGAATTTATCTGGAGACTCACATGGACTCTTCAGCTGGTTTCTTGGCCTCAGTGACCTGTTCCTCTCTCATTTTCTCAGCCACCTGGGCTTGTTTTTCCACCTCAGTGAAGCTCTTGATGCTCACCTTCTGGGCACCAAGACCCTTTTTAGCGCCAAGCTAAAATCAAAATGATAAATCAAGTGTAAAGACTGTTAAAAATGTAATAACTAACTAAGTAGCACCTGCAAACATAACCACGAGTTTTGAGGTTTAACGACAGCACATGCTTCTATAGCACACATACATACATGCAGTGCCCTCCAAAAATATTGGAACAGTAAACAAAATTGCTCTGTTGGCTGTGGAGTAGAGACATTTACAAATATGATTAAAAAATGAATATGAGACAAAACTACAGAATGTCACATTTTATTATTGGGTGATTCAACACATACATGTTTTACCAAATAAAAAGAACAGCACTTTTAGAAACGGCTAATAATAAAATGTGACATTCTGTAGTTTTGTCTCATATTCATCTTTTAATCATATTTGCAAATGTCTTGACTCCACAGCCAACTGAGCAATTTTGTCTTTACTGTTCCAATACTTATGGAGGGCACCGAATACTAATATTTCAAATAATATACAGTACAATTTTTATTATTAAAAAGTCACAGTCTCATAAATGAGAACAATATCAAGAAGTAAAATATCATTTGATTTTGAGATGAAATATGATCCAAATTTTGTGAAATTAAAAAAAAAAAAAAAAAAACTATTGACAATGAATGGGGAAAACAATCACCAACAAAGTCTGTTAGCACACATTTGTTGTATTAGTCTAATGACCAGACTATGATTTCACAAGGCAGAATCTGGTTTTCTAGATTTTTAGGCAGAGGCACTAGCTTCTGTATCGCGCTGCAAGGCTGACACCTACTGACAAAAACTGAACAATTGCAATGATTGTTCACCTACCCCTTTCTTCGCAGCAGCTGGCTTCTTCTTTCCAATAATGGAGGGTTTCACTTCTGAAAACAGACAGCATAGTCAGAGAAAAGTAAACAGGAAACCATTTCTTCCTAGATTATTCCAAGGAAGGATCATTAGTGCATGGCGATAGAGGCCACAGCCTACAGTGCCCTGAGAAATATCATGCCGGCAAAGCCTGAGGAAAGGGAAGAGCTCACATCTCACACAATCAATTCAATTATCAGAGAAAGAGTGTGTTTAAAGTGTACACATGAACACTGGGAACATCCATGTAGCGGTATTATTGCATATTGAACCAATGAGTTACATAATTTAGCAGAAAATTGGGGCGTCTGGAAGCTTTGTGCTAAGACGAATGCTGAAATTGGTTTTAAGATTTACACCCACTGGATCCTGATCAACAATGAAAAGCCGCTCTAATCTCATTCCAGGGCACAAGTCAATCCAGACCGGAAAACACATCAGAAATACCATGGTAGAAGATCTGGGTCCAGACTGGAAAGTGCCCGAGAGCTCTTTATGAGATTAGAAAACACTACATTACACTTTTTTGTTTTTCAGACAGTGAGCAACTTTATACACAAACTATGGGAAAGTTGGGTAAGATGCAAATTTTGAGTTTAAGGAATACAAAAAAAAACTTATGCAAATTTATGAGGCCAAACAGCTGAAAAAAAAAAAAAATCACAATAATCCACACAATTGTTTTGAATTGTTTCCACTTGTAAATGGTGTTTAACCTCTGCATATTTCTCTCCTGATTCAGAAAAGATGACTTTCACTGGAGAAAGCAATACTACGGATAGAGGCCATGATGCATTTGTTTCTTACAGAGATGCCACATTTTGCTTCACAATATGTTAACTGATGGACTGGAGTGGTGTGGATTATTGTGCTGTTTTTATCAGCCGTTTAGACTCTCATTCTGACGGCACCCATTCACTGCAGAGAATCCACTGGTGAGCAAGTTGGGTAATGCTACATTTTTCTGTATCTGTTCAAATGAAGAAACAAAAAGTGGTCCAGTGACACAACTTGTCCCATGGTACGAGTAAGAATTGGTAAATACTGCGCAAATAAGAATAATTTTGCAGTATATAGGTTAGTTCTGCTATATGTACAGATAGTAGGAAGGTCAATAGTAGCAGAAATGCTTGTAGTCATTAAAACAATCAATTCCAAGCAATGTTTCAGGCTCAGCAGAAGTGCAGCCCAAAGTATACTTCAGTTTTTGTGTTATAAACTATAAGAATAGTTTGAATATGAATAAAGTATGAATGAAGTGCACAGTCAAATTTAGCATACTCCATATGCCCAGCTCACGTTAAACAACAATGGACCCATTCCACATTTCTTGGCTTCTCAGAAAAGTGATATAGTGGTGAATGGAAACAACAACAAATATAGCTTTGGGGGTTCCAATAGCAAAAGAAAAAAAAAATCCATGATAGCGTTTCTGTGACATTACAAATGAGAGTTAAAAAAACTGAAAGATTGATTACATTGGGCAGAACAGAGAAAGACACCCAACTAGTATCTTCTAATATTCATTCCCAAGGTAATATAAAACAAAGTATAGTGTTATAATTTTACATATTTTTTTGAGGAAAATATATTAAAAAAAATTGGCTAGATTTATCATGTTAACTGAGGAAACGTGAAAAGGGTCCATAAACTACTGGAGACAGCAACAACGACCATGTATAGACGGCAATGTTGACGAGAGCTTATGTAAGTCTAGTTTAAGTGAGTACAAAGACATTTTTATTGCCAATAAGAAATTAGAAATTTTGCATACACTGGACAAGGATGAAACTATCCAGTGCGCATGTGTCATGGAGTCAAAGGCTATGATTTCAGCTGTATGCATGCATTCGTGTTAAAACTGAAATATACTTTGGGATTTAAGCTCTATTAACAGCATATATTTCATAATGTTGATCAGCACTGAATTTCTCAATTTTAAATTATATCAAATCGCAGTCAACAACTGTGTAAGTGCAATATATAAACACAGTCCCTGATGACACCCTGAATAGATTTGAATCGGTAAGAAAATGCATTATTATTTAAAAGCCTTATAAAATATGAGAAGTTTTGCAGTAATATTATGATAAAGAGGAAGGGGTGGAGCCAAAGTGGCGCACACACTCAAATTAAGTATCAGTCAAGCGCAGAACCATGCTGCTTCATTCTGATCAGCCAATAGGCATCCTGCCATTTAAAAAGCATTCAATTCACCTTTAGGAGACTCAGACTCTTCAGATGTCAATCTCATTGAGTCGTCTACATTAACAGAACAGACAGCAGGCTTTCAATTCATTTGCAAAGAATGTTACACAACTACATTTACTGGCTTATTACACATAAAAATGATTTTAAAGAGACTTAAGTATGTAGTTATGCGTTTGTCATTTATAAAGTTTTTAAAACCATGCAATTTTACAAGCATCATATCACTTTTTTTTTTATTTTATTCTTTCTGTTGTCCATGAAAAGTTTTTCAAACAGGTCCTGGAGCTTGACTTACTTAAGTGATTCATCAATGTTTGGTGAGAAAGTACATCCAAAATAATATGGGGAATTGGGTGATGAAAGGAGAAACAGAACATGGGGAAGTTGTGATGATAATTTACATTCTGCCAGAGCACTCAAACACACAATCCGGCAAACACTCACCTATTGTGGCTTTAGGACTTGTGCTCAGTCCTTCAATGCTTGGACCCTCTTCAGACTCTGCATCACATGGACAAGAAACGATTAAATGTCAAAGTACTGACAATGAAATGCATGTGTTATGATGTGTAATGCAGTACACTCACGAGTGCTGGTCTCTGAACTCTTAGGATTGCACTGCTTTATGGTTATGGCTCCATTTTCATCTGATAGGGATGGGGATGCCATGTTCCAACTGTTGACAGGCTGCAGGTAAGAGAACAATTATCAAATTTCACACATCAAGCCATTATAATAATGGCATATCTGCATGAGCACAATATTAATGAGATAGAGGATTACACTTTATTTTAAGGTCCAGTTCTCGCTATTAAAGCTGCGTTCACACTAGCAGCAACTTTGTCACTGCATGTCGCCAGGGGCTGGCGATGAGGTTGCTAGTGGGCATTCTCACTACTGGTTGCCTTGACAGCGAATTAGGTTTCTTGCCACTATATACAAACATTTTGGAGGCAAAATACTAAATATAATATAAATATGAATTAAGTCCGTATATACAAACAAAAATGAACGAGAAACAGAGCCTACTTTTTTTCCATTGCGTATGTTTATCTACGGCTGAGAGGAGAACGATCACATGAGCTCAACAGTCTTCTTTCCTATTGGCTGTCACTCCCGAAAGCTGCTTTTCATTTGCATAAATTTGAAGGATTCTGAACTTTGCCGCGTCGCTGGACATGCCCCATCCAGTCGCCAACGGCCGCTGTCACGCTTGTCACTGGAAATCGCCCGCTCTCCATTGAAATGAATGGGATCGTGTCACTTGTAGTGTGAACGGGGTTTAACAGACCACTAAAAGGTACAATGCTGTTTCATGCATTCAGAGTTGTTTACACCGTTAAAGAGCTGGATTCTCATGCTAAGCATGGCCAAAGTTTCAAAAAACGATTTGTAAGAATGACGGAGTATTTTGTTGCCAAAAATCTTCCTTCCAGGTTCGTACAAGTTTCGGAAAGTTTTTTTTCCAATCATGGCACTTCCTGACATAATGAAGGGTGGAACTCCTTATATGGGCATTTCTCCTGGAAGAGCGCGCCCCAGAACTCTAGACCAGAGGTCTTCAACCCTGTTCCTGGGGACCCACTATCCTGACGAGTTTAGCTACAACCCTAATCAAACACACCTGAAGCGGCCAATCAAGCTCCTCAAGACTGCTTGAAAATTGCAGGCAGGTGTGCTGAAGCCGGTTGGAAATAAACTTTGCAGGAGAGTGGGTCCCCAGGAGCAGGGTTGAAGACCTCTGCTCTAGACGGTAAGTGAAACGGCATCAAATGTCTGCGTTTTGTTGGCAATCGGCACGCAAGTGCTCGTCACTCTTTAGCTCTGCCCACGGCGCGCCTCCAGGAGCTCGGCTGTTTTCGGATAGAATTGTAAAACTGTATCTTTTTTTTATAAATATGATAAAACTAAAAGACTTTTTGGAGATATGAAGGATGCAGTACTACTCTATAGGTACTCAAGATTAACATGAGATTGGGTGAAACTGTGTGTGTTATGCCCCCTTTAACTACGAGATTTGCCTCAAACTACTAATTTGCTGCTTATTAATAGTTAGTAATGTAATTAAGTTTAGGTTTTGGGTAGGATTAGGTCATGCAGAATATGTGCTTTATAAGCACTAACAAACAGCCAATGTTATTAATAAGCATGCTAATAAACACCTAATGATAGTGAGAATTGGTCCCTATACTACTAAAGCGTTACAGATAGTTCACCTGAAACATCATGCACATCAACATCATAAAAACGTCACTTGATTACCGATTTAATATTTTAGAGCTTAGGAGAACCAGAAAAATGCATTAATAGCGTTACTATTACTTTCCAAAATTGGAAAAAAATACTGAGAGACTGATTGCGTTGGTCAGAAGAGAGAAAGATGTCATCTGTTGCAAAGTCTGTGAAAAGGGGTTCAATAAATAACTCCCTGATATTTCTAGGTTTCTCGGTCTGTGAGAATCCAGTTACCAGGTTAACTGGTCCACCCTGAATAATCAGTCAAACTCTTTTAAAACAAATAAGACATAAAAACACATTTGCAATTTACAATTCAAAATGCACAACTCTGTGTGTGTCCTACCTGTGTATGCTCGTCAAAGAAGTCAGTCTCGTTCTTCTCTACAGGTGATGGCTGAGCACAGCCTGAGCTGTCAATCCACAGCTGATGGGCATGAAAAAAAGTAAAAAATAAATAAACGTCCTGAATACAGATCTCCAAATACGCACTGGTTATCTGTTGTGCTTCCATAAATAGCGAGTCTGGGAAGATAAAGCTAATGAATACTGTGTAACGTGGAGCTTGTTCAGTGACTCAAGTTCAAAGTTTATTCAATATCACAAACACCACAGCTGCATATAAACAGATGTAATCCAGACATCTCTTTGCATTACATTAGATAAATAAACAGCAACATATATTACAATATACGATGAAAATGATTCATTTTAGTAATAATAAAGTGCTAATCACATATACATTAAGATGGGCTAAAGTGCAAGTGGTTCACAATTAGTAGGTTGCATGTCAATCAAACTCATCCATGAAAACACTATTCAAAAAGACAAAAGAATATATGACCCAGACTACATTGAATAAAAGTTCACTTGCAACAAATATGGTTTGTGATAACCACAAATGTGTAGTTCTCTAAATGACTTTTAGGTTACTTATAAACACAGGTCTGTTGTAATACAAATAACACATCATGTCCAATGTAAAATCTTGAAGCAAAGCCAGTTTGAAAGACTCTGCTTTTAGCGCATGTTAACAGCATGGCGCTGAAATAGATTTTAATAACCAATAATGACAACAAATCCACGGGGCATAGTTCATTTTCTCGGCAGCAATAATGCTGTAACAGTATTAGACTGGTATACTCACATCAGTGCCATACTTGGAGAGCGCAGCGTTGGCAAGCTGTCGAATCTTCTCTCTGTACATCTGAGCCGCACGACTGTTATACTTCGCATTGGTGTCGTTGGTGATACAGCCGTGCTGGCGGAAAAACCCCATCTGTGCTCAAAGAAGACATGGGAGTGATGATATAACATGCACAGTGTCTAAAGTACAGGTTAAGCTTTAAAGGCAGAACTGCACGGATATTATAGGGTAGGAAAAGAAGAACTAACCGCGTTGGCATTTCCTCCAACCTGCATACATCTCAGCTGAAACCAGCTCCAGTTGGAATCCAGCTCTGTGGATCTGAAAAGACAATATTCCACACTTTAACTCACCCTCTAACTCTTGCCTAATGAATAAATGTGGCATTCTGTGCATTCAGCATAGTTGAAGAAGAGAGAAAAACAACAGAGATCCAGACTGACCTGATGAAGCTCAAGTGCACTCCCAAGGAGCGATGTATCCCAGAACAGTCAATGCACAGAAACACTCCATATGAAATACTGGCCCAACTCGGGTTCTTAGCGGCACAGTCAAAGCAGGCCTGAAAGCAAACATAACATTTCATTACATTTCCATCATAGTAAAAAAACTCTAAAAATAATCATTCCAGTGCACAAAATAACAATTTCCTCATATGTCCAGGTTTCCAATGACCATAGGCTCCATGCTATTAAATGACTGAAATGCACTCGAAGACTGCAGACAAACTGTTCTAACATCTGGTTCAAACATGTTCATAAAAACTCAATAATAATTTCGGCAAAGTATGAAGGAATTACCAAACATTATATAAGGCTTAACGTATTACTAGTTGATGAACTTTACAGTCGTCTGACAAATACACATACATACATACACACACATATATATATATATATATATATATATATATATGTCTGTGTGTGTGTGTGTGTGTACACACACAGTATGTTAGTATGTATAATGGAAGTTTCAAGATACTTCTAACTAATCTAAGTTGTATGTACATTAATTCGCGATTTCCTGCCCTAATATACATACTTTACAAATATGAATGAGTTTGATGCATCTTTGGGACATTCTACCCAGGAGTCTCCGTGTGTTTTGAGGTACATTATTACAGGAGGAGTCATTTCCCATCGCCACTGCGTCATTGAGCCGGTAAACCCGCGATCAAGTGATTTCTTTCAAGACAGCTCCTTTAGACCGAATAGCTTGTTCATATTACGTCATTAGTGTTTGACAGCTGGAAACAGGTGTGTTTTTCAGGTGTGATGTTGACAGTAAACCAGGCCCTATCAGCACCGGCTTAGACACAAACAAATGACACGTAATCCCACACGAAACAAACACATGGATGTCTCTGAATAAGTTAGAACGAGAATGAAAACATTCACAGATACATTTCAATAAGACCTGGTGTGTTACCTTGTTTGTGGGTATGGAGCGCAAACGTTTAAAAATGGTGAGAATTTCTGTCTTGTTCGGTTCCGACGCCATCTTGCCAACTGAGCAGAGCGGAAACAGAAACCAGAGACCGGCCGGAAGTGATGTTGGTGGAAAACACCGGTCGCTTGACGGAACTCAAATACAGAATATACTAATAAACTAAATGTAATAAAAATGTGGAAATACATATACTACCAGTCTAACACAATGAGTTTATTTTATTCCCTACTGCACCATGCACATAAACGAAAATGAAATTTAAACATAAAATAGACATGCATCTGAAGTCTAAATCAAATATTGATTAAAAACGTAAAGTATTCATTATAAAAATCTAAACCAATGTTAAAGAATTTAAATGTGACGTGTGACAAATGATAAATGATGAAATTAAAGTATTGATCGCATCGGTCTCTCCACCGGAAGTTGCGTCACTTCCTTATTGTGCCACTGACGTGTCTGATCGTGAGTTGAGTAGTGATTGTGACGGCGCACATTAACTCAAGCGCAGGCCGACTTTGGAGCACTTATTTATTTTTTAACACGGTTTCTTTTTTTGTTGACCGGTGTTGTGTTCCTCGTAGTATTGGGTTCGTTCGTGACTGGCAAAGATGCTGGACTTCTTCGCCATCTTCAGTAAAGGAGGGATCGTGTTGTGGTGTTTCCAGGGGGCCGGAGTGAGCGAGTCCTTCAGCGGGTCCGTTAACGCTCTCATCCGCTCCGTCATCCTGCAGGTATCGCCCCAGACTCAGAGTACTGTTGTGTCCAGTGTTTCTGGCTGTGAGGGGTAATGTAGGTTACTATAGTTACTGTGTAGGGTGATGTAAAATAGCACAAATATTGACTGACAGATGCATTTGAGTCGGAGTTTCGTATCGTGTGTGTTGGACAGTCGTGTGTGTGTAATACTGCGTGTACTAGCCTAGATAAACAGATAGAGAGCTCAAAGTAGACGCTTTTCATATTTAGTTTAATTATTGTATAACTATTCCTTGCTAAATTGTATATTCACAAATGTGTATGTATATGTCTGTGTGTGTATATTAAACATATATATATTACACTTTTTGCTTATGAATGTTCTGTTTAAACAGAGTGTATAGCACATTGTCAAATCAAAGTTTGTCGTATTATAAATAATTAGGCTACTCTTATAAAATTTTATTATTATTAGAAAATAGTTGTTATATCAATCAATTTATTGTTATATCAGAATTATATTTCTATCTCTAGTTTATATATAACAGTAACTCACAATTCCTAATTGTGAGATATAAACTTGCAATTGCAAGTAAAAAGTTGGAAGTGTGAATTAAAGTCGTAGTTACCTTTTTTGTTTTTTCATTCTGTGGCAGGAAAAAAGTCCGAATTTTCAGTATATATCTTACAGTTCTGCCCTTTTTTATTTTCAGAATTGAGAGAATTGTCCAAATTGTGAGAGAAAAACTAAGAATTGCACAAAAAAAACTAATATTTTATTAAATCTTAAAACAGGCTTCCATAAACAGCAGTAGCTGTTAACTCAAGTTAAGAAAACACATTCCATGAATATTAGATATGTTTGATCAACTATTATCTAACTTAAAATTAACCTTGTATTTGAACACGTCCACCACTTCAAAATGACGATTTGATGAAAGATTTTCAGATTGAAGTTTCTCTCAGATTTAGATGAGAACAACATGCATGTTAAGACATATCTGAAGTTGAATGTTTGTTTTTTGGCTTTCTTTTTGCAGGAGAGGAGTGGGAATAACTCCTTCACCCACAATGCCCTCGGTCTTAAATACAAGCTGGACAATGAGTTTGAGCTTGTGTTTGTGGTGAGTGTTGATTTTTCATTGCAGATGATGTGATTCATCAGATCAGTCAGTGGCCCGTGACTCAGCTGTCCGTATGTCTGATTGTGTGCTTCTGCTGTCTCAGGTGGGTTTTCAAAAGATCCTGACGCTGACGTATGTGGACAAGTTCATAGATGATGTCCAGCTGTACTTCAGAGATCGATACAAGAATGAGCTGGAGCAGAGAGGCGCCCTAAAGTTTCTGCTCAATAATTTTGAGTTTGGAGATGACTTCCACAGACTTCTGCGGTGAGCTAGGTCTTTTTCTGGATCAATAAATAGAAATGTCTGTGTGACAGTCACTGAAGAATTAGATCAATAGAAGCCGAGATATGTCCACATTGTAAAATTATTTTCAGCACTTAAGCTCAAGGCATCATCACTTATATGTTGTGTGTGTTTTGCAGGGAGGCGGAGGTCAGCAGCAAAGCCAAGGCCCCCGTCTCAATGAGGAATTTCAATGAGTCTGAGAAATCCAAGAAAACTGTGAAGTCTATGATTGAGACAAAAGATGGAGACAAAAGCAAAGAGCAAGTAGGCAAGAAAAGTAAAAATGCCAAAAAGGAAGGTGAGAAATCTAAGAGACTTTTAATAAAGCAAATCACCGAAGCTATAGGTTTGTTAATGTAACCGTTCTTTCTTTTCTTCTCTTTCACCCGTCATCAGCTGAATCAGGAGGGGATCAGGCTAAAGCTGCCTCACAGACTGCCTCAAAAAAAGCTGTGGAGAATGGAAACGAGGGCCTGACCCAAGAGGAGATTATCGAGAGGAACCGTGCCAAGTTCTTCAGCAAGCAGTTGGGTGGCGGAAAAGCAGAGAAGCCCAGGTAGGACGCTTTATGAATTGTGAGAAAAAGCTTTGTTCATGGCAAATTAAGCTGTGAAAATGTTATTTTATCTGATTACATAGTTATAATAATTTATCATTTGTAAAGCAGGATTATTATCATTAACTAAGGGGCCGTTTACACGACCCTATTCAACAACAAACAGAAAACTTTTTATGCATTTTGGCTGTTCGTTTACACAACGTAGAGCTGCACGATTCTGGATAAATTGAGTCACAAATTTGTGTTTGTGAAGCTGTTTCTTATCTAAACATGGTACATATCTACTCTCTGTGTCAGCGGCAGCTTGAACGCATATTGAAATGTTCTAGAATGGGGTATCATTGGCATTTAAAAATGGGATTGCATGGGTGTTTGAATCGGAATCTCGGTCTTCTAGCAATTAATCGTGCAGCTTTGCAACAATGTCATTTTGGGGGCCTGAAAACACAAACTTTTAATGCACGATGTTTTTGAAAACTATATAATCTGTGTAAACTACAAAAACATGAATTTGTGGAAACGGTGACCTTATGCACATGCATATTACGTGTTCAGTCTATAGGTATGCAGGCGCGTAGTATTTTTTACAAAGTGTCATCGCCAACTACTGGCCTGGCATGAAAAAATCCAGCGTTATTAGTTGTTTTCATGGGTCTGTGTGAACAGGATCGTTTTGTTGTTTCATTTGTTTAACTTTGCTGTCTGTATGCGAAACTTCAAAAATGCAAAGGAAAAATTTTTCTGTTTTTAGTAAAGTCTTCGTCATGTAAATTTACCCTTAAACAAAAAAAAAAAACATTTATTACCTGAAATAAATATTTCTCATTTTCATTTGTTAAAATACAAAAATGACTAAAACTAATAAATAAATAAATACATTTTAAATGCCATAAATGTAAAAAACTAATAAAAATGTACAAACAACAAAATAAATTTGAAGCTTTAACTTAAAATAAAGTGAAATGTAAAAATTCAAAATATTAACAAAAAATGCAATAGTATGTTACTGATGCTAAAATAACACTGGTTTGAAGTAAAATCTTTTTTTTTTCTTTTTTTTATTCTGTTGTATTGTACAGTAAGTCCCCTAAACCCCAGAAGCCAAAGGGGAAGGCGAACCGAGTGTGGGATATGGGCGGGAAGCGCACTGGAGAGCTGGACTACAGTGGAACCAATGGCAACAACTCCAGTGACGCACAGAACCAAGACCCTGATGCCATAGCTGAACCGGTGAGCAGTCCATTATTACCCCTGACTAAAACATTCTCAATTTCACTGCAGTTCGCTTTTTACAAGCAAGCACTGCTAGTAAAAATTCATTATTTCTGTGTTGAAGACTGTTTAATATTTGTGGTTGTTTAAAGCTTTCAGATAAACTTATTGCAGATGAAATGATCAAGTAACTCTGTTCCTCCAGCTGATCCAGGTGGATTCAATGAAAGGGGACCTGCGAGGTGTCGAGTATGAGTCCTCAGATGAGGAGGATGAAGTAGTGCAAGAAGAGGAGAGAGTTGTGGTGGCAAACACTAAGAAAGGGTAACAAACTCACTACTATTTTGTCTTTTCAACATGCCTCAAAATGTTGAGTTTCTTCATCTGAACTTGCTTCGTCTACAATTGATATAGAATGTACATTCTGTGTGGTTTCTCTGCAGAGCCAAAAAGGGTGGTTTCGGGGGAATGTTTGGGATGCTGAAAGGCCTGGTGGGATCTAAGAATCTGACTCAGGAGGACATGGAGCCAGTTCTGGACAAGATGAGGGATCACCTCATCGGTATGACATTGCTCTTGCCCCATGGCTCCTCATTCAAAACACTTTTTGTTTATATTTATAGTTTAGTTATGGAAAACCTGGAGAAAATTGTAATATGGTGTTTTCTAGGCCTGGAAAATTAATTGAACTTAAATTATACTATATATAGTATATATATACTTTGTTATAGAATATTTAATTATCTTATCAGGGGAGTGGAGGAGTGCTATATTATTGCTCTTTTGTTGTTTTGATTGCTCTAATTTGTGAGTCGCTTTGGATAAAAGCGTCTGCTAAATGATTAAATGTAAATGTAGTAATAATTTGATTAGAATACATACAAATATTTAAATAAATAAAGATTGATATAAATAATACATCTAAAAGTAAGGTGCTATAGGAGAAAATGTGTAATACAATTTTATTTAGTTCAACAAATAAAATTAATTCGTTACTTGATCTTTTTTATTTATTTTGGTGCGTTAATCTAAGTCACTTTGTGCAAGAAATGATCAACTTCACTCTTTTTTTTTTTTAACACTTCTTTTTCCGTTTAATTCATCACCAGTAGGGAAAGACACAAACGTTTCGGCTACCAAGCCTTCATCGGTGTGTAAAGCAATTACATCCCTCCACCCACTTTTCCAATCACCAGTTGTGTCGACGTCATCAGTCAGTAATAAATGTTGAATCACCACAATCATTAAAACATTTTCCTTTTAACTTCTAAACAATTTTCACAACATAAAACATCATATTCTACATACATAGTCTTTCGGATGAGACGTTAAACCGAGGTCCTGACTCTCTGTGGTCATTAAAAATCCCATGGCACTTCTTGTAAAGAGCAGGGGTGTAACCAAATTCCCTCTACTGGCCCTTGTTTATCATGGTCTCCTAATAATCCCCATACACTTGATTGGCTCTATGACTCTCTCTACTGTCCACCTGTAGCTGGTGTGTGGTGAGCGCACTGGCGCCGTTGTACTGTGGCTGCCGTCGCATCATCCAAGTGGATGCTGCACACTGGTGGTGGTTGAGGAGAGACGCCCATTCATAACACCCCCATAACATTCATTCATTCATATTCACTAGTACATCACACTACACATCCGTAACTAAGAATTATCTAGATTTATTCATTTATCACTATTATACAAGCCTACAGTTTAAATCAACAATATATACTCCACCTTTAAATAGTATGACAGTGGAAAATTCAATAATTAGAAACATCAGAAATACATCGTCATAAGCAATTATGGTTTTCACCCTGTAAATACTCCAGATTTATTTTATTAAATATTTTATATATTTTTTTTTATCTTAAAGATGAATTTGACCAATTCTAGTACATTAAAGAAAAACAGAAAGTTCTAGTTCTTCATTCACACCATTTGGTGTCAGCGATTTAAGTTTATGAATCCAAAATGCCTCCCGTTTCAATAGTTCCTTATTTATATTACCTCCTCGACGTGACCCAAAAACCTCTTATATTCCTATACATTCCAATTGCTTGATGTCGTGTCCCATTTCATTAAAATGTCTCGCTACTGAAGAGGTTATATCTTGTCGTCGTATACTCGATTTATGTTCGTTAATCCGTAATTTCAATTGACGCGATGATTTTCCTATATATATCTTTTGACAGGGACATTTTAACATATAGATCACATTACTATGTAATACAAGATGTAATTTTACTGTATTTTAATGTTACTGGACTCATAAACTCTTTACACTTCACCAAATTCCGGAATGTAGCACAGTTTCTGCACGGAAACAGCCTTGTATATATGCAGTCTTTTTTCTCCTTACTACATCTGAATTTACCATCATATCTGATCTGTTTCGTGATCTTTTAAAATTGAGCAATGGACGATATTTGAATTTATCATTTAAAGATTCATGAGATGATAATATGTGGCAGTATTTATAAATTATCGATTTTATTGTATTACTGTGCTCATTGTATGTCAATGAACAATTTACTGAAAAATGTCTTTGTTTTTTATTGGGTTTATTTATTTTCAAATGATCATGTCTATTCAATTTGGTCACCTTTTCCAATTTGTTATTTACCCAACTTTGTAGATACCCTTTAGAACGAAATCGTTGAAATAGCAGTTTTACCTGTTCCTCGAATTCATGTTCAGTACTACAGTTACGTTTTAATCTATGTAATTGACTGATCGGTAAACTACGTTTTAAAGGAGCTGGATGATATCTGTCAATAGATAATATTGTATTTTTATTATTCGTTGGTTTTCAAAATACTGCTGTATGTAATGGCTCATTGATCTTTGTTACTTTAACGTCCAAAACATTTATGGAATCACAGCTTTTTTCCATTGTGAATAATTGATGGAGTTTTCGAATTAATGAATGATACAAATTAATCTAATTCCTGTTCAGAACCTGACCAAATCATCTGTATAACGCATCCAAACTTTAATATTTGACTGAACTGGATTGCTCTTATGGACATGATCTTGTTCAAATTTACGCATAAATAAATGAGCATAATTTGGTGCTATGGGAGTGCCCATCGCTGTACCTTGCACTTGCAAATAAAAATCTCTCTCAAATAAAAAATAGTTCTTGGTTAAGAAGACTAATGTAGTAAGGTCCACTATATATTGTGATGGTACTCTACTGTCATCATCTTTACAGTAAAAATGTAGTGCATCCAAACCTGCCTCATGAGGTATATTTGTATAGAGTGAAGTGACATCGAGTGTTATAAGCCAGTCCATCGTGTTTATACAAGGATTTTGATTCAATTTATAAAAAAAAAAATCAGTGGTGTCTTTTAAATAAGATGGTTGAATCAAAGAATCAAGATATTTAGATATAGTTTCTGTCAATGACCCATTTCCTGAAACAATTGGTCGCATTGGAGGATCTTCTAGTGATTTATGAATTTTTGGTAAAGTGTGTGAAACCGGAATCCTAGGATATTCATTTTTTTTAAATATTTAAATTCTTGTTCATTAATCCATTTCCTCTCTAATCCTATTTGTAAAATTTCATCAATTTGTTCTTTATAGGACTCAGTCGGGTTAGATACAAGTTTCTTATAAAATGTCTCATCATGTAACATCCCTTTTATTTTCTTGATGTATGTACTAGTATTCATGACCACAACCCCTCCACCTTTATCTGCTCGTTGAATAGTCAATGTCGGATCATTGATCATTTAAACAGTACATTTGGATGAAGTTACCTCCTGAAGTCCTTTTCCTCGACGCCCTCTTCTCGTTGGTTTCTTCCATTTTGATTGCGTTTGGAGCGACGGGGTTGGCCTAAAAAAGGTTTTCTCTGTCGAGATGTAATTTGAGAAGACGACGTGTAAGAATCATCTGATTCAGAGGCACTTGTGAGTCTCAATCCCCCTCGCTGTTGTTGAGGTTTAGATTTCTCCGACATCCAGGTGTAAACTTGGTGGTCTTTATTGTCCATGGTGTCCCTCTTGAACTTGTGAATCTTGACGTTGAGTAACTCCATTCTGAATTTATCAAATTTTGCTTCCATTTGTCTCTGAAGATCATCTAGTTGTTTCTTATCAAATTTGTGATTAATTTCCATCTTTTGATTTTCTATTTTTTCAGATAATGACGTTTTCTTTCTTTGTGAGCTCAATGATCAAGAGCATTAGATTCATCGAACAATGGTTTAGAATCTCGCACCACTTTTTGCAGAACTCAGAGTCATCACGTCCAGTTGTCGGTTCTTTTTGGATTCACAGTCCCCGTGGTATCCAACAACTTCTGTAGTACTCACTCAATGTTTGGGCATGTAGCTCCATTCCAACTCCTTTTGGTTAAAGTGCCAACAGCCGTTGTTCCATTTGTTGTATCTTGTGTAGAAAGTGAGGACGCGAGTAAAATCTTTTCCACATCTCCCATGGTGAATGTGAATATCGTCAGTCATTTTACTAATTTCGTCGAAAGACATCTTATTGAACGCTGGCAGCAGGTGCTTAATGAGAATTCAGTTCAACAACGTCGATTGCACCGCGCTCCTTCATTACTTGATCTTTTTTTTGTTATTTTGGTGCGTTAATCTAAGTCAAGTCATTTTGTGCAAGAAATGATGTTCCGCACTCATGAGAACAGTTTGGAAAACAGAAAAAAAGACCGTTCTCGTGAGTGCGCATCATAATTTCTTGCATAAAATTTTGTTTAAAAATATTTGAGTAAAATAAACATTTCTTAAATAATAAAATCTGTATAAATGAGTAATAAATGTAGCAGTACAGTAAAAGATAACTATAATATTTTGTGATTTAAAAAAAAAAAGTAAAATGCATAGAAATATATAAAAAAAAAGTGATGTAAATTAATAATACATGTAACAGAAATGTAAGAAAAGTGCGATAAAATTGATTAAAAAATGATTGCAATGAATCATTTTAAATAAAATTATATGAATAAATAATACTGTACAGTATCAGTACATGATGATATGTCAAAAAAACTATATCTGATTAAAATAAGGTCAAATTTTATTAAATAAAAAATATAAGTACATCCAACAGTACAGTACTATAAGTATAAAGTATTAAAATTACATAATTTTTAAAGAAAATCATTAAAATAAAAATTGATAAACATTAAAAACATAACTAATAACATAAATAATATTTTCCGCATTTAAATATGAACTTTCCACAGTATGAATTGTGTCTTTTATACATGTGAAAATGTATAGCTGCCTTTAAGATGGGGTCTCTCTCTCATGTGGATGATCGTATTTGGGGATTAAAAACCCCTCGGCTAGTTACTGATCTTTATAAAACTTACTTGTGAGCCACAAAGTTTTTTTTGATTCATGAGTCAGTTGTTCTTTTCAGTCTGTTCTTATTAATGAATTTATTGAAAAGTTCACAAATCAGTCTAAATGAATGGGGCCTGTTCAAAATAATGCTCAAAGATTCCAATAATCACAAACAACTAGACACCCGCTTATATACTGTGTATACAGCCTTTGTTATAACTTGATCAGTCTAATTGCAGTTTGTCTTTTCTTGTTTCTCTAGCCAAGAATGTAGCAGCCGAAATCGCCTCCCAGCTCTGTCTCTCTGTGGCCAAGAAACTGGAAGGCAAAGTCATGGGCACTTTCACCAGTGAGTACAGCGCACAGCTGCTGAACAGCCCGTCCAAACAGCAGCTTTCCCACACACATGTTTGTCTTCTGTCTTGCTTTCTGGAATAAATTTTTGCTCTTATTTTGCTCTTCTAAATCTTCTTCTCTCCAGCTGTGGCCTCTACAGTAAAGCAGGCTCTGCAGGACTCTCTGGTGCAGATCCTGCAGCCCAAGCGGCGCGTGGACATCTTGAGGGACGTGCTAGAGGCTCGTTCTCAGCGCAAACCCTTTATCATCACCTTCTGTGGGGTGAACGGCGTCGGCAAGTCCACCAACCTCGCCAAGGTAACAAAAATAAATAAATAAACCTCACTTAAAATTATTTTAATTACTTTATAGAAATTTAAGTTGTGGAATATTTGGCTTTTGCTAAGAAGTGATTGAAATTAGAAATGTATATGATATATAAAAAATATATCAAATGAATGTATATGCAGTTGAGAATTTTCTGTTTTCATTTGAAATACACTAACGGTAAAAAGTTTGAAATAATTGTGATTTTTTTAATGTTTTTGAAAAGTCTCATTCTCAAGAAGGCTGCATTTATTGAATCAAAAATACTGTAAAAGCAGTAATATTGTGAATTATTATTATCTGGATTTCAAATAAATTTTTCCTATTTTAATGTTTTAAAATGTAATTTATTCCTGTGACGCGAAGCTGAATTTTCAGCATCATTTCTCTGGTCATCAGTGTCACATGATCCTTGAAATCAATGTAATATGATTTGGAGCTCAGTTGTTATCAATTGTTAATAATGGTTCTCATTATTATTAATATTGAAAACAGTTTTTGCTGCTTAATATATATTTATGGAAACCATGACACTTTTTCAGGATTCTTGGACTAATAGTAAGCTCAAAAGAAAAGCAGGCTGTGCAGGGATGGGTTGGTGTCTTTATTCAGAAAGGCACGGAAAGAAAACGTGTTCTTTTTTTTTTGTGAAAACCTGTATCTGAATTGCAAATCATGCTTTTTACAGTCATTTTACACTTTAATATGTTAGCATTGCCCCACCCTGCTTATATGGTATTTATTTTATTTGTGCAGGTCTTAAAAAGTCTTAAATTGGAGCTTAAAAATCCTGCAGATACCCTGACATTATAGAAATCATAGGGGTCTGATTTTTTTTTTTTTTTTTTGTACAGATCTCTTATTGGCTGATCGAGAACGGCTTCACGGTGCTCATCGCGGCCTGTGACACGTTCCGTGCAGGTGCCGTGGAGCAGCTGAGGACTCATCAGCGGCGTCTGAACTCTCTGCACCCGCCTGAGAAGCACGGAGGGCAGCCCGCTGTACAGCTCTTCGAGAAAGGCTACGGCAAGGATGCTGCTGGGATCGCCATGGAGGCTATCGCCTTTGGTAAAAACCCTGTGATTTTAGAGGAAATGAAACTTTAGAAGGATTCATTTGTTAACACTTCTCTCGCTCTCTCTCGCTCTCTCTGCAGCTCGTAACCAGGGCTTTGACGTGGTGCTGATCGATACCGCCGGCCGTATGCAGGATAACGCTCCTCTGATGACGGCTCTGGCGAAGCTGATCGCCGTCAACACCCCGGACCTGGTGCTGTTTGTGGGAGAAGCGCTGGTGGGAAATGAGGCTGTGGATCAGCTGGTAGGTATAATGCCACATATGGCCTGTAGAAGGCACTGCTCCATAGTGTCACATGAAGTAGCCATCTTTAACCAGCAAATGTTTCTGGACACTAAAAAGTGCTTTTGCACTAGGGAGCCCTTGATGTTTCAGAGAGCCATTTATGCATGAAAATAGTGAGTTGTGACAAATAACGGCCCGCTCGTGCAAAGTATTTCAGTAAATTTAATGATGCCTTTTTACCACCTTTCAACCCCAGTCTGCTTCCACTGATATTAAATTGAAAAGTGTGTCAGATATTATTCAAAAATGTATACTTGTGTCTTTCAAGGAATATCGAAAGCCATACAACTTTACAATGACGTGAAAGTGAGTAAATAATGATGGAATTTCAGACAGGGTTTCTTTTTTTAAATAGAAATTAATGCCTTTATTCAACAAGGATGCATTAAATTGCTTAAAATGACAGTAAATACATTTATAATCTTATATGAGATTTATCTGTGCTGTTCTTCTGAAATTGATAGGCAACAAATCCTAAAAAAATGTATCTTGGTTTGCACAAATATTAAGCAGTAAAAACAGTTTTGACATTGATATTAAGAAATGTTTTCTGAGCATCAAATCAGCATGATAGAATGATTTCTGAAGGATCATGTGACACTGAAGACTGAAGCAGTGTTATTTAATATTACTGAGATATTATAGTTTTTAATTAATGTTAAATTAGATTTTATATTTTGTTTTATTTTAGTACATCAAGTTAAACTATATGTAACTGTTTCACAATATTAATGATTTTTTTGTTTTGCTTAAATGCTACCTTGGTGAGCAATCATCAAAAACAGACAAAACAAATAAAATAAATAATCGCACAGACCGCAAGCTACATAATTATAAAAATGGATTGGTCCATTCTAACTACTTTCGGGAAAAAAGTAACGGGTACAACATGGCAACATTTATGTGTAATAACATTGAGAGACTTAAATCAAACATACCCAAGGAAAAGTTGACATGGGATAATTCAGCCAATTAGAAAACGATATCTGGGCTGCACAGGGTATCCATGACGGTTACCACTCTCTTATTTGTTCTGTTTCTATTGCATGTGGGAAACTGATATATGAAATGCAGTCCCAAGCTTCTCAAAAATTTCCAGGTCATTATGTAGTGAATGTTTTTTTTTTTTTTTTTTGTAGGTTAAATTTAATCAAGCGCTGGCTGATCATTCCAAGACTGACAAACCCAGGCTCATCGACGGCATCGTTCTCACCAAGTTTGACACCATTGATGATAAGGTATTATCTCCAGGTCCTTTTTTTCATGGCACGTTCTTGTGAAATGAATCTTGGTTAAGAACTCCACATTGTTTCCTGTAGGTGGGCGCTGCTATCTCCATGACCTACATCACAGGTCAGCCCATCGTGTTTGTGGGCACCGGGCAGACGTACAGCGACCTGCGCAGCCTCAACGCCAGGGCTGTGGTCAGCGCACTCATGAAGGCCTGAGATACAAGACCTGCCTCTGCTGCTCCAGCGACTTTCACGGTTCTGCTACAGCTAGATATGAGACCCTGTGACCCTCTCAGCTTCCTGTGAATGCAGACATGCCTATGTGTTGAAATGATAGGTGTTTTTTTTTTTTTTGCTTTCCTACAGGTTTAACTGAAATTCAGTTCATATTTAGGATCCTCCTCATGTTTTGTTCCAGGAAAAAAAAAAAAAGTGTTTCAGTTTAAGGAGTGGAAGGAATATCATTTGACTTGATCTCACCTCGGCAACCATTTTTGATTGACATGCAACACAGTCAATCAGACAGCTGTGCTTTGGTTTTCATTTAAATAATGAGATAATGGAAAGTATTTTTGCACTTTTCTGGATCTGTTCTTTACGATCAAGTGTTCTTGTACTTTCTGCCCACCAAAAAAAGATGGACTGAGGTGTTATTTCAATGTTATGAGAGATAATATATTCTAAATGTATTTTGTCTACTTTTTATTTGATTAATGTAGGTACATTACAATGAAGGCCCGCAACCCAAACTGTCTCATGAAATCACTACCATAGTGCCTCAGCTCATTACTTTAGCCGTTGACCCCAAAACTATTCTGTATAAACGCTGCCTTTTCTCATTCGTCCTTTTATACTCTGGCTTTTCATGCCTCTGGATATGAAAGGTATTGTAAGGTTTGGTGCTTGAGGTTTGAAGGCGCCTCGGCAGAAAGTTCTAAAATGCTGCATATACCAAACTATCTGAAGCCCTACAAAGTTTTACATATTTGTTTTAATTCATTAGTGACTGTACTGCCATTTTCTTTTCTTTCAGATCCCTCGGTCCTTTGATTTTAGAACAAAGTCAGGTCTTAATTCTCCATCACCTCATGTTAATTTACGCTAGCACAATGGCAAGACTGGAGAGCTTCATAGAGAAGATTTGTTGTACTTTGAGAATGTGTAATATTTCTTAAATAAAGCTGCTATAATAGCTTGTAATTGTGTCATGTTTGGAACTAGTAGTAGGAAATGTTTCCTATACTGTTTTACCAATGCTGAATTCTATGGAAGCCTGTTTTCTGCCACAGAAAAAAAAGCTTACTTCTCTTTCAGACTTTCTTTTTTAGATAAAAAATTACAAAATATAAACTCAAGAATTCAGACTTTTTCTCGTAATTCCAAATTTACATCTCAATCTCGCACTTCCTGCCATGGAATATTTTTTTTTTACTAATTTTTCTTCAATTTTAACTTACTTTCTTGCAGTTGCTCACATTTAAATTTCTTATCAGAACTGCAAGTTTACTATTTATATCCAATATTTATATTCTCATTTGCAGGAAAAAAACTGCTTTCCCCTACCATATAGGAGCCCTTTCTAAATGTAAGGAAAACAAAGCCTAAAAAGGTGAAACCATATATGAAATGTATTGAACCCGCCTAGAGGAAAGACTATTTAAAGAGGACGCCGACTACGTTCAAGAGAACTTTCCTGCAGGAGGCTTCTCCGCTTTGTTTTCTTGTTTTAATAAAGTCTATTTTCTGGCATCGAAACCCCAAGATTTGAGAGAGATTATTCATAGAAAAGGCGGAAGCCACCACAATTGGCGTCACGAACAGGATTGGTTTGGAGCAGAGGATGAAAATCCACGTTGGGCTGTTTGACGTAGCCACAAATAAAAGGTAGGCAGTTTATGCTTATATAATTGATTTGTGTTGTTTGTCATTTAGCCCGGCGTGGTAAGAACTCTTACAAATTGCTCTTCCAAATTTAAAGAACAAAGAAAGAGAAAATAAAAAGGGGGTTTTGATTCCAGAATAACTAATTGCATGTAATAATCTGTGTTTATTGTTAATGGGCCTTAAGGATAACGTTAAGCAGATAAAGTAGAGGAAAGCGCGCAAAGTCGTCGGATACCGCCCTGGAGGAATTTCCAGGGGACTGAATAGGATGGCAAAAATCCTATGGATACCGCTTTGTTTGTAATAAGTTACGCAAAGGTCTGAACGGATAGGAAAAAATTCCTGCTGGGTTTTATTTTTTACTGTGTTGAGAAAGTGAATCAGTAGAAGACGAAATTAACCAGGTCGTTCTAGAGGAGCGTAGTGTAGTCGATTTATTGTCTATGTCTGTGTTTGCGTCTGCATGAATGATTGAGGCTGTATGAAAAATAAATAAATTCCGTATTGGGTGGGTAAAAGCTGCGCACCCGCTCTTGGACCCCCCTTGGGTGGGACGCAGCTAGTGCCGCACCTGAGAGGGATGAATGACTGCATGATCCCTATAAATAAAGGGACAGAATGAAAGAATGAGTGGCCAAAAGAAGGGACATTTGATGTAGCACTGTGTGAGGAAATGGAAACTTTGATAAAAAACTATAAAACTGAAAGTATCAGTAAAAAAAGAGAAAAGAGAGAAGCAAAAAGGGAAAAGCGTACGAAGTGTTAGCCATGTTTAAAAAGGAAGGGAATGATGCATTAAAAAGTATAAAACAGGCAAGGAAAATACTAAAGGAGGCAGACAAAGAGACAAGGAAAAAGGAAATGATGTTTTCTAAACCACCTCCATATCTGCCCCTAGAAGGACAGTTACCAATGCTTAAGGGTACAGTAGAAGTGTCGGGAGAAATGCAGATGGAAGGGCAAGTAGAATTGGAAGAAAAAAAGGAACCAGATGTAAAAGCAAAGAGACGACAGGGAAAAGAAAGTGAAGGATATTTACCGATGGATTGTTATAGACAGGCACGCATAGCATTAGAAATGATGAAAACAAACCAGGAAGGCAAAACGGAATATGAGGAAATGTTAGAAGAGATGAGAAGAAAGGAATGGGAAATGATAGCACAAGCAAAGGTTATGGAAGAAGAAATAGAAAAGAAAATTAATGAATCTGGTAAAAAGATTCAAGAGGTTAATAAATTGGAGAGAGGGAGAAATAAGCTGTTTGACAGTAGTGAGAAGGTGAATGAAGGAGAGGAGTCATTTGATAAAGGAAAATTGGAACTGGGGAGAAAAAAAGGGACCCTCAGACCACTGGCTGCACAACTCCCAATTTTAATCAAGGGTGCACAGGGACAATATGTCCCCTGGGCCTCACAAGACCTCGATGGGCTGGTCACTCGCCTCCCAGATATTCATGAGGGGGCTGGAAAGTGGATTAAGGTGCTCGAAGAAGAAACGATGGGCAAACTTTTAGCTGTGGGGGACATTAAAGCACTTCTGGCAAAGATAATGGGAGGGGCAAAGATAGAAGAAATTCTTCAAGCTTCCAATCTAAACAGAGCTGTGGATTCTCACTATATGGATGGAACTGTTTTTGATGCATTCCGTCCAGCAGTGTTGCAAGCAATGCGAGCTGAGTACCCAATCAGACTAGACCCTAAATCATTAAAGGGAGAACAGCTGGGGGAAACAGAAAATCCAACCACATATGTTCAGAGACAGCTGAAAAGATGGAAACAAGAGACTGAAGGAAATCCAGAGGGAAGTTGGCAAAAACCAAAAGGGAGTTGGCAGCAGCCCACCCGCGGTCCATCACAGGGCCCAGTAAACCCTTGGGGAGGTCCCAATCAAGGCTATTAGGGGTGCCCAGAGAATCCTAGAGGGGAGAGTCAGCTTCCAATGTTAACAACGAAAGCTGATCAAGAGCCTATTCTGCAAATGAATATAGAGGGAAAAGCCACACCTATGATGGTGGACACGGAAGCTGTCTACACGTGCGTAAATTCAAATCATGCCCCACATCTCCCCTTGTCTGGAAAATTTGCAAAGACAATAGGATTCTCGGGACAAATACAGCTAATTCCAATGACAGCTCCAGTGTGTCTACAAACAAAAAATAAAAGTGTAACAATGCCCATTCTCGTGTCAAATCAGACTCCATTTGTTAGGGAGAGATGCATTATGTAAATTGGGGCTACAAATTTGGTGTTCTATATTGTCACAATAGGAATAGAAACTCAGATGATGGTTGTAGAACCAAAAGCAAACGTTTATTGGATAGGACAGATAGAACAACATGTGAGACAGACAGTCAATAAATGGGGAAAGTTTATTGAAGCTCAGATACCAGAAGCACAGATATCAAAATCAGAATTTCATTGCACAATGATGTTCGATACAGAAAGAGATGAAAAAATAGAACAAAAATGACAGGAAGAAACAAAAGGACAACAAATTGAAATATTCTCAGTACATCATAATAGGTAAAGAGGGAGCAGCTTTAAATATGCCAGATTGTGAATTTATTAGAAAATGGTTCAATGTAACCAATTCTGTCCCACATATTACAGTACTGGATGTTTATGACGACATACTGTTTAGGTGTAGTTGTCGCCAATAGCCTTGTGGGCAGTGCGCCAACATATCGAACGTCCCGAGTTCGAGTCCCAGCTCACGGACCTTTCCCGATCCCATCCCCCATCTCTTTCCCACTTCAACTCTTGACTACATGCTGTTCTATCTTAAAGGGTTAGTTCACCCAAAAATAAAAATTCTGTCATTAATTACTCACCCTCATGTTGTTCCAAACCCGTAAGACCTTCATTTGTCTTGGGAAAACGAGATATATTTTATTAAATCTAAAAAGCTCTCTGACCCCTGCATAGACAACAGAACTGAACTGTTCCCAGACCCAGAAACATAGTAAGGACATCAGTAAAACAGTCCATGTGACATCAATGGCTCCGCTTCAGTTTTGCAAACCTACAAGAATACTTTTTGTGTGCAAAGCAAAAGAAAATATTCAACAATTCTTCTCCCCAAGTTACCGTCTTCCACCATTTTGGAGAGTACCATGATGCATGCGTTTACGTTCAGGAGAAAGCGCACGCACGTGTCGTGGTACTCTCCAACATGGCAAAAAAGTTAACTCTGAGAGAAGAATAGTTGAATAAATTGTTATTTTTGTTTTCTTTGTGCACAAGAAGTATTCTCGTAGCTTCGCAAAATTGAAGTTGAGCCACTGATGTCACATGGGGACACTTAATCTCTAGCGATTATCGTCGATTTGATTGCACAGATACTATTTAAACTAAACTGAGCGAGACAATGACATCTCTGTATTCAATAATGAAATGCCTTTAACTGAAAATTGAGTGTTTAATCTTATTATTATACATTACTGACACTCTATCCTCCAATTTGATACTGTTAAGTGCTTTGACACAATCTGTATTGTTAAAAAGCGCTATATAAATAAAGGTGACTTGACTTTACATGTACCGTTTTATCGATGTCCTTACTATGTTTCTGAGTCTGGGAACATTTCAGTTGTGTTGCTGTCTATGGAGGGTCAGAAAGCTCTCGGATTTCATTAAAAATATCTTAATTTGTGTTCCGAAGATGAATGAAGGTCTTATGTGTTTGGAACGACATCTGACATCTAGACGACTCTTTTGATCTTCTCCTTGATTCCTTTAACTCAAAAATTAAGAATATTATTGATGATATTGCTCCTGTGAAAGTGAGCAAGAAGACTGGCAGACAGAAATCACCTTGGAGAAAATCAGCAGTAGTACAGAGTTTGAAAAGACAATGTAGAAAATCTGAGCGGATGTGGCGGAAGACTAAACTTGAAATTCACTATAGCAGATTCACTATATGCCGAATTTTGTTTCATTTTTGGGTGAATTAACCAATTAATAAATAGTGAATTAATAAAAGCAAAAAAAAACTAAAAAAAAAAAAATTTAAAAAAAATTAAGTTCTGGTGTAATGTAGTACTGTTTTGTATAGTATGTAGATATTGATCAAGCCACCTTATTTTGCAAAGTATTTTCTTTCAGTGTATGAGACCAGAAATCCACAAACCAATGCGTTTATGATTACGATAATAAATTAAAATAATATAAAAAATACCAGTTTGCTTTATCAAGCAGCATAACGGATTGTTTTTGCACAGCTAAAGTAACTGGAAGCAGATGACACCGGAAGTTTCGTATATTCATATTACAAATGGCCACTCTTGCTCGTAATTTAAACATAATGTGTGTAGATGTAATTCTTGAAAACACATTCACATGTGTGCGCTCTCATTAACGACAACACATTTGGTACCAAACAGATGCTTTATTTTAAAATAGCATATAAATACCTAAAAGACATTTGTGGACAGAGATGATAAAACAGTGGACCACTGGAGTTAAAATACAAAAAGTGTATAAACAACTGTTTACATGTCTTTTTTGAGCATTACTGACCAAGCATTTATGACTATAAATGGGACTGTCAAAAGTGCAATAAAATGTATTGAAAGTCATGTGGGTTGAGAGGAATGATGGCATCATATCATTATTCTCATTAGTCTCGTGAAAAGTTCAAGTAGATTCATGGAAGCTGAGATGCTTCTATAAGTAAAGCCTGAGAAATCACATCAATTTTGAGTCACACCTCAGTCACTCTGACGAGATGTTTATTGCATTTCCTCATTACAGAACAGATTTAGTAATAAAAGAAATATCCTAAGTCATATTTCAACCAATAAAAATGTCTGTGTGTGTAGTGTATATGGAAACTTGTTTCCACAACAGAATAAAAAAATATTAAAAAGGTAATTGCAACTTTTTTTATAACAAATCTGACTTTTTTCTTAGAATTCGGAGTTTACATCTCACATTTCTATATACTGTAATTCTCAAAATACTCTATATGGAAGCTTGTTTCTGCCACAGAATAAAAATAAAAGTAATTGCAACCTTTTATCTCACAATTCTGAATTTTTTTTCTTGCAATTTTATTAAAATCATTAATTCATTATTTATTACAGCAAATGCTATCATTAAACATTCAATTGTACTGTACTATGTAAAGTAGTACTAAGAATTTTTTTTAAATGAGGGATTTTTCACATTACAGTAATCCGAATTTGAAGTTGGGCAATGATTAGGTGTGATAAAAATACGTTGCAATCCAAAATTACATATGAATGAATTAGATTAGAACCAATTAGGCTATGCTTAAGCGAGTGTGCAGTTGTTCTCATCTAATTGGTTCATATGTATTTTTTTTTCCTTCAACTGCATTTGCTTCGCCTTACTTGCAATGCAAAATTAACCATGTTAACAGTTAAATATACATACATACACACACACACACACACACATATATATATATATATATACACATATATACGCACACACACTTATTTAGTGTGTGAAATATGACATGGACATTTCTTGATAAATTTTGTGAGGTTCACACAATCAATTTTAATATTGCTGGTGCTTTTACTGATATGAAAAATGGAAAGTGAGGCTGCATTACTAACACTCCTGTTCAAATGTTTTGGTATTTGACAGCACATGTTTAAGATCAGACTGCCCTGAATCATTCTTGTCCAAACTTCACTTAAAACCACATAAAAAAAAAAAAAAAAATCTCCCTCACTCACATGAAGAGTTTCATCAACATTTTCCGAGTGGCAGGAGTTCACAGTTTGCTTGGTGGTGCTTTTACTGACGCCTTTCCCGTGTGAAGCGAACCGGTACTGGCGGCGCTCGGTTGAAGTATGAGAAATGAGTCTGTTGTGCGTGAAGATCTAGTCATACCAGATCCGAGCGGAAGGGGACGGCGGAGCTGTGGAAACGTTCCTAGACTGCCACTTGTGTCACGAGTGGTAGTCTGGACAGGGAAAGAGGAAGAGCTACAATGAAGGTCTCGTTACAACAGTGTGTATCAGCCGATTTCATCACGGGAAGCCACGGGTGCAGAGGAGTACAGTGGGAAGGTGAGAATAAAACAACAACAGAAGCCCTTGTGCTGGATTCATGTTTCTATCGTTCTAAAAGCATGCACTGAAGCAAAGAAGGGAAAAGGAAAAAATGCATTGTCATGCTCCAGTCAAATGCCCAAACTGCCTTTAGCATGTAAACTGGTTGAGGTGCCAACACAAAAACTGTCCTAACCTTGCAGGAGGTTTTTCTGGGTCGTAAAGCCATTTTGACTTTCTTCGCCTTGTGAGATGGGAGATCCTGAATTAATCCAGCAAATGAATCGGTGAAAAAAAAAGAAACATCAGTTGCATGTAACGCATCTAAAAAGTGAAGACAACTTACCCCAGCCATTGGTGACCACATCCCGGTCCACATCCCGGTTGCAAATCTCATTGGCCAGTCGTTCAAAGTACTCCGGCAGGTCGGCGTATTCGTTGCCGTACGAGATGACCTTAATGCCCTTGTCCAGCATGTTGTCTCGGAGCTTCTTGAATTCGCCCACATCCTCTCGCCGCACCAGCATGAAATGCTCAAGGTCAGACTTGTGTTTGACTGCTTCGAGAAACAGTGCCTGGAAGGTGGTGTCATCCACTGTCCTCCCGCAGCCCAAGAACACAAAAGACTTGGTTTCATAGAGTTTCTGGATCTCCCTCTGCAAAAACATGCAACAATGTAACAACTGACACTGTGGACTGATATGACTCTCCTTACACTTTGAACACATGTCAGTCCACTCATCTTCTTAAAAATAAATAAATAATTTAAAAATATATATAAAATTGAACGTAGTTAATGCTGGAGCGGGGCTAGGGTTGGCAACCCCACTCACAACTGCTTGCGTCTGTCTCTTTTTTTTCTCATGGCGCACAGACCGTCTTTACGACCACATCAAACGGGAGACTTTTCAGATGAGTAGTTAAACAAGTGCGGATAACAAGTACGGAAAACGTTACAGGTGACGAGGAGCTTCAGTAGAACATCAGTGAACTGCAGTCAGATGAGATGTTGTCAGTACATGTCAGTAAAAACTAATCTTCCTCTCCTGTCCGCCGTTAATACTCTGCTTGTTTGCACATTAATTTGAATATTGCATGTGAAATTATTGCAATTATTGTAATATAAAAGTATATTTTCAAACTTTAATGTTAGGTGAGATTAATTGCGATTAGAAAAATGTGCGATAGATTAGTTCAAATGTTTTAATCAATTGACAGCACTAATTTGTATATATATCTTGAATGATTAATCCTCATTTTGGGGGGAGTTGTACCACATAACATTTTAAACCTGAAATAACCTTGCCTTAAATGTCTAATTTTTTAGAAAATCGCATTTGTGATTTAAAACTATTTTAAAACATTCAGGTTTGCTGTGCTTGTTTGTAGGGCTGCACAATTTGTAAAGTTGTGTGATTATATATCATTATGACTATAAAATAATGTATAATATAAAACAATAATAATACATACATATGTGACCCTGGATCACAAAACGAGTCATAAAGGTCAATTTTTCAATTGTTGCATTATCTGAAAGCTGAATAAATAAGATTTTCATTGATGTATGGTTTGTTAGGATCTGACAATATTTGGCCGAGATGCAACTATTTGAAAATCTGGAATCTGAGGGTGCAAAAAAATCTAAATATTGAGAAAATCGCCTTTAAAGTTGTCCAAATTAAGTTCTTAGCAATGCATATTACTAATCAAAAATTACGTTTTGATATATTTACGGTAGGAAATTTACAAAATATCTTCATGGAACATGATCTTTACTTAATATCCTAATGATTTTTGGCATTAAAGAAAAATCAATAATTTTGACCCACAATGTATTTTTGGCTATTGCTACAAATATACCCCAGCGACTTAAGACTGGTTTTGTGGTCCAGGGTCACATATATATATCTTACATTGTATTATCATCATCACAATGATTATTTTTAATGCTACTACAACTACAGTTACATTACTAATATTTTTGGTCTTAATTTCTTCATTTTCAAACATTAAACCATCAACCTTTTATTTTGACAGAAAACCACACGGAGCCCTTAATAAGCACAGTGCCACCCTTCACCCTTTACTTTAAAAAACACAGTGGATTTACTTAATTAAAGTACAATTTGATAACCGCACTGAGCCATATCATAATTTCGGTTTTCTATATCACCCTCACATTTTTTACTATTTCCCTGAAAACATATCAAAATGAATATGAAAGACATTAAAACATTTCAGACATTAAAACATGCTCATCATAGAAGCATAGAAGAGGTGTATTCAAGGTTCGAATTGCATTTTTAAACTGCATTATGTCATAGACCATCATAACATAATAAATTGCTTTTATCAACATCATATAAACTTCATATAATGCTGATAATGCCATCATAGCAGTTTGCATTTGGGTAAATTATTTCAAGGACTGGACAGTGACCAATAAAACCCGCCACAAAAGGGAGTATCTCTTCAGGCCAGAAAGCTTTGGTTCAGTGTCCTCTGCCCCAGTGAATCATCAACGTTCCAGTGGTGACTTCTTTTTTTCTCCTGAGAGCAGAAAACATTCACTCACCATGACTTCTGTGTTCCTCAGAACGTTCTGGTAGCCAGCAGGATGAAGTACAATGCCGCTGGGGTTTGTGTAAACACCGTGAATATGTAGTACGCTCAGTCTTCTCTTCTCCTGAGCCCACTCGAGAACCTGCACACAAACACACAGCACATTTCATACTCCACTGCTCCCAATCCGGCTCCCACTAGGAGCGTCCAGCTGCTTTTAATGACTGCGGGTCCTAATCAAGAGGCATTTGATGGAAAAGGTGCATAAACACCCTGCCTAAAGGCCACGCTATGGAAAACCACACACGGCCTGATGAATAAAGACACAGGGAACTGAACATGCAGTCACTTGTGTTTCCGAGGGCTCTTCAGGTGAGCTGCTGTAGAGCTTACATGCACTAATGCACTACATGACGCTTGGCTTGAGACCATAAGGCTGATTTTATGGCTAATAGCTGAAGCTTTCACTGCTTTGTGCTGAAGGAAATTTATGGCCAAAAGCAAACAGAGATGAACCCAGTGCACTGAACATCTGAGGAACAGCGTTTCACAGCTTTATTTCAAAGCACACTTTGTTTTTAGTTTGTGCTGAAAGCAACTGATGATCTGAGGATGGGTTTTTTTTGTCCCCATAGTCTCTTCTTCAGATATTTGTATCTGTTATTTATCAGTGACTTTTATCAGACATAATGCAATTCAGACTAAATAATCATGCTCTATATGAAGTCACATTGCTGATGGACGGTCAGGTCCTGATGACCTGCCAACAAACATAATTGTTTTATATAGATATGTGTTTTTTATATTGATACTGAATGAATTCTGAAGAAGACTGGAGTAATGATGCAGAAAATTCAGCTTGGCGTCACAAGAATAAATTACATTTGAAAATATATTTAAACAGAAATTATTTTGACAGAAAACCACACGGAGCCCTTAATAAGCACAGTGTGTGTGTGTGTGTGTGTGTGTACATATAAAATTTTGATTTCACAAAAAAAAAAAAAAAAAACTTTGTTAAATGTTGTAATTTATAAGAATGTTTGCTTGACAGATATAATTAACTACTTTCAAAATTACATAAGAACAACATAATTATAATAATAATCACTGTTATAATGATTATTGCGGTCACTTTTTATTTTATACTAATAATCATATGATTTTCACAAGTGGATTTATGCAATTTAGGATTTTTATTATGAATTTAAATAAGTCCTTATTTAATACTGTTGCTTCAGAAAATACATTTCATGGAGAATATATGTCATTTAGATTATTAAAGTATCTTCTTTCATCAACACTACATTTATGCACTGACCACGTGCAAATCTAAAAGTTTGACTTCTTTCACTATTCAAATTGTTAGCGTCCAATAATGCAGTCTGAACTGTAATGCAAATTCACCTCATTTATACAGAAAAAACAGCTGGTACCTTCTTCTCATCTGTGAGATCCAGAGACTCCAGCTTGGTCCCTTGGTGAGCGGCGTAAATCTCTAGCAGATTGTCAAAGTTGGTGGTGAGGACCAGAGCGCCGCTCTCCATCAACTGCAGCACGGAGCGGAGGAGATGTTTCCCAGCGTTCTCCATCTTACACTCCAAGTCATCAAACACCTCGTAGAGGCAGTCTTTAAAAAAGGTGGAGCGTACATTTCCCGTCCTCTACAGAGACCAAAAGAAAGCAATTAGAGATGAATAGAAAAATAAATCAACTTGAGGAGTATTCAAATAGCTCTTTTGGGAATCCATTGTTACAGGAGTCAACCAAAGCAAGCTTTTAGAGGGAAAAATAAGCATTATCTTCTTCAAAGGTCTTGAAATGTTCTCTATGGAACACATCAAGGGAAATTAATTCATATATTTAAGATAATCTTGTAGGCAATGAAATTAGCTTGATATTTACACATGGTGGTGTTCACCAATGCAAACTTCAACCCTGATAATAGGAACCTCATTAGAAACAGAATACTTCAGTCAAATATTTAGGCTATATTTGGAGGTAATAGGAACTCTGCACACAATTTGATTCCCGAGTATGTGAGAGACAGTGGAGAGAGCACTGAGAATAGAGGAGTTTTGACAGCAGTGCCCTTGTCCTGGTCAGACTCAATCTCATTACACTGAGCTGAATTCATTCTCTGAGCCTGGCAGAGGCACATGGAAAACCAGAGACAGTGAGAGAGAGAGAGAGTGAGAGTGAGAGAGAAGTGCTGCTATGAATAGCTTGCAAAATCCACTTTCTCAGGAAGAGGCTAATTATCAGCACCTCCACACCTGACGTGAACTAATGCCTCTGATCTCAGAGGTGTACATGTCTTTCAACTGTTTACACCTGGTATTAACCTCTGTCTCAGTGTCTGATCATATGCGGTCAGCATTAAATACAGATGAAAACCTTTTTTTGTATCAAACCACTCAAATTGCATTAGCAGGGCTCCAGACTGGTTAAAAGTTTTGCACTGTGGAGCCTCGTATGTGTAAACATACCTGGAAATAAAGCTCATTCTGATTCTGAAACAGCTGATTTGAGACCAAAAATATTAATATACAAATTATATTTTTACCAAAATTAATTTAGCATTACATCACTTTGCGGTAAATGGGTGCCATCAGAATGAAATAGCTAATAAAAAAAATTTCTTACAAACATGCAGCTTTTCAATTCACAAAACATTATTTGATGGACTGGTAATGATTATTACTTGTGGATTATTGTGATGTTTTTATCAGCCATTTGGATTCTCATTCTGATGGCACCTCAGACAAAAAAAAAAAAAAAAGTTGAAAGTTGTGAAAACTACATATAATCTGGGACCTTTATACTATGCATGCCATTGTAAAGACTAGAGGTTTATCCCTTACAGCCTTGATTTCATCTGTCAGATTCAATATGGTGTCTACCCTCAGTTTTTTTTTTGTTTGTTTTTTACTTAATGAAAAATAACAGCATTGAGCAACAAGCATTCGGAAATGAGATGAACACGCAATCAATTCTTGGAAGGGTCTGGACTTTTTTGTGCTTATCAACATAGTAACTCAATAGCATTGATGTCTGAATCAAAAAAGCAGTCTGGAAGTCAAGGGTGACTTATATATTCAGGTCCAAACATGTCAAAGCGTAAATGTATATTGACTGGCATCTACTGACTTGCTGCGAACATTACAAAGAATGCATTTCTAAAGAAACATGTAATACCGAAGCTGAATGAACTAGCATCTAGTCAAGGCACGTTATTCTGGAGGTGTGAATCCTGGACGCATGTTCAGATTAGCCTAGTTTTTTGCGCCACTGCTCTGCTCATGAGGCTCAAAACTCTCACAAGTAGGTTAAATCACTGAAAGACCTCACACTAACAATAACAAACAAACTGAGCTTGGAAATTCACTGGATGGAGACAGACAGCAGGCTGATGTTTTTCTAGGATAGTTATTTTGTTGATGTGAATTGTTCAGCTACGACCATACGGCATACGGCCAAGTATGGTGACCCATACTTGGAATTCTTGCTCTGCATTTAACCCATCCAAAGTGCACACACACAGCAGTGAACACATACACACCGTGAACACACACCCGGAGTAGTGGGCAGCCATTTATGCTGCGGTGCCCGGGGAGCAGTTGGGGGTTTGGTGCCTTGCTCAAGGGCACCTCAGTCGTGGTATTGAGGGTGGAGAGAGTGCTGTACATTCACTCTCCAGACCTATAATCCCTGCCGGCCCGAGACTCGAACTCGCAACCTTTGGATCACGAGTCCGACTCTCTAACCATTAGGCCACCACTGCCCCCCCACCACTGAAACCCCAGCACTGGAGCTAAAATTCATTACCTAACTCCCTTTCACAAGCCTAATGCCATTTAAATCCTCTAGTGACACTGGTGGGTTTGGATGCAAATGATACTGAAGCTTGACAATGAAAAACAGGGATAAATCCCTTAGTGCGGTTTTAACAGGGCGACAAAAACAACAACATTGGTGGCATGTGGAAGGGACTAATGATGGACAAACTCGTAGCTGAGTTCTTCAGTTCATGCATTGCTTGGCAGTGGCACTGTGTTCATGATCCACATGTTTATTATAGATCAACAATACAGATTTTTTTCTTCAAGATTTTTCCTTGCCCTGCCACCTTTTCACTGATCACAGAAACATTGTATGTTTAGCAAAATATTTGAAATGTTATTTTTTAATATTACAAATTTACTGCCTAAGATCCATCTTTTAGTCAGTGCTGTTTCTTGTTGATGTGTGAACATAATAAATGACAAAATATATTGTCCTCAAAATATATATAACCAAAGTCTCATCTTTCAGTCAATTTTACAACAAAATTCTAGCAATAAATGTGGTTTTCAACACTTTTAAATGTGGCATAACAGATTGCTGTAACCACATCAGTTTAAGCGGCACGTGAATAAATAATTTCTTCCTCTTTACTACTAGTTCTTGCACAAAATAAACAAACATGAGAAGGTATGTTAAATGAAATAGTAAAGGCAGTGGCTATTTGTACTAAGTGTAAATAGCGATAGATTTTATTTACACCAAGTGAAAATAGCAGTATTTTTTAACGATATGCTGTTTACACTAAGTGCAAATAGCAATGGATTATATTTACACTATGTTAAAATAGCAGCGTTTTCTGCTATTTAGACTACTTATTGCAAATAGTGGCAATTATCTGCACCTCAGTATTGTAGTACATTATAAAACAGTACACAATAATAACGTATTGAGTGTCAATTATACTTTTAATTCAAATTATTAAATGGATGCCACCTTATTGGGACAATAATTTGATTTTTTTCATATTATAACATTTTAATAGTAGAGAAAGTTTGGCAAAAGGCGGATTCAAACTTGGGTCTATCGTGTCAAAAAGCATATGCCTTACTATCTACGCCACTAGAACTGATGTTTGCTGTGCGTCTTTTGTAGTGTTGACTATACCAAAAACAAGTTGGTGGGGGGAGTTAGCTTCTGCCAACAAGGCGGCCTATTTGCACTTAGTGTAATAGTCCAAATAGTAAAACATACTGAAATGTTTAATGTAATTGCTCAATCAGTGCTTGACGATGTCAAGTTAACAGTTTGTAAATTATTATGTTATGTAACAGTTACATTTACCTCAAAAAAGCCATTCACTGTCTATAACTTGATAGTTAGGCCTAACTAAACAAATTTAACTCTAGAAAGGAGCATTTTGCTAAATGCATGCACTAAATGTATCCATGAAATGTAGTTAACCATTAAAATGTTAATATTTCTAATATCTTTTGCCAAATGCATGCTTGTAAATGTACCATTGACACTTTAAATAAAATAAATAAATATATATACATATATAGATAGAGAAAGAGAGAGAGAGAGAGAGAGCTTTCATAAGTGGTAAGAAAATGAAAAACAACATTTTACCGGTGAAAGTTTCTGGATAAGGTCATGAGCAACATGCACCAGGTTCTTGTCCTCTTGCAGACTTTTCTGGAAGCGGCGGCTCTCTTCCTCCTCAAGCAGATCAAAGTCATTGGCAGCATCTAGCAGCGCCTGGATCAGACCTTTCCAGGAGCGCAGCGCAGGCACCTGAGGAGCTACAGCTGAACTCACCCCCGTGCCGATCACCAACACCAGCTCAGGAGCACGCTTGGTCTTCAGGCTGGGCAACAACTTCCTTTAGTCAGCGGAGGAGGAGGAAATGTAATCAGGTCAGAGGAAACACGCATATGGACAGAACTACGCTACAAGGTTGCATGCAAAGCATGGCTTAACCTGACTTCAAAAATATGATCTGAAACTTTTAAACAAACAATCAATAAAAGGAGGTCCTTATCTATAAGAAAAAAGTCAACCTTATTAGCAACCTTATCACAGAATTGTCATTTTTGGGTGGACTATAATTTTTTCAAAGAATAGGAAAAACCTATCTGGCGAAGTCATTCTTATTAGGAAGTACAGGTCTTTGAAAGATCACATGTTCATCAGAACAGGTCAGCAAACAGAAGCTGACTTCAATGAAGAATATTTGGCTTGCCCTGGGAATGTGCTGGCAGTAAAGCAAGACACGAACATCTGTTGTTTTCATACCTGGCCTTCTTAGCCACTGTGTCGCCATCCTCAGAGTCATGGGAAGGACGCTTCTCTGTCTTCACTGTAACAACAGAGGCCATTCGACTCCTGAGAAACAAAGTACAATTCATTTATAAAGCAACAAATATTGCCCAAAAGGCTAAACAACAGATAACAGACAGATAGAATTCATTTATAGGCAATACTACACAGTATCACACTACATATAAACACCCAGTGAATTTAAGATTAGTGTTGTTACCAGGAATTAATTAGACCAACGTCAAGGGCTCATTTAGAAGGTTAATGAAGCTGAATTTAATGAATTGCCTTTGTTATCTTGACATTGAAAGAGATGTATTCTCCTCTGGCTGGAGGAACAGTTTTTAGAGTATTTACATGCATATGATGCGAGGACGAAATCTGAAGATGCTGCAGTCATTTGTTCACTCAGGAGCTAACAGATGTTAGTGCATATCTCTTTTCTTTCTATTTTCTCTTAGTTTTTCTTTCAAATTCATGCCATGACAGATTGGGGTGCACATAAAAGGCCCAAATAATCAATCATAACCTACAACAACAAACACTGACTAGACATGCAATACTGCCTCTTAAGATAGCAAGCTAACAGGCTAGCTACAATTGTATTTTTAGCCTCTTATAATTGTATTATCATAAAGTAATAACTTTTTTTTCTTGAATCCTATCCATTACAAATAGTAATAACGTAATTATTATTCTGAAACACGTTTTGGTTGTTTTAGTTTAGTTGAAGTGGTCATTCACCTGCTGCTTTTCTTCCATATGTGACACAATACAGCTTTAGCATACAGGCTAATATTACACCATTGTCTATATGGATGCTATTTATCTCCAAACTACAAGACTAACAAAACAAAAATTAATAAATCGTATACTTTTAAGATACACGTCGTGGGAAGGCGAGATAACGGGAAAGAGATTTTACCAATTCGCTAACTTACATCAAAAGACTAAAAGAAAGTAAGTTAACGTTAACGACAACAGTACCGAAACAAAAAGTAACGTTATATCTCGAAAGATTCAAAACACGACTTACCCGGATGAACAGAGAAAAAATGAGGATCCGAGTAACTTACGTTACTTTCTTAGATTTACTCGAGGCGTTTACTAATGATAGAATAAAACACTACAAATATAAACTCTCTTTTTTTTTAATCGAACAAACTTTTAAATGGCTTCCTATATAAGATCTCAATACCAGCAGGGTATCAGTGTCAGTCAGTCTTCAGAGTCTAATAATGAATCAGTTCAGCTTCAAGCGAAGTACCGGTCTACAGACTTTCCTCCGAGTCTTGTGTACACAAGCTCAGGCTTTACACGTGCCCGCGCATCACAGCGGATGTGCACGCCCCCGCGTGTGTCTATGGAACGTCACACACACACACACACACACACACACAGGCGGTGGCTCCAAACACAACAGTCAGCCAGAGTAGTAATTTTCATTAAATGATGCGAGTAATATCATAAAACAATTAGTGCTGTCAAATGATTAATCGCATTAATACATAATATATGTGTGTGTACTGTGAATATTTATTATGTATTAATACATACACATACAGTGTATATTTTGAAAATATTTAGATGTATATACATTTATATATTTATATTCTTATATTTTATATTATATATAAATATATTTAATATATAAACATAACACATTTTTCTGAAATATATACATGCATGTGTTTGTATTTATATATACATAATAAATATACACAGTATACACACACATATTATGTAAACAAAAACTTTTGTTTTGGATGAGATTAATCTCGATTAATCATTTGACAGCACTAAAAAAAATATATATATATATATATATATATAGTGGTGTGAAAAAGTGTTGGCCCCCTTCCTGATTTTATTTTTATTTTTTTGCATGTTTGTCACACTTTAATGTTTCAGATCATCAAACAAATTTAAATATTAATCAAAGATAACAGAAGTAAACACAACATGCAGTTTTTAAATGAAGGTTTTTTTTTTATGAAGGGAAAACAAAATCCAAACCCACATGGCCCCTTAAAATGAAAACCTAACTGTGGTTTATCACACCTGAGTTCAGTTTCTCTAGCCACACTCAGGCCTGATTACTGCCACACCTGTTCACAATCAAGAAATCACTTAAATAGGACCTGCCTGACAAAGTGAAGTAGACCAAAAGATCCTCAAAAGCTACACATCATGTTGAGATCCGAAGAAATTCAGGAACAAATGAGAAAGAAAGTAATTGAGATCTATCAGTCTGGAAAAGGTTATAAAGCCATTTCTAAAGCTTTGGGACTCCAGCGAACCACAGTGAGAGCCATTATCCACAAATGGAGAAAACATGGAGCAGTGATGAACCTTCCCAGGAGTGGCCGGCTGACCAAAATTACCCCAAGAGCGCAGCGACGACTCATCCAAGAGGTCACAAAAGACCCCACAACAACATCTAAAGAACTGCAGGCCTCACTTGCCTCAGTTAAGGTCAGTGTTCATGACACCATAAGAAAGAGACTGGGCAAAAATGGCCTGCATGGCAGAGCTCCAAGACGAAAACCGCTGCTGAGCAAAAAGAACATAAAGGCTCGTCTCCGTTTTGCCAGAAAACATCTTGATGAGCCCCAAGACTTTTGGGAAACTACTCTGTGGACTGACGAGACAAAAGTTTAACTTTTTGGAAGGTGTGTGTGTCCCATTACATCTGGCGTAAAAGAAACACAGCATTTCAGAAAAAGAACATCATACCAACAGTAAAATATGGTGGTGGTAGTGTGATGGTCTGGGGCTGTTTTGCTGCTTCAGGACCTGGAAGACTTGCTGTGATAAATGGAACCATGAATTCAGCTGTCTGCCAAAAAATCCTGAAGGACCATGTCCGGCCATCTGTTTGTGACCTCAAGCTGAAGCGAACTTGGGTTCTGCAGCAGGACAATGATCCAAAACACACCAGCAAATCCACCTCTGAATGGCTGAAGAAAAACAAAATGAACATTTTGGAGTGGCCTAGTCAAAGTCCTGACCTGAATCCTATTGAGATGCTGTGGCATGACCTTAAAAAGGCAGTTCATGCTCGAAAACCCTCCAATGTGGCTGAATTACAACAATTCTGTCAAGATGAGTGGGTCAAACTTCCTCCACAGCGCTGTAACAGACTCATTGCAAGTTATCGCAAACGTTTGATTGCAGTTGTTGCTGCTAAAGGTGGCCCAACCAGTTATTAGGTTTAGGGGCAAACACTTTTTCACACAGGGCGATGTGGGTTTGGATTTTGTTTTCCCTTCATAATAAATAACTTCATTCAAAAACTGCATGTTGTGTTTACTTGTTATCTTTGATTAATATTTAAATTTATTTGATGATCTGAAACATTAAAGTGTGACAAACATTCAAAAAAATAAAAAAAAAATACGGAAGGGGGCCAACACTTTTTCCCACCACTATATATATATATATATATATATATATATATATATATATAAAACATCATAACTTAAACCGCTTTCAATGGAAGCCCATTTCAGTCAAAGAAAACAAAATATATATAATTGCGACTTTTTATCTCCCAATTCTGACCATTTTTTCTCGCAATTGTGAGTTTACATCTTGCAATTCTGACTTTTTTTCTCAGAATCGTGAGATAGGCTATAAACTCGCAATTGCAAGTTATAAAGTCCAGTTCTGAGGAGGAAAAAAACTCCCAAATAACTCATAACTACAAGTTTATATCACACAATTTTGTGCACCAACGAAAATAAAGCCCTAGGAGAACTGTTGTGTGTCTCTGATCAACACAGCGGTGTTTCATTAATAAATCCATGTTTTTAAACGAATCGAGTGAATAAGTGATTCAGTAAGCCATTCATAAGGCAGCCACTTGCTTCGTTTCTGAATGTATCAGCCGTTTGAAAAAATCCATTGAATGAATGACTGAATGACTCGCTTATTAAGACAGCTTTGCCACCACCTACTGGTGCTTTTAGTTTTATATTTAGACTAGGCCTATCATTTCTTTTTTTTAGATAATTTCATATTTTACTATTCATTTGTATTTTTGTATACTGAATTAAAATATTTATTTCTAAAGTTACTTTTTTGTAATGTCTATTCATAGTTTTTTCTAAATTAACACAAAGATAACCATTATCTTTAAAAAGTTTATCTTTAATTAATAGGCATGATGTGCATGTTAAATAATTAATCTCAAATTATAATTGATTACTTAATCTGCACATTATGTAATTAATAACATTTTTAAAAATGATCACTTTTAATCATTTTAAAACATAAAAAATACAGTTTGTATTAGGCAATTATGAGAAAAACAGTCGAAATTGGGAAAAAAAAAAGATAAAATGTTGCAATTACCTTTTTTATTATTATTATTATTATTAATTGGCGGAAATTGGCTTCCAAGCGTTCTACCTTGATTCTGTAGGTGCCTGTTCAAATTCATTGCCGTCTTTTGGACTAATCGTGTTTTCCAGCATTCGTTTTCTTTGTCTTCTTCTCTCTTGTGCTTTTCTCCATTGGTCTCTTTTGCTTTGTTTCTCGCTCTCACTCAGCTCTGCGACTGGCTTCACCTTCCCATGTCTTATTAGTCTGTACCAGGCCTCTCTTTGCTTTTCTAAATATTGTGCCCTTCTTGATGGGTCAGCATCGCGTCGAGCCCGGTATCTTCTCTGTTTCTCTGCAGCTGACATCTATAGAAATCATGGAAAGTGTCGATTATGCACTTACTGTTTTTTTAATAATGGATCACATAATACCGTTCAAAATTTGGGATCAGTAAGATTTATGGTTTTGAAAGAAATGAATACTTTTATTCAACAAGGATGCATCAAAGTGAGATTTATAATGAATAATGCGGTTAAATGAACTTTCTATTCATTAAAGAATCCTTAATGAAATGTTTAACAGTATTTATAAGCACGACTGTTTTCAACATTGATAATATTAATAAGACTAATGTCTTTCTTGAGCTGCAAATTTGCATATTAGAATGATTTCTGAAGGATGACACTAGAGTAATAATAAATTACATTTTAAAATATATTCAAATAGAAACCTTTTTCTGTTAATTCCAATAATATTTCACAAATCTTACAGACCTCACTATGAACAGTAGTGCACTCAGTTAGGCTATTACAAGTATAGTTACACAACACAAAAACAGGCTTAAATATAAAAATGATACTGATTCATGTCTATGACTAACATTGCTGAGTAACATTGTTGACAGGTAGCATAGCTGACACACTTGTCTTTTTTATGGCCAGACGCAGCATAAAAGTCCACTTACCAGATTGTTTTCAAAATGCCTGTCACTGAAAGGCAGTGCAATCATGTGATGCAAGTCACATGGTTTTGGGACAAACTATTGCTCAGTTACATGGGGGTGTTGTATTAGTAACTTAGTTGACAAAATAGTGAGCTACTTATGTTGATAATAGAAGAAATATGACTGTTGTATATATATTAGATAATATTGGATAAATAGTGTTTAATGTTCTGTCCTTTTGGTAAAAAATCTGCTTAGAACTTCATTAAAAAAATATTTTTATAAATAATAAAATATAATAATTTACAGCATTGGCAAACAGGTAACTCAATGGCAGATGGCTGAAGAAAGAGCTCTGTAAGTTGCTCCTTTTATAGCGGTTGAGTGTCAGTGAAAGTAGGATATGTTCCCATTCAAATGCTGCCTACAATAAAAAAGTTAATGGGTTAATAGCATGGCACGCTCTATTTTGGACCGGTCATGATGTGCCTGTGGTTAATGTAGCTTTAAGTTGTTTTATAGCCTCTTGCGTAGAGACATGAGAGCATCCTTACTTTTCAGTACTTTCTTCCTCTAGTCCTCTCTTTTCACCCACTGGCCAAGTATTTGATTGCTTCTCACTGACTGCACATGAAAATCAACATAAATTAAACAGGAAACTGTATAAGGATTCAGTGATCCAACAAGCCATGGTGTTTATCTTTATAAATCAGCAGATGCAACAGTGATGACTTTAGAAATTATTATTATTATTATTTGTTACTATTTGGAGGTAAGATTATTATATGTGACCCTGGACCACAAAACCAGTCTGTCAATTTAGAGATTTAATAAATGCGCTTTCCATGGATGTATGGTTTGTTAGGATCAGACAATATTTGGCTGAGATGCAACTATTTGAAAATATGGAATCTGAGGGTGCAAAAAAATCGAAATGTTGAGAAAATCTCCTTTAAAGTTGTCCAAATGAAGTTCTTAGCAATGCATATTACTAATCAGAAATTAAGTTTTGATATATTTAGGGTAAGAAATTTACTAAATATCTTCATTGAACATGATCTTTATCCTCTTAATATCCTAATGATTTTTGGCATAAAAGAAAAATCTATAATTTTGACCCATACAATGTGTTTTTGACTATTACTCCAAATATACCCCAGCGACTTAAGACTGGTTTTGTGGTCCAGGGTCACAAATTGAAAGATTTCTTCCCAAATTCTTCATAATTTATTTAATATAGTATGTACTACTAGCTGATGAATGACGCTTCATGGGTTAGTAGTAGAGTTGTCTGACAGAGGCTGACATCTAGTGGTTCATGTCTTGAGGGAAAAAACAAACAACTGTATGACTGTTCTTTAAAGATTTTATTACATCAACAAATGTTGATAGCCATATTCAAATGCTCATTTTGTGGGGGATGCTGAAGTGATCAATCACAAACCGAGGAGAGGCATTATGGTATATCCAGGTCTGATACTGCAGTATTTGCTAGGATATTACTTTGGTTTAGACTGATATTTCTAGATATACAAACATAGACCCATTTGATTCATTAATTAGTGAAATATTAGTGTCCAAAATAACTGATTTGTAATAAAATGATTTCTAGTAAATTTCTGATTTTCTGAACAAGATCAGTTTAACATTCAGTAATCACAGGCACTCAACTGTATTGACAAGTCTTTCAATGCATTATTATTAGGTAAATAAAGTCATATATTCTTAAAGCGTGCTTCAAAAATAATATTGCAATCAAAATTTACTGGATCATCACACTTGAATAATTTTCAGATTTTTAAAGTATTTTACAAAATGCTATATAGAGTGAAGGCACTGTGCTTGCTCCTTTTCAGCTAAATTAAAAAGTATTTCCAAAAACTTCCCCCAAAAAAGTCCAAGCTCACATTTCAGAAGAAAAATTTTTTTTTTTGAAAGGATCTTAATGACAGTAAACACAGGCTTAATTTTCTTTAAACATTTTATCATTTACTTATTTTGGTCTTGGGATGATGGGATGAACTATGAGCGAGACATGTTCTTGAGAGTTTTACGAACATTGTATTAATCACAGTATAACAGAAGAGCATCCGATATGTTGTTGCTTTGATCTCTTTTCAAAAATCATCTGAATCCATATAACTTAGTAAAGGGTGCGTCCTATAGTATATTTTGTGCATGACAACACAAGAAAGACTTTGGGTATCTAGGCATGATGGTGCACAGTGTTTCTCTTTAAACTGAGATAGAACCTTCCCTAAAGTTACTTTTTCCAATCAGAACGTTCAGCAGAACGGCTTTTCCCTCGCCACACTCCTTTTGTGCCTTTTTAATGATGTCATCAAGCTCCGACTCATCCTCTCGGCCAATCAGGTAACCTTTGCCCCCGTAACCATCGGCTACAATATGGTAATCTGCAAGAAAGAGGTGGAACGGAGCAGCATGTGAAGTAACTCCTCACTATGATTGATTAAAATACAGTACATCCCTTCGGAAAAGAGCTTAATCGTTACATTAAACACTTTTGTGGACCATAAAACAAAGTTTTACTGCATAGCATTGACATTCAAACAAATGCAGCAAAAAAGAATTTAATGATTGCACCAAAGCCTCTCACCTGTAAAGGCAAGACCACAGGCTACGTTGCTCCCGAGCATAGGCACTTGTTCCCTGGAGATCTGACTCCAGCACGCATCATTTCCCACCAGAGCGATCACTGGGGTCTGACATGAGACGACAAGGCAGTCGTAAGGCATTTTCAAGAGAAAAGCAAGAGAAGCCACAGCAAGGATGTTTTTGAAGGAATATTCCAGGTTAAATATTCCAAGTTGGTTAAAACTAAGTAGTGTTGATAGTTGTGAGCTTACAGTGGAGGTCTATAGGGCAAGTGTACAATTTTTCATTTTTAATCCATTCTACTAAAATTTTCAAGCTTCAAAAGTTCGTAAAGACACCAGGTGTGTCCCCAATCGCATGCATATGCACTATTCTATGACATTTTGTAGTATAAATGGAGCAAGTAGTGCGTTCACACTGACAATTCCAAAAAGAAAAAGTGCAGTTTAAATACCCGGACAATGCACTTAACCAAAAAAAATGAAGTGTGGAATGTTGAACACTTCATGCACTCAACTGTTGCAGCTTTAATTACATAGCAAAGGGGGAGGGGCTTTCAGACCCCATTTGTGACCCTGGACCACAAAACCAGTCTTAAGTTGCTGGGGTATATTTGTAGCAATAGCCAAAAATACATTGTATGGGTCAAATTTATCTTTTTCTTTTATGCCAAAAATCATTAGGATATTAAGTAAAGATCATGTTCCATTAAGATATTTTGTAAATTTACTACTGTAAATATATTAAAACTTAATTTTTGATTAGTAATATGCATTGCTAAGAACTTCATTTGGACAGATTTAAAGGCAATTTTCTCAATATTTAGATTTTTTTGCACCCTCAGATTGCAGATATTCAATTAGTTGCATCTCGGCCAAATATTGTCCTATCATAACAAACCATACATCAATGGAAAGCTTATTTATACAGCTTATGATGCATACATCTCAATGTAACAATTGACCCTGGTTTTGTGGTCCTTGGTCACATTTATGAATGACAAAATAACCTTATATAATTCATACACTACATGGTTGAGTACATAGTGCATAAGTGTATAGTGTGTCATTTGGAACTCAGTTAATGTAAATATAATCCATATGAATCGATCAATTTAATTCCAGTCTTCTAAAGAGAATTAATCACTTTATATAATGAATAATGCTGTCTTGATGAACTTGGGAGAACTTTCCCTTTAAGAGATTAGAAATGTTGTAAATGTGTGTTGTGTAAAAATGCACACTCATACATTCTGAACTTGATTCTGTAAAAGTCAGTGATGTAAGTGCTTGTTACATGTGTAATGGCTGGTACCTTGTGACGCGTGAAGGTATCAAATTCAGCCACGCTATATCCGAGTGAACCATCGCCGTAAACGATCCATACCTGTAAACAAGATATTGGCTGTGTTCACATGCTCCTTTACAATGTGATTAAGGCTGTATTGTGCATAAGTAAAACATGATTTTTAACAAGAGAAAACATATTTGATTTAAAATCTTACCTCAGACTCTGGTCGACAAAGCTTTGCTCCCAGAGCAAAACCTCCTCCAACACCCAGAGTCCCAAAGGCCCCTGGTGCAAAGAGAAGACAATTCATTATGAACATGAGTGGATTTGACAAAACAGATCTGGAGATTATTATGGAATTAGATTTGTATCAAAACTGAACATAACTTCCAAGAAATGAACAAAAATATAACAACACTTTGAAAATTAAAAATGCATCAAAAACAAGCATGTTATTTCAATAAAATGTTAAAATTATGGATTATGAATCTGCTGCCACAGCTCTTTTATGCTTTCAATGTTTTTGCCATAATACATGTTATTAACCCAGTTAAGAAAATGATGTTGCTTGTCAGGACCAAAGACGAATGTATTAAAAATTATTTCAGTATATATGGATATGTTGTTTTAAATGGATAAAAAGTTTGTAATGACGTTTACAAGTGCTGTTATGTAAATTCAAAAAAGCTTGATCTTAACTTGCATAAGAATCTACAGATTCAGACATAATGGAGGATAATCCTATGGAATCACAAATGCAATAACTGTGACAGCTCTGCTTCTAACCTGGGTCCAGCCAGCGGAGCGGGCCCCGGGGTCTCATGATATAAGCAGCGCTGCCGACAAAATCACCCCCATCAGCCACTATGATGCTGTCCTCAGCCAAGAGCTCATCCACACGATGCAAAACACTCAGAGGGTTCAAATGCCTCTCTGTCTTGTCATCTGCTTTTGATCTGAGGGCAAAAACTGGCATAATGAGAAACTATACTGGTGGACAACATCAAACATAGCCAAATGTATATGGACAGACACCCCTTCCAATTAGCAGGAGGGAGCACTGCCAACTGTTTGGTTGTCCATATGTTTTTGGCCATGTATTGCAGGCCTGATTCTCCAGAGACAATGAATCCAAGCAGCTGAGATAAGATCACCTGTTAGCTTTCTCTTTAATGGCATCTCCCTCTTTCAGGCTCCTAGGCCATTCCTCTGAACATCCGTGTCCCTTCAGGGCTTTCGAGAGACGCAGGAGGAAAGAACCAGCATCACCTGAATAAGTTAGGAAAGGAAACCTTGTCACATAACATACCAGCACACATGGTATATATTTAAAGTTTCATTCTAGGGAATTAGCTCACTGATTCATTTCTGCTTATTTAATAATACTACTATTACTTGATGTTATAGTTATATTATAAGAAAAAATATATATGTATGTGTGTGTGTGTGTGCTACATTTATATATAATATATATAAACTGTCCTATAATTATATGTTATGTAAAAGTAAAATGCAGCTGTTCACCTTGAATGGCCACTGTTGGCTTCCAGAACATGTCTGAGTTCTTTAGTAGCTGACTCCTGTCTCTGTTGACAGCGATGATTTTGCTCCGTCTGTTCAGCACTCTTCCGTAACTCAGTCTGAAATCACACACCGTTCCTATGCAACAAAACAAACACATTCAGGAACAAGGACTAACTATAAACCCAAGGGTTCCTACACTTTCCTACTTCTCACAAAATTACTTTTTCTATAAAGAATTCCCTGACTTGTGTATGTATGAAACTGACTTTTCCAGGCATGGAATCACAATTTTAAAATTCACTGAGATGGAAAATATTTCTGCACATATTCCAACTGTTCAGTAGGTGACGATGTTTCCCACCTGCCAACAGCACGAGGTCAGCATCTTTTAAAGCATCTCTCCTGTTTTGTCTAATGTGCAGTGGACTGTTCTTTCCCAGCATCCCTCGGGACATTCCACCCAGGAAGCAGGGAATGCCTAAAGATTCTAAGGCCTTTCTGTAAAAGAGGCATAGGAAAAAAATTGACTTGCATGTGTTATGGGTGTTTATGATCAATCATGTAAATCACTGGTTGTTGTTTTGGACTTGAAACCAAATGCATTTTTGATCAATGTAATCTATATATACAGTGCCAAAAGTCAAAAGTCTGTACACACATACTTAATTTACATTTCTTAGGATCTTAGAAATCCTTCTGATCTAAATGTTTGTACTGAAATGCCATTTGTAGTACATAAATAATATTTAATCATTTTAAATGGATGATTTAGAGAGTGGAAAGTCACCATACATAACATTTTTCAATACTGTTTTACAGCATCCCAGGATGCATTTCATAAATCTACACAAGTATTGTGACACTAAAGGCAAAATATAAGATGGTATTGTTTTTTTCACTACATAATTTGCATACTTAAGTGCTATCTCATACTTATTGGCCCGATTCCACAAACGGAGTTTAGCTTAAGCCAGGACTTGGCATAGGCCTTAAATTAAGATATTTAAGCAACTTTTACAAAAATGCCTTAGAAGAAAACATTAAGGTGTGCATCTTGACACAGAACAATGACACTGATATATTTTAAGATATGTCAGAGCAAGATATTTTCAGTTGAGACAGCTCAAACATGCATTTTAGTCTGGGACTAGCTTAAGCCTTGTCTGTGAAACCGGGGGATTATGTCTTTGAGCAGGTGCGTCCACATTTTTGACTGGCAATGTATGAATTCATATGTCAGCATTAATTTACAGGAAGTGTTGTAGTGGGTAAATCTGGACTGGTGACCCAAAGGTCAGAGATTTACAGACCTGAAAAGACAACCCCTGAACAGTTCAATGAACAGCTACTCATTTACCTGACATCATCCGCTGGTGTAGGGGGCAATGTTGCCTGACTGCCTAACAGTATGACAGGTTTCTTGGCTCTGCTCACCAATTCCACACACCTTTGGACCTGGAAAGAGCAAAAGGTTAAGAGCCACTCAAAGTGCAATGTGATCTTATCTTCTGTATTTGGGGCAAAAGTCAACATTTCAACATTTCTCCTTCATCTTTGAGCTTTCTTTCCTGGGGTGGTTGCATAAAGGTTTAGACTAGTCTTACAAGCTAGTCATCTATTTTTTTTTCTTCTTTAAAACATGTTTCCTTAAAGGTGGTCACTGGGAAGTTAGACTTCATAAGAGTGATTACCACTTGATTAACTGCTAGTTGGTCAAACTAGTTCTTATGACACTGTCTTCACATAGAGGAAGTGTATGCAACTGGCGTCGTTTATGTAATGTGTCATATACTGAGACTGGATGATGATAATAGAATCTTGTAACATTAGCGTTATCATGATCAGTTGCATCTACAGTCTAACTTCCAATAAAATATATGCCACAACAGGGTAGGCAAGTTTCACCTCATCCTCTGTGGCCTGTGGGATGTAAACAGGAAGTGGGGACAGATCACGCGTCTCCCAAGCTCCAGCAAACAAGTTTGATAAATGATTCCAGAGATACCTATGTGATGACAAGAACGGCAATTGTTTCAGTCATGCTAAAGGCGGTTATTAAAAAACACTGCTTGTCATTTAATAACAAGATCATGTGCAGGAATAATAGTATGCAAATAGGGAGAAATGTTTATACCATGCAATGACTTTCCCCATCAGGCCTTTGGGAGTATTTTTAGGGGCAAACTCTTTTTCCACCACATGGTAAGGGTACAGCGTGTCTATGGGAAACTCTATAAACACTGGGCCTGTGAATCAAAGAAATATTGTAGAATTATGCTCATAGAACATTAGAATTACATAATTCATAAATAAAATTTGCTCAGTGAAAGATCAAATAAAGTAATTATTCAAATAAAATATATTACATAATCTTATAAGTATTTGTATTATTACATATTTTGTGTCTAATAATACAAATAATACCTATTAACACTCTTCAGATCTTCTTTTAAATGAATGGAATCAGCAGTGGAAACTTTTCTGTTGTTGTTACAGCGGTGAGAAAATGTTGGACAGCATACGACTGGCTGAGGGCGGAAATATGCTAATACAGGACAGTCAGCGGTCGTGGACGGGGCCTGAACAGAATGACGTCATACTGCTTAGAAAATCAAAACAGCCTGGTAATTGAGTGTTTAGGTTTTTTGGGGATTAAAAAGGAGTGGATAGATTTTTTTTTTCATTGTAGGGTGGTTGTGTCCACTCACTGCTAAGACACATTTATATGCAAACACCACGTAAAAGTGAATTTTGCATCCAATGTCCCCTTTAAAAATTTCAGCATGCAGAGTTAGTTTACCTCAGAGACGTTCATATAAAGCCACTCACCCAAAATAAAAAGTCCTCAGATTTGCACAAATCACATTAATGGAATATTTCAAAGTCAGAATGGCGATTTTCACTGAAAATCATTTGGCATTTGGCCCAAAGGTGGTATCCAATGGTGGATGAAGTTTTCTTGCGTGTTCGGTCTTTTCAGCGCGCAAAGTTATTAAAGTTAAATTCGAAGCTGACTCCATTTTATTATTTAATCTGACTCAATTTGTTTATGACCTCGAAATTAGGTTGAAATGCAAATTGGTTGTTTGTTCATTTCTAATTATTATTATTATTATTCTGACATTTGATTATTCTATTTAACTCTTCCTTTATATTTACTCATTCATTAGGAATCTGTGTTGCTCAGGGTGATGTACGTGTACCCCATAATCACAAACTCACCAGTCATCATTAGTCAGAGGTTATGGCTAATACTATTTAATATGTCACTCATGCTTACCATTCTTTAAATAGTAGTTCTGTTTTGCCCCATACAGTTACCTATGTACAACTTAGTTAAAGCTCAGACAATAATCAGAGGTTATGCTAGTACTATTTGTCTAGCCCCCGATAGTTACATAACCACGTACAACTTGAATAAAGCTCAGACAATAATCAGAGGTTATGCTAGTATCATACACCTAGCCCCCAATAGTTAGTATAACTACATACAACTTAATTAAAACTGAAACAGTAACCAGCAGTTATGACCAGTATTATAACTAGCCCCCCATAGTTAACGCAACGGAGTACAACTTAACTAAAGTCAAGCAGTTAGTCAGAAATCTAGAATCTCACCTGATGTGCCCCATGCTCCATCTAACCTGAGATCTAGTATGCACTTAACTCTGGATGAAGATTTGCGGAAACATACGTCTCCACTTAATTTCAGAGTAAGTCAGAATAAAATCAAATGTAATAATTTATTACCAGTCAGGTAAATATGTATTATGTCAGTTACATAGCCAATTCAAAGATATCAAATCATATCAATACAAAACATCAAATTCTCAAAGATGAATCTAAGAGTAAGATGCATACCTAACTTTTAGAGAAATACATAGTATGAAGTGTGTGGACATTCTGGCTACAGAAGGCCCTGATCTTCTTGCAAGATTTCCTTAAGTACCCAGCCCAAGACCAACATTATATTCTACTATTGACCATTCTGAGTGAGTTGAGTGAAGGGAAGGAGGGGTGAGGGGAAGGAAGGGGATGAAAAGGAACTGATGCAAATGTGAGAGAGGCGTTTTCCCACATTTTCTCTCAGTGGGATGTGGAAACAGATGTCTGTATGTTAATACACTGTGTGTGTGTGTGTGTGTGTGTGTGTGTGTGTTGTCCATCTCAGAAGTTCAAAGTGTCTGAGGTTCTGTAATTCTTACAAGTTTGCAGGTATGAGTACATTTCAGGGCCGCTGTACCTGGTGTGCCAGACTGTGCGATGGCCAAGGCTTTTCTGACTGTGGGAACAATTTCTCTCACGGTCCTCACTGATGCACAGAACTTACAGAGAGGCTTGAAGAGGGACATTTGGTCAATATCCTGTAGTGCACCTCTTCCCTGCAAAGAAACCAAAATATTAATGACAACTCGATGCCGGTGACAACCAACAATTAATTAACTGAAATTCAACCGATTAAAAGCCTGTTCAAACCAAGAATGAAAATAACTATAAAGTTGTATAAGTGTTCTGTTTTATAACAGTCTGCAAATCCACACCACAGCTATATCAAATGACAACAATGTTGTTGAATCACTTTCAGAACAATTTTGTTTTCAGCCAATCGGAATCCACCCAATCTTAAAGAGCTTCAGCATTTAATGCAGCAGACAACATAACTGCAGTGCATGCTTATAATAAACAAAACATTATGGTGTGTTGTTGTGGATGCTAATGTAGTTATTGTTATAGAGTAAGCATCATTAATTTATCGTTCTTTGTGTGAAAAGGCCATTAGTAGATGCAGTGCAGTGCAGCAACAACTTCATAAGACCAAAGTTCAAACATATTTTTCATTGTGTGTGACATTTGGCTGTCTCCAGACAATGGAAGACAAACTTGTTTGGTTGCCAAACAGCCACACAGGTTTGTAACGACATGAGGGTGAATAAATGATGACAAAATTGAAAAAAAAATAAAATTAAATCCTTGCTAGTTCCCTGAGAATCACTCTGGAGTTGAGATAAAATCCAATGTTTACACAAGAAACAGATAGAAAGAAATATGAAGAAAAGATAAGGCAGTTATAGAGACAGAAGCTAACCGGAGCAGAAAAAATATGCAGGTGACATGCGCATGAACAGCACGTGACTCAGACTATAAGGCACTTCCTGACCTGTAAGAGAGTAGCAGCAGCACCACCAATCAGAAGCAGCGGTGATTCGGCCATTTGAGCGTTCTTCACCGCAGTCACTGTGTTCGTCAGCCCCGGCCCCGCCGTCACCGCAGCCACACCCACTGTACCTGTATCAGTAAAATTAAAGATTATCAGCTTCTCCTACATCTAACATGATGCATCTGTTTTCTGTTTTTGATTCAGTTACCAGAAAGTCTTGCTACGGCATCGGCAGCAAACACAGCGGTGGCCTCGTGGCGTGTGTCAACAATGCGGATGCCCAGTTTCTCACAGGCCACCAGGATGGGTGAGATGTGTCCTCCCACCAACGTAAAGACAAATTTGACCCCATGAGCTCGCAAAACCTCAGCCACGCTCTCTCCTCCGTGTCGAGGGCTCTGTCTTTCTGTCTGGGAATGATGAACATTAAAGCTGCAATGAAACGGATCTAGAAACAGATATTTCCATTCATATTGTTACATGCACACTGGGGAAAAAAGTTGTAAATAAAGATTATTGGAATACTATTGTAGTCTTTCTACTTCCAAGTTTCACATTCAGTTCAATTTACTTGCTCAATATTTTTGAAAATATTTGTGAAATTTGCAACCAATTTCTCAGCAAAACTTCTGTATGCACCATTTTTTCAAAGCATCCAAGAGTGACAGATTATAAGACGAAAAGAAAAAAGCAGGGACTTGTTTCTATAATTTGTTTGTTGATTGGATGTTAAGATGCACGCGCTGCAATCAAAAGTGAAGGTAGATGAACATGAGCTTGCAGGAGCAGGTTTAAGTGACTAAATGCATGAAAAAGTCCAGCAAACATCACCAGAAAGAAGTCTGTCTTTTTCACCGGAAGGTTCAGTTATGATATTTTGATTAAACATGCATGCATTTAGAAAATAGGTGAATTATAATTTCATGCCGTAATAAAATGTAACGTCAGACTAATCTCACTGTGCTCCTGTTTGTGTAGAGACACTCATTACCGGTTTTATGGTTTTTACCAAACATATACTGTTATATCAATCTCTGGCATTACGATACAAATGCTTAATAGGTGACAAATTGTTTGGCGTTGGAGTCTGGCCTGTTATTAGAGCATTACAGCACCTTTTGTTTTGTTGAAAAAAACAAAAACCAACTCCTGCTGTTGTTGTTGTTAAAACATATGTAACGTTACACCTGGCACACATACTCGTGCAAAACTGTGCTTCTTCACCTGATAGTTTACTATTCTTCTATAGTTATTAAACATGCATGGTTTATTATTCTACTAGTCACTACTAGATGGATGGATGTCAAACTATGTTGTGAGAAGTTTATATATTCTAATCAATGCAGATTTTTTACAATGTTTCATACCTTATGAAATAGCTGGTAAAGTAAGCCTAGTTTATAGGATGCAAGGATCACACCCCCAAGGGCAGCACCCAGAGAGCAGCCCAAAACCACAGAAATGTCCATCACTAATGAGGGTTGGTGGATTAGGAGCTAATGTCCACCTGTCCTGTCAGAAACCTGTCCAGCAAAAGAAGGAAATAAGCAAGCCGCTAACAATGTCGTAGGGTTCAAAGTTGGACAAATGGCGAGACGGCGGTCAGTATTAAACACGCTGTCATTGTTGATATTTTTATGGCCTGGTTAAGGTCAGACAACACTGTACCTGCCAGCTCTTCCTCCCCTGCTGCAGCTGCTGCTGAGGCCGATGAAGGCGTCGCTCCGGAACACAAACAGAAAGCAGTGAATGGACCGCGAGCGCTACGCAGTAGGCGGAACAACTCTTCCGCTATTTGCGTAATTGTCTGTACGCTATTCAGCGCTCTCAGGTGATTCACTTTGAGAATAGCAAGCTGCGGCGTAACGTGATTGACAGCGCAGTCATCCAATCGGAGGCTGAAACGTCCTGTTACTCTAGAAACCACCACCAGAAAATGTATGGCTAGTGTTAATAATTAATTTTTATTTTTATTATTATTGAAGAGTGTTTTGTTGTTGTTACGCAGGCATACATTTTATTTTATTTATTTAAATTTAACACAATCGATGTAGGTGACACCGTATGGCGTTTGCTCTAATACTGTTCGAACAAAATAACTGATAAAAGTAATAAATTAATAAATGAAAATGTTTTAACAGGACCTTTTTAATTTTCATAGTTCATAGAAACAGACAGCCACTGAAACATGCTGTTTAGTGTAAACATGTAAAATGTCAGCAAAACGCCCATTTAAGTGAACTTTTACTTTGTCAGGAAAAATTATATTTGATATTTATAAGACTTTTTGAACAACTACTTTCGGTATTCAAAATAAGGTTGTTAAACATAAGTTAATCATAAGGTATTTTTAGATCATGCCTCCAGGCCAGACATAAGCTCCTGTCAGAAAATATCTGTTTTGTCTGGTAACAGAACAACTAGTCAGCAAAGTTGTGTTAACAGTACTATTAACAGTCTAGTATCAGCCAAAGAAGGACAGAAGCAGGAGACGAAGTAATGATGATAAAAAGGATCAGTTTATTAAATAATCTTAGTTGTGCATATTTCAATACTTCATCTGACAGGCACAAATCCAATAAGTGTTATTATACCACAAGCAACGGAAATGCTTCTCAAAAACAGCCTGAGACATTAAAAACCTTGTAATGGAGACGGTCTCTTTACTTGTGAAGACAAATATCTCGTAAAACCACACAACCATAAGACTAAACAATGGAAAAAATATATAAATGACTGATCAGTAAATAAATCAATGATATGGTTAATATATATAGTTAAAATTATTATTAGAAACGAATATATGATTAAATGATTATCAATGAAGGAGGAATAAATGAGTAAAAAAAAGAAAAGCACAAATGTATGGTTGCTCTCTCAAAGCAACACACACAGGTTAAGAACCCTTAGATCCTTCACTGCCCCCTCTTAATCATGAAAACATTTGATTATTACAGAAGGACGCGGACAGAGAGATGGATAAATAAACTGGGGTTTATTGTCAAACAGGTGAGCTGCGATGAGTGAATCAGGTAAGTGGTGAACTTGGAGGTCTTCGGTGATCTGAAGAAACGTTAACTTGACAATCTTCCACATTTACATTTAGTCATTTGGCAGACGCTTTTATCCAAAGCGACTTACAATTGGGGAATACAAAGAGCGATTCATCTTGAAGAGGCAGTCAGACAGAGGAAGTGCTCGTAACACCAAGTCTCAGTCATTGTTCAAATAAGTACAAGCTAGTAGGTGGAGGCTAGTAGGTTTTTTTTTTGAGTTTAGGATGAAGTCAAGTACTGCCGAAAGAGATGAGTTTTCAGTTGTTGCTTGAAGGTTGCCAGAGATCCGGCGTTCCGGATAGGGGTGGGAAGATTATTCCACCAGCCAGGAATGGTGAACGAGAATGTTCTGGAGAGTGATTTTGAGCCTCTCTGTGATGGTACCACAAGGCGTCGCTCACTAGCAGATCTCAAACTTCTGGAGGGGATGTAGGTTCGTAATAGTGAGTGGAAGTAGGAGGGTGCAGAGCCTGTGGTAGATCTGTACGCAAGCATCAGTGACTTGAACTGGATGCGAGCTGCCACTGGTAGCCAGTGCAAGGAGATGAAGAGAGGTGTAACATGCGCTCTTTTGGGCTCGTTGAAGATCAGTCGTGCCGCTGCATTCTGAATCATTTGTAGAGGTTTGAGTGCGTTTGATGTGCGTTTGATCTTCCTTTGACAGAATGCGGGGAACTGGAGGAGACACACCTCACACGGATGGCAGACTTTGAAGGAACACAGGAGCAGACTGACTGGAGAACGTCGGAGAACACACTCGGGAGGAAACACTGGAGGGACGTAGACCAGGAGGGACGTGGACCAGGAGGGACGTGGACCGCATAGAGCTGTGATAGCTATAGCAGTCCTCTTTACGTGAACGAGACCAGACACTGAGTGTTTGGAGGTGCGTGTCTTTATGGCGTGACTGATGAGTGACATGATGATGTGCAGGTGCGTGTGATCAGTATTCAGGTGAGGGAGTGTGTTGTGATTGGCTAGTGACAGAGCCTGGCAGATCTGTGACAGATTACATAAACGGATTAAATACAAGCACACTTCCATAATCATCTGCGAAAAGAACAGTTCTCCTCAGTCATACCGCATACCAGCATCAGTAGCAGAATGTGTCTCTGACTGTTGTCTTACAACAGTTAACAGTGATCTGACCAAGCAAATCAACATCCTTATGGCAGTGTATTATGTCCAGCATGTTCTTTTATTTTAGAGAATCAAGTTGCAAATAATATATGTTGTGCTCATTTATATGATCCATGATTAGTTACAATTAATACAGCTGGTACATGTGGAATAGACAAGACAAGACACTACAAGCAAAATCTTTTTTTTACATGCAATGGTCAAGTTTTTGTTTCTTTAATTTTTGGATAGCTTGCTTCCATAACGTCTTCTATCAATCTAATGGAAAGAAAACATCTAAAATACAATAATTTATTACAGATTTTTCCTTACTCTGCCTGTAGTTTTAATTAAAATTATAATACTATGTTTAAAGGCTATGATGTTTTTCTCCTGAACGGAGCCATTCTCCTCTTTAAATATAACATTTTATGGGCAAAAACTCTGTAAAAACTGTTGATGTTGAACTTTGATGACAAAGTTCAAGGTAATTTGAAAGTGCCTTTTTTCTTGCTTTTGACAGTATTTTCTGATGTATAGGATGATTGAAAGAGATCCTAAATCTGGCTTTATCCAGTGTTAAGACTACTGTTCTGGAAATGTTTGCAGATTAGTACATATTTAATCAACAAATTTTATCCTAACATAGTTCAGAAAACCTGGAATACAAAACAGCTGTCTTAATTTGATATGATTAATCAAATGTTGAAGTCTATTGCTAAATCGGTACTCTTCACTTGTCATGTCTTGCTTTAAGTACAAGTTCAGCTCTGTTTTGATGGAGGTAAGGCTGAGATTTCATTGTAAAGCTGCAGGTGTGTTTCATACGAGGGTGCAAAACAGTTGTGTAGATACTTCCACTGTCTTGCCGTATTCTAGATTTTCAGAAAAATGGATCGTTTCCGCAGCTTTGAGTTCCTCAAAAACAACAATCTAAAACATCGAAAGGAAGACAAAAAGAAAGGATTAAAAGAAAGACAGAATTTGTATTGATTAATACAGAATAAATAGTCTAGAACCAGTTTAAACATCAATGACGGCTTTTGTCATACTTCACCACAGTCAAATGCAGTCATTCACCTCATTATCTCCACTTCTGAGCCAGGGACCAGGAAGATAGAGGGTTTTCTGAGGACCAACCGACCAGTGGCGTCCAAGATTTTGCCCGTTCACAAAAACCACTCCTTTACTCCAATTCTGACAACAATACAGAACAACTGTGTCTAATGTGTTCTAAGGCTATGAGCAAACATGTCAGTCAAGGATGAAAAGCAAATGTGAGGAATAAAACGGTGTAGAAATTTGCTGAATACTCACTGGCAGCTTCACAAAAGTATCTGTGGGCTGATCCACTACCAGGGATCCTCTGAAAAACGCAGGGTAGGTGGGCTTCGTACCGACAGACGTCCATTTCTGAGACAGCAGTCTAAGAAAAATGGAGAGATTCAAGGAATATGGAGGGTTTGTTTCTTCATCAGAGCACATTCGAAAAAATATAGCATAACACACTTGCTCACCAATGGATCCCTCTGCAGTGAATGGGTGCCGTCAGAATGAGAGTCCAATCGGCTGATATAAACATCACAATAATCCACATTTAACATATCCATAAACTGTGAGTTTGTAATTAACAAATCCATCAATAAGATGTTTTTAACTTGAAAATGTTGCTTCCAGCTAAAATAAAAGGCCTCTGTCCATAATATTGTTTTCTCCGGTGATAAAGTCGTCTCATCTGAATCAGGAGAGAAATATGATTATAAATGATTAAGCACTGTTTACAAGTGAAAACAGTCCAAATCAGTTCTGAAAAAAACATTTGGGTGGATTTTAATGTGAGAGGACAACAGAGGATGGACTTTTTCACTGGAGGAAGTGTTATGGATTATGGCCAAAGCGATGGTTTATAGTTAAAATGGTGGATTTGTTTCTCACAAACAGACAGTTTTTCATTTCACAAGACATTAATTGATGGATTTGAGTGGTGTGGATTCCTTGTGGATTATTGTGATGTTTTTATCAGCTGTTTGGACTCTTATTCTGACGGCACCCATTCACTACAGAGGACCTTGTTGGTGAGTAAATTATGTAATGTAAAATTTCTCCAAATCTGTTCCAATGGGCGAGGGCGATTAAATTGTATTTTAATTTTTGGGTGAATTATCCCTTTCAGTTTTGTCCTATGCTTTTAAAACACCAGTTCTTAAATCCCAGATAAACCAGTTACGCCAGTATCTCCTGCAGCTGAAGTTACCCAGGCCAGTATAGCACTACAGGTACACAATATAGGAAAAAATGCTCAGAATGAACCTGTTTATGAAACTGGTCTTCATATCCAAACAGTGCATGGTGAATTTTTTTAGAGGTACATTGTCCAGAGTTATATCACCAACAAGCCCTGCGTGGATTCAAATAAAAATGAATGAGCATGCTGTTACGGTCACTATACTCCTGCTCATATCTATTATTATAGTATAGTGAGATGCAATTAAACCTTGTCAATATTTGATCATTTTTACTACACTGTTACTACACCTTTCTGTTGGTTGTCAAGAGTTGGACCATAGTTCACTCGTCCACAGTTTTCAACAAGCAAACTCAAGGTCCTCTCACTCTGTGAACAGAAATTAGGAAAATGCACACTAATTAATCATAAAATTTAATTAGTACAAGATTATATTAATACTGGTTCAGGAAAAACAATGTTGAAAATCAAAGACAGAAAATGTGTTCAAAAACAAAACAAATTAATTGTATTATTATTGTGCAATAAGTAGTTTTCAAGCTACTCAAATCTGTTTTAGTTTGAGGTTTTTGTTTGGCATGTTTAGTTTAATTACCCTTATGTAAAACCTTAATAAACCAACAATGCATCATACTTACCTTACTGTGAGGTATTTTAACTTTCTGTGTTTTATAGTCTAAAACACCAATGAGTTCTCTGTCAATAAACACCTTCAAAAAAAAAAAAAGATTTAGAATTCTCTCTTTAATTTGTTCTTTATTGTCATCCATAATAACCTTTGTGGAGGCCAAGACTGATGGACTTACTAGAGCTCTGTCACGAACATGGTTCCTTGAGTTGAGATCTCCACCTGAATAAATGTCAGTCTGATAGAGTGTGTATCCATAGGACTGACCATTGTTGTGGTTTGCTGGAAGGCTCTCCATGCTGACAGGATCATCAGCTCTGAAAAGCTATTGGATAAATGGTTTAGTCATGTTGGGGACATTTCTTGAAATGTGTTCTTCTCTTTTTAGTTTCTTCCTTATACCATGAACTGTGATACATTGTTCTTACTGTTTCTGCACACTGAAGACTCTCCCATAGTGAAATATAATGAGTAACCGCCACCGGCTCATATGTTCTTCTGCTCTGCACAGCTGGCGGCTCTGATATCGGCTCTTCTGTCATAAATACAGACAGACACACATAAAGAGACAAGCACAGAGCTACAGAGAGCTTCAGCTCCAAAAATGCATTTTTAAAACATCAGATTCTGTAATCAGGGACAACAATGTAGAAACATACTGCTGTAGGTGCTCAGCAGGTTCCTCAAGAGATGATACTTGGTTGTATAATCACCACTTTCAGTCAGTGGAGCATCATAATCTAAGAGAGATGCAGAGGAGACGATGTTTAAGAGCCAAGTTTTAAACTCACCTGAAGAGTAAAAGCACACATACACTACCGCTCAAAATTTTGGGCACTGAAAGATTTTTTTTAATGTTCTTATGCTGCATTTGTTTGATCACAATGAGTGATATTATTAAAGCAACTGTTTTCTATTTTAATATATTTTGTCATGCTTTCGTCTGATGCAAAGCTGAATTTTCAGCATCATTACTCCAGTCTTCAGTGTCACATGATCCTTCAGAAATCATTCTAATATGCTGATTTGATGCCAAAGAAACATTTCTGATTATTATTAACGATGAAACATAGGTGCTTATTACGTTGTCAGGATTCTTCGATTAATAGAAAGCTCTAGAACAGCATTTAGTCGAAATACTAAACTTTTGTATTTATAAACATTATTTATAAATGTATAATGGTCACTTTTAATCAATTAAATGCATCCTTTCTCAATAAAATAATTTAATTCCTTCAACAAACTAAAAAATCTCAGTGACTACAAACTTTTGAATGGTAGTATACATTGTCTCAGTGGTCATGAATATTAAAACTACTGAACCGTAGCTGCTCGTCTGTGGTTTGTAGGTTCCCAAGTCAACTGCTCCGTTCATGAATCCAAAGTTGGTTCCTCCATGAAACATGTAGAAATTGATGGAGATGCCACGATCCAGAAGCTCTCGCACTATAAAAATCATTTCTGTCATAACAGAAGAGATGTGGACACAATACATCAATAGACATTAGAATATATACTGACAAGAGGAAAAGGATCATGCAAGGCAAATGGATTTTTCATACATTCATATATTATGGTATTGTTTCTTGCAGAAAGTAAGCTTAGATACAAATTCTATCTGTCCATCTGTGTCAATGGCTACAAGCTCACTCAAGGCATGATGAGGCAGATTATTTACCTTGTGCATTGAAAACATGATGAGGTTCCCCCCAGACATCAAACCAGCCAGACCAATATTCCATCACCATCAGTGGCTTCTGTGGCTGCAGCCCAAAAAAATTAAAATCTCTGTAGGCTGCATTTATGTATTGTTCATTTTACAAACAAGTAGGGATTTCCTTGTTTTAAGCCATATTTCTTAATCATGCTTCATCTTCAGAAAGTACAGTATAAGAGCTGCAGAATATATAGCAGATTTAGTAGATATTTGTGCTAAAAATACAGCTGTTGGCATTTCAACACTGCAGTCATTTAACAAAGTAAATTGTTATATAAAATTGTAAATAAGGACACATTTGAAAACATTCTATATTCTTTACTGACCTGCAATTCTGCTAAATGCTGTACATCACCGGACGTCAATCTCTGTAGGTTCACTGTCTGCAAGACTTTTAAAAGAGATGACAATCAAATAATCTGTGGTAGAAGAACTTTACTTACCTACACTAACGTTCAAAATTTTGAGATTAATATTTTTTCAAATAATGTGATACTTTCTATTGATCAAAGAATACTAGAAAAATGTCTAATCTTTTACACAACTATTTTCAACATTGCCAATAATAAGAAATGTTTCCTGAGCACCAAATCAGCATGTTAAAAATTTCAATATATGCAAATTTCTGAAAAATGATGTGACTCAAGACTGAAGTAATGGCTGCTAAGAATAAATTAAATTTTAAAATATATTAAATTAGAAAACAGTTATTCTAAATTGTAATAATATTTCACAATATTACTGTATTTTTGATCAAGTAAGTACATTTTTGATCAGTAGAGTAAACAATTAAGTTTAGTATCACATTATAGTATCACATTATTATCAAGCAGTGGGGACACTAAATAAATGGATATATGAAAGCTACTGTACCTCCATCTACTCCTCCACAATTCAACCCATCATGGTTGTCTGATGTGAGGAGAAGCTCTGAGATTCCCCGGGACAGTAACGCCTGTTGGTTTTGAGAACAAACTCTGTAGGTTTAAAAGAACTGGCTCACCATAATGCAAAGTAAATGATAATAATTTAATTTCATTCCATACCTCTTTGTTGAATGACATGTATTGCTCATCCTTTGCATATGAGCCATATTCATTCTCTACTTGAACAGCAATAATAGGGCCTCCATTCTTATACTACAGGGAGAGCAGTGGAGACACATTCAAGACCAAAACCAACCAAATAAAAACTAAAACAAAATAAAACTAAAATAACACATATCTGACCTGGAGGGGTGTGACTCTTGGAATAAGTTTATCAAAGTACGAGTTCACAGCACTTGTGAAACCAGAGTAGGTCGTTCTTAATTTCATTTTCTTATCCTGCAGCAGCCAGCTGATTAAAAAAGGTTAGAAAAATATATATAAAATAATGTATGTTTTATTTAAATATGCTTTATTAAGATTAAAGACTAAAAAAAATATACATTTTCATAACAGGTGAGACACTAACCTTGGCAACCCACCCAAATCCCACTCGGCACATATGTACGGCCCCGGACGCAGAATCACCCAAAGGCCTAATTCCCCTGCTAGACGAATGTATGCCCTTAAAGCATGCAAAGATTTCAATAAATTAATGAACACATTTGTTAAAATGGAATGTGATATGAAATGTTTATTCTCGAGGCAAGCTTCACTGTGGTTCATACACTAGTCATACACTGAAAACAGTAATATTTTGAAATATTACTGTAATTTAAAATAACTGTTTTCTGGATAATGTGACACTGAAGACTAGAGTAAAGGCTGATGAAAATTAAGCTTTGTTATCAAATGAGTGACACCCAGAACACAGGCAACACCTTTAGCATCTCTAAAATATCTAGCATGTCTCGGCTGACACTACAGCCGAGACATGCTAGATATTATGAAGATTACTAGCCTACATAAATCAAAGTATTGATTCCTATTTATATTTCATATATTTGATTGAGTCTTTTTTCTTTCTATTTTTTTGTACAGTATTTTTTCACAGAGAAAGAAAGATAGGCCTGAATTACAGAATTTATGATACTGTTAAAAGTTTATTCACGCTTTTATTTAAGTTGTGAAAGTTTAAGAGGGTTTAGATTTTTTTTAATTAGGTCAGAAACGTTTTTAATAATTTGGTTCCAAGTTATTTAGTAAATTATTTTGATATGTTAGAGATCAGCATACCTCACTGGGAATGTCTACAATATTTGCCCATAAATCTTGGTGTGGAAAAATATTTTTATACAATTGCATGGAATAAATGACCAGTGTTATTAAAACCCTCTCTGGTATGCATTATGAAATATTGAAACCATGACTTTTTTTTTCAAATAAGTTTTTATTACATGAAATTGCTTCAATTATACAAATAAAAACATATTTTTGAAGGGGAAAAATGGGGGGGGGGGTAGGAAAGCGTTGCTATATGGCAGTGAACTACAATGGAAAATGGCCAAAAAGTACTGTTTTTTTTTTTTTGTTTGTTTTTCTTTTGCACGAAATGCACGTTACTTTTAGAAATGTATGCATCCAGTCTTAATTTCCATCATTTCCAGACAGAATAAATACAAATACAAAATCTGCCACACATACAGACACATTTACACATGCACACACACACTTATCATTACAGTCACTGAAGGCTAACTCATCCTCGTTATCATCACATGGAAGAGCCAACTCTGCACTCTTCCTATTTCCCTTTCTGTTAAATATTGCTGTATTCATTTTCTGAAAAGAATCCATTTGCAAGCTTTATTCCAAGACGTGGTCAAAACACAGGCAGGGTCAAAACATCAGCAAACTGGTATAGCACAGGCAAGACAAAGAGTAATCCTAGGGCAAGCGTAGGTCTTTGATCGGCAAACAATATCCAGAGGGCTTGAAAAGAGGGGTAGTCCAATAACATGAGCAATAGTCCAAACGAGGTACAAACGGCGAGACACAGGTTAATCCAAGACACACAGGCAGGAATCAGGAAACAGGAAAGAAGGAAACACGAAAAGGCTAGACTAACTAGAACTGGAAACTAGACTCAGTAAAGCAGCTATCACTAGGTGAGTGACAAACGCAGAACAATACTAGAGACTAAACAGAAACACAGAACATAGCCTACAGTAACACTGGAGCCGCACGCTTGCGGTGGCGTATATGAATTTAAATTATACTACCCACATTCATATGCTATATAGAACATACTTTTTAATGGTCGCAAACGAAGTAAGTTCAAATTTAAATGTAGTCGACACGCTCAGACAGTACGAGATTTCGGCAAGTACTCCTTGGGACGCACCGTGTGTACTCTAGAGTCTATACCAGGGCTGTCCAAACTCAGTCCTGGAGGGCCGGTGTCCTGCAGAGTTTAGCAAATATTTTGTATTATACTTCTTTTTGCATGAGACATTTAAGTCTGTTATTTCACACTCAATAAACTGTGTATGTGTGGTTAGATGTTTAGTGATAGCGGGAGTACTGTCTTTGTTTTTATCTGTTTTCTAGTTCATTGGCTCAGCATGTTAAAATAACTGCTGTTTCCTGTGATAGTTTTTAATACCAACGAAGTTCACATAGTAAAGGCTGCTCACGTTTGTCTTAGTTGCTGTTCAGTCTCATGGACTGCTTTAAAGGGAATAACAAATCTGTTTAATTTATTAATTATATGTTTAATTCATTTATTAGTTAATGTTCACCCTCATGTCATTCCAAACCCATATGACTATTATTTTTCTATGCAACGCAAAAGGAGATGTTTCACAGAACATCAGTGCTGTTTTCCAGAATCATCAGTTGTTCATGATTTCTACTTGATGAATCAGGGTTTTGTTCAACACCAAACAGTTACATGGACTTATTCTGCCATTTTATTATCTTCTACTCTTATCATATTTGTAACATTGCAAGTATGAGCAGTGTGGGTTTTTATATAGTGGGGCCACAACACAACTAGGTCCACAGCAGGATTTTTCCCCATTATTCAGAAGCATTAGAGTGTTAACTTAACAGTTTAAAACAAAGCAATATTAATTTGTTTATTAATGAAATAATTGCTAATGTTTATTCATCTAAAATGCAAGTAGTAACATATTTAGCTACAGTGTAACATATTTTAGGTTCTTTATCATCAGGCTCTGTGTCTTTTACTGGTTTCTTGTTCTTGATCATATTTTCATTTCTTTAACTGGGGACTCTTAAGCATATGCACAACATGAAATTAATGCAGAAGTCATGGCTGAAATCCAAAACGTGACTAAAATAATAATAATAAAGATAATGATAATAATATGTTGTATACAATTAATTAATAGGTTGTTTAAAATTATTGAGAATAAAATTTTACTTCACTTCTGCTTTTTGCAATCAAGACCTAATCTCAATCTAACAGACTTCAACTTCTTTCACTTCTTCAATAGAGTTTCTGTTGGTGTTCAAATGAGCTGGATTGGTTGTAATGGGTAGAAGTTGAACTGCAGTTTCCGGTGAGATACTGTGACTCCACCACAACTGAAACAACAGGTCACTCTTATCTGGGTCGCTGTTTAGTCTCATGGAAAACTATTTAAGGTAAACTATAACATTTGTTTTGAATTGGAAATGATTTAATTGTTAATTGTTACAACTGTCACGACAAACAGACAACAAATGATGCTTATATCATGTATATTTCACAATAAATTATGCTTATATCATATACATTTAAACTTGATTCTTAAACTTGACTTCTAAATACACAGCTCACCTCAGATGATTCTCAAAATGTTTGCTGCAGATCTTCTTGTATTCAGCTCTATTCTATCAGGTTGGTCTTTTTTTCTTGTTTGCATCAAAGTTTGACAACCATAATTTTATTTTATTTTATTAATTTTACACATACACACATATACGTGTGTGTGTGTGTGTGTGTGTTATATTTTTTTCAATTATTATTAAGTCTAATTATAGCACATTTGTATTCCAGCTGCTTGGTGTCAGCCAGTTGAAAGTATGAAAGTATTGGTCCCCAAAACCCTGAACAGCACCAGCGGCTCTTGCCTTCTGATCCCCTGCCTATTCAACATTTCAAAGGAGAGAGAAAACATTCTTGACAGTTCACCAGTACTAACATGGAGACGAGGATCTCAGTGGTCACTCTATGATACAGCTGATTTTATCAGTGTTCTCAGTCAGAACGAACCTGTGATTGAAGTGTTGGGTGACCTACAAAAGAAGAACTGCACTTCTGTCATGAGAAACCTCAGCAGCCTGCATTCAGATCGTTACTTCTTCAGGATTCAAACTAAGACCTTCACTATGACTGAAACAAAAGCTGTGCGCATAAATGTGTCAGGTAAGGCAGAGCAAGCGTTTCAATAATAAACCAGGACATTACCAGCACCAAGTGTTTTCAGTGCCCTCAAATCTTTGAAAAATGTCACAAGTTATGACGAGGCACAACCGAACACTAACACTACCAAAACACTCATTCTTCAGTCAAGTCATTCTTCTTTAACACTAGCAAAACTGTCAGCCAACAAGCACACTTTATCACTCAATAAACAACACTAACAAGAAGTAGAATTGATCAATCTTCTGCAAAATCTCTTAACAAAATAAGAATGTCAGCTCCTTACACTTTAGAATTCACTTCAGGATATGTAACATGGTCTATGTTTACATTACGGTACAAAATTATTTCCATTTTGTACAGATATGAAACACGTGTTAAGTGTTCAGCTACATCTTAGTAATCCATTCTTTAGACTTTGAATATATTTTAATATATTACAATAGAAATGTAGTAAATTTCTGTCTTATTCAGTTTTTTATTATGTTTTTAGCTTAAATGAAGAGACATTAACGTACAAATTGGCCTGTAGGTTCATTGAGTTTTGGTGGTCATTGTGTTTGAGTGAGAAAAGAATTCATGTAATTTTGAAAGAAGTAAATACAGTTTTTTACAATCATTTTGTCAGCAATTTCAGAACCTTGATGTCATTTTTCACACAAAACTCAAAACAGTCATTATTTGTAACATAGGCTATCCAGTGTTCAAAATGTTGCATGTTGCGTTCATATCTTTAAAGAAGCCTTGCATTTGCAGAATCATTGTTTCAAATAATTAATTTATCACGAAATACCACAGGCGAGTTACTTTAGATCACTCACACACAAAATACATGTAGTTTCAATGTATAGTTGTTAGAACAATGACTAAATATAGTTGTACACAATGCATGATGCAGCTTCCATTATGGTTCTACACATTCATACATCATTGTAATAAACTAGAGAGACAATTGATCATAGCTGAACACACTCAGTCCGCAGTTGTTTCACTTTCATGATCTAAACATGTATTGTTCATCATTTTCTATTAAAAAAAACTATGCATCAAGAGTTATTCAATAGTTAGCATTCTGAGCACATTACTGTATCAGTTGATAGTAGATCATTGTAATGAAATGAATAGACACTCAACTCAGATGCAACGTGTGAGTTGCATTTTGACATAGTAATACTTTGATGTTAAGTTGTGTCATTTTGAACTGGTGATTTTAGTTCAATGAAAAAATTATCTTAGGGTTACGGATCCAAGCATTTGTGCATTTTCATCATCGGTTGTTAGTTATTTGTTTAGAGTTTTGAAAAAAATGACATGAAAGTTCCAATATTAGGGCAAAATGATTGTAAAAAAAAATAAAAAAGTAAATAAATGTATTAAGGACTTCTTGACATTTTTCCATTTCAATGAAAAATGATCCACGGTTTAGCCCACATAGAGTGAAAATAAAATAGTGAGAAAGTATTTTTGCTCCCAAATCAGTGTTTCTTTCCTGTATCATCAGAGTTGTTCATGATTTCTACTTGATGAATCAGGGTTTTGTTCAACACCAAACAGTTTTTCAACAACAATTCAGTTTGAACGAATCACACACTAAAGACATTCCCTTGGAGCCTACTATGGGCGAAATTATATAACTTCATGGCATAGAAAATCTAAAATCTTTTTACTGTTCTGTCACATGGTCACTTCCTGTGTTAATGGTTTTTACCCAGAATTAACTGAGAACTGGAGCAGATTATGTATGTCAAAATCTTATGCAAAAGTTCTTACATATAGGCCTACATGCTACATTAACAGTAAACAAATATTAAAGTTTTTTCATTGCTTTGGCTCAATTCTCAGATTAGATTTTTTTTTCCCCTCAAAACAAGTAAAAGTACAAGTTGCAACATAGGTTATTTCTTCAATAATGAATGAGATACAGTGATGATATTCATACTGCACATGCTCAGTTAGCCCCTCATCCTTCCTGAAAGAAAGCAGCCACATGTGATCATTCCTTCTACAAAAAAAATAAAAATAAATAAAATATCATTTTCATGGTAAAAAAGTAATTTTTATATGATCAGATAGTTTTGTTATGCTAAGTTGTTTGCATGAAGCATTGTAAAGTCATATCATTTTAATCATGCAGTGTTTTCTGAGCTTCTATTAGGCATAGCTAGCGTGTGTCAAAGATATTGCGTCAAGTTAGAATAGCAAGTTTTAGCACGGCTGCCAGTGTAGAGACAGTTGCAACAGTCCCAACATACTGTCCCTTACCACAGCATTGATGTAAAAGCTTGCCAAAACATTACAAAATTGTAGTTTTATGGATTAAAAAAAGAACCCATTTCAATGGTCAGGTATCTCTCCTTTTTTAAGTAAGTATGTTTTTAAGGCAAGGTAAGGCAATGTATTTCTAAAGTACAATTAAATACAATAAGTTGGCCAATGTGCTGTACTGTAACATCACGCCAGCAGAGGGAGCCCTCTCCTGAGTACTGACTGTGTTCCGCTCCCTCTGCTTCACTGGTTACTTCATGTTTGTGAGACATTTAGCATGGCCTAGCCTACAGGCCATCGCAAAGTATTGCCAGTCTATCTGCCTTACTGAGCGTTCTATCACCCTTGTCTTGACTATCTTGTGTATGACCATTGCCTGCCCTGTTCTGTTTTCGTTGTTTGGATTATCCCTTTGCTTTTTCGTTTGGATTGGACTGCCTTCCTGTGTGTTGACTCTGCTTGCCTCATGTTTGCGCTATCAACTTTGTAAAAGCTGAAAAGTGTGAATTCCACGTCAAGCGAACCCAATTCCTGGGATACAATATCAGCCATCAAGACATAGAAATGGACACTTCTAAGATTGCAGCAGTCTCAGAATGGCCCCAGCCAACCACAATCAAGGAAGTTCAGTGCTTCTTAGGATTCGCCAATTTCTTTTGACGCATTATCCATAATTATAGCGTTACTGCTGCACCACTGACATCCCTGCTGAAGGGTAAACCTTCAAGATTAGAATGGTGTCAGCAATAAAGAACTTCCATCTATGAAAGCTGCCATAGAAGAATGGAGATATTGGCTGGAGGGTTCCACTCACCCATTCCAGGTTATCACTGACCATAAGAATCTTGAGTACATCAAGAGTGACAAAAGACTAAACCCTCATCAAGAATGCTGGTCGCTTTTCTACACAAGATTCAAATTTACCGTAACTTACCGACCTGGCAGTAAAAATGGCAAGGCCACTATCCAGACGACATGATCATCCCCAAACAGAATCCATGCCAGAATCCATCTTGCCCCCATCAGTTAACGTCGCGCCTTTTAAATAGGATTTGATGGAGGAAATTCAAAGATAATGAGAATCACTGCCACAACGTTGCCACCCCACCCCACCCAACAGGCACTATGTTCCTGGAAACCTTCGTTTGAGAGTAATGCAATGGGTCCATACATCACTTTGCTCAGGCCATCCTGGTATCTCAAGAGCACTCCATCTCACACAAAATTCATTCTGGTGGTACTATTCCTAAATGTTTCTTAAATCATATTCCATATGATATACCATTACTATGTGGGGAAGTCATGGCCTAATGGTTAGAGAGTCGGACTCGTAATCCAAAGGTTGCGGGTTCGAGTCTCAGGCAGGCAGGGATAGTAGGTGGGGGGAGTGAATGTCTAGCGCTCTCTCCACCCTCAATACCACGACTGAGGTGCCCTTGAGCAAGGCACCGAACCCCCAACTGCTCCCCGGGCGCCGCAGCATAAATGGCTGCCCACTGCTCCGGGTGTGTGTTCAGTGTGTGTGTGTTCACGGTGTGTGTGTGCACTTTTGGATGGGTTAAATGCAGAGCATGAATTCCGAGTATGGGTCACTTCACTTCTGTTTTTACACAGCCAGTTTAACTTATTGAAGACCAAATAAACTGTGGTCTTCAAATAAACTGTGAACAAATAAAATGTAAAAAATAAACTGTGAACAAATAAAATGTGAACAAATAAAAAATAAATTATATTTAAGAATGATTTTAATAACATTTGCCATCCCAAAGAGGCACAAAATCACTTTCACAGACTTTTAAATTAAATGTTCCCTCCTGGTGGAATGACCTGCCCAAAACACAAAAAAACCCATCTCTTCCATCTTTATTTGACCCTCTAACTCTAGCACTCTCTATTCTAATTCTATTCTTTAAAAAAAGCAACAACAAAAAAAAACAACCTAACACTAGTTTTTCTAATCTTTTTGTATTTTATCTATTTTTGTTGATTTTGATTGCTTCCAATGTCCTCATTTGTAAGTTTTGTAAGCTTTGAATGACTAAATGTAAATGTAATGAATGTTGCAACCATCACCTGTTATGAGGTCAGTTGCAGCATTTGACTTATTCAAGATTTTATTGTACATATAATATGATACAGTATGTAAACTTGTTACAGAAGGTTGGGTGAGTAGCTGACAGATGTAGCTTTATTGTATTCAAATTTTGGCTTTCCAATACAAACCGCCTCTGAGAAACCGAAATGCAATACGTGTTGCAACCATCACTATTCTCCACTGTAGTTTTACCTACTGCTGCAATCTGTATCTAAAAAGGATGGAAGCTTGTTCCCACCACGGGATTAAAAAAAAAAAAATACTTTTCTCACAATTTCAAGTTTATATCTCATAATGCAGAATGTTAAGACTGCTTGGAAATAAGATTTCTATAAATTAATACCATTTCTCCTCTCAAATAGATTCCTTGGCTGAGCCGGATGTAACTGTGCCGGTGCTCAGGGAGGGTGAAAAGGTGAATCTGACCTGCACTGCTCCAGCTCCCTGCCCCAGTCACCCTCCAAATGTAAAATGGGCTCCTGCATTAGGTGGTGACGTAACACAGAGGACACAGATGAACGCTGATGGGACTCAGAGTGTTTCTGCCATCTTGAATTTCGTCCCGTCGTTCCACCACCATGAGCTGAAAGTGAACTGTGTTTCCATTCATCCTCTACACAGAGAGGACAAGCCCCTGTTCAGCCACAAGACCGTCATCCTCAGTGTGGAGTGTGAGATTTTAACCCAACACAGTTCGTAACTTTTTTCTTTTTTTTTTGAAAATGCACACTCTTTCTTTCCTTTTTGGCCCACAGATCCTCCTAAGAAAACATGGATTTCTCTCACAGGCTTGGTGTGGCTTGGTAATAATGTGACCCTCACCTGTCAAAGTAATGCCAACCCTCCAGCGGTCCACAGGTGGTTCGTGAAGAGAGCAGGTGTAGAGGAAGAACTGAGCATCTCACATGTGCTTTCCTTCACTGCGGCCCATGAGAACACTGGGGAATACATTTGTGAGGCACGGAATCCATACGGTGCAATGAACTCCACAAACCTACAGATCACTGTCCCAGGTCAGTCTGTGCTTGAGACTGTAGAGTTTCATCATAGATTGTTACTCTTCACTTTGACCCAAGTCTGGAATCACAACTCTTTTTCAATAAGTTTAGATATCTGAACTTTTCCTTTCTTTTGTTTCTTGTTCACACCAAATTTAAATTTCTTATTCTTTTACAGTTTTTTACATTCGCTAGGACCCATTTCTCAATATTTTCTCAAGGGATCACCCAAAAATGAAAATTCTGTTATTAATGACTCAAAAATACGCCCCCATTTACTTCCACTCAAAGTGCGTCACCGCATCATTGAGTTTTGAATTTTATTTATATTTATTTATTTATTCATTCATTCATTCATTGACATTCATTTATTCACTAATTTATTTACTATTATTTATTTATTTAGCTTTATTTAATTTATATTAAGACTATAGAGTTTCATCATTGTTACACTTCAATTTGGCCGAAGTCTCGAATCAGAACTTTTTTTCAATAAGTTTAGATTTCTGAACAATTAGTTTCTTGTTCACACCAAATTTGAATTTCTTATTCTTTTATAGTTTTTTCCCCATTCACTAGGACCCATTTCTCAATATTTAAGTCACTTTTTCAAAACGTTTTACACAGTCAGCTCAACAGCAGTCTATGTGGGCTAAACTCTGGATCATTTAATAATAATAATAATAATAATAATAAGCTTTATTTTATAGTGCCTTTAAAAGCAGGGATATATTTGCTTTATAAATCAGCTTTGTAAAGTTGGTGGGGGAAACGTGTAGCATTACTTCAGTTTTGCTGTTCAAACAGAGAAAACTGTTATTTATCCAAGTCTTTATCTCAGAAACACAATCAGAAAAGAAGCAAACATCAAGCTTTTAACAAGATTTTGAGTGTATAGATCATTGTAAAAATGATAATGGAGGTAAGAGATGCCCAGTTGGTGATAAATAGATATTGAAGAGTAAAGGGCCCAATACTGAGGCCTGAGGAACACCAGTGAATAAGAAAATGATCTCAGATTTGTAACCGCCCAAATAAACCACAATGGTCAGTAAAATAAATTTTAAACGAGTTTAAGGATGTCCCAAAAAAAGCACTATCAAGACAAGCAAGTAAAAGACTATGATCAACAGTCAAAATGACATTTGAGATAGAGGAGGACAGAAATTAAGCGATAATCACATGCCATCAGCTAGTCTTTGGTAACTTTGACCAAGCCAGTTTCTGTACAGTGAAATTTATAAACACCTGACTAAAGAGTTTCAAGGTGGTTATACAAGCTAGAGGCAACAGCTAATTATTTTTGCCAAGAACATAAGATTTAAGATGGTGTGATATTTGTAATAGTTTCCAGGCCAGCATTTTTTTGTATTTTATTTTTTACATTTTTTTTAATGCTACTTCTTTGTTTTTGCAGGCATATCCTTCACTGTTTTCCTCTCAATTTTGGCAGTTTTATTATTGCTCATATTTGCACTTCTTGCACTTCTTATTCTTATGATTTACAGAAGGTAGGATCTTGTTAAATCTTTTTTATTAAATATTTTAAACATTATTTGAGATAATGTTTTCTTGTTTTGGTATATGCAGGTATAAAGAACCAATCAGAAGTGTAAGTTCTGCCACTTGTTTGTGTGTGTGTGTGTGTGTGTGTGTATGCTGTATATATATATATATATATATATATATATATATATATATATATATATATATATATGAAATGATTTGATTTAAAAAAAATGTTTCATTTCTGTTTGTATTTTTGTATTGTGCTTGTTGTGAGAGAAGTAAGAGAAGAGTAAGTTCACAGCTCATTTATCAATGCATTTCAGGAAACAAGCCAAGATCAGGACATTTATGCCAATGTGTCTGCAAGTACAGTGGAAAGCCAGCAGCTTCAGTCAAAGACATGTGAAGATGAGAAGACCTGCACCATTAACCCTGTATACGCATCCAAACAGAATCTCCCCGACGAAAGCATCTACGCAAACTGCTGAAGTTAAAAGTAGCATGTTTTAAACACCCGTTCATGGATTACCACTGAACAATTAGTCTCTGCATGTCATTAGTGATCATTTTAATAATTCACAAAATGATTATGTTCAGAACCATATCCTTGCTCCTTCCTTTCTCTTCTCAAAAAATGGAAATTCTCCAATACCTCAACATTGAACCTACACTGAACTACCTGTATCTTCATTTATTTATTTATTTATTTTTTTAATTTGTGAAACAATTCCCCTCACGTAAATTTAAGAATTCTATAGTATTTATGGGTAATTTTTGCACTCATAATGCATAATGCATTAATACTGTAAGTGGTATAGTACAGTGTAAGGTTGGAAATGATCAAAGACGTACCTATCTTCTGTAACAAAATAATCATTTGGAATTCTTAAAGGCACAGAAGTGCTGATTGTGGCTTTAGTCTGCTAACCGTCACACCTTTAGTACAGTGGGTGAAGCTGTGCTATGCTGATTGGTCAGTTTGAATGTCTCACATTTGGGTTTTAGTCACATGGTCAAGAAAGGGATAAAAGAAGATTGTAACTGTCTCTTTTCTTGGCTGGCGATCTCTCTTCGCTGGGGCTCCGCTCTCTCTCCCTCAATATTTCTCTTTCTCTCTTTCACAGGTAACATTTTACATATATGCTGCATACATTTAAACTTTATGTTTTATCATCCTTAATCCATTTTGTAATCAATTCAAGTGTAACATAACAAAATATTTTATGAAGAAGAGTAGACTACTGAAGAGTAGAGCCTGTGGTTAGGTTGACGATTGGCTGAAAACCATCAAGAATTGTAACTTCATTTAAAAAGTGATGGATGTGCACTCTTCAGCACAGAGATAGTTTCTTTGTTAAATACTCAAATACATGCAGGTGTGCTTGTGTTATGTTGAATAGCTATATATGAAATGTGTATAATGTAAATAATTGCAAAATATAAGAAATATATATTTCTATATATGTGTGTATGTACTGCATGAGTAAATATGTTCAATAATATTTATACACACGCTGTACCATCTCTTATCCCATGTATCTGCATCTACATGTTATGAAGTGTATTGCTGAATATAAAATTAAACACATTATGATAAGTAAATATATTGCCACATATTTTTATATTAACACTATATTTTATTCTCTATATTTTCAATATACTGTTGAATCATTGAATATATTAATAAGGAAATACATTTTCTTTCTTTTTTTGTGGAAAAGTTTAAAAGTTATCGATCTCAAATATGAAAACAAAAAGTTTAATATTTCATTCATTTGAAAATGAACTTATAACATTTTATTTGATATAAAAGTATCTTCTAGGTTTGAAATAAAAAATAATATTTTCTTTCATTACCTAAAACTGTTTAATGTTTCGACTTTCATGTGTCTTTCTGCTATTTTATCTTCACAAAATCTTGGTTGCATCTGCCATCATATTAGCACAACCATATTAGAGGCAAAGTTCACAAAACACAACTCTCATCATCACAGTCACACCAGCAGCATCCTGTGTGAGCAGGGTTTTTTAAACATAATTCAGAAGAGCATTATCTTAACAGTTTAATTTACTAATTACTAATGATTTACTAATATTTATTAATAAGACATTTAACTACAAAAGGGAGAAAAGAGAGGCTAGAGTTGGCTATTGGTGGACAACTGGACAACAAGGAGTGTATTGCCCTTCCAGCCAATATCAAACCGCCTGGCTGTTCTAACCATCCACGGTACTATCCAAATGCACCTTCTAACCATTAGAAGATGAGGTCAAAGGTGATTTTTATGACCAATTGCAGTGCATGCTGGACTTGATCGCGAGGACCGAGTTGATCATCGATTGATTCAACGCACACATCGGCACCAACCAGGACAGCTGGGAAGAGACAATGAGCAAGTTCAGCACTGGCGAAATCAATGACATCGGATTGCGCCTCTTATCATTTGCCTCGACCAACAAGTTTGTCATTAGAAATAGCATCTTCCAACACCCCCGTAGCCATCAACTCAAGTGGAGGAACCCGGCGGGTGTCGACTCGGCCGTCCTCAATTACTTCCTGATCAATTGTCGCCTCAGATCGTCACTCAATGTTGTGTGCTCCATGAGGGGACTCGACTGTGGTTCCGACCATTACCTCGCCCGTGCTAAGCTCCAACTGCGATTGCATCGGGCCATGAAAAAGGCGCTGTTCCCGGCCGAACCAAACTGGACATGTTTGAGCAACCCTGAAATAAAAGCCCAATACCAAATCGCCCCCGCAAACAAATTTGCAGTGATTGTGCATCTGGTTAATGTAGATGAGGATGAAACTCGGATTGCTATGGCCATCATCGACTGTGCCACTCCACTCTGTCCACCCGCTCGCCAAAGCACTTTGGATCTCGGATGAGTGTCTGGATCTTGTCCAGGAGTGAAATCGGATAAAGGTTGAAGCATGTCGACTTGAGTTGCTAACGGCAACTGAATCGTGAAGTCAGGCGAAGGACAAAAGCCAATCGAGAGGCCTACTGGAACACCGTGGCAGTAAATTTGGAGGATGCAGCAACTCGGCATGAATATACGTCCTCTATCAGACCCTGAAGAGATTGAGTGGGCACAGTAAGTCAACCAACAATAACATCAAGGAGGTGGATGGAACTTTCAGGGTTCCTACACATTTTCCATTTAAAAATTCCATACTTTTCCAGACTCAAAAATTCCATATTTTTTCCAATACGCTGTTTTCTTCCATACTTTTCCAGACCTGGAAAATACTTAGATCAAATTCCCGTAGGAACCCTGAACCTTTTTTGCAGATGAGCAACTACAATGTTGTCAGGAACATTTTCAACAACTTCTCAAATGCGAACCTCTTCGAGGCCCGGACGCCAGCCGATCATATATCAATCCCCCGTCGATTCCCATGCTCAACGAAGAGACATCAATTGACGAGATCAAGTCCGCTGTATGATCGTTGAAGAACAGATAAGGGCCCGGAATGGATTGAGTGCCCCCCGAGGCGGTCACAGCACGTGGATACGTTCTGGCCAGCCGTCTCCACACACTAATCGGACTTTTTTGGCAATCAGAGCGCATTCCATCAGCCTGGAAAAAGGCTATGATTGTTCCTATTTACAAAAAGGGCGACAGTCAAGTATGCTAGCACTATCGAGGGATCAGCCTGCTTTCCGTGATAGGTAAGGTGCTTATGAAGATCATCCAAACCTGCCTACAAAAGCATCGGAAGCAGACAAGTCGAGAAGAGCAAGCTGGGTTTCGTCCACACCATAGTTGCTGCGACCAGATCTTCTCCCTCCATCAGTTGATGGAAGAGCGGATCTGATGTGCGAAGCAATTTGTGGTTGTATTCATCGATTTCAAATCTGCGTTCACTGGCCGTCCCTCTGGACAGCATTGGAGGTCGTACATGTGCCGCCGAAAATCATCCGTCTTCTCCAGAAGTCACAGTGGCTCTACAAGCTGCGTCAGAATCAGAAACGAAACATCTGAAGACTTCTCCATCCAAACTAGGGTTCATATTTTAGTATATTACTGTAGAAATGTAAATTGCTGTCTTATTCAGTGTTGTAACATGGGGATGCAAACACGGGGTAGGAGGATCCAAGGGTAGGGTTTATTTAGAAGAGTGAAATCAAAACGTAGTCAGACAGTCAGGGTTCGACCAGCAAACAATATCATCCAAGGCAAAGACAAAAGAGTAAGCCAATAACAGGCAATGATCAGGGCAGGCAGCACTCGTGTCCATTGTAGACATTACTATCCATCACAGTAGTTGCCAAGTCCACGTTATCCCGTGGAATTGGACTTAAAATGCATTTTTGCCCCTTTTACGTTTTGTGTTGTTTTACTACTTACACAATTATTTAAAGTATAAAACTTTGTTATTTACAATACACAGCGTCGTTTTTAATCATATTTTTAGGGGGGGGGGGGCAACCCTCAGATAGGGGGGTAGGTCACTGATACGAATTCATACAAATTGGGGAACTCGTAAAATATGTACGATTTAGATTTATTTTTGCTAAATTTTACAAATGACCTACCCCTAAACCGAACCACCGTCACTGGGATCTAGACAAAATGTACAAAATCAAATGAGTGAGGACATACAAATTCGTATGAATTAGCCACCTTTTAAAATACACACAAACTGTTTGTGAGAAAGCAATAATGCTTTCAAATTCAGTCAGGTTTATCACAAAATACAAATTATAAATGTGATTTTCCTATTTATTTAAAGTTATAGCATGATATAAACGTGAAGGAAGAAAACTCACATGAAAAACAAAATATAGCCTAATTTAATTAAAGGTGCAATAGGTCATTGTCTTCAGAAACATATTATGTTATGCTGGTTGAAAATCTCTTCACATCCCCACAGCAATCATTAAGTTAAGTCTAAATGTATTTATGTATTTAAATATTCTGTGGAAGGTAAGACCAAGAAATGTTCGTCCAATCAATATGTGCATTATTGTGGCATCTTTTGAATATTCAGTGATTACTATGGTTAATGACGTCAAGTTCACCACAGCAATATGGCGGACGGCTTACGTATAGCGGCCCATAGAAACAGTCGCTAATGAGGCATCTAGTATATCTATGTTCATCAACAACCTCCCAGCTAACAAATTTAAGTTCTGAGAAAGTTTTTCTAACGTTCTGTTTTGGTTGTGGGAACGTTATTTGGAATGTTCCAAAAATGTGGAAATGTCCAGTTTGCTTAACGTTCCTAGAACATTATTTTATGGTTAGCATAATGTTCCTACAACGTTCTTGCAACCTACATTTCACTAAAAATATAACGTTCTATGAACGTTTATTTGGAACATTCCAAGAACGTTAAAATGTCGTTTGCTTAACGTTCCTAGAACGTTATTTTGTGGTTAGCATAACTTTCCTGCAACCTAAAATTCATTAAAAATATAACGTTCTATGATCAAATGATCAAGACTATGATCAAAAGTATTGAAAGTGGCACTGAGATAAGAAAAGGAATGAGATTAGTGAGCCATAATCAGATGCCATCAGCAAGTCTTTGGTAACTTTGACCAAGGCCGTTTCTGTACAGTGAAATTTATGAACAACTGACTAGAGGGGGTCAAGGTGGTTATACAAGCTAGAGGCAACAGCTAATTATTTTTGCCATGAACGTAAGATTTGAGAAGGTGTGACAATTGTTAATAGTTGCATTTTTTGAGTTACAGCAACAATTTTTTAATGATACTTCTTTTTTTGCAGGCATATCCTTCACTGCTTTCTGCTCCATTTTGGCAGCTTTATTATTGCTTATAGTTGCACTTCTTATTCTTATGATTTATAAAAGGTAGGATCTTGCTTAATTTTTTTAATCAAATATTTTATACATTATTGAGATAGTTTTCTTGTTTTGGTTTTCATGTTTTGGTATGTGTAGGTATAAAGAACCAATCAGAAGTGTAATTATGTTTTCTGCCATATGTTTTTCACAAAGGTTATATATAACCTCAAAGCTAAAACACATTGAATAAAAGCTACAAAACCTAAGTTTTGATTTGAAATTCTTTGATTTCAAAACAATGTTTCATTTCAGTCTGCATTGTGCCTGTTGTGAGAGAATTATCATAAAAACTAACAGAGTACATAAAAGTTCACAGCTCATTTATCAATGCATTTCAGGAAACAAGCCAAGATCAGGACATTTATGCCGATGAGTCTGCAAGTACAGAGGAAAGCCAGCAGCTTCAGTCAAAGACATGTGAAGATGAGAAGACCTGCACCATTAACCCTGTATACGCATCCAAACAGAATCTCCCCGACGAAAGCATCTACGCAAACTGCTGAAGTGAAAAGTAGCATGTTTTAAACACCCGTTCATGGATTACCACTGAACAATTAGTCTCTGCATGTCATTAGTGATCATTTTAATAATTCACAAAATTCACTTCCTTTCTCTTCTCAAAAAATGGAAATTCTCCAATACCTCAACATTGAATCTACACTGAACTACCTGTATCTTTTAAAAAAAACTCATAAATCCAAGGCACTCGAGTAGTGTGAAAAAATTAAAAAGCCTTTATTCACATGGCTTTAGAATTTAAAAACAACACATTTGTGCACCGACGCGTTGCGGCTAACACACACAAGAGTTCATTTAAACAATCAGTTCATCACATGACGTAGTCACCGGAACAGTCAAATTCTAAAGCCATCTTCACACTACTCGAGTGCCTTGGATTTATTAGTTTTTTGATGATACGAAAGAATCCCGCATCCAAAGAGCACCGATTAATGGATTTTTTTACACCCCAGCAGCACTTTTTTGCATAATTGTGAATACCTGTATCTTTATTTTTAATCGTTTTTGTGAAACAATTCCCCTCACGTAATTTAAGAATTCATTTATGGGTCATTTGCACTCATAATGCATAATTAATACTGTAAATGGTATAGTACAGTGTAAGGAATATATATTTTCTTTGAGCAAGGGCTTCTTGAGTCTAAGTCTTATGATTTGCTTTTTCTCTCTCTGCATTTTTTTGTCAATTTTGTTTAAAATTATTAATGGTCTGTGGTGTGTAAAATATTGATGTATATTTCATTTACACTTTTTTGCATGCCACATTTAAGACTGTCATATCACATTCACTGTATTGTGTAGGCCTGTGTGTGGTTTTAGAAGTTCGTTGATAATTATGAGAAAAACTAGTTTGGAAACTCAAGTTCACGTTGTGCATGTCAGTGAGTTTCTGTTTCCCTTGGTAGATTTTTACACCAAAGCAATGAAGTTTATTCAAATAGTAAAGGCTGCCCATTTTTGTCTGATTTGCTGTTGAGTTTTGTGGAAAACTTTAAAAGTTATTACCCTCAAAAAGGAAAACGAAAAGTTTCATTTATCAGTATTTAATTCATTTGAAAATTAACTTAAAACCTTTTATTTGATAAAAGAATCTTCTAGATGGTTTGAAAAAAACAAGGATATTTTCTTTCATTATCTAACAGTGTTTAATGTGTGGCTTTCTACTATTTGATCTTCACAAATCTTGTTTTTGCCTACTCTTATCATATTTGGAACATTGCGTAAAAGCATGTGTGAGCAATATGGCCTTTGCACATATGGAGTAATGGAAAATGCAAATTTAAATACGGAAATAAATGGCCATTTTGAATAGCCTATTGCATTGCCATTTTGCGTATTACATTGCAAATTGAATTTTGCTATATGCTTCCATAGATTACAGACATCATGTGTCAGATTGATGATTTATCATTAAGCTACAAGCTAAGGATGTTTCAACTATTATCATCATTTCTTTTTGACCCTAATAAACCGGTAATGAATTTTCTATGGCGAGTGATACACTATACAGTTCTCATACTGTGTGTAAATAGCTGTGCTAAAACATTCATAAGTATTTTTGCATGCCAACAGATTTTGTTAAGGATGTGTCGCATCTAACAATCTTTTGTAAATGACATTTTTCTTAGTCATATTACCAAGATTTCAGATGACCGTTCACAGGTTGTTTGCTGGACTGTGAATTTTTTAGATGAAGACACCTCTTTGTGAGCTGTCATCATAATAGGTATAAATTAAGAAATGAAGTAACTTAATATCTTTTCTCTTTGAGATATTTCTTTTAGTGCAACTTTGTGTCTGTCCACGATGTGCGAACACATGAAGCATCAACACGAAAACTAAGTCTTGCTGTTTTACCCTTATTACAGCTGAAACAAATCAAAAGCTGCACATTCATTTAAGTTTGAGCATGTTAAAGTTTCCACACTCTTGTAAAGAGTACTGAATTTCATCCATAACCTTTCGTACAGTCAAGAGACAAAATCACTAAGAAAGAGAGTATAGCGAGAAAAGAAAATGTTTATAATGCATATAGAATTCAGAAAATCTGTTTCATAAACAATTGATTAAACGCGGATTTGTAAATGATATTTTATTACTCCACTGGATTTAGTCATCTTGCTCAGATAGCAGATTACACAATTCACATTTCGTTTGGCTGTATTTGTTTTAAGACTCCTCCGCAAGTCCATGCTAATCCTTGCATGGGAAAGAGAGCATGACGAGCACATACTTATTTGTTTAAGAAATCGAACATTTGACTGAACTTTTTATTATTTTGACTCCATTTCAAATGATTTCTCTTGAGGTGCTTGTCCACGGAATCTTTTTCAACACAACGACATTAAACATTAAAGAATGTTATCAGTCACTATCGCCATCTTCTTTGACTCAAATAAAGCATCTGGTGTACATAAGCATCTATAATGTGTGCATGTGTTAAACATCTTTGTTTCTCCACTTCTGTCATATTTGTTAGATGTAATGCCAACACATTTGAGAAATATGAACTTTTGGGAAGGTTATAGAAAAAAAATCAAACATAATCTTTACATAGGGATTATCTTTGCACAAAACAAATTGACTATATAAAAATAATTGAATTATGAAATGCATAAGTGTGCGGCATTTGGCAAAAGAGAATGTTTGCTATAATGAGCACATGAGAATCGTAAATACTATTTTTTCCACCAGAGATAATCGATGAGTCTGTTTACCTTTTGTTTTTGAATAGTTTTCAGGTGATGAGTTCATTCTGATTGTGGTCAAACATGCAGTGCATAGGAATTTATGAACAACTACAGCGTAAAAAATCCACTTTAGCCAGATTTGCTAGAGGGACTATGTCACCTTGTTGTAATGTGATTATGATTAAGAAACATAACATTACACTACACACCCTTGAAAAGGTTATAGACATACTCTTTTATACAGGAAATATGTTTGCATGCGAGACACAACAGACCGATCCCTGGTAAGTACACCTAAAAAGGCTAGATATCTTGACTTTCTATTCAGCTAGGCCTTGTGCACCGTTGTGAAATATAAGCCACAAAGTTTTCCATAGCGTTACACTTTGAAAGCAGAACAGTTGTATTGGTTTCCACGATTGCATTCTTTATGATTGAAATTTGTTCCCCATCCAGCTGTAATTGATAGCCCTCAATTCATATACTCGCACAATCTTAAAATATGTTCTACATGAAGATAAAGCCATCAGCATGATCTACATGGAAAGTGCAACATGTGCAATAAAATAAAAACCCAACCACTGGGAAAACTAACGAGCAAATGTTTAAAATCGTTTAAAAACTGCCTGTATTCACTTATGAGAGATGCCTCAGTCAACAAGAAACAATGCAGCTGCAAAATCTGGCCTCATAAAACCATATGTGCTTGACATCATTAAAATGTAATTACCTAACTTAATCATTAGCCTACAAATAACACAAAAACGAAAGTACTGAAATCAAGGTTTTGATTTTGATTGGCTTTTGTGAGCAAACACTACATTTCCCAGGGGAATGTAATACTTTTCCAAGAGAATGCAAAATGCAAATGTTTTGTTAGCAAACACAAAAGCATTGAAATATATTTTTTAGATATTTTATCTATTTTCATAAGTGTTAAAGAATGCAGACTGTAAAGCAGTACTTGTCCATTCCTGTCACAATGAGTGGTTCACCCATAGCTTCCTCATTTCTTTGTCAGTGCCTGCTTCCTCCATATCCAGAACGAAATAAACACTGTTAATTCTATAAATGCTTGTTGAAACAGAATCAGCAAATTGCATCGTTTTAGGTTCTTATTTCAGTATACCACTCACTAAATAACTTTAATGTGAACTTAACATTGTATTTCATTTGTGCAGTTTAATATAATTTGCACAGACACCTGAATACTGCAAAGTGAAAATGATAACAGTCTAGACACATTATTTAAGCATAGACTGAAGCACAAAAATATACAAAATTCATCTCACGCTTTGTTACAATTTTTACATTTATCACTAGTAGACAAGGCACTTATATATATAAAAATGTCACAGATAATGATGGTATTCATGCAACCATTATCACAGATCACGAGAGAAATGATGCCTGATGATAAAATTTAAAAAAAAAGATATTCATCTTCCACCAGGCTAACGTTCCAGGAAATGTGGTTCCCAAGAAGTCATTTCAAGCAATACTGCCACCCTTGCGTTTTACTCATGCACCAGTCTCATTTCGCATATGCAAACTTGTTAAATAGTGTATCCGTCTTTCGCACAGAACATACAGTGAAGAATGCTCAAGTCAACAAGGTTTAAACTCCAGAATAGATCCAAAATAGGACATACAGAGGTAGTGTGACTAAATCCATCAGCTTCAGTAGTATTGCATGTTCTAAGGTTACAATCACACTGCAAGAATCGGTGCTCAATTCTGATATTTTGGTCTGATCTGATTTTTATATGGCTGTTCACATTATAATTTTTAAATGTGGCCAATGTCAGATTCCAGTGTGATATGTCACATGAATTCAGATATGATCATACAGACTGGAGTCGTATTGCAAAACATCTGACCTAAATCAATTTAGGACCACATAAGCAGCCTAAAACAGATGCAAAAAGTTCAAATTCCATGTGGTTTGTGCAGTTCACACTGTCATTGAAATAAAACGATGTGGGTCACATGTGGGAACCATTAAAAAAAATTATAAAAATCAAATGGGCCACATTTTTGTAGTGTGAATGTAGCCAGTATGAGTTTGAATCAAAATACCCTCATGTCATTCCAAACCTTTAAAACTTATTTCTGTGAACCACAAAACAGGGTATTTTGAAGAATGGTAGCCATTAACGTCCACTGAGTAAAATACACAACTTTGACTTCCTGGGTGAATGGTCCCTTTAAATCTTTTAGGTTTGTGTTTGCATGTCTTTGTTTAGATTTGAGGGTGAATAAAATGAAATTGTGGTCCATTCAGCATACATCATGATGCCACTTCACTATGTATTTTTTATTTGGATTCTATTCATTTTCATAAGGACAAAAACTTCTGAAACATTCCTCAAAATGTGTCTTCCACAGAACAAAGCTTGTTCTGTACGAGTTTGGAAAGACACAATGATGAGTAAATGATGATGAAATCAATTACCTACAAAAGTTAACCTTGCTCAGTTGCACAGAAACATAAGCTATGATGGTGTTGGAGAACCACTTTTCTTTCAAGTATAATATTAAAATAATAGAAAACAAAGATTCTTCATCCAGAGTTTCTTAAGATGTACCTTTAATGCTCAGTATTGTCTCCATGTTGCCCTCCAGAAAATTTCAACAGGTTATTCTTTTCCAAACATGGGTTTTATCAAGCACTACAGCTGAACTCAATGGGGTTTAATAGTCTACAAACATCAGCAGGTCAGCATGGAACTGTGCATACTTCTCCACAGTCTCATGGTCTGCTGAGGGTCACGCTGGTGCACCAGGAGCAGGTCTTTGTGTACACAGGGGTTCTCTCTGTCTTGTTCCCGAATGTCAAATGTCCTGAAACCATCATGTTTCGTTGCAGTGATTCCAAGTGCCTTGAAGCACATCCCATTGTAGACGTCATCAATTGGGAAAAAGGGTATGTAAAAGGAAACGTGGTAAAGAGACGGAAGAAGATTTCCAGAAAAAAGGAATCCACCGCCACTAGCATAAGGAGGGTAAGGACCATCATAGAACGAATGAGGAACATAATATTTTATTTTAGGGTCCCGTAACGGGCTGGCATCAGTAATTACCTGCCCGGTGTACAACACCGTGGCCTGTTCTGGCTCAAGAGACTGCAGATGATTCAGTATTGCTCGAGTGTTAGCAAAAACATCATCGTCACCCTTAAAAATAAAAGACACGCGAGTACAGTTATGAAGCATCCACTTGAAGAACACGTGCTCCTTGAGAGTCAGGTTGTAAAAGGAGTCGTGAAAATCCCAGACGAGGAGATCTTGAAACTGCTGAGCTTCAAATGAAACCAGTTTGTCGAGACTGGGATCATCTGCAGATGATCGGCCCAGCAGAAAGACAGTTCGTACCTGAAGTCCGTTTTCATACAAGCCTTCTCTTCCCCATGTCTCTCGGACTGCTTGGCGCCTCTCGAAGTTCTTTGAAATGGATTTGATTGCAAAAAGGAGGAAAATCTGATCCGGTCTGCTCTCTGATGCACATTTGTCAGGCTGATCAATAAGAAGCGGTGGGTCTCGACACTCCATGCCTCTAAGGAAGTCTCCATAAAGTGGAGGGTACGACTGAATATCCTGAATGTTGGTTTGTAGTGACTCAAAATTCTCTGGCTGACAGTGAAACTTGTCATGTGGGTCTTTGTGCATATGATTGTCGATGGAGTCAAACTGCCTGAGGAGAGAATGAAACTTCCGGTTCCAGAAGGCACCATTTTGGGGAATGTCTTTTCTCAAAGTCTCAGAAATAGCTAGTGGTCGGTTTTCATACGGCATATCACTTTTGGTTTTGATAGTGCTCATCACTACAGTTGTTGGTTTTCTAGATGTGGCAGCTGGAATCGAAAGGATCTTAGCCAAGTATTTTTGGCTGTGTTCCACATAATTTACCTTGGAAAAGATGAGGAGAATGCAAAAGCTGCTAGCTAGTGCTACGATTAGTAATTTTATATACTTCTTTTGCATTTTACAACAACTCTGAGAAGCAAATAAGGATGTTGGTCTTTACAGGAAATGGTGGGGATCGACACTACAGAATGTACTCGTGTTAAACATTCATCTTCCACTGAATTCAGTTTCTTCAATCATATTCCCATTGATGTCAAGTTCAGCTGTGAGCCTAGCAGACACAAGAAACAGTAACGCAAGTGAGATTACAAGAATGTGACAGTTAAACAGTTTGTGTAGCTTTTCAAATTATATGAAAACATCATGCATACAAAATAACACCAGACCATTTCCTCTGTGGTTTGTGTGAGTGATAAATGTTGTCGGTCTGAGTCTTGCTTTAACATTAATGAACGTCTCGGTTACGTCCCCGATGGAGGGAACGGAGACGTTATGTCGTGACGACATAGGGGGTTTACTTGGAAGCCCCAATCATCTCTGACTAAAGAGAAAACGCCAATGAAATTGGCTAGTGGATTTTGCATACCTGAGCCACTCCCCGTACATACGGGTATAAAAGGGCGACAGGTGCATCCACTCATCAGGTTTCTACCCGCTGAGGAGCCAAGAACGAGTCCTCGGCAACCAGCGATGGTTCAAGATTGTGGCATGGGGACATAACGTCTCCGTTCCCTCCATCAGGGAACGAGGGTTACGTACGTAACCGAGACGTTCCCTATCTGTCGGTCACTACGAGTTATGTCGTGACGACATAGGGGTCATATGGAAAGCGCCACAACCTGAACCCCGTCACGACCTTGTGCATGCAGATGTTGACAAGCTAGTGCGTGACAGACAAATGCCATGCGAAGGTCGCAACCTTCCCATCGCCCCAGCGCAAATTCGCTAACCTTGGTGCCCGCAGGGACCACTGAGTACATTGCCGCTGGAGATAGCCAAGCCGCTGTTCCTTTCCCCAAGAAATCGGAAGGGATTTCGACCTTCTATGAAAGACTGCTTCAAGTCTTTCCTATTTGTTGTTACAGCCTGGCAGTAACGACGGGGAAGCGAGCCTTCCGGAGAAGGGCGCTACGGAGGCCACATCCTGCCCGAAGGGAGGTAACATGTGAAGACACTGATATGGACTGACCCAGGCCTGGGGCAGTACTACATACGACTGGACCCTGGGGCAGATCCTACCTAGGAGTAGGGAGGAGGGCTGCCAGCAGGGCCTGACAGAACTCTGCCAAAGGGAAGACACGGGTTTACCGTGAGGGAAACCGTACCGTGGACGAATACACGTGTGGGATTACCCGAAGGGAATCAGGCCATACGGACACCTAGCCGAGTACAGGGGCTGACCGGAGACCCGGGCGAGCTAGCACCAGTACTGGGCCTGGCGTCAGACTGCTCCGCCCAGTCTGACTGCCGGGGGTGCTGGAGGTCTCCACCAGGGTTCGCCGTCCGGGGAACTGAACTGGAGGAGGAAACAGGCGCTCGTATCCCCGGGTGAGGGGGAATGGCGCAGCAAGCGTGACACCGGCCAACTCTTCCCGCCACTTACCTGTTACCCAACACACGGGAAGAGACTGGCTCCACGCGGAGACTGTAAAATCTCGCGAAGGTGTTCGGTGTCGCCCAGCCCGCAGCTCTACAGATGTCTGCCAAAGAGGCGCCGTGCGCTAACGCATAGGAGGAGGCAACACTCCGTGTGGAGTGAGCCCTCACCCCAAGGGGGCACGGCTCGCCTTGGGATTGGTATGCCAAGGTGATGGCCTCCACTATCCAGTGGGCCAACCTCTGCTTGGAGACAGCCTTCCCTTTCTGCTGACCTCCGTGGCAGACAAAGAGCTGCTCAGAGCTTCTGAAGCTCCGGGTGCGGTCCACGTATATGCGCAATGCTCTTACGGGACACAGCAACGCCAAGACTGGATCTGCCTCCTCCGAAGGCAGTGCTTGCAGGTTCACCACCTGATCACGGAAGGGCGTGGTGGGAACCTTGGGCACGTATCCAGGCCGGGGTCTCAGGACAACGTGAGAGTAGTCTGGCCCGAACACAAGGCACTCTTCGCTCACCGAAAATGCTTGGAGGTCCCCGACCCTCTTGATGGAAGTGAGCGCGGTCAGGAGCGCTGTCTTAGCCGACAGGAATTTCAGCTCGACTGAGTCCAGCGGCTCAAAGGGACCCCTCTGAAGTCCCGCCAGGACGATAGAGAGGTCCCAGGAGGGCATCAGGGGTGACCTAGGCGGATTCAACCTCCTGGCACCCCTCAGGAACCTCACGATGAGATCATGCTTTCCCACGGACCGGCCGTCCACTGCATCGTGATGGGCCGCGATAGCAGCCACATACACCTTCAAGGTGGAGGGTGACAGCCTACGCTCCAACCTTTCTTGCAGGAAAGAAAGCACTACTCCAATCGTGCATCTTCGGGGGTCTTCCCGGCGAGAAGAACACCAGTTCGCGAACAGACTCCACTTCAGAGCATAGGCTTGCCTTGTTGAAGGAGCTCTAGCCTGAGTGATGGTGTCTACCACGGCCTGTGGTAGACCACTTAAGTCTGCCGCGTCCCGTCCAGGAGCCACACATGGAGGTTCCACAGATCTGGACGCGGGTGCCATATGGTGCCGAGCCCCTGAGAAAGGAGTTCCTTCCTCAGAGGGATACGCCAGGGAGGGGCTGTCGCGAGGAGAATGAGTTCCGGAAACCAGGTCCGGGTGGGCCAATACGGCGCGACCAGCAGGACCTGCTCCTCGTCCTCCCTGACCTTGCACAGTGTCTGTGCGAGTAGGCTCACTGGGGGAAATGCATACTTGCGTAAAGCCCGAGGCCAGCTGTGTGCCAGTGCGTCTGTGCCGAGGGGCCCCTCGGTCAGGGAGAAATATAGCTGGCAGTGGGAGGACTCGCGGGAAGCAAACAGGTCTACCTGAGCTTCCCCGAATCGACTCCAGATCAGCCGGATCGTCTCGGGATGGAGTCGCCACTCTCCGGGAAAAGTGAGCTGTCGTGAGAGCGCGTCGGCCGCACGGTTGAGCTCCCCCGGAATGTGGACAGCGCGCAGCGACCTGAGCTGCGTGTGACTCCAGAGGAGGAGATGGCGGGCGAGCTGTGACATGCGGCGTGATCGTACACCTCCCAGCCGGTTGATGTACGACACAGCCGCAGTGTTGTCCGTACGGACCAACACATGCTTGCCTAGCAGCAGTGGCCGAAACTGCCGCAAGGCCAGATGCACTGCCAACAGCTCCAGGCAATTGATATGCCAAAGCAGTCGAGGCCCTGTCCAGAGCCCCGAGGCTGCCTGCCCGTTGCATGTAGCGCCCCCGCCCGTGCTGGAGGCATCTGTTGTGACAACAACATGCCGGGACACTTGTTCTAAGGGCACCCCGGCCCGTAGAAAGGCAAGGTCCGTCCAGGGGCTGAAGGAGCGGCGACACTCGCGTGTGATACTTACCCGAAGTGAACCGCGGCGCCATGCCCACCTCGGGACTCGGGAGTGCAACCAGTGCTGGAGTGGTCTCATATGAAGCAATCCGAGCGGCGTGACCGCAGCTGCGGATGCCATATGCCCCAGGAGCCTCTGAAACTGTTTCAGTGGCACCACAGTCCTGCCCCTGAAGGAACTCAGGCAGTTCAGCACTGATTGGGCGCGCTTGTCCGTGAGGCGCGCCGTCATACTCACCGAGTCTAACTCCACACCGAGAAAAGAGATTCTCTGCACAGGGGAGAGCTTGCTCTTTTCCCAGTTGACCCGAAGCCCCAACTGGCTGAGGTGCCGTAACACCCGCTCCCTGTGATCGCACAACTGCTCTCGGGACTGGGCCAGAATGAGCCAGTCGTCGAGGTAGTTGAGGATCCTGACGCCCACTTCCCGTAGCGGGGCAAGGGCGCCTTCTACGACCTTCGTGAAGACACGGGGAGACAGGGAGAGCCCGAAGGGGAGGACCTTGTACTGCCATGCCCGACCTTCGAACGCAAACCGTAGGAACGGTCTGTGTCGCGGAAGGATCGAAACATGAAAGTAAGCATCCTTCAGGTCGATCGCTGCGAACCAATCCTGGGGCTGAATGCACCTGATCATACGCCTGTGCGTCAACATCTTGAACGGAAGCCTGTGCAGGCTCCGGTTCAAGACTCGCAAATCCAGGATTGGCCGAAGACCACCGCCTTTCTTGGGTACGATGAAGTAAGGGCTGTAAAACCCCTGCCTCATCTCGGCTGGAGGGACCGGCTCGATTGCATCCTTTGCCAGGAGGACAGCAATCTCCTCGCGCAAGACAGGGGCGTTCCGAGGTACCACTGAGGTCTCGAGAACGCCGCTGAACTTGGGAGGTCGCCTGGCGAACTGAATCGCATAGCCGAGTCGAATTGTACGCGTGAGCCACCGAGACGGGCTGGGCAGCGCAAGCCACGCTTCCAGACGTCGTGCAAGGGGCTCCAACGGCACAATCGACGTACCTGTGGTGGTGCAGCGCAGAGGAGTATGGCTGGATGATACAGAAGGCAGCGCGTTCTGAAGCACCCTTACCGAACTCCCTGGGTCCCAAAGGGTACTGGCTAGAGGTGCGTGGGGAGGCACTGCGTCCCCAACGCGCACTCTCCTGGCCGCTGGCAAGATGGGTCGCGGGCGAGAGTGAGGAGGCAGCGCGTCGCACACTGTCAACCCGCGAACCTGATAACCTGGAGGAAAAGGAAATTGCTCTTTCTGTGACATTGTGGGTACCGCTGGCCCTTGGGCCAACGGCGGAACAGAAACAAAAGGGAACACAAGATTCTCCACCCGGCCCTCCTCCGGGGGAAGGAGCGGCGCTGTCCTCGCCGTCTCCTGAGAAAGAGCAAATTCCATCATCTCCAGGTTGCCCGCGTCAGGGCCGCTTCATCGCTCTCCTGGACGACTTGGGGCCCGGCTGGGACGCGGGGGGCGCCGCCCTCCTGCGAGAGGCTCGACGCGCCGGCCCAGGTGTTGATTCGGCACGGGGCGGAGCAGCTCTGGAGGACGCAGGGGGGCGCCCACGGCGGCGAGCAGACTGAGGCCTGGGCCCGGGGGCAGCTGTTGCAGGTGCCTCACGCCGGGGCAGGATGTGCTGGATCGCCTCTGTCTGCCTCTGCACCGCCGAGAACTGCTGAGCAAATCCCTCGACGGTGTCGCCGAACAGCCCAACCGGGGAGATGGGAGCGTCGAGAAAGCGTGCTTTGTCGACATCCTTCATCTCCGCCAGGTTGAGCCAGAGATGGCGCTCTTGGACCACCATGGTAGACATCGCCTTCCCGAGGGACCGCGCCGTGACTTTCGTCGCTCGTAGAGCGAAGTCAGTTGCCGTGCCGGGTCGGAACTACCCTCGTGCATTTGTTTGAGTGCCTTGGCTTGGTGAACCTGCAGGATAGCCATGGCATGCAGGGCAGAGGCTGCCTGGCCCGCAGCACTATAAGCCTTGGCCGCAAGAGCAGCCGTCAGCTTACAGGCTTTGGACGGGAGACGCGGGCGATTCCTCCAAGTGGCGGCGTTTCGCGGGCACAAGTGCACCGCGACCGCTCTCTCCACCTGGGGAATGCCCACGTACCCCCTGGCAGCCCCGCCATCGAGGGTAGTGAGGACGGAGGAGGCAGACGAGCGGCTTCTGGCCGTGAAAGGGGCCATCCACGACTTCGTCAGCTCCTCATGCACCTCCGGGAAGAAAGGCACTGGAGTAGATCGCGGTTGTGAGCCGTGCCCCACTCCGAGAAACCAATCATCCAGCCGCGAGGGCTCGGGACTGGGCGGTCTGTTGACCTCAAGCCCGATGCTCGCGGCTGCCCGGGCAAGCATGGCCGTCAACTCTGGGTCCGGTGCAGGGGAGGCGACCACACCCGAAGGGGGCAGCCCCTCTGCACCTTCATCCTCAGAGGACGAAAGCCCGTCCCCCGATGCTGCGATCGACATCCTATCCTCGGGTGGCGCACCGAATGAAATGCTGGGCGCCCCGTGGGACGGACCAGCGAAATCACCCGGGAACCGGACGGGACATTCGCTGCGTGAGGAGTAAGAGGTCCGTGGGGACGTACCCGGCGGAGAGGCTCTTACTGTGACCCTCAGATCTCCCAGAGCGCCAACCGGCGGTCCTCTGCTCGAGCCAGAGAGACCGGGGCGGGTGGCGGCAGAGGGTGCCAATCCTTTCAAAAAGGAAAGGCAAGATCGCAGCGACGTCATGCTCATACGCCCACAACAGGCGCATGAGTCATCCACGAACGCAGCTTCAGCGTGCTGGAGACCCAGACACTGAAGACAACGATCGTGTCCGTCATCCGCGGACAGGAAACGACCGCAACCAAGAGGACACGGACGAAACGGCATCTTGAAAAAGACGCGATCGTCCGTGATTTTGCTCTTTTAGAATTTGCTCTTTTAGTTGAAGTGCCCAGGGGAATCGCTGGAGAAGGGACTCCGCTGTTTGCACCGTGACGCCAACCAGGAACAAAAACAAAGATGAGGCTTGTGGAGAATGGCACAACCGTCTTCATCCACTTGGCTCCGAAGCAAAAATCTGATGAGTGGATGCACCTGTCGCCCTTTTATACCCGTATGTACGGGGAGTGGCTCAGGTTTGCAAAATCCACTAGCCAATTTCATTGGCGTTTTCTCTTTAGTCAGAGATGATTGGGGCTTCCAAGTAAACCCCCTATGTCGTCACGACATAACTCGTAGTGACCGACAGATAGGGAACTGGCTAACAGTTATGGTGCAGTTCACTTGAATTAAAATTCTGTCATCATTTACTAAACTTCCTGTTAGTCCAAAGCTGCATGCATGCATTTCTTTCTTTAACTATATGGACAAAAGAAACCAAAACATTTTTCAAATTCAAATTTCAGTCATACAGGTTGGAACGACATGAGGGTGATTAATGATGACAATTTTCATTTTTGAGTGCACTATACCTCTTACATAATACTGACTGAAACTGAAGATAGAGCTTTGTCAACGGCAATAATACCATGCATCAAAATTATTAGTTTGTTCTTACTGTATGCATTAATAGACATCATTTTTGTATGTGGATCTAAAATTAAACACAACCTTTTAATTTATTGGAAAATTGGTCTCAGGTGATTAATTAAATAGCACAGGTTCTAAAATGAAGTACATTTCAGTCCCAAGAGGACACTGCTTTGAGCTCAGGGACAGATGATATACAGCACCCAAGAGAAAGTGAATGCTATACAGTCTTAAAACCCCTGTAGATACTCCTTTAGTAAATATTTCTATTGTAAATAGATTATTGTCCTTCTGGAGGTGTATTCAGAATATTTTTGATCTGGCGCATGATTTATAAGTGTAAGCTCTTCATCCTGATCTATTTCTTCAGCATTTGGCATATACAGCAAAACTGGCCTCGTTTTTAATTGATAGTGCAGATAAAATGAGGTTTATTGTGGCTAAGCCTTTCCTTTTGAGTATCATTGCAAGTTTTGTATGGGTGCAATATAGGCTACTGTCAGTTTGATAGAAAAATGACACTAAGCTTTTGAACAGAATAATGAGGCAAAGCATAACATGGCTTACCGTGTGAGCGTCTATAAATATTCAGTCCAAACTGCTTGTCTTGACAAGAGGAAACCACGTTGTTGCCTGCCACCAGAGTGTGCGTGCTGTTCCACTGTAGTAGGCTATATAGGCAAAAGCAAATAAAGCGCTACGTCGACCTGCCTCTTTATTCTCCATCAGCACCTGACTGTCTGTGATTGGTGATCATCTGCCAACACACCTAGGATGTATTCCAGGAAGCAGGTTGTGACATACCGGGGTAAGTTTGAGGATAAGTGAGCGGATGACCTCAGCTTTTGTTTTCAAAATAGGAGGTTACTACTTTCAGGGTACATAAGTAACCGTAATAACTTGCACTCTGAAGAAGTTACAATTACACAGTAACTACACATAACAAGAGGGTAACAAGGCATCGCTTTAGATTACAGGCCGAGGATGTTACACTTACACAGTAACTACATATAACAAGGGTGTACGCTTGCACAGTAGTTAAGAAAAAGTTTGTAGTACATTTTATTCTACTTTCCTCAACCCACATACGCAAGCCCAAAGTGCACCAACAGCACTACAGCTATCAAAAAACATCAATTATACAGTAATTATACGTGTTGTGTATTATGCTGTTATATATCCTGGGAGGAGCTGGAAACAGGTCATTTCCACTGTATTGCACCTCGACAGTGCAATGCTGGTGTCCTGACTCGCTGCTGAGATGACCATAAGCAACACTCTTTCATCAGGCAAATTTTCATATGGAAATTTCTAAACCAAATTATATCAGAAGCTCATCACGTAACTGCCCCATACTTACAGCTGAGTTCAGCAATCTCCATGATCCCACATACATACATAAGTAAATAATATAGCTTATATTCTTTAGTAAACTGTGGTAAAATTTATAAAGACTATGGTGGTTTTTAACTTCACTATAATTACTAAATTATACTATAGTATACTACAGTTTACTATTTGTATCAATGTCATGTAAGATATTAAATTGTTGATATCAGAAATGAACATTGTCACTAGTGACAATTTAGTTGTTGATATCAAGAACAGACATTTTTACTAGTAAGAATTGTATTTCTGTGAAATTGGAATTTCAACTAGTAAGAAATTCATTCTTGATATCAACAATTGATTTTGAATGGCAGCCTATGGTGACATTTAACTAGTGAAAATACAATTACAGATATCAACAATTTAATTGTTGATATGAAGAATTAGCATTTTAGCTAGTGAAAATTGAATTGTTGATATCAAGAATTAACATTGTTACTAGTAGAAATATAATTCCTGATATCAAGAATTAACATTTTAACTAGTAAAAACTGAATTGTTGATATCAAGAATTCATATCCTGAGAAGGAATAAAAGTCAAAACGGCTTGCCATAGAGCGCGGGCGGAGTTCATGTAGTACTCCAAGTGGACAGTGTCGCATCTGAACAGCAAGTCTTTGCGGTGTAAAGAGAGCTACAGTATCCATACTAATGTCAGCATACCACCGAAGGATGAACCACATCTAGGAGTAGCTGTCAACGCAAGAGCCTGAACGGGATGTACAGGTTATTAACCTGGATTGTACCCCCCCCCCCCCAAAAAAAAACATAAAACCACAGCTGCCTAACACACTACAGAATGAAATATGCACCTTGACTGTCCTGTTTCCACCAAAACTGTTCATTGGGAGCTTCACAAGGTCGACTGCTATGCCCAAACCTTTGGTCACTTGTGCTAATGCTGAGGAATACCCAACCATTGGACCACGTGGTTCAATCATTGTACTGGTGCCATGTATCAGCTTGTTAATGCACCAGTACACACAGCACGACTGGTGACAGAGTGAAGTTCATCTCCCATGACCTGCACAATCACCAGATCTGAATATTATTGAGCCACTTTGAGGGAGTGATCTGGCCACTGTTCTGCAAGATGAATGGCTCAGAATCCCCCTGGCATGTAAAGCACTTACATCTGTAATTCCCAAGATGAACTGATGCTGTACTGGTGGTGGAAGGAAGCCCTACACCATACTAATAATTATTGTGGTCTAAAACCAGGTGTTACAGTTTCATTGCCCAACCCCTGTATTTATTTCTAAGTTAGCAATTTTGAGTATTGGCATTATATATGCACATTATACATATAATTTACGCATTTACTTATTCTCGGAGATAAAATCCTTTTTTTATTGTGTAAAACTGTTGAATTTGTTTGTTTCACAAACTCCAGTCTGTGTTACATTGGTGCTACAGTACTTGTCCTTTAAAATCTTAAGCATATGCCCTAAATCACATGACTTGATAGAAGTGACATAATTTCTTTGGAGGGAAAGCAATTCATGGAAGACATACATTTTTTTTCTTCATTTTAGAAGACTTTTTTAATAGTCTTAACACACACATACATTTTATATATATTATACATTAAGAATTTTAATAATGTTAATCTTTTAATTATCAATTAATTAATCAGTTGATTAATTTTTTACTTTTATCACATCTGTTTAGCTCACAATCCACCAAACAGTGGGAATGACCCTTAATTATATTTGTACTTTATTCAGGAAATAAACTTTATGAGACTAAAAGTCACCATATAAATACATATTTAAAACATCTGCGATTCGAATATTGCTTTACCAGAAATTATCTTCCAGGAAACCATTAGTAAAGCATTTTAATCGCTAGATGTGTCATAACAAAAAGCTTCTTTCCCATGTTTGTTCTTACAAACAGAATTGAAAGGGTAAACAAGTTCTGTATGTGAAGAGCATGCATTAACAATTTGCTGTTGAGTGAGAGAACAAAGATATGACAATAGACTCAAAATGGATTTATAAATGAACAAGTAATGCTTCAGTCAGCATGTTGATAATGAAGACTAACATGCTATATTATACAACTCATAATGAGTTCTAAAATGACCATTTGTTTTGAACCTGAGTGCACCGTGATATAGTGTGTCTAAAGAACATTCAAAACTGGCACATGCAAATTTATAACCATCTCCATAATCAAAAACTGGCAAAAAGTAGCAGAAACTACACTTTTTTGCCTCCATAGGCTTTATTTCTAATATGCAATCCCAGTTTCACCTTGTGTTTAAACTGTAACTGATTTACATGAGATTGAAAAGATAAAGATTATTCAAATATAAAACCAAGATATCTGTATTCTGGCACTAACTCCTTTACAGTGCTCTGTATAGCTGTAACCAGTATAGAGTTTGTCCTTTATTTAACCAGGAAATCGTTGATCATATCTTTTGAATAAGAAAATGCTTAACTTTAGTTCCTCTTCAGGAACTCGAGCTGCGTCCGAGATTGCATTGGGGAACGACTCCAGCATGAGCGGCTCTGAATATCGTTTGCAACCTATGGATGGGCACCTCATGGCGTCATGGACGGGGTGACGTAACGACCAGCTGGTATAAAAGCACATGCGGTGAAACCGGAGTGAGCTTTTTGTCATTCAGCGAAGCACTCTGTGTGTTTATCTGTCTGATATTTTCTGTTGTGAGTCTTATTTAGTGTTGTTTGTCCTCACTATTATAAGCTCCCTGATATCTTTTGCATATGAGCTAAGAGGTATGTCTAAAAGATATCTGCGATTCCTCCCTGCAAGCATTGCATCACTGCAGGTGGCACACACAGCTTGTGCGCGTTCTGCTTGGGAGCGGAGCATGCACAGTCGGCTCTCGAGGGGGCCGGCTGTCTGCATTGTGAACGTTTGCCAATGCACGTGCTCCGCTCCCGGAAGGCTCTCTTCGATGAGAAGGGAGCCTTCACCAGCCTTCCCCGCGGTGCTGGTGGGCCCCGAGAAGGCTCTGGTAATGGAACAAGAAGTAGATACTCTCTTGAGGAAGGAGGCCATCGGGGTGGTCCCTCCTCACAAAAGAGAGTCAGGGTTCTAAAGCCGGTACTTCATAGCTCTGAAGAAGGATGGAGGGTTGCGTCCGATTTTAGATCTGCGTCGATTGAACCGCTTAGTCATGTGACTGAAGTTCAAAATGCCTACTCTCAGAGGAAGTTCCTGAGGTTTGCTTTCGAGGACGAAGCTTACCAATATTGGGTTCTTACTTTCAGCCTAGCACTCTCACCCCGCATTTTTACAAAGTGTGTGGATGCTGCGTTAGCGCTGTTGCAGCTGCAAGGCATCCGCATACTCAACTACATCAACGAATGGTTGATTCTAGCTCATTCAGAGCAGATGACAGTTCAACATCGAGATGTCCTTCTTACTCACATGAAAGTGCTGGGGTTAAGACTGAGCGCCAAGAAAAGTTGCTCAGACGCAGCTTGAATTTCTGAAGAGGAGCGTCTCTAGGTTACGTATATAACACTAGTTCCTCGAGGGAACGAGATGCTGCGTCTCAAAACCACACTTTCGGCATTCCTGCCAGCGCTTGCTTCATTCCTAGAAGCTGACGACGGTTTCACCGCACGTGCTTTTATACCAGCTGGTCATTACGCCACCCTGTCCGTGACTTCTCACCCATCCATTGGATAGTTTGCACACAATATTCAGAGCCGCTCATGCTGGAGGCTTTCCCCAATGCAATCTCGGACGCAGCGTCTCGTTCCCTCGAGGAACTAGGGTTACATATGTAACCTAGAGACGTTTTCTTAGCTTTACAAAAAGATCAATGATTTTCATAGCAAACGTAAATGTTACATATATTTACCAATGACTCATGAACAATCAGAACTGATTACAAGAAAGGCGTAAAAAAAACAAAAACTTGTTTCTCCCTTTTTGGGAAGTCAATAAAACCACACTGTATAGGTTGAATCAGTCCTTTTACTCTTTCTTCTCCATATGTCAAAATAAAAAACAGGAAAAGCATTTCAAATCATTTTTCAAGCTTAGTCTACGCAGGAATCAGCAAGCAAAAAAATAAGCAGAGATACAAGGTATAGTATTTCCGATAAGAATAAAAATACATATGCCACTATTAAAGAATTGAACAGAATGAGCAAAGGTTTTTGTGCTCAGTAATACAGGTGCTCCGTGTCAGCCTGAGCACAAGGTATTTCTGAAGCTTGGTGTGCACAGCACCCCGTAATATTACTGTAGCTGGTTTCAGCTCTCATGCAACACTCCCTCAAATCTCATTTAAACAACCAACCTTCCTTCCTTTCTTTAGTGTTCTCTGAGGCCTGGCGGTACGGCCGTGTCATAGAGAGAGAGAGAGAGATAAAGCAAGAGCGTTAAGGCACTGAGAGTTGAGTTGGTGGTAAAAGAGGGCGATAGTCCACCATCATACTGAAGTCACGGTGTTAAAGGCACGAGGCAGAGCGAGCGGCAAGGAGCAGAGGGGAGGAAGAGGATCTTAGCGAAGGTCGCTTTCATCATCTTGTATGGATTTCTTGATACGAAGCAGCATGGTGGTGAGCCACTGATCCAGTCGTGAGATGGTGTCATACTCTTTTACCTAAAAGATGGAGAGAAATAACAGTGAAAATGACAAACAGCCCTGCTACTGTTACTATGAATTGACGTGACAGCCATTGATAGGCATGTCACGTGGGTAGCTTAACTGTTTTTTAGTGGAACTAGGAAGCTATGGTAGTGAAACTTTGCTTCTCTAGTGAAATGAAAATTGTTTAAGAGGTTTTATTAAGAACAGAAAGGGCAAGTAAGCACTTGTCTTACAGCGTCAGTATATGTATCCACATTCTGCTCCTCAAAGGCATCTAAAAGTTTCTGTAAAAAAAAAAAAAAAAGAACATGTTAAGCACATAATTTATCCATCATCCATCTGTCAGGACCACAATACCGCTGCTGTTACCCAACACACTTCACAGACATAATGATTGTGGTCTAATCACAGTACTTTCACATCACTGGCATGATACTTTTCCACAAATGAGAATAAATTCTTTCAGCAGATATTATTTTTGCACTTTTTAATGTCACTGCATTAAAAATGACAACAAGCCAATCTAGAAGCACAGCTGCAGAGCAAAGTATACAAAACCAGTTTGCCATGTCAATTGATAAATCACCAAAATGGCATGTTTTTACTAGCTAAAAATACAGCAACCTTAATAACTCGGATCAAAAATTACTACTGTACAAAAAAAATCCAGTATTATAAAAAACCATTAGCCATAAAGTTTTATGGAATACTTTAATATGGATGAATAAATAAAAATAAATTGAATGAATAAATAAATGTATGAATAAATAATTATATACATGCGGTATTTATAAAAAAAACGGGTTTGTTCAGTTCGTCAGTATGGGCAATGAATTACCAAATAATAATTAAACAATCAAAAAGCAAATACATAAAAATAAAGTGATGATAATAACAGTTACGATGATAATGCGATATATTTTATTTTGTGATATGTCATTTTGTGCCAACATCCAGGCTTACCTTCACCAATTTGCATTCACGTGAATCTGAAAAGGCTGGAAACATTTCCTCATACTTCTGCACGGCAAGCTACAAGGGCAGCATGAAGGATAAAGTATATGAAAGGGAAATGCAAATGACACAGCTGTTTTCCATCAGCTTGTTAAAAGATGTGGTTGTGGTGAGGTTTTCATACCTTAGCATTTAGCATGTCCACACAGAAGTGGCAGAGAGCTGCCTTAAAGAAATAGTCCTTTGCGCTGTATTTCAACAGAGTGCTGTCCATTGCATGTGTTGCAACCTGGAAGCCCACCAACACACATAAAGAAGCAACTTAATAACTAAAGAAAAAATGCCTGATAGGTAAAAAAGAAAAGAAAAAAAAAGCTGATATTTCTTTCACAAAAACCCTTTTTTCCTCTATTGAAATCCATTCACAAATAGCAGATAACATTATTAAAAATCTACATTTTCACATATGCAAAAAAACACTTAACATAGGCAGTTTTGAGTAAATGTGACTGCATTTTCAAGATCTGTTTGTTAGATAAAGAAACCCTCACATGAGATTTGATCTGTTTTCATTTGAGGAAATGAATGATAACAGGACTAAAATGTGGTATAAATGTGATGCTTTCACTTTCAACAGCTACCTTTATTTACATATCAAAACTTAATGTTGGCTACACAGAGGGAACTCTGTTTAAGGTAATATTTGTGATTGAACACTGATGACCTCATATGGCATCTCCTAGGGGATCAGGTGTACTGAAACCAGAATGACGTGGTTTTGTTTACCTGTTCATAGATCTCAATGGCTTTAGGGTACTGCTCCAGTTGAGCTGCATAGGTAGCAACTTTGAGCAGGCACTTGTTGGCTGAACTTTGACATCAGAGACAGAGCGAACAGATTAGAAACTCGTTAGAAACTTCTAGATCATGACTTGGTTACAATTACAGAAAAAAAATCTCCCCAAAAACATCAAGTGATAATGAATAACAGGGTTATGTGTCGTATGTTGCCTGGTGGTATATCTCAATAATGATCCCGTAAATGTGAGACGGGGGCAAGGGTCTTTACCTTCAGCAAACATGCTTGCTATGCATTAGGTACTCATATTGTAATCAAAACCATTCACTTGAGAAGATCTAAGTTTATAGGTAACCTATTTCATTTAGGATCGATAAGTCTTGAGCAATAGAAGTAAAAGTAGCTTTAAAACTGCCATACCTTGTGGACTCCTCGCCTTTGTAATAGTCTGCGGCCTGTTCATAGTGAGCTATGGCCTAAGGAAAAGGTTATAAAGTACTTTGAATAAATCTTACTGAATAACTGAATAAATTATAATATGTAAATAATCAATCAATGTGACAAAAGAAATCTGACCTTGTCAATGTCAACCAGTTCCGTCTCATAAACTTCAGCAATAGTGATGTGGTGTTTCGCCGCAATAGTAAATCGACCCTAAAAAACAAACAAGTAATATCACGTTTACAAGCTAGGCATGACTAAATGCATAGTTTAGATCAGGGCTCACCAAGTTTGGTCCTGGAGGGCCGGTGTCCTGCAGAGCTTAGCTCCAACCCTAATCAAACACACCTGAAGCAGCAACAAAAAAGGGTGTTGCTACCAAGGATCTGTTGAGACAGTTCCTTCAGCGAGCTCATGCAGAGCAAGCAGTAGCCCCTGGGTGACAGGCCAAGACCTAGTTACTTTCCTAAGCGCTTGGTCGTATCCCCTTAAAGGAATCTCTTCTTCTGATTCCAAGCCTTGAGCTCTACCCTGGGTCCAGGAGGACCGGCCCCTAACAGGTAAGTTCTGGTGTATGCAGCTCAGGCCTTTGGCCGAAGGGGATAATGTCACTGACAGCTGTTGAACCGTCCCAGGGGCAACTCCCTTAAGCTTTGGTAGAGTTGGTACTTAGTGCTCGCCTTTGGGCTTGGCATGCACTCCCTCAGCATGGCAGCGTGGGTATACCGTTCCCCATACCGACTCCTAGAGGACTCAGTTTGATGTTCCCTCAAAGGGGAACGTCTCAGGTTACGTATGTAACCATGGTTCCCTGAGAGTGGAAGGAGACACTGGAATCCTCTAGAATCCTCACCATGCTTCGGACGCTAGCTTCAGACGAAGAAGAGGATGACGTGTTCTCCCGGCGCCCCTTTATACTGTGGGTGCGCCGGTAGGGAACATACGTAACCTGAGACATTTTACAAATATCCTGAATTACCAATTTAAAAAGATCAAGTTTTGGGGGTCTTTTCAAAAGAAAGAAATAAACAAAGAAGAATTCTGTCTTTCATCACAGCTCAGGAGTCAGAAGTTAAAGGTTTGAGACTGTGGTTTCATCCGCCATTGTGGGTAATCATTTTGTCCTTTTCCAGAGTGATTAAATCACTTAAACATTTAGAGTTCTGTAGCCGTATTCACAAAGAATTTTATCTTACCTCCTAAAAGTTCTTGGCTAGGAGTTTTAGCTTAAAGCCTATTCATAAAACTCTTACTATTTTACTAAGAAACTGGTAATATAAGAGGTGGGGTTGACCTTGTTGCTATGGATGATTTCGCTTTTTATGAGAGCGTTCTTTTAAATCGCTCATAGTGGGTGGCAGAGATGTGTAGCAGGTAAACAGACAGTGGGAAGGACACTTATACTGCATGTATGCATGTATGTGAATATACATATATATATATATATATATATATATGTGCACACACGTACACACGTGTATATATGGGCTATTGCCTTAATCAATTAAACTAAATAGTGCATATATTTAAACCACATTTCAAAAATACTGTAAGCATACAGCGATACAGAACCACCAAAAAAAGGACTGGACTGTAAAATTAAGAAAATAGTTAGTCCTAAAATTAGGAGTGACATGTCCCTTATTTTAATGAGTTGCTCCTAAATTCTTTAGAATTTTTTTTTTTTTGAATACAGCCCCTGGTTAATTCATTCTAAACCCCATGCATTGTGTTACAGTGCCCTCTAGTGGTGTATCAAGTCATTTGAAGTATGTTTTATGAAAAATTGCTTTGGATGTGTTGAACAATTTCCAAAACAAGTGTTCACAGCAAAAATATGACAAGATGAAAACAAATGAAGTGTCGAAATTATTCTGTACAAAAAAAGCACATCTACCTTTATTTAAAACACCATCTACAGTCTAATAAGCAGATGCAAGAGACTCTTACCATGTCTGTATAGATCTCAATGGCCCTGTTCAGGCAGTTTATGGCCTCTGTGGAGAGAATGACAGAACCTTAACCATTTTCAATTAATCGCATATAGACAGCTAGATCATTTTTACACAGAAGTAAAAATATATATTTTTTTTGTTGGTGCATAAAAAGCAACGGGTTTCATTCACTAATAGCTGTGTGAATTATTTGTATTTCTATGCCCAGGGCCAGGAGTAAAAATGTTAATCTAATTCACAACACATGTATACTGTTAATGAATATAGAGATTTAATCTAATGAGTGACCAAGTATCCAAAGATATCCATTTGCATAAAACACATCCAGACCATCTCCATATGACTGGTTTCTGCACAATATTTCAGCATTTAGTCACAGCTTAATATTTTTGTGGAAAGCACGACATTTTTTTCAGAAAGAAAATTCAAAAGAACAGAATTTATTTGAAATGGAAATCTTTTGTAACAGCAAGTGGATGCTGAGAAGTATAAAATAATTAATGCAAAATTCAGATGAATACCTTGAGGGTCTGATTTTTTAAAGGCATTGCCGGCATCAATGAAGTTTGTGGCTGCGTCATGTTTACTCTGCATCTGCAGGTGTAGGAGAGCCGCCTGGGAGAAAGCGTTTCCTGCAGCTAACAACCACATACAACAAAATGTAAATATTACGATAAATATTAAAATACAAATGTACTAGACATGCATAGCCTGTAAACTTCAACTAAAATGTGCATGCACTTTTGTTCCATTCACACATTTAAATTAAGAGGACCAAATGACAAGTAGATTTTTATGTTGAAGCTGAGTGTATGTCTTTACCACTCCAGTTCTTGGCCATCTTGAACATATTTGCTGCCCTTCCATACAAGTCACAAGCATCCTCCATCTTTGAAGATCCCCTAGTAAAATATAATAATAAATATAATCATGATTTCTAACCTAATCACATTCTCAACACGCAACAGTTTTTTAAAGAAGTCCCATTTTGGTGTCCACATCAAATTAAATTTACAAGAACATTTATTATACATAGTAAGCATATTAAATGTAAAAAGTGTTTACTTTAATGTATCAAATAACTTTTGTGATAATGACAAAATATGGGTGAAAGCGTAACAGATATATTTATGTAAAAATTAAACAACATGCTTATTCTGACATGACTTATTAAATATATAAAATAATAAATCATAATACATTTTATTATATTTTTAGTTCTTGCTGACAAACAGGTAAAACCTAGTGGTTTGAAGGATAATGGCAAAGATTTAAAATAACAAAAATTAGTTTTTGGGGCCTGCACCGTGATCATTAAATGGAGTCTTTTAATGATTCTTGTTTTAAGTATGCCTGGCAAGATTTCTATAGTATATGAACTATTGATACATTAAATGGCATTTTAGTGGGTGCATTCTGTAAATCATGATAAAAATGTATGCTAGTCATACATATAAAACAGAATAAACCGGTCACATTCAAATGTAAGGGGCAATAAAACTAAATTTAAAGCTGTATTGAATTATTATTACATTATTTGATTATTTTGATGCACGAAAAACCTTCGTCTTTGACCTATATATACAACATTTGTCATAAAAGACACTTTTTTTCTTAAATTTAGCAAAACATCAACATTGATGGTTTTCCAGCTATTACAGGTTTGGTGGCAGGTTAATGTCGTCATGTGTGTCCAGTGATGTTGTAACTGGCTCGACTGGGTGTCAGCTGACTCTCATCTCATCTCCTGACTATTTCATCATCAGTTTTATGGAAGCTTTAAGCCAGATCACATGACTAGATCTCAACCTTAATAACATAAAGCTATAAGTATAGACTTAAACAGACACAAGATCTATGGTGACAATATTTAGATTTATTACAATTAGTCGTTGCGCTAACTAACGTTACATTACGAACTCACATCTGGAAACCAAATATAAATTAAACTTACAAACGTTTAATATTAAATGTGGTTCCTCACTCCACGTCCAAACAATTATATTTGGCAGGAAAAGTTGTTTTAGACCATTTTTTTCCACTCGGATAATCACTTATATGAAGTTCGTGTTTGACAGCTAACTGACTAGCATGCTAACTGTCTGTTTACCCCGGTTGGTCTGTCAACAGTGATTTAAAAGTTATAAAACATACCCAAACAGAGAGCCAAAGAACGACTGCGAGGACTTCACTTTCTTCTCGGCTTCAGCCATGAGAGCCATGGCCTCTTTTTCTTTCCCGGAGTTATCCATGAATATTGTTAACAGTTTAACTTTAGCAGCAGACTCTGGAGTCCAGCCACATCAACACATCTCTGAGGAAACTACCAACATGTCCGTCTGCTGCCTCATTTCAAAATAAAAGTACAAAAAAAAAAGCACTGAAAGTTTCAGTAAAAGCCTGACATATAAAATAATAGCCAATAAAAATCCAAAATGAAACTTCAGACAAAATATTTGTTATTATTTTAAAGTTTGCATGTGTTTTATGTTTTGTATTATATTTGATATATCAGGCTTTTGGTGGTTTCTTGATTTTATTGCATGTACATTTTGTGCATTTTTATTTATTTGGACAAAAGTTAAGGTGAAACTCTGATAACTTGTAATGTCAATTATATAGGAGTAAAACAGACCACTTGCATATAAATATCAGTTGTCACTCTATACCTCACAATAATGATATTTATATGCTTAGTTTTATGATCAATGTGCTGTCGTTTTATCATTGTAATGGTCTGTTTGTTTGTTTATTTTTGGTTCCGTTTTAATTCTTTTCCCTGTTCCTATTTTGCCTTTGAGTTCTTGTACATTGTCAGTTGTCATGGTTCCAGACATGTTCCTGTTTGTTTCTACTGTTACTCATTAGTTCCCTCAATTTGTGTTCTCAGTTAACAAGCTCAGCCCCACTCAGCCACAGCCTACCCAGCCCACTTTCATAACTCTACCGTCGCCCATCATCATTCCAGTGACCCGCCTGCCTCAGAATTCCTCACTAGTCCTTCCCCACTCCTCCACATTTCTGCCACAAACCCAGAGTCAGTGCCACACCCCATCCAGGACCTAAAGCCTGAGCATGTACTTAAACCCAATGGTGAATAGTTTTAGAACTATATCTACTGAAAGGCATTTTACTTACTAAAAGAAATGTGTGAACTATACTAATCAGAGGGAAGAAGGCTTTTTTTCACATTTTGATCATGTTGATCATTTGGAGGCTTTAGAAATTCAAAAGGTTAAGCTCTTAAAAGTAAGGTGCAGAATTGTTTTAGCATGAAAAGATAGAAATAAGTAAAAAATTGCTATTATGACAGGTTTTGTGCTCCAGGGTCACATATATAAGCAGAAATTTCCCACTTGCTATAAAACAGTGCAGCCTCTGTAAATGTCCACCAGAGGAGGCGCTCTGCTGATGTGAGATGACACTTGCCTGGGCTAGCATGAAGTTTGTGGGGCATCTTTGTGAGGAATTCCCGATGTAGGCACGTGACCTACAGACCCCTGAGTGCTGGTCTGAGAGGGAATCCCGGCGTAGAGGCGGTGTCCACAACATGTACAAATATTATGCATGTTTTCTCGTTTCTGTGGTTACTATGTAGGCTGCCACGTGTTTGGTGCCTTTACTTAACTCTTTTTTCCTACTTAAAGTACGAAATGTCTCATAGTTCGCATGGAGAGACTATGTGAACACATTTAGACGCTTGGTAAGAGGCTTGTGGAAAATAACATGCCATTATGTCCCAAGGGAATATTGTTATGCTGGCACAGTGACTAAAATATGTACTTTTTCTGTTCAGGATAATATTTTAATATATGGAGAGGTGAGAACCAGAAAGTAAGTGACATTTCAACTTTTTTTTTTTTTTTTTTTTACTATAGTTTGATCTGACTTGCTTTTAAATTGTTTGTAATAAAAATTTGTACACTCATGGATGACACACACACACACACAAACACAAACACACACACATATATATATATATATATATATATATATATATATTTATATATATTCTCACCCCCTCGATATGCACATCTTTATTTTGTAATATTTGAAGCACCCGGTTTTGTTTAAGGAAATTGTTAGGAGTTTCAGTATAAACTGCAGATGATTATAATGATTTATGTTTACTTGCTCAATTTATGAGGTGGATCTCAAATGCGTGTATGTCCACACAGCCTCAGTCACCACACACGCATACAAACTTGCAGGGTTCAGGATTGAAACCAGCCCTGAAGAAATGTCCAAATAGGGGGATGTTAACGTTTTCCATAAAGAGATGGCGTCAAATCCTGAACTTGGACTTTGGGAAACTTAACGGACCTGAGGAAAAGATATTAATAACTCTTTCAAGCCCATCCCACCACCGCATTCTTCACCACTGAGTCACAATGTAAACCAGCTAGCAATGGAGCGATGGGTGGATTGCCTCTGTTTCTCATTTGTGTTTCTTTCCACTAAGAAATTTAGGAAAGAAACAGGGAGATACCCTTCCTCTCTTTCTTCACAAACCTGAAGAGGGACACACACACACACACAATGCTTTTACAGTTTGCGGGGTTGTGTGAGAGAAGAGGAACAATCTAAGCACTGAGTAAGATGTGAGAAAAGTTATAACACAGCCTCTGGAGTGATGAAGGGCTGGAAAGTATAAGCGAAGAGAGGAACGGGTGGTTGTGCTGGAAGATGGAAAATGGTGGTATGGGGTTTTGGCAGGGAGATCTGTGACTCACTGTTTATCTGGCCTGTCACAGAGCAACTGTACAGCATATGTGTGCACAAGACTGCAGCCTTTCTGCCTGCTAGTGCCTCCTTTCACAAAAATTCAAGATTCGTAAGGCTTTTTCCATAGAAAGGATAACAAATAGGCTTTGAAATTTTCAAAAGTCTGTTTTTTATTGGTGAGTGAATGTCAACCCAGGGATGTAAAATGAAATGTTATATAAGCTGTTTTAAATTTCTATTTGTTTTGATTGAGGATAGCATAACCTTGTTAGAGAAATTTGATATTTTGTTATTTCTAGCAATAAACATTACATAAACACAAAAATTTATATTAAAATTAATATAATAATAATGAAAAGGAAATCAAAAACTTAGCACGGGCTATCTAGTTTGCCGTAAAATGTTGGTTTATAGTTTGTGCAATTTGTTTTTGTTTTCTTCTTCGACATTTTACATATCAGTGTTATGCTTTTACAGTGCAGTTCTTTTTATAAAAATGCCTTTTCAAACCAAAAAGGTACAGTCAAAGGGTCTTTATTCAGTTCAATATATTTACTGTGAAAACATTGGATAACTGAAGCAGTCAGTGGAACTGTTTACAGTAGTCAGCAAGAAATCTCCACTTTTTTGCTTTAACATGACATTGATTTTATATATTTTGTGACAAACGTTCATAGTATGCATAGAGCTCATTCTATAAAAAAGACAAAAAACTGATCACACATAAAGCATATCTCATTTTTGATTTTAAAAGCAAAGACAGCAACATACTAGTAAACTGATTTACATGTTCCAAAAAGAAAGTCTCAGAAAGGTTTTCACTTGCCTCCTCAGGTCTGCTGTCAAAGGAGTTTCAGAGTTTTAAATGCTTATCTTGACTTCACATTCTGATTTAGCTGACTACATTAAAAGCCACATGGAAAAATGAGTAAAGCCAAGTCTATAGATTTCTATAATGATGAAAATATCTTGTTATCTACAAGAGTTTTTTTGCTATCCCTTAGTTCAGGAGCCATTATAGTCATGTGTAGCATTTCTGGATGTGATGTCATATAATTTTACCATCGGGAAAAGAATGGCGACAGATGCAACATTCCTTCCAAATGACTGAGACCAGTCTTTGATTTATCACAACGCTCTTTGGCTTCCAGCTGGGAATCTTTGAATTGTTGCATTTGAACCAAGAATACACAGTAAGGCATTAATTGCGTGTTACAAAATGACACAAAAATACAGTGAACGGAGATGCACTGCAGCTGCTGTGGAGCTGGACAACATGCAGGAAGTGCAGAGATAGATCAGTGGAAGCCACGTGGGCGAATTGTCTAAGCATCAGAGCCTTTTTGTCTGCGCTTAGATGGAGGTACGAGACGGGCAGGCAGCTCAGGGGGCAGCCCGTGACCATCCAGTTTCACTTCAATCAGGTGGCTGGCCAGGGCAAACTCCTCGTCATCCAGCATGCCATCGCGATCCACATCTGAGAGCTTCCAGATGCGGCCCAACACGGAGTTTGGCAGCCGTGTGCTCACCATCCAATCTTTGGCTTTGGTGCCACTTAGCTTGCCTTCGTTCGGCACTAGGTTGTAGAAGATCTCATCATACTTGGGCTTGTCCTTTGTCACCACCCATTCCTCATCTTCCTCACCCATTTCACCATTTTCATCAGCGGTCTCTCCAAAGGGGTCACCTTCCACAAAGGGTCCGGCACGGGTTCCCCAGAAAGCCCCACCTTGGACCCCAAGTTGGACCCCAGCGTCTATTTCTTCCTGCCTAAGAAGGGGCATGAGTTTGGAAATGTCGCTAGACAACAACTCATCCAGCATAGCCATCAGGTTGGGCTTCAGGGCTTTGAACTTGGTGAAGTCATGTGCCATTAGCTGCTCCTAAGGAAAGTCAAGAAAGGCTCTTTCAAGCAACAGAAATGGTGTTTTAACCTCAAAACAATGACCAGGTGATTGCACTAACCTGCATCTTGGTACAATCAGGGAAGTCTCCAGGAGAGATATGATGCTGTAGCTGAATCTGGGAGAAGATGACCGGGAGCTGGTAGATCAGGTTCTTCTTTTTATTGTCCTTCCTGAAGACAGACGGCATCTCTTGCTTCAAGTAACTGATGATATGGGCATGTACCTATGAGTGAAGCATACGTAGACCCTATTGACTTTTATTGTATTGACACAAAACACTGATATATTATTAAAAATATTTTTTTTTGTGTGTTCCACAGAAGAAAGTAAATGATGAAAAACTCTTGGATGAACCAATCCAAGTGTTTGCATTCAATCAGTTTTATCTTCTGACATCAACAACAATTAAAGCAGTCATTAATGATTGTTTATCGTACCCTCACAAGACGGGCCCTCTTGACCAAGTCATTAAGTTTGCGTAGGGCTGCATTGCGTGGCAGATTCTGGATATCAGCAAACAGGTCTTCCTCCTCCAACTCAAACAGTTTGCGACTATCGCTCACCATAAGAGGTTCAGACCAGAAGGATCCGATGTACACTCTCAGAACCTCAGGAGTACCAAACACTTTCCCCAGAGACCACATTAAAGCTCCATACACCCGCATGAGCTGCTGGGTGTCAACCATATCAGCCTTGTTCAGCACAACACGGAGTTTGTCTTCATTGCCCTTGAGGGCCCCAATGGCCTCTGAGAATTCATCCGAGATCTCCAACTTGTGAGCATCAAAGAGAAGGATGATCCGGTCCACACGTTCAGCAAACCAGCGGAGAACTGCTGGAAAGTCATATCCTACAAAATGAGAGAAGAGGTAGAACACAATCAATAAACTGAACAAAACAGACTAAACTCTTCAATAAGGAGTTTGTGGTGATTAAACCCACCAGCTCTGATTTGATTTGAAGCAAGAGAGTATTTGAAAATCTGAAAAAGGTCAACTTAAATTTTACTTTAATTATTTAATAAGGGAATGAACTGCAAGAAGCATTGCAAATAACAAAATCAATTTACAACCAACAGTACAATATACAACTATTGGCTACTGTTATAAAATACAATACATTTAATGGTTCAACTGTTCTTGTTTCCATTTTAACATTGACCTCTCTGATTGGTGGGGCTCTTTTCAGGTTAAACTCACACTGGTTTGTGGATTGTAGAGAAGCATACACTATTGCTGTACAACAGGGGTCTCCAATTCTGCTTCTGGAGAGTTACTGTACAGATTTCAGCATCAACCACAATCAAACATATCTGAACTTGCTAATCATAGGTTACTTAGTAATTACAGACAGCAGACAGGTGTGTTGAAGCAGGGTTTTAACTGAAGTCTGCAGGACGGTAGCTCTCCAGGAGCATGGTTGGAGAACCTTGGAGCTCATGGTAGGCTTGTCTTGAATATTTGTGTCAAGGAATCCAACCCTACACCTGGAGGGCATCACTTCCAAACCTGCTCCAACACAAATAATCCTGAACGCCTTAATTAGCTTCTTTTTTTTTTTTTATTAGCGTTGAAGCAGCAGAGTTACCCCTGTTCTATGGATTGTAATTCTGGAACCCAGCTGTTGTGCTCTAATGAAGCTATTTTCAAATTTTGAGACCCTATTAGCTAATCTTCTGGGTGATTATGTGCACATGTTGTATGAGCAATATATGCTTATGACAGCAGTTGAATCCTACAGACCCTCCTACACCCCCCTGATACATGTAATGCCTTCACATTCCTTCCCTTTCCTCTCCCTGTCACACCTTAATGGCTCACTTTCCCATTCTGTGCGTCACTTCAACTGCTGGAAAATATGTGAGGAAAAGCAGACATCGACCAGAGATGTGCAACACTGATAAACTAAGATTGCCCAACGATGTTCTCTGTGGGAGAGCCTAGAGAGAGATCCTCTACTGTTTACTCTGAAACATGTCTCAGATCAGTATTGTCATTTTTAAGTACTCCAGTTAATACCTAATACCTGCAGGGTCTTTTAACTGTTTAACAGAAAGTATTTCTGAATTTTACTGGTAGAAATAGTTTGAAAGGCATATTGTGGAGTATTGTAGAATTGTAGAGGGGACTGGGGGAAAAGGCTAATACTGGTAATAATGCTCAACACAGAATTAAAGAGACATTAGCTGTGCTTCCATGACTCTGTTTTAATGCGCATTTTGAAGTATCGCATGAGAAACGAGTGATGGAAATGCCAAATTTCGAATAAAAGTCCTTTAATTCGCAAAAACGTTTTTACGGTCGCTTGAGGTGGTTTTTGACTTGTGCGAAAAAGGGTTAATGTGAATAATGGGAGATGGAAATTCCTCCAAGCGCTTCAAAAAAGTAATGTGACTTTGCGCTATGAGACGGGATAACTTGACTAGCAGCAGACTGATCTTGTTCCACAGCATCTGAAATGTTGTTATGGTCGTTCTGAAATGCCTGAGCAAAGTCTGTCAAAGTATTTCTGTATAATTGTCTTAAACAACTGCGTTCACAAAGAGCAGCATTCACCTCCGAAAGCATTAACCGCATTTATTGTGTTTCCTCTGCTCGCTCTGTGGCGCAAGTAATTTTTCATATATGAAAATTATTATATTCAGTAGCTTATCCTAGTTTTCTATAGGCTATTTAGTGCCAGTTTACCAGGAAGTGACGATTTTGTTCTCTTTGATTCAAAACTGCTTGTACACTAATGTTTTATGCGATATTCCAATTTTGCGCATAAGTTAAATTTGCAACTTTGGATGGAAACCCGGCTATTGAAGACCATTGAAATTTGGCATAAAATACTTCCAAACCCCTCTCCCCCTACTTTTCAGCTTACCTCGACTCACTCTCTGTTTAGCACCAGAGAGGATGCCCGGTGTGTCAATGATGCTGATGCTCTCCAGAACCTGGTTGGGCATCTGAGCACACTGGAATCTGTCAGACAGATAAGAGGTTTAAACACATTTTGTATTGTATTCAGTGATTGAACCAAACTTTAATAAGTTAATTATTCCTCCTGGTTGAATGGGTAAATCAAGTAAATACTTAATGTTGTTAAGTGTTATAAGTGTCCAAAATTGTGTAAATGCACTTCAGATGCACTTCTCATCACGTTATGCACAAAACAGCTGTGCTTTGATTTCTTCACAGCACAGCACAATTATCAAACATTCAGGAGCTCTTTAGTTAAAATCACTCTCCCCTGAGAAAAGCTGAAAAAATGATCCATTTTCTATCACAGCTGTTGTGTGTGATCTTAGAAGCAGACTTCTAGCGTCACTCCTCCCAGGCCGATCCATTGTGTGGAAGTGGGGCTTGAAACACACAGGGCTTCCTGAGGGAAAATGACCAGCACTGCCAAAATCAAACAATACTTGCCACTAATGATCTGCGGCATACAAAACATGGTCTCTTCCTGCTTTAAATGAGTTTAACGAGTGGAATGCTTCCCTGGGCAGGAAGTAGGAGAAAAGAAGTTCTCAAAACATGTTTGCAAAAATACACCCAAAGAGACCAGGGTAAAACTGGATCTGATAAAGACTCCCGGCGCTTAGAACAGTGCCTCCTCGGGTGCTGACAGACCACTGCATGCTGATTACGTTGAAACTCTCTTGGCTAGGTTAATAAGATGACGGAGGTATTCAGATGACCTGGACTTGAACTGCAGCTTACTTTCCTCCCACTGTTTGGTTACTGTTCTGTATTTTAATACCCAGCATTGCTCACTTCATTCACCAAATTAACATCGATCACACAGTACGGAGGACGACAAATGACTTAAGTATATATATATAAGAAAATAATGATTGACATGTATACACTCAAATGTGTTCACGTACTTTTTACTTAGTTGTTACAACACATGACATTAAATTGAGATCTGTTAAACTTTCTGATCATTTCTTCCATATCATTTGTACTACATGAATGCTACCTATGTCATAAAGTTAGTAAGCAATCACTCAAAACACACTTGCAAATGCATAAGCTAAAAACACCTTGGCAACCTTATAGTAATGCTCTGGCAACCACCCACTACAATCTACCATAGTGTAAAGCACCATTCACTTTATCTTCAGAAAATGCAAAAATCCTTTTTTCATAAAATGTGAAACTCATTAATATTGTATTATGTAAAGACGACTTTGAAACAAGGTCTTCTCTTTAAACTTTAGTCTGAATAATTGCACGTTGCAGTTCTGCTTTAGGCACATTAGCGCTCCTTACCCTCTCTTGTGATATCGCTCCCTTCCACAAGTTTTCCACAAATAAGGAAAGTCCCTCCTACCTTAGAAATTTGGCACGGACGCTTGAAATTCCGTAGAGCAAAAACTAGCACACTCTTTCTCTGTTATCTTCCCTGCGTGCCCAGAGTAAGCAGACGGATCAGTCGACACATTCTTCCACACAACCCACCCTCATTTTTCATGTCATGTCGTACATAGCAGCTCAGTGTAACATCTGCCTGTATGACTCTCTTCACCTGTTGAGGAAGGTGTTTCCGAAGGGGTTGAGCTTGCGGAAGGGTTTGTTGGAATCTACTATCAGGGCATTTCCAGGAATGATGCCCTCCACGTCTCCGTGCATGATAGCGGTGAAGCAGTCGGTGGTGGGCTCCGGCCCTATACGACTGCCTGGGACGTCCTGTTCCAGCAGATACCTGTGTTGACAGAACAAAGCCATGGTTACGGTGTTGACATGATAGTTTTTAATAACCTTGTGGTTTTTATTCTGTCATCTACTAGAACAAACAAACTCTGGTACAGTTCAGGTTAGCTATGTATTTCCATTCAGTAGGCTACCTAAAACCAACCGTTGAATTTAATACCGAGTTCAAACCAATGTTATACAGACAGAAAATATGAATCAGTTAAGAGGAGAACAACTGCACACTCACTTAAGCATATTTATTAACCAACGTTTTGACTAGTAGCCTTTTTCAAGGTACCTCTTAATTGTTTCATATATTTTTTCCTTCAACTTGCACTCTATAAGGTGTGCGTTTGCCTTGCCTCGCTTGTTCTATATAGACAGAAAATAAACAGATATTCACACCTAGTGAGCTCCCAAGATCCTATCCAAGGCCATAACCACACAGAGACCATAGTTTTAGCTTCTGTCAAACATACTGTTGTTTTAAAGTCCGTGTAAAGCAATATTAAATACGTGTTCTGAGTTTGTCACACCACACAAAAATGTGTTATTAACCACCCAGCCAAAGTTGAATGATAAGAAACGCTAAGTAAATAAACTGTCGAATACCGCTACAACCTAAATGGATGCTTCTTCTAGCAGCCTAACTGGATTTACACAGCCAGACAACAGGTGATATGCATTTACAGCCTAGCTAGTAAACTGTAGGCTGAAGTAATTTACGGTAATATCAGTAACTCACGATTGAACGGTGAACCACCGATGCTAATGCACTTTAGTTATATTGTTAGGGCCATGCTCAGTGGCTCCAGTGCGTCATTGAGACATGATTTCAGGCCCTCCCAAAAAATCCTGAGCACAAAATGGTGAAAAAACTGTTTACCGGTCTAACTACACAATTCAGTACTACATAGTTCACAGTCTTTGTAACGTGTTTTCAGCATTTCTATCATCTATAATGTGTTTAGATTGCCTTTACACGGACTTTAAACCCCTTAAAAGCCCTAGATTCATAAAAAGCACAAGTTAACTGACTTATTTAGGATCTTACTTGATGAAGGTGGTCTTTCCTGTGGAGTACTGCCCAACCACTAGCACCATGGGTTTGTTGTCAAAGTCGGCGTCCTCCAGACTCTGTGAGTGGAAGTCATGGAAGCAGTAATACTGCTCCAGGGGCAGGAGTTTTTTTCGATAGAGTGACTTAAGGCCCTCGGTCACTGTCCTGATCACCTCAGGGGCCTTCTTGACATTCTTGCGTCCCCAACGTGACATCTTCGACTTGCGGGAGTATTCAGAGTTTCCTTTGCAGTTAATTTATGGCTCTGTTTACGTGTCCACCGGGATGACTGTGAAGACTCTTCTCTTGCTTACAGAATTTATATAGTGTACCCAAGTGTTCTGCCTCAAAGGTTTACAGTAGTTAAGGGATGTTTGTTGGAGTTATAAAGCAAACTATAGTATAGGATGTTATATAACTTTTAACCCCCGGGTTTCTTCTGTTTTAGTAAATGAATTTTTTTGCCTGAAAAACATAAAAAGGTAAACGGAAGGATCAATGGTTAAAGGTTATTTTGTATACTTATACTGGCGTTCTATTTCTTGGGTAACAGGCCTTCCCATTAAAATGCCTAGCTTTTCCATTTATCTTCAAATAAAGAATCTAAACAGACGTTTTCAGCCTACAGGGAAAGTAGAGGGCATTGTCCATGCATGTCCCTGGAAAATGTTGGTGCTCATTTTGGAAACACTTACACACACACACACACCCAAACACTGGGTCCTCAAACACACATTCATAACTTATTTCCGTATATTGAAAAGAGTGAGCCATGTTTTCCAGTGGCGGCCTACAGTGGAAAGTTAAATGAGTGAAAGATTACGGTGTGTAAAGGGCTGAATACACAAGTGATGCATCAAACAAAAGCGTATTCAGTAGTTTTTGTTGAAATCGGACAGAATTTTGCATTATGTCCACTAATGAGCATTTGGCTCACCGTGGATTTGAAACACTCCCTACAAATGCGTCAAGCTTAACAAAAGGACTTATTCTGAATCAATATGGAGTTCATGCAGAAGTAAATGCATGTTTCTCACGTCAAGGTTGTGCCAAATTTAGAGCCTCTGAAAAGACAGTCGTGTTGTAAGAAAAGTTCAACTTTGCACAGCTGCCTTGGCAAAAGCATGATCGTTGGTATTTGACTTTATGTAATAAGACTCACATGTTGCGCAGAAGAGGGAAAATGCCTTGTGGCATCCTTCGCCTCAATTGCAACACAGACAGTTGACTTCTTTTGGAGAAGCCTTGAGCTTTAGTTAATTTCCATTAGTATTACGGAATCAGAACACTGACATGTGCCAATAATCGGAGGAAAAGCCAAAGGCATTTGCTCCCTTGTTTGGATCTTTTCTTGGTTCATCGATGCATGCATCAACTGTTCAGAACTTTATTCCGAAACACCTAATCAGAAAGGGATTTTAAAGTGCAACACACAAAGAAAAGGTACACTTCAAAAAGTCCAAGATTTGTCCTCTTACCTGGAGAATGCGGAGTCTCAGATTGAAGTACTTGAAGAGATTATGAACCTTAACTCTTTCTACAGCCCTGGAGGTATTTCTACCTTAGAAGAACAATCTTTGTCCAAGGCACCCAAGTAGCACCAAATCAAACGTTTCAAGTGATGGTTCTTCTCTGATTTTTCATGTATTTCAGATGAGAGGTCTTGATCTGATCTGCCTGTGCTTCTGACTGCTCCAGCAAAATCAGCTCTAAGGCATGCACACAAGTACTGCCTCTTTCCCTGCCTACGTATCTCTCTGCACCTCTTCTTCAAACACTGCCTGACGCAGAAGCAGGGGAGAGCCCTGGACGGCGAGTGATGACAATGGGTTTAAACCAGGGTGGGGACAGGGAGTGAGGGGGCACATCAACAAGCTAAGGTGGAGTCAAGCGTTTTATAGGGAGAGTCATTCATTTACATAAGTACTGCCTGCAAACGTGAGGGTGTGGTGGTGCTTGTCTTTCAGCGGATGCTGCACCATGGGGCAATGTATTCTATTATGATTTTGTTGGCTTTTGTTTGATCTAAGAGATCTGTTTGCAGAGCAGATTTTCACGTGGCTCTTGATGCTGGCATGATAGACCACCTTTGAGAGACTTGGCAGATCATTGTGCTCTGTTGTGCCTCTCTGACTCAGACCCGATTAAGCAATGCCACCTACTGGCCAGCAAGATCATTACATATACACAATGAAGTCAAATAAATCTAGCTATCAGCCTTGAAAAAAACAAGTCAAATGGCAAACAGAAACTTGTGATTGTTTCATAAAAGCAAGGTTTAATTTACAGTTTTACTAAATGTACAGTTTTTTTTAAAAAGTGTCATTATACACAATAAATACAATACAAAATTAATCTGTAGTACTATACTTCAAATTCTTACAGTTCTATTTTCTTTTTTCTCTTTACATTATTATTGTTTTTTTTTTCCATGTCATTGCTTTCGCTGTGTTTGCTTCTGAACGGTTCAAAGAGCTTTCAGTGATTCTTTATCTTAAATGTGTAAAAGTGTCTGAACATATGCCTACAAAAAAAAAAAAAAGCATAAATGAGGGAGGCTTTGTTTCTGCAAAACTGGGTTTTTTTTTTTTGATTTTCAACAATACCCCCCACCCCCCAGTAATTTCTTTGATTAAAAAGGTGACCACATTTGCTGTGCTGTGAATGTTTGATTTGTAAACATGCTCTTGATGCTGGAATGCTTTAAAGGTCAAGAGATTTTCTACAGTTCTGGTGACTTTTCTGTTTGTGAATGCTTCGTTGTTAATTCCTGTAGCTGGATAACCAAAAACAGATTACATGTCATAGGGGAGACAAGAGCACTCTATTATTATGCATTAATGAGCCTCTACACAGTGATCACCAGTTCCCAAAAATATAATTTCATGGTATAGAGGGACCATTCTAACACAGGGAGAAGTGATCCATTAGTCTCTCCAAAATAAATTCTCCATAATAACCAAATAAACTACTATTTGATATGACAATTTTCATGATATCACTTAAAAAGTTCCTGCAATCTGCAAACGTCACAGTAATTACAAACATTATTTATTAAATGAATGGTCATATATTTAGCTCTCACAAGTTGAGAGAAATCTTTAAATTGGGAAACCGACGTAGGAACTTTCCCAGATTCAAACCCAGGAAAAAACATAGGGACAAAATTTTGAAAATCATATCAAAGTGCACTTTTTATACTTTAGAAAGTACACTTAAAGGGCCATATGTAAACCAAAAGAACACATTTTCATCAGCACAAACCACAGACAAAGCAAACAGCTGATCATGGGAAAAGTGTCTCCGTTTGCTTCCCCTATCCATTGACATCCTGCTTTTCAGTCTTTCAGTCAACATCGGCTAAAGGGACTGTTATCTACTGTGCGTCTGTGAAACCAAATTTCCATTTTGACCTCGGCCCCCCACCTGTGGATGCTGGGACATGGGGGCGGACGAGGGTGGTGTAGAGAGGGGAGGCATGGACTGTCTGTAAGAAGGATGGGTTTGGTGCTGATTAGGCAGGTTTTCCCCATGAACCCTCCCTAAAGCAGCTTTCCCTGATCCTCCATGTCCAGGAGGGCCCTGTTGGAGGTTCAGTATACTGTCTATGGCACACTGCAGGTGCTCATTCAGCGAGTCGTCAGGTGGCGGGCTGCCGCTGGAGAAACTTGCATTGTCCATATCCGGAGAGTCAGACTTACAGCGTTTGGCAGGAAGTGCGGAGTCTCTTGTGCAGGAAGACTCTCCAGGAGAAGGTGGGCCGGGGGCATGCTGATCCATCCTAAAGGTACCCCTTCCTCCCTTTCGGTTTTTGCTCCCTATGCCCTTCAACCGCCCCAAACGGCCACCTTCCTCTGCCTCGTCCTCATCCTCTTTGTCGGAGAACTCTCTGTGATGTTGGTACGCATTTTTGATGCCACGGTAGAGGACATCTTCTACTGCCGCGAGGCTCTGCGACTCTGAATGGGGGTGAGACCGCCCATGTCCGCCCTGCCTCTCTAGTTTCACACTGGCTATCACAGTCCGTTCAGTTTGAGGAGAGGAACCTTGTGGCTGGGGGGAAGTAGTAATAGGGGGTACTACTGGTAGAATGGGCACCGTATCTCCACCTCCTCCTGGTACTCCCGGCCTGTGACGTGGACTGATGTTCTCACGATACGTCTTTCGAAGCGGGAGCCGGCAAGTGGTTAATGGTGGAGTCGCTGTGGACGCTGGGTTCCGTTTAACTCCGCCTACCTCGTTGTGTTCTAGAGTGCCATTCATCTGTGCCGTAGACGTGGAAGGGGACGATGAAGACCAGGAGGAGGAAAATGAGGGCTTAGGTCCACTAGTGGAAGTTGAGCTACTGGAGGCAGAGCCTGTGTGTGTGGTTACCGTAGTGACAGTAGAAGAGGGGGTGGAGTAAGAAGTTGGGGGAGGAGTTCTAATGACTGTGGTGGGTGGGGTTACATGGGTGGGCTTGACTTTCTGCGGCTGCTCAGGGGGCGCCGGTTGTGGAGTGAGTTGGGATTGGGAGTGGACTGGATCTAAAGCAGTGTTGTGAACCACCTTACTAAACCCTGCCTCCTGTTTGATCTTCAGCTTCAAACCTATTCGCTGGCGTGCCTCGTAGGTCTTGATGGGCGGTTTGCTGGTCCGCTGGGGAAGTGCAACATCATCGTCATCATCAGCAGGGCGGGTGGACGGAGTGCGGCTGAAGGAGGCGCTTGGCGTGACTGGCTCTGCAGATGGCCGGACCACGGGACCAGGCGTAGGCGTGGAGCTGGTGGACCAGGATACCGACGCTCCCCCTCCACCTTGCTTAATCACCAGCTTGGTAGGAGGGAAGAGGGCAGGGGTAGAAGCAGGAGTGGGGGCAGCAGCTGGAGTAGGTGCAAGGGTTGGGGTTGAAGCAGGGGCAACAGCTGCAGCTGGAGCAGGTGCGGCTGCCACAGGTTGACCAGCACCTGCAGCTGCTGTTGCTGATGATGATGCGGTTCGTACAGAACTCAGCTCCACCTGTACAGGTCTCACTACACTGCTGTCCAGCAAACAGGAATTGGCCACAAATTCTTCTGTAAAGAGTAAGAGTTGAAGGTGATTAAATACCACACCATCAGAAAATGCACAGTTCATTCCCGTTTACGATTCACATGCTTTAATGGTAACTTGAACTGAACCCTAGTCATTACCTGGTTTCTCCTTGGCCAGAACCCTGTCCTGACTAAGAGCAACCTTCTCCTCCTGAATGAACATCCGGTCAATCATAACCATCTCTGCAGAGGGCCCCAGCCTCTGCTCAAGGTAACAAGCACACAAGAGACCAATGAATTTAGGGCCCACAAGGTCCGAACATCAAGAGAGATCAAATGAGTGAGATTTAAATGATACCTTTGATTCCTCAAAAAGCAAGTGACGATATTTATCCACCATTGCTTGTGTGCGCTTCAAGAGTTGGCATGAGACGTTCTCAAATTCATCATCCACTGGACAGAGAAGTGTAAAGTGAGAATTACACATCAGCCCCGAAGAGGGTGCAACACAACTACGCTACAGCACCGTAAAAGAGTGTTCACAAAGAAGTGTGAGCATTTACCTTTGCGGTAGTCTTCCGGGGATGAAGCCATGCCTTGGTACAGGTGGTATGGCAGCAGTCGATGAAGTGTGTCCTCAAATGAGTGGAAAGGAGAGCTGTAGTCAGGATGGAGAACTGAGCCTTGCTGTTTTCGCAGCTGTTCCAGCATCCTACAAAGAGATAAATCAGCACGCGAGTAGGAAAACAGCTTTAATGTCATAGTGCAAAACAACTAGCAAGTCATCAACAAATGGTTTCAAACCTTGCATAATGCATACTCTTAAAGGGTTAGTTCACAGTAATCAGCGTTGTTTACGCTCAGGAGAAAGCATGCGCATGCTCAACGTAAACAATGCTGATTAAGTTCTGGGGAAAGCGCGCACATGCCTCATGGTACTCTCCAAAATGGCTGAAGACGTAAAATCGGGGAGAAGAATTGTTGAATAAATTGTTATTTTTGTTTTCTTTGCACACAAAAAGTATTCTCGTAGCTTTGCATTATTGAAGATGAGCCACTGATGTCACATGGACTGTTTTATCGATGTCCTTGCTACGTTTCTGGGTCTGGGAACATTTCAGTTGTGTTGCTGTCTATGCAGGGTCAGAGAGCTCTCAGTTTTCATCAAAAATATCTTCATTTGTGTTCCAAGGTGAACGGAGGTCTTACTGGTTTGGAACGACATGAGGGTGAGTAATGACAGAAATTTCATTGATGGGTGAACTAACCCTTTAATGATTTGTGTTCAATGACTGGTAAGCAGTTTAACAGTAAGCCCTTAAAGGGTTATTTCACCCAAAAAATGAAAACGATCCCATGTTTTACTCACCCCCAAGGCATCCTAGGTGCATAAGACTTTCTTCTTTCTGACAAATCCAATCAGAGTTATATTAAATATTGTCCTTGCTCTTCTAAGCTTTATAATGGCATGGGGGGGGGGGGGGGGGGTATTTTCAGCAGTCCAAAAGTAGTCAAATAAAGCACATCCATCCATAATAAGCGTGCCTCACACGGCTCCAGGGGTGAATAAAGACCTCCTGTAGCGAATCAATGTGCTTTTGTAAGAAAAATATCCATATTTACTAGGGCTGCCCCCTAATCGTTAGTCGACCAAAATTTTATTAGTCGCAGGAAAAGCGAAGTCCACAAGCGAAGTCACACAGTCTGTGACTAACAGACCGTTAGCGGTTAGTCTATGGTAATACAATACATCAGGCAGGACACCCAAACGCTCGCCTATCATTCATCGACCTCAAATATGGCTTATCTGAAATATTTAAGTGTTAGCAACTTTACACGGCCGCTCAATCTAATGTTAACCTAGAAAACTGCGCTATTGTGTCTGTGCGGAGAATGGAAACTGAACAGTATCTCACTGCAGGACAGATGAAGGTGCCACTGCGCTTACTTGCTCTTAAAATACTGCCTCATTTTTGGTCATACAGATAAGAGTAATACATCTTTCAAATCTTTAAAGACTATACGTTTATTTGTGTGCACAACTCGCGCTTTTATGAAATAATGAAAGCAAACAGCGTGAAACTCCGTGAATATCTTTACCTTACAGAAATAAAAAATATATCTACAGAGAGTGAAATATCTACTTTCAAATGAACCGATTCAAATGGAAGACAAATATTCTCAGATTATGGTATGTAATCTGTATGAAATATGCACACAGGCGCATCACTTCTGGAGAGATGATGAGTCAGTGTCGACGACTTCATCTCTTAAACCAAGAACAAAGTAAGCACTAGTTTATCAAAATATTAAAATGACAATGCAGTCTCCTTACTGTTTTTCACTGGCACATTCATAATAATTACTTCTGTGGTGCACTGTGGCAAGCTTTATGCTTGTGCTTAAGGGCTTTTTAGGCTATGTAGGCAATTAAAAGGCTCCTAATAATGATTTAAATGGTTTATTAATAAACTTGCCATTAGTTGACTAACGCTTAAAATGAATAACTACTAGTCGACCACAAAAATCCTTAGTCGAGGACAGCCCTAATATTTACTATGTTATAAACACGTTTTCAAAATGAGGATTTGTAAAGAAAAATGTAGGAGGATTGCAAAATAGGCCAAGAGGAGACTGGTTTTTCTCTGCTAAAGTAAGGAAACTTTGCGTCCTTTGCTCCTGTAAACAAAATCGCAAGACCAGCAAATCTCACAGGCGCATGCGCTATGCCTGCGTCATCCGCCCGGAACAGCCTGCGCATATGACAGTTAGCGGAAATGAGATGGGTGTTTATAATGTTGTAAATATGGATATTTTTCTTACAAAAATGCATCAACAATTGCCAAAAACAGGACAATTTTTTAACACAACTCTAATTGGATTCAAGAAAGTCATATACAACTAGGATGCCTTACACATACAGACTTTTCCGGAAAATTACCGGTAAATTGCCGTAAAGAGATCATGTGCGAACTGGACCTTTTCAAAAATACCGGTAAATTCGTTCTGGCAATTTACCGGTATGAGAAGTTGTAACATTACCAGTAAATTGCTGGAATTCTGCTGTGTGTTAACGCAGAAGGAAAATTAGCGGTATGAGCACGTACGAGTTCAGAACGCACTGACGTAAGACGTCTACTCCGGGCCAATCATAACATTCTGACGCAGATGATGCATTCACACTACACTTTCCCATGTATAATCTGCCCATGTCCGTCGCACAGACCCCTGTGTAGCCTATACACATGCGTTTTCTTTCTCAACTGTTTACTTAAGAAAAAACCTGCATACTCGCCAGGATGGCCATTTTTGCGTAATTTTGTGTGTATTTGGCCACTTAAGCTCAACAACAAACTATGAAAAATAACTCAATATGATACTCACTATAGGCGGCTTTGAATGTGACTGAGTGCTCAGCCTTGAAACGAGTACCAATTGGCTTAAAAAGACGTGCAAATTATTAATTTTTATGATGATCCAGCAATGACCCGATTAAGCAAATGACAATTTTGTCAACTGTCCCGAAATGCAAGCGAAAGTCTTGGATCGGTGTGCAGCAGCTTCAGATGAGATGCGCTGATGTGAAGCCGCTTTGAGAGAGTGAAAGAGAGAAGACGTGGTCCAGCTGAATCACACACACTGTTTTCAAATGACTGATTTAATCTGATAGTTTGTGTGGATTTATTTACTCATATAACCTACTTGCTATATTGAATAAATGTTTGCAGGAATTTCCCTCATTATAAACTTGAAAGCAGTGGGGATGAGTAAAACTATGTGATATAAGACACAATCCCCCATTAATCATGTCCCAATTCGGGACATGATTAATTATAACTCTATTACAGAGATTTGTTAAATAAAATTCCATTATTTTTTTATTTTTTTCCCAGGCCTGGAAATTGCTGTTTCAAAATGTAATGGCTTTTTCAGGACGGAATGTCGTTGCCTGTGTGAACAGCGCATTTTTGAATTTACCGGTAAAGTCGTTCCGGAAATTTTACGGCAATTTACTGGTATTACTGTGTGAAAGGGGCTATGGGCTAATTTTAATTTTGGGTGAACTAACCCTTCAAATGTCACTTTCCCATCATTTATGGGACGTTATTCTTGGATTTAACTAATAACATTTACAATTTCTGCTCTGTATGCATTATGTATATATTACCTAGCTTCTTTGCTTGGTTCCATACTAAAAGGCCTTTTTAATGTTGAAGTCTGTGAGAAAACAAGGGATACCAAGATTACCATAAATATAACATCATCCAGTTCATTTTAATAGTCTTCTGTAATGTGATTTTGAACCTTACCTGTGTTTGGGGAGCAGGTGGTAGAGGTGCGGGCATTTGAGAGAGTGCAGCACTTAAAACCTGTATCTGCAAACCTGCTTTATTCAGAGTCAGCCCACCAACTGAACTTATGACTCCTGGCTTTGCCTGCAAACCAGAGTCAAGAGAGTGTTCAAAACTGAGTTGAGATAATTTTGCAATATCTTTACTGCAAAGGTAAATTGTCCAGCAGTAAACTACAGTAAAAATTCTAACAACTACATGTCTCTCACCTGAACAGCCTGGGCAAGGTTTGGAGTCGTGATTCCCTGGTTCACTGTAGCCCCAGCAGAAAACACTTGAGTGTCATTTGCACCTAAGGTGAAGATAACATTGTAAACATAGGAATATTTGAAAGTAAACATCTAAAGGATAAACATATGCAATCCCCACCTGTAGTAGAGGACTTGACAAGCACAGACTGCTGCAGAAGGGACTGGACTGGCGCTTGGATTGTGCCACTGGCCGTTGAAGTTGCAGCTTGGACTGAAGGCTGATCTGGCATTTTGTTGAACTGGTTTGTGGCCTGTTGCTGGGAGGCCTGGGCTTGGGCTTGAGCTTGCGCCTGAGCTTGGGCCTGTGCCTGAGCTTGCTGCTTAGCCTGGAGAAGAATGTTTTGCTGAACCTGTATAAATTGAAAGCACACAGACAATCTTTTAAGTAGAGTTCATATGAGAAAAAAAAACAAAACAAAAAAAACTTAGTAAGTAGTCCTGCCCACAGTGACACCTAAACGTTAACAAAGCTCTGCTCTATATAACTGAATTAACAATCAAAAATGTGCTGATGGGTGATTGTATCAGTTTTGGCAGTATTTTAATTTCAGTGCAAACTTTATCATTTTTACTCTCAGTTAGAACACTATATAAAGTATAAGGTGATGATGCATTACCTGGTGAAGTTTTTCCAAAAGCTGCTTTTGCTGAGGAGAGGGCTGCGTGATGGATGACATAGTCTGCAGCTGCGCACTGACCAGCTGAAGGTGATGTTGCTGTTCTGCAGTCAGCCCCGGCACCACTGTCACCTGCTGTTTCACCACTGTAGCTGGAGGCGAGCTCACAGCAGGCTGGAACTGGAACTGTGCAGGAAGTGGCTGCGGAGGCTTCGGGGAACACGAGGAAGGAGGTATGTCTGGCTGCAGGGGGGTAGGCTGAGGCAGAGTCTGAGGAAGAACTTGAGGCTGGAACTGCACTTGTATTTGCTGAGGCTGCTGCTGCTGCTGTTGAGGTGGAGGAGCTGGCTGTGGTGGTTGTGGAGAACCTCCGATCTGATTGTGTATGATAAAGAGGGGCGGTAGAGAGGAAGGCGTGCAGGAGCGCGAGGGAGTCTGTGCCTGAGACTGAGGCTGGGGCTGCGAAGGAGGCCGAGACTGCTGGTGATGGTGAGGAGACTGGATCTGCTGCCCGATGGTTATGGGAGAAGCTTGGGCAGGTTGAGGACTGTCAGTGAGAGTGGGTGTTGGTGCAGGGGTGACCACAGGCTGAGCTGGGGAGGCGCTTTGGATCTTTATAGTCTGTGAATGTGCTGCCGATGGAACCTAGACAGCATAAAAAGAGGAGGAGGATGAAGTAGAGAGAAAAGAGTCAATGGATCTTTGATTAATCATACAGTTCATATTTCTAATTCATCAATTTGGGAAAATGAATTTTTAGGGATGCACTGAAATTTCAGCAACAGAAAGTGACACCTTGTTAATTCAAAAAATGCTTTCAATAAAAAAATAATAATAATAATAAAAAAAAAATCGCTTCAATAGCAATATGAAAGTGAAAAACACCTTACCAAACTAACATTTTGCAACACTGACATTTCAACTTTTCAATTCTGCACAGCAACAAAAATTAGAAAAAATCATCAACATTACATAGGAGAAATGCATTCAGGAAGATCTGGATTTTTCTATTTGTTTGAGACTTTTCCTCACTTCTCTGAAAGATTTGATAAGTTTTAAGATAAAAGGGGAACTTCATCGCAAACCACAAAAGTTTACAATCACTGTGTGAATTAGGGCAGAACTACTGTAAAAATGGATCAACTAGTGAAGCAGAGACATTATAAAACAAGCAGATGCGAACAGCAGAAAAGACAAAATAATGCTTAAATAGATACCCAATCCCAGGTGCTTCTGAATATATTCTACATTACATTTTTCAATGAGTCACTTTAGGAAATGACAGAACATCGTGTAACTCTAAATGGCTTTATATTTCATGTTGTTTTCCATTTAATTTGACGAGAATACCAATAGCAAGAGGTTCTTTATATTACTGTTGTACAATTCAGTTTCACAATCATTTTTAATATATGTAAATGGTACCAAAAGAGTAAGAAAAACAAAAAGGTATGAGTTTCAGTCAAGAATTTCATTTCAGTGCATCACTAAAACAATGACTACTTTGCAATCATACCTATAAAGTGCAGAAACAAAAAAACAGCACAAAAAAGTGGTGGAAAAAAAACCGGCAACAAGCAACAATTAAACAAATATAAGTATGATAATACAAAAGCAAGAAGAAATAGAAAGGAAAAATCTCTTTTCAAATTCTCAAAAAGACAGTTTTCATAAAGACTACAACAGCTTAAGTAGTAAAATGTACAAAATATGTAAACCATACATAAGGTACTCACTACTCATCTAACAGATTAGTGCTTTCTGGATAGACACTATTGGGGTTTTAAGGGGGGGGGGGGGGGGGGGGGGCGGGGGGGGTTAAGACAACTGACACAAGGACATAATTTTTGCAGAGAACAACAAAAATTGGTTCACAGAGAACAGACAAGAAATAAAAATAGTAAAAAACTAAAACGGATTTGCTGGTAGAGGGCAAAGGTAATTCAGGGCAGCGAGCAAGTGATCAAGATCAAATCTTTGAAAGTGATCTTGAAAGGAATTCATTTAATTTCTCTTGGGGAGGCTGGGTGGTGGTGGGAGGGGGGACTGATTGAGGTTAAAAACAGCAGTTACCGAATGTTTGGGTAGCAGAGGTAATGAGTAGGCTGAATGTTAATATGAATGGACAGAGTGAGTGACAGAGATATACAGCAGCAAAACTAATAGGAAGAGCCATTGCTCCATCATGACATGCCCATGGGAAAATGCACAAAGATGATGCAAACACACAACCGAAAAATAAAGTCCCTAGAGTTTCATTATTGTATGTGAAACCATTTGAAGAGCAACAACTGCACTGTTATTTGCATCAACCCATATCCCAATTAGTGTCAATATAGTTCGGCAAGCTTCCTATTAAAAAATGATCGTGCAAATAACAGTAGGAAAGAAATGGATACTGAGGGTTAGGTGTTGCATGCAATAATAGTATGGATTAATGGACAAAATAAACCCACTACACTATAATTACAGTATCAATGACAGAAACAGATTACAGTGCAGAAGAATGACCTGATAAAAACACAGGCAAAAACAAGAGTGAGAATGAGTGAAAGAGCAATAAAAGGCATTCACGCCTGAGCAATGAGAGTAGAAAGACAGGGGGACAGAGAAAGAAAGGGAGTTCTGCTGGGAGACAGTGGTCCAATACGCAGCAGTGGCAGCAACAAGTGGGTGGGGCTTAGTGCGGAGCGTGAGCTCATCTACCTTGTTAACCACTGTTGCCATGTGGGCGGGGCCAAGGGAGGGGCTGGGACTCTGCCTCTGCCGAGTCTCAGCTAACAAGCTGTCATGGCCTGAAGGGGCGGGACCAGAACTGCTGCCGCTGACGATAACAGATGCAGGTACACCCACAGCGGCAGGTGGGTCTTTTCCTGCTTGCTGCTGTTGGTCCTAACATGGGCACATTTATCAGTTGAGGAATGGGAGAGGTAAAACAATCATCCAAACTGGTCAGAGGTCAGCTTGGGGATCAAATGTTATGTTAGCTTATTAGCAAAGACACACAGTTTGCAAACAACAGATAAGGTTTAAAGAGAGCACACTGACCTGCTGCAGGAACATATGAAGGGACTCCTGACTAAGGATCATGCTGGAACCAGGTGATGTGAACAACACCTTTCCTGGGCTGTGCTGGGCCTGAGGACCCAAACCCACCATTGAGGACGTGGACGTGGCCATAGTTGGGGATGGAGATGAAGAGGAAGGAACCGAAGCTGCTACTGAAACTGGTGGAGTCGTCTGAACCGTGAGAATTGAGGGCTGCGGTTGGGTCTGTGCTGGTTGAGCAGCAGGGTCCGTAGAGCCGCCCATTACCGTGATGCCCTCTCCTGGCTGGCACGGCGCCATGGCCGTCGATCCGCTGCTACCGTTATTAGGGATGCCCCCAGATTGCTGCAACGTCTGTAAACTGACTGCTGGGCTAAGGCTCTCCACAGACAGGGAATTCTGTATCGGCATGCCCTGGATGACCGTTTGTACGTGGCCCGTTACCGGATGGGCTTGTGTCTGCGTTTGCGCCAGGGACACCGGCATTTGGAACAGTGTGGGCTGACCCATCTGACCGGGCTGGAGCTGGATGTGTCCAGAGAGAATATGGGCGGCACCAGGATGGCCCTGTGAAGCCAACACCTGACTTAGGTTGATGTTCTGATTAGCTGTCAAGATCTGATTAGCGATTATCTGCCCTCCAGGCCCCTGACTAGTAATGATGTGACCCCCGGGATGCTGAGTCAGGATCTGACCTCCAGCCTGAAGCCCCGGTAACAGGAACTGGTGGTTTTGGCTCTGCAGGACAGTTTGTGAGGGAATGACAATGCTGCCCTGTTGGTTTAACAAGTGAACACTGAGCGGTTTGCCTGACGTTTGGGGGCCCTGTTGCTTAAACAGCGCTTGAGAGAACTGCGTTCCCTGCGACGTGGCCTGTGTGCTCAAGACTACATTTGAGCCAGGCTTCCCGAGGAACGTTACATTCTGAGCAGCTGATACTGGGATTTGCTGCACCCCCAGAGCCTTATTAGCGTCATTTGGCAGGGCATGTGGAGCAGGAAGCTGTTGCTGCTGCTTGAAGACTTTGGGTTGGATGGCACCCCCTTGCGGAGGTTTGGGCTGTATTGGCGTTGGCGTTCGCTGGATGATGACATTCTGCATAATTTGGCCTTGAGGCTGGGTTTGAGATCCAATTCCTGCACCCAAAGAGGCATTACCGAAACCCACAATGCCACCTGCAGCTGCCATTGTAGTTGCACTGTTGTTAGTATTCGTGTTGCTTAAGGAAACAGCCGGCCCATTTAAGGCAGGGGACCCTAGAGTGGCCTTGCCCCCTTGAATTAAAAGTCCGCCCCCTGAACTCAAAACAGAGCCTCCAAGCCCAGCCTGTGTTCCAGTGCTTGCTGCCTCAGGCCCAGGTTGATGCAGTTGGTAGCCACCCATGGTTTTCGCCAAAATCTGCTGCCCAGATGAATTTATAGTCATTACAGTGGGTTGGCCCACAACTTGAATTTGTCCAATGCCCAACGGTCCAGACTGACTGCCATTCGGTAAGGCCTGAAGGCTCGAAATAGGTTGAAGGGTTACATTTCCAAGCCCGACTTGTTGCATGAATGGCTGGACGCTGATAGCTTTGTTCATGACCTGGGGTTGAAGCTGCAGGCCTGGATGTGCCAGGACTGAGCTGAGCATGTCTGGGGTGGCATTAGAGGGTGCAGTAGGGGTGCCTTGATTTGGAAAAATCTGAGTTGCACCTCCAATGCCCACCCCAGACAGGCCAGCATCGGGCAAGGGTTGGACAACCTGCGTAAGGCCAGTCAGCCCAAACTGACTGAGGTCGAGCTCAGCATCTGCCTCTTGAAGGCTCTGCTCTGTGATGTTAGCCTCTTGAAGGCTCTGCTGCAAAATGTCACAAGGCTCATGATTTGTCCCAACACCATTGTTTCCGTTGTCTCCTCCCGGCGATCCCCCCAAGATGTCATCTTCCAGGAAGTCCAAATCAACGCTGACTCTTGGAAGGCCTGGCTCATTTGTCGACAGCTGAGCCTGTGGCTGGACCTCAGGAACGTGGCCCTGGAAGACACAGAGAGCAATGTTAGCCGTTAAACCTTGCCACACATTCAGAATGACAAAAAAAATTAAATGGTAGGGATGGATCTGGGATGGTGGTAGGCCTCAGGGACTGACTGCTGTAGATGCAGATCTGGTGCGCAATTCATCTGACGCGGATGGCGGGTCTGAGGAACACGTGCTACCAAAAAGGATGGAGACAGGAGGTCGGCACAAATGGGGGATATTACTCACCCCAGTGCTGGAGAAGAACGAGCTGGACGGGTCGCTTGAGCCATCCAAAAGGTCATCAGTGTCCAGCTACAGACAGACATACCCAGGATAGGACAGGCAGAAATCACCACAGCACACAGACAGGCGTGTGAAAGCGACAGGGATCAGATGCATAAGGGGCAAATAGGCAGACAAAGAGGGAAAGGCAAGGGAAGAGCAAAGTGAGGACAGTGCACCAATCAACCAGAACAAAATGCAGGCATAACCAAGTTAAAAGGCCAAGCAAACAGGAAAGAAAACAGGAGTCAAAAGACAGGAAAATTTGATTAGTATGTCATGTATGTGAATTACCCAAAGAGGAAAAAATCAGGTCTGAAATTAAGAGGAGCAATTATGTTCTAAAGAAAAGATAAAGCTGGACAACCGGTTGAGGGGCAGAAATGTAAAAATAACCTGAAAAGGATTGGGAGGTTCAGGGAATTCTTGTTGGGCGAGTGTGCTGGGCTTTTCTGTGATTTATCTGGGTTACACTTTCAAAGTGGGATTTCTGCCTTGCCCACCAGTGGAACTTTTTCAAAAATCTTATTTTTTTTTTTTTTTTTTCCATTTCAGTACTCACTTGTGTTTCTGATCCATGAAGAAAATCATTGAGTGCTTGTGGGTCACTGTACAAAAAGAAAGATATTATTCAGCTGGATTTTCCATGCAACTAACATTCAAGTTATGTGCATCAAAGTTATCTGTCATTTTTGCCACAACTTACCAAATTACATCTAGCAAGCACCTGCCATCTTCATCATCCATGTCAACTGTAAAAAGACAAAGTGCACAAACATTAGCCCTGTGAACATAAGTTTTTTTTCCCCAAATCGGCTAAAAATTACACAGAACTCAAAGGCAAATCCTTCCTCAGCAGTGAAATGTAGGTCATTTAATGATATTTGAATTGGAGCGTGTACACTATAATGAAAACAAAGTAGAACATCGATTAACATAAAAATGAAAACATGATGAAATTCAATCTAAAGAAAAATAAATTCACTGTTTACAAAGATGCAAATAATATTAAAAGCAAAGGAAAAATGCAAAGTAAATCGGTGAGTGTCAAAAACTGAAAGTAAAACTGTATTAAAAAAAACAAATCAGCAAGCTTGTGGTATCATCCAGGCACATATTTGTAACAAAAAGCATGTTAAATATTGACATTAATATTATGGTTACACTGTTCTGGTGAAACACTAAATTTCAACAAATTCGACAAACGTATGTTGAAATATAAAGCATTCTAGCGCCTTTACGAGGGACTATTACAACATAAAACTACTGAATGTTTCTCATCCTTTGAAAGCAGCAGCTGAACTCTGTTGCGCGAGAGAAGTGCATCACCTCACCTCACACAGTGTCAGATATCACGATTTACAGACTCCCAAACAACAGATGAATCAGACTTTAGTCACTGCGCTGTTCGATGGAGGAGGTAGGCGGGGACGCCACTAATGTTTGTTGGGGGTAAAACAGTCTCTGTGAAGAGCACACAGACCATCATTAACAAATATCAGCGAAAGCTCCTGCTGTCAGAGGTCTGTTTTGGGTTATTTTGAGAGCATCTCGCACCAGAAGAGCATGATTGGACCTGCAGGACACGGCGGTTATTTTCGCATTTGTGAAGCTGTAACAACTCGCTCCACATTCCCTCTGCTGCATATGCGTTTATTTGCAACATTTTTACAAGTTTATCCGCACAGAACGCCTTTAATTCGCTTTTTTAAACGCTCGCTCTGCTGCAGACTCAGTTAGCTGTTGCTAGCTAGCTTCCTAGCTGTAATATGTGCGTTTACAGACGCAATACGAACAAATCTGACAATAACTGGCTGTAAACACGTAGTATTTGTGCCGTAAGAGCGCATTCACTGGAGCAATGCACATAACTGGTGAATATTCGGTGTCCGGGCTCCAACAGACGCAGTTGCGTAGCCTATCTTTATCCTGCTAAATATGAGTTTATGTTGGAATACTCTTGGATCAGGGGGGTATGTTTGGGAATTCGCTGTAAAACCATCCTGTTCGCAAACCTATGCAGCGGGCCGGCTAGATGAAGCAGGACGAGGTGAGGTCTGCATGCGAATGTTGCAGTAGTTATTGAGAATTATAGAGAAATTACTACATTGTATCAAACTCACCCGAGACGATAAAGGTGCAGGCGGCGCGGGGTCTCCAGTACGGCCCTGCACGGGCTCCGCGTCAGGACCCAAGCACAGCGCTCACAAGCAGGAAACAGAGGCCCGCCGCGATCGCCTGATTAATAAACAACACTACACTGTAGTAGCTGTTGTTATTATTACTGCAGCAGCACGCATTTGCCCTTTTTATGATTTATTTGTGCATTTATTTGTGCATCAGTTTCACTGTAGTAGTAGGGGAATATTGTGCTGCATTAAATTGTTTCGCGGTTGTATACATAATACAATAGTTTAACCTTGTAGTTTAACTCATTACGTAGACGTTAATATTTTGATCATTTTATACATAAGTTAGATTGTAACACTAGCTTTCCTATAATTACGATTTTATTTTAGTTTATTAATTGTGTATATAAGCAAGCAAGCTGACTAACCCCCAAAAAAGAAAGTTTGTATATGTATTTTATTATAATTTGAAAAATAAATCACATTTAGGTATCTGCTCTTGAGAATTTGTGAGAGTGTATTCAATTGGATGTAATAGCTATAACAACACATTTTTGCTTTTTTAGTCTAATAATGTTTACTACAGCAAAGTTTTGTATGTATAGATTTTAGCCAATTATTTATGATCGAATGAATTACATAAAACTGGTAATCATCCTTCCCGAGAAGCACATTTTCCCACCACAACAGAGAGATGGATGGACTCTGTCCACAATAACAAACAGGCGGTTGTCTGAACAGCTTCTCCTTGGGTCCGGATGTTTTTATGACAAAGGAGTCTGTTTTGATGAAACACTGGGGGCTCTGATTGGCCCTCGTTGTTAAACATCATAAATAAGGGGTGGTGCGACTTACGCATTACAGTAGAGGATTGGCTTCTTTGTAATAAAGGCTAAAATTAACCATATGCCCTTCACAAAAAGGCATTTTTATGAACTATGCATAAGGGGCGTGGTCTTCCTTGTTTACAGCCATTGATTGGTCTCAGTTGAAGTTGTGCATTGCTCACAGTTAAGAGTGTGACAGACATATATAATAGATCTTCATCCGCCACTCCTTCCTCTTTGTCTCCTTTCAGCTGCACATGTCCTTCAGCCATGTCATAATTCTCATGATATTGTATCGATAGAGTATTACAAATATCCCAGGTTCTAGTAATAAACTACACTAATAATGTTGTTTCCAGCAGAGCATAATTTTATGACCACCACCAGCTCCACTTCAAACAATCTATGTTGGTTTATTTGACAAAATAATTAATGAATCTATGATCTTTTTTTGAACTGTAATACTGGATCGGATGGAGTTGATAACACTTTAAAGGTGATAATTCTTCTTGGGAGGTTCCATATGCATAAAGCAAAAATTACATCTATTAGTCCCTCATTTAAGTTTTTTTTTTTTGTAAAGAACTTAATATATTCTATGACTCACTGACCTCGATTACCAGAAACAACATCTCTCATATTAAAAAATGTTATTTGTAAAATGTAATGCTTTACCATACATCATATATATTTGTTATATATATTTTGTTTTTGGGTGTGAGTTATGCTTGAAGTTAAGTACTTCTGTATAATTGTAAAAAAAATATAAAAAAGCTCCACTTCAAACGGATGATCACAATAAAAAAACAATAATGACTTTTCAGTATTACACAATATTTTGTTGATCTTTTTCCTCCAAAAAGCGATGCCGTCATTTTGCACATTAAAAATTTCCCTCAATGCATTTGAAACATTTCATAGATACAATTTTAACATATGCATAAAATCGTTTAAAAATAATACATTTCATATTATAGCCTATTGCTATATGTTCTAATAATATTGCACAAATATTTTGCACATCAGTTAACATAAATACGAATCAAATACAAATTTTAGTAAATATATTAAAGAGAATTCATTAAGAGATACTTCCTGTGTCTTGTTTTTAGAAAAACATGGATGAAATCTTTTTTTTTCAGCTCTACTAAACCTTTCAGGTGACACTGCATCATCATAAACACAAGAAAAATTAAATAATAATAATAATAATATCAAAACACGTAAAGCTAATTATAATATGGTTTAATTTAATTTCAGGAGGGTTAATACACGTATATTGTTTTAATGGTTAAAATACAATTTTAAAATATTTTTAAAAACCTCAAAACATGGAGAAACAATCTATATTTGTGTAATGTTGACTAAAACTTGGCTACAAAATTAGCTAACATGTCAGTAGCCAAAAATTCTGTCTCTTTGTTTTGCATAAGGACACCAAATTTAACAAAAATAGATCAAATCTTACTTTCGGGAAATATTTATATTTCTGTAACTAGGGAAATATATATATATATATATATATATATATTTTTATTAAACAAATAACAAATACATACACAAGTAATTACCTGAATAAAAGTAGTAAAAAAAACAAACAAAAAAAAAAAATAATAGTTACTATAAACATCTTTTAAAATAAATAAATAAATAATTTATAGAAAAATTGAAATAAACTATAACTAAAATGAAAAATTACACATAAAATGTCAAATTCAAGAAAAGGAGGTAATCCTTACAACAAAGTAATAATTTGTTCCATCAATACAGTTGTTTTAACAGCTTTCTTATTAAGTGATGAGCAAAGGGATTCATAAAATAATTTCAAATCAATACAAAAAATCCTAAAATTGGGCAAACAATCAGTAACTTTAGATTTATGAAGATGAAATACATCATCCAGCTCCTTTGATCCTGATTCCCAAATCAAAAACAGTACATTACTTATTTCAAAATTAAAAAGTTTGTTGTAAGCTGAAAAAAACAAGCCAAGACATTTCGGAAATATTATAAACTGCAGCGCTATAATTTCACAGCCCTAAAATATCCTGGTTTCCATGGTAACACCAACATTCTTTACGACAGCGTACTGCCGTGTTCTGGCAGACCGGTGTCGTAGGTTTTTGCAGAATCACCATGGCGTCTGTGTTGAAAGAGACTGCGGGATTATATGAAACATTGAAAACCGAGTGGAATAAGAAGAACCCAAATCTTAATAAATGTGGGGAGATCCTGAGCAGGCTAAAGGTAGGATCAATGATATATAACAACAACAATACTCCTAAACTATAGAATAAGCCGATGTTTACAGGCTGAAGAGCAGTTAGCATTGCTGCTATCTAGAACTCTTCAGTCCGATTGATTCCTGTTTACCAACAAACAATGGGTTTTTGTGGTTAAGATTATATATATATCATAAAAGCACTGATGATTTTTTAGTGAATTGTGTGGATTTGGGTTTGTTCACCTCTAAAGTACCAAGTTAGCGTGCAGATATTTAACCGATACAGCAGATGTAAGATGACAGCGCGTGAATTGATTTAATTTAGTTTTTTTTTTTTTTTTTGTCGTTTTCAGAATTATGTTATCTTGCATGCTCTTATTGTTTAATATCTTTTTTATTATGATAAAAAAAAAAAATACACAGGTCCTCAATTGACAGTGGTGAGGAACCGATTGGTATTAAATCTCTCATTTTATGAACCTGGATCTGAATTTTTAATTTTTGGCAGATATCCTTGTTGGAGTTGAACTTTCTACCAACTACTGGTACCAAGCTAACCAAACAACAGCTTATCCTTGCTAGTGAGTAAATGACAATATTTGAATTATTAATTTATATTAAATGTTTTAATTATTTGTTATTAATATTTACTATTTTTTGTTGTTGTTGTAGGAGATGTTTTGGAGATTGGAGCATTATGGAGCATTCTAAAGAAAGACATCCCCTCCTTTGAACGCTACATGGCTCAGCTTAAGTGTTATTACTTTGATTACAAGTAATTTTTTCTTCTGTTTACTCACTATCAATCAGAATTGACTTAAAACGGGCTAACAATAGTTGTGCTGAAATCACATTATGGCCTACTACGCTTTTATGCTGTATGTTGGTATCTGTAGTCTGATGAAACGCAGCATTCAAAAGGACTGGACACACATTGTACGCAGGCCATCACATGTCAGGAATCTACATGAACGTTTACAGCATACTTAATTTCTTTAAGGAATAGATTAGGATTCTGAATACAGTTCTAGATACATTTTCAACATGCTATACCCTGAATTGTTTTGCTGGCTTTTTCTTTGCTCTGGTTACAGTCTCGAATCTTGTTAAATGTCACAGGGATGAGTTGCCCGAGTCAGCCTATAGGCACCAGTTGCTGGGTCTCAACTTGCTCTTCCTGCTGTCTCAGAACAGAGTGTCTGAGTTCCACACAGAGCTGGAAAGACTGAGCGCAAAAGACATCCAGACCAATGTCTACATCAGACATCCAGTTTCATTAGAGCAGGTGTGGGACACTTTTTTTATATTAATTACATACAGCACTGTCTGTTTTTCTTACCTCTTTGTTTCTTTATTTCAGTATCTGATGGAAGGTAGTTACAACAAGGTCTTTCTTGCCAAAGGAAATATTCCTGCTGAGAGCTACACCTTCTTCATTGACATTCTTCTTGATACTATTCGGTAGGGGTGATTTATAGTCTTGTTGACTAAATGTAGATGATGAGCAATGTCATTGAAATGTTTTGTTCTTTGTTTGTTTGTAGAGATGAGATTGCAGGTTGTATAGAGAAAGCATACGAACAAATTCAATTCAATGAGGCCACACGGGTGCTTTTCTTTTCTTCTCCGAAAAAGATGACAGAATATGCGAAGAAAGTAAGTGTTCGATGTTTGTCAAATATTGTCACTAGGCCTGTCACAATCATGAATTTTGTGATTAGCTGTCTTACAAATAATAGCAATTAATAATTTAATTCTGTCTTGTCCTAATATGTAATCTTGTTTTTACTGGAAATCCTATATATAATAATAGAACAAGCCCATGTGATTTTATTTAATGAAGCAAATTCATCCCAAAAATTGTTGAAAACAAACTCATTCTCAGTTACTTCATTGCAACAGATTTGGAGAAGTTTAGCATTACATCTCTTGCTCACCAATGAATCCTCTGGCAGTGAATGGGTACCGTCAAAATGAGTCCAAACAGCTGATAAAAACATCACAATACACAAGTAATCCACACCTCTCCAGTCCATCAGTTAATGTCTTTTGAAGTGAAAAGCTGCATGTTTGTAAGAAACTAATCCATCATTAGGATGTTTTTAACTTCAAACCATTGCTTCTGGCTAAAATACGAGTCATATATCCATAACTTTCTCCAGTGAAGATGTTGTTTCTTCTGAATCAGGAGAGAAATATGCACAGATCAAGCACCTTTAACAAGTGAAAAACCATTGATGTGAGAGAACAACAGGAGATGGACAGTAACACTGGAGGAAGCGTTATGTGATTTGGCCAGAAAATCAGTGTAAAGTTAAAATTCCTTAAAGATGGACTTGTTTCTTACAAACAAGAAGCTTTTCACTTCACAATATGTTCATTTATAGACGAGTCATGTAGATTGTTTGGATGATTTTATGATTGGACTCTCATTCTGACGGCACCTATTCACTGCAGAGGATCCATTGATGAGCAAGTGATTTACATTTCTCCATATCTGTTCCCATTAAGAAACAAACTCATCTACGTCTTGCAAGCAAATATTAATTTATTGGATAGATACTGATATGTCCATGGTCTGGCTTTTGTGCTCTGCAGAGGGGCTGGAGCCAAAGTCCTGATGGATACTATTCATTCAGTACCCAGCATCAAAAGACCGAGGAAGTGACCATCCCTTCCACAGAACTGGCCCAACAAGTCATCGAGTATGCAAGACAGCTGGAAATGATTGTGTAGTGCGGATATAGCAGCGTTTAGACACACGTATACATAAAGGTTCACGTTTGTTTACCCAAATATACAAATCAAAGCATTGTACAGTGGCCATATATCTGTACTCAGATTAGACACAGGATGACATGGCTGCAAATAAAGACTCTCAGATGATGAGACCAGAACTCTTTAGCCTCAAAGTTATTAATATCTACCTGTATCAGGGTCTCTCTGATTGTCTGCTGGGTGTGTCAACCTGATGAACATCTAATGACTGGGTCTCATGTTTTTTTTTCTAAATAAACATTTAATTTGTCTTATTTTGAATATTCACATGTTGTTCCTCTCAACAAGGATGGTTTTTATCAAGAGTGAGTTTGTGTAGAGATGTGAGACACTTCTCTACTTCTCTTGTGTAGAGACACGAGACACTTCTGGTGAATAAAACGTTTTTCTGACTTTTATAAAATGCCTTCTGAAACTCTGTATAAATAACATGTTCTCATTTATATTGTGTTAGATGCAGGAACTACTGTGAAAATGTGTCTTTGTTTCAAATGCAAACAAAGTGAGGTAAGTAGTAATGTTGTATTCTAAACTGATTAAAAATGACCTGAACTTTAACAAAAGGAAGTCAACATTTGTAATGGATGCTGTAGAGTGGCTCAGTCACAATCTGCTTCATGTTCAGGCTAGACAACCTAGGTTAAGTCACAGATGCATTAAGATGCACATTTGACTCACCATCCTCTAACATTTAGACGCAGGTTAGCTCTCAAACTGCTTGCTTTACATATGCTAGTGCCCCTCAGGATATACTTTTGTCATGTTTATTTTTTTTTTACTTTCATAGATGCATTGTGTTTTGTTCTGGACTTGGCATATATGCTTAGGCTGTGTTTTTTTTTTCTTGGCCTTTTTGGGGCATGGAGGAGTATGGTGAAGCCTAGTTGAGCATAGGGTCTCCGATAGATAGTTCTCGAGATGTTTGTGGTGGTATCAAGCTGGGGTGTCATCTTCTATCCTCAAGTGCACCACCCACTTACAAAAGGAATCGTCACTGGTTTCTTTGAAGACCATGTGGAGGAGCTGTTGGAGAATCATCTAGCAGAGGTCTTCAACTCTGCTTTAGCTCCAACCCTAATCAAACATACCTGTTAAATCAGTCTTTTCTTGGAAAATCACGTGTTGAAGACTTAAAATCTACAGTATCACTGCTATTCTTTGCAGTCTTGCCTTTGTGTGGCCCTTAATGCTGCCTTTCCAACTGCAGGTGAGGGAAGAACTTGTAGTGTCATCGACTGGTTTCGATCCTACAGTTGCGGGCAGAGCAGAGGGATTTCTGAATGGTTTTGGTGTCAGATCCCTGGGGCTTAAACATCTGCTGGCTTTCATTCTCTTCTGTGCAGGGTTGACCTCTAATTGGGAAGCTTCTTTTGACAATACAGATGAGCCTCTTGTTTTATAAAGAAAAGAAAACCAAGAGAAGTTTAATGCAAAACATGTCCAGGTTATGTTTAACCCAATAAATCTAAAGAAAAAAGCATAAAGGAAAATAAGTCTTTTTAGGACCCTTAGGATTGTGTCATTGTTAACAGCTGAGTGAACTGTATTCGATTGTATTGAAATTGTGCATTTTGCATTACATTTCATGACTCGAGCGCATTAGTCAAAACAGTGTCAATCGGAGGAAAGTTTCCTTTTTTACTTCCTTGCATGCCCTTAATTTCACCCTCTTGAGTTTGCCACATGTTTTCTTGCACTTCAGCATGTTGGCTTAAAGTGGAGCTGGTACCCAAGCTGGTGTCTTTTTGGTTGTAGCCTCATTTTCCCTTGGCTCTTCAGGTACAATGTGTGCTGTCTAATAAAAGACCTGCCCTTGTTAGCACAGACTTTAACCTTTCCACTCTTGGATCCCGTTGAGGGCTCTTCCTCATGTAAGGTTTTAATTTAACTGTGTGTTACTGTGAATACAGCAATCGACATGTTGTTTTGTTCATTATATATCTCATGCATGTGAGTTCTATAGACACATTCAAGTATTATATAAGAGAATGGGGCTTTTTATCCCAGAAATGAAGATTTTGTGTCAAAAGTCATTTTTCCAGGTTTTGTATGAAAGGTTCAAACATCTAATTTGAAGCAGACCCTTGTGTAAATATCAAACTATATTGTGTTTTAGCTAAATTACATGTGTTTGAAACCAACAAACATAACTAAAGCTAGTACTGAAAACACATGTCTGTAATTCACCATTTGACTCTAAACCACGTCCTTGCAGCTTTCTTCACGGCCTTCAGATTGTTACATTATTATTATTATCTCTACTGCTGTAACCTACATTCAGTAAACTGTACTAAACCTTATATAGTATTTGTGCAAAATACAGTTTAAAGTATCTCCAGCTAAAAGTGTAGCTATTGATTATTCCTTAATTAGGTGTTGATATTGGTTCATCTTATTATCCCAATTAAAATAATCATTTTATTTTTCGTGTAAAATGATTAGGCCTATTCGAGACAATTGACTACAGCACCTGAAGAACATTATTAATAAAAAGCAAAGAGAAGAGCTTTTGATTAATGATATGTATTTATGTACACACTCGTATTTTGTGCAAATAAAATTTGCAAATTTTGTGTTTTTTTTTGTTTTTTTTAAATGTAACCTATTTTTTTAAAGAACAAATGCTATAGAAAAATAATAGCGATAATATAGGCTACGACTAATTTAACAACTAAAATAGAGTAGGAATATTTGTCAATAATGTCAGTTTGGACGAACAAAGAAACAAAAACACATCCACAGAAATTCTAAAAATTCATTGATGATTCCTCGCATCATTTCCGAATGTTACTTTTGAATTAATCAGCGCGCAAACATTCATTAGACAACTGATGATATTTGACCATATATTTTTTATTAAAATAGCAAACTATTTTCATGCACTTAATCCAAATGCTTGAACGGGAGCGAGACGGGCTGTTTATTGAGTAATAAAGGCTCGACGCCGGCGTGGCTGTTTATCAATGGTGGGCTATCAGTGAACATGAATGGAGGAGCTGGAGATGAATGGAGACTAGCTGCTGTGAATTCTGTCATGGCGTATAGAGCTGTATGGAGCTGTCCAAGGTACTGAAGCGTTATCTATCGCTGATCAACCGAGTTTGTGCACTTACCACACTGTTATTAGACTATTGATCATTTGCTGTGTGTAAACATTTTTCTCACTAACATTAGCAGCCACTCTCTGTTCAGTTTTGGCACTGCTGGTTGTTTATGCACATTTATAGAAGCAAATCGCTCTGAATGTCCTGGCAGCCACAAAACTGGACCGATGCGACTCCCACTCGGGGACACAGTGTCCATCCACGAGTGTGTTTAATATGAGTGTGTGAGAACTGCTGTAGACAGGTAGAGAGAGAGAGAGAGAGAGAGAGAGAGAAACAGGGAGGGAGTGATTGAGAGAGAGGGAGAGGGAGGGAGGATGATGATGATGCCGCCGGTGGAAAATGGTTGCTGCATCCTCGAGCCCATCCGAAACCCTATGAAGGTGGACAGAGAAAGACACGAAAATGAGAGCAACGAGCGCAAGGAGTGAGTGAAAGAGAGACCGTGTGCGTGCGTATGTGAGCGAGAGAGTGAGGACGCGCGCGCGCGCGCACGTGTGTGTGTGTGTGTGTGTGAGTGTGAGAACGCGCGCGCGCGAGAGAGAGTGTGTGTGTGTGTGTTCGGTAAGAAGGGGAATAAAAAAGACGAGAGACCGGGGGGCAGCCAGCTCGAAGCGGCGGGCAACACCGAGCCATGGAGGGCGAGTAAGTCCATGCATTTTTATTTGAGCAGAACAGACTGATTGATTTGCAGCACCTCTAATGGACTGTAAGATGCTCATAAACACTATTACGCAGCTATGCTATCAACACTGTGCACCATATTCTCCAACATTTGATGAATAACGCCACTGAACGGGCCTCGGCTGAAGTGCACTAGCGGACATAAAACGCCTTCAATGCCGCGTGAAAGACGAACGGGGTGCAGTAAGAGACGGCTTTTTGTCTCGAAGATGATGATGGTGTGTGTGTGTGTGTGTGTGTGTGTGGAGGCTCCACGTATAACCACCAAATACATCCGTGAATTATAAAACGTTTCGTTACAAATCGACGAAATATGGCGAGTTTTCTGTCGTCGGGAGCACACTGGAGGCGGAGAGGGATGCTTTTATCAACGCGTCTCGAGTTTCATTATGATTTTTAAAGCCAAACTTTATGAATGAAATGTGATTTTTCTCTCACCCCCTCCTCCTCTTCCTCTTCATGTCTCCCCTCCCCCCAGCGCTTCTCTTCTTCTTCTTCTGGTCCATATCCTCCTTTCATCCACTCATCCGCCGTGCTTCAGCATAGATGTGCTTTATCCATTCATAAAATGAACGAATGAGTGCGCGTGAACGCCTGCTGCAATGGCTTATAATAACCGATGCCGTTTAATAACACAAACAGGGCTCTGAATCAAAATGGATGTGATTTGATAGCTTATTGTAATGGAGCTTGTGTCTATGAGGGCCTGTATGGGCGCGTTCATTGATGCATCTCAACTCTTCATCTCCACACATTTCATTCCCCTCAGGCCATTCATTTATTTACGAGCTACTCCCCCCATATGGAGCCATGATGCTCTTTGTTGTTTGATGCCGGGTTCATTGTAAACGACTGTATTAAAGACTTTTCTACAGAAATGAGCGATGGCTGGAAACGTGCGCGCGCTGAAAGAGTGATTAGATTTTCCTCGCCCACGTGACCGTCCATTAAAAAATCCTCTCATTGTTATAATCGTGCTTCACTGTTTATATATTCCCTGTAGTTTTGGGAATACACAAAGCGCACGTGACGTTGTGATTTGATCATTCAATCCATTTAACACGATATAACAGCCCTTGCCGCCATGCCACACCATCTCGTCCCAAGGAATCATTCAAAATTATACTAAAGGGCGATTTTTGGAATACCAAGCATAAAATGTCCCTGTTACCTGACAGATATCACTAAAATGGGCGTCTTGACAAATCACACCTGTCTCTGTCACAGCAGAACTAGTCCTTTCCAGCGAATCAGAAACGTTTGCGAGTTCGGGGCGGAGTTCTGGAAAGGGGGCGTGTCATATTCATTGGCTAAATCTGGCGAATGGATGTTGCCAAAAGAGGTGAAATCCATTGCACCTTCAACGTCAGCATAAAATGAACCATATTTACGTATGGGCTCTATTGTGGTACACATTCATTCAAATGTCTTAGTAATATTTTAACACATATAATTGCTCCGCCTCTGAAATGACTCTTCATTTGGACTAATATCATCATCATGGCGTGGGCAGGGAAAAGAGCCAAACATGTTTCATCCAGTCTCCTCCAGTCACGTGTCTGCTGCTAGCTGTGACCATCACATCAACCATACTGTAGCCTAAGACTGTGAGGTGTGTTTCCCTCCCAAAGCCCAGATCTCCAGACTAACCTGCTTGCATTTGGCTTAAACTGGCTGGCTTTAAGTTTTCAACTTTGAAACAAAGACGATTGTGGAGGTTAAAGGTATTTTACTACTAAGTCCTTCTAAAATTTCAGTCAACATGAAATCAAAACTGAACTTTACTTTTTTAATGCGTGTTCTTTGATGGCTAGTGCATGCTGTTTCTATTAATCAAATCTTTCTTTTTTTTTTTACAGATGTAATGTAACTTGCTCATTGTCTGAAACATCCTTTCTTTTTATGATGCTTTAACGTCCACTTTTCACGATCTAATAAACTTCAAATGGATAAGAGCCATTCTTTATTCTCACTGATATTCCAGAAATATTACAGAAGCAAAATGGTTTATGAACGTCATCATTTCAGTGGAGATTGCAGGCCAATAATAGTACTTCCTTACACATCTTCACACTGCATCTCTGTCTCTTTTCCCTATTAATTGTCAGTTCCCTTCATTTTGAGGCTATTTTAATATTTTGTACCGATGGTTGTATTTTCTTCTTTAACTGCCTATGTCTCAAAGTCTGTGTTTGTGTGTGTGGGTGTGTGTGTGTGTTTGCGCTCAGCTGGCTAGTGCACTCACTGCTTTCACTTCCCTAACAGTGTGCGTGTCCGAGCGGTGGTGATGACACGTGACGATTCTAGCGGTGGCTGGGTGCCCCTTGGAGGTGGCGGCCTCAGTCATGTGATCATATGCAAGGGGCGGCGCTCTGAAGGTCGTGGGCGGAGAGAGTACGTCATACGTGGAGAACGGCTACGCGATCGAGCAGTGAGTGTGTGCGTGTGTGTTCATGCATGTCTTTGAGTGCACTGATGTTCCCTCAGCCTGACAGTCCTGGTCGTTCTGGTAATCTGGTAGTTGCCCTAACGAGTGGCCCACCGGTGACCCGCCTCTCTCTTTTTTTGTGCAGCCTGTGCTGGAATGCGCCATTCAAAAGGGTCTGGTCTACAACAAGGTGAACCCCATCTTCCATCACTGGCGTGTGGAGGAGAGGAAGTTTGGTCTGACCTTCCAGAGTCCAGCTGACGCCATCTCCTTCGAGAGGGGGCTTCAAAGTGTCCTTGAGAAGCTGGACAGAGGTACAGAAGCAGCAAAAGATAGTGAACAGGAAGCTGGAGCGAAAAGATTTAATGTAGTTTCGAGATTTAAAGCCAAATAACCCTGTTGTTCTGGCCTCTAAACATACTATTACAGTGAAGACGACGATGCCATGCAAGGATATTACTAATGTGAACTCCTGTTTTTATTCTTGAAATGTATTTATGATAAACCAGAATCTATTTTTTAACACTTCCCTGCAGGATCTGACTCGCCATCCTCCTCGACACCTGAAGAGGGAGACACTGAGGATGACGGTCAAGCAGTGAGTGTTTTTATCAAATCAAAGTGCTTCACAGTATCTGGTTCATCTTTGTGTCTGTCTGAGAATTACTTTGTGCCTAGATACTCATCAAGTCGTGATAGATATTGAAGTCAAAATATCAAAATGGACTATTTATGTGTTTCTGGTCTTATTGTGTACGATTCATTCCAAAGAAAATTGTCTTTGTAATCATCAAAACTAATCAAAATGTAATAACTTGTTTTGCTGTTTCCCGTCTAAAATCTTGGCAATAATTTAGTTTCTTTTTTTGAATACTATTCAAAGGAAGTCAAAGCAGAATTAGTGAATGACTCATTCATAAAACAAGAAAATCCAAACTACACATTTACACCTATCCTCCATCTTGTTGCGTAAGCATGAGGTGGTTCTGCATGTTTGATGACTTGCAGTCTGTCTCAGTCTCATACAGGGAGTGAGTCGTCATCCAACAGCAGAAAAGAGATGCTGCCCAAACCCATTACCATTGTGACCAGTGAGTCCTCCTCCACCTGTTTTGTGTGCTCCACAGAGGAGTTTGCGTATGGGACAGGGCACGCCTGCACGACGCAGACCCCGGCTCAGGTAAAGGATTCACATTGCTTGAAAGTTGATTCTGGTATGTTCCGTCAATGCCGCGTCCATGTGTCCAAAAAGGGAAATCTAGTTTAAAACAAACATGGACTCTTTGTATTCATGTGGTTTTTAAAAAACCTTTATACAATTTTCAAGAAATGGTGTAGATCAATGGGAAAAATGTCATGTGGTTCAACCATCAATATAAAGCAATGAATACACATGAATGTATTCATATTAATAATTATGTACAAAAAGCTTTTACATAAATAAATATATAATTTTAAGATGATTGTTTTTTTTCATAAATATCATGAATTTTTTATTAATATTAAGTTTGTTGGGAGTCGCACCACATGACATTTTACAAGCAGGATGACCAACAAGCTTTTTTTTTTTCATTCAAATATGCAGTGAAGGAATTTTGCTGAAAAATACTACGCACGGTTTTCTTTTCAAGAACTTCATTTTTTTTTTGTGAGGGTTTTATTGCTTCATAAGGCGGTTGTATTACTCTGACTTTTTTTACTTGGTGCATTGGAAATGGTGCATTTGAGTCACTGTACACTCTTAGAAAAAAAGTACAGTTTCAAAAAGTACTGATATGTACAATTTAGGTACTAATATATACCTTTAGGCTACTAATATGCACCTTGCTGTAGCCCTTTATTTTACAGTACTGTTCTGCATGTACATACTATCTATTTATTATAACAATTAAAATAACTGCGTAACAACTATGTACTAACCCTGAACCTACCCCTAAACCTAACCTTAACCCACGTAGCTACTTCATACTACGCAGTACTGTTTTACACTGCAAGTACTCTAGAATAAAGTGTAACCTAAAAGGGTCTGTCAGATTCAAAGAAAAGATGTACCTTTTGAAAAGGTGACAGCTTTTTAGGGTGTATTCACACTTGTCTTGTTTGGTTCAATTGAGTCAAACTCAAGTTCGTTTCCCCCCTTGGTGTGGATCTTTTGGGCAGGTTGAATGGATGAACCAATGAATGAATGACTTTAGAACACATGTGTTTTTGTTTAGGGTGTATTCACACCAGGGGCCTGTACCATGATGGTAGATGAACAAATTCAGAGTTATAGGATAAGTTTTGAGTTGACAAATCCAAACCACTCCAATCTGGCTTTGTCGGTACCATGAAGCTGATCATCAACTTTCTCTGTCAACTCAGGCTTAATCCTGAGTTAATGGAGCGCGTGCACATGAATGTGTGACATCAGCGGCGAACAGCCAATCACACCACAGCGCAAGTGTGATTTACTTCTCGCGAGAGCCAGCGAGATTCAGAACTATTTTGTTAAAGGTTAAGAGATTAAAGAATATGAGGAATTTAAACGCATTTCCACTGAAGTACTTGTCCATGAAAGAGGACAAATAAAGAAAATTATCTTGCTCTATAAGTGCAGTCACAAGTTAAACTTGTGAAGTTAGTTTATATAGTTGATAATATATAGTGATAGAGACTCAAACATGTAAGGTCACATTTTAAAGCATTATCTATTGATTCTACCACTTATTTATATTACATATGATCTGTATATATTAATATTTATTTAAAATGAATGCTTTATAATAATTGTTAAACTAAAGGTGCTTGTGTGTAATGGAGTAATAATAATATAAATCTTATAATAATTATATAAATCATACGTAAATTGTAATTATCAGTGAAGCCAGACAATTTTGTTGTATCTTTTTTAAGGTACTTCATAGTGACCTTTAATTTGTAGAAAGAGAAACTGGGGGAGTGACTTTTTTTGTGTCATACATGTGTCACTTTGCTCACATCTGATTGGTCCAATTTCAGTTTGCAATCTCTAACTCAGAACATAACCTGCCCCAGAGCAGGTTAGCCGTGGAGTGTAAGTTACTATGGCAATGAACGCAGCTAAAAGCCAAGCCACTTTCATGGTATCTAAAACCCAGGATTGGTGCAAACTAAACTGAAACTTACCTGGCTAGCCAGCTAATCCGGCTTCATGGTACAGGCCCCAGGAAAGTCCGCTAGTTCACTTGTTTTGGTCCAGACCAAATACAATATTTATATATATATATTTTTTTTTGTTTGGTTGTTCTCTTTCACACTGCCCTTTTTGCAAGTGAATCATAAATTGTAAACAAAACCACACCTGTTCTAAGGTCATCCATTCATTGGTTCAACCATTCAACCGTACCAGAGTTCCCTTGGAACCGGACCGAGACCACCTCTTCAGCTGGGTCTCGGTATGGTTGTTTGGTCCACACCCGAGTGCAATTGCTGTATTCACACCTGCCCAAAAGATCCTCACCAAGGGGGAAAATTAACTTGAACTCGATTCAACTGAACCAAACCAAACAAGACAGGTGTGAATACACCTTTACAATTTTTGGTTCACTTGCAATATAGGCAGTGTGAAAGTGAACCACAGCAAAAAAAACAACAACAACTGACATTGTATTTGGTCCGGACCAAAGCAAGTGAACTAGTGGACTTTCCTGGTGTGAATACACCCATCCACGTACGAATTAATTGCATGTTTATTGTATTTTTTAATAAATGAATTGATCCAGACTTAAAAAACGAGGGTCATGTCACTGCCTCTCTAGCGTTATATTCAACCCTTGCTCTTCTCTCACTGCAGATCCACACCCGACCAGCCCAGCACCAGCTCACCCAAGTTACCGCCGTTTTGAACCCTCCGGCACCCCCTCCGCCTCCTCCAGCTCCCCCGACCCCCCCCATAGTGCCCCCTGCCTCCTCCCCCCTCTCTCCGCTCTCGCCCACCATCTCCCTGCTGGAGGAAGGGGACCTCCGCAGCCTCGACCCCTGCAAGGATCTGTGGGGTACACGTGGCTACGAGGACTACCGCCGCGCCGGTGCTACACGGACCAAGGTGGGCGGGCTGACGGGGGGCGTGGTGGTGGGTGGCAGCCAGGACAAGTCGGAGCTTTGCGTGGTGCGCTTCGAGAAGGAACTGGCCGGCGTGGGCACCACGGGCTGTGAGGTCACTGTCATGCTGGACACCAAAGGATCCCAGTGCAACTCTTCGCCCACCTGCATGCCCAACGCCGTGCCGGGAGTGCCGTCGGCCAGCGGCTCCCCGCAGGAGACAGGCAAAGGCTCACCCTCGCCCTGCTGCATCCACACCTCGCTCGCCACGCCCCGCTCTCGGACTCGCAAGCGAGGGGCCGGCGGAGGGGAAGCCATCTCGCCCGACGACGACAGCTCCTGTCCGCAGGGCTCCTCCTCCTGTTCGTCGCGCTGCGTGTACTGCCGCTCCGTCTTCAGCGCCTCCGAGAACGGACGGGGCCGCTGCCGGGACGCTCCCGATCCAGCGCTACACTGCCTGCGCCAGTGGACGTGTGTGTGGTGCGCAGAGAGCCTGCTCTACCACTGCATGTCGGACTCCGAGGGCGAGTTCTGGGAGCCGTGCTCATGCGAGGACTCGATGGGCGGCCGGCCGCACACGCTGTGCTGCGCTCGCTGGATGGCGCTGTTGGCGCTGTCTCTTTTCGTGCCCTGCATGTGCTGCTACCTGCCCCTGCGCGCATGCCTGCGCTGTGGGGAGAGATGCGGCTGCTGCGGAGGAAAGCACAAGGCCGTGCGATGAGGCCTGACCGGGGGGAGGGCGCTTGGGCGGGGTTTATTGTGACGGGACGGGAGCACAAAGACGTTGTCGTTGTTCGAGGAACAGCCGTAGAGCCAGATCTCCAACATAAACCTTCACGATAATATCCCCTCGCCCTCTCTGAGGCCGTCTGCTGCATTCCGTTCTTTCTATTTTCTGCTCTGACCCTTCACGCTCGTACCGGCGGTGGGTGCATGGGTTCGGGGAGATCGCTCTCTGATTTGCTGGTCGTTGGAGTCAGGGGTCGTCTCCGGGAAGTGGGGAGTGAATGGGGATCAGTGACGTGTAAACAATTGTTACGTTTTTTTTTCTCTTGGGTTTTATTTTTTATTTAATTATGGAGAAAATATGAGATGAAAAATGTTTATAGCTATGGTTATCAGACCTTTTTTGGAGTATCTAATTTTACTTGAACTATTGAAAGATATTTTTTGCAACTGATTTAACGAATACACTCCCCTTGTACCTCTAAGTTACTGTGTTTTACCTCAAAGTCCAGAGGAGAGGAAGGCAGATAGACTTATTTCGGGGACTGTGTGCTGTGGTGAGGTTTTGTATATGGTCTTTGCGGTAGGTTTTTCACGCACGTTCGCCCAGAACATATTTGTGAAGGAGAACATGTTGATGTTGTATCACTTTTAGTTGTTTGAGAACAGGGAACGTGATCGAGGGCAGTTTCACCAAAACCACCACTTTCACCACATACATGCTCATTCTTCTGTCAAAAGAGTACAGTTGTATTGAACTTGCCAGCAACCAAGAATGTTGCCTATATTTGAAGTATAGACCAAAAAAAACGTGGAGAGATAATCTAGACGTGAATCTGCCGAACATTTTCACAGCAAATGTGAACCGAGGCCTTGAAATGTAGATGTACACGCCACCAAAAATACAGTGCAATTAGTTGTTAGTAAGATGAAAAGAAGAAAAGAGCAAAGGCTTGTTGTGTGTAACACAACATTTTAACTTTATCTGTCCGAATGGCAACAAGAGAAGTACTGAATCATTAACTATAACGAGTTACAGTGCACCTCACGTGTGGTTTTGGGCCGTCGCACCGAGTCCTGAACAGAGCAACGAAGTGACAGGACATTTTGTCTGGGTAGCCCCGCCCACAGTGAAATCCCATTGGCTGGCTGTGACTGTGTTACAGAATATAATTTTGTTTTCACTGTGGACAGGCAAATGTCTTGACGCTGAAAACTGCGTTGTCTGGCTAAAGGACGCAAGAATTTAGACCAATCAGTTCAAACACTGCCTGGCATAACGTTTTGGACCTCAAAGTGTTAAGAAACATTGTTTTAAATATCTCGAAGCTGCTATTTCAACTCCCCTAAACTTGTCTTACCTCGCTGCTAGTAATGAGGAGTTAGGGAATCAGACACAGCCCTGTAGTCAATGTTTGAGTTAGGAAGACAACGCCTCTAAATTATGATATCTATGATGGGGAAGAACTAACGTCCAAACTCCAAGAGGTTTCTCCATCAATGTTGTATTAACTGCTCATTAAAGTCACTTTAAAAGAAAAGGGTTTTACAGCAAAATGAACCACTGGACCATTCGATCTACATACATGCACTGTATTTCATTGTCCATCTGGACTCATTTCAGTCCATTTTCTAAGACGTGAAACATTCTTTCTCACTCACTCACACACACACTCACTCTTTATGGGCAGAATATTAGACATGAGTAGAGAAACACAAAAAGACCCAAAAATAGCACTGGAAAAAAGAACTTAGCGAGATGAGACCACCCTTGAGGGCCCTAGTCATACATCCTATTAATAAATGTGCCTTTTGATTTATTTAACCAATAACCTATAATTTCTAAGTAACGACGTACCTAAATACTCATTTTCTTTTCCAGGTTGTTTATTTCTGCCAATGTGCATATTTTAATATGTATGTGTCTATTAGTTTGAAAAGTAATCAATGGAAAATATTACCTGTTTATATATTTATTGAGATATTCTAATTCTTTATTTATTTTTGGAGACGGGTTTTTATTTTCTGTGCTGTCTTACTTCTCTGACTTTGTGCCAATTTGCTGCTTTGAGGTGTTACATATCGTGGGTTTGTATCATTAATTAAACCCTAACTCTATATTTTAATGAAAAGTTTGCACTCTGAATCGTCTTTACATGTGTTTATGTACTCTTAATTGTGGGACGGCATCATTCAGTATTCACTCATAACCACAATATCAGTCTGGTGTATTAGAGCACAAGACAGCAATAGTGCATTGTGCTCCATTCAAACATCCAGTTGGAATAGGGCCGAATTTCATGAAGAAATGTCTAGGTCATATTTCTCCCTATTTTCAAAGGAAACACATAAGAATTTATATATTTTGCATAAAGAGAAGTAAATTCATATTTCCACGACAATAATCCCCCCCCCCCACACACACACAAAACAAACAGAGTAATGGAAATTTCTTTGCAGACAATATTTTTCAAATTAATATCAATAAAAATGAAATCGGTATATTATTATATTTAACAAACACTACCTATATACTCGTGTAATTTAAATAATTGTATAAATAACTTGCATTATAGTGGAAATAACTACAGAGAATTGGGAGGACATGCTTGGTTGTCACGAAAATAGTGTTAAAAATGTATTTTCTTGAAATAAGAGCCAGACGATTTCTGATAGTTCTGTTTGATATACATTCAATAATCACTCTGACCACTAGGTCACCACGCACGTTCTTGATTGTCTACAAGGGGGCGCCTCAGTCAATTCCAGGACCCAACTAAACTCAATTAAAAGCAAGTTGAAGAATTACATCAAGAGAGTTTTCACAGAGAGTTATATAAATACAGAAGGATGGATGCAAAGTGTGAGCATGTACCCATGTGTGAGCTCAGGACAGGTGCTGGCGCTTGTGTTTTAGGATCTCTGTCGAGGTGAGAGTCAGGTCTTTATTACAGATGTCACAATGATAGACCCTAGTCAGACCCGATGAAGATGATGAGGACGCTTGTACACTTTCAGACTCTGTAAACAAAGAAAAACATTTACTGTGCAGAACTGATTAGTGATAACCAAATCTAGAGCATTTACAGAATAAAAATAGAAAATATTATTGCTAAGACATGAGAAGAGTTAAATATCATTTTGTATTAGAAACAAAATATTAAGATATTATAATAGCAATAATAGATTTTTTTATTTATATTTTGAATATTGTTTTATTAATTAAAATAATTTTAAACTTGGCAAATTGGAAAATGTTTTCACATTTTTGTGAATACTGAGCAAACATTTAGTTTTTTACATTTATTTATTTGAGCTATTTTTGTACGTCTCATTTCCCATAATTAAATAAGATACTGGGATGATGTATTTTTGTAAGCCAAAACATGGAAATGAGGTTAGGGTTAGGGCTAGAGTCTAAATGAGACTACAGAAGCTGTCGGGGACATTAAACATCCTAACACCGAACAGATAAAATCCTCTACTCAGTTCACTTTCACAGCTTCAATGTGTTTATAATCATAGTTTTGCAAACTATTCTTCAGAGAAAATGTTTTTTGAATAAAGACTAAAAGAGTTGGAAGCTTAATGGTGATGACATTGTGATGTAGTTCATTTAAAGCCTATATTTAGGTTTTTATTTATGCTTCAAAAGTTGTGTTCATGGAAATAATTGGGTTTTTGTTGAGGGACCCAGGGTGACGTTAACTTCCAGGCTGGCCTACAAAAATATATAATCACTGCACTGCTCTATAGTAAGACATCCAAGCATATTCTGAGCCTTATAGTGAAAAGACAAACCACAAAAGCTGACTTATAAGAGCACAGTCCTGCTTCCTGCCGCTCACCTTCCTCAGGCTGCTGTTCCTCTGGGGGCCTGCAGGTGGCCTCGTGTTGCATGCGCTCCAAAGGCGTCAGTGGCATGTAAAGGTCACAGTGAGGGCAGCTCCAAAAACTGCGTAAACATTCACTGTACAGGTCCTTAGAGTCCTACACGACACGCATTAAAAACATAGGAAGTGGTGCTATTAGAGCACTGTAAGAAAGGGCTTTTAAGCACATCCTGTTTGAGGAAGAGCACTTACACACAGACAGTTGTAGGTAAAGTAGCTGCACAAACGCAGGCCTCCTTTAATGGGATCTGGTTCGGTTTTCATGCCAGGAAACAGAGAGCCGATAGCCGAAGCGGAAGACAGATCGGGATCCAGTTGGGGTCCGATGTACAGGTTCTGAGACTGCAGCGCTGTCAGACGCCTCAGACTGTAACTAACCTATGAGAGAAAGTCATGTGCGTTTGATCAAGAGTGATAGTACAGATGCATTATTCAGAGATGCAAACAGGCAAGAGGGTAAAAAGGTGAGAACCGGGGGCATGCTCCACATGGATTTTTTTTTTAAGGATATTTGTTTTACATACTCAATTGTAGTTATTTTAAGGTATTTTTAAAAAAAACATTTTTATGACCTTATATGTCCAAAACCCTAATTTTTCACACACAAAAAATAACATCTTGTTGCAACATTTTCCAAAAATCAAGATTGAATATATTTGGGACCACAAAACCAGTCAATCTTTTGACATTTTTTGAAATGGAGATTTATACATCATCTAAAAGTTGAATAAATAAGCGTTCCATTGATGTATGGTTTGTTGGGATAGGACAATATTTGGCTGAGATTTGAAAATCTGGAATCTGAGGGTGCAAAAAAAAAAAAATATTGAGAAAATCACCTTTAAAGTTGTTCAAATTAAGTTCTTAGCAATGCATATTACATTTCAAAAATTAAGTTTTGATATATTTACTGTAGGAAATTTACAAAATATCTTCATGGAACATGATCTTTACTTAATATCCTAATGATTTTTGGCATAAATAAAAAATGGGTAATTTTGACCCATACAATATATTTTTGGCTATTGCTACAAATATACCCCAGCGACAAGGTCACATTTGGTCAAAATCCCATCAGTTATAAAAGATGAAGTGCTATGCAGTACATGCTATTTAAGACAATATTGGCTGATTAGACCTAAAATGCTAAATGTTTGCCCTCTCTCTCTTTCCTGTTACCACATCTCAGACCTAAAATACATCAAATATTACCCTTTTTAGATAGTTTAGTAAAGAGTGAAGAAAAAACTATATAAAACTTACTAGCAGTTGCCAAGTGGTTATCAGTCTTACTTTTCCAATACAAATAAGACCAATCTACCTTTTCATAACTGAATTAAAAAAGATCTAAGCAAATCTCAAAGGTGATGTATTTTGATCTCAAAAAAGTGAGTTGCCACCTAAAGGTGAGGAGTTTGCATCTATGATTTATTATGTTTGCCTCGTTACCTCAGTGTATAACAGAAACCGCACGAGTCCCTCACAGAGCTTATCCAGTTCTCTGCGGGACACTTTGGGCCCGGCTGCCCCGAGTCCGGCGGAGGAGCCCGGGCCTCCTTGTCCGATCTGAGCCTGAAGCAGCCTCTCCCATTCACCCCGCAGGCTGAGGGCCGAGGAGAGCACCTTCAGCGCAGAGTCTCCGTCAGTCAAGCCCAGCTCCAGCCAGCCGTCCACCACCATCCGCGTGCAGTCAGCGTTACTGTCCACAGAGCTGGCCACCAGCAGCAGAGCCTGTGACAGAGAAGAGCGTCCAAGACCAAGAAAAAGGACTTCTCAGCTACATATACTACCATTCAAAAGTTTGGGGCTGGTAAGAATGTTTTTAAAAAGAAGCCTCTTTATCTCAGCTAGGCTGCATTTATTTGATCAAAAATACAGTATATATATATATAATATTTTATTATATTTTAAATTTTAATTTATTGCATTCATTTTTTCAGGCTTATTTGATGATTAGAATAGCGTTTATTTGAAAAAGAAATCTTTTGTAATGCTATAATGCTTTATTGTCAATTTTTTTATTTACTAAATTGCTGAATAAAATTCATTTCTTACCCCAAACTTTTGTGTACTTTGTTTTTCTTGTTTGTTTTGAAAATGATTATAGTGTTTTCTAGGCAAGTTTAAATTTAATGACTCCATTGAGTAATAAATGAATAAACAAATTTTTTCTCACATTTTGAATATATGCGAGTGTGCAAATTTGATTCATTTTTAAAATGTTTTAAATAACATTTCTCAAAATGTTACTTTTTTATTATTTCAGAAATATCATTAAGCTTATTGGGGACTTTTTAATGACATGAACCAACCCTGCCTTGTCTTTAAAAGGTCAAATTATCTGATATTTTAAGAGATTTATTGACTTTCACACAGTCATGAGGGTCTGTAGGGGTCCTCTCTATCTATTTTGTATAAAAATAAAATCTTGGCAACTTGTGAATTCAGCGCGTTTCTTGGTTCAAACAGTAAATAAGGAAAAAATATATATCATTCTATATGAGGGTCGCTATTTTCCCAGCTGTCACTGACCTGTAGTGCTGGAACCCGCAAACAGTTTGAGATGTAAGGCTTGTTTGTTTCTAGCAGAGTAACGAAAGCCAGTAACTGATGCCTGTTGCTCTGGCCTTTATCAGCACCTACAGAGAGAGGAGTACAGCAGTGAAACGGAGGACAGAGTCCATCATGATTCCTGTCCCATTACAAAGAGGTGCATGTACCGAACTCGCTGGCCTCGTGTTCGGGGACATGCAGAACTTCAGGGTCACTGGCAAACACACTAGTTGGGTGGATCACAACGCCTTGTTTATTACGTGTGTGGAACACCTAACACACAAACACAAAAGAATGTTAGCTGTCCAAAGCTGCCTGATATTACTGTGTATACATGTGAAGCCGTTACCTGCTCTGAGTCTTTGCGGGTTGCGTTGTGCTCATCTGGCATGGCCAGCTGTGGGTAAAGGCCGCGGCACAGCACCAGTTTGAGCAGAGCCTGCTGCCGTGATGACAGATCTGCACTGGCGTATGCAGCTTCCTGCAGCTCATTCACATTGTGACGCAATTTGAACTTGACTTCCTGTAAGGAAGGATTAGGACAACCAAGGATTAGGGTCATATTCATATTAGGGTTCTCCTGGGTCATATTTCATACAAAAGGATACAAAATAAATAAATAACATTTTTCAAAAATAAAATAAAGTCTATTTTTGACTCTAGGATCACCAAGGCTGCATTTATTTGATCAAAAATACAGTAATACTCTGAAATTATTATTACAATTTTCTAATTTAATATATTTTAAAATGTAACTTATTCCTAATGTTAAAGCTGAATTTTCAGCATCATTACTCTAGTCTTCAGTGTCACATGATCCTTCAGAAATTATTCTCAATAAGATGATTTGGTGTTCAACAAACATTTCTTATAATCAATGTTGGAACAGTTCTTCATTTTTATGTGAAAATCACAATACATTTTTACAGGATTCTTTGATGAACAGAAAATTCAAAAGAACAGAATTTTTTTTTAAATAGAAATCTTTAACCATCACTTTGACTAGGGATGTTCATTTCGGTCATTTTTCCAAACATCACGCACCAACAGCGCTTCTGCGAGCGGAGAAAAACATCATAAAGCTAGGCGCTCTATATACACAAAATCTATATATTATAACGAATAAATAGGCTGTAGCTTATGCAGAGTTTCGGTTCATTTTTGTGCTGCGTGAAAGGAAACCAGACGGCAGAAAGCGGCATCCTATTTTTTTAGGCTTATTTTACAAAAGCGCAAATATTTATTTTTATTGTGAATGTACACAAATAAAAGCAAACCGTTTACAATTCCGATTATCTTCATGACTAAAAGGAGTAGTTGCTTCCACTGCTAGAAGGAAAATAAATAAATCAAGTGATTGCTCCAGCGCCACATGCGCGCGCACACAGTTAAGCATTCTACCTTCACAATAATGCAGCCTTTCATTATCATTATAAAAAACAATCAGTCAAACAATAAAAAAAAAAAAAACACACTGCTCAATTGAAATATGTAGTAAAATCTGTGCCGTTAAGCGTTATCACCGTACCGCCATGAATTGCGAAACATTCTGTTTTCCGTCGATATTGGAACACGAGTGAAGTAGGCCTACATTAAAGGTAAATAATATTTTGCCATTCAAATACATCACGAATACAGAAACATTTGATTTTGTGTCGAACGAGAGACCCAACATTGGTTTCAGTTTCGTTTTAGCCTAAATTTATTTGTTTTGGTTTGGTCCTCCATATATAGCTAGCTTCTTACATTTTTAATTGTTGCTCTTTTCTAAATAGCCTACTGTTAATTGAAAGGATTGTTGTGGAGTGAAGGGAACTAAAATAGCCTAGCTATGTTTAAAGTGTTTATGTTTGTAATTCGCATCTGCCTATTTCTCTCTAAAAAACATATATATATTTTGTTAACGCGTAGCTTATTTTAACCATGCAGCAAACCTTTTAAAATATATTGATAAATTACTGAAAAAAAAAAAATAAGTGACTTTATATCGTTTAACTGATTGTATTAATCAGTCAAAATTCTTCTCGGTCGGTTAACGGTTAAAATGAACTTTGTCCAATTTATTGCATCCTTGTTGAATAAAATAATTACTTCCTTAAGAAAAATAAAGAAATTTTACTCGCTACAAATTTTCAACATTATTGTGTATTAAACTGAAGGGATAGTTAAATCAAAAATAAACATCCTCATGCTGTTCAAATAGTTTTGGTTTCCATTGACATTTTATTCTTTGTCCATTCAATGGAAGTCAATGAAAACCAAAACTGTTTAGTTACCAACATTCTTCAAAATATCTTTTTTTAATGTTCCAAAGAAGTAAGTAAGTATACATGTTTGGAACGACATGAGGGTGAGTAAATGATGACAGAATGTTAATTTTTTGGGTGGGCTGTCTCTTTAAGGATTGAATACAGTAAACTGTTGATTCTTTTCTTTTTGCCTTATGCTACAGAATCTAAATCAGCTGAGGCACCTGTATGTCCACAGTCTGTTCAGCATCATCTCTTCTCTTCTTGCTCGATCCTGCTCCCTCATCATCAGACCCAGACAGGGCGTCTCCCTCCAATCCTTCCTCCAGGCGCAGAACTTTCCTCTTGGTGTTCTCCTGGAGCTCATGGTCTCGTTTCAGCTGGTGGAGCTTCTGTCTCTCTGTAAGTCTCTCTCTGCGCCGGGCTCGGTCCTGCAGCTCTGTCCTGGCGCCAGTATTTGCCTCCAGCAGACCATGAGTCCGCAGCAGCTCCTGTAAGAACCAGATGACACTGTCAAGGTCAGTCACATGGGCAAACGCAGCTGTAGCTGTTAGAGAGTCACAGAGGAAACCGTTGATATAGAGCTGCTGACTTTGAACTGTCGTCTGAGGTTGACCATCTCGTAAAGCCTCTGTTCCTCCAGCCCTCTCCTCCTGCACCACTTTCTGGAGCCACTTCCTCTGTCTGCTTTCACCTGTTGTCATTGGATATATTGATATTATTAGATAATACGGTTATTTTAAGTTACTTTTAGGTTACCTTTGACGTCATCTAACACTCACTTAAAGTTAAACTCTAAAACAGTAATAATCACTAGTAATAACACAGGTATATTTGGTAAATCTCAAAACGAATATCTATTTAGTATACATGATCATTATAATGGTAGGGAGCAAAAGGACTAAAAGTATGGAAGGCCATTTCTGCCATGAAAAAAAAAAAAAAAAAAAAAGGTAATTGTGACTTGCAGCGCTGATACACAAAAACAAGCAAAGAGGCCGAAAAACTGACCTGCACCCAGGCATTAAAGGTGTTCATCAGAGTGAAGGGGTCACCCTGGTTGCTGTTCAGGGGCTGGCGAGTGGTGGAGCAGTCAGGGTTGTGCTGAGCACTGCGCAGAAACGGAGACTGGACACTCAGTGCAGCGGCAACCGTCAGCACCGGCTCCACCAGCTTAAAGACTGAACCCAAAACAAGCATTTTTCCTGCACAAACACAAGTAGGAGCATTTACAATGCCATTAATACATTAGCAAGCTCAACTAACCACACAAAACCGCAGCTTAGGGTTCTTTACCAATGACCACATCCACAGGCAGTTGAGCCAGCAGCCTGCCAATGGAGGTGAGCTCCCCGTCTTCATCTAGCGCCCCCTGTTCTTTCAGATACATCACTGCAGTCTGAATACTAGAAGCCGGAGGAGGGTCTATGAAGGTAAAAGTGCGAGGGTCACCCAGATCCATGCTCTTCATCTGCAAAAACATAATTTGAAACATGTCTTGAAGTCCAGTGTTTCACTCAATTATTATAATTATCTGATAACATTATGGCCCTTGACACCATGACTAAATATAAGCATATTTTTATCATTTTCATGAAAACAAAGATTTGTTTTCCCAGATGTGAGAGGGCACCTGTAGGATGAGGGAGTCTAGCGCCACTCTGTGGATCTCAGGAACAGGATATGGGGCGAAGGCGTCGTAATCAGATTCAGAGTAGAGTCGGTAACACACTCCCGGTCCAGTTCTGCCTGCTCGTCCCTTCCTCTGTTCAGAACTGGCCCTACTGATCCAGAACTCCTGCAGCCTCTGCATCTTGGCCTTTGGATCAAAACTCATCTCTTTCACCTTTCCTATTGAAAAACATCAGTGACAGACATTTTTGGAAAGGACAATGATATAAAAGTTGGTGGCAGGCTCTGATAAAATCTTAAAATTTAAAAGAAAATATTATCTACACACACACACACACACACACACACACACACATATATATATATAATTTATTTTTTTTAAACTTTAAAATGATACAATATATAGAAACTAGTAAAATAATAATAAATAATTAATAACAACAGGTACCTGAATCAACCACAAAGCGCACTCCATCTATAGTGACCGAGGTCTCTGCAATATTGGTAGAAATTATGCACTTTCTCACACCCGGGGGTGCAATGTCAAACACCTGAAGGTCAAAGTTCACACATAGAGAAGTTATTTAAAACTAATACACGGACATATTTAATACACCATTCAAAGTTCATAAGAACAGGATTTATTTGAAATAGAATCTTTTATATTACATTATAAATGTCTTTACTGTCATGTTTGATCAATTTAATGCATCCTTGCTATTAATTTCTTTCAATAAATGAAATAGTATTGACCCTAACCTTTTGGACGGTAAAAGAAGAGTGGAAATAAGAATCACTGATCAAAAGCTACTCAAAAATATATAAATAAAGATCATGAGGAATCCACCATCTCCTGTCCTGAATGAACCTGCTCTAGTGCAGATGTACCTTATCCTGCTGGGCCAGTGAGAGTGTGCTGTGCAGAGGAAGGACGATCCAGCGCTGAGTGTGTGTGGCGTATGTCTGACAGGCCTCCTGGATGGTGGAGATCTCAGCCACTCCGCTGAGGAACAGCAGCAGGTCTCCTCTCTCCTCCGGCGGGTACCGCTGGTCAATACCCTGCAGCACACGCAGGTATGGCCTCGGGTCCAGTTTCTCAGAGCGGGACACCTGCTCTTCTGGAGGAATGGGCTGGTAGATCATCTACACACACAAGCACGCGAGAAACTTACACTGCAATTAATTCACAAAAAACAAACCTATGAAGCCTGCATTGAGAGCTCACCTGAATGGGGAAGAGTCTGCCTGGCACCTGCAGAACAGGTGCGTTGTTGAAATAGCTGGAGAAGAGTTTGATGTTGATGGTGGCCGACATGAGGACCAGCCGCAGGTCTGGGCGCAGGGGCAGAAGGGAACGCAGCACTCCCAGCAGGAAGTCACAGTGCAGGTGTCTCTCATGCACCTCGTCCACGATCAGCACCTGGTACTGGCCCAGGGAATCGTCCCGCTGGATCTGCCGGAGCAGGAGACCCTCGGTCAGGAACAGCAGTTTGGTAGCTGTGGTGCGGCTGGTCTCAAAGCGGATCTGGTACCCAACCTGAAGACAGAACACAGAAGACAATATGTATTTGGAAACTCATTTTCAAACAGTTTTCTCTGCCAAGTTTCTTTAACTCTGTTTGCATCTTGTATGAATTTTCTTGTCAAATATTGAGATACAGGAAAATCATAAAATTCATATTTTCTTTGTATAGTGATTCTGCAAATTATAGCTACCCTAGTAAAAAATAAATATACTTAAATGTATTTGAAATACATTTATTTTATGCTAAGTATACTACAAATACATTTTTATATTTATGTACTTAATAAAATGTCCTGCAGTTGTACTTATAGTATACTAAACTGGTATAATTAAAGTCTGCTGGAACAACTAATTTAGTACTTAATGCACTTTAATTGTGCAGAAGTCCAATTAAAGATATACTTAGTATATTTGATTGTGCTAAAGTGGAACTATTGCAAGTATACTTTAAATATTTTGCATTTAAAGTCTGATATTATTCAAAGATCATACAATCCTCATCAAAATTGACATTAAAACATTTTAGACTTCATATTAATTATAATGTTTATATCAGTACGTCTTGAGTTATCTGTCAGTAAATATGTTAATAGATTTGAACTATAGGCCTACTTAGTATATACTACTTAGGTATAATTTTTACTAAGTTATATATAGTTATATTAATTAATGATTGTATATATGCATGGCTCTCTCTCTCTCTCTCGCTCTATACAGTACATATATAAAATATATTAAAACTTCCACTTAGTATTTTTATTATAAGCCCATACATAAGCATATACAATTATACTATATTGGTAAAATGATAAAATTAGTATTATTTATATCTATATCTAGTAATATTTTTAATGTTTTGTTTAAAGAATTCTCTTCTCACCAAGGCTACATTTATTTAATCCAAAATACAGCAAAAAAGTAATATTGTGAAATATTTTTACTATTTAAAATAACTGCTTTCTGTTTGAATTCATTTTCAAATGTCATTTATTCCTGTGATCAAAGCATCATTACTCCAGTCTTCAGTGTCACATGCTGATTTACTGTTGAAAAAATATTTTTTTATTAGCATCATGTTGAATTTTTATTTTTATTATTGACTGGTAGTGTATTGGTTTACAATTATTAACAGAAATAACAATTGCAAACCTGTATGTATATACATACATGAATATATAAATAGAATTATAATGTAAAATTATGCAATTATTTTTATTAATTATTCTCATTCATTGGAATAGTATTTCTGTTAATAATTCCTGTTTAAAAAATGGCATAGCTAATGTCAGTTTCAGCAAGCCTATTATATTACTATTATTAGCCATAAAATAAATTATATGCAAAAAGAAAATGAAGCCTCTTAACATTTAAGCATTTCTGCATTCATTCCAATAACAGTTATGCACATTTTTATACCTAATTCTCATTTACATAATGAAAATCATCCTGTACTAAAACTACTGATTTTTTTTCAACTGAAATGCAAATATTATTTGTTGTGAAAATAATGTACTGATCTTTGTACCTTGGAGCCGTACAGGTTGAGGCTCTCAAAGCTGACTCTCTTGGCCAGTGAGATGCAGGCAATGCGGCGTGGTTGAGTGCAGGCTATGTGGTTGAACCCTGATGCCAGCAGATACTGGGGCACCTGTGTGGACTTTCCACACCCCGTGTCTCCAGCCACCACCACCACAGGATGAGTCCTCACCATCTCCACTATCTTGTCCCGGTACTGGAAGATGGGGAGGCTCTTCTGCTCCTTTCTCAACTTGGAAAGCTTGCTGAAGCTCTGCTTCTGGTTGAAGTCTAGGAAATGAAGGAGGGCAAGACGGCAGTCTGTGATCTCCTGCCTGCCAGGACCGGAGGGGTCCCTGCGCCTCTTGTGCTCAGATCCTCCTAGTCGCTCCTCTATGTCTTTGGAGCACACTGAGATGTTGATCCTGTACCTGGCATCATAGTCCTTTGGAAGCCCCAGATCCACAGATCCAGACTTCTTCCTGGCTTCTCCCTCGTGTGACTCCTGCCTGCTGGATTTGGCTGCAGACATCTCTCTTTTGGCTTTGAATCTCTGGAAGCGCTCAAAGAAGCTCCAGAACTCCTTGTGTTCGGCGCCGCCCGTCTGGATGTAGTCATGCCGGCGGAAAAACACCTCGTCCAGCTGGGCTCGACACCGAGGACTGTCCCAGTCCCAGCTCCGGCTCTGCTGTCGCTGATGGGACATCTTTAACCACACACAGTGCGATTATCTCACATTACTATTGTTAATATTTATAGTGGACTTTTCTCAGGTATTGTAAACCACATGTTTGTGATATTTACGCTTCTTGAAAAGGTGCGATACCGGTGCGTTAACTTGAGGGGACCGTTTCTGGTCCGTCTGTGTTTACAGTCCGGCTACCGCGCGTGCTAACACACAATAGTTCCTACCGCGACAGTTCAGACATTCTGCGCGTTTAAATGCAAATTAAATACATCCAACAACAAATACTGTGGATCAAAACGTTTGTGGAGTGCAAAGATGCCTGCATCACTCATGCACTAGTATATTTATCTTTTTTTCCAGTATATGGACAGTTAACATGATAGCAGTGTGCAGTAAAAAAACATATGAAACAAGCTTTTTAAAAATATTTTATAGTTTTATGACCTGCTTTTGTACAAAATAAAATAATCCCCTCATATACCACAGAAGCATTTAAATAACTGAGGAAAACTAACATTATTTTGGTTAAACTTGGTGAAATTGGAAGTTTAAGGAAATGGATGATTTAAAAAATGTCTAAATAATTGTCCATTCACAGGTATGTAATTCTTGACCAACTGCATTGTTCAGCACTATTAATGAAATGACAGACTGTGTGTGCTATTGACTGACACCATCTGAAACCACTGTAAGTCTGTATTTGAAGTTTCCAAACAATCTTCTACAGGCAGAATTGAATTTGTAATTCTAGAATCAATTTATTGCACTCTTTTAGTAAGTATTACACAAACTGTATTAATCAGATACACATTTTATTTGTGAAAGGTTGCTAAATTGTTAAATCATGGTGAATTAAACATTTAGTTTCTAAATGTATTTTTAGTGTTAAACGTAATCCCTGAATCAAATTTAAATCACTCCAGACTTCTTTTCAAGTGTTTCCATGTGTAACTCAAACTTTAAAATCACATTACATACATTTTGCACAAATGTCAAGAAAATACATCAGATGCTCACATTTAACTTTGTGAGCGTGACACTAGAAATACACACTCCTCGAACCAAAGAAAACTGAAGGTACAGACCAATAAAACAATCATTCACATTCAAAACACAAATGCTTCACTTTAAGAATGTAGTCACTAAAAACCACAAAATCGTTAAAAGGAAAAAAAAATAAGGCATTTATTTACATATCCCCCAATAAAACCCTCATACCGCTCTCCTCTTAAAATATACAAATATATAAAACAATTGTTAGACAAAACAGGTCAAAAGTCCATCCCTCTCATCAGCCAGGCTACGCTGGGTTATTCCATATGTTATTAAAACATTTGCCACCTAAAAAAACTAAAAAGTCTCATAGTTCATTATAATCTTTGAGCAACTTATACTCCTGTCTTCTCCTTGATCCAGGCCCTGAATTTGGGCACGTTTGTGTAGATGCCTGGCTTGTTTCTGCGAGCACAACCGTCACCCCAGCTCACCACTCCTGCCAGGAACATGCGATCATTCATTAAAATGGACATAGGGCCGCCAGAATCACCCTGAGTGAAGAAAAGGGTGTTATTTAGATGTGAACATGTGAGTGAATAAAGAGAAACAGTTCAATAAAATGGCAATTACATTAGGGATGCCCGATATTAAAATTCTGACTGATACCAAAAAGCAGAAAATAATTGTTATATTTTGATGAATAACCAATAAATGGCTGATATTAAAAGTCTATATTATTTTGTCTAAATAAATTTGAAATTTACCTGTATATATAAAAAAAAAATCTATTTTTGGTAAATGCTACAGGAATGTACTGGTATTGGAATTCTGACTAATAGCAAAAAGCTCATTAATTAATTAGAATTTTATGGTTAATAACCAATAATAGGCTGATATTAAAAGTCTATATTATTTTGTCTAAATTAACTAAACCGTATAAACAAAAATCTATCATTTTAAATGCTACAGAAGTGAGCTAACATTCTGATTAATACCATAATTTATTAAATATAATTACAACAACAATAATAATCTGTATATTGTATGATAACCGATAAATGGCCAATTCTGAATTCAATACTACTTGAAAAAATAAAACTATAAAGCAAAATACAAACTTTAAAATGCCTCAGTTGATTTTTGGCATTGCATCACTATCATGCACGATATGAAAAATCAATATTCATTTTGAGAAGATGACATTCAACAGTGTTATTTAAATATAAGTGATTTTAAAGATCAACCGTAAGAGCCTGTTTACACCTGGTCACTTCATGCGTTTTCTCTGATTGGATATCTGTCTGATTTGTTAACATGTTTCCATTTACACTTGGCCACATAAATGCGTCTTCGCAAAACGGATATAAATCTGTTCTTTAATTCCTGCGCTATATGCAAATTTAACGGAGTTCACGTCAATGAAAGCAATAGATGTGCTGCATTTTATTCGTTATCAGATCATTTCAATATCAGAGACAGCAACAAGAGAGAGCACGGTACCAGCACTGGAAAGATAGGTTAGTCTCACTACTTTTAATGAAGATGATTGTGTGTTGAGCGTCTGCGACTTACTTTCAGTTTGATTCGCTGCAGTTCGCATGTCGGCTTGCTGAAGAGATACTCAGCTACTCATCCGCGGTGATGCTTGTTGCATTAGCGCGGTCATATCTGACTATAACATACCTTATAGCCTATAAAACGCTCTCACATGTTTATTATTTTAATATTTTGGGAGGAGTAAAATTAGCATGTGTGGTTTCAACAACCAGATGCATTTACACTTGTCCAGTTTCGTCTGGAATGCGGCCCAGACCACCTCCTGAAGTGGTTTGAGCGATCAGATTTATATCCGCCTCGAAAGTGTTTTGGAGGGCATTTACACCTGGTCTTTTCAGGATCGGATAGCTATGCGATCATAAAAAATGCATGAAGTGACCAGGTGTAAACAGCCCCTAAGTGAGCATGGTAAAAGAGATCTAAATCTGAAAATTGGGACAATTAGCATTAACAAGTGAATATCCAATGTCGACCAAAACTGATATTGTAAGAAATAAATAAATCTCTAATACTGATCGCAGAAATAAAAATACATGCTTTGAAAAGAAAAAAAGTGTGCTTCTGCTCCAGTGATCAATAGACTTCTGAAACCCACCTGGCAAGCATCCACTCCTCCTGCCAGAACGCCAGCACACATCATGCGAGATGTGATCTGTCCATTCATTAGATCATCACACACCGTGCCGTTGATGATGCGGACATTCGCTTTCTGCAGCACAGGTGCTCCAGCGCCTGAAACAAACACACACACACACCAAGTTACTGAATGGTTTTAGTTACAATATTTCTAAATCTTTGTTAACATTAGTAAGAATACAAGTACTATTCATTGTTAGTTCATGTTCACTCAAGTCCAATAAATAATACACAGCTTTTTGTTTTTATCGTGTATTTGTAAATATCAAAATCAGCTAACTAATAGCATTAAGATTAATAAATGCTTGAGTAGTATTTTTCATTGTTTGTTTACTTTAACTACTGTTAACAACTTTATTGTAAAGTGTAACTGATAGGAATTTTTGATCTCGGGCTGAAATATGTCAGGATGTGTGAAAGGTATGCAGCATCGTTGTGTAGCTCTTTTACTGACCCCCTTCTCTAGTGGCACCCCAGCCGCTGATAGTGACTGTTTCACCAGTGGGGAAGACGTCAGTGGCAGCGGGCAAGCAGATGGTTCGAATGGTCGCACCGAAGGTCACAGGTGAATCCAGCTCCATCAGAGCGATGTCATTGTCATAGGTGTAGGCGTTGTAGTTTGGGTGAGTAATGATTTGTTTTAGGAATCTCTTTGTTGCTTGCTGTTTCTCTTTTTGTCTGTGGAGACCCAAGTATGCTTCCCATGTTCCTGGCTGCGCATATCTGTGAATTCATCAGATGTACACACATTAATATTTTACGGAAATGTTTAGTTAATGATGTAGGTTTCTCAAGTGAAAGTTATAGATTAAAGAGAGAACAAAGAAACAAACAGAACATTTACTTGATTTTGGCATCGTCTTGTACGCAGTGGGCAGCCGTCACAAGCCATCGGTCACTGATGACTGATGCACCGCAAACATGTGCTGTGTTTTTAACGTGCAGGCTGACCTGCCATGGGAACTCGCCCATATCTGCTTCTTGCCCACCCACAATTCGAGACGTTGAGTAAGCCCTCTTGCCACAGTCTAGAGGAGAAAGAAAGAGCGAGAGATAGAAATCAACATCAAACAATGCAGGATGTGTGTTGAAGAATAGATGTGAGGAAGCAGATGCTACACACTGCAGTTGGATTCATCCGAGTTGTCGCCACAGTCATCTTGTCCATCACACATAGGGTTTGGTTTGGTGATACATTTGCCATTATTGCACGCAAATGTTGAGACTTGACAAATATCTGTAAGACAGAAAGACAAGCAATGAGAAAGAATGAAGTGAAGGAAACTGCTTTTTTCTAAATATTTTCAAATACAATAAACAACAAAAATAAATAAACAGACTTGTATTATTCTTTATCTAACATATTACCTCCTCTTGTACAGCCGTCTTCATCTGAGCCGTCTTTACAGTCATGCTTTCCGTCACACTTCAGCTTCTCTGAGACGCACTGATCGTTGTTGCATTTAAATTCTCCAACCTTACATCCTGCCAGAGAAGAGGGCAACTAGGTTAAACCAAGTGAGGATGTGTTTTTGAGTGGGAGAGAATGAGGAAGAGAGAGAAGACAGAAGCTGGTAGTCGTCTTGCTGTCTGGCACATCAACGGCCAGCCTTTGGGTCCTCAGAGTAATTTCCAAATCACAATAACATCATGTACTGATGTATTTTTCTTCCAAGCACTCCTCTGTATATGATCCATAAAAGCCTTTATCTAACTATTATTTCATGACAGGCTTTACAGGGTTAACTAACATTACTGCATTATTAAAACATAATAATAATAATAATATGCATAATGGCATAGTTAACTCATTTCAAATTTTATATGCTTGATATATTCTTCACGGTCCCCCTGATTAAACTAGAAATCAAAGTGAATAAAATACTGATTTCTTGGTAGAAATATTGATGAATATTTAAAAAGGCCTATAAATAATACACTTGCTGTCTTCTAAAACTGAGATGATTACGGTATCTTTGTATATTGAATGTCACAGAACCAATGAATTCGCCTGGGTGTTCATACCTTTTATTGCCTGTGGGGGCAGTATTCCTCACATTTGGATGCATATGGGTAAATTGAAAGAAAAAGGAAAGCAGAAAATGGTCCTACCACAATTAAGTTCATCTGTGTTATCTCCACAGTCATTTACACCATCGCACCGCCAGAACAGTGGCTTACAGACCCCATTTCCGCACTGGATCATGCTGGCGTCACATTCTGAAATCCACATTCAAACTGCATATCTGGACTCGAATTCATATTCAGAGAGCAAGTGTGCAATTCTGTGTGTGAATGTAAGCACTTACTGCAGTTCTTCTCTTCTGTGCCATCACCACAATCGTTCCAGCCGTCACAGCGCAGTGATGGATTAATACAGCGCTTGTTGTTACACTGGAATTGGTCCGGGCAGGCTGAGAGATTCAGAAACTGAATTTACTTTTTAATGTTCACACTGACACCACTTTAAAAACAGGCATCAATTAGTCCATTTTTTCCACTTCAGGCCATGCTGCTTCTACAATAGTGAAAGGTTTAACCCATTTTTATGTCTTTACTTACGGTCAGAGGGCTCAAAGACCTCATAAGTTGCGCTAAAACCTCGATCTACTTGTGACGAATCCGATTTGAACGCAACCGTCACCTTGTTACTGTTGACTGTAACCATGGTATTAGCAGGCTGCTGCCCACACAATGTACTGCAAAGAAACAAACAAGAATGTGTGTATGAAATCTCAGACTAAATGATTATAAGCACTGGTGGTTTAAGATCTGGGCTGGGGAACTTAAAGGATGTGGGTTCAAACACCACAGTAGCCGATTAAACTAAAAAAATCTAACTTTGTGTTGGTATAAACCTAATCCTCCACAAATGGATTGAAGTTTTAAAAAATATATTTACCATGGAGAAATTAGCATTTCATGTGAACCTTCAGGGAGATACATTTTTAAATGACTGGACCAAGTGGTTTTAATTGTTTAACCACTATTTAGCCAAATACATTTTTTGCAATCAATTTGCGATTGTTGTGACTTTTTTGTGCTGAAATTCAAAATAATTTAAAGAGATACACTGATTTTCTATGAACATGAACTTGTGATGCGAGAAACCTGTCACTTTTGACTCCAAGAATAAATTATCCGCTTTATATTAATCTCATTAAATAAGATATCTGCAAGTTGGAAAAGCTGTAAAAGTGACAAATGTCATAAACTGATGTTGTCAATTGTACCCTTTATTTTGCAATAAAAAAAACACACACAATAGTTGATTGTGAGCCTTCACCATTACGTCCTTGAGCACAAAATTTAAACCCAGACGGATTGTTTCTATAATAAGTGTACTGTATACCACTTTTGAATAAAATTAAACAAGAGGTGAACAACACATGTGACTATACTGGTATTAGTCAGATTTAGTGATTGATTTATTTATCCAAAATATCAGTTATCTGAGAGGAAAAATAACCCTATAGTTTTTAGCCTTATAACTGTATCCAAAAAATATCTCAGTATTCATGCGCTCTAAAATGAAAACCTCCGAACTGCTCACGTCTTGTTACCGATAATTTCTGTCTTGTTTTCCAGTAAAATATATGATGTCCTTTAAACAAGATAATTTTACTTAAGAAGCACTTATTTACTTATTATTAGATATATAGATTTTTTAGTTTTTTCTTGTTAAGCCAATAGGATTTTTTTTTTTTGTTTCAAGCATAAATCTAATCTTTTTTTTTTTTAAACAACGTTTCTTGTGTAACATTTTCTTCTCAAAATAAGTGTATATCAATATAAAGATGTTTAGACGGGGTTCTTTTACAAGGAAAATAAAAATAGAGAGGAAAAAAGTGAAAAGTCCAATGCTGTCATAGCTATATCAGTATTTTTAGAGGAACATCACCCAGACAATCAGACTTAAGGACTAGAACTAACTGTTCTACATGAATCAACTCTTAAATTACTGACCTTTTACCAACAATCTCCACACGATCTCCTGGGCAATTTGGACTCCCTGTAGAAACCATGAACTTGGGGAACTTCAACTTGATGAATTTATCACTAGGAACCTTTAAATAATAGAGACAGATATAACACTGTTATAAAAGTGGTTCAAAATGACATTAACTGGTTCGAAATGAGTGTCTGGGTCATACCTCGATGTCCCAATGACATGTGGTGCTGGCTGGGTAATAACTGGGGAAGTTGGGTGATGTAAAACTACCAGAGGATCCAGTCAATTTACCACCACATGCAAGATCTGTTAAATGGGGAGAACCATTGAGAGAGATGACTCAAAATTTCAGTGTAAAGCATTCTGTACTATTAATCAGTCAAGTATGTTTTTGTTCAGGATTCATTTTTACCGATGCTACTTTGACTGATCTGAGTGACACGGGCTCTAAAACCAGGAAAATTCCCTTCTTCGTTGGTTACAAAGGTGACCAGCATAACATTCCGGGATGAGATGAAGGTTAAGGGATTACTGGGAGAATAAAAGCCACACTTCCTGTTTAAGAGAGAAAGAAACTTGCATTAAAATTCCTTACAGTTGCATATACAGCCACCAGATGGTACTACATCCACAAACACAACTCACTCTGCCATAAGGTGTTTGTCCATGGCGACCAACGAGTCATACACTCTCACAAAGTCATTTGCACAGTTTGTTTCCAGGTTGAAGGTGTCAAAAGACAACTTGAGCACATGGCCTGGATCTCCCCGAAGCTGCCACTGCACAAAGGAGTTTGGAGGATAAGGTTGGTCAGGGAAACCCGGTGATATAATGATCTCTTCAGCAGAACTCCTGGCGTGCTGGGCTAATCTCGTACTTGCTGGACATACAGAAAACAAACGGTTAAAATTACAGATTTATTATTGGATACTTGGTATATTAATGAGTTTGAATGTGCTTAGGGAATACAGCTCTGTTCCAAAACCTACTGAAATTTGGACTCTATGATTTCCACTACGTGACAAGAAAATGCGTAATTCAGTCATAAGAGTGGAATTGACTGTATATTTGGCAAAATGAGAGTTCCCCTTGTGAGTATTTCAGCATTTCATTTGATCAAACTACCATCAGATACACAACCACCAAAATAAAAATTGAACCTGAAGAAATGATGACAGAAATCGATTACTATTGTACGATAGAATTGAGTTCCCAAAGTAATAACAATAATAATGCAGCTTATTTATTCAGGAATATTACAATTTCTCAATGATGTTTTACTTTCCTTTCAGGCAACACTTCTGTCAAAACGTTTTAAAGGAACCATTCAAATTTCATTTGATAACATTTTGATTAATTCCATTGCTAAAGTTGTGTTTTGATTACCACAGTTTTTGATAATAAATTTGTATAAAATAAATAAAAACAGAATATTGAAAAAGTTAAAAAACAACCATTTCTGAAAAATGAAACATTTCATAGGCACTATCATTATTCATTTTAATACATTATTAAATAGTTTTATAAATTCAACTGATTAGGCATCCTTTGTAATTTTAATCAAATATAATTCAACTATTTAAATGGAATCCATCAAAATTATGGAAAAAAATGAAACAAACAAGAAGTTAGGAAATAATAAAACAGAATTTGGGAAAAATCAAGATGGATTCATAGGGCTCTATGAACTGCTTTGATGTCTCCTGCCTTGCTGCAGTTCATTAATGGGATTTGCTGATACTGCCTTAAATTAGCAAAAATATGGTATTTTACCATAATTAGGTTACCTTTTGAAACAGCCTTTGTTAGGAGTGCATCTATGATATCTTTAATTGCTTTCTATGGAGGCAGAACACTAGGTCTTGGAAAAGAGAGTATATGACAGACATAAGTAATGCACTACTCACTCCTGGCTTTTGAGAACAGACGTGTGTCCAGAGCTGTAAATGAAAGATTGACACAGTTATTATAAATATGTCAGGCTGAAGACATTAATCTGTGCTTCAGTTTCATGGGAATTCACATATTCTATAATATAATAAGCAATCTAGAGATCAGTATCTCACAAAACCTGTCAAGAACCAGGTCACATTTCACCCCACAATCACAAGAAAAAATATTCAATTGCTTCATCAAGGTTCAATAAACAAATATATAACCAGCAGTGAAATGTAAATACTAAGAGGAGTGACCTGGAAGGCATCCGAACACAGTGGTGCCATCTTGGTAATCCAAAGTTTCTTAATCCAAAAGTCTCTTTATTCAAAATTTATGCAAATTATAATTTTTTATTTCGAATTTAATGATAGTTTTAATGATATCCATCCATCCAAAAGTATTACCTGAAGACACAATGTGATCAAAGGCCAGGGGACCTTGTTGAACTCTGCGAACTTTGTTGTTATACGTTTCACTTAAGCTGCTCACAGCCCGATCCACTGCTGCATCCTGTGCCACTGGAACAGCAAACTCGGACTCATAGTAAGCCATTACACTGCCCTCACTGCAGAAAGCCAGACAGACAGATTGAGATTGAAATTGCTGAAAATGTACTCGCCCTCAGGCCATCTAGGATGTAGATGATTTTGTTTGTTCATCAGAACAGATTTGGAGAAATGTAGCATTACATCACTTGCTCACCAATGGATCCTCTGCAGTGAATGGGTGCCGTCAGAATTCAAACAGATGATAATAAGTAATCCACATGACTCCAGTCCATCAGTGGATTTTGATGTGCGAGGAAAACAGGGGATGGAATATTTATTAATTTTTTTTAACCAGAGGAAGCATTATGATGTATTATGGATTAATGGATTATGAACAAACACAGCTTATCACTTTGACAGACTGGAGTGGTGTGGATTGTGATGTTTTTAATCAACTATTTGGACTCTGACGGCACCCATTCACTGCAAAGGATCGACTGGTGAGCAAATTTCAAATTCATCTACATCACGGATGGCCTGAAGGTGATTCGATTTTCAGGAAATTTACATTTTTGGGTAAACTATTTGTTTAAAAGCGTGTGCATGACCAAAAAACATGAAAAAAAAATGTGGGCAATCACATGTAAACGTACCTGAAGGCTTGAACTCTGGAATCAATGTAATATTTTGACAGTTCTGGAGATTCTGAGTACATTATTTTCAGCTAAACATGAATAAAGAAAAAAATTAAAAACTTTTCACTATCGTTACTATGAAAAAACTAATTAGTAATTGCAGTTTGGTTCTCACCTGATTCAGGACTTGGTTTGCCAAGTTTTTAAACTCTGCACTGTCCGGGTTTTCATATGCATCCACAAAAACTTGATTTGTTATCCTAAGCGAGCCGGTGTAAATCTTCTGTAATGTCAAATCTTTCCGGACTGCAGACACCAGGGAGACATGAACCAACAAACACATGATCAGAACTATCATGACTGACGCCGGTAACAGTGTTATGCTCTCTGTGACTGCTTACAGTGGAAATGCCAGACCAGAAGCCCAATGATCAAAGCCAAAACGGCTGCCAAGATCACCAGACCAACAATGATCCCAACTTTCCCAGGGCCCCTCTTCTTCTCCAGTTTTTTATTATCCGATGCTGGCAAGAATGTGACAGCTGTGTCCCAGTCCTTGTCCTGAACACAAAAGAGGCAAAATACTTTTTACTATTCTCTGTAAATTCCAGTGCCTCTGAATTTAACTACATAAAAGACAGTTTGAAGAAAAATTGCAGCACATATCCTCAACAGAATGAGATTCTGATTGAGATCAGAAAATACACCGTAAACTGCAGAGCTTTTTTTGACAGAATAAGCACAGATTCATAGGCATTATATAAGAGCAGCATCAGAACACTTCCCTAGATGCTCCTACTGCTCCACGCAACTTCGAAGTCTACATGGGCTTTGGTTTCAGAGGAGGAGAGAGGCAGACACCATAGATAGACACAATGTTTGTGTGAATTGAGAAAATTATGACTGCTTTTTTTACTGTAGTTACTAATTATTGTAATGTGTTCTTTAACAATACAAAACATTAAATGAATACTTTTATTCAGAAAGGATGATTGATCAAAAGTACCAGACATTTATAATATTACAAAAGATTTCTACTTCAAATAAATGCTGTTCTCTGAATTTTTTGTTCAAAGAAATATGGAATAATGTTGCTGAAAATACATCTTTGCATCACAGGAATAAATTGCATTTTAAAATATATCAATATAGATAACAGTTCTTTCAAATTGTAATACTATTTCACACTATTTCTGTTCAAATAAATGCAGCCTTTCATAAGAAAGTTTAAGAATAATAAAAAAAAGTAGCATTTGTGAATTTTATCCATGACGATAATCTGATTGAATCATGAAAAGTGGACATGACTAAATTGGAACTTGTCCTAGAAGTGAGGTTGCAGTTGTTAGTAGAGGACTATAGAGGAACCATACACAATAACACCAGGAATGAGTATTAAGGATGTAAGCCGTGCTGACTTTAAACCGAGACACAGCACACTGGATACCCAATCAGCCTGATGATGGAAGTAGAAGGCATAATAGGACCATGTGGTTAGAGCAATTATAATGAAACCAGTGGTGAAACATCAAAAGCTCACTATATTTGCAGAACACAATAATTATTTTTGTATTCAGTGAGTATTAGTATTAACCTTCAATAGGCTTTTTAGAATTGCATTTCAGTAAATATTCTTAATTTATGAGTAAAAACAGTTGTTTAAAATAAATAAAAGGACTTTGGGACAAAAGAGTGTTTACACTTGATGTGAAGTAAAATACCTATCAAAAGTTTGGAGTCGGTAGGAGTTTTTAATGCTTCTGAATGCCTCTTGAGCTCACCAAGACTGCATTTATTTGATCAAAAATACAGTGAAAACAGTAATATTGTGAAATATCATTACAATTTAAAATAACAGTTATCTGTTTAAATAGATTTTAAAATGAAATGACGCAAACCTGAATTTTTCATCATTATTTCAGTTTTCAGAAATCATTCTAATAAGCTGATTTGGTGGTTAAGATTATCAGTGTTAAAAACAATTGGGATTCTTAATATTTCTCATGGAAATTGTGATACATGTCCTTGACAAATAGTTAAAAAAGTATTTATTTTTAAAAAAACATAAAAGTCTTAACTGTCAATTTAATGCATCCTTACTGAATAAAAGTATGAATTCCAAAAAGATCTTACACACCCCAAACTTTTGAACGGTGTACTTTGCTCACTATGAAACGCTGGCCTACAATTATCTTTTATAAACGTTGGTTGTCTCAGTTATCTCAGACTGCTGTCACATGACACTGTTCATGACCTATATTCCATTTCATTTGTATCAAAAAATATGCCAAGACAAAAAGTCCCACCTGAGCTGGAATTCATGGAATAAATGCAAACTTTTATGAAAAAGGCTTTGGATTTTTTCTATTACCATCCAATGAAGCCAAACATAAACTACGAGTCCCCAATGAGATTTTCAAGGACATCTAAACAGTTTTAGTGTCTGTGTAGTTCTTCTATTTGCCACTGCATATTTGAGACCACAAATTCAATAACAATGATCAGGATTTTCTAATGTCAATTAAACAAATTCATTTTATTGCTGTCACGTGCAAAGTAATGAGAGAATAGACTAATCGTTCCTCTTCCAATCTGACCTGCTTTTGGTGTGAACTTAAGACATTTAAGTCAATTAGCAATGAAAGTCCAGCTGTAAATGAATGAACTCCACCTGAGTTAAGCGGTTAACATTCTATAACGACATGCATGATGCACGAGAAGCAGCTGATCACTGCTGAATAAGTGGGAGAAGCATAACTGTCGTAACAGATCTGTGGAATGTGTGCATCTCTACACACACCACACATACGTATATACAGCAACATGCTGTGGTGTGGATCATTCAAAACTGATTACTGATTCACCAAGGCATTGAAACATCAGTTCTTCTCATGTGCACCAAAACACTTAACCTGCTCATTTAGTGTTGCATACACAACAATGCTCAGCTACAAGTTAGTCATAATCTAATGTTTTAAACTACGCCAAAATCTATATAGAATCTATACAATAGATATTCATCCTTTAGTCTTTTTATATTTACAGATATTTATCATACATTGATTTTTACAATAAACACACAATTCATAAAACTTGAAACCACACTACGTGCAGGATATTTAAAAAAATATATATATTTGGAATTAACCAACACTGCATCTGACAGAAAGAGAGATGGCATTAGATTATTTTGAAAACTTCGAGCGACTGTCAAACTGCTGAGTAATGCAGTTAAGCTGCATCACTTTTAAGGTCTTGCAATTGTCTATTGACACCCTATCCTCACAGACGACAATGAAGCACAGCTAATCCAGTCAGCAGAACGACCTAAAAACATGATTGTCTACTGATGATCAATAGAAATGAAATCCCCTACACATGCAAACCGATCGAGGTGAAAAGAAAAGGAGTGAATGTCAGCCTACCACCCCAGATCTTACTGAGTTACTACAGACAGGAAATGATGGGTCACATTTTCAACAAATACATGGAGTGAAACCTCTTGAGGTGACAGTGGTGGCACACTTCTAAGTTTGGTAACATAATGCACGTAAACATTAGGTTGTGCAATGTGTCACAACATCTTATGGTCAACCTTTCAGATCAGGGGAAGTCGTGGCCTAATGGTTAGAGAGTCGGACTCGTAATCGAAAGGTTGCGGGTTCGAGTCCCCGGCCGGCAGGGATTGTAGGTGGGGGGAGTGAATGTACAGCGCTCTCTCCACCCTCAATACCACGACTGAGGTGCCCTTGAGCAAGGCACCGAACCCCCAACTGCTCCCCGGGCGCCGCCGCATGGCTGCCCACTGCTCCGGGTGTGTGTTCACGGTGTGTGTGTGTGTGTGTGTGTGCGCGTGCGCATTTGTTCACTACTCACTGCTGTGTGTGTGTGTGCACTTGGATGGGTTAAACGCAGAGCACCAATTTCGAGTATGGGTCACCATACTTGACAATACGTCATGACTTTTTACTTTTACTTTTACTTTAAAATACAGAAATTAATGTTTCAATCCAATTTTCCAACACATTTGGAGGCCTGTAAACCAAACTCGTATGATTTCCTGATATTTGCAGGTTTTCCATGAGCGTGGGACCCTTGATAGTAATAGATATAGATGGTAGCAATGCCAATACCACCACAGCCCTTGCAGATCTTGATATGATGCCTTCTACTGACACGACAGGGAATGTATTCATGTGATAAAAAATGACCACAGCACAGCTTTTAGGACAGATGTGTGATATTTCAGATATCATTACATGTTTAAGTCTGCTTAAAAGTTTAAACATATTGTTAATAAGTTGTTAATATGGTATAGGCCGGATGAATCTTACCGAAGAACCAGGAGTGTAGCGCATTCCTCCATCAATAGGGTCCATTTCTGAGAGACCACCAGGAGAATACACTCACACTTCCACTTCTGCTGACAAAATAAGACGAGTAATTGTGTATTGTAAGGAAAAAAACGCAGACGTGTTATTCTCAGATGAAATCAAACAAGTGTGGAAAACAACAACACGCCCATAACAAGTGCACGAGCAACAAAATATCAATAAAAACTTACAAACGAAGACGTGTATGTCTCAAAAACGAAATCAGAGGATTAAAATGAGGTACATTTGATCTTCCGCAGAGAGAGAAGTTTGTTTCGTCCACCTGTGAGATATTTCCGCCTTACAATAGAGTGACTAACTCAAGCGATACTAGCTCTACAGGTGAGCACTTCCCACAAATAACACTTTAAAACCCCATCTCTAAACTACAAAACAGCCCTAAATACATCAAAGTACGGTGACCACACGCGTTAACATTTTAAAACAACTGCAAGGTATATTTTAAGCATAGATATGACTGTAGAAATTCAGTATCGATGTGTTTCTGCACCGGAGCGACTCACCTTCAGCGGGCGTGTCTGTATCGTGGAATCTGGCCAGCATACCTAAACTGCTTCGGAAAGCGCCTATGGGACTGAAAAGACTGTCTAGGTAGGGCGCCTAGTAGGATTTGAGACATAGACTCAAATGCAGTTTACCTCGGTGTGATACAAAGTAGACTTGCAGGTTTCTGCTGCATAAAAATGGCGTTTCCACGAAGTACAGCTCAGTGGAAAAACCGAGAAGATTTTAAGATATATAAATGGAAACCATTTACACTACAAACCAATAAAAACTATAGTAATATATATGTATATATATATATATATATATATATATGTATGTGTGTGTGTGTGTGTGTGTGTATTAGTGCTGTTAAACGATTAATCGCGATTAATCGCATCCAAAATAAACGTTTTGTTTACATAATGTATGTGTGTACTGTGTATATTTATATATAAATACACACACGTGCATGTATATATTTAAGAAAAATATGTAATGTTGATATATTAAATTTATTTATATATGATATAAATTATATTAATATAAATATATACACGTAAATACATGTAAATATTTTCAAAATATATGCTATATGTGTGTGTATTTATAAATACATAATAAATAAACACAACACACACATACATTATGTAAACAAAAACTTTTATTTTGGATGCGATTAATCACAATTAATCGTTTGACAGCACTAATATATATATATATATATATATATATATATACGTGTGTGTGTGTGTGTTTATTTATATCATACAATACAATCAAATACAATATAATAGACCTACAGTAATAAAATGTATTAATATCAGATATTAATAGGCCTATTGGCTATCATAAAAAGATGAAGTCCAGATTTAGGCCCGTTTGGTAAACTCAGTTACAGAACTTAAAAGATATACACTATAGAAATTAAACAACTATATTCAAAAGGCAATCTGAAAGATGAAAGATACCAAAAAGATCTGATTAGTACTAGTCGAGTTGTACAAATATTCACCAGGAATTGATATGGGTGAGTCTCTCAAAATGGCAAGCTTTAAGTTCTCTATAAAGTGCTCTGTCCATGTTAAAGGACATCTGTCAGAGAACAAATTGGCAAGCTTGTCAGTCTCGTGTACAATGGGTCAGCAAATGCAAATAAAATCAATTGTTGTAAATACTGTATGTTATGTAATCTCTCACAGCTTCTGCAAACAGTGTAATAGTGAAATACTAAACATTCACAATTTTACTGCAACAAAACATAATTTATTCTGAATTATGTTTATGATAAAAAAAAATTTTCTATATACACAGATAAATGTTTAGATGGATTAACTTATTGCTCTTTGAAGGTAAGCAGCATCAACTGCACAATTTATAGCACACACTCTGATATGTAATATATAAGATACTATACAGTATACAGTGCAACAGAATGTGGGAAAACATAAATGTCAGATGGCAGATGACATTAAAAGCTTCTCTGTCAGATTTATTGACTATTGGATTGTGTAAATGTGGTGTGATGGGAGAAGCAGGCAGTCTATTGTGTAATAGCAGCAGGCGGAAAAACATCATGTTGACTTTTCTGCCCGCCACTACTGATTTTACACGGACCACCTGTAGATCTGTGTTTATGCTCACATGGACATGTCAATCAGGGACCTGCTGTGACATTACTTCATATAATACAGTCTTGGATACAGAATTGTTTTACTTTTTTAGTAGTTTTTAAAAATGATTTTCATTTACATTTAGTCATTTAGCAGACACTTTTATCCAAAGCCACTTACAAATGAGGACATTAGAAGCAATCAAAACCAACAAAAGAGCAACAACATGTAAGTGCTATTACAAGTCTCAGTTAGCCTAACACAGTACACGTAGCAAGTTTTGTTTGTTTGTTTTTTGTTTTTTTAAGAAAACGAGTAGATAGAATATAGAAAAAAGAAAGCTAGTGTTAGTTTTACAAGAAAAACTAGCAGTTAGAGAATAAATATGCAATTGATAGAGGGTCAAATGTGGTTGTTTTTTTAAATAAAAAGAAGACAGATAGATAAAATAGAATTAGAATAGAGAGTGCTAGAGTTAGAGGGTCAAATAAAGATGGAAGAGATGTGTTTTTAGCCGTTTCTTGAAGATGGGTAAGTGATTCAGATGCTTGGATTGAGCTGGGCAGGTCATTCCACCAGGTGGGAACAGTTAATGAAAAAGTCAGTGAAAGTGATTTTGTGCCTCTTTGGGATGGCATAATAATGCGTCGTTCACTTGCAGAATGCAAGCTTCTAGAGGGCACATAGGTCTGAAGTAATGCATTTAGGTAAAGGGGTGCAGAGCCAGTGGTGGTTCTGTAGGCAAACATTAATGCCTTGGATTTAATGCGAGTAACTATTGGTAGCCAGTGCAAATTGATGAACAGAGGCGTGACGTGCATTCTTTTCAGCTCATTAAAGATTAATTTTGCAGTGGCATTTTAGTTATTTGCGGCATATTTAATTATTTATTATTTTATTTTTTTTTACTTGTTTTTTCATTATTATACCCCATGACCCTAGCAATACATTTTTGCATGACATTTTCACATTTTAAAGAGCGTTAAAGAGGAAATTGTGGCCTTTTCTGAGATACCAAATGTCGTTTGGTCATGTCAACTTCCCCTCGTTGATTGTAAAACTGCTGACACCACAGGACAATACTGGAAAGAAGAGCAGTAGATATATTATTTGGTAATTAGCATTTATGTTTGTTTTTATTTTCACTTTATCTCTTATAAACAAACATCTCTCTCTCTCTCTCTCTCTCTCTTTTAATTAATTACGTTCTTACAAGAAAGACATTTATAAATGGTTTTATTTGTAATCTGTCATGACCACTAGGACTTTCTGCAGACGTTTTCACTGGATATATACACTCTTAGGAATGGTTCTAGACAGTACCAGTTTAGGGTTCTTCAGCTTGTAACAATAGTTGAACCCTCTTTATAAGGTTCCATAAAGAACCATGCTTTAAAAGTGCTATATAGGAGGACCTTAATGGTGTTGTAAAGAACATTTTTAATATTAATACTTTTTTCATTAATATTAGTTTTTTTTCATTTATTAATACTGTATTTTTTCTACCCCTGGTCATCTGCCTGGTCTTATAAGCTTATAATAGGGTTTTACATCAACACCACAACAGCATGTTGTGACAGTTAGGTACTTTTACATATGAAATTGTAGCATTTATGACAGTGCTCTAACAACAGTTATTAGCTGAATATAATAATACATGATAATTGACACTGAATATGAATAAATACAGAAGTAAAACTCAAAGTAGAAACAGAAAATAGATGTAATGAAGACCAAGTTAAATATCTTGACAATGCTCTATGGCAATTTCTCTTGAGAAAGAATGAAGCTGTGATAAGTGGCAACATCTGTCTATTAGAGATACACTGTGTTTCTTCCATTTGTTTCAAGGGACAGTTCACCCCAAAAATCTCACCCTATTTTTTCAATACTATGGATTGGAAGTCAATGGCTACCAGCTACCAAACGAGGTTACTCACATTCTTCAAAATATCTTCTTTTGTGTTCAGCAGAAGAAAGTATGGAAGCCCGTTCCCGCCACCTTAAAAAAATATATAATTATGTAAGTCATAATAATGAGATACTTTCTCATAATTATGACTTAGTATCACGTTATATTGAGAAACTTTCTCGTAATAATGACTTAGTTTCTCGTAATAATGAGAAACTTTCTCATAATAATGAGAAACTTTCTCATAATAATGACTTATTTTCTCGTAATAATGAGAAACTTTCTCATAATAATGACTTATTTTCTCGAAATAACGAGAAACTTTCTCGAAATAATGAGTTGCTCCTAAAGAAAAAAAAAAAAAGACTTACTCGACGCATGCGCAGTGCATGAGTGGCGGCACGCTAGCGACATCTGCTGGTCAAAGCCATGCAGGAACACCGCAAACATCGCTTGTTCTGTAATCTAAAACTGTATAATATATCATTAAATAACGATTTCAGATATATTATCTGCATGTAGTCTTTTGTTACTCTGCCAGACAATGAAGTTCATGGCTTCAGATATAGAGGAATGTATTCCAACAAAAATCACACGCATTTTATGAAGAAATGAAAGCCATATAAACTTAACGAATAGACGTTCATTTCGATGATTTGTTAGTTTTTTATTAGCGGTCACTTTCCATATGCATCAAATGCATAAGCCCACAGTAGCCCAATCTCCTCTCGCTAGCACAAAGCATCATTGTTCGTTACCACAGCAACCGCTTGGTCTTCAGCATCCCACACCGCTTCTTGCAGGACATGTGAACGTGAAAAATGCTTAATGTGGCTTAAAGTACAATGCCTAATTCATGATACAGTATTATTGATCATGCATACAGGCAAGCATAAGAACCCAGAATCTGAACACAACACCCAAAGTTGCATGTTAAGCGTTTTCCTATAGAAAACCGTTATAGAAAATGCTGCATAAGAGTTGCTGTTTTGCGTTGCATTCATATTTTGGGTCCACCTGAATGTCTGTATATACAGTATGCATGATCATTAAGTTATGTACTGAATTTGGTTCAATCTGTCTTTGCACTTCAAGCCACGTTAAGCATTTTTCAGGTTAAGCGTTTGTCCTGCAAGAAGCGGTGTGGGATGCTGAAGAATTAACAAGACTACATGCAGATAATATATCTGAAACCGTTATTTAATGATATATTATACAGTTTTAGATTACAGAACAAGCGATGTTTGCGGTGTTCCTGCATGGCTTTGACCAGCAGATGTCGCTAGCGTGCCGCCACTCATGCACTGCGCATGCGTCGAGTAAGTCTTTTTTTTTTTTTTTTTTTTTTTTTTTCTTTAGGAGCAACTCATTATTTCGAGAAAGTTTCTCGTTATTTCGAGAAAATAAGTCATTATTATGAGAAAGTTTCTCATTATTACGAGAAATTTTCTCATTATTACGAGAAAATAAGTCATTATTACGAGAAATTCTCATTATTACGAGAAACTAAGTCATTATTACGAGAAATTTTCTCATTATTATGAGAAAGTATCTCATTATTACGAGAAACTAAGTCATTATTAAGAGAAAGTTTCTCAATATAACGAGATACTAAGTCATAATTATGAGAAAGTATCTCATTATTATGACTTACATAATTATATATTTTCTTAAGGTGGCGGGAACGGGCTTCCATAAGAAAGAAACTCACTCAGGTTTGAAACAAGCGGGATTGAGTAAAGGATGGCAGAATTTAATTTATTTTAGGTGAACTATCCCTAAAAAACAATTATGATTAGAAAGGTAATCATTGTGAATGGACAGTATGTGACATGTTAAAAGGAAAAAGTGTTAAAAAGTCATAGGATAGTTTTATTTATTTTTGCAAATGAGTACGCTTATGCATAATCCCAACTAATAATTGAAAACTCTAAATGCCATATCTCTGTAGTGAGGAAGAAGAGAGACATATCCTCAACTGAATCTGCTCATACTTACATATTCTATTAAAAAGAGACATTTTCATAAAGAATAATTTCAGCATATATATATATATATATATTTCGTGCTGTCAAACGATTAATCGCGATTAATCACATCTAAAATAAAAGTTTTCGTTTACATAGCCTAATTTATGTATGTGTACTGTGTATATTTATTATGTATATATTGAAAATATTTACATGTATGTACATTTATATAATTATATTTTCTATGATATGTAAATATATTTAATAGATAGACATTACATATATTTCTTAAATGTATGCATGCGTTGTATTTATATATATATATATACACACACATAATAAATATACACAGTATACACACATATATGTAAACAAAAACTTTTATTTTGGATGTGATTAATCCCGATTAATCGTTTGACAGCACTAATATACAGTGGTGTGAAAAAGTGTTGGCCCCCTTCCTGATTTTTTTATTTTGTTTGTAACACTTTAATGTTTCAGATCAAACAAATTTAAATATTAATCAAAGATAACAAGTAAACACAACAAGTTTTTAAATGAAGTTATTTATTATGAAGGGAAAACAAAATCCAAACCCACATGGCGCTGTGTGAAAAAGTGCTTGCCCCCTAAACCTAATAACTGGTTGGGCAACCCTTAGCAGCAACAACTGCAATCAAATGTTTGAGATAACTTGCAATGAGTCTGTTACAGCGCTGTGGAGGAAGTTTGTCCCACTCATCTTGGCAGAATTGTTGTAATTCAGCCACATTGGAGGGTTTTCCAGCATGAACCGCCTTTTTAAGGTCATGCCACAGCATCTCAATAGGATTCAGGTCAGGACTTTGACTAGGCCACTCCAAAGTCTTCATTTTGTTTTTCTTCAGCCATTCAGAGGTGGATTTGCTGGTGTGTTTTAGATCATTGTCCTGCTGCAGAACTCAAGTTCGCTTCAGCTTGAGGTCACAAACAGATGGCCGGACATTGTCCTTCAGGATTTTTTGGTAGACAGCTGAATTCATGGTTCATTTATCACAGCAAGTCTTCCAGGTCCTGAAGCAGCAAAACAGCCCCAGACCATCACACTACCACCACCATATTTTACTGTTGGTATGATGTTCTTTTTCTGAAATGCTGTGTTTCTTTTAGGCCAGATGTAATTTTTGTCGGCCGGCCACTCCTGGGAAGGTTCACCACTGTTCCATGTTTTCTCCATTTGTGGATAATGGCTCTCACTGTGGTTCACTGGAGTCCCAAATCTTTAGAAATGGCTTTATAACCTTTTCCAGACTGATAGATCTCAATTACTTTCTTACTTTTCAATTACACTTTTTCACACAGGGCCATGTGGGTTTGGATTTTGTTTTCCCTTCATGAAAAAGCCCTTCATTTAAAAACTGCATGTTGTGTTTACTTGTGTTATCTTTGATTAATATTTAAATTAGTTTGATGATCTGAAACATTAAAGTGTGACAAACATTCAAAAAAATAAAAAATCAGGAAGGGGGCCAACACTTTTTCACACCACTGTATATATATATACATACTACCAGTTTTTGAACAGTAAGATTTTGAATGTTTTTAAAAGAATTCTCACCAAGTCATCATTTATTTTATCCAAAATACAGCAAAAGCAGTAATATTGTGAAATATTTTTTGTATTGCAAATAACTGTTTTCTATTTTAATATATTTTAAAATGTAATTTATTCCTGTGATCAAAGCTGAATTTTCAGCATCATTACTCCAGTCTTCAATGTCACATGATCCTTCAGAAATTATTCTAATATGTTGATTTGCTGTTCAAACATGTATTATTATCATCAATATTTAAAACAGTTGACTACATTTTTTTCAGGATTCTTTGATGAATAGAAAGATCCAAAGATCAGCATTTATCAGAAATAAAAAGCTTTTGTAAAATTATAGACTATACCATTCAAAAGTATATTTTTTCTATTTATAGAAATTAATACTTTTATTTAGCAAAGATGCTTTAAATTGATCAAAAGTGATGATAAAGACATTTATAATGTTACAAAATATTTCTATTTCAGATAGATGATGTTCTTCAGAACTTTCTATTCATCAAATAAAATATTCTACTCAGCTGTTTTCAACATGATGATGATAATAATAATAATAATAAATGTTTTTATTCAAATCAGAATATTAGAATGATTTCTGAAGGATCATGTGACTGGTGTTAAAAATTCAGCTTTGAAAGCACAGGAATGAATTACATTTTAAAATATATTCAAATAGAAACGTTATTTTATATAGGCTTACTAAAAATATGTCTAAATTTTGCTGTACTTTGGAACGGATGAAATAAATGCAGGCTTCGTGAGCAGAAGACACTTCTTTAAATTACATTATAAAATCTTACTGTTCAAAAACTTGTGACTGGTTTTACACACACATACAGTTTAGTTTCCATTATAATTCTATCCTATAGTGTGGAAAAAGCACTTTGACATTGGTGTGGATATAAAAAATACAGTTTTTATGATGGCAGCTGTAACAAATGCCATATGTTTCCACTATATATATATATATATATATATATATATATATATATATATATATATATATATATATATATATATATATATATATATAGGCCTTAAAATATGGATGAAATCAATAGTAATTGTCTAACCATTTATAGACCTACAGGAGGTGCACACACCCAGTTTGCATTCTTCAGTAGATGACAGCATGATGACCTAATTTCCGGTCGGTCCCTTCATCAGACGGTCGGTGGCGCGCTTGCTCGTATGTTTTTAGAGCTCGCGCTCGTGGCCTCGTGCACTTTCAGTCGGAGACGCGCAACATTCCACACGCGCTGAGAGCGGGATCGACGCACACAACAAACGCTCGCGGACCGTCTACTGAGCTGTTTTCTGTTGAAGAGCCTCTTATAAGAATCCATAGCGGGATAATTTCAGCACAAACCCCAGCAGAGAGTAACCGTGGAAGATGGGTTCAATCCCGGCCGTGTCTGTGCTCATTCTGGCCATCGCTGTTCCGAGTCTAGCCGGATACATTGAGGTACGTGCGCAACTAATATTTCACCTTGTTTTCATAATTATCTTACATCAATTACACTGATATTTCTGTGCTGAGACTGTGATGTTAATATTTCTGGGTAAGTAGTAGTTTACTAATAATATTCAGCCTATAAAATCATTAGCCTGACACTTTAAAGTGTCCGTGTCCCTTGTTGTGTTTATTTAGATTAATTGTGTAGCAGAAAAGACACTAAGTCTAATTTAATATGAAATGCTAAATACGTGTTATTTTGTAAATTGTCTCTGGACGGAGTAAAACAAATAAAAAATTTCCTAATTTAGTCGAGCTGTGGAATACCTTAAATACCTTTTATCTTTTCACTGTGGTATTTATTTCTGTTGTTTTATTGGAAAACTGATTTTATCATAGTGTCAGTCTGAAGTCCTCTTTTTTACAAACCTTTAGATGCATTCAAATCTTCTTTTATCCATTAATGTTAATTGCTGTTTTATGCATTATTTCATAAACGCATGGATTATAATTGTGGTCTTGCATTGGAGAATATCCACTCATCCTGACTCCATCAAAGGAGACCTTTTAATGCTTTGTCTACTCTGAGCTTTGACTTGGCGTGAAATGACACAAAAATGAAAAGAATCAAGATGGACAATCAGCTTCGAAATATTTAATCACACTATATAACTGAAATGATTCAGATCATTATACATATTCATCAGGAATGGCTTTCAGGTGTTTGATTTGAACGGTGATCTGGCAAGCTTTAGGTGATAAATCACTCCCCATGTTAAAGGACAAGTTTGTATTTGTCGGAGAACACTGCGTCAGGCTTGTGAAAAAAAAACGTCACAGTAGGCAAATTATGCAAATGAAATCATGTAAGAAAGTCAAGTTTATGGACTCTAAAGCTCTCACACCTTTCCTGGATGCTCCTGGTTGCTTTAAACCTTGCCTAATCACAGCTGCCCGTGTCCAATAAATGTGTACCAATAGTCCTTTCCGATGGCATGCTCTTCCAATAAGAGCTCAGCTTGCAGGCATGATATAACAAATTATGAAACAATTCTTTTCAGTGCCAGAAATAATGGCAGTGACGCACTGAAATGATGAAATCTCTTTGTTGCTAATTGATGCATTTCGAAAGAAAGGAGCTGTCTGTGGTTCACCGTCATGAAGAGGTGCAGTGGTGTTTATGGATATGCATAGATCAGTATTACTGTAGAAAATCAAAGAATCATTTTACCTTCAGATCAATATTATGACCCTATTGTATTTCTGTTATCACTGCTTTTGTCTTTGTTACACATTTGACTCCTTGTATCCTTGATTGTTTTGATCTGATAGCTCCTCAAGCGTACGATAACCAGGGCAAGATGTTATTTTGAGAGAGGTGTGTGTGTGCAGCATTGTGTTTCTGGTCAGCGGGAGTTTGATGCTGAGCTAGTGAGCCTCGTTGACCTCAGACCTGATTTATAACCTGGCCAGGAAAGTCCTGCAGAGGTTATGCGCAGCCCTGAGCTCTCTCTAACTAAACTGCAGGAGAACCGCATGCATTGAGACCTTCAGTTTCTCCCTCCCAGTGCTGGTGATGGGAATTAGTCCCTCGGTTTTGCCAGGTGTCATTGTATTTTGCAGGAGACAAAAGCAATGTGTTAAAATCACACTGGGCTGTCTGTGTGATCATTGATGCTTTGCTGTTAACTCTCTGAAGCTGGTGCAAGCTTGGATTTGGCTTTTTTTTGTTGTTTCCTCAGCTGTGGATATGTCCCTTTTTTATTTTGTTACAGCCATATGCTATATAACCATGACACATCCAGGTTCAGCTATTTCAGATTTTGCTTGGTTTTACCTGCATCTTTTTAAATTAAGTGACCGAATATATTATTTATTAACATGATTAAAATTCATCTACCAGATAAATTTGCAACATTTTTAAACTTCACAGTACCATTCAAAAGATTGGGGCCACTAATATTTTTTGAAAAGTCTTTAATTCTTGCCAAGAATCATCAAAAATAAATGCAATGAAAATGCTAATTGTGAAATATATTATTACAATTAAAATAAGTGCTTTCTATTTTAATATATGATAAAATATATTTTATTCCTATGACGGTAAAGCTGAATTTTCATTTGTATGTAACTTTTTGGGTTTGCAATTGTCATTAATTTAATAGCTGTAAATTGAACAAATATAATGCAACGCTATATGAACTTGATTGACAATAAGAAAACAAATGTTAAATGGGCAAGTGTTTGAATTTTAAAGTCATGGAGTCATTGTTTTTGCAACTAAGGCTACGTTTACACGACAACGATGTAGTCAAAAACGGAAACGTTTTTTTCCCTTGCGTTTTTAAAGTTTCACGTTTACACAACAACATTTTCAAAACGATTTGCGTTTACAAATCCGTGAAAACTAGCGAAAACACTGTATTACGTATGCCAGGCCAGTAGTTGGCACGCTCACCTTGTTTACATGTCTACATGCCTAAAACATACTACGCACACGCATGATGTCACCGTTTTCAAAGATTACTGTATTGGGTGTTTACATGGAAACGATAACACTTTGAAACCTATTTTCAAAATTATGCGTTTTCAGTCCCCAAAATGCCGTTGTTGTGTAAACGAACAGGCAAAATGCAGAAAAACTTTTCCGTTTTTGGCTGAAAATGTTATCGTGTAAACTGTCCCTGAAGCAATGTCACAGGGCACTTTTTTTCAGTAAAATGAGATGAGAAAACTATGTATTCAAACAATGTGTTTCTCCAGTCCCATTTAATTTTTTGGGTGTTGCATTTCCTGTTGTTTACCGACTTGTGCCATGAGTGTTGCTTTTTTAAAACTGCATGTCAAGTCATAAGTCCCTTTCATACAGTAATACCAGTAAATCGCCGTAAAATTCCCGACTTATCTGTAGATGCAAAAATGTGCTGTTCACACAGGCAGTTGCGTTCAGTCTTTTTACTGGTAAAGCACCATTCACACATTTTCGTAAATTCTATGACAATATTAATCAGAAATTACCTCTCCTCCTGTTAGGGCTGGGCGATATGAGCAAAAATGAATATCTCTGTATTTTTGGCTGATTTGCGGTATACGGTATATGTTTTTTTTTTTTTTTGTATTTGGATTAAACAAATGAGTGAATGTAAGCATGTAGGCATAATATGTGCAAAAAGGGTTAAATTCACATTACATTGTAACACTATAACATTGCAATCTAAATACAAAAATAATCATTTTAAAGCAGAAGTTAAATGTACTAAAGGAAAATAATAAAAAAGCACAGACCGATTGAGTAAAAAGGCTATTTTGATTACATTGTCCAACTACAAATATTTCAGCAAAATTTATATTTTAGTCAGTTATTGCGCTCCTATTTCATTGCGCTCCGTCTGTTTGGCGCACTTGTTCTAAATGAAGTCTGTGAAGTTTAGCGGAGAATCGCAAAGCAAAAGCTTATGCACTTCTGACAGCAAAATGGAAATATTTCCATGGCTTTCTAACATTTACAGATGGAGAATATACCTGTGAAATGTGAGTTATGCGTTAAGGAAAACGGCACATCTCAAACACATTTAACAGCACGAGTAGCGTCACTGTCGACCTCACAAGCAGCCTTTCTGTCCGAGCCGCTTTAACCTGAAACTATAGGCTACAATGTCTTACGAGTTTTTTAAAGCCCTTCATATAAAGCTTGTCGCATGTTTTAAACTAATTGTATTATGCACTTTCTCCGCAGCAATTCAGTCTGTGTCCTCCCTTTTTTTTTTTTTTTTTTTTTCTTTCAGATGCGCTTGTATCAAACTGCTGTATATCGATATTAACGGTATTGCCTCATACCACATCTCTTATAAAGAATATATCGATATATCGTACAAACTCGATATACCGCCCAGCCCTACCTCCTGGTATTGTGTTTGTAAACAGGGAAAGGTACACAGTCAGTGTTTATATTTATGTTTTAATTTTTGTCAATCACATTCATGCAGCTGCTTTTGGCGCAGAGACATTGTATTAGATGAATTCAAACCGAACTACACCGTGCGGAGTAAATGCGTAATCTGCGTCAGAATGTTATGTTTGGCCCAGAGTCTTTTGTGGGAGCTTTCTGAACTCGTACATGCTCATACCGGTAGTCTCATTCTGCGTTCACAGTTATTTTCCGGTAAACTTTTCAAACCAGTAAATTGCCAGAATGAATTTACCGATACTTTTGAAAAGATCATTTTCGCACATGATATCTTAACAGTACTTTACAGTACTAAAGACTGTGTGAAAAAGGGCTATAGATAAACGCCTCTTGAGACCCCGGTGTCAATTTGGTTGTGTTCTGTCTCACTTTAAGAACGGTCATTATACTCAACAGAACTGGTCACATACAGGTTCTGTTGAGTAAGGGGTCATTGGTGCAACCTGAATTGATGGCATAAATGCAGCACTAGCCTTGAGCTATCCTTCTTCTTAAGCCCTGAACATTTTATCTGTGTTTTCCAATAGTGTATTTGATCAAATCCTGTTTTGTCTTTCACGGTAGATTGTCTGGCTCAGTGTGTCAGTTTTTGCTTGTACAGCTTTCATATTGACCGGCACTACCGCTCAGGGGTTTTTTTTTCCCCTTGAGTTGTTTTTGTTGTCAGATGTGTTATTAAAAGAACAAATTCAGGGGAAAAAATGTTGTTTATTTGAAATGTTCATTTCTTGAACCATTAATTTAGAAATTACTTCCCCTCCAATTCAAATTAATAAACTGCCCAACCCAAAGCCCAGCCTTGCTGATATAACATGTTGCCAACTAACACGACTCAGGGATGCTGGAATTTGATTGGCGACAAATCATATTTGTGCCGTGTACAAAGCTTACCTGCTTTTTCACATTTTGGTGATTTCACTGATTGTAGCACAAGCTTTGGCACATACTAACATGAATGAATTATTTTAAATGCCAAAGCAATGCCCTGTGTGCTCCAGTAACCTGCTGCTGGCACAGACATGACAGATTCAGATAATAACAAGAGTGATCATCAAGCACATTAAAAACGCTGAACTTGGCATACTTGGGAGTTACGCAGCCCCACTATTGTCACTGTGTAGGCTTAAGAGAATTCTAAAAAAGAGCTGGTAAAATCTCAGTGGTTGAGTGGCACACTCTGTGCTCTTTTCCAAGCCACTGAGATGGTAAACAAAAAGTGTTTTGTCTCCTCCAGATTGCTCGAGGGCCCACCTTGCTCTTGTTATGCAGTCGTGCAGCACTGCCTCCTATGATGGGACTCTAGGCTCATGTAATGATGCATTGCAAGGAGTAGTTGAACAAAAGGCTTAAAGTCAACATTAAATCTAATCTAATCGCATTCCTGTTCTTATTTTGCATGATTCTTCAGTGCACGTTATAAAAAAGGTTGTTTTGGTTGTCTTTTATCATAATAATGTGTTGCATCCCTGTGCTTTCGGGCTTACACATGCATTTCTTGAAAGGAGAAAAATTTGCCTTTTTTTTTTTTTTTTTTTTTTTTTTTTTTTTTTGTGGTCGACCTATATATCGAAAAGGTCGATATTTGGCATTTTTTTCAAATAATGGCATCAGCCGATAAGTTTTTCTGTTTGGCCGATGGGTTCGAGGCAGGACTTTTATTTTGACTGTGCTGATAACGTGTAGTGCCTGAGCACACAGCTCACATTCTCCCTCTTGTTCGCTGTCGTCATTAACAGTTCTGTCTAATATGGACAGAAGTCTGTCTAACAATCAGATAGAACTGTTAAACAAAGGAATTAAAATGTATACAAAAGTATTATAACGATTGCTTTTATATTATTAGTAATAATAGAAAGGCAAACATTATAGCCTAATACATTCTCGTTTGCCATCAGCAAATACGCATTTATATAATTTAAACAAATCTTTGAATGGCTAATGAACGTTTCATTTTACAAACCTTGCAAACTTAGTCGAATCCAGTAGTGAGATCTTGTGAAGTGTGCATGTGTATCCTGCATTATCGTGTGCTCTGTGTTACGTTGGGTGCGTGATTTCAAATTATGCTGCGCTTTATGCGTTTGCCCACTGTCATTTTCACCGTGTGCTGTATGTAAAATGAGTGTTACCTTGGCTTTATTTGAAAAAATATGATTCTCAGTGCACACAACCTACCCAGAATACTGAGTTGGTTACAGTGTTTACTTCCTTTTTAATTATATTTTTATTAAATATTTATTTATTTGTGAAATACTTTGTCATCTAACGTGTTTATTTGACAAATTTATTTTTTAATCCATTTTCAAATGATTTCAGATTTCTTAAATATTAATTAAAATAAATAAAATTATATCGGCCACCGGCCACCCTGCATTCCAAAATATCGGCATCAGCATCGGCTGTCAAAAAACCCATATCGGTTGACCACCTAACTGTATTTTGCTCAAAGTATGTACTTTAAAGAAAGTCTACTGGAAACGTTATTGGAATTTTTCATATCAATTTGAAAGATTGATCGAATTGTTTATTTATTTGTTTACTTATTTAAAATGATTAAATTATTGCATACAATTAATTTAGCTATGAAGTCTATTTTCTATCTTTTTATATTATCTTATTTAAATCTCTTTAGTTTGCCATGAATATAGCCTTTGCTGATATGTTGTAAAATTATTAATACAGAAAATAATAAATGTCTAGTATGGACTGTCCACTTTTCACAGTCAGTGTCCTGCCTTATATATTTCTTCCCACTGAGTATCTTGTTCCCTCATATTATAGATGTTAAATACCCCCCCACCCACCCACTTAAAAACTGTGACCAGCACCGGTCACTTGGGGAAGTCGTGGCCTAATGGTTAGAGAGTCGGACTCATAATCCAATGGTTGCGGGTTCGAGTCTCCGGCCGGCAGGGATTGTAGGTGGGGGGAGTGAATGTCCAGCGCTCTCTCCGCCCTCAATACCACGACTGAGGTGCCCTTGAGCAAGGCACCGAACCCCCAACTGCTCCCTGGGCGCCGCAGCATAAAATGGCTGCCCACTGCTCCGGGGGTGTGTTCACGGTGTGTGTGTGTGTTCACTGCTGTGTGTGTGTGTGCATGTTGGATGGGTTAAATGCAGAGCACGAATTCCGAGTATGGGTCACCATACTTGGCTGAATGTCACTTCACTTCACACTTGTGCAGCATCGGACTGTTTCTTTATTATTCTACAATGTCCTCATTTGTATATCTGTATAGTTGTATGTACATATGTTTAAACTGTACTTATCTGTATTTGAACGTCTACTGTCAGTGTTTAATGTTAACTGTATGCACCAAGGGTCTGAGAGTAACGCAATTTCAATTCTCTGTATGTATGTGCTGTACATGTGGAAGAATTGACAATAAAGCAGACTTGACTTCTAAATGGGTTGTGAGGGCCTTTGAGTGTTGAATGTTTTTTTTTTTTTTTTTTTTTTTTTCCTAAATCAGTTTGGTTCTGATCAAATCTTCCATTCGGTTAGAGACAAATTCCGTAAAGTCAAGGCACTGACTCTAAAGCAACATTTGTTTGGTTTTCGCACCTGTGTTTGGTTAACCGCATGTAGTGGCTTTATGTGTGTATGCGTGAATGTTTACGGGGTGTATGGTGTTTGCGGGGGTGATTCTGTCTGCAGCCTTTGAAGGCACACAAGCCATTTCTATGCAGACTTCATTGTGTGGATGTGTTAGCAGGGCTTTTAATAGCATAGATTGCTCACACCAGGAGTGATGAATGGATGTCGGTGAGGGACTATTGTGAGCTCTGAATGGGTGCAAACATCCTGACCAGCACAAGGACCCGAGTGGGACATAACCGTGTCAGACGCGACAACATCCAGGTTGGAGATCAGATGTTAATTGCCACATTGTGCACTTCTCTTGACGTGATGCTCAGTGGAAGCATACAGAGTAACTTCTAGTCATTTGTTTCTCTGTGCAAAGAAACATTTATGTAAATGTATTATTTATTTGAATGTACCAGTATTTATTTATTTGATAGATAAATGGTACATTTTAAATCGTAAAGTATAATGCATTAAAGTATTTTTAATTCTTTAAATCTTTATTTTTTTTAATTTAAATATCCTGTTTTTTACTTATTTCTTTTGCTTTTATCATAGGTGTGCAGTCTGTTTGATGGATTTGTACTTTTGTTCACAATTCATTTTTTTTTAACCCCACATATTTTGTGGAATGTATTTTATGTATTGAATAGCTCAGCTTTTGTTGCCTCACAGCCCCTTTTTTTTTTTTTCTTTTTTTTTTTTTATATATCATCAGAATAAATAGGGCATCTACCTTTACTAAGTTCCATGACGGGTGAATAAATAAAATTTGCAGGCCATCAACATTACTAGCTATTACTGACGAGATGCGCATGATCATCGTGTTTGATATATCGCCCACCCCTACTATCGATCTATCGGAGGAATATTCCATGCATGGAAAAAAAAAAATCACATGGCATCCTTGACAAAATTCGGATGTTTTCCCTGCTTTTCACATATCACTCACCCTGCTAAGTTATGGCAGCACAAAACATTTTGGATGTGAATTCATATGCATGTCAGGTGTGGCAGAGCTCTGTTGTTAAATTGCAGGCATTAATGATGGTCTTGTCAGCCATTTTAGAGCCCTGCATTTCTTTTTTACGCCTCTAGGGCCGGGCTTCGGGCCAATTTTCATGTCATAGTTCAGCCGGGCCTCGGGCCTGTTTTGGGTTTCTCCTTATTTTTATATTGTAGACATCTATCGATTTAGTGATGAAAAAAATTGCCGTGCTGGTGGAAACAACAGGAGACCGTGCCGCGACAGAGCAGCTCGATGGTGTTTAGTGTCCCGCAGCGTGCACAAGTGACTTCAGCGCAGATGAATAGTTCTGCGTTCAAATGCACGCAATAGGCTAAAGCTTGCTGCAAAACCCCAGCAAACATAACCATGAATGTGTCTGCGGGAAATAGTAAGGAGATATTTGAATTATTTACTAATAAACTAATGTTTTCTGAGTCTGTGTCGCAAGGATGAAGTTGCTGATCCTGACTCACCGTCTCCTCATTAGATGCGCCTTTAGAAAGAAATGCATCTTTATTGATTATGATTAAGATGAGTTTTTTTTTTTTTTTTTTTTCGTTAAGTAATAATTTAAAGTTTTCTATAGATATTTATCATGTCTGTGAGGCATGTATTCGCTCAGCTTCGGTTCATTTTTGTGAAGCGTTCCTGTTCAAGACGAGACGGCAGAAAGCGCATGTTTGTTTTCTTTGTTTTATAAAAGAACTACCTTTTGTTGGTATTGTGAGTGCACACAAATACAAGTAGACCCTTTACAGGTCCGAATGATGTATTACTCTTACCTTTTATAAAAAAATGACGGCCTAGGCTATTTTAATTTGTTTCCACTGAAAACAATCCAGGTGTTTGCGCTGGTGCCTCCATGTCCTGCAGAGCGCGCTTTAGCTTCCGCTCTCCGTAAAAACTCAGATATAGGCTAGCACATTATTATTATAGTGCAGGTTTAACGTTTGAACATTGTTATATACTTCAACTGTTTTAGTATAACTATAGATTATTTTAGGCAAGTCGTGATATGAGAAGGCTAAATTGATCAAACGTAGGCTATGATCAGCTCATGCCGCTTGGTCGTTACTTAAAAAAAATCTATTTAACGAACAAACATGCTCCAAACGTTTTTCTAAATTAACGTAATAAAAAAACGAAACAATATAATAATTTTGCCATTACACACAAAACTGAACTATTTTAATAGCCGAAACAGTGGTGTAAACTGTTTTAGGAAAAGGGGAAAAAAAAGACTGTCTCGGGTCGGAAATTCTGATAAGTTGTCGGACGTGGGCCGGGCTAGGGCCTGAGCGTCTCAGGCTAGGGCCTAAATTTTAGGCCCATGCAGGGCTCTAAGCCATTTCCTGTTTCGTAAAGCCTGAGCTATGTTAGCGCCACCCTGATGCTCATCCTCTGAGCTGAGAGCTTAGTGCTTTGAGAACGGCTGGTAAAATAATTGAAAGTGTCTCTGTCTCACCACAAATCCTCTTAGCTGTAAGACACACTGAGTGCTCGACAGGGGAGAAGAGAAGAGAACATGCTACTGCTGCGGATGCTCCGCCCGCCCATTACTGATATGATGCATACATACGCAAACACGCTTTGATAGCCGCACCCTTGAGTGAGCTCAGACTGTGAGTCTGCACCTTAGTCACTGACATACTTTTTGAGATTGCACCGTTTATTCAAAATCCTGCCCGCAATCTCTAGTGATCAGTAGGATTATTTGCATTGTCGACTAATAGGCTAAGAGTTTAGGTGAAAATAAATTTTTGTACTTTTGAAGCATTTTTTGAGTTCAACGTGTCCTGTGGCCTGACATGAGTTTTTATGAAGTACAGTTATTCCATGTGGTATCAATTAATATCAGATCCAGAAAATTGCAAGCAAAATTGTACTTCAATTAAAGTCATCTTAAATAGAGCTATTAAGCTATGTTGACAATTTGTTTCCAACAGTTAGACCATATGCCAGCATCTGAACAAAAATTTAATTATGTAAATGAAATGTATTTGGTTATGTTAAAATACTAGTAGGAGATAAAACTGTCCACTTGCTTTATTGTCTTCCTGTTGGGAAACGGATTAGTTATATTTACATGGAACCCAATTTCTGTTTTTTTTTTTTTTAATATATTTCTGCATTCTGTAATATCTGTATATTATGCATTTAAATACAGTTCTTGATGAGAAGGGAGGACAACAGTCATACTTGAAACAGTTAAAAAATGAAAAACAATATAGATGATTTAATGGACAAAGTATGGTATTTGCTGTACTGCCAATTATTTTTTAGAGATTGTTTTAAAGTTGGATTTCAATTTCACGTATCAATTCGATTGATTTTTATTTTTTTTTTCTATTGCTTTTATTTATTCATTTCACAGATGACTAAATTTGTCAGAATTTTTTTTTTAACTCTAAAATTGTACAATTTTTTTTTTTATTTGATTATAAATTAAGTAAATGTCTTTTATTGTCACTTTTGATTAATTTAATGCTTATATTATGCATTCATTTCTTAGACACGCATGCGCACACACACTCTTACATACCCCAAATGGTTATTTTGGTGAAACTGATTATCAACTTCTAATTGCAAGTCGCCAACATTTCATTTTGTCTAAAGTCTGTACCTTGTTGTTTGAAAAAGCGCATCTTTTTTGGTACCCCCCCTCCCAATAGTTTCCTGCTTTCTTTGTGTCTGAGTTTGTCTCTCTCTCTCTCTCTTATCTGTCTGTCTGCCACTGGCTTCCTCTCTTTCTGTAAATGTCTCTCTTATCTCCTCCTGTGTGTCATGTCTGAGCGTGTCTGCTGCTTCGGGTCCCTCTTCAGGACCGGCTGCATTAGAGGAAGTTATATATAGCGAGCTCGTCAGGCAAGCCCTGCTCGCACAATCTCTCTGAATCTCGGTCTCCTGGGCGGTGCGCGTTCACTCTAATTATCCAGCATGTATTCGTCCGTCTTCTGTTTGTACGAGAGAGCGAGAGGCACCGTTACTTCCCACGTCTCAGTTCATCACAAATTTAGACTCTCCCCCATCAAAGAGATGCAGATGCAGTCATATTTGCCCCTTTAGCATGAATGCTAGCAGTCCATTCCACCTTTAACTGCACCATATAGATTTATCAGCTACTCTGCCGTTTGGAGGACATGAAAGATTTTGTGGGTCTGAATATGGGCAAGTGCGTGTGTGTGCGCTTGTAAGCTCATTGCCTGCATCAATAGTTGCGTTCGGATGGGGTGTGACTCATCTCCTCTGCATGTGTTCACATATGAATAAAACATTTGCTCTCCTATTCAAGAGCATGTTGTTCTCTATCAAACGCACAAACAGATTTTTTCCCTTACATTTCACCAAGTATGCTTATGGCCCATATCTGTGGCCATCTGTGTTAATCTTGATGCTTTGATATTTGTGTCAAGAATGGTTGAGAGATCTGTATGTGTGTGAATGTTAGTATGGCTGTTCAGAATGGCATGCTGCCTGCCATTTTCTTTAAATGAAGTAATATGACTGATCGTAAGCTGATGTAATACATTTGCCCATTTGCCTCAATGCACAGAGAGCAACCAGAATATCATATTCCATAATGCAGGGTGTCCTAAATGGGGGTTAATGAAAAGATAATATTTGCAGGCCCTTTATTTTAAAACGTCACTTTTTTTTTTTTTTTTTTTGGCGTTTTTGCCTCTTTATTTTTGATAGGACAGTGTTTAGACGGGAAATGAAGTGGGAGAAAAAGGGGGGACGGGATTAGGAAAGCGCTATGTTGGTGCATGACAATTGCAAACATTTAACCCGAATGAAAAATGTCTAAATTAAAAAACAAAACGCACACATGTATGTGTAAAATTATTTACAACTATATATTTATATTTATTTTTTTTTATGTAATTTTTTTTTTCAATAATCTATTTCCAATAATCTATTTTCTCATGTTGCAGTTCAAATCTCAGATACAATTTGACAAAATAATTGCTTCGACTGCCAATAATTTTGATGTTTCTACAGAAATTTTTATTAAAATGCAAAAGAAAAACAAAATCAAAAACATTTATTTAAAAAAAGACGACAATGTAGCACACATTTAACATTTTATAAAGCATACTTTTATTATTTTTTTATTTATTAAAGCATATTTTTAAATATCACCACTTTTTTAAAAAAAATTTTTTTTTTTAACTCATAACTCAAATGTCCGGTGAAAACAACTTGCAATTGCACTTTGGGCATCCCTAGTTTGAGTCCCGGTTTGTGGACCTTTCCCAATCCCGTCCCCTTCTCTCTCTCCCACTTCGCTTTGCCAATACTTAACTGTCCTATCACAATAAAATGCCCCAAAATCTTAAACAACAACACAACTCTCATATACTGGATCATTTAGTCTGCATAAGTCACACCATTTTCTTACAATCAACTTCCAGCTTGCATTCAGATCTGCTTCCATGCAAACAACAACCAAAGGACAGAGCCAAGCTCTCCTATCCTACTTTCATTTACAATAATCCATTTCACTTGGTTGTGCGTCACAACATAAAAGAAAGGATCAGTCAGTACTTTTACATTGTGCTTTAAATAATTCCATTTTCCAAAACACAGCCCCCAAAGACATGGCCACAGTGACTGACAGGCACAGTAGCACTCCCAAGTTTTGATTTGCTGGGGCACTAGCAGCGCTCAGACTCGCTATTTACAGAGCCTAGGGCTGTCAGGGAGACAAGTGTGATTTCTCATGACACCTTTTTCAGTGATATCTCCAGAGTAGTGACATTTAATGGGTTGCATTCTCAAAATAAATTCTTTTACATCACCTTTATGCTGGAAGCAGGATGCTAATATTCCTCTTTGAGGATAGTTTTAATGTTTGTGTGTGTGTAGGTTGCTCACTGTTTTCCCACGTTATGTTAATTTACATGGTCTTTTATGAGTATTTTGTTTTCTGTCTTCGTTTGCTGTGTGTGTTTTAAGAGGATTTTGAATTCTGTCAGTCGCCTCATTCTTCTCTTGTCTATCAAACTGCTTGTTCTTGCTCTTGTAGGAGTGGCTGCAAATGAATCTGGGAATAAAACTACGCAAAACTCCTTTGTGCGTGGTATTGCTTTAATTTACATGATCAAATGCGCTTGTAAATTTTGTGTGGGAGATGACTGGAGGCTGTGTATCTGCATTTGAATTCAGCTCAGGCTTTGATTCGTAGCCCCTCCTGTGTTGTGGTCTTTATTTGAATTCTAAGAGCAGGTCTCATTGAGAAGGGCATTCAGAGAAGGGCTTGTCTCAGTCATTCAGGTCAGTGATAGCAGGCCAGCCGTTGTGCTTATTGAGCAGCGGTCTTTAGGTAGTTTGTTTGTGCATCTTGAGTACTTTTATCTGGCTGAGGAATGACCAATCATTAACAGATTTTTTGTTTTGGGTGGCTGAGTTTTGCTAGTGCCTCCCTCTCTTATTCTGCCCAAGTAAACAGTATCTCTGCTAACATTTCTATTTTGACTGTGTTGGCATGTTGGTGCTGGTTAGCATCTGGAGCTTTATTACCGAACTATTTATTTAATACATGACTAGTGCCAAGAACAACAAAGCTGTGCATACATACTGACACCACCTACCATTCAACATGTTCCAATAGGTATCAGATTATTTAAAAAATGACTAGCTTAGTGATCGTTGGCATGGTAAATTGTAAGTTGTTTCAAGAAAAACTTCTGTAAGGTGGGTATGGCAGTTGTAGCCACTGAGGAAGCCTACGGATCTTTTATTAAACGTAGTGGACTACTGAACTTTGTAATATTTTAAAATATTATGATTTAAAATAACGGTTTCCTTTTTGAACATTTTAAAGTGTACTTTATTCCTGTGATGCAAAGCTAAATTTTCAGCATCATTACTCCAGTCATCCGTGTCAATCCTTCAGAAATCATTCTAATATGCTGGTTTGCTGCTCAAGAAACATTTTAATATCAGTGTTAAAAACAGTTGTGCTGCTTTAAGTTTTTCTTCACTGTCACTTTTGATCAACTTAATGTGTCCATGCTAAATAGAAGTAGGGATGCTCCGATCAGGAATTTTGCAACAGTGTACCGATTTCTTAGCATGGTGATCGGCCGATTCTGATGCTTCAAACGTTATATAACATATGTAATAATGTTCACAATTCACAAAAAAAATCAAAATTTTTCCTTATACACTGAACATTTTAATATGCCTTTTAAAATGGGGTTTATGCATACCATCATAACAGGATACTCAATATAAGACGAAAAATAAATGCAAACAAAATGGAGCAGTCTGATGTCTCACAAGGTTTATTTCAACATTATCCAATAGTAAACTGTAGAAGACAAAATAAACATTTGATCTCCTAAAACTGAGAGGTCTGATGTAACTTAAGCATTGTCAATGCAAGTCTGAGCAGGACAAAATTAATAATAATAATAATAATAATAAAACACATTTAAACTCCTAAAATAAGTAATTTTAAGTGCTAGCATTACCCCTTACGGCTCCGACGAGGTTTTGTTCCGTCCTCCACGCTGTGCCAACTCACAAAAGACTACTTTTAGCCAAGCAGTGTGGAGAGTTACTTCAAAAACATGCCGCGTTGTTGCTGGTATGAACGCAAGCAGTAACTATGTACAGATCAGCTTTAAAGTCACTAAATCTGCTGTTAAAAATTAATCATCATGCAAAACATACACAACAAATAGCTAATTTTTTTTTTGTGTTTTTACTCTTATTGTGTGAATTTTTTTTCTTTTTTTTTTTTTTTTGTTTCTGGTCTTATGAGGCAGAGCAGGGGAAGAGGATTAAAATGTCAGATCAGTAGAGGTGAGCAGAGAGATCAGTGTGCTGTAACTGTATACACCCCAGAGACCCGGATCTGCACTGCTGAACCACCAAAAGCACTGCCAACACTGATGCAGCACTTTTGGGGGAAAAACCGATAGAGGGAGAGAATGCGATTGGCTGCACAGTGAAAATCAAAGCATCCTGAATTCTGACCTCAAGATATCTGGAGCCTCTGAAAAGTTCAGAGGTCAGCGGCTTCCAATGAGTCTGATACCAGCAGATTATGGGTCTGGATTTTTGGTTTATTGGTGGCAGTGACCGTGGAGAAGTGTCCAATCTGAAATCACCGCAGGCAGGGTTTCTCTACTCTGTCCTGTATGATGGAGAAGAGAACAGGATGAGATGGAGCCTTTGAGAAGGGCATGCATCAGGATGCCTGTCATGGAGAGATACATGATGTCCTCGCAAGTGGGAGGGAATGTGGGAAGGTTGGAAGGTATGGAAAAGGGGCTGATGCAATGTACCATGGAGAATTTTGCACACAGTTAAACGCAGTGGAAGTTCAATCTCTGGGGAAGTAACTACACAGCTCATGGCTGCCACGGCCCTTATTGTTACTTCTCCCTCTTCTGCAAATAGAACAGTACTAATAAAAGTGGTGTGACCAAGTTCTTACTCTCCAGCCTGCATCAGTACAACTCGTATTATTGTGAAACTTGTAATAGTTGCAGTAGAAGTTAGCAATTGCTCACACTTGGGATTTAGAGCAATCTTACTTAAGATTCCTAACCGGTGGATGATGGAATCCCATAGACGTGCTTGGATGTGGAATATTTTGACTAGGAAATAACTGAAACAACTTTTTGGTTACTTAAGGAATCACAAAGCAACATTATTGGACTCCTAAAGCCCAAAGTGTACTTAATTCTTTACTTATACGCTAGGGATGGTATGCGTACTGTACATGCAAGTGTGCGCTCAGCTTAAGCATGCACCTAGAATGTTTTGCACAAAAGTTTTTCCACAAGGTGGCATTTTATTGCAGTCAAAAAAGACTCAACTCTAGTTTACATGAATACAAAGATGTTTGTATAGCTCATACGTTTTGGAGGAAAATATCACAGATATTGGATGAAGATTAAAGTTTTAGTGTGCATGTGTTGATCACCATCTTGGACCATGCAGTCACACATTATTTTAGGGTCCAGTTCTCAATGTTAACTATGACTTTTGCCTCTATCTCCAAATTACTACTTTTTTATAGTTAGTAAGGTAGTTAAGTTTATAAGCTTTAAATGCTGATAAACAACAGATATAATATTATGCATACATGCTAATAAGCAACTAGTTAATGGTGAGAATTGGTCCCTGAAATGTCAAGTGTGCATTTTCATAGGATACAATTAGACTAGTGAGATGTTGCTAAAACGCTTCTTGTTAATATGTGGTTTCATCAGATATCGGCTTGTTAGGAATGAACACATTGCTTGTGAACTAGCAATTTGAATCAGACTCTCTTAATCAGTGAATCCTTTAGAGCCACAACTTACTTCTAGGTTCCCAGCTGACTTGCTCACTGAACTGCGACTCCAAAATATGGTGCTTCAGACCGAAAGCAGATGTCTAAATGTATTGCACACTGAAATACAGTGAAAGATCTCATAAGCTTGGCATAAACTCAGCACATTCTCTACTTGAAGATACGTTCAATCTTTTTCTTTTTAAACAGCTGACACTGATCCCAACAGATTGTTGTTTATCACGGTCCTCATTGAGAGGCTTTTCATTATTAGTTGCTAATTATAATGAATTCCACGCTGCCAGCTGACTCCACCATCTTCCCGCTACCCCCCCAGAACGTCTTCATCCCGTTCCTAATGTCTCAGAGCTATTAAACACGGTGGCTGGAAGGCTCCGCTGCTGAGATGGAGAGCTTCACATCGTGCTCCATTTGAGCAGGAACAGGATTTTTTTGTTGTGGGGGCAGAGAGACGTTTTGGAACATTTGTTTTTCTGGTTTAGTGAGTTGATTTCCAGTAGTTTTAGAGAGGGAGAGCTTTGTTTCAGCACACTGTGAACAGAGGAGATCTTCTGTATAGTTTGTAGAGACTGACAGGGCAATAAGAGACGAGCCCTGCGGCTGCGATTGAGTCACAACATGGCAGCATGGATCCACAAACACATGACTCCGCTTCTCGCCGTGCCTATCAGTGCGCACGGGTGAATCATCAAAACACGGCCAGTTCATATAGTGCTTAAAAATCATAAGGTCCTCTCTATAGGCCTATATGTGTGTTAATATCAGCCCATCCCTATTGTATGTATTGTATTCACGTGAAACTAGCCCTCAATGTCTTTATGTATAAGAACAATCATCATGATTGTTCCTCCTGCAAGATGAAGATGGCTGCTCTCCATTCCCCTCCAGTGCCTCAGGGAAAACTGTGTGGCACCGAGGGATCTGCTTTTCTCCCGCTGCTTGTCATATGTTCGGGGGTGGATCAGGGGACTCAATGATCCATTTAACCTCGACCTTGGAGGTTGTGAGAGGATGGCAGAGCTGCAGATGAAGGAGGAGAGATTCATTCGCAGTGTGTGAATGTGAGCCGTGGGGCGGTATTTCTTTCATTGCATTCATTTCTCTTCCTTGGCCCTTCCGCCCCTGGTTTCTCTTCTGCATCAGTATTTCTTGTTTGGTATGGCCATTCACTTACAAAATGTACTGTGTATGGTGTCTGTATCATGGAAATTCCATGGTGCTGCTGAGTCATTTCTGTGATGGGTGAAACGCTTTCCCCATAAATTATATAACATGCTACAAGAATGGTATTTAAAAAAAAACCCCCAAAAAAACCGAATTAAATACCAGGTATTTCCATGTCAAAACCTCTGCCCAAAACAAAATATGGTATTACTATGGTGTAAGTTCAGTAAGGCTCATTGTATTTCCATGGAACATATCCTTGTCGTTAGACAGAAACTGAAATTTTAAGTTTTCATTTAGGTGTAAACTGAAACTGGAAAAAATTTACTTAATAGATTTTTTTTAAATGACACTCAAATAGAAATTGATCTGTATACATATATTTAAGCATATAGTGCACCAAGTTTTTATCAACAATAGTTATATTTCTACTCCAATTCCTTGTTAAAATAAACATTTCAATTGTGTAGTAGCTTATTTTCATAATACATTTATTTAAATGTATAATAAATGAGACTGAGGTTAAGTAAGAATATAATGAATATAGTGCGCAAAATATATTAAGCAAAATGTCCGTCTCTAGTTATATTCTTCTAACTGACAAACTATGGACATTGAATGGCTTTCTGAGGTAAATGAAACAGTACATGCTATTGTTTAATGATATAATGAAACGATGTACATTGAAAAACATTAAAACACTTATTTAAATTTTGTCCGAAACTGAACATTTGTTGCATCACTGATTACCATGGTACCACCAGAATGACCACAGTACCATGTCTAGAAGCCCATGGTATTATATTATCACAGCAAAAATAAATAGCATTGCTGTGGTACTGTCTTGAAAACCTCTGTATTACCATGGTGCTTTTTGTCACTGTTTGGCTCCAGTCCTGTTCTCTTCTCACTGTGAGGTGTTTTTGTGTGATATGGGTAAAGCTAGTGGTCTCTGATAAGAGTGCTTCTCTCTCACACACACACTTCCTCTCAGCCAGCATTGTCTTGCTCCACTGTGGTTTTCAGAAATAGCACAGATGTGAGATTTTAAGAGGTTTTTCTCCTTGCTGTTCTCACTGCTGGTCAGTCTAGAAACATATGGACTGTCTGTATAGCCGTTCTGCTCCACTGCAGCCTTCAGTCGCCCTACAGGAACACCAACTTTATTTGAACACATCTCAAGCTTCCTCCCCGAGTTTATAACAGTCTTTCCATGTTTATTCTACTTTCTTGGTCTGTCTTTTTCATTTTTCTTTCCCACTGTCCTCTGTGTGCTTAAAAATGAAAGGTGCTTTAGGCGTTAGTTTGGAATGACATACTAACTGTACTATTCATACTATTTCTGCAGTATCTGTACTGTGCATCTGTGGTGGGCCATCAGGGCCAGCAAAGCCTTCTCTGCTGGCCTAAACACTATCAGAATAACTGACTTGGTTTCAATATATTTTTCCTTGAATGTGTATTAAATTATTTACTATAGTCTATTCTCTTCATTTCATAGCTTTTTTTTTTTTTTTCTCGGTTGCGCTTCTTCCAGTAGCGTATATTTATATTAGAGCTCTTATCCAATCATATTTCAGCAATCGTATTGCCAGGGTCAAATAAATCTGCCTAATAAGGCCTTCAGAATAAGCAGTGCAGGCATCTGTAGCTTAACATCAACGGCAATGAAATCGTTGCTTTAACCAATCAGATTTCGAGTTGGCAGCTCCAGGGCCATCTAGCAGGCTTATGATAACGTCAGCATTTTCTCATCCTTTGATTGGATGCTCAGAGCGCACTAGTCAAAGCTAGCAAACAGCATCACTTTAAATTTGTTTTCAGTGTTATTACGGTTTCTCACCGTATATGCTGTGTACAGTGCATTCTGAAAAATATTCACCCTCTGTAAATCTAAATAATAAAGTACTAAATGAACGCTGCAAAAAACAACCAGACATTTATTCGTATGGTAGGGTAAGTTTCATTTTTTACTTTCACTGCTTGCTGCGTTGTATTCTGATGTTATTTGCAAGATATAAAGCCATGTTTAATGTTACTTGCTCACTTTCCCGGTAAGGCTGTGCCAACTTGTATTTTCCTTCCTCACTTCCACTTAAGCATTTAAGTGGAAGTGAAGCAGTCAGTTAAGTTTACATTATTTAATAAGTAATGTAAACTTGATTAAAAAATAAATAACAAGCATGATTAATATAACCATTTTAAAGAAAAAAAGGTTGTTTTGTTATAGCTTTTGGAGCAAGGGTGCCGCCACCTTGCAGTACCACAGCGTGTCACGTCATGGGGTTGGTTCGCTCCAATAGCCAGTATAATAATACAAGCATTTCTTTATATTTTGAACACGCATGTTATTGTAACACACAAATAATTTGGGTTTCACCATCATTTGGATGAATATTCAACATCAAACTGTCTATAGGATAAGTTTTGATCGTGGTATCCCAAACATTTTCATAATGCGAGGCTCAACTTGATGTGAACAAACAACGCTTCATACAGTATCATTCAAGTCGCATTTTATTGTTATTCGGACTATTCAGACACATGCATTACATTGAGTGGTTCACCAGTTGTATGCATCATATTTTATGTTCACCTGCGAATACAATTAGCTTTCCAGCTGTTAACAGGCCGTAGTGTTTAACTTATCACCTCTCTTGCGGATTCAGCCATTGCCATTCTAGAAAGCGTTTGATTGGACACACATCTGTGTAGTGCAGGATGAGTCATCAGTATTTTTGGCTTGCCTCCTAGAAGAGAAAGGCTGTATATTTTAATGTGCGCATGGACCAAAAGCCACAAAACTCTGGTTTAGAGTTCGTGGGCACTTTAAGTAAAGAGCGCCGACCAAAAGCTGTCAGGAGCATCGTTGCTTGTGTATGTGTGTGGCTTTATCACTATGGATGTTCTGGCAGTCCTCGAAGCAGAAAACTTGTATTGAACTGCATGCTGATAAGTACAGGACAAAGCTGTGCAAGATAATGAGAGGGAGGGAGAGCGAGATTGCTTGTGTCTGGCACAGTGAAGTGAGCACAGGTCGTTTCTCAGAAATCCCAAGGTCTACGCGCAGAGATTAGGCGGGTGAGCTGTCGGCCAGACAGAGCCCACGCTGCTGCTTAATCCTGTTCGTTTAAACGGCGAGAGACAAGCAAACAATGCCGAAAACAAGCACAGTAACCGACCGCATTCACAGCGGTGTTCACTAAGCCCCAAATCTCCACTTTACGATGCACTGTATTTCTCTGCTTAGACCTCAGGCCTGCTGCGGAAAGCAAGGTTAAAAGGGACCAAGCAATTGAGCATTCATGGTTACAAACAAAGAGTTTAGTCTTTACAACTTAACTTTAAAACGCAGACAAGGTGGAATTACAATAATCGCTTTAGCAAAAAAATTAGCCTCACGTTTCTGCTTTAAAGCCTCCAGAATTTCTTGCTCCATAGACTTCCATTGTAAGTGCATTAAGTGTGATTTTTAAGATTTTTGCTGACCCTTGCCATTTATTTGCTCTCATTTCATTTTAAACCTCTATGACTTTTCTACAGAACACAAAAGAATATATTTTGAAAAATGTACATGCCACGAGAGCCATTTACTAGGGATGTGACTAGATCTCACGACATCAGATGTGAAAATATCCTCGCAAAACATTTTGCCATGTTTACATTAGAGCTGCACCATTAATCATAAAAAATTTGCGATCTTGCTTCAAACACCCACGCAAACTTATTCCTGAATGACAACGATTCAGCCATGTCTATTATGACATAACGAGTTTCAGTGGATTGTGTCGCTGCCCGTTAATAACTCAGAGGGTCGGCCATCATCACGCTTCCGATGTGAATGCTGTCATATGGGTGGTAGTCTCACGTAGCCAGACCTTCAGTTATTGTGTCTATTTCTGTCGTCAGCATCTGGCGTGGTGATGTCAGGAATGTAATCCTCTAAAGGGGCACGTGGGTGCTAAGCCTGGATTGAGAGGACCGAGAGGTTCGACCGGTCACATGGCACAGAAACGCACTCAGGAGAAAGAAGCAGAGCAACACATCAAGAGCATTGCAAGCACTCATGCATTTAGCAGTATGAGAATCTCACACAGCACTGTGGGAGAAGATGCTTCTGTCACAGTTTGCTGTCAGGATGAGAATGCAGATGGTTGAAGGGGTGTGTGAAAAAAGGCAGCAGCCCATAATCAAAACCGATTCTGTTGTTACAATGACAGGACATGTGTCAGAGCTTTTTTCCCTACAATATTTTTTTTAGCGGAACATTTTTTCAGACCTAGCAATTTATGCGCCATTTTTGCATCTGTTGTGAAAGTCGGCATGCAATGAAGTTACAATCGTCTCTTCTTCACTCTTGTGATGCGTATACAAGTAAAACCCCTTGAAAATTAGCAAAAATTTAGAGCAGAACTTAATTTTTTCCTTTAGGTGTTGTTATTGTTAGAAGGGAGATGATTTTTGTGAGGATTTCTGTATCCTTAAGACTTTTATGTAAATTACCTCTGTTATGTGAAACTGTTTTCCCCCTTCAGATCCTCTTCTGCTAGTAAATTATTTTTTCATGGCCATTTCCCATTCTCTCCCTGGCTCTAAAACTCAATCAAATAGTCTCATAGGCAATATTGTTTCCTCTTTGGCTTTCTTCAACATAATTGACACATTGTATCATCGTCATTTAAAAACGCTTTCCTTAAAATGCATCAAAAGCTGTCAGAAATCACATTGAAATGATCAGGAACTTTGTTAAATGTGAAATTCTGTCTTTTGTTTCTAACTTTGGGATCCATTGAAAGGTTAAAAGTAGAGCTGCACAAGCTGTTCCCAATGCAAGACACCAAAAGCTTTGAATTTTTTTTATCTCTCTCTGTATCTAGCTAAGCCTGTATAGCCACTGGAATAATGTCTTCATCTTGGCTCAGTTCCAAGAAGGCTCTTAAAGGGATGGTTTCCCCCAAAATAATTATAATTCTGTCATTATTCAACCTTACGTCATTTCAAACCTGTATGACTTTTGTCTGTGGAATATAAAAGATTTTGAAGAATGTTTGTAACCAAAAAGTTTTGGTTCCTATTGACTTCTACTGTAAGGACAACAAAGGCATTTTTCAGAATATTAGTTTGAAACAATATGAGTGAATCATTGATTACAGAATTATTTTTGGGTGAACTCTCTCTTTAAGACTTATCAATAAGGCGTTTGTTGCAACCACCTGCTTATTTTTAGAGATACTGTTGTTCTCTGTAATTCATTGCTTATTTCACATTTACTATGACGGCTAAGTTGTAAAGAGATGCAAATAGACAATTGGTTATATGTTGATGTGTACATGATTCTTCAGTAAAATAAGTTAAAATATTTTTTTTTTTTTAAATGATATGTCCTCTTTAATGCAAATCACTGCTGTGTTATCAGCATCAGAAACCATGGCGCTGATTATTAATACATCTGTAATGGTTTTTGATGGTTCTGTGCTGTCGAGTTGATCGTTTTGTCTCAGCATGCCCGAAAACATTACAGGAAACAGATGTCTCATGACAACAAGCAGTTTCAGATGAAACCATCAGGCATTGATTATGTGACCTAGACCTCAGTGCTTTTGTTAGACTGAAGATCGCTTGTTATTTGCAGCAGCAGCCAGTGGCGCATTTCATTTTAAAGTTGAGCTTTCCATTTTATTGCTTGCCTGAAGAATTTCAGCTTCCATCTGAGAGAAACGTTCAGCAGGCTCACCGGAGTTGCGTTTTCACTGCAGTATATTGGGTGTCGTTATGAGACGGTATTTTTAGTCCTCTCAACCGTTACGCAGAGAGAGGGAACGTTCATGCAGGCCTGGAAATTTAATGGGAGAAACCGGTGCTGCATTATAAGAGAGCAAAAAATGTTATCCGAGTGATGTTCTCTCTCAAACCTTTTCCTCGTCTGTGTCTGGTCGTGACAGTGATGGCTCTAATAAGGTCATGCTGGCACTACTCTAACTATCGGCTGTCAAATGGTTCTTAAACTTCTTTGTATCACAACACCCTTGAGCCATGAATCAGGGAATTTGTCTCTTCCAACATTACATCTCTCACTGTTTTTATTCGCTCGGTCTACTTTATCCATCTTTAAATTGGGGACAGAACAGGGCATGACAGTCATGATTATCTTTTTTAGATGGTAGTTTTTCTTGTTCTTTTCATCTTTATTCATCCACTTCAAAGTTTATTTACAATCTTACACATTCATATGGATCTCTTTGTCCCCTTTTTTTAATTTCCCTACACCAATCTCTCCTAATGTCTCTATCTTCATCAAGCAGCGTGAAGACGCAGCCATAATGTTGCGTCTTCCAAAGGCCCCAGGCGGGTGTGTTTGTGTGTGTGCTGAGACGTGTCAAGACTGACTGTGTGTGTGTGTTTGGCGTAAGGTAAGAGTCTTTTGAGACTGTGTCTGAAATGTATGTCAGTGAGAGCCGGAGGGGATACAGCTCTTGCTCTGGTCTCTCTTCACTGCAGCCTCTCCTAGATGCATGCATGCATACATGCGTGCGCGCACACACACACATCACACAAGGTTCAGTAGGTTCAAGTGAAGTTTTTTTTTTTTTTTTTTTTTTTTTTTCTCCATTTTTAATTATTTTCCATTTGTATTTTTGTAAAAAAAAAATTTTATTTTTTTTGTAATTCTTTTTATTTATTTTTTTTTTTTTTTCTCCCCTTCTTAACTCAAGTGACCCAAGCTAGGATCAAGAAGGTATTTTTGTTCGAGATCTTGCATGAATTATTCAGCAAAACCTGCTGCTTATTGCTAGAATTCTATATCATATTTCCTAAGGTGAAACTACATATCTAGGTAAATAAAGTTCAACTTGTGCATTTTCCACCCTAATTCCTGCGTATCACGTATCGTGCGAAAGCTGGTAACCCAGCAACTTTTACCTGTCGTCATTACAACAAAGATTAAATGTTGCTTTACACTGAGGTTAGTAATATTTAGTATCGTTCTTGGAGTATTATATTGTTAGCTTAGTATTAAGTTGTTAACATGGTAATGCCAAAATCTATTTAGTCAGGGTAGTGCCATATTTAATTTTTGACACTGATAGATGCAGTGTGTTGAAGGATTGAGCTGTTGTTTAACAACATGCCAATTATTCATCTGACAACATTATTTTTAACAACTTTCAGTTGATAAAAATTACATGAGATCTAGGCATGCCGAAGACTGCAAACTCTACCCCTCTCAGCATTTTCATTAGTATAAAATTCAATATGCTGTCTAACCTGCCTTAGGTCTATATGATTCATGTGGGGACAGTTGTTTGTGAGACGCTATTTATGTGGACACGTCTGGTGTTTAACTCCAGTTAGCCATGAAGACAATAGTGCAAACAGCAAGGATAGTCACAAGGTTTATGGTTATAGAGGTGCTCTCCTCTCCTCAAGGCTGCCATATTGCCGTCCTGCTCTTTCCGAGGTCTGGGCAAAGTAAACATGCTCTTTTCCTCTCCTACGCTCTACTCTGACCTCTACAGTCTCCTCTACGCCGGGCTCATAATGCTGGCTTGCCGAGCATGCTGGGAAGAGCGTGACCCAGGGATCTGGCAGAGAGCGGTCCTTTCACCTCTGACCGCTGAATACCCCTCACCACTCGAACCGCTCTCTATAAACTGCACCGGATGGTGTTATTATCCCGCCTCTGCAGGCGAAAATGGAAATGTGTTTGAGGGAAATTTGCTTCAAAGCAATCATTAGCTCACCTGTTTACTGTTGTAACAGCCATGGACGGACTATGAAACCAGAAACATACTAGAAAGAGTGCAGTTCTTCAACAAACCTCAGTTCTCAAGCTGTTTTTGACGGGGTAAAAAGGGTGTTGTTTTACACAAACATTGAGGAATTTTAACCAAAGTATGTTACTGACATTTCATGATGATCCTAAAGAATCATACCAACTTATGGAAAATGGAAATCCGATGTCCTCTTTAATTAGCTGAGCAAGATTCTCTTCAAATTGTTGCACTGGCATAACTGTGGTCCTTTTGTTTACAATAATGCCCACTGTTCCACTATATTGCAGGGATTTGGTACCTTGCATAGGTTCTCTCTCGCTCTCTCTCGCTCTCTGTGTGTGTGTGTGAGTGAATCGCTGAGATGCCTCTGAGGTGTTTCCATAGAGATGAGAACATATGAACAAGTCGTCACTTATGTCGACAGAACCTGATCTCTAGAACACATGGATCCGTCCTCTCAAAGAAACTGTTATTCTGTTCCAAATTTAGTGAGCAGCCTGCTGCCCACATAGGCTGCATCCTAACAGTCACGAAAGTTTGTTTTTAGCATGTTGCTAAGCTAGCAACACACTCAAGTACAATACAAAACTTGTAGGCATGTATGTGTAGCCTATGTATGTGTGTGTGTATATATATATGTGTGTGTAATTATATAAATTTTATACACTTGAGAATTTATACATTATACATTTCATATGCATTTATTTATTCTTATAAATACATGTATGCAAATGTATATAATTAAATTTAAAAACATGCATGAATCTTATTGTAGTTTAATTTTTGTAGTTTTTTTTTTGGCTAGGCAGGTTAACTACTTTGGAACAGTGCTTACTCTTATTTATTTTTTTCTGTCAGCTTTTCAGTCGCATGCGTGGATGTAAAAAAATGATTTCATAACAGCAATTAAGTCTTTATTCAAAACAACTATTCTCATATAAAATGAATGAAATCTGAAGCTTTGCTCAATACTGTTCCACCCAAACCATGAATGTGACCCTGTGATAAATTGGAGCATTGTAATACACGGAGTGGTGCATGTGTGCGAGTGCAAATTTTTCTGAATAATACCAAGATTAGGGATCATGTGATTTATAGCTTGTTGAACTTTGTGCTGTTTCATGCTTGTATTTCCTGGACCCTTTCCTCTTGTACTTTTCCACTCAGTATGTGTGTGGGCACAAAGGTGTGCTGCCAGACCTCCTGTGATGAAGGACTGAAGGCAAATGAACCGTAGGGAGAGACACTCCAGCGCTCTCAGGAGCTCACTCACACACACTCAGACACACACTCGTATGAGTTCGGCTGTCCATGAGAATGTCACTCGTCACACTGAACTGGTTCACACTCCTGTAGAGATGGGTCTCTGCTTCCTGTGACATTGGCCAAGTATTCCAGAGGGCACAGCGGCATGCATGCAAATGTATTTTGTGGCCTGAAATGTATTTGGACCCTTAAAAAAAAACTCTTAAGTATGGATCTCTTTAAGTATTGCCTAAAAGTGTCTTTTTTTATTTTTTTTTATTTTGTGTTTCAGTGACATTAAATGCTTATGTGTACTATGAGGACATAGTGATGGCTGAATATAATTCCATCTGATCTGACTCCCATTTTTTACTGAGAACTGAGTTTCTCGTACACTGGAGTTGTTTTCCTCAAACTCTTGAGTTCTGGTTATTAGTGTTTTTCACAGCTTTAGGTCAGTAATGTCTCACTCCAGCAGGGATTTAGAAGCACTGAGTCACTCTGCAGTAGAGGAAGAGAACACTTTCACAATCATATGCAACATCATCCTTGTGATCAGTTTCACAATGCTTCGAAAGATCCTTCCTTTTTACCGTAAAACCGTGTTTTAGTGGGAGATTTATCACTTTGGTAGCTTTCACATTGCAGCTGAAAATGGGTCAAATATACTTTCACCGTTTTCTCTATATACTTAAGTATCCTAATTTTGATTTCATAACTAAAGTAAATGTTTTTTTTTTTTCTTCATGTGATGGACTTGAAGTGAATCCTGGGTTAGTGTAGGAGTGTGTCACCCATTCAGACCAAAACATGTTTCAAAGGTCACATTAAAGAGCAAACAAACCTATTTAAACAAAGTATAAGAGTGGGATTTTGGCTTGCAGTGTGTATGTATCCGTCTTGTCTGCCAGTATCACGTCAGTCGGTCGAAGGACAATGGGATGGTTGTGACGCTTCACACACCTTTATCTTGCACAAATTTGTGTAGGAACAAGTGGCCATTTGTGACCTAGTGTGACTGTTTGCTAGTGAAACTAGCCTGATGTAAAGGCCAGGAGGAATTGAACAGACTGCTAAAAAAAGAAAAGGACATATTCAAAGTGAATAGGCAAATGTTTTTGTCTGGCTCTGTGCTGTCTGTCAGCTTCCTGATCTATAACGCTTACAGTAATCACTGTCCCTGTAACACTTAACCATGAGAGCGGCGGATTAAACGGCATTTTTCTCAGGGTCACACGCACACTAAGCATTGCATTCTGGGAATCCCTGTGATGTGACAGCCTGGTACAGTACCGCCATGGATTTTCGGCTGTATGACCATCATCTTCAAAACAGTGCAGTATTACAGCAATTGTATAATATCATTATTTATTGTTTTATTGACCTTTCAGCATTATTACAGACAATTAACTTCTTAAAAACAAATAACGGTAAAAAGCACTTTATTTTGCTTTTATTGTGAATCATCTGCACTAAACAGACCAGCAATTTAAGAACTATTTGAGCAAACAATGTTTAAAATATACAAAAGTCTATCTATATAGGAGATACGTGATCTGTTATTTTTGCTGAACATCCCAACATTTTTTTCTTTTTAATATTAACTGACACCGTCCCGTATACGGGATGCCTAATTTTACTTCAATATATTACCATTAAATCCTAATCTAATCATGACAAACTATATCGTTGGAAAGGTCCAAGACTCCTAAATATTTTTTAACAGCAAACTGTGGTAAAATATCTATGTAGGAGCAGTAATAGATTAATTTATGACAAGAGCGCACCTCAAAACATATACACCACAACAGGAGCTCTGACCTTTGACACATTTGTTTCCTTTTTTTCCTATCAAGTTTTAGTAATTATCATATATTATATAATTTGAAAGCTTAAAATCTCAAAATTCATCCTTTTGAAAACCGTTTTGAAATTGGATATTGCGTTGCCATAGAAATAGTAGTTTAAAATCTTTTAGCAGGCTCCTCCCCCTTAGTGGGAGGTGTCATATTCCAAATGTATTACGGTCTTATAGAATCAAACATTTTTATAATCTTGACACAATGCATATCATCGGAAAGGTCTGCTTCTCAAGATTCCATATTTGGAAGGGGGGGGTTAAGGGGTTAAATATTTGTTGTAATTTTGCTTCATCCACTCAGATAACAATGATGCAAGCAATGTAACTATTTGTGATTTTGTCTGGGACATGTCTTACTGTACATTTAAACACAGAGTAATGCAAAAATATAAATTTCATAAGCAAATATTATAAAACATCTGTAAATAGTATAGTAAAATCTGGTAACACTTTACAATAAAGTTCCATTTGTTAGCATTAGTTACCTTTTTATACCTAAACAATGATTTTTTTCAATGTTGTAAATAAGGTGAGTATTTTACACAACTTCAAAATTTCACATTTAATTCAATGTGTAACTTGCCGTTTCTTTGTAATTGTGAAATTTACTATTGAATTCTGTACATTAGTCAGCTTCTACTAAGATTAATATATGAATTTAAATTTTTCTAATTTTGTATTTTTAATGAATAACAAAGAAATAAGTATTATAATACATGTTCATTGTTAGTTAATGTTGGTAAATGCATTAACTAGCATTAACCGTAACACTAGGGTTAGGGAACACACTTCACTAACTAGTTACTTATCAGCATGCATATTACTAGCATGATGGCTGTTTTAGTTTTTGTATAGCAAATATTAATTCATTATTCTGTATGACCATATTCTATACACCTTAACCCTACCTAAATAACTACAACACCTACCTTACATACTATCAATAAGCAGCAAATTAGGAGTTTATTGTTTGAAAATTCTTCCCTAATCTAAAATGTTACCATGTTAACTAATGGAACCGTTTTGTGAAGTTTTACCAAATCTCTAATTGTTGACACATTTCTACGGTCACACGATTTATATCGTCATACTGTCCAGCCTTAATTTCCATCTTGCCATTTTTCCATGTTTTTGTTTTTCTTCCATGTTTTCACAGAATTGCAGCCCAGACCTGAGGTTAGAGACTGATTATTGGCCAGCCTAAAAATACATTGTTTTGTGTATTTTACGGGTGCTATTTTGAAGTCTCGTCACAATCATCACACACGGGTGTCTGTGGTTACAGGAGACCTCGGAACCACATTGTGACAGTATTTTACAGTGACCAGTACCGTCTCTGTTTGGTCTGTTTCATGTCACCCCTGTAGTGCCCAGACATTTTACAAGCTGGTTTAAGAGGGGCTCACAGATGGACAGACATGGTAAAAGTTGAATTAGACCATGACGGTATTCTTGTATTGGGCGTGAAGAGTCTTGGTTTGTTTTTAGTAGTTGTTTTACTGTCCAGGCTGAGGTGTGGGCATCACGTTTGTGGCCTGCAGGGTGGTTTTCCCCTCATGGTTTAATATAGAAAACCAGAGGCCACACGCACACCAGGGACTGCACCGGCGGGGTGTTTCCAAACATCAGAACTCTACTTTTGTGTGTGTGTTTGTATGCTGTACTGTTAAGTATCTCTTAGTATAGCTGTGTGAGTTCACCAATAGTGCAATATTTAGGCATTAAAGTACCAGAGGCTGTGCTATATTGTGAATACAGTATTTTTATTTATTTTTTCCTCTCTCTCTCACTGCTAATCACTGCTATGTCTAAAGCCCTGTTCGGACGGGACGAGTTTTATAGGGAGTCGTTAAGAGAAATTTGTGTTTCACAGACGTACTTGGTGATTTTAATCCCATCCGAATTTGCCATGTCAGTGTTTTTCTCACACAACCTCTGTAATAATTCCAGAGAAAATTACCTACTGTTTTTCAGCAAACTCGGTGATCATCTGAGAAAACTAATCCTGTCCGAATGCGACGTCTGTGATTTGCCGGTGATTTATTTATTTTTTTAAATTTTTTATTATTATTATTATTATTATTATTTATTTATTTATTTTTTTTCCTTCAACGCGTTTCTTTTGGTGTTTTGGCCAACGTGAATTACCGTAGACTCAATTTGGCGTGCACATTTGATATATTTGCCTCCCGGCAAAGAAATATTAATAAAAAAAAAAAAAAAAAACTGCTGTTAAGACTGGCTATTGTAATATCAGCGTCAGGTAAAATTATTTGCGTTCATTTTTGCACAAGAATTGAAACTCAAACGTAGTTTAGAAAACTAGTCCTGTCCGAATAGGGCTGTAGATTAATAAAAACATGAACTCATTCAAATGTTATTTAATTACTTCATTTTTAAAATAATGATTTTTAGTACATGAATTAAACCAATTTTGTGCTGTATTCATGTCTGATTTTGTAGTGATGGTAAACTTTGGGTATTTTCGTGATATATGATCCACCTTTTGCAGTAAATATGTTTATGGGGGAACATGAATCCTGTTTTATCCTGAATGGAGAACCGGGGCTCTGGTTTGTTTTTATGGCAGATCTTAAAGTCTTTCTCTGTTTAGTAGTCTAAAATATCAGTAGTAATTGTCAAAAAATAAATGAGAATATATGATACAAATTAAATAAAATACAAATATACAATTAATTTAAATGACAAATTAAAATGATTCATTACCTATTTTGTAACTTAATTTTTATCTTTTGCATTTCATTTTTTAAAACTCATAGTAATATTATGTGAGAAATATTAATTACTAAAGATGATTATTTGTATGTATAAAGATGCATATTTGTGTGTGTGCATACATTACCAAAAATTTGGTATAATTAAGATTTATTTTTTTTTTGATCAGCATATTAGAATGATTTTTTTTTTTTTTTTTTTTTTTTTTTTTTTTTTTGAAGGTTCATGTAACACTGATGTCTGCTGAAATTCAGCTTTGCATCACAAGAATATATTTTAAAATAGAAATCAGATTTTGACTTGTAGCAATTTCAATGTTACTGTCCCCCCCCCCCCCCATCAAATTAATTCAGCCTTACATTTCAGTAATGAAAAACAGTAACAGAGTTCCTCATTGTGTCAAACAGAAACATAGTGTGCTGTCTCTATCATTACAGTGATTTTTAACACGCGGTTGTGTTCTGCGCTACAGGATGTAGTTGTATAGGGTGTGTTTTGTCAGGTCTGTGTGAATATAACAGCAGTAACACAGAATGGCCAGAGCCACAGGAAGCTCGTCTCCAGCACCGCTGCTACATTTCCATACAGGGCCAGCAGGACATACTGTGAAAGTGTGTCTGAACTATGAGCAAATATAAAAGGGGAAGAGAGGAGAAACAAAACTAGTAGAGTGTGCTTGTGCTGAATGAGGTCAGATTTGCTGGAATGAGAGCCTCATTTCCACACAAGGTCTCTGTTGTTCATGTTTGTCCACTAGTGACGCCAATTTCCAAATCTCTCTCTCTCATTAGCGACCCCCTGTTACTTTCCAGGACTCCATCCCACTGTTTGCTTCCTCTTTCAGGTCTAAACACGGAGGTTACGTGTAGAGATCGACCGATATATCGATTTACCGATATTTTTCCCGATATTTAAGTATTTTTCCATAATCTAATATCGGTTTTGTTATATCGGTTTCACCGATAAATGCCGCCATCTTGTGGGTGTTTTGAGAATTGCGCGCATGATCGCAATTGCAGCGTATCCGAGGGGAGACGACAGCAACGGCGTGCAGGTACTTGATTTGCTGTAGTTGGTAAATTATTTAATATTACAGTCATTAATGCACAAATTAGATGCATTACATAAATGCCTGATATGTAGTTTATGCAACTTGGCTCTAAGAAATATGATAAATAAGATACTGTCAAGCCCTGTCCCTATAAAGATATAACTTTGCCTGAAATAACAGAGCCATGAATTAGCGCTGAATTTAATTCTCTCTGTGGTCTGTCTCGTGAAGTCGGAGTCACATAGATAATCAGTCAAGTCCTCTCCCAATAAAGACTTAACTTTGCATGAATTAAATAATACAGCCATGTATGATTGCATGTTGGAAATAAAAGCATTGAATTTAATTCTCTCTCTGTTGTCTATATGCTCATCATTAGTCTCGTGAAGCCGCTTTCATATTGCAATTCACTCAGCGGGTTGATGCTCAGGAAATGCTCAGCACGGCCACTGCATGTAACTTTTAACAAGATTCACTTTTTTGAAGCACCCTAAATTGTATTAACACTTACTATATAACCATTATTTCGTTTATAAACATCTAAGTCAATACAACTCTATGGAAATTTAATTTATTATCTCCGCGATCGATCGCAGTTTGAGTAGCCTATAGTTCTGTGTAAATGCACAGATAAACCGCGCTGTCAGCAGCATAATTTAGAGCATGCCAGTTGAGAAATGCAATAAAATACAATGCTTGTTATATTCCAGAGAATATTATTCCGTGAATTAACATTATCCAGTGAATTATTCTTCACTCTTTAGCCTATTAAACAGCTTATAAACCTACTAAAATTGTAGTTAAAAATGAAGTTGATATGACTCCTGTCCTTTTTTATTTTCTCTATTTGAAAACATTAGACATTCTACGTTTATTTAGCTTACTGCTAATATTAGTGTTGCTGCTAAAGCTTTTTATAAATAAAATGTTTTTTATTGTTTTAATACGAAGATTAAATTTAACATGACAGGGCTCTAGACTGCGTCCAAAATGGTAATTTTTTGCGAGTTAAAATTTGACGTGGTCGCATTTGTACGAGTGCATGGTCTGCGCTGCTCCAAAGAGTCTGCTTCATACAGCGCGCGCTGCAGAGCCACGGCACATTGTAGCAGGAGTCAGATTTCACTGATCACGTGAAGAGAGGTGCTTTCAGTGCGAGCGCTTCGTGGGTAGTGCCTGGTTTATACTCGCCGCGTCAGCACAAGCGCGAAGGTGCGCGTCGCGGGCGGAGTGCAACGGAGGATTTTGTTTTCAAACTAAAGTAAAAGACCACTTCTTAAACCAGAGAAGGTGAACATGCTGGTGTTCTTGTAGAAAAAACATGCAAGTCCTGTCAGTGACAGCCAGTTTAGTTTTACTTTTCGTTTTCGTTTTGAGAAGCTTGTTATCTTTATTTACCTCATGTTATGCTATGGAGGCTTTCCTTAATTTAAAAATGTCCTTAATTTTCCTTAAAATTCCTTAATTCCTTAATTTTTGTCTTTGTCAACGTACCGTTTTATTGTTGTTGTGCTTTTTAATTAAGAATAGCAATGAATCCATCTTTTGTTTTAGTCTTAAAAAAAGTGAAAGGTGTATAGATAAGCAAAACAGACAATTATCTTTTCTTGTAAAATATAACACCAAGATCGCAAATTTGCAAGTGAAAGCGCACGGAAAAAAAGCAATTCCTGTTCACAAAAATCACAGAGAGCCCTGCATGAAAGACTGCTAATTCTCAAAAAAATTGTTTAGATGACTGAAAGGAGGAAAAATCAAAGTGAAGTATGGACTTACTTCACACAGTAATTTATTTACTTTATAACAGTAAATAAATATCGGTTCTGCATATCGGTTATCGGCCACAATAAACATGCAAATAATTGGTATCGGTTATAAAAAAAAAAATCAATATCGGTCGATCACTAGTTACGTGTGTTAGAGCTTGTACTGTGTGTCTAAAGTAAGTTTTCTGCCCTCAGTATATTCAAGATGAGGACACATGGCATGCTATCTCCTCATGGGTGCGTTTGCTTTCGCACTGATCCTGATTCTTTCCAGGAGGCTTCGTCCGGTACTTCGAGTGTGTGTGTCAGTCAAAGTTTAAGTGCTTTTGAAATGGGCTGCTGCTTGCCGCCTTCCACTTACTGCTGCTCTTGCACTTAAAGCTGGAGTATTTTTGCTTACACTGGTCATTGTTACTGGTTTTTTCTTTCTGTCTCTTCCATCATCTCTGTCCTCCTTTTTATGATCATCTGTCCTGTTTCTATCCCTTCTGGCGTAAACAGGCAGCCTGGTGATTCTGTATTTTCTCTCTTGTATCTTTTGGTTCCCTGCTCTTTCCTTTTGCAGTGTTTGGCAGCCATAACATTACAAATATGCCACAGGCTGATGTTTACAAAAATTCAGAGAGAAGAGACATCATAGGGTCACAGCCATCAAAACATTTACTATAAAATGCATATGTAGTTTCAATTGCATATAATAAAATGTACTTACACCATTCATATAGCTTTAACATTTTGTTAAAAAATTTGTTATAATGTTTGTAGTAAAATGTTAAAGCTACTAAAGAATAGCACATATAGCACTGCCTATTGCAGTATTTATTTTTTATATAAGGAATACATGTTTGTTAAAAGATTTTATTTGTAGTGCATATGCTATTCTTTTGTAACTTTAACATGTTATGATTTAATATTTGTCGTAGGAGTAGGAGTAGCAGCAAAAACTTTTTTTTATTAATCTAAGTAGTTTGGTCACAAGTTCATACTTTTTTTTCTTCTACAAAGTTAGTACCAAGTGGAAACTCTCTGCTGGGCTGTCAGAGTGACTGTTTTTTTTAATGCCCCTGTATATTTTTCTATAATATTGCTGGGGAATTCACAGTTAAAACTCATGGACCAGGTATGATGAACAAAGACAAGGAGTCAGACTGCGGTTTAAATAAAGAAATTTATTGAAGAAATTCATCAGCAGAAGTCAGCTTCGCAATGGAGTTCGTAGGCCGCTCTGCTTTACAATTCAAAAACATCAGCAATTATACCCTAACAGAGGTTGCTAATTGCGTCAATGCATAAGTCATCAAAATTCGTATTGGTTCTAAAACCTAAAACTTAGACAATTTCCACACATGGACGCATGTGGAATATCTTTTGATGATGACTATTTTAGTGACGAGTGATCAGAGGTCCTACTCAATACATCTTTCCAAAGACATGTATCTGATACGCTGGACATCGGCAGCGGAACGTTTGTCCTGGACTGTCTGAGCTTCTCCCTGTACAGACGGATATTAGCACACCTACGCAGAGAAACACTTATCTTACTTCAAGGTTGCCTCAGCCATTAACCTTATCGGGCATGGTTACACACAATGAGAGCAGCTTCTTAGAGTAAAAAGGCAGACTAAAGCCATTTTCAACTTATTCTCTAACATGCATACATGTAACTTTGATTAATTATTCAAGAAATATTACAATTAATATTATTATGAAGGCCATTGTAGATCTGCCATCCACTCCTTCAATATTAATCAAATATCAAAAAACAAACAAACATTTTAAGGCGAGACACGGCAGGCAAAAACATCGTTTTTTTTTTATTGGTCAATTTTGAGATTTTTGGATATTTGTCTTCAATAACATGTCTTCTTTCAGACTTGTGGTGAAAAAAAGTCCGAAATACACATTTAGGTCTTTATTTTACTGCACTTTGTCTGTTTGCGTCTGTAGATTTCTCATAAATTCAACAAAAGTTGGCGTTCTAAATCAACATGCTGCTCCGCGATCTCTGCCTGTACCCAGTCACCACGTATACTGCTGGAAAGCTCTCTCTCTTCTCTACAATGCTGTCGGATCCAAATATGGTCATTTCCTTTTTATCAGCAACCAATCGTGAAACTAAAAGAGGGGATTTAACTCTAAATGCGCAATCTCATTGGCTGAAGACAATTTCTGACAACGTGATTCGTTCAGAATCGTCACATGACATGGTATGCTTTGACGCTTCCTTGTTTGGTTAAGCTTTCCGCGGGATCTTTTGAGTGAATTAATGAAAATGACTTCGCGTCAATCATCGAAAAGAGTACAGCAGTTGTCACTTGCAAGGGGGAAAAGGAAAATTAGTGATGGATTACCCAGTGAAATGCCCTCGGGAAGCGCATCTGAACGTAAGCTGTCGATGGGAGGTTTAGAATTTCTAATGTCAGAAATAGCCCAATACGTGTGGCTGTTACCACCTTGTAACATATTATAACATTACTGTAACAATATTTGTTTTTTATTGATGAAATTATTTATTTATTTATAAGATTTATAAGAATAGAATAAAGTGCCATCTCATTCATTATGTTGTGTTGCGGTGGTCAGTTTTACTTTTACAGTACAGATTTCTGTGTGCTGTATCTATAAAAACAAAACAAATGAACAGTTATTGATACAATACACATTTAATTTTAGCGGCAGAAATTGAGAGAGGTCTTGAGTCACTTCACAGGACCAGGGAGCAGGTCAGGCAGGCCTATGCAGATATTGATGCAGATGTGGCAGAGTTGCTGAGAGAGGATGCAGATGCGGTGATAGATATCAGTGTGTCTTTTGATGGCACTTGGCAGAAAAGAGGGTTCACATCACACTATGGGATCGGGGTGTGCATCGATATTTTTACGGGACTGGTGATCGACTTTGAGGTTCTATCCTCCTATTGCCATGCTTGTGCCCTTTAAGAAGCTGCCAGGCATGAGGGAAAGATTACAGATGAGGAAATTGACAGCTGGAGAGAAACGCATGACTGTGCACAACATTTTAGGGGCTCAAGCAAGGCTATGGAGCAGGAGGCAGCGAAGAGGATGTGGGCCAGGTCTGTGAGTCGCCACCAGCTGAGATACATTCAGATGCTGTCAGATGGGGACAGTGCTGCATTCAGGGAGGTGGTATCCCTCAACCCATACCCTGGGCATGAGGTAGTAAAATTAGAATGCATCAACCATGCCCATAAGCGTATGGGCACAGCACTACGAAAATTAAGTGTTGAACGCAAATTGGGGGGGAAGGGTCTGGGAAAATTAACGGCCAAAAAATGTAAAACATTACAAAATTATTGCAGGGGGGCAATTTTAAATAACCAGGGTTCCATAGAGAAAATGAAAAATGAGATCTGGGCTGGTCTCCTCCATAGCATGTCCTGTGACGAAGTCCCCTTGCACACCAGGTGCTACCTGTCCTGGTGTGCAAGGAGGAAAGATAGGAGAGCGGAGGAAAATGGAGAAACTCCAGAGAGCCACAGGCTCCATGCAGGAAACTTTTTGTCTCGGGAGGTGGGCCAGAAGCTGATACCTGTATACCACCGCATGTCAACTGACAGCCTGCTGCAGCGCATGCAGCATGGTGGCACTCAAAATGCGAATGAGTGCCTCAACTCCGTCATTTGGGCCCACTGTCCAAAAACAGTGTTTGTAGGTAAGAGTAGAGTTGAGGCAGCTGCAAGTATGGCCATTTCAACTTTTAAGACTCTGAGCACAGCTAAAAAGCTGAAAAGGCATCAGCAAGAGAGAGGTGAGGGGCCTACATATGGTGCAGGCATGGAGAGCTAGGCTTTCAACCCTCATGGGTGAACTTTGTGTTCCGATGGACATAGATGACTAGAGTTGCAGTTCTGATGATAAGTTTGTGTCTGTATTTGTGGTTCTCTGTGGTTAGTTGAAGGTCTTATTTGGCAATGTTGTTTTATTCAGTTGTCATTGTTCATGGTCTACATTGTTATAAACAATTACTTGGCCAGTTGTTTTGCTTGTTAGCAATGTTTTCATATAAAAATGTGTGGATTTTTACAATATAAATCTTTAAAGCCCGTTTTCTCAAAATGACTTTTCTCTCATACTCCAAGTCCGAAATCTCCACTTCAGTAGCACCTATATACACCAAACTTTCCAGTCTTGTACCTAGTTATATTATGAAGACAATTACAGAGGGATTTGTAAATATATTATTCCTAGCCTGATTTATATAACATTTTATTCCAAAAAACATGGCGAAAATACATTTTTTAAGGCTATTGACAGTATATTCTGATTTACAGGATAACAAAAGTAGATATCCATAAATCCCTCTGTAATTTTTTCCCCATCTAATATGTGAACACAATGAAAAAAGAATTTTGAACCTGGCTTTATCCAATTCTGAGATTTCGTTTTTTAAAATATATGCAAATTAGTGCATATTTAATTAGATAATGCCTAATTTGCATATTTAAACATAAAATTACAGAAACTTTGTAATACATTTTTTTCTCATCTTAATGTAGGTAATCAACTGGGAAAGTTTCATGGTGATATCTGCTAGTTAAAAATTTTACCCTATTCACCTGTAGTGTCTCGCCTTAAGGCATGAATTTTGAGACAAGTTGTCCTGGACAAGTTCAAACTCTTTCATAGAAGTTTCACCTCTAAAATCATCCCCTCTGAAGCAACACTTTTGTAATAAATTTACCGCCTTCGGTACATTTCAAGCCTATTACTGTCAGACTTCAAATTGTCTGCTGTGAGTAATGTTCCTGTTATTTTGTGTAATCCATTTTTGTGATTTGTTAAATCCCTATAAACCTTTATTGTGCAAAACGGAGTTATTTGCCAGTCACCCTACTGAAGGGCTATGTTTATATACTGCTGAGAAATGCATCAGCTTAATTATACAGGGCTTCATAAAGGCATCTCTCACAACCAATTTTACTTCCAAAAACTGACATTTCCATGTGAACTGTGTTATTCAGCCAGAAAAAAGTGCGTGTATGTGTGTGTGTATATATATATGTATGTATATATATGTATGTATATATATATATATGTATGTATATATATATATGTATGTGTATATATATATATATATATATATATGTGTATATATGTGTATATATATATATATGTGTATATATATATATATATGTGTATATATATATATATATGTATATATATGTATGTATATATATGTATGTATATATATGAATGATTGGATTGTGAAAAGTGTCTTGCGTAACACTTGAGTATGGAGTTTGGTGGGAGAGGTTGATTTGTGTGGTTTTGGAGTGGAGCGTATCCTGAGACCGTAAACGAGTGGAAGGAATGAGGCAGGGAGGTGTGGCAGAATGGGATTGTGGTGGAAAGATGAAGCGTCACATCTGTCATTTGGCTGTGTGGTTTACAGGGGCGTCCTTGCTCTCCTCTGGGCTGTTTTACAATGTTGTTTCTCTTTCTCCAAACGTATCCTTTGCTTTCCCCTTCCTCTCCCTTACCACTCTTCTCTCCATTTTAAAAACGGAATGATCTGCCCATTTGCAATCTTGTGGCAGTTGCACAAGTCTCATGATAGTCTTAATGTCTCCCACTGTGCCTGTAAACATACACTGATTTATAAACTAGTTACTCAAGAGCGTTTGCATGAAGTCAGTTTTATCATTTGCATTTTTAAATTTAATTTTAGTTTATAGTTTAAGTGTGGTTGTTCTTAATTACATTAACATTGTCATCAGCATTAATATCATTAATGTATTATTATTATTATTATTATTATTATTATTGTTTTATTATTATTAATATTAATAATAATCATTTTTTAGCAAAGATGCATTACATTAAACAAAGACATTTATAGACAAATTTCAAATGTCTCTGTCTTCAGATTGCAGAAAACACAAGGTTTCAGTATAACGCACACCCCTAGAATTGTCCCATGATTAAAGCAGTTTGTTCGCATTTTAGAAGTGTAATCTTAGTTACTCAGAATAAATCACTTTCATCAGTCAAGAAATGTTTGTGTGGAGCTTTAATGACAGGCCGGGGCGTAGCTGGTTCCTGTTTCAGGAAGAGGAAGAACATGGTAATGTAAACGAAAGTGTCTCCTATCTACAGGAAGGATGAAAAGGGATGAGAGGAGGGAAACCTCACTCTTTTCATGGAGGTGGGGGATTTTTTTTTTTTTTTTTTTTTTTTAGCTAGTGAAACCAGGTTTTGGGCTTTTTGGTGATTTAAAACGCAAAGTCCTCTTGTCTTCTCCCACTTTCTCTACTGTTTCATGGCAAGCATGATATATCCTAACCCTAACTTGGTATCTTGGGTGGTTTTTGCAGTGGTAAACAAGTAAAAATCGCAGCCGTCCAGAAGTGTGTGCTGTTACCTGCGCTCTGGCCAGTAAATGTTTTGCTGCCATGAGTTGTGCAGTGAAGCAGACATCATCAGCCTCAGCCATCGGCAGGAAATGATGCGTTTAGAGGCTGTTGGACATTTTCGTTTTGTCCCTGGAGTGTTTTAAGCGATTCAAAGAGTCGTCAGGAAGGTCACCGCGTGAGTTCGGAGGCATGACCGTGTGCTGCTGAGAACACATGGATAGGACTTACAGACTCTGTGCGATCAAGCATGTAAAAGCAAACAGACCAAATCAAATAAAATCCATTGGCGAACAGTGACCCTAGAGCACAAGGAATATGTATTTTAGAGATGAGGAAAATCTGAAGCAGATATGTTTATTCTGCTCACTCCAGATAATATCTTTCTTTATGAGAATAAACAGATGCGTTCTTGTTTTTATAGATCGCATGAAATCAACTTTAAGGCCATATGCTAAAAAATAATAATTTAATTTATTTAAATGTATTTATTTGTAAGGATCATGTGACATAATTCAGCTTTGCATCACGGGAATACTTTTTTTTTTTTTTTTTTTATACTTTTCAAATATCAAAATTGTGTTTTATTAAAGTATTGATTTAATTGGCCTTTTTAGTCTCTGGCTGAAATCAGTCATTATAAAAGAACTCCTGTGTTATGTCTAGGCCCCTATGAGTGTGTTATGACAAGTTTTTACACTTTTATTGGACTATAATAAGAGTGCCTATTAACTTCATCCCTTAATCTTTCTCTCATCTTTCTTCTTTGTTCTCCCCAGGCGTTGGCAGCAAATGCAGGTACCGGATTTGCCGTTGCGGAACCGCAGGTTGCCATGTTTTGCGGCAAGCTCAACATGCACATTAACATTCAGACTGGCCGCTGGGAGCCGGACCCTTCCGGATCCAAAACCTGCGTCGGAACCAAAGAAGGAGTGCTGCAATACTGTCAAGAGGTAAAGCAATGTTACACAACGTAAACATCCATTAAAATTCCTTTTTATATTCAGTCCTTGCAGGGAGTGAGCAGTTAGCCATCTAATTGAGCATCCACTTCACAGTATCATCAATTGCCGATTTAATAGAAATGCACTTGAAAATGCATAGATTGGGTTACATTTCACACTGACTTAAAACTAGCATTTTACTTTTTACTGTTTATTACATTATTATAAATGTTATAAATTACACTACTTTGGGGTCAGTTAGAATTTTATTAATTAATTTTTATTCAGCAGAAAAACTTAAAGGATCAAAAGTGACAGCAAGTTTATGAACATTTGTTACAAAAGATTTCTGTTTGGGAAAAAAAGCTGTTCTTTTGTTCTATTCATCAGAAAAATCCCCAAATAAATCTATCATGGTTTCCACCAATCATATGTACATATACGTATATACAGGTGCATCTCAATAAATTAATGTTGTGAAAAAGTAAAAAAAAAAAAATTCTTGTAAAAAGTGAAACTTTCATATATTTTAGATTCATTGCATGTAAAGTAAAACATTTAAATTTTTTTTTAATTTTGATGATTAGAGCTTACAGCTGATGAAAGTCAAAAATCAGTATCTCAAAATATTAGAATATTTACATTTGAGTTGTATACATGTATATGTATGTTTTTTTTTAATTGTAGTAATATTTAACAATATAAATGTTTTTGCTGTATTTGATTAAATAAATGCAGCTATTGAATGGGAAATTTAGTATTAAACAAAAATAAAAATGCAAATTGATGTTTTCCCCCTTTAATTTATTCCATTATTGCATTTAACTCTTTATATACTATTTTCAGACATTGGTGTCTCTTGCAATATTGCTGGTACTGCTGATTTATAAAAGCAATACCTCTCCTAACACACTGCACTCTAAAAGATCCTTTCCCACAACTATATTAAAAAACACTATTTGGTTAAAAATGTCAAATATTGCTCTCATCTGTCATATGACTGACTGCAAAAACAGCAATACCGTCCCTGTACATTTTGAGATTGCTTTTCATTGTCCTTTTAATGCATTTCAGGAGAGAGTAAATCTTGTGTTCGTTCCAGTATGTGAGCAGATGCCATCTGGAGATTGTGAAGCATGGATCACCGCTTACTGTACAGACTCAATCTCCGCTCTCTTGCCTTTTAGATGTATCCTGAGCTGCAAATCACAAATGTGGTAGAAGCCAACCAGCCAGTCAAGATCGAGAACTGGTGCAAGCAGGACAAGAAACAGTGCAAGGGCCACGCTCACATCGTGGTCCCCTACAAGTGCTTGGGTAAGTGATATTTGATTGACAGCTCTGTTGTCCTTTTTAAACGGCCAATTATCCAGAATGTCCCGTAGGGTTAAAGATGCCATTGTTGAACTGAGACATCTGAGAAGCCCTTCAAAGTGACAGGCGAAGACATTAAAGATAGATTCAGTCTCTGAACTGGAGCTCAGGTAGCTGTTTCTCATCTGTGATTGGCTACAGGCTCCAAAATATATTGCACAAATATGAAGAAATTATAAAACATTTAAGTGTTTTGTGACACTATTCTTCTACTCGTTGAAAAAGTACCTACAGTTTAATTTGTCACATGTCTTGAAAACAACTGAAAGTTCAGTTAGTGCTGCTGCTTATTACTCCTGAACACTGAAGGAAGATGGCAATGGGGCGAAAAGCCATTACGGTTTGGAGAACTTTATAGCAATAAAGCAAAATCCCATTTCCCCTTCCAGACAGAGGCTGGTGTAGATCCATTGGGCTGTGTGTGTTATTGTTTCTTATGCTGCAGAGGCAGCTACAATACATTGCCTCTCCTCCAGGAGTTTTCCCAGCAATTGCCAGTGGCAACTTGGTCACCCGAGTGGTTTAAACTGTCCGAGTTTGTAAACTCTCTTTAACACGCTCTCTTTCTTCAGTTTTTCTCTTTTTGCCTTGCTAACACTCTGGCTTATTGACTAGATGTTTGCAATGAGATATAGTTAACGTTAAAAGCACACGAATGGAGAATCTCTACATAATAATGTGACAACATCTTGAGATACTACTGTTCAAAAGTTTTGGGGTCAAAAAGACTTTGTGTTTTTATGTTCAACAAGGTAGAATTTATTTTATTTAAAATACAGGAAAACGGTAATATTCTGAAATTATTTCTTAGTTTTTGGAATTGGAAACCACTTTTTCTAATTTGAATATATGTAAAAATTTAATTTATGACGCAAAGCTGAATTTTCAGCATCATTATACCAGTCTTAAGTTGATTCACTACTCAAGAAATGTTTCTTATTATCAATGTTGAAAACGGTTAATGTTTTTGTGAAAACTGCGATACGTTATTTTCAGGATTCTTTGAATAAAAAGTTGAATTAGTAACATTTATTTGAAATAGTAATTGTAATTTTTTTTAATGTCTTTACTGTCACTTAAGATCAACTTAATGCTTCTTTAATAAATAAAAGGCATTAATTTATATATATATATATATATATATATATATATATATATATATATATATATATATATATATATATATATATATATATATATATATATATATATATATATATATATATATATATATATATATATATATATATATATATATATATATATATATATATATATATATATATATATATATATATATATATATATATATATATATATATATATATATATATATATATATATATAATGTGTGTGATATAAACCTGACCCAAACTTTCAAGCTGGACTATTCAGTAAACCATTTAGCAGTACTTTGCTTGCTTTATTTATGCCGTAATGCATGCTGGGAAACAGAACCAGAACCACAGAAATCAAACACGCACAGTGGGGTACACAAGTCAGTCCACACTGAAAACGGAGGTTTAAAAATCGTATTAAAACTTGGAAGTTCAAGATTGTAGGAAGAGGGAAAAAATAATATATCTTATTTACACTACTGTTATGCTGATAATACAATTATAACAGGAAATTTAAATGTTATATTTAAGTTAGAAAAATGCTAAATAACAGCCCTGTGACAAGTAGTTTTAGACTGTATATTAGTGTATTTGGTGAAATATTAAAAATGACCCCTGGAAAACTCAGTAATGCAAATATATTCATAAATACTACAGTCGAAGTCTACTCGACCACACATGAATAACTTCCCACTGTTACTACTTTTCTTAAATAAATGATTCCAGTCCCATATTTCCATTTGTTCTAAACCACGTAAGAACAATAACATTTATCTCATTGCGTCTCATCAGAGAAGCTGCTGTCTGCATGTCCGTGTCTTTTCCTCCTCTCCTCTCGTGTTTGTCCCTCTCTTGTAGGAGAGGATTGAGTTGTGGCTCTTTGCGAGCTGAAAAAAGCCATTAGCGCTGCCAGCCGACTGTGAAATGGGCAGACGGTCGGAGGCTTTCCAAGATGGCTGATTTTTGTTTTGTGTGTGTGTGTGTTTGAGCTGACGTGGCAGCTGTTGACTCTCATCACCTGATGTCGGCTGCTGTTTGATTGACAGGGTCGGGCGGACGACGCACTTTCAGTCCACTGCTTCCTGTGTCTCTTTCTCTTTGAATGACTGCTTGCCAATAGAATCTCATGGTCTGAAGGAACCTAAAGCTGTTTTAGTCAGCCTATAGCAGCACCACACTGTTCCATCAACAACTTTCTCTACTTATGAGTCACGATGGAAACTGTTTTATTCATCTGAAGTGGAGCGTGCAAATTGGCTGAAGATAAAAACCGAAAAATAAAACCGCAGCAAAACCCATAACAAAAGCAGAATTTTTTTTTTTGTACATAACATAAATTACTGCATTGCTTTGTAGTAGCTAGGATTTTTTTGGGTGGCTGCTATAGCTTTACTTCTGATGTTTTACTGTCCAGATCTCAGTAACAGCACATTTCTTGTTAAAAATCACAGGAATTGAAAAGTTTGATCATTCGTGTCTGAGAAACAAATTATGCTGGACAATTTATGGACTCATGTTTAATGCATACTCATAACCCTAACCAAAATATGAAAAGTATTGATGTTTGCCTTGACGAATGGTGCTAAAATGTGGGTGTTTCTGGCCGCAGTTGATGGGGGTTTCTGCTGCAAAGCAGTCAAGGACTAGGGTGTATTCTGTGTCTGGAAAAGCAGCCCCTGGTGTTTAAGGAGATTTTCTTCTTTAGGTGCATTTGTATCCTTGAATTGAATCGGTACATCAGCAAGACTCGCTCGTGTTCTGACTCACCTTGTCTTCTCACCTCTCTGCTTCCTCTGGGGTTTAACCGCTGTTATTAATGAGGAGGTTTCATTGTGATTCAGCAACATTCTGGCCTCTGGAGTTTAATTAAGGAGAGTGATTTGTTTTGGTGGTGTAATGCAGTGAAATGGGCAGCTCGTCTGTCTCTCTCTGTCTCTCACTGCAGCGTAAACCTCAAAGAAATCTGCAAATATGCTTGGGCTTGATCTTTGAGGATTATGCAGTATTGTAGTTTGTACTTCCAAGCAGTTGCATTCCTTTAAAAAATATCTGATGCATGCTCTTAAAAATATTTTTAAAATTGTCGTCATTTACTCATCCTCATGGCGTTCCAAATCTATATGACGTAAGAAGAGGAAATGTACATGCTGCAATTTTCAATAGAGTGGAAGCACAGTGATCAGGCAGCCAAGCTCTTAAAAGGGCCAAAAAAAGTATGAAATGTATAAGTAGTCCATACTTGTGCACTATATAAGTCTCCAAAGCCATGCAATAGTTTTGTTAGTTGTTGTTAGGTCATTATTGCATGTGCATTTGCCAGGGTTGATAGTAGTAGTACCAAACACAATTGTATCACACTGCTCTCTGTTGTATTTACATTAAAGTTAAAGTATGTGCAAAACTGTATGGAAAAGAGCAGCATGTTTCTTCAAAACATCTCTTTTTACATTTCGTGAAAGTCCTATGATATTACAAATCCACAAGTCATTCATAAAACTTTGAAGAAATCTGAGAGTAACTCCAAAATTTAGATTCTTTAAAAAGTTCATAAAGGTTAAAAAATCAAGACTTTATAGCTTTGATTTTATTTAGATTTCCTTGATCTTTTTGGCTTTAGTTTCCTCAAACGAAATGGAGAGCGCTTGAGATCAGGAGGTTTATATGACCGCAGTAATTACATCTGCGAGTGAATGTTAAGAGTTTTCAGAGCTATTCTGGTCAACTGAGAGCAGGGCTCATATTTGACCATTAGTTCTTTACTTTCAAACACTGGCTTGATTCATTTCAGCCTACGTTAACTCCTAATGGGCAGTCAGCAGACGTTTTCCAGTATTTAGTTTGGGTTTGTTTAGCTGCTGACAGTTTCATCCTTTAGCCTTAATAGTCTTGAATGATACCAAGACAAGGTAGTGCTGAGATAAACGGCTCTTTAGCAGAGAAGATTGTGCTAAATCAACAGCAGCTGTGCTCCACAGAAACATCAGCAGTGTTCAGCTCTTCAAAGGTTACACTGGTTCAAAAAAGAAAATGATCTAGACCAGGGGCGCGTCAAGTGATCACAAGTGAGACTATGGGTGCTCTAAATCGGGAACAAAGTGTCAAAAACAAAAAGTGGATTCCGTTTGAAAAACAAAAGAAAAACTTTGCTTGGATGTGGATAATTTTTATTTTTTTTTGTTTTTTTTCAATGGAATCCACTTTTTGTTTTTGTTACACTGGTTCATTTGATGCTAGTGTTTCTGAAAACACGGGAATGCGGGCAGATTCCATCCTGGCCGAAGAGTCTAGTAGGTACAACCAGAGATACAAACACAAAGAACAGGGGAAAATTCGTTTTAGAGAGATTATACTGCGTTTAATGTGTAATAGCCATAAATCTTTGATGCAGGACTGGGACAGAGCAGAGGAACTGGGCTATGAACTAAGAAGTTGAAAGCAGCTGGCCTCAATCCTTTTGTGTTGTTTTTCTTCATAGCTTTTTTTTCTCCCTTTGTCTCTTTCTAACTAACTGTAACATGCTTCTTTTTCCAGCTTTTGTTGGATCAGCTAAGAGTTTTTTGATCATGTCATCAGCCTGCAGTTTGCCTTCACAAGTCAAGCGCTTAGTCGAATTCATGCACAGTTGTTTAATATGAAATGGAAAATCGGGGATTACATGATCGCACAAATGAGTCATTCCACGTGCCTTCCTGCTTTTTGGGATTGAAAAGCTTCTTTACATGCTTTTCATCAGTGTCACTCTCTGGCCAAAATATATGAAATCATCAAAGGAATAATTAATCCAACAATAAAAACGTATTTGTTTATCATCATCGTTCCAAACCTGTTTGCTATTATTTGATCAATGGAAAATAAAATGAGAAATCTTGAAGCATCTTCTCAGTTCTTTTCCATGCATTGAGTGTCATACTTCATTCAGCATCTTTAAATGTTTTGTTCTGTTCTGCTTCAAACACCTCCAGAGAAACAGTGAAGCTTGCACAGTGCTTCAACAAGCAATTTCTGCTGATTTTTAGAGAACGGTGACCTTCAAAATTCTTATGACTTCAAAAGACTTTTGAAGCGCACAAATTGTAAAAAAAAAAGAAAAAAAAGTGTTGGTTTTTGGTTATTGGCATTGTGGGTCAAATTAAACATGATGCTATGTAATAGTGTAGAATCCTGCACGCTTTGAAATGCTGTATAATGTCTGTGGTTTTGCTTTGTATTTAGTAGACTATAGTAGGTGTCACACAGTGGCAACTTTTGTATTTTTAGTATTCGGTAAGCAGTGTATTTTTTCCATTTCCTGGCTGGTAGTTTTGTTGTTTGGTTGTAGAAGCAGAATACTGCACTTCTCTGCCTCACTGCCTCGCTCTTCACAGGATATCAATGCGATACCCCATTTATTCCAGTTGAGCAGCAGCGTGCAGTGCTTCCGATGCTGTCAGGACTTATTTTCTGCTTTTTCTACCGCAGCTGTAAAATAAATAATGTAATTGCTGAATCACCCACACGCTTTTTCAGCAAAGCAGATTGTGTTGTGAACATTCTGGGTTCAATACAAGTTAAGCTTTATCTGTGACATGCTGTTGATTGCCACTGAAGATAATTTTGACGCACCCCTCAGCTTGTAAAAAACAAGCAAAAATCGTTTCCATTAATGCGCTTATAATGGAAACCTATGGGACAAGGCATAAAATACACTTTAATGTAGAACCACTACTGAAGCTATGCTATATAATCTTGTCTGTTTAAACTGTCATGAATTTTTAAAGCCAGTAATCCTATTAACCTTACAAGCAAAGTTGCTGCAAAATAGTTTTTTTTCCGTGATAATCAACAGTTGTGTTGTTTTGAATATATAACATTCATCTACACATCTCAATAGAGAGCAGGTTTTTTTTGAAGCGATGCAGTATTTCATAATGTGACTTGGTTATGGCCCTATGAAATCTGTTTTTTTTTTTTTTTTTTTTTTTTTCCCGTTTAAATTTCAATGGTTAAATTTAATAATCAAAATGGTCTAATTTAATTGAAATCATGAAATTTAGACAATTTAGCAACAATTTAGTAAATGCTAATTTAAAGAAGAAAAAAGTTTGGTCACACTTTATATTAGGTGGCCTTAACTACTATGTACTTAAATAAAAAAATAAGTACAATGTACTTATTGTGCTCATATTGTATTGCAACACACTATTGCTGCTATTGAGGTGGGATACGGGTAAGGTTAGGGACAGGTTTGGTGGTATGGGTAGGTTTAAGGGTGGGTTAAGGTGTAAGGGATGGGTTAAAAGTGTAATTATAAATGTAATTACAGAAATTAGTTTTAGATGTAACTACATATAGGCATTTTTAAAAATATAAGTACAATGTAAGAACATGTATGCACACAATAAGTGCATCGTACCAAATGATTAATTTCAATGTAAGTACATAGTAGTTAAGGCCACCTAATATAAAGTGGGACCAAAAGTTTTAAAAAATTAAGGATGGCAAGAAATCAATTTTATTTATTTATTACTTTTTTTCTTCCAAAATTCTGTCTCTTCATTCTTCTGGGGTCGGTTTTAATGCTTCAGGTACATTTAGTTAATCAAAAAGCATGTCTGATCAAATTCATAGGACTTTAACAATGTTGGCTACTAAAAATATATACTATTATTACTTTGAGAACTACATTCTTTTGTAGAATATTACTGCATTTTGTCTCAATTTCAAGTTAAACCAAATATTTATTTTTGCAGGTTATCATGAAAACCTTTTTGAGTTTCTGTGTGTGGGTATATGACAATAGTTTGTCAAATTAATTGATGAAATACTTGACGTGACTCCTAGAGCAGCTCTGGAGATGAAGTTTGTGTTCATATTCATGTCCAATAGTATTTTTGCAGTTCATTATTCACAAACCCAAGCCTATATCGCCATTTGATCAAGAGCACAGCCCTGCATTTTAATTTATTCATCCAGAATTTGCCAAATACCAAGACAGTCCATATTATACAGTCAGTTCCCTTTTTTAAAAATGGATTCTGTAATTTCTTCCACGTTTTCTTCCTAAAGGAAATCATAGGGCCCTAAATAGTGTTTGGCAGTAGTTGTTGAATGAGCTGTGGTGAGTAAGACTATGTGTTGAGTCATTCAGGTTAGATGCTGTTTTCAGTTATGTAAGGACTTTAGTTAGTTTGGCCCCTGAGGACTCATGGGACGAGTTTTTGGCAAGAATGCGTGTGTGAGTTTGTATGGCGAGGAGAGGCTGTGGTTCGTACAACAGATGTGTTCTCTGCTATTTCCAGTTCTTTCCTCCAAACCCTCTCATTTTCCAAAACACTGGCCTTTTCTTTCTCTCCTGTCCGCCTTTCCTCGGCTCTCTGTACTCTGGCTGATTTGGCCCTAGGCCTGTTTTGTGGTAATGGCTAAATGAGCAGTTTGTGGACTGTCACAATCCTCTTCTATTGTGAACAGGCCTTCTGGTCATTAAAGGATTCAATCTCTGTTTCTCTCGTTCAGGCTTAAAGGTCAGATTGGCCTCCCAGCTGTCCTGAAATCAGCTCTGTAATAACTCTCCTGCATATGGCATCTGAGCTTCTCAGCTGTCACTCACTCGTTCACACGCTTCTTTTACGGTTTAATTTGCACATTAATCCTTGTTTAGTAAGAATTAATAAATTGAATAAATAAGATGAAAAATATATTGCATCAAAAAAACACTGTTTGGAAAATCATTTCAGCTGATGTTTTCGGGGATTAACTTCTAGGGCTGGGCCAAAAAATTATTTTTCCAATTTATTATTTATTTTTTTAAATGACGTCGATTCAATATTGATCCTCAAAAGCCACAAATTGATCTGTCCTGGTATTTATTTCAGCAAACTAAATCCCGTCAAAAAAGTGTGGTTTAACGTGAAGAAACTGTGACAGAAATATATTACTATTGTGCAGTCTTAAGACTTGATGTAACAATAATACTAGTACTACTAATAAATATTAATAACTTTTATTTTTTTAAAGAAATCGCATTTGTTTTCTTTTTAATTAACAGTAAAGCTCTGTTGTGCGGTACTTTGTTTGCAAAAAATAAAAGGGTTTAATTTTCATTTAATTAGGATAAATTAAACTAATGTTTTATGCCTGGATTTGATTACTAGAAAATTAAAGAAACATTTTATAGGGCCCTAATATTGTTTAAAAAATAGGCCCCTATACAAAAAAAGAATAGGTTTAAAATAAGGTCTATGGCTCTTAATTTCTTTAATTCAACATTTGTAAACCGATGTTTACTTTTTTCATTTTTAAGAAATATCAATAGCAGTTGTATTAACTATATTCACTGAAATAAAAAAATCGAGAATCGAATCCGAATCGAATAGGGACATCTAAATTGATACGCAGCCCTATTAAAAAAAAACTACACTACAATAATATGGTTGTAATAGTAATATTGAGTTAATATTAACAAACTTAAGCCCAGTTATGATGAGAAAATGAGAGATTCGCCTGTTTTTGCCGGCCATAATTTTAGTGCATTCTTACTAGGGCTTTTTAATTAATCGAAATAAAACCGAAATCATGAGATCGTTTTGTACAATTACTAAATCAAAAGCTGAGTGTATTTAATTAAATAAATGTCATGTTTTTCATAGTGAAACTCTGCACTGTTCATTCTTTAAGTATTAGTGTTATTTTTCTTAAACACTCAATTTAGTGGAATACTACAATAGTAATTTAATTTGAGTAATTTTGTTTTATTTAATATATATTAAAATATAATTGTCTAATATATTGTCTTATTATTTTAAATAATTATTGTATAGCCATATTGATACTGTATATAATCACAAAATTCTGCAGCCCTACAAGCAAGCACAGCAAACTTTTTTTTTTGTCATATTTTAAAATCGCAATCACAATTTTTATCAGAAAATTGATTTTTGCCCTCCAAATTGTGCAGCCCAAAATCCTACTAATTAAGTATTGTCAGGTTTTTCTATGCTCCTGATATTTTATTGTTCAGACAAATAGATAGTCCCGCCCCAAACCTACATCACTGGTTGAGCCAGATCAGAGGAAAGTTTCTTAGTACCACCACGGTCAAACTCCCCAGAAATCTTAAACTCCTTCAAGAAGGCAATGAGACCTCCTGCTGTAGTCTCTGTGTCTCTGCTGTGAACGGGGTGGTCTGTGTGCACCAGATCTTTGTTCTGTCTCCTGGTACTGACCAGATGTCTGTTCAGATGTCACTTGCCCTATTTGTAATATGCTCATTATAGAATGCAAAAGACCATGTGTTGATGACTTATTGAGCTGTTGTCTTTTGCTGTCCCAAATTTACAATTCTGTTTTGTTCGAGTGGGTGTTAGATGTATTGCTGTTTGCATTGTCCCAGCTGCATAATATTAAAGCCTCAGCTTTGCCAGTAATCTGCGTGTTGTGTGTTTGTATGTTTTCAGTTGGGGAATTTGTGAGTGACGTCCTCCTGGTGCCAGAGAAGTGTAAATTCTTCCATAAGGAGCGTATGGACATGTGCGTGAGTCATCAGCAGTGGCACGGTGTGGCCAAAGAGGTGAGATATCAGCGTCCAGCATCCAGTGCCACATACAGACACAAACTGACACAAATCAGATACAGCGCAACAAGTAATGCAAAGATGCTACCAGCGCAACAGAATAGAAATCTAATATGCAGCTTTGTAAAACCAGCTTTTAGACCAATGAGAGATATACGAGATATTCAACAGATATAGGGAATACAAAAGATTCAGAAGGAGCCAAATCAGTTTGAAATGTAAAATCTATAAACTGAATTTCGAAAAACACAATTAGATCTGGATTCCATTTAATGGTTTAGTTAAATTGGAATAATCAGAAAGCATGTCTAATCAAATAGATTAATAAAATATTGATGATAACTAATATATATATTTTTTTTTTATTTGTTTGTTTTACAAAAATAGTGCTTTTAGAAATAGTGCCCTTTCTCAGAATTGTGATTCCTTGAATTCAGTCGATTGTGTTTCCGCAGTTCAGTCTGTTTTCAGCATCACAGAAATCATAGGACCCTGCAGAACATGGCTTTGACTGTGATTTTCATCTATACTCTGATTGACATCTGTGCCATCCTTGTTAAAATCAGTGGCTTTTAGTGTAGAATGGAGTGTCTCGCTCCTGCTCCTGCTGAATGCTTGAGTCCTCACATTTCACTCTGATAATTGGATAAGCCAAGCTGCTGTAATACTGCTAATCCCTAAACTTCTACCACCTCACACACACATGCACCGCTCTCCAAATCTGCTACTGAACAGTTCGTTTTACACTCGCTCACAACTCATGAATGCTACTTTGCTTCTGCCTCTCTTATTTTATTAACCACCTTTCCAGTTTCCCTGCCGTCTGTGCTGTCTTTTCTAATTGCTGGCGCGTCCACCCCCTCAGTCCTGATTCAGCTTGAATCTTCCACACTTTGAGTTTTTGTATAGCATTTTCACAGTTTTGGCTGTGACAACTGCATTCATTTGCAGGCTTAAGTTCTTCAAGTTTTCGTTCTTTCTGTGTGTGAAGGATAAAGTAACTCCTATCCTGAGCTTGCATAACTTGGGGTCACTTACTAACTGGAAGTTTATGATGATGTGTTGCCAAAATGGCAAAACAATAGAATAGAAAAAAAACGGAGAATCTCTTCGTAATGAGGCATCGACATTTTAAGACACTCATGCACTAAAGTTAAAGTTTGGGGTCAGTAAGATTTTTTTTTTTTTTTTTTTTAAGTCTCTTATGCTCACCTTTATTTTATGGGTGCATTTATTTGATTAAAAAATATAGTATGAATTAACAAATTATTACAATAGAATTCACCTGCTTTCTATTTTAATAGATTATAAAAAGTAATAAATTCCTGTGATAAATGATCCTTTAGAAATCAGAAATTCTGCTGATATGCTATTCAGTAATTATTGGTCCTCAATTATTAATAAAAGTGCTTATTAATGTTGAAAACCATGTTTTTGCTGCTTAATATTTTTGTGGAAATGGTGCAACTTTTTTGATGGATAGGATTATTTGATGAATAGAAAGTTACAAGGAAAGAATTTATATTTAATATCTAATAGAATTTATTTTGTAACAATTATAAGCCTTTGCTGTCACTTTTGCTTCATAACCAATTTAATGCATTCTTGCTGAATTAATAAAAACTAGTTAGTGTATCATTCTTGCTTAAAATTCATGGTTTATATATTCAATGGTCATATGGTGATGCTAATCTTGTGAAATTTAATCATTCACAAATGAAATGCACTTAATCTTGATTTATTAATTTTTTTCTGTACTTTTTATGACATTTTCTATATTTATTTTCATTAATTCTCAGCGTGTGCGTACTGAAAGCATCTGCGTGCGCTGACTCTACTGATCCTGGGACAGACATTTAAGAGCTCTGCTGAATTTCTTTGGGCTGTTCTTACACAGCAGACTGGCCTTTCAAAGCACATTTGCTCTAATTGAATGGGATTTCTTGACTCTCTGTGTGTCTATCTCTCTGTAGGCCTGCTCTAAGGGGAACATGGTCCTGCACAGCTACGGCATGCTGCTGCCCTGTGGCATCGATAAGTTCCACGGCACTGAATACGTCTGCTGCCCGTCTACTCGTCCTGAAGAGCCCGCACCTCCAGCTTCACCCTCTAAAGAGCTAGATGATGAGGATGAAGACGAGGATGAGGAGGTGGATGAGCCTGTCATTGAGGATGAGGATGATGATGAAGCAGTAGAGGAGAGGTAATGCAGTGCACGTGATTATCACGGATGATGACTGTAATAAGGATAAAGTTTTAAATCATTCTAAATATAAAAGCGTAGCAGAGTCTATACCACAACTACAGGAATAACAACACCGGGGAACAATATCTTTGGAATCACTCTCAGAACGATTTTATCCACCTGATCGATAAAAATGGGCATAAAAGTCTGCCTTTTATTTACCACAATTTCAGTTAAGTTGCCACAATTTACCTTGAACTAAGAAGAAAACAATATCATAATTTCTGTTCAAATTAAAATGCATTTTACATTTAGATTGTCATTTAGCAGATGCTTTTATCCAAAGCGACTATGCAAGTGCTATAACAAGTCTAGAAAACCCATAGAAAAGAATGGAGCAAGCTAGTGTTACAACTTTTTTGCTTTTATTAAGTATATAATATACAAAGAAAACCGATAGAATACAAAAAGAATAGAGAAGATAGTGTTAGTTTTTTTAGTTAGAAAACAAGCAGGTAGTAAATAAATAGTCTAAAAGGGAGTTTTTTTTTAAAGAATAGATTTAGAATAGAGAGTGCTAGAGTTAGTTAAATTAAACCATTTTAATGTCAACTTAAATATATGAACGTATCGTTCAAATGTTTATGGTTGGTAAGATTTTTTTTTTTTTTCATATTTTTGATAGTCTATGCTCACCAAGTCTTTTATCAAAAATATGGTAAACTTATGAAATTTTGCTACAATTTATAATACCCGTTTTCTATTTGAATATAGAAATGATGAATATAGAATATAGAAATGATGCTGAGTTTTCAGCATCATTACTACGGTCTTCAGTGTCGATCACGATCTTTACAGTCCTTCAGAAATCATTCTGATTTGCTGATTTGGTTTCTTATTTTGTGGAAACCACAATACATAGTTTTTTTCAGGATTCTTTGAATATAAGGTTTATTTGAAATGATTTTTTTATTACATTACAAATGTCTTGCCTGCTCATTCTGATCAATTTATTAATAAATCCTGAATGAAAGTAACAATTTCTTGATCTTAAACTTTTGAACAGTAGTGTGCATTACAACTGATCCGTTACATTTTTTTTTTACTTACAGAATAGCTGCAGTAATACAGTAAAAAACATATTTAGTGTAGCATTTTACATGATTAGTGCTTTTATTTTTATTAATAGTGACATTCTTTTCATCAACAGATCATCAGTAAAATAAGTTCCCAGGTGTGGAGGTTGAGCTCTAATTTATCTAATCTAATCTAATTTAATAAAAACCTGGCTGACTCATTAGTCATTGTTTTGTATTGTCAATTATTTACTCATCCAGATTTTTGGCGGAGGCTCAGCCTCCTTAGCCTCCTCGGAGAATACACCTCTTCACGCTTATCGAAGGATGATGTATCAGTATGACTGTGAGCTGTCGTATCTCATCACGCTTTGAGGAGTAGTAGCTGATGCATTGTGTGTGAGAGTGTGCACTGTGTGAGTGTTTATGTAGGATAAATTAGGTTGACCATCTGGATATTTTTGAGTGCCATGCCTTTGACCTCTGACAGCTGCTCGATTCACTTCCATAAATCATAAAACCTCCAACCTGTGCTCATCCTCTCCCTCTTGTTTCCTATGTTCTCCTTCCCTCTCATCCCACTGTGCTCCTGTCATTTGTTTGTCATACCTCATCCTGCTTTTTTCCTGGATTACACTATGTCCTTCATTTGTAGTTCACCTAAAAATAAATGTCGTCATTTACTTGAGTATCATTTATATACTACTATAGCTTTTGTTGTTTAAATTTTACATTTTGTAATATTTTTTTAATTTTCATGTTTTTATTAATTTTGTTGTGTGCTTTTGTCATGTCACCCTGGACCTTAGTTTTTTTTATTGTCTATAGACTATATAGTTTTTATTATATTTTAGTTTATTTTAGTACTTCAACTTAAACTAAACCAAAATGAGAAATGTTACCTTGACAAATAACTGAAATATTAAAAAATAATAATTCAGCTAATGTTTATTTTATTTCAAGTAATGTTGTTGTTTTTTTTTGTGGTTGTCAGTTTAGATTTACTCTCATTTCATTCAAAGCATGTCTCACTTTCTTCTATGGATACAAAAAAGGATAAATTGTGAAAAATGTTACGCAGATTGCTATTTTAAAGCGCTTCAAAATAGTTTCTCTTTTAAAAGGATACTTTGGCAGTAATATTTCAAATGTTGAGTGGGGTGTAGATTGGGACACTACTGCTGTAGATAAATGTAAATAAAGGCGAAAAGGCTAAGAAAAATGTACTTCAAAATCATGTTCATCCTGTCTTTTCTTGTCTTTAGTGATCCTGTTGCCATCGAGCCGCCCACTCCAGAGGACACCGCTGAAGAGGAGGAGGAGGAGCAGGAGGACGATGGAGATGAGGAGGACTACCACTATGTGTATGAAGATGAAGAGGATGACCGAGACAGTGAAGAAAAGGATGTAAAGAAAGACAAAGCTGCCATCCCGGAGAGCCAGGATGTTGATAAAACTCTGCAGGAAGTGGAAGGTGTGTATTGTGTAATGGTTGCTTCATTTATTTCCTTACTGCGACAGTGTGATTCATTGATGCATATTTCTGGTCCTGCACACTGTAGAGGTTACAATTATTGACTTTTATTTTTAGAAATTATATTAAAAAAAAATGCATTTCATTGTTTGGCATTGTCTATACATCCTATATAGCGCAACAGTCTAGAAATAAAAATCTCATTCACTTTTTCCATAGAGAAATATTTTCTTTTATCAGTATGTAAATACATTGACTTTAACAGAGTCGTATATTGTCTTAATCTTTCTTGCAGTGTGATTTTTAAACTTTTTTTTTTTATTATTATTATTTCTGCATGCTATAGCCAGAATTACATTACCCAGAATCCTGATAAAGATGAATGCACCAATCAAAGTCGCTGTTGCCATGGAAACAAAATTATGGTAGAGCTCAGCAGTGCTCACTAGCTATGAAGCATGTAATCAAATAATTTCCCCTACACTCTCAAACTTATGTATTTGTAGGTATCTGAATATTTTGCAGTGAAGTTAATTTGTTTTTATACTAAAGGCTCATTCACACCAAGAATGATAACTCTAATGACAACTGTAAGAGAATAGGGAGGTCCAAAGTATAACGATAACCGAGGAACGATATTGTTGGAATCACTTTCAGAACAATTTTTTCTAGCTGATCACTGATAAAAATGCATATAGCCAATCAGAATCCACCCAACTTTAACCACCCCGAGCATTTAACACAGCAAATGAAATTGGAGTATGGACGCTAATATAGTTATCGTTATAGTTGACTCTTCTAGTGATTCCTCAATGAACAATCTTGGTGCAAAGTCTATGGAGAAAGTAAATGGGAAAACTATTCCAGACCAAGGCCGCTGAAGTGTGCGGTCGCTGTTGCGCTCTATAGTTCAAGGGCATTACTGATTGCTGCCCCCGGTGGCTGGAGGCTCTAACTGCGCCTCCCCTCCTGTGTTAGCTGTGTGTTCTCTGGAGGCGGAGACCGGCCCCTGCCGCGCCTCTATGCCTCGTTGGCACTTCGACATGCAGCAGAGGAAGTGTGTGCGCTTCATCTATGGAGGCTGTGCCGGCAACCGCAACAATTTCGACTCCGAGGAGTACTGCATGGCCGTTTGTAAACGTTTGAGTAAGTCACATTCGTCACCAAGGACTCCGCCCCTTCTGCTCCACCCTGCTGCTCCTCCTTGCTTTCTCTCACAATGCTTATGCCATGTTAGCTTACCTAGATGTCAACTTTAAAACAGCTTTGCTTTAAAACACCGTGTGTTGCAACCTTGGAATATGTTAGTTATATAAGTTAGATTTTTATTTTTTTTGGATGAGATGGTCAAAGCAGTTACAAATGGACATTGTACATTCTATATTAATGTAACTTCCTGTGATGCCTTACAACTGTAAACACTTTTGTGGACTAATTAACTATTGTCGGCAGACAAATAGTTTTTCACCTTTTAAAATGGCTTATTGTTATTGGATTAACAGCGACATTTATTATTATAGGTATTATTAGTATTATTGTTTAATTTAATTACTCATTTAATCATAATAAAATTAACAAATTATTTTGAATTGCATATTTAGTAGTTAAATATATTATTTTATAATAATAAAAAATGTATTTAATGTAATAACTTATTAATACTACTAAGTCATGATAGTTGTTGTTATTAGTAACAGTATTAGTAATTTAGCATAAAAATCTTACATTTTACTAAAGAAAAAAAGTCACACAAATTCATGTATTGCTTTAATCTGATCTAATTCACTCTAATATGGATTAACAACAATATTTCTTATTATTAATAAATTAACTTGACTTATTATTTGCTAATAAAATAATTACATTATATTATTTTTATTTAATTACTTAATATCAATATGAATAAATGTTGAATTATTTCATGTAATTACTTATTATATTTAATAATTGTAGTAGTAGTGATTTATTAGTAGCAGTAATAATAATTTAGAGTGTCAGTATTTATCTAATTGTTCTTGCATTTTTCTAAAAGTCACGCAAGGCCATGTGTTTTTACCAATGTTAATGTGATGTTATTGCTTTAATCTTATCTAATTCAGGCTAATATGTTCTTATGTTATTTCTGCATGTGCAGTGTCCCATCCTTTGTTACTCAGTCTTTGCTTTCGCTTTGTGTGTCTTTCAGTTCTAATCTGCCAATGTTTTGATTTCATGTAGGAGTAGAAACCATCATCCTGTGTTCCTGTGGCGACATGAAATGATGGGTTCAATATATTATTTTTTTTATCATGTTAACCTTCATAATTCAAGGTTTCTCTTGTGCTCTTATCAGTCTAGATGCTGAAGACCGTTTGTTCTCAGCAATATGCATGTCTCATGTTGCCTTTTGTGCACAACCTTGTGGGTAATCATGTCGGTCTTGTCATCTGTATACTAAGGAAATCTGATTTGAGCTCATATCTTGATCATAGCGTGCATAACTGCGCAGTAACTCTTAAGATAAATGCTAAGGAAAGCGCTTCTGTCAGAAGAGAGCTATTCAGAGGACAGGATGAAAAGAATTGGAAATGAAGGACTGTCTGGTTCTCTCAGAATCAGGAGAATTACAAAGTCATCTCTTGAGTTGTAGCTCTCTGTGGGAAGCTTATTCTTCGCTTTGGTCTGATCTTAGTTGTCCTTTTTGTCGACTGCTCCTCCTTTGCTCCTCTGGACCTGTCTGTTGGTCTGTCTGTATATTTGTTTCTGTGTGTAAATGTCTTTAAGAGTCTCTTTAGCTCTGTTCCAAAAGATAGTGAGCTCCTTAAATGTCTGCCGGCTACCTAGAAGCCTCCTAACCGTCATCAGAGCCTCATAAGTGGCTAATTTGGAACACTTGGCTAATGGTCACTCATGCAGCATTCCTCGCTTTAACCGAGGGTGGGCACTAAAAAGTTTTTTTTGGTGCGATTTTTCTTGTCGGTGTTCTCCTATTGGTGGAGATTTCTCTGTAGAATCATGGGTAATGTAATTTTCCACCAGGAATTTCACCATCAAACAGGATTACTTGTGATGTAGTAATATGGTCAACAAAAGCTTATCCCCTCAATTAACAACCTCGTAGTTCTGTCTGAAACATTTTTATAAGTTATTGTTCAAAATCAATCCCTCTATGAAGTAAAAGAATGGGATTGTTGCACTCTATAGAGTTTAATGTTAACACGTTGCTAAGCTAACAGCTTGATACTACTGTAATAAGCTCAAAATACATTGTGCACAAAAACTGCAAGATAAAAAGTCCATTTTAAATGAAGTTAAGTATATATTTCAGTACTGAATAAATGCATTTAATTCACATTTCCCTCAACTCTTTTCACTAAGCTTGTCGCAGTGCATTAAAGGAAAAGTTGCCCAAAAATTAAAATTTTCATAATTTACCCTCATGTCATTTTAAACCTGAATGAGTTTCTTCGTTGAACGTAAAACAAGATATTTTGAAAAATGCTGGTAATCAAACAATTGATGGTCCCCATTAACTTGTATAGTATTTCTTTTCCTACCATTGAAGTCATTGGGGACCAACAAAATATCTTCAAAATATCATCTTTTGTGTTCAATGTAAGAGAGAAACTTATACAGGTTTGGAAAGACATGAGGGTGAGTAAATGATGACAATTTTCATTTTTGGGTGCATTATTCCTTTAAGGGATTGCATTTTCCAGAGACTGCCTTACATTTTGGTCAGAAAGTTACCTTGAAAGACAGCATAATTTGCTGCCTACCTAGTGTCAACAGCAGCCTACGTTTCTGCAGTTCTATGATTCCTAAAATTGCTTCTTATTTGGTGTTTGGGAGAGAGCTTGGATGTGCCACCTGTTTATAAACTTTCTCTTTACCCCCTCAGCCGTGCCGCCCACCCCTCAACCCACAGATGATGTGGATGTGTACTTTGAGACCCCAGCAGATGATAAAGAGCACAGCCGTTTCCAGAAGGCCAAGGAGCAACTTGAGATCAGACACCGCAACCGCATGGAGAGGGTGAGTGAGAGGTCACATTTACAGTTTGAAAATACACAGTAGTTGTCATGTGACATTATGGAGTTGTTTTCATGTGGCTAAGTGAGAATCCAGCCATTATTTGAGCCCCAAGTGATTTGTGTATGTTGTTCTTACCAGGTGAGGAAGGAGTGGGAAGAGGCTGAGAGCCAGGCCAGGAACCTACCCAAAGCTGAGAGACAGACACTGATCCAGGTAAACCTCAGCATCTATGCCAGAGGATATCTCATACAAGAGGTGACTGTTTATTTATGGGGTCTTCATTATTCTCACTGCAGCACTTCCAGGCTATGGTGGAGTCTTTAGAGGAGGAGGCAGCCAGCGAGAAACAGCAGCTGGTGGAGACTCATCTTGCCCGGGTGGAGGCCATGCTGAACGATCGCCGCCGTCTTGCCCTGGAGAACTACCTAGCCGCTCTGCAGGCTGATCCACCAAGGGTGAGATGACCCACAATGACCTAATACACCCCGTTTACAACTGAAATTAACATCCTTATTGGTGGTAAATATGGAAGTATATGTGTAGCTAAATTCAATTTGCAATGTAATGTGCAAAATGGCTATCTAAAATGGGAATGTATTTCTGTATTTAAATTTACATTTTCCCATTCATATGTGCAACATTTGGTGCAAAATGAAAATGTATTACCCAAATTGATTAGATATGTTTAACATGTCCAAGCAAAAACTGTAGCAAAATGATCATTTAAATGTTTTTCTTAAATGCATTTAGACTTAGGGGTAGGACGCTTGGGATTGCATTTTCATCGTGAGACCGCGGGATAATTGTAGCAAAATGCAATGAGAGTTTCAAAATGCTTTCTGAGCCAAAGGTGCAGCAAAAGGGTAGCAAAACGGTGATTTAAATCTTTTTATTTTTCTTAAATGCATTGACACTTACATATGACATTTCAATTGCATTTTCATTAAATACCCCGCGATGAATATAGTTTAAATCATTGTGGATTTGAAAATGCATTCCGATCCCCCTAGATGTCAATCATTACATCATGGCGGGGCTCGGCAACAGGACGCACGATTCACCATTAACCAAACGCTTTTCACCTGTCTGAACATCTCTCACCATTTACATGCGGATTGATGCACATAAGCAAACAGACAATGCTATTCTACACTTATTTACTACCTTACCTTGTATTTTGTTACTCGTTTATTTTTAAACCGTAAAATAGCGTGTGTAGGGCCGTGCGATTTGGGGAAAATATCAATTGCGATTGATTTGCGTTTTTTTTTTTTTTTTTTTTTAAATTTGCAAAGTCAAGCTTCAGCTCAATATTGTCAATAATGTGCAGGACAGTATGAGTATCGTTACCCTGCTGAAAAAAAACAAAACAATAGAAACCATCACAGAGATTCTTATAATTTCCATAAAAACCATTAAAAAAATTCCTTTTTGTTTTGGGCATTATTCAAGTAGGTATTACTGTTGTTCTATTGGTTGCCATCTGCTAGATTACATCAAAGACTATATAAAGAGATTTTGATTACATCCCACCAATAGAATGCATTATAGTTTACATTAAAACCAATACAATTCCCATTATAACCCTTAAATCCTTTACATTTTCTATTGTGTTTTGGGAGGGGTTTTAGTTTTTTTTTTTTTTTTCTTCTGCAGGGAAGATTATAATGGTATTACTACTTTTACAGAATTACTGAATTTCACAGGAAAGATTTTTTATTTTTTATAAATAAAGAACTGTATTTCTTTAGTAAATTACTAAAGTATTACATGTTACACGGGCTGATTTATTCATTTTTAAGTATTATGGGATTTTAAGAACAAGTGGGAAATGTGCTGAATGTTTAATTTCATCCAAGTGAAATTGGCAACTAGTTATTTACATTCGTTTTAAACGCCAGGCACGAGTGGACACAGGTTGCGCGCGTGCGTCAGGCCTCGTCCATGCGCTCGTGAGAGAATTGCGGAGCAGAACCGTATGGAAAGCCAAAGTGGTCATAAACGCCTGCTCGGGCGTCTGATTGCACACTGACACATGGAGAACGCGCGTCGGAAACGCGCGGTTTTGTGTATCAGTAAAACTTTTTTCCTTCACCATAATGACAGAACCGTTGTATCACGCTGACATTTTTGACAGACTTCATTAATCAAAATGAAATGAAAAACATGCTCATCTAGAAGTGTATTTGAGTCATTGAATGTATAAATACCATATTATATAATAGATTTATCATGTCATTGAACCACCAATTTCCCCTCAAAAGCTGATCACAAGTAGTCACATGAGATGCATGCTATTCCCAAGTGTGGATGTTATTGTGTCTCTGTTGACCACATGTGATCATATCACTTAAGATGCATGTAAAAACCAGCCCAGTGTTTACTTGGGGTGAGCAGCATCGACAGATCCCTTCCAGTATATAAATGAGCATGGATCATGTGCGGTCATGTGTGAAATGCATGCTCTGAGGAAGTAAAATAAATTTGAGAGATAAGTGATTCCTTGAAGGATTGTTCTCATGTCGTAATGACCAGATTACACTTCTCATACTTGAGTCTCTGATGAGCGATGGTTGTCTCTTCTCTCTGCTGTGTAATTTAATGGTGGCGGATTACTCGTCCCTCTATTACCCTGCTGAAAGCTCATAACAGGGACGGTGGCTTCGGTTACTTAAGATATTAATTTGAATTGGGCACCTATGTAATGTTTAATCCCCTGAAATGACTTGCACGAAGAGAACCAGAGCCGGACTCGCACAAGCAGGCGCGCTTTCAGCATCTCTGCTAATCCTCTTGTTATTTCTCTGTCCTGCGGATCTCGCGGCTCTTTGATCCTAGCGCTGATTCATGGATCAGCCAGCTCATAAGGAGATGTCCACCTGACTCACCCTGCCTTTTATTCTCTTTCCTTCGTGGTCAATTTATCTTTTTTCTCTGTCTCTGCAGCCCCACCGTATCCTGCAGGCTCTGAAGAGGTACGTGCGTGCCGAGAATAAGGATCGTCAGCACACCATCCGCCACTACCAGCACGTCCTGGCCGTGGACCCTGAGAAGGCCGCCCAGATGAAGTCCCAAGTCAGTGTCGCCCAATCTGCCTCCCATTCCTGCTAAATCCCATGTTTTCTAGTCTTTTCTCACCTTGCAGAATTTTGGCCCATTTATAACCGTTTTACTAGCCTTTTGGTACCTGCTTAATATTTAAAGACTTCAAATGACCCATTTGCAGGATGATTTCACAAGAAGGTCTTAAATACTGTGGCTGTTTGGCTAAGCAGTGGTGTTTGATAACAATCATTGTTGCTTTCTAATTGGTTCAGCTAGAGGCACAAGAATACACACTTCTCCTTTAATGGTGATTTCTGTGCGTATGTACGGTGTTCAGAAGTTGATAGGATTGTCCAGGAGAGCCATGAGCGAGTTAACATGACTGGATTCTCTTGATTTGCACCGCACTGCTCTTGTGTAACATCACACGTAGTGATTTGATTGGATATAACTTAAGTCTGAGCCAATGGTGTGGCTCTATAATTTGCATTCCAGACTGGCCAGCATAGATGTTTGTCATGGGAGACAGAACGTGGCACAGACCCAGAGGTGTGCACAGATCTGAGAATCATGGGAAACGAAACTCCCGTTCTGGGCCTGAATTTACGTAACATTCTTCAGGATAAAATTCGTAACTTTATTTTCTTAGTTTCTAACTTAAATTAAGTTATTTATCCTCTCTTTTTGTTCTCCACTGAATAAATAAATCATACAGGTTTGGATTGACATGAGGGTGAGTAAATGATGACAATTCATTTTTGGATGAACTATACCTTTATCAACTGTCATGTCTCATGTAGGTTTTATAAAAGCACTTTGTGTTATAGCAAAAAATAGCAGTCACACCAATGACTTGTGGGGCTGTGCTTTATATATAACCCTGTGTTTGAGAAATGGCAGTCCAGTCTATTTTGGCAATTGAGTAGAAGTCCAGGTATGACTGTCAGTCCAACATAAACGTACTTGCTTCCTAAAGCAACAGTGCGACAGCTAAATACAGTATCTGAGGTCCAGATGGGCACCTAGAAGGTCTACAAGGACATTTTAGAGCTATTTCCCCCTTCGTTTTCTTTAGATATATAGGCCCTTCATTGCCATCTGTTGCTGGTTTTTGAGCATTGCACACAAACGCTGTGACAACAAAGAACCAGGCGTGGTTACTCGTACACACTCACACATTTTGCAGCCCACAGTCACAACGTTTCTTCTTCTCACTGTTTACCTATTAAGATCACCACAAAGCTTTTGTGTTTTCTGAGTTACATTAATCCATACAACATTACACAACTGCTGACATGTTCCATCCTGCAGAATGGAGCCTTTTTATAAATATAATCTTGCGTAAGATATATTCTGTTTTTAAAAGTGTGTGTCTGGGTTTCCTAGGTGATGACCCATCTGCGGGTGATTGAGGAAAGGATGAACCAGAGCCTGTCTCTGCTCTATAAGGTGCCCTACGTCGCAGAGGAGATCCAGGATGAGATTGGTAAGTGTGGTGAACTGGATAAGATTTGGAAAATGGTGAAAATGGGCATTTTTGAAATCACATAAGCAAGAAACAAGAGAGAGAGATGATGATGCTTGGTATTTTTACTACTACTTCCTTTTGTCACATTATATTATTTGTCATGAACTTGAGTAACACGGTGAGTACTAGTGGCAGGTATTTTCCTCTGTTGCTAAAGACGTCAGTTTTACTCATGTTTTTGTCCGTAAATGCACAAGTGTCTGCTGCTGAAAATATACTGCTTCTATCTGCCACAGATCCACCACAAGAGATCATGAATATGAGATGTTTGCTTGCAAAACTCAAGTGGAGCTGTCCAGTTCTTTGGTTCTAGAAGTATTTTTCTCAAAAAAAGATGGTGTATTTAAATTCTTCTATAAGGGAATGAACTACAATCCCAGGAAACACTGCAAATGGTGTAATCAGATCAGAAATCTGATATCTAGAAATTGTCTAATTATCTTGGAGCTCACGTTGGGTCTTTTTTTTATGGAAAGCTTATACATTATTGTTAAAAATCACTTTCCATATGGAGAAAATGATTAAGAATCTGTGTCCCAGATTGCACACTATGCACTTTTATGACCATTTACTCAACCATGTAGTGTATTATTTATATAAGGTTATTTTGGCATTCATAAATGGAGCCTGATAGTACCTCCACCTTCGCTACGTAATTAAAGCTGTGACACTTGAGTTCAACATTCCACACCAAGTTATTTTCAGTTATTTAAGTGCATCTTCCGGGTATTTAAAGTGCAATTTTCTTTTTGGAATTTTCGGTGTGAACACCATCCACACTATTTGGACTACAAAACGTTATTGAATAGTGCATAAGTAAGCGATTTGGGACGCAACTTCTGTTTCTGTACAACCAAACTACGAGCAGTTCATGTTACTTAAATGGGTAGATTGTATGTAATCAATACTGATCCATTCCTGCAAGTTAGGTCAGATTGCCTTTAAATAAACTGAATCCCAAACGTCCCTTTTCAAGACATCTGATATTAAATTCTAAAGCTCCCTTGATTTATCACGGATAAAGCTGTAGAAAGACTTTTGGTCTGTTTTATGCATTCTTTTGTCCTGCTTTGAGCTTTTAGTCCCCTAAACAACTGCACGATCTCTCTGCATCTCAGATGCCAAGATAATTACACCTGTATGAAAAGCTTGGCTTCAGTAATTAGCTCTCACTCACTCACTCACTCACACACACACAAGTGTAATTTGGCTTCTCTTTTTAATGCTCGGCTTGAAAACATCTCACCGCAATCAAAGTAAATTAGTGTTCTGAAGTGTTTTTTTGTGCCGTGCTCTTTGTTTCAGGTGGAAACAGTCAAGCTGTTCCCAGAGACGCCCCTCTGCACTTATGTTTTTTATTTTTTTGCTCTTTTTCGTTCATGTTATGAGAGGAGCCATGGCATTGTGTATAGATGAGACTAGTGTGTGGGATTTGACAGAACTGGGTCAAGACTCCTCCAGATAACCACTAGTGTGTGAAGATGCATAGTTTTTAACCCAGACTCTCTGCAGAATTTTTTTGCAAGTTTAGAGAAGTAGAAAGGGTCATTTTAGCTTCACCGATGCCTGGAAGTGCCGCAGTACGGAACCTCGTAATGGATAATTGATTGCGTTTATGACTGCTTCGTGCCTCCTTTAATGGTTTTAGGAATAGATCCCTTCCTCCATCTCTTCTCTCCTGTGACTTGCTGTTTTTAGCCATGTTCCTCTCTGAATCTCCCAATTCAGATGAACTTCTGCAGGATCAAAAGGCAGATATGGACCACTTCCTGTCCTCCATCTCTGAATCGCAGCCTGATGTTACGGTGTCGTCTGAGGAGAGTGTGGAGGTTCCTGCCTTTGAAGGAAAGCCTTTCCGCCCCTTCCAGGTCAACTCTCTGGGCTCCCCCGCTGAACCCGAGGGTACGTTTCTTGTCTAAATTTACACAGGCAAAAACTTTAAGGCTCGCGGTTGTCTCTCAATATGGCACTGTTGCCGGGGCAGGTTTTGTATCAGTATCATGCCACTACTACCCCCTTCACTATTGAGAAAAAAACAGCTTAACCCTCTTAGCTGGCTCCTGAGCCTAAGTTTAGCCTGCACATCTGAAAAGTGTCCAAACCCCTTCTAAAACCAGAAAACGGACCAGTCTGAGAGACCAACTAAGATCAGCAAACCAGCTTAGACTGGTTGGTTGGACCCTGTAGCACTTAAAATGAAAAGCTAAGACCCTTTGGAAAAGTGAATATTGTATTTCCACTTCCTATTGAATATCATATTTCCAGTACTATAGTTTTATTACAGTTTGTAACGCTGAAAGCATTCTGTGAAGGTTTGATATGATTTTCTGTAGTAACTCGGAGAATATGCTTGTTTAGTACGATTAATGGTTAGATAAAGTAGCTATCAACACACTTAAAACACAAAGGCAGGCAAATGTTTAATCTGGCATTTTAATATGTACATATGTAGTAATTGCATGTGATAGGAGATATATACTGTGAAACAACAAATTCATTTTTTTTAATTTGGTATTTGGCATGGCACCAGTCAGAAAACGGTTAACTCATTATTAGCAAAATAACTTCTTTTTCTTTTTTCTTTTGGGGTGAAATGTGACCTGGATGTTTTCCAGGACACGTTCAGCCACCAGTACCTTGTTCACGTGTTGCTGGCTCTTGTTTAAAGTGTCTGTTTTGAGCCAGTACTAGAGGTTTGCTCATAGCTTCTCTCTCATAGCCGTTCAGGTGAAGCTCTCTGGCAGCATGAGGCCTGTTCGCGTTAACTTGTCTAAATGCCGATTGAAGCCCCAAAGTCCAAATATTCCTGTCGGGCCATAGGTTTCTGCGTATCTAAGCTTGCCTGAATCCCCATTGGCATCGACTTAAACACCACGACATTTGAAGTTCAGCTAAAATCATAAAGCCTGAGGCTCTGGCGTCACACTGCAGCCAAGGGCTTTGAAAATCTCTCTCTTTCTGAGCCCAGTCCTGCTCATTCACTGTCCTGCCTGGGCCTGCCAAGCCTTTATGGAAACTGCAAAATTAAAATGCGATATTCAAAAAGAGCAATGTAATAAACACATTAGAACCCAGGAGGGCTTTCATTATGACAGGCCTGTCCAGAAACACATCCTGGGTCTGTCTTACCCCTGTTCTTTGATTTGTTTTTCTTTATCATTCTGTCCCTGCGGGATTCTCCTCTACGTCCGCAGACACAGCTTGATAAGCCTGACTACTACTTTTACTCACCTGGGTTATTTTCTCTTTTTCTATTCCAATCTTTTCTTGTTTTGTCTTTTGCTTGTATGCAATGCCTAGGCGATCTCTCTGAACCCCCTCGTGCCTTCAAGAAAGGTGGGTCTCTGCTGCTTTTCACTGTTTCTATTTTTTTCTTCTTCAGCCGCTGAAATGTTGTGTTGCGCTTTCTTTTCTTTTTTTTACTTTTTTTTTTTTAATTGTTGCAGAGAGGGCTGGGTATAGATTTTAGTTTTTTTTACATATTTAATTTTGATTCCATCTGATATTAATTCAATTTTGTAGTATTTCAGTAATGTCAGGTTGCCTGTTTTTATATAAGACAGTATTTTTTGTGACCGCTAAAGTGCATTACATGCATTGAGTATATTAAGAGCATATTAAATAAACTATTATGATGATGATGATCATAAACCATTATTAAAAACTCCATTCTAAATGGAAAAAAGTAAAAAGGTTTTTGGTATTGTGTGTTCACATACCAAACGTGGAGGGTTTTGTGGTCATATCGTGGATTAATATCATCGTTTTGAAGTAAATGTATTTTTTAAATGTAAGTAAATTTGTTAGAATTTAATTAGAATTAAAATTAATTTAATTATTTTTATAAACAAATAATACATTTTGAAAATAAATTATGATTATTATTATTTAAGCATTATTTCTGTCATTTTGGGATTTTGAGAATCTATATCGGATTGTTTAAATGTAGATTATTCTGTTTTTTTTTTTTTTTTTTTAACCCAGACCTCCTTGCTTACATCTTGACTCATCTCCCCATCTATCCTCATATTTTTACTGTATTTCCACCCCATGCTTTTGCTCTGTCCGTCCCTTCAGCCCTGTTAGCCATCTTGTTCTTAATTTCCTCTCTCAGTCACTCCCTCAGATGGAGAGACCAAACATGCCATCCCTCAATGTCTGGCCGGAAGAGCTTTGCCTAATGAAAAGTCTAGGCAGCTTGTTAAGCTAATTAGCCATTTGGATCGGAGAACGAGTCCAATGTAAATGTGCTGTGTGGTGCTAAAGCAGTTATGGCTGCCTCACTAGCTGCCTATGTCAGGAAGACAAATAACCTAATTCAGACCCAGCTCTCTGTCGACAGATCCTTAGGACTCATTTGCTACTTATTGGGCCTCCTCTCATCACTTTCCTGTTATCTTGTGCTCTTCATGATAGGAGCTCATTCATTTAGTAGTTCTGTTGCGGGACCGCTGTTTAGCTGACCAACAGCCAGCTATTGCCCTCAGATTGTACAACTGGAACATCGCCCTGTTTACCGCTTAACCTTGTGGTCCCGCCTCTTATGAATTTGCCTATTAATCTGCTCTTAAAACATTAGTGGTAGAAGCTTGCAATTCACTATTACTATTGTTGATACTTATGGTTAGGAATTTAAACAACCTCCAAACCCTATTTAATTATACAGTATCATTTATACTACATACAAGAATGATACCTCAAATCATGCGGCTTGTTGAAAAGAGGCCTGATCAAATATACATTATCTACATTAAAAGGACTTGTAGAGTGTCAGAAATGAACTGTTCTACTAAGAGGCAATATTTGTTCACTGGAATTTATTTCTAAGGGGCATTTTTTAATGTAGGTAATGGCTATTTTTATAATTACCTTATTAAAAGTATCCGTGTTGTCTTTTGTCAATCAATATTTAAATTTAATCAATCCGAATACTATCAATCAAGTTTAATCAACGGCAACAAAATCTGTCTTTACACTTCAAAGGTGTAACAGAAGCTGTATTTGACATTATTTACTGCTGCTCAAAGTTAGCGAACATGAATTCACACAACGACTGCATATAAACAGTTCAGAGTAATCTAAAAGCCTCCGATTGACCATCGCATTCAGAAACGGGTCTAAATGTGATGCTACAATCATCTTTTCATGCATGTCACTTTTACTGCAGCTGCTGTATTAGATTGTTTAATTGTGATGGAGCATTATTTTGTTACCTTATCTTGAAATTGTGGGTTATTTTTGTTAATTATTTAAAGGTATTTTTGCCCCAAGCCCCTGTTAATTTCTGCCCCTGGGCTCGTATCTGTCAAACGGACTTGAGGTTGGGCTCTTGACTTGAGCTAGTTAGCATCCACTTTGCAAAGCCTTAGAAACTACCTAGAAAACCATTCAGAACGCATTAGAAACCAAATAGCAGCACCCAAAAGACACCAGTCACATTTTCTTCCAAAATTGTCATTATCTGATTAGTCTTGCTGTTTTTGCTGTCTCATCTCATGTGTAAAGTCTAATTGTCTTGGTGACACACTTCACCTCCATGTTACGAAGCAGCTTGGCTGTGTGTGTTCTGGTGGTTAGTGGTTCAGTCGTGCATGGTTAAGCTGTAAGCCCTTCTCTCCAGAGCTTGTGACAGCCGCTGAACATAGTTAATCTTTTAGCATCGGTGACCTGCTGCTTTGACAGTCAAACAATGTGTGTGGGTGGAGGGTATTGTTTTCTGTCGACCAGTGAGATTTCCAATGTGGTATTATGCAACCAGGACTCATTTTAGCCAGGTGTCTTTGGAAATTTCTAGCATGTAAATGTTTACCACTGTTGTAGTACAACAGAAAAATGTTTAATAATTGTTTTGTGGGTAATGCTGTCTTTAAAAAAAAAAAAAATTTGCCAACATTTGAATGTAGAAATAGTTGAGGCCTTTTAAATGTTAATGTAATAATGTCACATTTTAAAACTAATTGCCATCTTGCACTTAAACATTAGCCTCCACATCCTGATTGCCATCTGAGTTCCCGACATGTAGAAGCTCAAGTGTCTTGATTCTTGGTTCTTGTATGGAATGACCACGTTTGACCATCTAGTCATTTGTTTCATTTGGAAATGTCACATTATGGAAGTAAAATGGTTTATGTGTTGACTTTAATTGTTTAATAGGTAGGGCGAGGAGATATATTTATAGAGCTGTTACTGGAAACAAGTGCTCACAAAGACGCTAATTCTACCAGGAAGAGACCTTTTGACCACAATAGATCACACCTCTTACTCTGAGCTGAATGTTTGCACCGAGCTTGTCTGGACTGATCCAGGAGGACTCTGATCTTCTACTTCATACACTTAAATAAATGCATGACTAATTAATTAATTAATGAGTCTGTGTTGGCGTGTCCCCCCACCCCCCGACTGAAAAAAAAAAACTGCAAGGCAGCAGGATTCTGGCCACGATTTGGATTGCGCTAGAAGCTGTGGCTGTTTAGCTAATTGCAGCTACTGTTGGTCACAGATATATTGTAAGCATTTGAGTTATTAATGCCGATATGCAAGATTCCATCTGGTCTTCCTGTCTCTGATTGGTTGTTCCCTCTGCAGGCTCTGGCATGAACAGTCTGGATGGTCTGATTGGAGCAGAGGAAAAAGTCATCAACAGCAAGGGCAAGAGCAACGAAAATGTGGTGAGCCCACCAGCCTGCCTCCAACACCACTCATGCTTCACTGATCTGTTGCGAACACTGTGCCAACTGCTAATGCCAACTCTCATGACTGACATTACATAAACAAAAACAAAACAAAAAAACAATGCAGGATTTTCATACCCATTCAGTTTAAGTGCTAATAATAAAATCAAGAATCAGCTTCACGATACACCTAGATGAACATTTACTGAATGGAGACCACATGCTCTGTAAACTTTATTTATATAACTATGGTCTCATAGTTATAACTGTGCCATATGAATTTATTTGACTTTACTGCATTTGCAAGGCAGCACTAGTTTGAAATTTTCTGGGATTTTGCTAATATTTTGACCCCCAAATATGATGGTCACCTCTCTTTTAAAATATAAAGACAGCTATCTAATGTATAAAAGCCATTTATACTTTGTCAAAAAGGTTATATTATTAGGATTGCTCATGCAAAAATGAAAATTCTGTCATTAATTGTTGTTCCAAACCCGTAAGACATTCATTCATCTTCGGTACACAAATGAAGATATTTTTGATGAAATCTGAGAGCTTTCTGACCCTCCATAGACAGCAACAAAACTACCACGTTCAAGGCCCAGAAAGGTATAAAGACATCGTTAAAACAGTTCATGTGACATCAGTGGTTCAACCGTAATTTTATGAAGCTACGAGAATACTACATTTAATTCCACTACAAATAAAACAAAAATAACACCTTTATTCAACAATTTTTTGCTGTTCCGTGTCAGTCTTCGATGCACGTGTGCAGGAGCATCATGACGCATGCGTGTGGTGCTGCTGACACAGGTGCTGGCGAATTTTCATTTTTGGGTAAACTATCGTAACGATGCGTTGTTGGCAGAATTAAATAATTCGATTTTGTCATTACACAAAATTAGCCAGAATTATGAAACTAATAATGGGTTGAAAAAAAAAATCCTGTGTCGATCAAATACTGAGAAAATATTTTCCAGAAAGTAATGTTAGATTTAATTTTTCTATTTTATATAAATGTATTTCTAGCCCCTTTTTACAATAGATTATATTCCGAAGCAAGCACAGACAGTACAACCTGCAGTGAGAGGCTAGTGATGGCTACAAAATGGGTGTCAAACAAATAAAATATCACAATTAGTCTCATGATTTCTGACTTAGAAAGTGCTGTAGACTGGGAGGGTAATAAATCTCAAACTCTGTTAATGTTAACTTGTAATTTCTTAACTTTTAACTCCAGTCATTTCAGTGTTATATTCATATAAACTTCATATTTAAATGTAGTAATTTAAATCCTCTCGTTGACTTGGATTGTTAGAATGTTAGCTGTTCAAAATCTAAAGGTAATCACATTGTCATATTATTTGCATGTTGAGTTCTGATTGGATTTCTTTCTTGCGTACTTTCTTTAAAGATCAATAGATGAACCAAAGCCTAAAATCTAACCTTACCTAAAACTTTAGCACTTCTTCCACTGCCTTGCAGTCACTGCTATCTCCTTCCAGATATACAAATCTGCTCTATTTCAGTCTCATCTCATTCATATCCCAGCATTCATTGCATGCCACGTTCACATATTTCCCAGTCACATTCCAGTCTCCCCTAATCGCAGCTCACACAAGAGCCCGTGTGGTTGTGGAAGGCTGAGCTAGACACATGCAATGCATGATCTCTCTCTGAAGAACGTGGCTCATATTCGGCTTGTTTTGTTTGTACAGTATTTCTGCATGTTTGCCTCTCTGAAATCACATAGAGGAGCTATCAGAGGTTTGTGAGAATCTAAACTACATTAAAAAGAGTCCATCCGAAAAAGAACATTGTCATTTATTCATCCTCGTGTGGTTCCAAACCTGTATGACTTTTTTTTTTTTTTTTTTTTTTTTTGGCAAGATGATGTTTTGAGTATGTATATGGACAAAATTACAACAGAAATGTATGGGAACTGAAATGGGTTACCAACATTATTCAAAATATCATCTTTTGTGTTCAGCAGAAGACAAAGTTATACAGGTTTGGAATGACACGAGTAAATAATGTCAATTTTCATTTTTGGGTGAACTATGCCTTTAAACATGCTCTGATGGCTCCTTCATTGAATGTTTTTCAGTACATGTTGAGGTGTTTTGTTTAATAGCAAAATACCTGGATGAAAACCGATTTATCTTCCCTGCATTAATTTACATGCAACCAGCCATGTTTTCTAACAAGGACATAGTCATTGTATCAAAGATCATGAATTATTTTGGATTTGCTCACAGTATTTAATACCCATCTATTGCTGTAAACCAGCACCATAACCACCACAGACAACTGAGTTAGCTTAATTGTCAGAATAGTTACCAATCAATAAGCTTTTTCAAATATTTTTGTCATTTGGTTCCCTTGATCTTGACTGTTCGCTAATGCCCTTTCAGTAAACTAACACACACTGACTCCCTCTTCAGTTCCCAAGGAAGTAACTGAGACTGCCCTGTCTGTGTTGACAGGTGATTGATGAGACTCTGGATGTTAAAGAGGTGATTTTGAATGGTGTTGATCCTCTGGTAAGTACAGCGCCCTCCTGTGCTCAATACATGGTACTGTCAAACGCTGCAGTCTTGGATTATGAGCTGGAGGGAGATTGCAGTAGTCTGCTTCTGTTCTATCTGTGAGCAAATGACAGTTTTACATCATTTATGACCTTATATTGTTTATCCACAAGCTTCCACGGCACGTGTGCATGTTTTTAATGGGATTGCATGAGCATGTCCGGTGGATATGGGTCATCATTGGACTTTCACACAAATGGAATTGAGCACTAAACATTTGTGTGTGAAAATTGCCAGTCATGGCTGTCAGTGCACATTCGGTCCATTTAGCACTTTGTGAAGCAGATCAATACCACCAAACACATTCATTCACGTTAGAGCTCAATTTCATTCTTAAAGGAGTAGTCCTCCCCAAAAATGGAAATTGTCATAATTTCAGGCCAGTACTAAGAATGATAAACTGTAATAACTATTTCAATGGACGATAAGCGTGCGCTGCATTCATCTGCCTCTTTAAAGCGATAGTTCACTCAAATACTAATTTACTTTTAATTTACTCGCCCTCAGGCCATCCAAAATATACAGTGGTCGCCAAAATTATTACAACACTAGTATTTTCACCAGCTAAAAAATGGTTTTAAGTCAGTTATTTCTATCTTTTGCTGTAGTGTGCCAGTAGGAAAAATCAGTTTACATTTCCAAACATTCATTAATTGTAATCCAGTGAGATTTTAGTTTGCACAAGGAGTCTGACAACAGCCAGTGCTCTAAACAGAGATCTGATCTGATCATCCAGTCTGTCTGGAATGACATGAAGAAACCGAACCTACCGAGACAGACTAAATCCAGAAGAACTGTGGCGACGTCTCCAAGATGCTTCAAGAGACCTACCTGCAAAGCTACCTGAAAAACTATGAGCAAGTGCACCTAGGGCAAAAGCTGATGTGACTTCAAAATTTGGTGTGACTATCCTCTTAGTTTAAAGCAGATTTTTTCAGGTAGCTTTGCATATAGATTTCTTTATGCATCTTGGAGACGTTGCAAAATAACTGACTTAAAACCATTTTTTAGCTGGTGAAAAAATACTAGTGTTCTAATAATTTGGCCACCACTGTAAGTGGCTGTTTTTCTTCAGTGAAACCGTAAAGAAGATTTCTTGCTAAAACCATGCGACTTGGTGATTCGTAAAGTGCAAGTCAGCAGATATTGCCTCTTGAGTCAAAAAAGCATATCAGGCAAGAACTGGACTTCCCTGTTTGCCGTTGTCTCTGGTTTACAGGTAATAATGTTCAGTTTCTTGCACAGATTGATCGTTTCACTTCAGAAGACCTCAATATATTGTCAAGACTATGGTTATTAATGTTGTGTTGCCTGATACTGCTTTTTTTTTGACTCTCAAAGTGACTGCAGCCATTGACTTGCATTTTATGAATCACCAAGAAACATGGATGTCACCTACATCATGGCTGGCTTCACCAAATGTTCATTTTTGGGTGAACTCTTCCTTTAAATGCTTAAGTTCTTTACAGCTGGTAGAATTTGATTAGCTGTCAATGTTTTTAACATTTTATAGGCTGGAAAAATTCATTCTGATAGTGATTGCAAAGATATGTTTCCTTTGTGCTATATGCCATTATCATTTAGTACATTATGGACATCTCTATTTAAATGAATTTGAATAACTATTAAAACATTATAGTGGTAGTCATGATTATAGTTTTATCATTATAAAACTGAATGAGTGAATGCTGGAAAAGAGCAGCATGAACATGTTTTGAAGTATCTTTTATTGGGTTCCACAGGAAAAAATAATTCATAATGAGGAAAAAAATATTTTTGGGTGAACTGTCCCTTTAGGAAGCACTAAAAAAAAATACAGGCTTGATTTACATGTCAGACATGTTTTATGCTGTTTGTAATTTGAAATGATATTCATGTGGAGTGTGATGAAACATCAGAAAATGTTTAGAGAATGTGTTTTTCTTCTCTATCTGTAGCAAATTCTTTCAATTCTCATTTGGTACCAGTTATGTCACAACAACGACTCGTGCCTCACTGTACATGAGTTACAGTATGAGTTCCATGCTTCAGCTGCATCGACGGCTCTTTAAGATGTCTGTTAACCGTGTTTGTCTTGGCTCTTTCTGCTTTTGGAGTGTAAATAACACTGGTGCTTATTTTTCCCTCACAGTTCAGCCATGGATCGGAGCAGGAGACGTTCCGCCCTCTGGTGGATGGTTTCAGCTTTGGAAGCAGCGCTCTGATTGGCCTGCTGGTGATTGCAGTGGCCATAGCGACCGTGATTGTGATCAGTCTGGTGCTGCTGAGAAAGAGGCAGTATGGCACCATCAGTCACGGCATTGTGGAGGTGAGCTAACGGTCACATGACGCTCCATCATTCACTCTTACTGTTTTCAATGCAACCTTGAGGAGGATAACAAACAGGCTAGACAGACTCTCTCTCAATCGCTGTGAAGAATAATGCTCTTACTCAGAGCATGCAAGGACAAGCAGGTTCAAAGGAAAGTTTAGTACTTTTCGAGTTTATATACATTTAATTATATCAAATATTTAATGAATATACACGGCCATTGAAAGTTTGATGTCAGTAACATTTTTGAAAACAAAAGTTTTCGATAAAGCTGTTCTTCTGAACTTTCTATTCATCAAAAAATCTCATGATTTCCACAAAATGAAGCAGCACTACTTATTTCTGAAAGCAATCTTTCAACCCAAAATGAAAATTTGCAGAAAATGTTCTCACCCTCAGACCATCTAAGATGTAGATGAGTTTCTTTATCAGATTAGGAGAAATTTAGTATCGCATCACTTGCTCACCAATGAATGGGTGCCGTCAGAATGAGAGTCTAAACAGCTGATAAAAACATTTCAATAATCCACAAGTGATGATTTAAACTTAAAATGCCTTAAAGATGGATTTGTTTTGTTTAAACACGCAGCTTTTCTCTTTACAAGGCATTAATTGATGGAGTGGATTCATGTGGATTATTGTGATGTTTTTATCAGCTGTTTGGACTCTCGTTCTGACGGCACCCATTCACTGCAGAGCATCCATTGCTGAGCAAATGACGTAATGCTAAATTTCAAATCTGTTCTGATGAAGAAACAAACTCATCTCGAATGGTTTGAGGAGTCATTTTTATTTTTTCGTGAACTATTCCTGAAAGGATCATGTGACACTGAAGTCTGGAGTAATGCATGCAAAAAAATCCGATTTGCACTCTGCATTTAAAATGCATTAAAATAGAAACCAGTTATTTAAACAAAATATTTCATATTACTGTTTTTACTGTATTTTTGATCAAATAAATGCAGCCTTGGTCAACGTGAGACTTCCAAAATATTACAAAAAAATCTTACTGGTCCTAAACTTTTTAATAGTTGCTTATGTTGTATGTACTGATATTTTAAATCTTCCTCTTGTGTTTCAGGTTGATCCTATGCTAACTCCAGAAGACCGTCACCTCAGCAAGATGCAGAACCATGGCTACGAAAACCCCACCTACAAATACCTGGAACAGATGCAGATTTAGCCTTCATGGGGCGCTGTGGAGCTAGAGAGGGGTGAACATACTACTGACCAATTATAAAACTGCTCTCAAATCATTTCATGCATTTGAAATGCATATTCTGGTTCATTTAAAAGAAAACAATAAACAATGGTTTATTAATACTACTACTTCTAATACTGCTACTGTTGTACCATGGAGCGCAATTTTATGCTCTTGTAACTTTTTATTTTGAAGTCAACTTTAAATCAGGAGAAGGTGATTCTGCAAATTAGCCTGGAATTGATTTTCCGTAATTGAAATCGGAACGTACATGTAATGTTATTTTAAATGTTAATTTTATAAAGTTCTGTTCAGATCTGGTCTATAGAGGTACAGCAAAGCTGAAATAATCAAAATGAGACAGCAGTTTGTCTACACCATTGCTGGCCGCCGGATATACTTCTTTTAAATAGATCGCTTGTATATGAAGGTTATTTGTAATGACTTAAATGTATAGTGAATCAATAAATATAAAAAGAAAACCATTAATTATTTTACTTTGTAATTATTAAAAACACACACTATACATAAAAAAAGTAGATGGTACATTTATTCATAGTAATTTTTTTTTTTCTCCCAGAGCTTAAATCTTGGCTGGGTTACAGGTTTAAACTTTGAGATTTAAGGACTGATATCCCCGGTCCAAACATCTGATACCATCGCCTGTGTAAGATACGATGAATAGTTCGAACTGAATGGCGTGACGGCCTGCCAGATATTTTGGCTGATTGTAAATGTAGAGGTGCCCGATTTCAGTAACATTAGTACGTCATTTTGTTTTTATCTTTTGGTTATGGTGTCATATACTTGGACCAATAAACGGTGCGGCCCCTGCACATGGTCAGTGCGAATTGGTCGGAAGGGCCACAAGGGGCCTCCAGTCTCCCATATCACAGTAAAATGTCTCTTTACTCAGAATGAATGTTATTTTTCCTGCCGTTACATGAACACACTCCAACGCTCCCTTTTTATAGTAAATCTGGCCTGATGAAATGTTACATTCAGCTTAGGTTTATCACAGTTATACTGTATTTTTAGTTCATAGCTTCCTAATGAGAACTGCCATGGAGAGTTTTATCGTGTGGCAATACTGTGCACACATTGCTTAAATCAAAGAGCATAAAGTCGACTGTAATTATAATACTACGATATATATAGAGTTTATATGATCAGTCCCACAAGGACATACCCTAGAAAACCATGATTAAATGAAAAAAATGTCCAGCTGGAGGCCAAGGCAAGTATAAGAAATGTTTTGCATGTCCATTACAATGCAAGGCAAGGAAAAAATTGAGTCAATTATTATTTTTTTCTCTCTCTCTTCCCCCTTCTTAGTAATGTCTTTGTATGCCTGTATAGTTGATGTTGCAATCATGGCTTTTATCAAGGACAACCTGTGGTGTGCATTGTTCTTATATGAGATGTTATGATATATATTTTTAAGTTTGTTCTCTCTTATTTTCTATTTTTTTCCGTCTTCCTGTGACCGTATTTCTGTATGTGACTTTCACTATGCACCTAAATGGCTCCAATCTTGGACCTTGTCATTGCCTGCTTGATTGTGGAAATGGTCATAAGGGTGAGGGGAAAATAATACAAAGTTCATATATTAGAAGTAAAATATGGTTGAATCCAGTGGAAAATGGCTTCTTGGTTACAGGTGGGAAACACATCAATAAATTCACTACTTCCATGTTGGTGTCATTTTTGTCTTTATTCTACTTATTTCTATACCAGTATTTAAAAAAAAAAGTATGAATGTTCATATTTTGTTATTTTTATATATACATACATTTCAATACAAAACTGATTTTATTTACTTGGAAAATCAAAGGTAATAGTCTTAAAACTTCTTTAAAGGAATATTCACCCCAAAATGAAATTTGCTGACAATTCTACATCTTGTATGGCTTGAGGGCGAGTACGTTTTTATTTTTTGGGTGAACTATTCTAACGTGTAAATACTTGTATGAACTGAAAGTTCAGATTTGCCCTGTCATGCTGGAGGATCATGTCAGGGCAAAAGGTCTGCAGGAAGGGTACCACATGAGGGAGGAGGATGTCTTCCCTGTAACACAAGCTCAGTCTGATGCTGTGACACACCGACCCAGACAATGATGGACCCTCCACCTCCAAATCAATCCCGTTCAAGACTACAGACCTCGGTGTAACGCTCACTCCTTTAATGATAAACACAAGCCTGACCATCACTCCTGGTGAGACAAAAAAACATGACTTGTCAGGGCCGAGCACTTTTTGCTAGTTAATTGATGGATTTAAGACCTTTTTTAGGCCTTAATTTATGAAATTCAGACTTTGCAGAAACCCTGAAAGGGGACTGTGTATATAATTTGTGACCCTGAACCACAAAACATTAGTCATAAGGGTCATTTAAAAAAAAAAAAAAAAGCAAATCGAGTTGTATACAGCTGAATAAATAAGATGTCTATTGATGTATGGATTGCTATCATAAGACAATATGTGGCTGAGATACAACTATTTGAAAATCTGGAATCTGAGGGTGCAAAAAAATCTAAATATTGAGAAAATCGCCTTTAAAGTTGTTCTTAGCAATGCATATTACTAATCAAAAATTAGGTTTTGATATATTTACGGTAGGAAATTTACTAAATATTTTCATGGAACACGATCTTTACTTAATGTCCTGAGGATTTTTGGCATAAAAGAAAAATCAATAAATTTGACCCATATAATTGGCTATTGCTACAAATATACCTGTGATACTAATGACTGTATGAATGTTTTGTGGTCCAGGGTCACATTTATGTATTATATCATACATATATATCTATAATTAATTATATTTATGATATATATAACATTTAAATGAAACATTGGCCTGTATCATGTATACACGTGCACAAGTGCTTGTGTGACGCGTATGTCATTGGCACGCCCTCTTTATTTTCATTGGACGGCTTTGAAGACGTTTTATTTTTTTCATTGGTTGGGAGAAATGGCGGAAATTTCCCATTGGCACTGTGAGGAAAATGGCATACGAGCATAAAATGCCAATTATCTCGAAATGAAAAACAATCTACACATATCGGAGATCAAAATAAACTTTATCCAGCACAGCATATATTCTATTTTATCCCTATCACTCCTGAAAATCTCCATCGATATATATCGCGGTCTGGAAATCGTCGCCTGGGGCCGCGGGTCTGTTGCTAGGTAGATTATGTTAATATATGCAAGGCAGCCGTCTCTGCAGCTACCATTCAGAGGGAAGACCCACTTCAACCTTTTCCTAAAAACGCTGAAAACTCTCGGGAAATCCACACCCGAAGCTTAAGCGCGGATTCAGGATCGTCTCTCAGTAAGTGTCACGTAAAATTCACAGGCTGTTTTCCGTTGGACGGTCGATTAGAGTGTAGATATATTTTGTTGAGTGTCTTCGCCGTGCTTTGTTGTTGTCTTAGTCCCACCCAAAATGGAGTCGTGTCGCGTCTTCCTCATTCTGCCGCAGACTCTCGCGGAGCGCATCTCGGTCCTGCATTTGAAAACCTCCATGAAACTAGCGTGCTCGATTAAAACGACACCGTAGGCCCGTTCCAGATTAAACAGGCCCTCAGCTCGCATCCCTCTGTCGTTGCCGACCAGCAGCGCGAGTTTCTGTCAGATGAAGCTGCTGTGGAGCTGTTTTTGTTGGGTTTTGTGGTATAGTCCGACTGGAACTCCCAACCTGCGGCTTGAGACGGGGGGGGAGAGCGCTTCACAAACAGCCCGATCGCTTCATTCGCCATTACAGCCTTTATAATCTCTTCATTCGTCTCAGGGTTTGATGAAGGCCGGGGTGACAGGCGTCTGCGTGTGTTTTTTCTGTCAGCGCGGCTGTTGGGTATTTTGTGTCCGGCCGTGTGTCTCCTCTTCCCCCGTGCAGTGATTTAGACTGACCGCTCCTCCTGTGTTTGGGTTAAACAGCCAGCTTTCAATAAATCACACATAATAACACAACCTACGAATGAAATGCCGAGCTCGAGCCTTCATCTGTTCCGTTCACATCAGCCACTCTGTTACAATGTCATTTATACAGATTAATCATGCTATTGTTTTGGAGTGGCATATATTATCATTAGGATATGATACCATCACTGCACCATGCTCAAGTAACGTTAGTTGTTTTTAAGGAGTTAATCCAATGATTTGGAGTATACAGTATTTCTTATACAAGATCACCACAATCATGGAAAACCTGGAAAAATCTGAAAACTTTCCAGATGTTTCCCTGAGACTATAATTTATTTGTCTAACACTTGTCACAATACATGTTGTCGCAAGGCAGCTTTACAGAAAAAATCATGACTTTATTGTTTATAATATCTTCATGCCTTTTAGTAGATTAGAGCTGGCCAGTAATATTGTTTCCATTTTATAACAGTAGATTCAATCAAGCAGTTGAGATTATGTAGTTGGGATAATGTATGTATGTGGATGGCCACTCTGCCATTAAATTTGGCATGAACTGAAAATTCACCCTGTCTGTAACTAATATCATAGATCTGTTTTTCCCCCTCACACAGTTTAATCAAAATGTCATGTGATAACATCAGATGTCTCTGGTGACGTATGCAGGACTTCTCCAGTCATTTAGTCACAAAGAAGGACACATCCTCGTAAGGCTATATATCAAGGCTGCCATGTCATAAAGCTTTGTTGTAGGACGTGTTCATTTTAAGTATGCTCAAGAAGATTCAAGTTTTTATTTGTCACATACACAATTATACAGAGTATAACCAGCAGTGAAATGTAGGTGGAGCGACCCGAACGGCGTCCGAACACAGCGGCGCCATCTTGGTCCACATAGAAGTGGACATAGTCCACATAGACCTTCATCCGCTCAGAAGGTAGTCTTCGTTTTGTGTCCTTTTCAGTCACCCACAATCATTTGCACACATTCGAATTCATGACAAATCAATGGGCTGAAAACGAACCAACACTGAGCTTATTCAGTTTCATAGTTATGCAAGATATGATGTTTGAGGTGAAGGCATTATATTATCTTTAGTTTTGTTGCAAATGTATCACACAATGCTAAATGATACATAATGTAAACCACTGGGAGACCACAAACACATGTGGTTGGTTACCTGTACTGCAATAATAGAAATCAGTTTTCAATACAATATTCATTTTCAATATATTCTTCTAATTATAATTGTAATTGAATCAAATTTGAGTAGGACTCTAGCCTTGATTCTCCAGCCTCAGAAGGACACAACCTCACTAGGATGCTTTCTTCCATTTAAGTAGTACTCTTAAACTCTCACTTTCAAACTCAAGTTCATCTGCCTTCACTTTTGAGAGCCATGTCCACTTTACAACATCCAACCAACAACAAATGCATAGAACCAAGTTCTAAATAGCTACATTTTTTTTGATAATCCATTGCTCTCAGACGTATGTCACAGTAAGAAAGAAAAGACCTCTAACAGTAAAACTATATGAGGTCAAGTGGCAACAATGTTGCATACTACATTATGCAGTGTATATTTTGTGACCACTATAGACTTTTAAAGTGATATGTTCTGCACAGTGTTCAGAGTTGTGGTTAATTCATATGGGTTTTTCCTATTGGCTCATGCTGTTTAGAGAAGTCATGGATATTAATAAATTCTTGAAAAGATATGGCAATTTCTGTAATGCATATACAGGTGGTTGATGAGCGGTGGATAGGTGGAGGAGGTGTTCGGTCTCACCTCATACTGTTGCTATGGAGGCCAAGCAGGAGTCCTCACCTGTGTGGAGTTCAGCACCCAACAATGACACTGGAAATACACCTCAGGTACAGCCAAACATTGCTCTTTAGTTATATTAGTTATGTGGAACTATTAAATAATGACTTTACTTTAACTTTTTTTTCATCCGAGAATCAATAAAGCATGTATTTCAATTTCAATTCTATTTAATTCACTACCCCGCTCTCTTATACAACAAATGTTTTTAAACTTCTCTATGAAGTATCTTAATTTTAAAGACCATTAAAGGACTGTTTTGCTTAACGCTGGAATACACTACTCGATTTTTTAAATCTGAACCCAATGCTAGGCGTCATAGACTTGCTGAATTGTACAACCTGAATTTCCGGAAATGTTGGGACATTTTTTTTTTTAAATTTGAATAAAATTAAAACTAATAGACTTTCAAATCACATGAGCCAATATTTTATTCACAATAGAACATAGAGAACATAACAAATGTGTAAACGGAGAACTTTTATCCACTAAATGAGCTACATCACAACATCAAATTGCAAAGGCTTTACAAATCTCATCATCTACAGTGCATAACATCATCAAAAAATTCAGAGAAACTGAATTGTTGGATGCCTGTGGTCTTCGGGCCCTCAGACGACACTGCATCACTCATCGGCATGATTCTGTCATTGACATTACTAAATGGGCCCAGGAATACTTCCAGAAACCACTGTCGGTAAACACAATCTGCCGTGCCATCTGCAGATGCCAACTAAAGCTGTATCATGCAAAAAGAAAGCCATATGTGAACATGGTCCAGAAGCACCATCGTGACCTGTGGGTCAAAGCTCATTTAAAATGCACTGTTTCAAAGTGGAAAAGTGTTCTATGGTCAGATGAGTCCGAATTTGACATTCTTGTTGGAAATCACGGACACCATGTCCTCCGAGCTAAAGAGGAGGGAGACCTTCCAGCGTGTTATCAGCGTTCGGTTCAAAAGCCAGCATCTCTGATGGTATGGGGGCGCATAAGTGCATACGGTATGGGCAGCTTGCATGTTTTGGCACTGTGAATGCTGATAGGTGTATATAGAGGTTTTAGAGCAACATATGCTCTCCTCCAGACGATGTCTATTTCAGGGAAGGCCTTGTGTATTTCAGCAGGACAATGCAAAACCACATACTGCCGCTATTACAACAGCATGGCTTCATAGTAGAAGAGTCCGGGTGCTGAATTGGCCTGCCTGCAGTCCAGATCTTTCACCTATAGAGAACATTTGGTGCATCATTAAACAAAAAATACGTCAAAGACGACCACGAACTCTTCAGCAGCTGGAAACCTATATCAGACAAGAATGAGACCAAATTCCAACACCAAAACTCCAGAAACAGAAACAAACTGTTTTGAAAAGAAGAGGAGATGCTACACCATGGTAAACATGCCCCGTCCCAACTATTTTGAGACCTGTAGCAGGCATCAAATTTGACATGAGCTCATTTTGTGCATAAAATTGTCAAATTTCTCAGTTTAAACATTTGTTATCTATGCTCCGTTGTGAATAAAATATTGGCTCGTGTGATTTGAAATTCTTTGTTTTCATTTTATTCAAATTTAAAAAAATATTTCCGGAATTCGGGTTGAAAATAGTTACGTGACATTATGCACTAAACGACTAAAAGATTGTAAATTAGAGTAAAAATCTTAGCAAAATCTGTGTAGTGTACTCCAGCTTTAAAACGGTTGCATTAAAATTAAGCATGCATTACAGGCCATTATGCACTAAACGTCATTGTCATGAATATGTCATGATACGATAATGTGTGCAGGTGCATTTTGAGACCAGTGCGGTGGCTCAGATCGTGTACAGCGGAGAGCAGTCTGACCGCACTCAGCAGCAGGTTGTATATGCTGCAGACGGAAGCTCCTACACCTCCGTTGAGTCTGCTGAACACACACTGGTGTACATACACCCAGCCGATGGAACGCAGGTGAGTTCATCTACACTGTGAAGATGTGTGGATTCGATCCTTGGCACAGCCGAGGATTATAATTCATAATTATTGCTGTAATTTAGAAGATTGATCGATCAATTTCCAATTGCTATTATGTTACTTAATGCTAATGTTAATTGGTTAATGTTAGTTAATGCATTAAAATTGAGCAACACAGAAAATGTGATCATATTCTGTAATGCTACCAAAAGCATGTGGGGAAAAGGCATTAGCATCTCATTAAACGGCAAATATTAATTGCAGAAATAAACGTGTTGCAAAAAAATATATACTACATGACAGTCACAACATTCTTCCCAATATTTTGTTATTATTGCTGAACATGTAATTGACCAGTTTCCTGCAAAGCTGTGCTAATTTCAGTTTTCACTTACCTCACTTTGAGTTTTCTTTCTTCCGAATTTCAACTCCATATTTAATGATTTATTTATTGTGCAAGTAGGTGATGTGTAGTAAGCTGTACAATCACATTATATATTTTGTTATTATTGTAGAATAAACCCCTTCAAGTGCGATGCAAGAACGGTCACTTTGTTGGGTTTATATTGTGGTAATTATTGGCTGATTCCTGCTGATGAATAATCGCAGACACACTGTAACTCAGGTTTACTGCTCTTTTTCGTTGCTATTCAGACGGTGTTTACAGATCAACCCCAAGTGGCCTACATTCAGCAAGATGGCACAACACAACAGGTAGAGAGGCATTCCATAGCATTATTATTTTTTCTTTTTAAATTGATGTTGATCACATTGTCTGTTGCCTCTCAGGTGACTGTGTTGCTACCCAGCGGTCAGAACATGAACACTGCAAATCTGCATGTACTGAGTAATGTAGCTGACGGCCCACAGGCGATTCTGGAACCTGTGACACAGGTGAACCCGCACTGCTAAACATATCCCGCAGGATTTTTTAAATTGATTTGGAATTGTGGAGTCAACCCTCTTTTACCTTGCGTTCCAGGGGGTGTTGATCGTTTTAACCCTTAGACTAAAAAACAACAGTGTAAAAGTAGCCCAATTCTGCAGGAGAACCACTGACTTATTCCAGCAACATAACTGCTTTACGCTACATTAGTGAAATTACAATCCTTATGTCTAGATTTCTTTGCTTACAAGAATTACTTTTATATTTTGGCTAAAAATAGCGATTTCTGTGAAAACAGGTTTGCAAAAGCGCTGTATTACAATATCTAGTATCTTGTAAAATACTCTATTCATCTGTCCACAAAAATGTCGGAAATTATGCAAATGTGACCCTGGATCACAAAACCAGTCATAAGGGTCAGTTTTTCGAAAGCTGAATAAATAAGATTTCCATTGATGTATGGTTTGTTATGATAGGACAATATTTGGCCGAGATACAACTATTTGAAAATCTGGAATCTGAGGGTGCAAAAAAATCGAAATATTGAGAAAATCGCCTTTCAAGTTGTCCAAATTAATTTCTTAGCAATGCATATTACTAATCAAAAATTAAGTTTTGATATATTTACAGTAGGAAATGTATAAAATATCTTCATGGAACATGATCTTCACTTAATGCCCTAATGATTTTTGGCATTAAAGAAAAATCAATAATTTTGACCCATACAGTGTATTTTTGGCTATTGCTACAAATATACCCCAGCAGCTTAAGACTGGTTTTGTGGTCCAGGGTCACAAATGTGAAAACACAGTGTAACTGGCACAGTGGTTCATGATTCCCAAATGGACATTAAATTCACACATGAAGACAGTTTGTTTCGGTGTGAACTGACTCGTGAGCTGCTCGCATGAACACAGTGCTGTGCTGCACTTAGTTTGTTTGACAGACACTTTGATCTTTTATTTTATTCTGAGAAGTGAGGTGTTCACCTGAAAGGCTTCTTAATATTGTCCTACCATAGGCATGAGACTACAGTGTATTAAAGGGGTCATCGGATGCAAAATTCACTTTACAAGTTGTTTGAACATAAATGTGTGTTGGAAGTGTGTGTACACATCCACCCTATAATGATAAAAATTATCCACCCAGTGGTTTTTAAAAATCCTCTTTCTCAAATCAAGCTGTTCTGAGATTCCTGTCAGAATGACGTAGCTCTGCACAGGCCACTCCCACGATTGTTGATTGACAAGGCCATCTTACCTTAGACCCGCCCTGAGTGAGCTGTCATCAGTCAGCCATTGTGTTGACTCCGATGCTGGGGAAGACAAGATGTCTCCAACTAAGTGATTGAGGTGTTTTGTTGTTGGATGTAATGAATATAGCAGTCATCATTTACTCCCGACATCTGAGCTGCTGAAGACGCAGAGGATTAACGTTACTTTCGTTTTGAAGAGAATGCACCGATCCCTGATCTGCTTAAATGCGTCTATGTTCACGCGAATCATTCGTGATCCAGCTTCACTTACAGCAGAAGTGAGTATAAGGTTTTTTTTTTTTTTTATGAATCCTTGCCTTTCCAAATTATGTGCTAGTTAGCCAGTTTCGCGGCTGAAGTTTACAGTCTGCTCGTCACTCCACGGAAGAGAGGGGCGGGGTCAGCAGAGCTCATTAGCATTTAAAGCAACATGGACTACAAAAGAGCTTGCTGAAAACAGAGCTGATTTTGACAGGGTAAAAAATATATTTTTTACACTACCATTGAGAATTTTTAAACACAGACTTTTCATTAAGACCCTAAAGAATCATATCAACTTGTGTAAAATGGGCATCCGATGACCCCTTTAAAATAAAGCATCATTTGCATTAGTGAAGCAAGATCCAAGACCTCCTCTTGATTATAAACTGATTATTTTCCCAACAGAGCCAACTTGCTGTGACTAATGCAGCTCTCCCCAACATGCCGGAGGCCTCATCGAGTCCCCTAGGGGCCACCGATTCCACTGTGGATTCAGAGGATGAGGAAGAAGACAATGATAGCGACGATTCTGAAATGGATGACTGGGAACCCAGGACACCCCAGCCGTTCACCCCTCAGAACCTCTGTGAGTAGACATTTAACACTTAAGACTGTGTGGTGAAAGGAAATCCGTTTTAATTCTCTTGTAAAATGGAAGTCACTTTTGAATGTGATCATGTGTTGTTATTTCTATGTGTAGGGTGTGAAGACTGTAATAATGCTAATCCTGGAGCATGTATAAAACACGGCCCTCTGCACCCCATCCTCAGCCGCCCTGTGATGTCCAAGGCTCGGGCCAGTCTTCCTCTTGTCCTGTATATCGACCGCTTCCTGGGCGGAGTCTTTACCAAGAGGCGTATCCCCAAACGCACACAGTTCGGTCCTATAGAGGGGCCGCTGGTGCGACAGAGCGAACTGCAGGACACGCACTTCCACCTGAAAGTACGACAAACCTGTAAACACCTACTATTTTATTCTAGATAGTTTTCTAATATTGCATTTAAAATTTTCACATCCTGCTGCTTCTGTGTTAGTTATACATGCTAGACCCTGAAAAGGAAGGCGAGAGGGCAGAGGACCTCTGGTTTGACCTGACCGATGAAGAGCGATGTAACTGGATGATGTTTGTTCGCCCGGCCCAGAATCACCTGGAGCAGAACCTGGTGGCTTATCAATACGGGTCGGACATTTTTTACACCACCATTAAGAACATTCAGCCCAAACAGGAGCTTAAGGTGCGCTTAAAGGAACAGTTTCTCATCTGTATCAAACAAATGACTGGGCTATATTGCTAAACATTTTATTATTATTATTGGTTTTAATGCAATGGAATGCTACCATTTTTAATTATTCATTGAAGATATTATTCAGGGATGTGATTTTTCCATATTTTCCGACGTCTGAGGGAGGATCCATGTGATTTGCGTAGATCCGAGAGTTAGTTGGTTACTGCATGATGATTGAAATCGCGCAAATGGCCAAATAAACTGCAAATAGATTGTTTTCTAAAACATGGACAGAATTGTCCTGAGAGCGCTGCACGAGCTTGTCTGCAGGACAGTTCAAAGTGTTCAAATGATTCAAAGCCAAACACGAGTAGAATCAGCGCTGAAGCGTGTTTCTTGACCCGGTGACTTTTTAATGAATGGCGGTGAGAATTTGAGATTGCTAGCGCTGTCATTAAATTTGCAATGGTTGTGATGTAATTATATAATTGGCTGTAGTCTGATGCACTACATGTCTGCTGTTACAGTACTGTTTTTAGTTTCAGCTGCGCTTGGTTTGAGCCGCTTTCATTTGCATTTGGGAATGCGACATTCATCATTAGAAACGTTTATAAATCTGTTGTTGTTTACAAAGAGAAGCTTCAGTGTGTCATAATCCTTCAGAAATCATTCTAATATGCTAATTTGCTGCTCAAGAAACATTTTTCTCAATGTTAAAAACAGTTTTCTGCTTAATATTTTTGTGGAAACAATACATTCTGTCTCTTATTAAAAAAAGAGACCGAAATGAATCATTTTATTCATCATGCATGAAAGTGATAAAAAGTGAGTGAAGACATTTAAAATGATTTCAATTTAATAAATGCATTATAAATTTAATTAATATATTTGATAAATGCAAATGAATGCCGTTCATTAAACTTTATATTTTTCAAAAAATCCAGAAAAATAGTGTATCACTATTTCCACAAAATATGAAGAAGCTAAATGTTCAACATTGATAATAATCGGAAATGTTTCGAGAGTCTAATAAATTGTTATGATTTCTAAAAGACCATCTGACACTGAAAACTGGAGCAATAATGAAGGAAATCAACCTTGCGTCACAGGAATAACATTACATTTTATAATGTATTAAAATGTAAAAAAAAAATTTTTTTTATTTTTTTTATTTTTTTTTAATTTTATTTTGATCAAATAAATTCAGCCTTGATGAGAAGATCATAATCATTTCAAAATCATTAATAATTGTAATGTTTCCAAACTTTTGACAGGTACTTTAATAATAATAACAATTCTATATACTTTACTATAATATATTATAGTACTTTATTATAATATATTATATTAAATTGTTATCATGATTATTAAATGCTGCTTTTTATTTTTTACAGGACAATAGTATGTATTACAATATAAGATATATATTTTAATGTGCTAAAATATATATTTTTAAAAATAAGTACTGGGGGCAAGGTCAGATTTTCCTTCTTTTTGTCTCTAGCTGATCACATGCCTGACTATTGTAGTTTCTCTTAATATTTAGAATTATATTTTATTTTTTAGACATTTTGTTTTGTCATTTTTATCATAATTTGTTTAAATATGTAGGTTTTGTTCAGTTAAAAAAATATTTTAATACTTAAAACTAAACTTAGAAGGGTTGCTTTTGCAACTAGCTGAAATAAAGTAAATTTGAATAAGTATTAATCTTTTTATTTTATACTTCAAGTAAAGAAATTCACACGCAGTCTTATATTCCAGGTGTGGTACGCTGCATCATATGCAGAGTTTGTCAACCAGAAAGTTCATGATGTCACAGATGAAGAGAGAAAAGGTAAATTATCATTGTCTCTTCTGAAATTAGTAACTGCTGGAAGTGTTGTAATTGATGGTGATTCATTCACAGCCACAGGCATGACAAACGATATATTTACTAAGGATGTAACCGTTAACTTTCTCAGAGCTCCGTTCATTTTGCGATTTATTTGGGGTTTCGGTACAATAAAATGTATGGTGTTGTCTGCACCGTGTCCCAAAAAAGGTTTATAATATAAATGTTAAAATACAAACTTTTATCATCATCATCATAACTTTTTACTAACTGAAATTAATGCACATAAATACATTTAATTATATTTACATAATATCATATCCATTGAGAAGAATATAAGAATAATTAAAGCTTCTAATCACATCAATGAGGCTGATTGCACAAAGCTTAAAACCATAAATGTTCATAATATATTTATTCATTTATATAACAATAGCAGTCATGAATTTAAACAAATCACACTAAATGCTTATAATCTCCTTTAACTATATAACTTCCGATTTATTTATTTTACTGAGAGCTGTACATCTGACCAATGATATTATCCTGGTAATATTTTAAATCTTGTGGTTCCTGGATCAGTTTTACGTGAGCAGGAGAAGAACTGGCCGTGCTATGAGTGTAACAGACGCTTCATGAGCTCAGAGCAGCTTCAGCAGCACTTAAACATGCACGACGACAAGCTGAACCTCATCCAAAGGTTTGAATGCACATCAATGACTTGATTTCTCCGATGTTCATGATTGGATTCCTGACAGTGAGTCCATTGCAGAATCTGACTAATATTCTTCTCTTCCAGACCAAAGGGCCGTGGCCGAGGACGGGGCAGGAAACGATTCGGTGCTGCAAGGCGACCGGGACGACGTACGAAATTCATCTGCCCACAGAATCCTGTTGAGAGTGCCGACAAGACACAGGTACTGTGGACCTAATTTACTCATCAGGTCATTTCAAACCATAAGATTTTCATCCATCTTGGAAACACAAATGGATTTTTAATGAAACCTGAGAGATTTCTGTCCCTCCACTGAAGGTCCATTCACCCAAAAATGTGATGCCTCAAAAAGTTTATAAAGACATTGTAAAAGTAATCCATATGAATGGAACAGTTTAAGAAGTTTTCTGAATAGGCAAAATTGCATTATAAGATGAACAGATTTAATTTAGGCTTTGATTCACATATAAACATTGATTAAAAATTGTGAAGTTTTTGTTGAAATTGACTGTGCTAAATTTTTGCCTGCCATAGGAGCTTTTAGCATCTGTAGATAAACTACCATTTGAGGAGCGGACGGACGGAGCTCTTAATGGGCTGAAGGTGGTGGAGATGACAGCCGTATCGATGGAGACCGAGACCGAAGAAGGGCTTGATACCCCAGCAACCCCAACCGAGGCGCTGCAAGAGGAGGGGGATTCGGTCACCCCACCTCCGGCCACAGAAGTCCCGGGGTCTGCCAAAGAAGACCTGTCTCATACAAGTCCCGAAGACCCCCACCTCACACCGCATGACATGAGGAGGGCGAGAAGGATTAGGGTAAGATACGCCCGTCATGAGTGACCCACAATCTCAGATCTCTGCATTGTAGTGTTGAGTAGGTTAGAGTTCTTTAACAGTAGCGTGTGTGTGGGTGTGTGTCTTTCTCTTTTGTTGCGTGCTGCACGTTCAGATGGACTTGCAGGTAGGTCTAATGTGGGCCAGAGTGGAGTCAGAGGAAACTTCCTCCTCCAGTTAATAGTGTTGTGATGTCACGCTACACTGACAGTCTATGACTCCCTACATCCCCATTACATCTGTCTGTATCAGTTCAGTCCTCGAGCTTCATCAACCAGAAAAGTTTTAGGACAGCTGCTCCAAAAATGAACATTCATTAAATTGTAGTCACCCTGTTTGACCAAAAGTAGATGTTTAGGGTTTCATGGGTGCCCTTTTCTATTATAATGAAATTGAATGGGAAAGGATGCTAGGCCTTGTTTGTCAGTATTGATTTTGATATTCATGTCGATGAACTGATATCAATTATTAAATCCCAAGAATCAGTGATTGAGTATATACTGTTTTCTGTTGATGCATGAACAAAACATTGCTTAATTTTATTTGTAGCATGCCTTCCGTGCAATAATCGCAATAAGTTTTGTGCTTTATGACTTTTAATATGAAAGTCTCAGTTTTATCATGAAATTCTTTCGAAGCAGCATTTTTATTTTGATGGTGCGTTGGACTATTATTTTGACGCCGCTGGGAACGGCAGTGTCTGAGCACGCAGTGCTCACATTCTCTCTCGTTCGCTGTCATCCTTCAGTTCTGTCTAATATAGATAGAAGTCTGTCTAATAATCAGATCGAACTGTTAAACAAAGGAATTATAATACTTTTTGTATACTTTTTAACGATTGCTTTTATATTATTAGTAATAGAAAGGCATTAAGGCAAACAGAAACGGCTTTCTTGTTTGCCATCAGCATTTAGCAAATACGCATTTACATCATTTAAATAAATCTGACAAACCTTGCAAACGTAGTCAAATCCAGTCGTGAGCTCTTGTGAAGTGTGCATTTGTATCCTGCATGATTGCGTGTTTCTCTGTGTGACGGTCGGTCTGTGCGAATTGAATGCTTTAAACTCGTGATTTCAAATTATGCTGCGCTTTATGCTTTTACCCACTGCCATATTCATGTAATTTTCACTGTGTGCTGTATAGAAAATGAGTGTTACCTTGGCTTTCTTTGAAAAAATACGATTCCCAATGCACACAAACTTCCCAGAATAATGAGTGCCCGGTTGGTTACAGTGTTTACTTTTTAATGATATTTGGAAAGATATGAAGGAGAATAAATGACAGAATGTTCATTTTTGTATGAACTAGCTACAACTGAAATCCTGTTTGTGTTCGGCATGCAAATAAAACGGCTTGTTTCAGCCTCCACTTCTGTAACATAAAGCCCATACGAGTGCATTGTGTCATTGCTCACAAATCATGTGAATTCAGTGTAATCTAAGTGATTCCTCATCATCCTGCTTGGATTGTTCACCTGGTCGTCTTCTCATTTCAAAAGTGCCCATTCCTCCATGCTTTCTCTCTTCCCTTACCCAGAATGCCGCTCTCCAGCATCTATTCATCCGTAAGTCCTTTCGACCCTTTAAATGTTCTCAGTGCGGGAAAGCCTTTCGGGATAAAGACAAGTTGGACCAGCACATGCGGTACCACGGGCGGGACGGCTACCGTCACATGTGCCATCAGTGCGGCAAGGGCTTCCTGACGAACGCTGCGCTCGAGGATCACCTGCAGTTGCACTCTGATCAGCGCACCTACTCCTGCCTCTTCTGTGCCGAGTCCTATGACAGATTGGACCTGCTCAAAGAGCATGTGGGGGTTCACCTGGTCAACGGCTGCTTTTCCTGTCCTTCCTGCAAGAAAACCTTCACAGACTTCATACAGGTGTGATGTGCTAACAAACAGATGTACAGAATCACAAAACTGATTCTAAATAGTTCACATAAAAATGAAAATCGACTTTGTCTAGGAGTTTGTTTCTTCATCGGAAAAGATTTAGAAATTTAGCATTACATTACTTGCTTACTAATGGATCCTCTGCAGTGAATGGGTGCCGTCAGAATGAGAGTCCAAGCATCGTTTTTGGGCGCCCATAATCCATAATGCTTACTCCAATAATAATAAAAAAAAAAAAAGAAAAACATCCCATGTTGTCCTCTCACATCAAAATCCACCAATATATGTATATACAGTCAAACCAAAAATTATTCAGATGCCAGATATAATTTTTTATATATTTTTTACTAGTGGGTGCAAGACACTATAGTTCATTTATGTAAGTGAGGATCGCAAAATTAAGTAAACTGTTACACATTAAACCCAAAAATTGTTCAAACAGTGCACTACCGGTAAAATTGATAACAATTTGGGACTATTCCAAATGCACAGCTTTTCGTAAAATGTTAATTTATGGCCTGGAGTGGTTTGGATTACTTGTGGATTATTGTGATGTTTTTAGCAGATGTTTTGGACTCTCATTCTGACGGCACCCATTCACTGCAGAGGATCCATTGTGAGCAAGTGATGTAAAGCTAAATACATAAAAACTAAATATGACTGTTTTTAGTGAAATAAACTTTTGATAACAAGTGGATTTGCAAGGAAAAAAAGGAAATCAAAAGTGATACGACCTTTTTAATATCTGGTTACATGGCAGTATTCTTGTGATTTTACCAATCATGCATCTGTGTTGTGCAGGTTAAGAAACATGTGAGAAGTTTCCACTCAGAGAAGATCTTCCAGTGTACAGAGTGTGATAAAGCCTTCTGCAGGCCTGATAAACTACGCCTCCACATGCTTCGCCACTCTGACCGCAAGGACTTCCTGTGCTCCACCTGTGGAAAACAGTTTAAGGTGATTCACATATGCCCAGATATTTGTGTATACACAAATAAATGCAGTACATTGTGATGTTTATCCATTTTTAAGATTTTGAACCTAAACACATTTGTTGCATTTAAAGTTAAGACATGAAACCTACCTTTAGAATGTGTCTGTGTGTTTAATAACTTCTCGTTCATTTTGTCGTGTGTTGTTTCTCCTTTGTTGGCCAGAGGAAGGATAAACTACGGGAGCACATGCAGAGGATGCACAACCCAGAACGCGAGGCCAAAAAGGCGGACCGCATCCACCGCACCAAAGCTTTGAAACAGAAGGAGCCCACCACTGACTTTGAGAGCTTCATGTTTAAGTGCAGACTCTGTATGATGGGCTTCAGGAGACGAGGGATGCTGGTATTTAAATTGGTTTATCTTAAGTTTGTCTATTACTTTTTTTGCCGTTTCTTAGGTTTTCTAAACTTGGTGTTTTTGAAATCATAGGCCGCTTGTGACACCTTTCTTACTGTACTGTCCACAGGTGAATCACCTTTCTAAACGACATCCTGAGATGCGATTGGAGGAGGTTCCTGAGCTGACGCTGCCCATCATTAAACCCAACAGAGATTACTTCTGCCAGTACTGTGATAAGGTCTGGACTCTCTCAGCATGAATGTTCTACTGGGGTTGTTCATGATAGCTGTGAGCTCTGCCAATTCTGTCTTACCACCTTCTATGGATCTGCACATTTTAACACCCCTCTGGTCTTCACTTTGGCTGCAGTTACTGCTGACTCATAGAAAGACAATAGCAGTGTGTACTAGAGCCAAGAGACTTGAGCCTCCTCTGAAAATAGTTTCCACTTGGCTCTTCCTGCATAGTGTATTCATGTCAACAAGTTCTCTCTTAAAGTTGATCTTGAAAAATACATTTTAAGGCAAACTTCTTTTATGAAAAATTAACCGTATAGGGTTCCTATAGTAATGGAAAACTTGAAAATTTCAGTTGATTCTTGTGTTTATACACTGTTCAAAAGTTTGAGATCAGTAAGATTTGTAATGTATTTTAAAGAAGTCTCTTATGCTCATAAAGGCTGCATTTATTTGATCAAAAATACAGAAAATTTTACAGTAATATTGTGAAATGCAGTTTTCTGTTTTAATAAACTTAAAAATAAAATGTATTCCTGTGATGAAAAGTGAATTTTCCTCAGCCATTACACCAGTCTTCAGTGTCACATGATCCTTCAGAGATCAAATATGCTGATATATGATCAATGTTGGAAATTTATTTTTTATTTTTTTGTTTTGGAACCTATGTATACTTTTTAGTATATACTTTTATATGCTTTTTTTTTCAGGATTTTTTATGAATAAGTTAAAGAACAATTGAAAATAGAAAAAATATACACTACTGTTAAAAAATTTGGGGCCGGTAATTATTTTTATTATTTTTTATTTTTTTAAAGAAATTAATACTTTTATTCAGCAAGGATGTTTTGAATTGACTTAAAAATCTTTTTGAACAATATAACTCCTAATTTATTTTAAATAAATGTTCCTAATTAACAATAAAAATCTTACTGATCCCAAATTTTGAACAGCACACACATTTATATTTATATAATACAATTAAAAACAACTGAAGAAGTCATGAAAGTTCATCCCTGAAAGTAGTAATTGTATTTATTAATTATGTTATGTTATTATTTTATCTCCACCCTTTTCCTTTTACCTGTTCAGGTGTATAAAAGTGCCAGTAAGAGGAAGGCCCACATTTTGAAGAACCACCCCGGTGCAGAATTGCCCCCCAGCATCCGGAAGCTGCGTCCGGCTGGGCCGGGAGAGCCTGACCCCATGCTGAGCACACACACACAGCTGACCGGCACCATCGCTACTGCACCGGTGTGCTGCCCGCACTGTGCTAAACAGTACAGCAGCAAGGTACTGTACAGCCATTAATGACGTAGTATGTGTTAATCTGTATGGATTTATGTGTCCTAATATATGTCTTATCTTTGTTTTTAGACAAAGATGGTGCAGCACATCCGTAAGAAGCATCCGGAGTATCAGTACAACAGCAGCAGCATCAGCATCCAGGCACCTCTGGCCACTACCGTCATCAGCAGCACTCCTGCTGTCATCACAACAGACGGCACTACTGCAGAGGCCGTGGTGGTGAGCAGATACACTCGCCCAAACACTTCAAAACGACAACATAAAATCAAATTATACCCAATTTACCTTCTATACAAATGTCTCGGGTCTCAGTGGGCTCATTGGACAATGTTGTTCTAAAGAAAATGTTTTTGCCTGAATGCTTTTATTTTAGTGTTGTCCGTAAAGTGTTACTGGTTAGATGGTAAATGAAGTGTCACATCAGGTAACATCCCAATATTCATCAGTTTCTGTATTCCTCCTAGACGACCGATCTGTTGACCCAGGCCATGACGGAGCTGTCCCAGACCCTGACCACAGACTACCGCGCAGCACAAGGAGATTTCCAGAGGATCCAGTACATCCCAGTGTCTCAGGCAGGAGGAGGCCTGTCACAGCCACAGCACATACAGCTGCAGGTGGTGCAGGTGGCCCCGGTATGGACACACTCGCTTCTTTACTCTTTATTACTTTCAGCTTTTTTTTTTTTTTTTCTTGTTTAATTTTCTGTTCTGTTTTTTTTTTTTATTATTCTTTATTTTTTTATTATTTAGACTTTATCTTTTATTTTATTTTTTATTTTTTTGGAATAACTCAAATTGAAATAATTCAGATTTCTTAATATTTTTGTCGCTTATGCTCATCAAGGCTGCATTCATTTGATCAAAAATACAGTAAACACGGTAATATTGTGAAATATTATTACAACTTAAAACAACTGTTTTCTATATATTTTGAAATGTAATTTATTCCTGTGATGGCAACGCAGAATTTCACATGAATGTCACGTGATTTTTCGGATATCATTCTAATATGCTGATTTGGCGCTCAAGCAACATTTCTACTTATCACTGTTGATTATGATAATAATGATAAACACTTTTATTCGTTATGGATGCATTAAATTGATCAAAAGTGACAGTAAAGACATTTATAATGTTACAATTTTTCTGTTTCAAATAAATGCTGGAAAAAAAGTTTCAAAAACTTTTGACCGGTAGTGTGTGCATATATAGTACATACACATACATTGTTCTCTGCTTCTATTTTGCATACTTGTGTACATAAGCAGTTTATGCATAGTGCTTTTCTATCTTATGGTGAGTTTTAGACTGATTTGATGAGTGAGTGTTGTCTGTTTGTCCCTGCAGGTGTCCTCTCCTCACTCTCAGCACTCTACAGTAGATGTGAGTCAGTTACACGACCCTCACAGTTACAGTCAGCACTCTATTCAGGTTCAGCACATCCAGGTGGCTGAGTCCACGGGGACAGTGCAGGCCAATGCACAGGTGAGCAGCTGACTTTTACAGGATATGCATGCTGTGTAGGGCTGCACAGTATTTTGATATCATATCACAATATAGCTTAGTGTAATTATTGAATAGTTAAATACTAAAACAGTTAAAAAAAATAAAAAGGTTCAAAAATGGTAAAAAAAAAGTCTTAATTTTGCTCAAAAGTCCTGCATGTTTTCATATTGCAATACATTTTGCAAAAAAACTGCAACAAATTTTAAGCATATTCACACCAAGACCAATTTTTTTGGTCCACAAAAAATAATTTTGGTTGGGGGGAAAAAAGTTATACTTTTGTGTAGTTTAGTGGCATCTGTCTTATCATCACTACCCCTTTTAACACTTTCTATCATCCAATCAGGTTTCAGCTCAGGCTCTAAGTCCCTCCTCTCAGCAAGCGGCTCAAGAGCTTAGTACCACCCAGCTGACGCCTGTGACCCTCTCTCAGGGCCAGACTTTACAGACATCCACCAATCAGACGCAAGGTGCTGCACAGCATGCGTACCTACCCAGCAACTGGAACTACAGGAGTTATCGTAAGCATCTTCAGCAAAAGCTTCTGTTAATAGATATTTATTGCTATATTAACCTGTACAGAAAACGTAATGGCAGCATTGTGTTTTGCTCCTGTAAGCATCTGAGATCCAGATGATGGCTCTTCCTCATACTCAGTATGTGATCGCAGAGGCCAGCACCCCCGTCACTGCTGCAGTCAACAGCAGTCAGGTCAAAACGGTGAGTGGAAGAACTGGCTTCCACATAAGTTCCAGTGTTTCTGTTTTCGTGCTGTAATGTAATTATGTTTTGGTTTCTCGTGCATTGCAGACACATTATGTGATCTCAGAAGGACAGACGGAGCTGGATGGTAAGCAGGTGAACGTCCCGTCCACCGCAGCGCAGGTTCACCCCGACCCAATGGAGCAGCCGGCCGTCAGTCAGCAGACCACCACGCAGTACATCATCACCACCACCACCAACGGGACAGGGGCCAGTGAAGTTCACATCACCAAACCCTGACCCTCAATGACGTGAAGAAACTGATTCGTCGTCTTCAGCTGCAGAGTTACTTTAAATGAACAGATTTCTGATTTATTTTCTTGGAAGAGTTAAAAAGATGAACTGAAATAGTGAAGATGTTTTGTATGAAATAGTAAGAACACTGGAGTGGTTAACTATGTTTCTCTAGACACCCAAAAAGACCTAATTGTGTATGTTTTCAGGAACTATCATGACTTTTAACCTGTGCCATCCTGTCTTTTATCTTCATTTTGTTCTATTTTTTTTCCCTGTTTATTTTTTTTTTATTCAGTAAAGTATTGAAAGATTCTGCATTTTCAAACTTGAGTAAGACTGATGAGAGACCTTTAAAAGGATTTCTTTTTTATTATAATTTCTTTGTTTCCCCACAATAAAAGGGGTCAAGCGCTGTGTATCCTCACTTTTACTGGCTTTTGTTTGAATATATTTGGTAATCTTCAAGTAAAATTTGGCACAGCCACAAATCCTGTAAAAATACTGCCTTGATGAGCAGGCGGATCTTTATAAAAGATCACATTTTACCCCAAAATCCAAAGAAAGAATTAAAATTTGCACAGAGAATGTGAAGCTTTGTGACTTAATTTTTGTGACTATTTAGCGTTACAATTACATTTTGCTTCATTGTCATGAACATGTCATGACATGTCATGATTCCTAAAAAAAAAAATACTTAAGTTTCTAACACGAAAATTAATGTATTTTTTTTATGGTTTTGGAGTGGAATATGACCTTGACATTTCATTTCGAGAACCTGGCATCAATCTCAAAACTGCATTATTTTGATAAAGCATAACTTCCCAGATCAGATCGTCCATTGCCAAATCAGCTCCCTTGCAAATGAAAGCAAACCCCAAATTAATGCTTTTACTTAATATATTTTACTATAAAATATTAAAATATGGTCCACTGAAGGAGTCACCAGCCAGAATGAGGTTCAGATGAAGGTTGAACCCTTCATACCCCACAAAAATCCTTCTCAAAATGTCTCAAGTTATCGGAGTCCTCTTATTATTCTATGTATTATCTGTTAAAATGACTGGAAGAACTGTAACAGAAAATGTATATCATGTAACTTGTGTTTATGGACATACTAGTATTTATTTGGGTTTTGCACATCCATCAGTGGAGCACTGCTGCAACTTTATAACCCGAGAAAGGGAAATATATCCAGCATACACTATTTATACTGAGACAAACTTGTACAATGTAAAAAAAAAAAATATCTGTACTATGATAAGTATTGTAATTATTAACGGTTTATGTACAGTAATGCGCCTCAGTGTCTCTGGGTTGGTGTCTCCTGTTGTTCCTAGTGATGGGAAATAAACGTCCTTTTGTACACGTCATGTTTTTATTTTCTGTCAGTCCTCAAATCCCTCATCTTGGCTTTTTTTTGTTTGACTGCCTTTTTTTTAAAATAAATATTCTGGAATAAATACAAAACTAAGATCTATCAGTATAATTTCAACTATAATGTAATCTTTTGACTCAATATCACACCCATTTAAACCCAGTAACAGAAAACTCCTGCACAATCCAATGGCGCTTTAGCCCTCCAGAAGGGGCGGAGTCAACTTCTATATAAGGCGGCTCACAGTACCATTTCATCAGAATCATTTTGAAGTGCCAGTTATTGATTCACGTGCAGTTTATAGCACAGCCAGTGACACAACGCTCATTTCCTTATTTCAAGGAACTAAGGTTACGTCAGTAACTGGAGCGTTCCCTTTCATTCTCTCACGTTGTGTATGGGGAATGCATTAAATCACACTGTGCTATAAGCAGATACAGAATGACCCGCTCTGCGAGCCCAGTCTCAGAACACTTAAGTATGGACCCCTAAAGAACATGAGCTAACTAAGCCCCAAGCACAGCTGAGGGCTATCCACATAACCATTTCCACCCTTAGGGAGAAATAGGCAGGAGGGTACGCCCAGGAGGGGACGATTCCTCTGGTGGAGTGGGCCCTCACACCTATAGGGCATTGTAAGCTTTCTGAGATATAAGCCAAGTCTATGGTGTAGACTATCCAGTGAGAAAGCCTCTGCTTTGTAAATGGCAGCCCATTAGAGAAACCTCCAAAGCAAACAAAAAGTTGCTCTGACTGAACATATTATACATATGTGTATATATATATATATATGTATGTGTGTGTGTGTGTGTGTATATGTATATACTGTATGTGTGTTCACAACTGTACGCCTGGCTGAAACAGGCGAGAAGTTGTCCAGGGGGCCACAGCCTTGATACACCGGTGGTTTACTCTGATGTAAAACCAGCCCAGGTGCTAACCATGGGACGGGACTCAGGCTTTGAGCCAATATTGGAGAGGCCGCAAGTGAAGCCGCCATGAGGCTCAGCAACCACTGAAAAAATGTGATGGAACGGGAAGTTGCCAGTTGCTGAATAGTCCGTTCTGGCATAATCCAAGCCTGCAGCTGGGCAGAGTCTATGATTGTACCCAGAAAGACCATTCGCTGTCTGGGTGACAAATGACTCTTCTGAAGGCTGATCTACCACCCGAGTCGCTCTAAGTGGCTGAGTAACAGCGCTCTGTGAGCGACTAATAACTCCCATTCTGATCTGGCTACTACCAGCCAGTTGTCAAGGTATTTCAATATGCAAATTCCCATCTGCCTCAGAGGAGAAAGATTCGCATCTATTCACTTAGGCATGTAAAAGTGTGAGGGGCTAGAGACAGTCCAAGCGGTAGGACAGCATACTGATAGGCCACTCCCTCGAATGTGAATCTCAAGAACGGTCTGTGATGAGGGGCTATGTGGATATGAAAATAAGCATCTTTCAGATCCACCATCAGAAACCAGTCCTTGGGACAAATGTGAGCGAGGATTGTTGAGGATTGACATCTTGAACGGGATCTTGTCTTTGAGGAAGTTCCGGCCGAGGCGAGAACTGATCCCCTCCTCTTCCTCTCTGCTGGATCAGGACGGCTTCAGGGGCTCAGGGTTCAATGCTACTCGAGGGCGGGGACCTTGGTGCTTTGGGAATGGAAACCGCTTTGCCGTCCAGGGGTGCTACTGATGCCCAGGCTCAGTTTTTGGCTGGGGCTGAGGCGGCGCTGGCTTTGCAGGGGCTTTCTTGCGACTGCCAGTCGCTGGAATTGGAGCACTTGGGGAGGAAGTGACGCAGTGCATGCAACATCTTCTGAGCCTCAGAGAATCGCTCCACAAACTCATCCATGGCAGGGCCAAAAAGACCCTTAGGAGAGAAAAGAAATGGGAGAGCAGAATGGAGAGGGCTGCCTTCCTTAAAGAAGGTAATCCATGAGCAGAGACAGGCAGCACTCATGTTCTCGCAGTGAGAACACGAGCTCTCAACAGGCTCTGCATGGGTGCTGCCCAGGCAGGCAGCGAACTCGCTGTGCCAATCCATCTTGTGCAGAGCCACACTCGCTGCAAAATTTGTAACAATGCATGCTGGAAATTTTTATACAGTGCTGGATGGCCGCAGAAGAAAGCTGTCTTCTGCCAGGGGCTCTTCGACGGTGCCGGCAGGCAGAGCTGATGTTCTTCTTCATCTTCTTCGTCTTTGGCTTCGGCTTCAGCTTCTTCTTGCTTCTTCAGTCAGTGAAGAGATGATCCTCATTGCTGAAGGAGAAGATTCTGATGAAATGGCGCTACAAGCCGACTTATGTGGAGGTTGGCTCCGCCCCTTTTGGTGGGCTATAAAGGTCCATTGGTTTGTGCAGCTACACAAACGTGAACAAATCAGGCTTCAGTAAAACAGGAGTTTTCCACATACACATAGTGAGAGAACGTTTGAAATGGAACTAATAATATGCACTGTTACAGTGTAAACATTCAGAACAGTTTTGTCCCGTTTTGTCCTTCTTGAGTGCATTTTTTTAATTTTAAGTTGCTGTATATTTTAAATGACACACTGTGTGAGCTGTTGTGTGAATGTAATGTGTATGTATTTGAGGAGGGAGTGGTGCAGCTGGGCACAGGTGAGTCGGGCAGTGCCTGACTTCCCTCGCCATACTGCATTCCGCACATACTCTTCTTACAAACCAACAAGGAAAACAATAAAGATTAGTGTTTGATGAATTAAACCTGCTGGACCGACTGGTGTAACTAGAAAATCCAGTATTCAGTCTCCACAGCATGGGCTGAGGAACCCAAACACATCCAGCAAGACGTTCATGAGGATACATGCCTCAGCTGAGCGCGGGACATGTGTGGAGCTGCTGGGAGCAGAGCGGGACTCAGGGCCGAGGAGGAGGGGATGGAGCAGTGGAGGAGAAACAGATGATCAGACGAGAGCTGGAGGAGAGAGCTGGGCGAGAGTGGAGATGGATGAGGTGGGTGTTTGGAGTGCTGAGAGTGGGTTAACCCTTGTGAAAAATAGTGTACTTAATTGTGTTGAATGTGCACTTGTAGTGTTCTTCAAATCTTAAAGGTATTTTTAAGTGTGCTTACAGATAACATAATAATACTGAATTCAAGGACAAATTAGGTGAACTTAAAGAGAGCAGTACACTTTTAAGATGAGCATTTTGTAAAAATGTCAGATGAAAGGTTTTACTCTAAAGTACATTGTTTTAATATTTTGTTGTGCTTTGTAAGGACATGTATTTTGATGTGTTGTCTAACATACTAAAGCATATGTGAAGTACTGAGGTATGTGTTTGATATGAATGTATTTGAAATGTTTTACAACATCAGCACTGTAAATGTGTAATTACAAATATTTCTAAATACATGACATACAAGTTTCATTTACATTTTAATTTATCATAAAGTTGTCAGCATATTCTGCAGTAAAGTACATATTTCAAAGACAGTAGAGGTAATTATAAAATTATATATGAACACAGCTAGGAACATTCTCAGAACTTTGGCTAGCACTCTGACAAGGTTCTTTCAAAGTTATAAACAATCATTGTTCCATTAACATTAATAGTTACTGTTTCTGAGTTATATGGTTTGTAAATAATCTTCTCAAAATGTTATGAAATTTTTTTTCTGGAATGTTTTATTTGGACATCCATCTAATGCACTTTACTATTTAAGACTTGTTTCAGAACATGTTCTCATAATGTTTGCAAAATGATCAAATGAAATGTTTTCTCTAATGTTCATAACCAAGTTTAGCCAACTTTGTCAATATTGTTATGTTATCTCTGTTTATTTTATTGTCAGACTGCACTGGAGAAACTGGCCGAGATGGAGTCCGTGTCTGGCTCTGATGTGCTTGGTTCTTCTGGAGGAGTCTCCTCTGCACCCCTCTGTCGGTCTGACTGAAGCCGCGGGTCGACTGCTCCTCGCTGGGCTGCTGTGTGCTGCCATGGGTCTCTGTGCTTTAGCTGTCCAGTTCCTGCTCTGTAATGATCAGAAAGTTAAGCAGGTCTGTCTACTACTGAATTCATTTTTCATAAATCTAGATGAATTTAAAATGTGCTTTCAAATATGCGTTAGAACAATAGTGTTTTTAGTTTTGCATCCTCTGCCAGCTTGTCAGTGTCGACTAATGACATTGTCACTTAAGCAAATATTAATGTATTGTTATGTGTTATTTTTCTCAGCATCTCCCATGCAATGGTGAAGCGATAGTGAGACAAACTGCTGACATTCAGCAAGCCAGGTGAGACAGACCAAATCCTTTAAATATACCAAATACCAAAATTCTCTTGTTCACATAATTGCACTTTTACACTGCAAAAAAAATAAAACTTAAAATTTTAAGGCAAGCAGCTTCAGCAGATTTTTGAGTTCTCTCAACTTATTTTTGTAGCAGATTCTCAACTTTTTGTTGTATAAACTTAAAACAACAAGTTGAGAGAACTCTGCATGTACATCTATGACCGTAAATGTGTGTGTGTGTGTGTGTGCTTGGGGGGGGGGGGGGGGGGTCTCATCCCACATTACTTGATGATACTTTGACTTTTTGTTCTACAACATAAACTGCATACACACCCCAAACTGTATTATCTTTAAAACTGCCTTATCTTAGAACCCCACAGGAAAATCAAGGAACTAGCAGTGAATTAGTCTTCCTGGTTCTGACCTGCACCACTCTATATTTGGTTAAAAACATTTGTTTTATTTATCTTATTTCTCTCAGTATAAATTCACAGCAGGATGCAGGTCATCTTGAATCGAAGGTCAATGCTCTAGCAGATGGTTTAGCGGTGTCCCTCCTCCACGAGCCCCTGCCGGACCCCAGCGAGCGACACATACGAGGCCTCCTCACTAGACTAGAGGTGAGTCTGTAATGGATGGGTGGTGCATTAACACCGTCTGTCAGAATGAACACTGTCATTAATGAAATATGCCAGCAGTCATTATGCTGTCATGTGGAGCTCATTACATATATTGTCATTTTCATTTCAAATTATGTTGCTGTTTGAAACAGAATGTTTTTGTTGATCCTGCTGAACATGAATTTGTGATGTTTGTAAATACCAATCATTTTTGTGTTTTTGCGTTCAGGCAGTCTCTCGGACTCTCCACAGGAAGAGCTATGAGGAAGAAACTGAGGGAAAGGAGAAATGTGCTCTTCAAGACAGAGTTAACCATATACGCTCTTACCTGAGGGACAGGTGAGATGAACAGATATGACAAATATTGACAAACTGTGTGTGCTTGTTTCTAGGCTTGAACTCCACCTAAAATGTCTCACACCCAGCCTTGTGTCATGTATGATTTCACACAACAAGCTGTCATGTGAAGAGACGTCTCTCACACTCTGCCTCTCGATATCCAGTTTCATTTGAATGTTCATGACAAATAACTGTGCTTATGACTAGAGACAAAAGTTCAAATACACCTACTCATTTTTAATTGTAAAACTGCCACGTACAAAAAAGGAATTATAGATGATAGAGTGGCCAAAAAATGGTATGCAAATCAAAGCTATTTTATACTTTGATTTCTTTAGTCGGCACTCTTTAGATGTCAGTTTTGATAATTCTCTCAACAAACATCACGAGGTGCATCCTGGGATGCTTTTAGGCATCAGTAAAGAAGTTCTCGTGTATGGCGGGTATTCAATATCCACTCCAAAGACAAGAAGAAAATGTACGTTTATTGGCCCTCAATTAAGCTGAAAGTTGAATGAACTAGTATAACTAGTTTAAGTATAACAGTTTAGTTTAGTATAACATTTTGGAAAAAAACATTCCATTTTATAACTTGTTTCAGCTCAAAAACGCATTTTGAAACATCTGCATCACGTAGAGAGACACAAATGGAAGCGACACAAACTTTAGAGAGATACAAATTCAGTCTAGTGTCCAACCTTGAATGACTGTGTACATAAATCAGACAAGTTACGTAAGGTAATATACAGAATCACCGAAAAATAAAGATAAAATTGAGAAAATTAAAGGAAAAAAAATAGGTATTGGTTAAATGGTAAGAAGTAAAAATGCGCAAAAATGTAAGTATTGTAATGAGCAAACTAATATTTCTGTCTAATATTTTTACAGGATTCTTTGATTATTCGAAAATTTAAACAAACAGCATTTATTTGAAATATATAGTTGTTGTTGTTTTTTTTTTTTTTTTTTTTTTTTTTTAGAACAATATAAATGTCTTTACTGTCACGTTTGATCAATTTGATACATCCTTGCTAAATGTTTTTTTTCTTTCAAAAAGATAAAACTAAAAAACACTTGCTGACTAAAAATCTTTTCTAGTTGGCTGTCTGTTCTGAACTGATATTCAGTCTTAGTGTGTTCTTTTTATGATTGTGTTGTATTGTGTGTGTTTTCTGCGTGTTTATAACGCTGATGTTCTGTATCTCAGGGTGAGCGGTCTGCGCTCTCTGCTGCAGGTTCAGCGTGAGTGTGAAGTGAGTGTGTGTGCGGTTCAGAGCAGGTTACAGAAGCGCTGGGCTCTGCTGGAGGAGTTACACACCCGAGTGACTCTGAGGCCTGACAGCACACAGGAAGCTCACGACCCTCACGCCATCCTCACAGACACTGAGGTGATACACTATTGCCATATAAAATCTTACAGTGGCCCTCTGTGATGCATGTTTACTGATATATGTGTGTGTGTTTGTGTTTTAGAGTCTGTTCAGTGAACTCGGCCAGTTCAAAAACAAAGTCCAACAGTGCCGGACGCAGCTGGAAACCAATATAAACCTTTTACAGGTCAGTACACATAAAATTAAACATTATATAGTCATTCCTGAACCAGTTTTACCCAGAAATAGGCATATCAAGACAAGTATACATTGGCAATACGGCAACTTTCATCCGATAAAGCCTGAATAAGTGTGTTTTTGCCGGCTGATCTTCCTCAGGCACTTCGCAGCAGTCATCAGGGTCTGAACGAGACTTTTGGTACCACCATCGACTCTACATGGACCAAAGAGTTATTACAGTCCAACACTGATCTGGTATGAAGACATTTACAGATAACAACAGCCTCAGCCTGTTATATAGTCAAGTCAAATTTATTTGTATAGCGCTTTTCCCAATACACATTGTTTCAAAGCAGCTTTCAAGAAAATCATGATGTTAATGTTTATAATAACTTAATACCTTAAAAGTGCTGTATGCAGGATTTTGACTCTACTAAAGTATAAAAATACCATAATATGTTTGCAGATATTTAAGAAACATGCTAAGTTAACGTACTTGTTTATCTGAAAAACAATGCTACAGTCAGTAATTCTCCTTTGAAAATGTGCATTCTGGGCCAGAATGTCTGTATATGTTTTGGTTTGTGAAACCCACCCACTGCCAGTTTACCCAATTTCATTTCGGCATGAAAACACAGTGTATTTCATTTCATTCATCGTCATGTGCACTCGTTCCTGTTGGTGTCGTTAATCTGGCAACCTGTGTGTGCATCAAGTCTGAGGAGGAGGGGCTGGTGAAAAAACCCCTCTCTAATATTGAGATGTCCTCACTGCAGAACACAAGATCCAGGGGGCGGGGTTGGATCTAGATCCAACTCCTCCCACCTTACATACACCTGAACCTACCCGTCTCCGCCCCTTGACCCCTAAACCCACCCATCCCCACCCCTAAACCTACCAATCTCCACCCCCTATATATATTTTTTCTGCTGTGAGGGGCTATTGCCAATATTTTGAATTTGGACTGCAATACCTAGTTCAACCGCAGTCAATCCTACATACAGCACCTTTAATATCTTACAGTTACATTCGGCAGATTAGAGCTGAGCGATAATTATATATATTTTGTGACAATACACCCAGGGCACTTTTCAGGGTCTGCTAAATGACTAAATGTAAATGTATATCTTCATACCTCATAGTTGCATTCAGCAGATTATAGCTAAGCGATAATATATATATGTTTGGTGATGAGTTTTTGGCTCAAGGTCTGTATATAATGTCACACCAGAGGTGCTCAGCTGGGATCAGGACTTGGCTTTCTGCAGACCAGACAAGTTCTTCCACACTGACTCAATCAATCATGTCTTTTTGAACCGTGCCTTATACACAGAGACACTGTCATGTTAGAATATAAAAGGGTCCTGTCCAAACTGTTTCTATACAATTAGAAGCACACAATTCCCTAGAATATCATTATATGCTTAAACATTAAGATTTGTACTCATAGAAATTACTAAAGTAATCAAACATGTTCATTAGAAGGGGGTGCCAATACTTTTGGCAATATAGTGTATGTATTATATAACACAATTTAATCAAGCTGAGATGTTCACCCAGGGCACTTTTCAGGGTATATTTTGACAGTTTAGAGAAAAAATGACTGAATAAATACTGTAACGCAGACAAAAATGGTGCAAAAGAGCATATTTTTGCTTTTTATATGCTTTGATTTGCTCAGTAAATCATTTCTTTTCTTTCCGGTGACAGTTTTCTGAGATCCATGAGGATTTCATGTCTTTGGAACAGCAGACGTCAAATTTTGTGATCCACTTGAAAGGTCTGAAGGCTTCTGAGCAGGAAAAGACTAAATTATCTGTGAATCAGTCACGACTGTCTCTTCCCGCTGTCCCCGTGTACGTTACTGCTCCAGAAGCAGCACAATTACATTCGGATCCAGAAAGTGATCCGGAGTTCCCGGGAGCCTCACAGAAAACCCACTCCAGAACCTCCCCCTTCCATATGCTCTGTGGGGGGAGGAGGAGGAGGTCATCGCCATAGTTTTGACAAAAGTTTTTAATTTCTAGTATTTTATGTGACAGCCTGTTGAGCAGGTGTAACGACAGTTTATGCACTTTATTCACAGTTTTAATATGTATTATGATAAAAATATATATATTGGAATCGCTGTGTACTGTGACTTGTGATTGTCTACATGTGAAATGTGTAATTACGGTCTTATGCATAATTAATAAAATAATAGTAATATGTTACATTAAATATGGTATTGATGGTTTTTATTAACATTAATATTAGTTATATATAATAGAATATTAACACAGTTTGATGTTGGTAAATTGGAAAAACGGTAATATTGTGAAATATTTCAGTTGAAAAGAATATATATATATTTTGATGGCAAAGCTGAATTTTCAGCATCATTACTCACATGATCCTTCAGAAATCATTTTGTGTTCAACAAACATGATCTTATCATCATCATCATCATCATCATCATCATCAAAATAGTAATAATAAAAGTAATAAATAATTAAATAAATATAAATAAATAAAGCCAACAATTTCAAAAGTACAACATTTATTTTGTTTAAACAAAATCTTTAATAATTATACATGCCTTTACTGTAATTTTGGTCAATTTAACATGTGATTAATAAAATAATAAATTTCTCTCACTCATAGTATTTGTCTAGTCATGAGTCAACCACCTCATCTGATGAAATCCTTGTCGTATTGTGACTGTGCTGTGACTTTCTGCTTGTAAACTGTGTTAATAAGATCTTTTCATCATCTTAAGTGCACATGAAACGGACAGTTAACTGAAACAAACAGTATGTGGAAACACAGCACAGAAAAGTATTTGTCTATGCTGTCTATGCTTTGAGCACAAGAGGGCACAATCCAATCAAAAATACACAGCCTCCTCCTTCACCAGAGCTGAATCCCAGCTGCCAAACGTGCACCATGCACTGCAAGGGATGTACTTAATTGGAGGGTTTAATTAAGAGGATTGGAGCAGAATATCATACAAACCATTTTACTTGTAGGCCTACTGACATCAAACATCACATTGCCTTTATATTAGGATAGTTTACATCGAAAAATCCAATTCAGCAGCTGTAAGTGCAATCTTTGACACATTTGTACAACTGAAAAGTAGAAAGAAATAATTAGGATAATGGATGTGGGCAATCTTAGCCAAACAAGCATTTACCCCTTCAGTATTCTGGTTTCAACATAGGCTACAGTGGATTTGAACTAATGCAATATTTTGTTCCCATACACATTTAGGGTGGATATGCACACTTCTTAGAGGACCAAAAGCCATTCTTCATGGTCTGTTCTCCATGTATCAATATTTCAGCCAGATACAGATTTTACAGTTTTTTTTTCTTTTCTTCTCTCTGCTGTCACTCTTAGCAGCGAGGCCAGAAATTTCCACCAAATCAACTTTATAGTGGGAAAAATCTGCTCGGTTGCTGTAAAGCACAGCCTGAAAGTGTATTTCAAAAAGAGATGAGAGCAAAGGTGCTCCTTCATTATACTAGCCTTTGTGGATTTAGCAGGAATTTTCATTTGATTTAACTGTGTGATGTACACTGACAGGACCTGAGGGCCTATGTTTTTAAAATTTCTCACTGAATACACTAAATAAAATTATTATTGTTAGATACTTATGTTTTGAGAGGAAAACACAAGTGGTGCTTGCCTGTATGAAAAGCTTCTGTTTTTATTTTATAAATATTATTATATTAAAGTAGTTTTTTTGTGGTGTTTGTTTTTAATGTTACTATGTGGTTGTCAGTGTGTTTTGGCTGTTTGCTAAGTTTTTGCTTGTTGTCCCTGGATACAGTATGAGATTTTGTTTTTTATTTTTTGATCCGGTGCTGGCAACAACTGATCAATTTTTTTTTGTCGTTCCTTCAAAATGCTGCCTGGTTTTATGCATTATTCATGTCTGTAGCACAAACATTGTGAAACAAGTTACACTACCGTTCCAAGATTTTAGGGCTTTTTTTGCAGAACAAAATGCTTAGAATTAGCAAAGATGCATTAAAAGTGACACTGAAGACTTTTACACGGTTACAGATAATGCTGTTCTTTTAAACTTTTCTGATTTCATCAGAGTTCTGAAAAAAAAAATATCACAGTTTCCACAAAAATATTAAGCAGCACAACTGTTTTTGATATTGATCATAACACAAAAATGCTTTCTTGAGCAGCAAATTGATTTCTAAAACTGGAGAAACTGAGTTTTCGATTGAGTATGTTACAATATAAAATATTGTAATATTTTAAATTCTAATAATATAATGTTTGTACTGTATTTTTGAGCAAATAATGCAACACTAGTGAGCAAAAGAGACTATAAAAACATAAAAAAATATTCCAACCCAAATTTTTAAACTGTAGTGTATATGCTATAGTTTAGGTTTAGGGATTTGTTCAAATAATTAATCTTTAGTATTATAAAGTATTAGTGCACCACTAATAATATCAATCTGTCATTTGAAACGGTTCCACACATAACTCGTGTAAATACACATTAACATTAATGTTAAGTGTGGCCTTTGCTATAAGCATACTCTTTAATTCGTGACTGTTCATCAGTTCCTATACAACCCTTTTCATGGTTCAAGGACTTAAATTTGTTAGATAGTCTGTATCACTCTTTAAAACATGAATTCGGCACGATTCCTCCAGGTTAAAGCCACTATGCTAGATTTTATGGTCAGGAAAAAGGGTCTTGAAAGGTCATTGCCAGAAACCTGTTATTACTAATAAGTGAGATGACCTCAGGATTCACTCTGATCCGGCTTTGAGCCAACTTCAGTCAGTTCCGCAGTTGTTCCTTTTTACAGGACAGTCCTGTACAGTAACCACCAATCCGCTCTGACCGCAGAACGTCTGTTCAGAAGTCAATGATGGATGGTAATGCACTGATCAACTGCTGATCTCATTATGTGACAGTCCAGACTGTGTGAAAATTTCACAGAACATAAACCACGTTGCTTTTATGGGACTGGATCATGAACAGAGGATGAGATCAAGTATATTTATGCGCTGGATGCTGAGATACGCAGAACCAGTTCAGCTGACAGTGTGTCTTAAGAATGTTGAACAGAAGGCCAGAAAAACAGCCTGTAACATCTCAGCGCTGGAACTTCAAAACCACAGTTTAACCGGCGACAAATATGTCCAAAGTGTGTGTGAACTGGCTGTGTGTGTGTGTGTGTTTGGGTGGGTGTAATTGCATGTGTTTCAGTGGCTGCACTGGCTCGGTGCCTAATTCATCTTGTTTTGTGGCCTCTGCACCTGTTGGTCTTTCTGTGGCTGCGGCTCTAATTGAAAAGGGTGGGCCGTACCCGGGGGACCGCTAGAAGGAATGGAATGTGCGCTTAAGCGCTCCGGGATAGGAGTTGTCACAACACTTTACATGCACACACACACACACGGCGAAGAAAGAAAGCAGGAGAGGGGGAGTGTATGAGAAGTGCGAAGATAGAGATCATTTGTGCAAAGCAACAGCTGAACAAAAGCGTTTCATCCCTCCACACCGCACGACCTTTCACTCATTCATTATTAAACCAGAGAAACAATGCAAATAAAAACAGCTTCATTCATTCTGCTCAGATGCCAGATGTGAATACAGTCTAATTTGACACAGCGGGACTGTAAGAAAGCCAATGAGGCAGATAGCACTGGAATCTCTGCCATGTAGCAGGCTGGAAGAGGAGAATTCCCCAGGCCTGCCATAGCTGACGGGTGAGATCAGACCTTTGGAAAGATGACTGTGATCGAAGCGTGCTGGCCGATGCTTACCATAGCTGAGAAGATGCAGCTTGTGTGCATACGTTGGTTTGTCTATCTATTTATTTATTCCAAAACATATTAAAGAGATAGTTCACCCAAAAATGAAAATTAGTCCATGTTTTACTCACCCTCAAGGCATCCTTGGTATATGTGACCTTCTTCTTTCAGACGAATCCAATCAGAGTTCTATTTAATATTATCCTTGCTCTTCCAAGCTTTATAATGGCACTAGGCAGGTGTTTTTGTTCAACAGTCCAAAAGTAGTCAACTAAAGCGCGCATTCATGATAAAATGTGCCTCACATGGCTCCGGGGGGCCTAGCGGCATCTGCCAGAAAGACAATCTCTCGTGAACGTGCGTACGACAGTTAGCGGAATTTACAAAAAATCATTTTAAATATGAATATATATATATATATATATATATATATAAAAAATGCATGGATTTGCTACAGGATGCCCTTATTCACCTGCTGGAGCTGTATGCATTTTGTATGTGCATTTTAATATGGATGGATGCGCTTTAGTTGACTACTTTTGGACTGTTGAACAAAAACACCTACCCAGTGCCATTATAAAGCTTGGAAGAGCAAGGATCATTTTTAATATAACTCCGATTGGATTCGTCTGAAAGAACAAAGTCATATACACCTAGGATGCCTCGAAGGTGAGTAAAACATGTGCTAATTTTCATTTTTGGGTGAACTAACCCTTTAAGGCATTTTTACTGAAATCCAAGAGCTTTCTAACCCTGCATAGACAGCAACACAACTACCATGTTCAAGGCCCAGAAATGTTGTAAAGACATCGTTAAAATGGTCCTTGTGACATGTGTTTCAACTATGTTATGAAGATACAAGAATACTTTTTGTGCACAAAGAAAACAAAAATAAAGACTTTATTCAACAATTTTTTTCTCTTCCTTGTCAGTCTTTGCCATGTGTTCATGACTTTACCACACATGCATGTGGTGCTGCTGACGCAGGAGCCGGCGTTCTAACCTAGAACCCGGATCCACTGTGCCTTGTTTACAAGCTGAGGAATGCACACGCATGCATCGTGGTACTCTTGTGAAAAGTGGCGGAGACTGACAAGTTGCTATTTGTTATTGAAGTTATTTTTATTTTCTTTGCACAAAAACGTATTCTCGTAGCTTCATAACAATACGGTTGAATCACGGATGTCACATGGACTATTTAAACAATGTCCTTACTACATTTCTGGGCCTTGAACGTGTCAGTTGCGTTGTCGTCTATGCAGGGTCAGAGAGCTCTTGAATTTCATCAAAAATATTTCCATTTGTGTTTCGAAGACGAACAACATGAGGTTGAGCAATTAATGACAGAATTTTTATTTTTGAGTGAACTGTACCTTTAAATATGCAATTCATACTTACAATAATGCCAATATACCTCTACACCACTTCCATGATGAACATGTTTTTTATTTCTGAATTAAAAAATATATATTTTGATGTTTTTAGAGTGATATAAATAATCTAAAATATCAAGGTGATACAATGTGATGTCATAATGAATACTCATTCAAATAATTCTTGAAAAGAAAACCTTAATAAAGGGATAGTTCACCCAAAAATTTTAATTCTGTCATCATTTACTCAAGTAGTTCCAAACATGTATGAATTTCTTTGTTCTGCCGAACAAAAAAGGAAGATATTTTGAAGAAAGTTTGTAACCAGGCTGTTTTGGGGCACCATTGGGGCAAAAAAATACTATGGAAGTCAATGGTGCCCCAGAACTGCTCTGTTTCCCACATTCTTCAGAATATCTTCCTTTGTGTTCAGCAGAACAGAGACATTCATACAGGTTTGGAAATATTTGAGGGTGAGTAAATGATGAGGGACAGAATTTTCATTTTTGGGTGAACTATCCCTTTAAATTGTTCTAAAAATGTCATTTATTATTATTTTTAGAGAAAAAGCAGCAAAACAGGAAACTGTCATAAAAACTGTGGCTGTAACTTCCCTGCTACACTCCTCAAAATAAAGGTCCTTTATCGGCATCTTATGTTATGAGCCTTCTTCATACTAGGAAAAAAAAGAGGTTCTTTTTAGATTGTTTGGGGAACCAGAAATTGTTTTCTATGACCTCTTTGACTCTGAAATGTGCATTTGATGTACACTTTTCTATCCCATGAGGCCATGGGAGAATGCAGAACATCTGAATTACATACTACACACATTCATATGGAACATGCTTTTTAACAGACACAAAGTAATTACTTATTCAAAAGATACCTAGAGTATGTGATTTTGTGTCAAGGTCAGTAAGTCTCTTAAAATAACCTTTTAATGACAAGGCAAGGTTAGTTCAGGTTGTAAAATGTAATTTTGATGAAAACAATTATATTTATGATTATATATTTTTTTGCTTGATGGCTACACCACATGACATTTTTAGATTCATTAAATCGACTTTTTGCTATATAGTGGTATAAAACATTTCTTAAACTAAATGAAACCAACATGAATAAGGAGTTTACATTTTTAAAAAGATTTTCCTTTAATCTTGGACACTCTCATACTCTCTTGACTCTCATAATGGTTATTTAAACAGATTTTGGCCATTTTTAAATGAAAATATGAGTGGTGCTTGTTAAACTCTTGGCGCTGCTTGTTGTTTTAGAGCACTGATATTCAGTTGCCATGGTGTTCTGGATGGTTGCTAGGGTGTTTTGTGTGGTTACAAGTCCCTAGTCCCCAACAGGTCTGTTCAATAATGTTCTTGGTATTATATATTTTTAGTATTTTTGCCTAAGCAAACAAGCATACAATACAAAAATGCCTGTCTGATCTGTAACTCAGTGTTGAGCCAATATAACATAATTTCCTTCCTAAGGCCTTGGTCTTTGATGGCACTTTGAGATATGGACCAATCCGATGGAGCGTCTGCTGCTTAGATAAGCTAGAAACTCTGAGGAAAAGTAAAATGATTAATTTTTATGATGGAGCGCTCTGTGAGATCTACTCAAGGACGAGATCTCCATGAATAGTTTTCCAAATGTCCGTTGTGCCGTATGCCCATATGCTCATAGCCGTGAGCAGTTTAGTTTTGTGTTAGATGCCATTCGATTCTGAACAGAATAATTTGGCTGTTTATAATAGAATTATGTTGGAGTCTAGTTTTAGTGAGGTCATAAAAGATAAGAGCCTCATGCCAAATGATGATAAGTTATTACTGGTAAACTTTTAAGAGCAGCTGTGTTATTTTAATGTGTGTTGGACTGCCTAAAATCTTATCAAAGGATTCTGGGATATTGGGGAAGGAGAGATGCATGACACAGCACAATACAGGCTGCTGCAGATATGATTCTCTGGACATGTAGCAAAGTTATATACAGTATGCAAATGACTCATCATCATCAAAAAAAAAGAGAAAAAAAGGGAACTTATTCACTATTAACTACGACTTTTCCCTCAATAAATTCCTAATTTGCTGCGTATTGATAGTAAGGAGTTGTTACGTTAAGGTATTGGGTAGGATTAGGGATGTAGAATAAGGTCATGTAGAATAAGGCATTAATATGTGCTTAATTCGTACTAATAAATGGCTAATATTCTAGTAATATGCATGCTGATAAGCAACTAGTTAAGAGACGCTAAAAGACCCCTGTTGATGCTGGTGAGGGAAACGGCCAGGACAGTAAAGTGATGGAGAATGGAAAGAAGAAAAACAAGTGGTGGAGGGTGACCACTTTCTTTAAAGCTCTGAAGAAACATCTGAAGGGCAGCTTGAGCTCAGTTCAGGGTGAAGTAGAGCAGCTGCAAGAGCAGGAGCAGAGTGAGGAAGTGAAGCCTCAGAACGAATGTAAAGCCACATGCAGTGATGGTACATGACATGACTATAGAATACAGTCAAACCAAAAATTATTCAGACACCAGATATAGTTTTTGATATTTTTTAATAGTGGGTGCAGGACACTATATGTAAGTGAGGATAGCAAAAGAAAGGAAACTGTGACATATTATACCCAAAAATTCTTCATACAGTGCACTAACAGGAAAACTGGGACCACTTTTTTAATTTTCCTCACTTTTTCCTCAATAATGTATAGATAAGTGTTACATCAGCACATATAATTATTTTATATATAGTTTATTTTTGTTGCAATTTTTGCTTTTTTTACTTAAATTGTTTGTCATGTCACAAGACTATTTTTTAAAATGGGAAATATTTAATGTAGTCTCTAATGATTAAAATAACAGGCCTATCGCTAAACCTACACTTGCAAGAAAAGTCTTATCCTCATACCTTTGTTATCTCATTCTGTTGTTTGCAAGCCCTCTCTCTGTGTCTTTTTGTCCTGGTTGGATTTAAAATCAATTCAACATTACAAAACTTGCCTGTTTAGATTTAATGAATGATGTGGCCTCTACATGCAAGTTCATTTTAGTTTGTTTTCTTCAAGTGGCTGTGAAATATGTCGACAAGCCTGATAAAAAATGTATGTAGGATACGCTCTCTATGTTCTCCTCTCACTGTTTTCAAGATAAAACAACTCTTATTACCAATAATCACATACAGTTGCTTTTTTCAGTAGGGAAACTTGTCCAAAGCTGGATAAAGTCCTTATTTGTAAAACAACTTCCATTTTACCAACTGTCTTTCTTTTAGCCTGGCTATCAGCAATGTCTTCCAATGCAGATCGCCCTCACAATCCTGGCAAATAAGAGCCCCAGAGATCATCCAGCTGCTGGACTGGAAGGACTACAATGACCATTATGTCATGATCCTCGAATGTCCCTCTCCTTGCGAGGCTTTGGAAGACTTCGTGAGGGGTCAATGAAAGCTTAGCACGGCATGAGGCAGGCGACTCAGGCTGCGTATGTGTGCTGCCTGTGTGAAGTGTTCCACCGTGACATCAAACTGAACAACCTTCTCAAGGTAGGTCTCTTGAAGCATCTTGGAGACGTCACCACAGTTCTTCTGGATTTAGTCTGTCTCAGTAGGTTCGGTTTCTTCATGTCATTCCAGACAGACTGGATGATGATCAGATCAGATCTCTGTTTGGAGCACTGGCTGTTGTCAGACTCCTTGTGCAAACTAAAATCTCACTGGATTACAATTAATGAATGTTTGGAAATGTAAACTGATTTTTCCTACTGACACACTACAGCAAAAGATAGAAATAACTGACTTAAAACCATTTTTATCTGGTGAAAATACTTGTGTATTTTGGCGACCACTGTATTAATACTGTATTTATTTCTCTTTTGTTTCTGGTCACCACATAAGACCACCTCAGAAGCTTAAAACTCTTCAGCTTTGCAATCCTAAAGAGGATCCTGGGATTGCTGCCCCCGGAGCACTGTGTCTGGGCTGCTCCACTATCAGCCCCACTGCCACCAGTATCCGTGACCCAGTTTGCCATGTCTGTCCTGTGCAATCCCAGAAAAAAATATTTTTATTCGTTGACAAAAAGGTGAATAGTTTTTTTTGTCAGTTTTTGTCATTAAAAACTTTTTTTTTTTTTTTTTTTTAATAATGTTTAAATTGTTGTCTTATTTTGGTCAGTGAAAAAATGCACATTTTAAAGTAGTGAAATCAATGTAATATACATGAACTGATTAAATGTAAGTAGAAATTTAGTAGATCTGCGAAACTACATTTGGTACCATGACAAATAAATCATAACACACATATATTTCCTCCAAACCTTTTGTAACATATTCCACTGGTTTAATATTTTCCCAGTCCTTAACACAGCATATTTTATACCATTTTAAAATATATACAATACTACCATTTAAAGTTTTTTAACAAGCATTTTAAAAGTAAAAATGAAAGCATTTAAAGTAATTCAAGTGTAATTAGTGATCCTGCTGGATTTCGTGCTGAAGCTGGGGTCATGTTCGGCGGGGGACTGTGAGCCTCAGACCCAATGTTGCCAACTTTGTTGCTAAATTTAGCAACTTTTCGGACTACCCTTGAAACTTTTTCTTCCAAAAGCACCTAGCAATAAATGTAGCTTTTTTTTATTTTTATTTGGCAACTTTTAGCAACTTTTGACAAGTGACTCAAATGATTAAATTACACAAAAAGACACATCCCGTGAATTAAGTTAGCTGCTATTTGGAATTGTTTAATTGAACAATAATAATTGAATAATTGTTCATTTATGATACACTTTGTTAGTAGATTGTATCTGTGATTGTTGATCAGATTCTGTGAGTGAATATAGTTTTTCAAATTGCAAAAAGTATTGAAATGAAAATATTTCTGTATTATTATAAAAATGACTCTTTTAGCGTCACCTGTCTTTTAGATGTTCACTTCAGGATGCAGTTGTCTTATAAATAAATTGTTTGTGTGTGTACACATTGTTTTTATTACGTTTTTGTAAGGCAGCATAAATGTGCTTCCAATCATTACAAAATGATTCACTCATATTAGTCACATTACTTCCTGTTTTTGTTAATAAGTTCTTATTGAACTAAAGGCCGCAGGCAAAAACAATTTACAACGTCTGTCTTATATCAATGACTTAGTCCCTGTCACGGCATACTGATGGACCCCTGGATTCCTTCCGTGCAACTTATGAAATCTTAACAACAACTTTAGATTTCTCCTTAAAGGATTAGTTTAACATTGTCATTCCAAACCTATGACTTTCATTCTTCTGTGGAGCACAAAAAATACATACTGAGAACCGTTTGCATACTTTTCAAGCTTCAAAATGAGTTGGAATCATCCAGGACTGGAATTATCTAATTGATAATAAATCATGTTTATACTGATTATCGATTTTTCCATGGCTTTGTCTTCTACCAGCTATTCCCACAGGAGGCTCCATCATTTTCTACAAGTTTTGTTCTACTGGTCTCCCTCTCCTCTTATCGCTCTCTCTCTCTTTGTTTATCTCTCCACCCTCTTTATTCAATGTGTAAGGCAGACCACTCACTTAAAGGCTAAACAAACAGCCTGGCCTCAAGACAAAGGCCTCGTCGCTCCTACACATGTGACAGAAAACCTCTTCACACTGTTCCCTCAGAAAAGGGAGAGCGAGAGAGATATGGAGGGGTGGGAAGAGGCTGGTGATGTCTATTCAGAGATTGTCACTAGTACACAAAAGCAACTAGATGACACTCAGGCCAAATCAGGAGTTAATGGACTCTTTTCGTAGGCCTTTACAACATGATGGTGTGTATGAGGTTTTGGAATCTGAATCTCTCAAAACTGGTCAAGAACATGTCCAGGTCATACTCATATTTCATTAAATATATACATATAACACACACACACACACACACACACACACACATACATATAAAGAGTACTGTCAAAAATTGCAAGTAGAGCTGTTGTGATATCTGATTTTTCACTACATGATTATCGTGGCCACAAAAATTCATGATAACGATATATATCGTGACATTTATAGAAATCTTAAAAAAAACACACTATCAGTCAAATTAATCTTTTAGTTTTGTAGTTTTTAACCAATGAATCACACAATTGCAACAACACTAAACAGAAGAGACTAAAATGCTAACTGTTTTCAGCATAGTGCATATTTTTACTCCAAATGAGTATTTTATATAACTAATTCGCAGAATGAGTCAGAAATTATATCAGTTTAGTATTCTATACAGCGATAAAGGCATTGTTGATTAGCATTACCTTATAAATACATATCCTTCTTAAAATACCTGAGTGTGTCATATTGTCCTGTGTTTACTATTCATTTTTAAATATAATCAATACCGGTATATTGCAGACACCTCCAATTAACACAATAACAATATTTCATTGTTCAAATATCATGATTATTGTCAACATCAGTATATTTCGACACCCCTAATTGATAGTAAATTTCACAAATAATTACATGGAAACTGCAAATAGGCTAGCCTATTAAATTAAAAATGAAATTTTGAAGTATAAAGACTGAAATAGTATTTTCTTGTAAAAAGTACTTAGGCCTAATCTTTATTTTTTTTACTACCTCAAAACATAATTTTTATTTCACACACACACACACACACACACACACACACACACACACACACACACACACACACACGCACACACGCGCGCACGCACACACACACACAGTAAAATAAAGGAAATAATAATGTTTAATTTATTTACACTTATTTTCTATATATAGTGTTCTTGTTATTCTTGATGTATTCTCTAAAGATCAAAAGTACTCAAAACATTCATACATATTACAATAATAAAGATTTGAGAGGAATATGTACTTAATTGACATGAAAATGTTGTCATTAATGCAAAAAAAAAAAAAAATAATAATAATAATTTAGAACAGGTTTTATTTTCTTGAAGCAAAATATGTTTTCTTATTTTTTCCTTTTGGTTTTGAGATGAAATGTGACCAGGACATGTTCTTGTGAGAATCACCCGTTAAAAAAATCTATAAATCAAAACTGCTTCAGCTTGTCATTTGCTAGTCACATACAATGTCTGGAACAAAACCAACAATATTTCGTTTTGTATAAGATGTACTCAAGGACCGGAGTGATGAATTCTAGCTGTCTTTCTTGTGTCATCGTTTGAAACATACTGAGCATAAACAAACATGTTAGCATGTATAGGCCACATAAAAAAAAACATAACAATAAAGAGATAGATGTTTAGTGCAACAGATACAGAGAGGGGTCCCGACCTTCCCCGCAGGAGACCTGTTGTCCTCTGCATCGCAGTCACTGTAGCCCATCAGCTATTTGAGACCTTTGACAATCCATCAGATCTCCAAACCGGCCGATCACTGGATATTAGCATGAGAAGACGTTAAACACAGCAAGGTGGACCTCCAGGGGACTGACTGCAATTTCTGTGGCTTTTGTTTTCTGTTCTTGGGACCAGTCCCCCTTCGGCTCCGATCCCTCCATGCCGGGGACGGATGGCATCGGTGTCAAGTCTGTTCTTTCAGATCGCCGCTGCCCCCTGCTTGCCGTGCAGCGGGGAAAGAGGGCCAGCCGGCGAGAGAGACATTAGGAGCCCTAGGTACCGACCTCATTAGCAGATAAAAGCAACCTTTCCCCATAACCCTTGACCTCAGGGGTTGCCATGGAGTCTGCCAGTCCTGACTGGCCTGAAGCATGCTGGGATGGGTCCCAGCAGGAACTTAGGGCGGCTACGAAAATGATTGTTACCGCAAAGCACGTGTGCGTGCACAAAAATTGGTATTCATAAGGCTGTCTCGTCGTGGCAGTAATGAGCAGGGTAATGGATGTGTTGTGTTTCTGTTTAGTGAACCGTTCAAAATGTCAAAGTGTTTTGTTGTTTTGGATGATGTTGGAAGAAATCATATGGTGAACTTATCATTCATCAGAGTTTTATGGATATCTGATGTATTCAAAATGTTGTCTTGAGCTAGGTCAACAAAAAATTACATAATTTTTTTTATCATTAAATGACACAGGCATGAATTTTCATTTGATTGAATATGTATAGATATTACCAAGATTAGATGCACCTGGTCAGCATAAATGAAAATGTTATGAGCTGATGTCACTGAGGTCACAGGGGAGATACTTACAAAAAGTACTGTATCAGTAAAGTGGAATCAGATAGCAAAATCATATGGCTTTAATATACATACTATGGTATGGAATAATTATGTACTTTATTCATACACTTCAAAGTACTCTTTTAAGAGTTTGTAAACTATGTTAATTCATTCCTTGGTCCCCTACACACACACACACACACACACATACAAACACTTGAAGAAAAAAAACAGATACATGTTTTTCAAAAATCATGTTTTTTATTATGTTATCATGTTTTTATTGTGTTAGTTAGCTGGGTTTTTTTAAAGTTATTTTTTAACCTAGTCAAAATAACCCAACTGCAGTTTGATTGAGATTAACTGGAATGCACAATGAAGAAACATGATTTCTGTGAACTGTTAAACACAGAGTTATCTGTTTTTGCAAATGAACTCTTCACTTATTATAGAAATATACTGTGATATACAGTATATAATAATATATTTAAATGTGAGCTAAATGTAATGTTTTCAGACATTTAATTGCATGTTATTTATGTTCTTTCTATAGAAACATCAAATATATTTGTAATTACACATTTGTAATGATAATGTTGCCATTTAGTTTATTGTGTTTTAGTATGTTAGTCAACAAGTAAGTCAAAATTCTGAGAAAATTTTAAAACAATTTTTTTTTTCTTTCAAATGCTTACACACAAAATCTTTACCTGTCACACAATTTCTGAAACCTGACACTCAAACACCAGAACCACACACCAAATCTGCACAACCATATGATTATCGGCCTTTGACTCAGTTTTCAATTTCATAAAACACACAAAAATCTAACAGGAATGAATATTATGGCAAAGGTGTTTGCAAATGCATGCTGTTGAGATGTGTTTGTGATATTTTGAATGCAGTGCTTCATTTTGCAAGAGATGTGAGGCATTTTGCTCTGAAAATTTTGCTCTTTAAATTAATTTAAATGGCATTTTATTTATATTATATATTATATCATAGCATCTGAATTTTTTTCAAAATAAATTTTAAGACATGAAGTACACTACCAGTGCACATTCAATACAATTAAGCACACTTCTTTTTATACACACATGCATTTAAGCCATGAGTAAACCATACATATAATCAGGGGTGGGAAAAGTTACTTTTAAAAGTAATGCATTACAATAATGCATTACTCCCTAAAAAAAGTAACTAATTACGTTACTTAGTTACTTTTCATGGAATGTAAAATATGAGCAGGGCTTGATTGTTTCTAATATAAGAAGTTCTAAATATAGCAAATGTAAAAGCCCTTTCACACCAAAAAGTGTAATGAATAAACCTCAGGCTGAACGCAGGAAGAAAAGGTTCAACACTCTTGAGCAATAAAAAAAAAACAATGAAGCACAATTGTTAGTTTATCTAAAGTCATTTTTGCTTATTATTATGGTTGAACTGGATCATCAAAGGTCAGCAGCAAAGACATTGATTAATAAAATGGGATTAGATACATTTGTGTTGTTTAACATATTTAATTATTGCAATTAAAACTCATATTCTGAGTTTTCATTTCACAGTTTTAATTTATTTTGATGAATAGCCTACTAAATCTGTTTTTTGAGAGTGGGATGAATTAATGCACATTCACATTTGTGACTCTGGACCACAAAACCTGTGTCTTAAGTTGCTGGGGTATATTTGTAGCAATAGCCAAAATTACATTGTATGGGTCAAAATTATAGATTTTTCTTTTATGCCAAAAAATCATTAGGATATTAAATAAAGATCATGTTACATGAAGATATTTGGTAAATTTCCTACTGTAAATATATTAAAACTTCATATTTGATTAGTAATATGCATTGCTAACTTCATTTGGACAACTTTAAAGGTGATTTTCTCAGTATTTCCATTTTTTTGCACCCTCAGATTCCAGATTTTCAAATAGTTGTATCTCAGCCAAATATTGTCTTATCATAACAACACATACATCAATGGAAAGCTTATTTATTCAGCGTTCAGCTGATGAATAAATCTCAATTCCAGAAAAATTGACCCTTATGACTGGTTTTGTGGTCCAGGGTCACATTTAGTCTAGAACTACATAACATCACGTTCACACAGCACACACAATGTCTCTGTACTTCCAATTTCTCCCAACATGGGGACAGGAGAACTGTCAGTCAATAAATGGGGAAAAAAGTAACTGGCATTACTTTTTTTGAAAAATATTTTCTTGTAAATTAAAAAGTAATGCGTTACTTTACTAGTTACTTGAAAAGGTAATCTGATTACGTAACTCGCGTTACTTGTAATGCGTTTCCCCCAACACTGCATATAATGTGATGGTACTATGGTAACATGATGGTACCATCAAAGATGATAAAAGGTGAGGATTTCGATATATTGCAATTGATAACAATTGTGTCAGGGTTCTGTCACTTCGGTCTAGTTTATTCATGGTTTTGTGACGGAGCCCTGATGCGCCCTTCTTGTCTTGTTTTCTCGTCTGCGTGCTCTGTTTCATGTTGGGGTGTGGTGTTCGGATCCCAGCACCCAGTCTTCTTCAGGCTCAGTTCTGGTTTTGTGTCGGGGTTCGGACACTCACGCTCCAGGTTTGTTCTTGCTGTGGGAGTGTGCAGTTTCGAGTTGCCGTGCACTCCTCTGTCCGTGTGTGTGTGTGTGTTTTGTTCGGCACGCGGTTCGGGTTTGGCGTTTTTCGTTGTTTTGTTGCACGCAACTCGTTCTTCGGCTGCGTGCTTTCTCTTGTTTTGTCTTGTTCTGTGTTGCACTCAGCTTGTGTTTTTTTCACTGGCTGTGTGCTGTCATGTTTGTCATGTTTTGTGAACACGTAGCTTATGAGTCTCCTCATTAGCAGGGTGTTAGTGTCCTCTTTTGCACACGGCTTGTGATTTTTGTTTTGCTGGCCATGTGCTTGTGTTTTTGTTTTGTGTGAGCACATGGCTTGTCTTGTTTGGTTCTATGTGCCATGTGCTCTCATGTCAATTGTCTTGACCCCACCCACCTTGTTTCCTGATTATTAGTTAATTTGCCCCATCTGTTACCCTCCTCATTTGCTCCCTTCATAATCTCCTTGTGTTTGCAGTCCTGTGTCAGTTCGTCGTCGAATGTTGTATGTGCCTTGCCTTGCCTGTTTTCCCCTACAGGGTAGTTTTTGTTGTTTATTTCATTTTTTTTATTAATAAAGCCCTTTTGCCTCCTGCAATTGAGTCCTCACTCTCCTCCCTTCACCCACACCTGACAAATTGCTAACATTTCCACAGAAACATGCTAGTACAGCAGTACTATATGGTACCTTTTTGTTAGCACACACACATACTTAAGCCATGAGTTTGTAAACTTTGTTTACACATCCCTTGCTATTTTCAAGTATATAGTGCTGAGGGAGTATGCATGTGTTAAAGATGGCATGTGTGTGTGTATTTGTGTATAATGTGTGTGTGTGCGTGAGGGGTATATCTCGGTCACGCTGCCTGACTTTTATATGCTGTGGCTAACCTCACTCCCCACAGCTGACTGAATATTAAATAAACAGATCCAAGTGGCTGAATTCAATCGGGTAAGTACTCAAGCAGGCAGGAGGAGTCACACACACACACACACACACACACGGCCCCAGGGCCCCTCGGCAGCCTGTCTTATTTTTGGCAGCTGCACTTTAGGGCCTGGGGGGAGGTTTGGCAAAGGGGGCGGTTTGTCAAACTTTCAGACAAAGAGAGAGAACCTTGTGGAAAAAAGAACGAGGGAGAAGTGAAAGTAAGAGAGAGGGATGACAGCTGAGAGGGAGGGTGGAATATAAATCCTTGTGTTTATTGCTCTGGAATGAAAATCAGGAACAGCAGTGGACAGAAAAAGCCGGGATTGTTGAATGTGGCCACACTGCTAATTTTTCTTGTGGTTAGCAGCGAGTGGCTGGGGGCCGGCTGCTGTCAGTCAGTCAGTCAGTCGGAGCAGCCAGTTAGGGTGTCAGGCTGTCTTTGTGTGAGTCGACATTAATCCCCTGTAGTGCCGTCCCCGGGCCCCGCCTCTCATCACTGCGCCATACAGATGCATAGAGATGTGGGGTCAAAGGTCACACCTCTCCATCCTGTGAGGGTAGAGTGCAACACTAAAATGTCACTCCGCTCTCGTTCCAGCGTCGCAGCAGCCAGACTTCTGACTTGGGGCATAAAGTCTGGTGCTCACTGTAGTTTATTCTGGCCAAGAACCGCCCACTTACTTACAGGACAGGAAGAGTCTGTCTGATTGACTTATTTAAAGCATCCGACCGCGGTTAGCTTTTTATGAGATGTTTAGAAGCGAGTAAATCAGAAAGAAATAACAGTCCAGCGTGCAACAAAGTCATAGCTCATTTAAATAACTGCACAGCAGTCTCCACTACTGTGCAAACAACACCAAAGAAATTTGTGGAAAATGTGTGCTGACTTTGTGGTCTGAAATTCCATCCATCCAAAAGTAATAAGAACTGATTATTTTAAAACAAAGTGGATTCATTTTCACATTCAAAGATTCAATTTACAAGTTTTTTTTTTTAATTAAAGAAATTGAAGAAAACAATGTTGGAAAGACATGTTTGAGTCAGGATTTTATAGATAGAATGACCAAAATATAAAAAAAATCTGCAATGAATAAAGAAAAATTCAAAGCCACGAATATTCCAAACTTAGGCAAATATTGATAAGAACTGGTTAATTTATTCACATAACTGAGAGAACAAATTGAAATTGGAAGTGGAACATTCAAAGACGTTTGCATAACATAATTTTCTTTTTCCATTTTCAAAGTCTGGCTTGTCATTTTCTGTTTCCTGTATCTTCAATCACTATATTTACTCTTGAAATGGCATGATGTACATGGCATACATGCATGACTAAATAAATTAATCATATTAATATTATTCTAAACAAAATCTAAAATAACATGTATTTAAATATATTTAAAAAAAAATTTTTTTCATAAAAAAACAGTTACTAAAAATCAGCTACAACAACAAAATGCTCATTGTTTCATTGCTGTTAGCTGTACCTTTTAACCTAACTTTGTTTCCCAGCAGGCTACTAAAACCTGTGCACCCTGACTCTTTTAAAACACAAAGACAGCTAGTCTGATTGAAACTGATGATTTCAGGCAGCTCTTGTTATTTGCATTGTATGGTCTGTGAACTGTCTGTCTCTAGGCCATCTATAGCTGGAACTTGTCACTATTGTTGCCAGTCAAATTGGGACTCTTCCATTTTTTTCTTCATTTTTGAAGTGTGTCAGAACCAGGTAAACTCATCTGAAATCATGATTTATTGTGCTTCTGAGTTAACATTTACATTTATCTTCCTGTCTCTCCTCCTGCCAAATGAGTGCAGCACATTAGTCAACATGAAATGGAAATTGACCCTGTTTTCTGATTTAAACTGAAGCAGAAATGTTTTTGGCTCTTTCTCGCAGCTGGCATACTCACATGTCCTGCCTTTGCCTCCTGTTGTGTTTCATTCTTAGTGCTGACATTTCAGTACTGTACAGACGGACTCATCCACCCTCTCTACTTCTACATCCGCCCACTCGGACTCCATCAGATAATCTGTCAGTCCCAGCAGTCCTTCACTGGTGTATAAACACGTTTGTGTGTGTGTTGCTCTCTCTAATTAACCTCATTGGTCAGCCAAAGATATTTTTTTGCGGAGGATGCAGAAGTTTCCTGCCCTTTGGATGAGACTGTTTGTGTGTGAAGGAGTGAAGCGAATCAATAAGCGTGCTTGTGTTTTTGTGATTAATCACTTGCCCTTTAGTTTCCCCTCCCTAAGCGTTCTATCTCTGCCTTTCTTTCTCCATCTCTCTCGGACCTCCCACAGCAGGTTGAATTAAAGGAATAGTTCACTCCAAAATGAGAGTTCTCATTAGTTACCCACCCTTATATTATTTTAAACTTGCATGCTGCAATTGTTTTCCAAAGGCAATTTTTGAAGTGAATTTAAAGTGACCATGTTTATCAAGGCCCAAAAAGGATGCCAAGTATCATAAAGGTAGTCCATACAACTTCTGTATTCCAAGTATAATGAAGTTATACAATACATTATGCAACAGAATAAAATTTTAATTGTTTTTTCACTGACAAAAATCTTTGAAATGGACTACATAAGTAATATAGGTTACAAGAAATGTGGTTGACATCAACACAATTTACAGCATTTGGTTCATGTGTGTCCTTTAATCAAACATAATGAAATTCTACAGTCTGACCCATAGGTGCAACCCAGGTCCATTCGAAATGCATGACTCCAGGTACATTTCACTGCGGTGCCCGTTCCAGGGGCCATGGCGGGTCAGGGGACTCGGGAGTACCATGGCGGGTCAGGGGACTCGGGAAGCCACGGCCTATTTTTTTCGGGTCGTGTGGCCTTGGCCCTTGGCCCGGCCACACAGGCTGTGACCCTCTTACCCCCCCCCAAAATTTTCTTGGGGAAGCTCCCCCCTGGGAGCCACAGAGGAGCGGACTCTGTCGGGCGCTCTTGCAGCGCGGACTCTGTCGGGCGCTCTTGCAGCGCGGACTCTGTCGGGCGCTCTTGCAGCGCGGACTCTGTCGGGCGCTCTTGCAGCGCGGACTCTGTCGGGCGCTCTTGCAGCGCGGACTCTGTCGGGCGCTCTTGCAGCGCGGACTCTGTCGGGCGCTCTTGCAGCGCGGACTCTGTCGGGCGCTCTTGCAGCGCGGACTCTGTCGGGCGCTCTTGCAGCGCGGACTCTGTCGGGCGCTCTTGCAGCGCGGACTCTGTCGGGCGCTCTTGCAGCGCGGGGCTGGACGGAACCAGCGGGAACTCAGGAGGGCTGGACGGAACCAGCGGAGACGAAGGAGAGCCGGACGGAACCAGCGGAGACGAAGGAGAGCCGGACGGAACCAGCGGAAACGAAGGAGAGCCGGACGGAACCAGCGGGAACTCGGGAGGGCCGGACGGAACCAGCGGGAACTCGGGAGGGCCGGACGGAACCAGCGGGAACTCGGGAGGGCCGGACGGAACCAGCGGGAACTCGGGAGGGCCGGACGGAACCAGCGGGAACTCGGGAGGACCGGACGGAACCAGCGGGAACTCGGGAGGGCCGGACGGAACCAGCGGGAACTCGGGAGGGCACGTGCGTGGAGCCGGCACGGGAGGGCACGTGCGTGGAGCCGGCACGGGAGGGCACGTGCGTGGAGCCGGCACGGGAGGGCACGTGCGTGGAGCCGGCACGGGAGGGCACGTGCGTGGAGCCGGCACGGGAGGGCACGTGCGTGGAGCCGGCACGGGAGGGCACGTGCGTGGAGCCGGCACGGGAGGGCACGTGCGTGGAGCCGGCACTTGGGGGCGCTCGGGAGGCGCGGACACTTGGGGGCGCTCGGGAGGCGCGGAGCTGGGCGGGACCAGCGGAGACGCAGGAGAGCTGGGCGGGACCAGCGGAGACGCAGGAGAGCTCTTGCGAGGAGCAGGTACAGGAGTCCAAGACATTCCTTCATAAATTACCAGAGTTCCCACCGGTACCTGAGCTTCCTCCCTCGGCGGCTCGGGATGAGCCGAAGTCGGCGGCGGAACCATCTTCGCCGTGTACGGCGGCTTCCACTTCCCCGTGGGCGGAACGTTCATCGCCTTCTTCGGCGATCTCCTCTTCGCCGCGGGCGGAACAAATTCCTCATGGGCTGTGGGTTTGGGCGAGCGGCGAATGGCGACCCGTTCTCCCCAATACTGCAGGCCGGGAAAAGCCGCGAAAGGCAGCCCAACACCCCACGCACAACGGGAAGGGGCGAGCCGCGAACGGCGGCGTGATCCCCCGCAAACGACAGGAACAAGCTCTATCATCGCGGAGGGAGCGGGGAAAAAAGGCGCAAACAAAAACTTTTCAAAACGGAAAATAAAACGGGAGAAAAGGAGCGCCGCTTACTTCTGTTTGGTCCGGTCTTCTGTCACGGTCCCTCTCGGGAGACAAGGAGCGAGGAGACGTAGGAGTACCAATAATCCTTTTATTGGTGAGACGAGGAGCATGGGGAGAGACGAACACAAATGACGTTAAGACGATAAGACCGGACACAGGGGCTAGGAAACATAGGGCTTATAAACACTGGGAAATTAGCAAGGAAGAACAGAAACAGGTGTGGGGCAATCACATGCAGGGCTGGGGACACATTAGCTACTAATTAAAAGGAACGAGGTTGGCCAAATAGGGACACGGGAGGAGGGGAAACACAAGACAAGGACTGACAACGTGTTCATAAGAGGCGCTTTAAGCGATATCATTTATTTTCTCCAGTGTAGATGCGGGTTTATTTAACAGCCCAATGTCATGAAAAAAAACCTGTCTGTGGCTACAAAGTGGTTGCAAAATAATGCATAATGCTTGTAGCATGTTTCAAAGTGAAATATCCAGTAAATGGCGGTAAATGGTATGTTCAGTTTTCACTGTGACTGTGCAACTTTTTATTGGTTGATTAGGCTATTGTACATATCATGGCAGTTCGGATATGAAATGTTTGGTGAGTTAATGCTCTATCATGTTTGAAACTAATGTAACACCTAAAGTAAACCTAACCAATAGTGTAAGAAAAAACAGACATGAGATAAAACTAATTTGCTGAAGCATCCATTTGTTTCATGGGACTGCAATGCTGTACCAGGTGAGCTTTCAAGCAAGTTTACATGTCTCAAAAAAACCTTTCATATGGAGTGAATTATGTGACGCAACATTAAAGTATGTTATTTTACAAGCCATGCACTATGGTAAATGTGTTTTATGGTTAAAACACAGTATTGCGCAAGGAACTATGCAAAAAATAAAAAATAAATTATTGATGCTATGCCCCTGTAATCATAATTTGTGTGAAAAGGAACAAAAGTTGTCGGTGTTTTACTGCCACTAGTGTTCATTCCCATACGGAAATCTAATATATGACATATATGTCCCTATATCAGTAGCGATGTTGTCATATATGTTACATATAAGGCAATATATTATTATCACATATATCCATCTTTTGGATATATGTATGTGTATGTTTATAACATATATGAAATTCCCATAGTAAAATTTGTATATAGACATATATTTAAAGTATGTATATGGTTCATTTTTATATGGTATTACATGTTATGACCATATATGTTAACAATATATATTAAAATGGTATATTGTATTATATGATATGGCCATATATGTTAACAATATATATAAAAACGTATATGGTACTATATGTTTTTACCATTTGTTAACAATATATATTGAATTTATATATGCAAGTTTATTAGTCATATATGCCTAAAAGATACAGCTCATTGTAAATTATAACAAAATTACTTTTTGCTTAACTTTATGCTTTGTTTCAGTTCAGTTTTCTGGGGAAAAAGTAGAGGGGGGGTTTGATGGGGGCACTTAATTTAACTGTTCATATGCGCTCTCATCGTTGCAATTATCGTGATTGTAGCCTACTAAACGCAATTCATTAAAAAAGTTGAGCCAACTTAAAATAAGAATAATAAGTTGAGAGAACTCAGTTCAAAGTCTGCTAAAAGCTGGTTGCCTTAAAATTTTAAGTTGGCTCAACAATTTTTATTTTATTTTTATTTTTTTGTATGTGTGCGAATCAGCGCGATTATGCGTGAACCTCACAATACCGCTTCTGCGCATGTGCCAGAATTCAATACATACATAAACATATATTTTTGTATGGGGTAGACTTATATGTCAATATATGAAATTGTCCCATTTTCTAATATGATTCATATATGAATAGGGCATATATAAAGCATTTATTGCTTATAAGGGAATTTTGTATATGCACATATATTACATTTCCGTATGGGTTTTGATAGTAAGCTGCAGTGAAATGTATGTATAGGAATTTTTTGCATTTCCAATCAGTCTTAGTTGCAACGGCGCCATGTTTGATCTGAAAGCTGCAGGGGAAGGCATGACAAATGGCATGCAATTTATCTCACAAAACAATTTTATGACTTTTTTGGAATATAATAGAAGATTCATTATTGGTGCTTTTTGGAGCTTCACAAATGTGGTCATTGTGTGTAAAAGAGCTGCATCAAGTTTCGCCTTTTGTGTTTGGACTGAAAAGAATAACAACAGTATGAGGTTTTGGAACAATTTTAGGACGCATAATGTAAATAATGACAGAATATTTATTTTGTGGTGAACTATCCTTTTAATGTTTTCGTGAGGAGTGTGACGTTCGCCGAAACAGAGGGAAAGAACAGGAACGTTGCTGTAGATGAAAACCAGGAGAAGAGGAATAAAGTGATGAAATAAAGAGGAGATCTGCTGTAACTTGATGCAGTTGTCTCGCTGCGTTACTGTCTTTTTCTTAATTTTTTTCTTTCTCTCTTTTTCCATCTCTGCCTCCGTCTTTCTCTCCTTCAGCACTCTTCTTGTGTGGTCCGGAGCTCACAGTCATTCCCAAACAATCGGCATTAATCCAGCAAGTTTGGGGTCTTGAGTGCAGCTCTGCCAGAGAGCGTGTTCTTCCGCAAGCTCATGCTGGCCCTGTTTGGACGCACGCTATAGGCCCTGCTCAGCCACAGCAAAAGCCCAGTGCTCGGGGCCCTTTCCCAGGGACCCCTCCATCCACTCACCCCTTAAACCCCGGTAAGATTAACCACTGCGGCCTGGAATGCGCGCCCTGGCAGGATTTACAGTAAATTGCCGTAATCAGCCATTAGTCTAATTCAGCCATTTACTGAACTCTGCACATTCATCACTCTCTTCCTCTCTTATGTTCTCTTGTTCTCTCTCTCTCGCAAGCACTCTTTCTTCGCCAGACGCTTGTATGATGTACTGGACTGTTTTAATGGGCCTCCAGCTCATGGTTCAAGACAAAACAGGGCCCCTGAGAGGAGGACAACGTGACCTGACTCTCTCTCACCTGATATGCATAGGAAAGAAATATCTCAAGATCGCTTTAATGTTTCTTCTTGACAGCATTGAAATTAAACAGAGATCTTTGCTTAAATTCAATATTGAAGCACAGTGGAGCCTATTTACATTCTTAATACTCATTTGTTGTCTTATTTTGTGTCTTCGGCATTTACCTCTTGCTGGAAGTTGTGTTTACTGCATCATTATGTGGACAAAAAGTATCTTTCTGTTTTGATAGACATTCAGACGTGCATTCTGATAATTATTTTTAAACATAATTAGTCTGCAAACTGCAATAACATTTCAGTATTATTTCTCAATTATACATTTAGCCATATATTTCATCATAAAAATATTCAATATAATTTTTACATTTCATTTTATAATTGACAAAAACAAACTTACAAAAGACAAAATAATAACATAAATTAATAAAACAAATATTCAAAAATGTAATATATGAGTTTAAACACGTATAAACGTTTAATAAAAACATTTGATATGGTGACAATGTTTCTGGTGTTACAGAATGGCATCTCATGCCTGAATATTTCCTGTATATTGACTGTATATTTCATTAATTATGCCATGTCAGTTTACCAATCTACTTGAACTGCCAGAATCTGTTTTATTTTCACTGTGAATTATTCAGTGAAATTATTCCAAAAATAATATTTGTAAAATTATTTTACAGTAAAATTAAATATACTGTAATGAAATTTTAAGATATTGAATTTTTCAGTAACTTTGTGTACATTTGAAGTTCATCCACTTGTGTATTCATGTCTTTTTGTGCAAATCTAAGTTATGACATTATATATGTTGCTATGTTGTGTATACTGTACATGTGATTGATCTAATATGTATGCATTTGAGTGAGTTAATGCTAGTCAAGCGCATCAGTTTACTGCTGTTCATTCACTGTTCAGCTTCAGCTCATATGCAGCTCAAGGGAATTAATTCCCCAAAATGTTTGACTTTGAATGTGATTTGAAGGTAAAACTATACACAACATGAATAATCATGTGCTAATACCTAAATTAAATACTATTTTAATATGAACTAATGATGAGTTAAGGCATGTAGTTTAAATGAACCTTAATTACATGAATTATATAAATTTATATGTGAAAACCTACCTCAAAATGTTGATTAATACATTAACTAACAAACATGTACTAACATGCAGTCAAGGTGGTCTTTATTCACACATGAATTCATATGACTCATGTGGTAGTTATAGTTAATTCTTAACTAGTACATGGCTTAACTCATTGTCGTTAGTTCACATTAAAGTCATCTGTAATTTAGTTATTAGTGCATGAATATTCAATTGTTAATGTTGACAAAATATAAATACAATGTTCTTCAGTGAAACATAAGAGCTTTGAAAAAGAAACGAGCAATAAAATTTTCCTCTGGGTAAAAGCCACCCTCTCTAACTATATTTCTTTCTCTCTCTTTCTCTCTCTCTCTCTCTCTCTCTCTCTCTCTCTCCATTTCCTTACCTAATCACCCACACAGACTGGTCATTACTCAGCTCTTGGACCCCTTGAAACCGTATCCGGCTGGGCCCCTCCCGGGAGCATTGTGTGTTTGTGTGAAGGATACAGAGGAGAACCGGGTCACCAGCCCCCTTACAGCCATTACAGTAATCATAGTTGGCATTGTTAATTTTTTTTTTTCTTTCATGGAGGCTAATGAACTATGGGGGGGGAACTTGCTCCTGTAATGAGTTCTCGGGGATGGCGGTGGAGGCGGGCAGGACAGGTGGATGGAAGAATAAAGGCCGTGAAAGAGAAGCACTGGAGGCGTGATTGAATTGTCAGTCCAGGTTATGATTAGTAGACGCACATCCAGCCATGTGAGAAATGAATTTCATGGCCATTGATTCTGCGATTTCTGCTGGAATGCGCCGGAGAGCTGTAACCCTTTCACCCTGAAAAACACTCTCCCTCTTCACAGCACGAGGTCAGACGAATGAGAAGATAAATGCCACTGGGTTTAAAATTTTGTTGTCTAGCATGATCAAAGTGTCCAAATACGTTTTGAGGCAAATGAATGTACAGAAAGAGAAAGAGAATAACATCCCGCAGCAAAGGATTCTTGGTGTTTTTGGCAAATCGAATGAAGACATTGACAACACAGACAGACATGTAAAATAAATCAGCTATTCTCGCATGGATAGTCCTCACAAACCACCCTCACCTCAAACTAAGCCAACACAGACGTGATTTTTGCTGTGTAGGCAGAAGACGTGTAGAGTGTTTTCGTCTGACTTTGTGTTAGTTTTATCTCCTCCCAAACAAAGGGAGTTTAAGACGCCAGGTGAAATCTAACACATTCATCATAAACGTCTATAGGAAACGAGCAGAACCGTTGGAAAGAAAAATGATAAATGAGATCTTTTTAAGACACACAACAGTTTTTCTGGTCTTCTAATCATATTGGCTGATAAGAGTATGATATTGGAGTGACAGGAGTACTGTTATCACTCATGGCGTAAACATACCTGGGCGCACTTTTTAGCGATACGCAAAATACGTACCGATAAGTACATATCCCTGCAGTTTCCAAAATAAAGGAACACTAGAGGCAGTAAAACTCCGACGCCTTTTATTCCTTTTCATACAAATTTAACAAGATTAATAAAACCTCATTTTCATACAATTACTTGAAGAATATCATGTTATGATTTCAAAACAATATTAATATGCTGGGAAATTTGAAAACTGATGCTATTGAACATTAGCATCACACATATCCAGCTTCATATCTAGGGGTTTTCATAGACGGTAGGTTTGTTCGGTAGCTCACGGAGTACGGAGACGTACTTGAGAGGTGAGGAGCCCCGGTTCGACAAAACAGTTCAAATTTGCATAATAAGGAAGTTCAAATAGCATGGTTGCTTCAACAAATGCATTTTTATATCAGTTTTGCATTTGTCAACACTATCGGGTAGGTTTAGGGTTGGGTTTGGTGTAGGGCATATTTCCAGCATGATGGAGCATTAAGTTTTAGTGACAGTCCCTGGATATTTGAATTCTGAACCGCCAAATGACATTTCTCTTTGAAACTGCAGCGAAACGTGCAGTAAGGTACGTAAAAACGGTCTTGCTAAAAAGTGCACCCAGGTATGTTTATGCCATGAGACCAGTTAGCTAATATCACACTCTTATCACTCTTATCTGTTGTATGTATGAATATATATATACATACAACAGTTCTTTCTGGTCTTCTAATTTTTATTGGCTGATAAGAGTGTGATATTAGAGTGATACTCCAACAACTGTTTCACTGTTTGTATCACTCCGCTTGGGTATTTCTCACAGCGAGTGTCATGGTTACTTATTTTAGGGTAATGTATGTTGACTACTTTTTAGATTACTTTTTTTTTTTTAAATTGAACTTGTTTTATATTTTCTATAAATGTACCACAGTGTTATACAAAAAAAAGAAAAAAAGAAAAAAGAAACTGTATTCCATTTTTTTTTTTTTATATATCAATGACATAAAATTATGATCTTTCAAGTAATATTTTAAGGGGTTTGGCTGACAGAAAAGTCTTGGAATCCCTGCATTATATCATCAAACATTAATAAACATAAAAAATAATAATGACATTACATGCACAAAGTTTTCCAAGTTTGAAATATTTTTGTCCAGGCTTCCAGAATCAATACTTATTGAAGGCCACTGGATATTATGATGACATAGTGTATCACAGCTATACATCACCAGTGTTTAGCAAATCACAAAATTATTTGTTTCAATTGCATACACACATACACAAACACACACACACACACACACACACACACACACACACACGTATGCACACGCACACACGCACACATAATTCAAATATATATCAAATATATATTATATATTCGTTTAATTGTCTGTAATTATAAAATGAAATGAGCATTTTTTCACCGTGCAGTGATCTGATGGGAGTTCTGTCCTCAAACTGTTGAGCTGAAGGTGGTGATCCTTCCTACATTCACCATACATATATTTTTTTATTCCTAGGGGATTTTAGGAGAAATATCTGATTCAAAGTTGATACATTAAAGAGTCACATTACGCTTCCTGAGGTATAAATAAATAAACTTTGTGCAACATGGCTTCAGTGGTGTGAAGTAACGAATTACAAATACTCACGTTACAGTAATTAAGTAGTTTTTATCAGTAATTGTACTTTTTTGAGTAGTTTAAAAATTGTGGACATTTTAAGTGATGTATCGGTACTTTTACTCCTCTCTTTTCCTCTGTTTGTGGTCATTACATGTTTATTTTAATTTTATTTTTATCCATTAATATGATTGGCTAGGGAGATAGTGTCTCGTGACTTTCGTCAAATCAAATTGTGCATAGAAAACATTAACCGCCAGCTGCTGTCTATCATGGCTGCTGGAAGTGCATTCTTCAAGCATCAATGCATTCACATCTTCCTCTAATATGTTAAGGTAAATTTCGGATTTCTGCATACTAAATGATTTGTATATATGATTGCCTATCTACACGACCTGAAATTTGGTGTGAGGTTGCGGGTATTGCGTACAGTGTTAACTCCTGCAAGTGCCACGTTCAGTAAATTCCCACTCACTTAAGAGCCGCGCGATTTGCGCTGCTTCGTCTCTCTCACGCGCGTTCAGCTGCAGTCACTTGGATAAGTTTTTGCTTGTTGAACTTGTTGACTTTTGATGAGTTTGAGCGTGTGATGCGCGCTGTGAAAAAGTGTGTTGGAAACACTGTAAAGCGATTTGCAATATTGTACTCAAATTGAGGACCAATCTGCACCTTATTGATGACCTGTGGCGTTAATACTGCATCTGTGCCAGCGCGTGATGTAATAAAACTGCAGCTCATTAATAAACTTTTAAATTTTTTTTTTAATCCATTTTATTCAATTCGCTTTCATTTAGCATGTGCACTCGCGCATAAACAATTTTCAAGTTCAACACTTTGTTGCATTCAGTTGCTGAATGTGGATGCTGCTGATCACCGAGACCGCCGCGGCTCAGCAAGAGACGTGCGTTTGTGTTTGTTTCCCCAGAAATGCTTTATTTAATGCATTTTTCCTTACAAATTGTTTTATCGACATAACAATTCGAGTAATGTATATGCATGTAATGTACATGATGCCATACTTCTAGAACAATGTGCATTTGTTAAAATTGTAACAAATTATCAAGTTTAGTTTTTCTTGTTTCTTTATTGCAAAACGCTAAAACTGGCACCGTTTTGGAGAGAAATGGGCTCTCATTTTAACCCATATCATGGAGTGTGATGCTGAACTATGAGTTTCTAATGGTGTTTGTATTTGCACTATTCTAAACATTAATATTTTATGTGCAACAACAGCATGCTCTCAGTGGCCTTACACATGATTTTAAATCTATTTTTCAAACTTTATGATTTAAATGGGGATAATTGTACTGAGAATAACATTCGTCTTTTCTTCAACTGAATACTGTTTCCGTGCTGTTTTGATGTGTTTTAAAGAGTTGGCAGTCAAAATAAATCAAAACTACTGGATTATAGATATTCTTCATTCTTTATGACAAACAAGATAATGTGAATTCCAGAATGTACAACGTTTTTTAAAGGTGACCCTGCACCACAAAACCATAAGTGTTAATTTTTCAAAACTGAGATCTATACATCATCTATACAAAGCTGAGTAAATTATCTTTCCATTGGTGTATGGTTTGTTAGGATAGGACAATATTTGTCTGAGATACAACTATTTGAAAATCTGGAATCTGAGGGAGCAAAAAAATCTAAATATTAAGAAAATCTCCTTTAAAGTTGTTCAAATGAAGTTCTTAGCAATGCATATTACTAATCAAAAATTAAGTTTTGATATATTTACGGTAGGAAATTTACAAAATATCTTCATGGAACATGATCTTTACTTAATATCCTAATGATCTTTGGCATAAAAGAAGAATAAAAAATTTTGACCCATACAATGTATTTTTGGCTATTGCTACAAATATACCTCAGCAACTTAAGACTGGTTTTGTGCTCCAGGGTCACACATGTATAAATTGCAGTGTACAGCGTTTATTATGACGGGGTAGAATCCACAGCTCAGTACTCACTACTCAATATTCATGAGTACTTTTAAATAGGCTACTCTTTTACTCTTACTCAAGTAGTTGTTTGGACAAGTACTTTTACTCTACTCAAACTACATTTTTTGGAAGGTAATGGTACTTTTACTTGAGTATATATTTTCAGTACTCTTTCCACCACTGCATGGCTTCAATATTTCCTGTCAGCATCCTTATATCCATATAAAATTGTGAAGAAACTGAAGAAAAGGATTGAATACAAAAGAGAAAACATTCCAGAGACTGTTTTTCATGTTGCCCATTTATTCTTCCATTTACTTTATTCCAGCACTGTGTTTGTGTGTGTGTGAGTAAATTGCAAAGTGTTGGTGTGAGATGTCTGGACGCTATTTGGGTTGAAACAGGATTGTGGAATGGGCGAAGGATATTTACACTGGCAGATTGACGGCGGCCCGGGCACTAGACTCATCCAGCAGTAATGCTTTACCCTCCTGCACCTTCCTGTTCAACGAGCCTCCGCCCTGCCACTTCACACCACACCATTCATTCCTGTCTGATACCTCACGCTGACCGCTTTAGCTATCATTTCTGTGTCTATCCTCTACAGTCTCTGTCTCCCTCTTTCTCAGCCTCACACACACACACACTTCTCTCTCTCTCTGTCCATGTCCTCCCCTCTGTATGTTTACTTTGCTGTGTGTGCTCAGAGTGGGGTGATGTGTATACTGTAATAGTTCAGACCCACACTGCAACACTCTGTTGGTCCGCCCAAAGGGGACATCATATCACGGAAAACGGAGCATGTCAGAATGTTTTGTTGGTGTAAATTGCGTTATCCCTCCATAGGCGCGTCAGATTTGTGTCAAAGAGCTTGTGTTGTTGGAAGAGACAACTCCCTCTTCTATTAAATGGCGCCAAAAACCAACTGTGTATGTGGATACAGGTGTATGAGGAGACTGGTACTGTTTATTGCTTTGCATCCTTATGGCCTCATTAAAGTGGCTAAAACAATGTTTAGCATAGCGAGTTTGGAAAATGTTGTCAGATTTCTTCCACAGTCTCAGTAAGTGTAATAAACATTTTCCTTTTCAACGACTCCTGTTAAACGTGTGAAATACTGCACATGACATGCAGATGGAAAAACAGATACAGTGGCTACAAATTAAGAATTTATTATTAATACATTTTTCTCTGTTTTATACGGAAGTTCTAAGCGGCCATGCATTATTATAATTTTTCTGTCTTGTTTTCTCGTGATCACGACTTAATTTTCTCGTGATCTCGACATAACGAGTTGTTTTGTCGTTATCACGACTTAATTTTCTTGTGATCTCGACATAACGAAAGTTGTTTTGTCGTTATCACGACTTAATTTTCTCGTGATCTCGACATAACGAAAGTTGTTTTGTCGTTATCACGACTTAATTTTCTCGTGATCTCGACATAACGAAATTTGTTTTGTGGTTATCTGGACATAACGAAAGTTGTTGATCTCAACCTAAAAACCGTTTTCTCACGACGTAATTGTAGCTATAGTGAGAAAATCAGGGTCGCTATATTGTCTTCGACGATAAAGTTGCAGACCCGACAGCCTCCTTCTCAAGTGTCGAACACTTATGTGTAAGTCCTCAATCACTGACAGACACAGAGCTAAAATGTCCGAGTATGAATATGCATGCCAAGTATTCTATCATGGATCAATGTAGTCGGTCACACACACAACACCTTCAATATTTGGGATGGTACTTATACCATATTTTTATTTTTATTATTTCAGTTTGAGTGAGTCCCTGATCAAAGTAAAAGCGAATACGATCATCCATGATGCTGCTTCTATAGCATTTTCTCATGCTGAATACACAGAGAAAATTAAGTCGTGATAACGACAAAACAACTTTCGTTATGTCGAGATCACGAGAAAAAATAAGTCGTGATAACGACAAAACAACTTTCGTTATGTCGAGATCACGAGAAAATTAAGTCGTGATCACGAGAAAACAAGACAGAAAAATTATAATAATGCATGGCCGCTTAGAACTTCCGTATAAAACAGAGAAAAATGTATTAATAATAAATTCTTAATTTGTAGCCATAAACATCTTAATTAAATCACAGCCACATTTTTTATGACCACATTTAAACTAAAAAGAGGGAATGGGTCATTTTTCCCCACATATCATGTGTGGGAATGTAAATGAAATATATACAGCACCGGACAAAAATTTGGACACACATAATTACTCTTACTCTTTACACATAAAATAATACTGAAGTTATCATAACAAAATGAAATACAGATGAAACCACAAATGGAAGTATGGGAATTGTACAGTGACTAATGTTAAACACATTAAAACATCTTATATTTTGATTCTGGACATTTCCTTTAGTCATAAAGTACATCCTGGGATGCTTTTTAAATTGTATTGAGGGACTTTCCATGTTTGTTGGCCGCTTTTCCTTCAATCTTTGGTCAGCACAACTGGTAAAAACATTCATAAGCAAAAAATACATTTCTCTACAAAAATAAAACATTTAATTTGGAGAACAGCATGTCATAAAATCATAAGATTTATTTAAATGTCCAGACTTTATTAGTATAAACATACTAGTGTTTGCCTAAAATTGACAAAATAAACTTCTACTGTACATTTAAAAAAAACATCTTATAAATGCATTTAAAATTTACTTTGAAATAAATATGAACTATAATATATATATATATAATTTAGTGGCTTTTCACTGTTATCTCTATGTATTATTGCCTTTTAAGGAATGTTTGTAGGTGTTTTATTCTCACATAACACTTTTTTGTATGCATTTTGTTCAAGTGTGAATGCAGTTGAGGTTGTATTTGTGTATATGGTGCTTGCACATAACTGTGTGTGTGGAGTTGTAGTTTGTAACCCCTGTGGATGAGTAGATGTGTGTGAATGAGCAGTAAACGCAGTCCCCGACCTCCCCGCTGTGTGTCTTAATGAGGGGTTGATTGGATTGGCAAACTGGATTGGGGGTTTGGGAATGAACTGGGCCTGGGCGGAACCCCTGACAGCCGCTCAGATGAAGGGGACGAACCTGAGAGAGAAACTACCACTGAGCTCTATTCTCTGAGCTTATGCACCCGATATGAGGGATTAGAGAGTGTGCGTGTGTGTAGCATTCAGAACTGTGTTCAATAAGTCCAACCTTGTTAAAAAGAAAGGACAGGACACATGAGGGGCCGAGGAAGTTGTAGGGCTCTTTGACCCCAAAACAAACCACTGAAGTGTGATAGAAAATGGCTGAGAAATGTTGGGGTTTACTGAGGTCAAATGAGGCAAGAACACGCACTGTGAAGGGCAATGGGAACATTACAAGAGCCTTGTTTATGCAGCGTGTAGTATAATAGGAATTTGTCTTTATTAAGGACCTCAGGGAGAAGACCAGAACCGTTTATAAGGTGATAAGAGAGCACTTGAATTTCAATAACGTAGTGTTGGCTGTAGTATTTTACTGGATCTCACTCACTCAAACACATTTATCCGTCACAGTCATTTAAAAACCCAAACGCATCACAGCCCAACCCAAATACTCACAGGACTTTTCCTTCAACGGCACAAATTTTTGTACTGATGCAGATTCGCTAAACATTTCATACTGAAGATGCGAATCTTGAAAATGCAGGAAACAGAATTTGTGTACGTTGTATTACGAGAATTTCAAAGTGAAATGTCCCGTGGCACTAAAAGCAGGTTTTCCAAAACAGATGTTGTATGTATCGCAGCAGTTTGAAAATTATATCCATGAGTGGCGGTAAAAGTTAATGCTCTAACCTAAACCCTAAACCTAACTAACAGTATTAACAAAAGCAAACAGTAACACTTTATTTTAATGACCAATTCTCACCATTAATTAGCATACATATTACTAGCACATTGGCTGTTTATTAGTACTTCTATAAAGCACATATTAATGTCTTTTTCTGTTGCATGACCATATTTTAGATTCCTTAATCCTACCCATACCTAACTTGACAGCTACCTTACTAATTATTAATAAGCAGCAAATAGGAGTTTATGGAGGCAAAATTCATAGTAAATAATTAGTAGTGAGAAATGGACCTTAAAATAAAGTGTGACCTTGAAAAATTTAATGTGTTTCAGACTGAACTACAAAAGGTCTCAAGTTATTTTGCACAAAAGCTGTGTGAGAAAGAACAGAACACCCTCCCGTTTCTTATTCTCCCTCTTTTTCCCATTCCTTCATTCCCTCTCTTTCTTCACTGGGTAATTGTAAGTCTTCCGGCTGAGGCATCCATGGCTCCTGATGGTCTCAAACAGGATTAGTGGAGCCTGTGGCTCCAGCTTCTCTGTCCGGATTTGCCAGCATTACCATGGTGATGCCACTTCTGGTGTGCTTTAATTACCCAACCAGTAGGAGGCCTGATGGGAGAGAGGCAGCGGCCTAATGCTGGGGGCAAAACCCTATTTCCTTAAAGTAGAATGAGTACACTCTTTTTTCCTCAGGCCAGACTAAACTTGCAACTGATATTAGGATAGCCCAGTTTGGCACACCTATCTGTCTATAGGCATTCATGGGAGTGCCTCCTTCCATGCTGGTTATTACCAATTCGAGCCGCACTCAGAGCGGGCTGGGCAGAAATTACCAGGGGATGCCATCCGGGTCACGGCACCACTTTAACTGAAGCAGGCTGAGCAGGGCTCAAACTGGCGAAAGCCGACATGGGAACTGAGAAGCTAAAAGCACACATTTAATTTATTAAAAATATATTTAAAAACCAAATGTTTAATGAGCTGCCTACCTAAACAGCAGTATAAGTCATTATAGACAAATTGTAGATAGAAATGTAAGCATGAATCCTTCATTCAGCTCAGTAAAAACCAATCCAAGATGGTGGACAGGGTTGAGTGAAATGTTGAAGCATATACACTTAAATTTAAATCTGTACAGAAGAATATCAATACAAACAGTTAAGTGTAACAAATTGTGCCCAATATTCCTGTGCTGCCTTAGCTTGGAAACATACCAATGGCAACTATTACAACATTGGAATCAACTGAGAGTTGCAAACCTTTGAATTTGTTCAATAAATAGATTTGTCCCCCAATTCAATCCCTTTTTAATTCAGTGACCATTTCTGGTTTCATTGTTACACCTATATGTGGAAAGTGAGTTTTTATGCTATGAGTGAGTCAATGAATCGTTCACTCAACTGATTTGTTTAAAAACGTGTTTGTCACAACCAAGACAAGTGCTATAGTTTACCCAACAAATGAGAACAAAGCAGACCTGTCATTTGTCTTTTTATCTATTTTTTCTTGAAAGCAAGAAAGCAGTCCCTTGTGAAAAAGTTTACACTTTAGCATACTTTTAAAAAGGGTTCTTATTATGGAAACATACTCTAAAATAATATACTTAAGCGTGAAATGAATATGTTTGCATGTTATTTACAATTAAATATAGTTTACATTTATGATGTTCAGTTTTTGACCTCCTTAAGTGGGACTTAAATACATTTTTATATGCAATTACATAATTTCAAATATGTAACTTCTATTGTCTTTAAATTACGGTTAAAGTGTACTGTTAAATGTCTGGTAAGTATTTATAAACTAATGAAACTCGTGTAGTAACATTTGTTAATGATGTACAGTACTTTCAATTGAGTACATTTAAAATCTATTAATGTTAAATGTAATAATAACACAATACAATTAAAATTAGTACTTCACATGTGCTTTAGTATGTTACATTACATATCATCTTTACAGCATGACAAAAGAGTACTACTTTTAATTTGACATTATTACAAAGTTCACTTCTTCTTTAAGTACACATAAGTTATATTTTATTTCATTAATATTATGTTATCTGCAAGTAATATTTGATGTAAACTACAAGCAGTCGCATTCTTTAAAAGGGAGAAACCAGTGAATAAATTATATCTGTCAGCACACGGATGTGAACAAGAACATTTAGTTCTCTTAAAAGATTAATTCAAAACACTGATTTGTTCACTGACACAACATGACTATTGAATATTTACAGAGTTATAGAGAGGAAGTTCAGTCTGTTGACCAGCTTAGACATCTTAGTGACTCCCCCAACACCTGTCATTAGTGTGGCGCGTATCTGTGAATCATGGGAAAAATCTTTTCTGTGGAGATTACAGAGACAGTAGAACAGATCTTAAACAAAAATCTTAAACAGCCCAGATCTCAGGTCTTTCTTCTTCCTTCCTTTCTCTGGGCGTTGTATGAGTGTAATCTTATTACAGCTTATTTACCGCATTGTTTTGCATTTCATGGATATAAAATAACGTCTGCAGGCAGAGCTGGGATTCGGTACCCAGCGAGGGGAAATGTGCTGGAGATTAGGCCTGCCAGCATGCTGGTTCTGGCCTCCATGACGGGAGGGAAGGTGGCTGCCTCTGACAAAGGTGGTTCAGTGTGTGTTGTGTGTATATCCTGGACCGAGCAGAGCTGTGGAAAATTTCCCTCAATGTACATGAGCCAGCTTCCAGCTCTCAGGAGCGAGAATCAACCTGCTCTTACCGTAAGAGACCTGCAGATTTGACCAAACATGGCATAACTCACCTGACAGACAGCAGTGACGCCTATTCCCAGTGTTCCTTCAGAGCAGGAAAGTCCATCTCTTTATGAACATCCATCTCACTGCAGTCAAACATAGACAGAGCGACGTGAGTCTCATACTACACAAGCCAGCTGAGCCATTCCATTTAATTGCTCCTAATATATTGGATAAAATTTGATGAATTAAAAATATAGACTATTATTTAGTTTATTTATCACAATTAAACGAGGGTTAAATAATTTAAATAGCTGAATAATTTCAAATCTTTATTTTGAGCATATCTTGACATTTTTGTTGGGCTAGGGTTTTCCTGTGTCTTCAATTTTGTCCTATTAATTTTTTTCTAAAATTCTCTTAAATAAAGTCTTCAATGACCAGAAATTGACATCATTTTCAGCAGAAAAACAACAACACAAACATCAGTCATTTTTAGCTTGAGAAATTCTGAAGCGAAATGAATCCCATTTCATATAATTAGAAAATTCTTTAGAATAATAACCTAATTTAAAGTCATGATTAAAAAAATAGCAAAATGAACTTTATTTAAAATTCAGTTAGCGATTGCTAACTTTTGCTCTGTTCATTTTCTTGTCATTGTGTAAGAGACTTTATTATGTTAACTGAAATTAAATGAAAATGTGTTATAGTTTAAATTTATAACAAATGCAGTTAAGTGCTTTTTTGACTCACTTTAGGCGGACTCAGATCTTTATATGTAATTTCATAATGACTTATCTTTGAAATATGGTTAAAGTGTACTCCTGAATACTGCCGTGAATTTATGCAAAACTTGGTAAACCTGGTATGGAAAACTTGGTAATTTATGGTAAACATGGTAAATGTAATTTCTATTGAAACTTGTATGCCATTCACTGAAATATATTAGTAAATGTAAAATATGTTAACTAAATGTAATATTGAACAAGAAACAACAGTTCAAACTATAATCAAGTACATTATTACAAAGTACTCAAGTGTGTTACGAAACAGTTATAAATGTGTCTCTCTTTAGTACACTTAAGTGCTGTTTAATTGAATTAATATTACACTACCAGTGCATATTTAATAGTTAAAAGAAACATGTTTTTTTTCACAATGGCAGAGCATGCAATGTTTTATCCTTTTATAGAAATACTAGACTACATCAAAAAGCAAATAAAAGCATTTTTAAAAGTTACAGAGCTGTGCTGCATAACAGGAATGACCCATCTGTCTTACCAGAGTCATGTGTGCAGCCATGCAGAATATTGTGGACATGATGAAGGTGATAACTGTAGTGAGAAGCCTGGCTTACATCCAAAACATTCAAGGAATGGCATGGGTTATACCACACAAACCCAGACTGCATCACAGAGAGGTCATAAGAGATGGTAGACATACCACACGACAAACCACTAAGACAAACATACACAAACCAACATGTACTACTTGGATAATATACCATCTCTCTCTCTCTCTGCGCATGCGTTTGTTGAGTGTGTGAGTGAGTGAACGGAGCATGGTGAGTGTGAATTTTCCTTTGTTTGGCCGCTGTGACAAGCAAAGGTTTCTTTTCTTTTTTCTATTTGTTTTTTTGTTTTGCTTTAATTTTACTTGTATTGCAGGTTTGTTAGTAGTGTCGAGTCTGTGAAAGTTGTCTATCTTTCAGTATTTATTACTGGCAGAATGACTTCAGGTGTGAGGAGTTTGGACTTCCTCACACAGTGTCATGCCGTGAAAATAGACTCGAAGGCTAGTGTTGAGGATTGTAGTTTAGCGGTGGGAGAGGTGGTTGGTTGTGAGAATGTTGTGTCAGCTTCGAGAATGAAATGGTTGTTGTGTTTATGAAAACTGTTGAGTTGGCGAACATCGCAGTTGAAAGTGGAGTCGTAATTGACAATGCGTTTGTTTCCATGCCACCGTTGTCCACGCCATCAAAGAAGGTTATCCTTTCAAAAGTACCGCCTTTCATCAAAAATTAGGTGCTTGCACAAATGTTAGAGCGATACGGTGAATTAGTTTCCACAATAAAAATGATTCAAATTGGCTGTAAATCGCCATTATTAAAACATGTAGTGCCGTTTAGACGCTTCGTGTTTATGGTGTTACATATAACAGAGAAGAGTTGGACTTAATGTTTAACTTTAAGCACGATTAATTCAATGATGTGATTTTTGCCCCAACCAATAACATGAGATGCCTTAGTTGTGGTGAAAAAGGACATCTTGTGAGGGCTTGCCCGAGAAAAGAAGAAACATCTAAGCACAATGTTCCGTCGGTCTCAGTTGAAAAGGCAGGTGAAGAGGAGGTAGTACAAACTGTTAGAGAGGAGTTGCCTACAACAGCTAGTGTAGTTGGGGAAAACAATGCACAAAAATCGCCAGATGTAAACTTAATTGATCTATCAGGTGTTGCAGCAGCTTCGAAAAACAAATGGGTGATGAAAGACAAACTGTGGTTGAGATGGAGGAAGAGTCTGAAAGCTCAATTTGAAAATCAGTTCTATGTTTTTTTTATGTATCTATATTCCCACCAATGCCGTTGAAAGAATGGGCTTTTTAAATATATTATGTAAAGCAATAAGTGATTGTAACACTGAAGATTTGTTTTTAATAGGAGGGGAATTTAACTGTACAGAAAATGCCTCTGATAGGAATCATGTTGAGCCCCATATGGCTTCTTGAAAAAGACTTATCCAATTAATAGAAATGCATGATTTAATAGATATATGGAGAAATTTTCATAAGACGCAGAGACAGCGAGGTCAAAATATAAATTTAATGCAGGATCTAGAAAAAATCTGATCGTGATTAAACCAGAAAAACACAAAATAAATGAACAAAAACAATTTTTGAAGCTTGGGCTCCTAAATATTAGATCACTTGCACCCAAAGCAGTTATTGTAAATGAAATGATCACAGATAATAATTTTGATGTACTCTGCCTGACTGAAACCTGGCTGAAACCAAATGAATATTTTGGTCTAAATGAGTCTACTCCACCGAGCTACTGTTATAAACATGAGCCCCGTCAGACTGGCCGTGGCGGCGGTGTGGCAACAATATATAGTGATATTCTCAATGTTACTCAGAAAACAGGATACAGGAGGTTTAAGTCATTCGAAATACTTCTGCTTAATGTTACACTGTTAGATATGCAAAATAAATCTCTCTTATCTCTTGCTCTGGCTACTGTGTATAGACCGCCAGGGCCATATACAGATTTCCTAAAAGAATTTGCAGATTTCCTCTCAGATCTATTGGTTAATGTTGATAAACTGCTAATTGTCGGAGATTTTAACATTCACGTTGATAATACAAATGATGTGCTAGGACTTGCGTTTACTGACCTAATAAACTCTTTTGGAGTCAAGCAAAACGTCACCGGGCCCACTCATCGTTTTAATCATACGCTAGATTTAATTATATCGCATGGACTTGATCTTACCGATATAGATATCATACCTCAAAGTGATGATGTTACTGATCATTTCCTTGTATCGTGCATGCTGCGTATTACTGATATTAATTATATCGCTCCGCGTTATCGTCTGGGCAGAACTATTGTTCCAGCCACCAAAGACAGATTCACAAATAACCTGCCTAATTTATCTCAACTGCTCTGTGTACCCATAAATACACATGAACTAGACGAAATAACTAGCAACATGGGCACTATCTTCTCTAATACATTAGAAGCTGTTGCCCCCCTCAAATTGAAAAAGATTAGAGAAAAATGTACTGCGCCATGGTACAACAGTTATACCCATTCTCTCAAGAAGGAAACTCGTATTCTTGAGCGCAAATGGAGAAAAACTAACTTGGAAGTTTTTAGAATTGCGTGGAAAAACAGTATGTCCAGCTATAGACAGGCTCTAAAAGCTGCCAGGGTAGAGCATATCCGCAAACTCATAGATAATAACCAAAACAATCCAAGGTTCTTATTTAGCACAGTGGCTAGATTAACAAATAAACAGACACCGCCCGATCTAAATATTCCCTCACAATTTAATAGTAATGATTTTATGAATTTCTTTACTGATAAAATAGATAACATCAGAAATACAATAACAAATGTAGATTCTACTGCGTCTAGTATTTCAGCTTCATTCATCGCACCCAAAGAAAAACTGCAGTGCTTTACAACTATAGGACAGGAAGAGCTAAACAAACTTATCAGTACATCTAAACCAACAACGTGTTTATTAGATCCTGTACCCACTAAACTACTGAAAGAGTTGTTACCCGTAGCAGAAGAACCGCTTCTCAATATTATTAACTCATCGTTAGCCTTAGGTCACGTCCCAAAACCATTCAAGCTGGCGGTTATTAAGCCTCTTATTAAGAAACCACAACTAGATTCTAATGAACTGGCAAATTACAGACCCATTTCAAATCTTCCGTTTATGTCTAAAATTTTAGAAAAAGTTGTGTCTGCTCAATTGTGCTCCTTCTTGCAAAAAAATGATCTCTATGAGGAATTTCAGTCAGGTTTCAGGCCTCACCATAGCACAGAAACTGCACTTGTTAAAATTACAAATGACTTGCTTCTTGCTTCAGATCAAGGCTGCATCTCATTGCTAGTATTACTTGATCTTAGTGCTGCGCTTGACACTATAGACCATGATATACTCATAGATCGACTACAAAACCATATTGGTATTCAAGGGCAGGCTTTAAGATGGTTTAAATCATACCTGTCCGATCGCTACCACTTTGTTCATTTAAATGGAGAGTCATCACAATTATCACCAGTAAAGTATGGAGTACCACAAGGATCAGTCCTAGGTCCTCTTCTATTTTCAATATACATGTTGCCTCTTGGTAATATTATTAGAAAATACGGGATTAGTTTTCATTGCTATGCTGATGATACTCAACTATATATCTCAACAAAACCAGGTGAAACTTCTAAACTATCTAAGATAATAGATTGTGTAAAAAATTTAAAAGATTGGATGACCAATAATTTCCTCCTATTAAATTCAGATAAGACAGAGATATTACTTATTGGACCAAAAAACAATACACAGAATCTCTTGGATTACAATTTACAACTTGACGGATGCACTGTCACATCCTCTAAAGTCAAAAATCTGGGTGTTATATTAGACAGCAACTTGTCCTTTAAAAATCATATTTCCCATGTTACAAAAACAGCATTCTTCCATCTTAGAAACATTGCCAAGCTTCGAAACATGCTACCTGTTTCTGATGCAGAAAAGCTAGTTCATGCATTCATGACCTCTAGACTGGACTATTGTAATGCACTGCTAGCTGGTTGTCCTGCATCTTCAATAAACAAGCTACAGATAGTCCAAAATGCAGCGGCTAGAGTTCTTACAAGGTCAAGAAAATATGATCATATTACCCCAATTTTACAGTCTCTGCACTGGCTACCTATTCAGTTCCGTATCATTTACAAAATATTATTACTTGCCTATAAGGCCCTAAATGGTTTAGCACCTGCGTATCTAACTTGTCTTCTACCACGCTATAATCCAACCCGCTCCTTAAGGTCGCAAAACTCTGGACTTTTGGTAGTACCTAGGATAGCAAAGTCCACTAAAGGAGGTAGAGCTTTTTCACATTTGGCTCCTAAACTTTGGAATAGCCTTCCTGATAACGTTCGGGGTTCAGACACACTCTCTATGTTTAAATCTAGATTAAAGACACATCTCTTTAGCCAAGCATTCACATAATGCATTTTATAATCTTGTACTGTAGTATATCTGATCAAATGTACATTATTATTTTTCTTTAGCTTGGGATGGAACAGCAGCTACGCTAATTATGTTTCTATTTGAATCTGTTTCTGCCACGGGATTAACATCCCGTGGTAATTAGGAATGACAGAAGCTTCAGTCTGGATCCAACCCCTAAATGATCTGAGATGACCGAACACCTGAGAAAAGATAATGCCAACCCCTCAGAGGATGCCAACGCTCAGACAACATACAGAATTACCAAATGACCACTGGAACTAGTTGAGACCTTACAATCTGACTTTGCTGCAGTTAAATTGAACTGCTGGTTTGTTGGCCAGAGGCCAATGTTTGATATTGATATTGTGATATGTTTGATATTGATATTGTGATATGTTTGATATTGTGCAGTTGCTTTGACACAATTTACATTGTTAAAAGCGCTATATAAATAAAGGTGACTTGACTTGACAGTATACTTGGTGTCATTCATACAATAATATGTTGTCTTTAGCAAGGTTGGACAGATTTATATTTTAACTTGATATTTTCAGAGATTGTTTTATTGGTCCAGTCGGTTTTTCAGATCACAGTTTAGTGCAGTGGTTTTTAACTTTGGGATCCATAAAACCTAAGAGTGCGTTGTGGCATTTTAATAATAGTTTATTAACTGATTTGGAATTTAGGGATATTTTGAAGTATTTTTGGAATGACTTTAGAACCAGAAAATCTGATTTCCAATCCTTGCAGCAATGGTGGGACTTCGGTAAAATACAGATTAAACAATTGAGTCAACAGTATACTTAACTAATTTAATGGTAAATTTAGAAGAAGATATAAAGAAACTTCAAGAATCTATTGATACTGAACAAAATCAAGAGCTTATTGGAATTTTAGATTAAAAAAAAGAAAGAACCGGCTAAACTTTTAAACCTGAAAGCACAAGGGGCTCTGATCAGATCCAGTTTCCAGAATATAGAGTGGATGGATATACCTTCAATTTTTTTTTTAATTTGGAGAAAAAAAATGGTCAAAACATATATATTTATGGCTTACGTTCTAAGGGTGGTGCACTCTTGTTGAATCATATAGAGATTCGTAAGAGGCAGTAGAGTTTTATGAAGAACTGTCTGACACACAGGTCAGACAGTGATAATGTGTTTATTGAAGGTCTTCCTCAGGTATCGGATGATGCCAAGCTTTGTAGAGTGTTGACTTTAGAAGAGCTACAGAAAGCTCTTCAAAGTATGGAATGCAGCAGAGCACCGGGAATAGATGGCCTTTCTGCAGACTTTTATAAGCATATTCATTTTGTCCTGAGATTGGTGCAGATCTGCTTGCAGTCATCAATGAAAGTTTGAGCAGTGGAAGATTACCACTGAGCTGCCGCAGAGCAGTCCTTACTCTACTGCCAAAGAAAGGAGACCTGAGTGACATTAAAAAATGGAGGCCTGTCTCTTTACTATGCAGTGATAATAACATTCTATCTAAAGCGTTAGCAAATAGATTAAGTAAGGTATTAGTTGAAATCATTCACTCTGATCAGACTTATTGTGTTCCAGGAAGGCAAATTTTTGATAACATTTAGTTTCTTAGAGACTTTCTTGATATTGGTAAGCTCTTGGACGTTAATTTTGGTTTAATAGCAATAGATCAAGAAAAAGCGTTTGATAGAGTGGAACATAGTTATTTATGGGATGTTCTAAAAGCTTTTGGTTTTAATAAAGTTTTTATTGATAAGTTGAGAGTCTTATATTGTGATGTTGAAAGTTAACTAAAGGTAAATGGTGACTTATGTGCCCTCTTTAGAGTTTTTAGAGGTATTAGACAGGGGTGTGCTCTGTCTGGTATGTTGTATAGTTTGGCGATTGAACCTCTGTTGAGAAAGTTTAGAGCAGAATTAAAGGGTGTAAATATTCTCTATTGTGAAAATGTTTTTAAATGATCCGCTTACGCTGATGATATTGTAATTCTTATTAAAGAACAAAGGGATATGAATAAAATCACAGAACTTTTAAGTGATTTCACGTTTGTATCTTCGGCTAAAGTAAACTGGGAAAAAAGTGAGGGTATTTTATTTGGTAAATGGCTGAATGGACAACCTGCTCTCCCTACAGAGTTAAAGTGGAGCAAAGATGGGTTTAAATACCTAGGTGTATATTTGGGGGATGATATGACTGTTAATTTTTTTTTTTTTTGAAGGAGTAGAAGAGAAAATAGGGGGTCGTTTGAATAAATGGAAGTTTTTCTTTCTAATATGTCTTATTGAGGACGGGTTTTAATTATTAATAATTTGGCAGCCTCTACTCTTTGGCATTGGCTAACTTGTATTGATCCACCTTTACTTTTAATAAAAAAGGTTCAATCTATTTTAGTAAATTTCTTTTGGGATAATTTACATTAGGTTCCACAAAGTGTTTTATTTTTGTCTAAAGATGAAGGGGGACAAGGTCTGATTTTTTACAGAGTAGAGCAGCAGCTTTTAGAATGAAATTTGTACAAAGGCTTATTGATACTCCTGTAAATGGAAATTGGAGTTTGGCTGCTTCTATTATTTTAATTTTTTTTAAAGGTTTGGGCCTGGACAAGTCTTTGTTTTGGATGAACCCGAAGCAAATGTCTGTATCCAAGTTACCTATTTATTTTTGTAATTTATTCAAAGTGTGGTCGCTTTTTAAAGTGTTGCGATGTGGAAATACTGATTATTTGTATTGGATTCTACAAGAACCATTGATTTTTGGTTCACTTTTTGATGTGTCGAACAATTTTTTTTTTCCTTTTTTGACAGACTTACTCAAGTCTCATGTCACTACTCTTGGGAAACTAATTGATATAACCGGACCTGAACTCTCTAACACCAAAGCAATGGCGGAAAAGTTGAGTCTGAAGTCAAGGCGAGTAGTAACTCAGTTGTTGACTAAGTGGAAGGAAATTATTACTGAAGAAGAACTTAAAATGATTAAGAACTTTTCAGAAGAGCGGTCTCAGCCTGAGAAAGATGATTTTTTTCCCGAATTTGTGTTTGGCACCTGATTTGGAAATGTGTAGTTTTTTTTAAAGGTGTAATAATTTAGTTTTGTCAGGGAAAGAGAAATCATCTGGTAAAACAATGTATAGATTTTGTGTTAAAGTTTTCAACAAAAAAAGTCTTGATGGAAAAATAGACACACCTTGGCATAATGTTCTACACTTAAGTGAAAATGCAAGACCTGAATGGGGGGGGGGGGCACTCTATAAGTCACCACTAAGTAAAAAAATAGGGAATTTTCAATGGAGAGTTTTACACGGAATTATAGCTATTAATGCATTTGAATCGTGAGGTTAATCAAGAATGTCTATTTTGTTTACAAAGAGAAACAGACCTTTGTTTTCTTTATTACAAGATCTGTTTAAATGGTTTTCTATGGAGATTTTTATTTGTGGTTTTAAGTATTCTAGAAAACGTTCATTTGAATGTCAGTTGTTTCATTTTTTGTTGGGTAAAGCGAAAATGGAGATTTATGTGAGTAGAAAAAGGAAAATAGAGGGGAATTCTGATACAGATGTGACACTGCTCTTTTCAATCTTGGTAAAGTCAAGAATTTTAATTGACTTTTGTTATAAAGCAACAACAAATATGATGCATTTTGAACAAAGATTGTGTGTAAAAAATGTTCTTTGCAATATTATTGATGATGTTTTGATTTTTAATAGTTGTGAGTTAGAGAATAGAGAATATGTGCTCTTTTGTGTTATGTTTTTAACTGAATTGTAATAAAATGGCGTTTTAAAATTCTAATTCTCTCTCTCTTTCTCCCTACATTCATCTCTCACAGTTCTTATATGTGTTTGAGCTCTGCCCAGTTTCTTTTCATTGTCTTTGTTCTGTGACCAAGTTCTTATTGCTTCTTTCAGCTGGTTTCTGATCTGGAAAAGCTGGAGTGCTGGTGTGGAACCAGCACATCTATGCCAGAATGTAATTTAGCTGACATAATCACACTTTCTATAAATCATGATAGTTTAAGTTCAAAATTTTCTTTATTGATTCACAAACAAACAAACAAAAACAATGACAATAATGACAACAGCAACCACAAAAAAAGAAACTTGAACATGAAGTTATATTGTACTAAAACAACTATACATTGCACAAATGATATCAGGGTTATTATAGTAAACTGAAATCAAAAGCATAATACATATGTTTTTATTACTTAAATAAGCTGAACACACACACACACACACACACACATATATATATAGTATATATAAATCCTTAACCTTATTTAATTTCAGCTAGTTGCCTAAGAAACATTTCTCATTTTATTTTTATTTTAACTTGATATAACATAAATAAAAATAAAAACATTGAAATAAAAACTACAGAAAAAAACACAAAACCTTCTGAAAATGTCAAAACACAACAAAATTACAAAAGAAACTTGACAAGAAAATGTACATAAAAATGTAAAATAAATAAATAAATTCAAGCTATTAATTAAAATAGCAAAATAATATCTCAGTGACACTAAAATAACACAAAACGGTAAATGTATGAATATGACAACCATTCAGTACCATGGTAAATATATCAAACATTTCATACCATCACAGTGGTTTTTGTAAGGGTTGTATGCAAAAGTCTTGCTCTTCTCCAGTTGTTTTCACTTATTCTCAATTGTTTTTCTACTAAGTGTCATTTTTTGTTTTGAATCTTTTCCTTTTTGTTATTCCAAGAAGGCCTGAAAATACTCTTGTCCCTCATTTTATTATTTTTATTTCCCTTTATTTCATTTTTTCCCCTTACTGTCTCATTTTGTCTCCTAGGTTTATGTCCAGTGGAACGAATTCTTCAGCACTGGCTCTCTGTGTTCCCTTTATTTTCCTTAATCTGTTTTACTATTTTTTTTTTTTGCTGGGAGTAAACCTCAGTTCACTGTCATTTTTAATAAAACTGTTCATTTTTCGAAAGTTAATCGCATTTTAAAACCACGAAACCAGACTCATTTAAAAACCAGACTCACTCTGTCTCTGTCGCTCTGCATAGGTCTTTAACTCTTTCTCTCACTCTTTTTGTCGTTCTGCTCTTTCCTCCAATAATCTAATATGATCATATGTCTGTGGCAGTAGCATTTTTTGAGAGTGTTGTGTTTCACAGTAAGTTAAATCGAAAGCCGGTCCAAACCACAAGCTTGCTAAGTCGATGTTAATATATATATATATATATATATATATATATATATATATATATATAAATAATAGTTCAACCTAAAATGAAATACTGTCATAATTTACTCTCTCAAGTTTTGTTCCAATCCCATATGAGTTTCTATTTTCATGAAAACGATGTTTAGTGTTCACGCTGCTCTTTTCTATGCAATGAAAGAAAGTGAATGAAAAACCTGAAAAAGGACATGAACACCATAAAAGTGGTTCACACGATCTGCAAAATATATTCTATGAAATAATATAATTAGCATAAGGATCAGACCAAAATTGTAAGTTATTATTCACTGAAAATCATGCTTGATAACTATGCTCACAATTCACAGACCAAGAAGATTCCATTGGGAGAACCACAGAACCTGCATCTGTTCCAGCTCACCGCCACCCCCTGCCACACACACCAGACTAACCACACTACTATGAGCTTTAGTCTCACTTTTATACACTAAAACTGGAAGCAATGTGTTTAATGTGCATGCGTGTAGATGCATATAGCTCTGTTCAAAAATCAAGTGAGCTTCCTTGCTGTTGTCACCTATATAGGCAGCATCATTGTTGAAATTGGTTTGTCTGCATAAGATCAAAGTCGACCCTATTTACTTTGTTAGCACACATTACTAGTCTTGTGGTGTACAATTAGTTAGCTGGTTAATTCTGAGAAAAAAAAAATTAGTCATTATAATCTTTAGTCAAAATCTGAAAATTGAAGTCAAGACCTAACCTCTATTTATTCTCATTCAACAGTCGTTCCCAATTCTGAAGTTGGTCTCAACTTTAGTTTCACGTGCACTTTAAGCATGAGAGACTTGACTAGAATCGGGTGCTAACATGTTGATAAGCTAACAAAAAATATTCCAAGAAAACATAAAAAGATTACTTACAAATTTTAGTCCATTACTGATTGCATATTGCATGATGAAACTTGTAGTTAGTGACGTAATCTATTAGATTACATTTTTATAGGTAATGTATTCTACTTTGACTACTTTTTGATTACTTTTAAGTAATGTATAGTTACTAAAACTGAGGTTTGTGATAAAAAGCTAATAATCAAATCACAAAAATGTAAAAAAAATAAAAAATAAACAATTTTGAAATAATTTTTTTTTGTTTACCTACATGTTATGTGATCATTAACCGAGAATAAATCAGAAAATCAATAAATATTGAATAATTTAATGCCAGTGTGTGAATATATATACTCATATATTTAATAAAAAAGCAACGCTAGTCTGAATATAAGAATATTTCAAAATGTTATATAATCTAATGTCAAGTACACAGCACAAATATCCAGTGAGCACAAATAAACTATTGTTTGTTAATACTATTTTAGTATTAAATGAAATATTGTGAATTTTTATATATATATATATATATATATATATATATATATATATATATATATATATTACTACTTTAGTTATGTCCTGTCAACAAAAAGCATTGTTTTTCACTAAGCTCAATGCATTCTGGGATTGTCTTCTCCACACAGGGTACATGTGATGCTGCCTTAGAAAATAAAGTGTCATAAAAGACAATATAATGTTGCTGCTGTCACTGTGGTATATAGGAATCTGGAATAAAAGTTATAGCCTATGTAGTTGTCAAGATGTAGACTTACATGTAAATACCTCATGGGATGTTACTTTACATGAAAATTTACCCAGAAGCACGGAATACACACACACACACATCGAAATGCTTGGACTGGTCTGGGATGAAATGTAGGTGAAAGCGATGGAACGAGTGATAGAAACACTTCTGAAAAGGTCACTTCTGTCGTGCCCCCTCACTAGTCTCTGGCATTCCTGAGGCACCTGCACTCACTTTACATCTTGGCTGGACTGAAAAAAGCTCCTCAGCTTCAGCGCCTGTCATGTTTGTTCACGGAGGGAAACAAGTTTGGTTTTAATTAGAACTCCTGCCAAGAGCTGAGGTAATTGCCGCTCAGTGTGTCTTTCTTTTACTTTCTTTCTCCCCTCCCGCCACTCTTTCTCCAACAGCGGAGGGAGGAATAAAACAATTTGTATATTATGTAAAATAATGTATTTAAGATGCATTGTGAAAAAATAGCATGTTCACTTTTTTACATTTGCATAATTAAAATACCATACAATGCAAAGTCTAAAATGAAAACGATGAATGAAATGAAGCACACGATAAAGAGTACAAAAATACAAAGTTTTGACTGGAGGTTGGTATAATTTTCTTTCTGTGCCCTAATAACCTCTCTCTAATTTTCTTCAGCATTTCTTGAGTCTGTCTCTAGTGGGCAGTGTTCTGATCACCCCCTCTCTCTCTTTTCATTTCTCCACCTGTATCCCAGCTGTGGCCTTGTGTAGCTCATGAAAATTCCCACCAAATTATTTTAACAAAAGAGCAACATCTGCTGCAAACTCACCACTGCATATAACAGCCATGCACAACTCCACTCACACAAGACCAGACAAAATGCACGAGAGGAGATGAGGCGAGAATCAAAATCATTCTCTTTGGTTTGAGGACATGTTAAAGCCCTTTTCCCGTCCTGTCTCCTCTCCTCCCCTCTGCTCAGCTCTGGAGCATAAAGCACAGACTCAGGATGTGATTTAGCATTCTAAGGTAATGTGTTGGCCATGAATACGATGAACTGGATTATGCTGTTGGAAAGGCAGCTATGGCGAGTCTACAGGGACAAACTGGGCTAGTCAGCGATGAGATGAGTTGAGGCATGTTTGGCCGCTTCTAGTTCCTGTTTTTAGCTGCTAGAATGTGTGTATGAATGAGTGAGTTATAGCCTATGTAGTTGTCAAGATGTAGACTTACATGTAAATATGTGTGTGTGTGTGTATGAATGTATAGATCTGTGTGTAACTGTGATTAGAAACAGGGATGTGTGTGTGTAATAGCTGCATGCCGCTGTGTCGAGTAACACACTGAAAGCGCTGCGCTCCGGGTTCGGGGTGAGGGGGTAAAGGTCACAGAGAGGCTTCAAAGACATAATTGTGGTCAGGTGTGTATTTTTCCTGAGAGAGGAAGAGGCCTCTCGCTCTTTCTCTGTCTCTCGCTCCTTGAGGCTTTTTCTTTTCTGTGTGCAAAACAGTCTGATGTGCACTTCAGACACTCTTGCCCCGACCACATCACGCTTTAATCATGCTGACAGGTTTGTGTGGAAAAAAAAATGTGCAGCAGTTGTGGTGAATAATGTTTAAATTTAACGCGATTTCTCTGCCGTTCCTTGCGTGCGCACACTTGCACAATACAAACTCTTGGCAACTCTCAGATGCAGATAAGGGAAGAATCCGGTAATGCCATTGAAAGGTTTGGAATCGATGAGTTCCAGGAAAAACATTTGCATTCGGTGAAGTTGCAAAATCAATCTCCTTCCTTGCATTCAATTTTCCCTCATCTCCACTGTCCAATTCAATCTCTGAGATTAAAATTTCACAAAATTTTTGTTGGAATAAAAACGTCTACAAACTGGATTTTTTTTCTGTCATATCATCTAAGGTCATGGAGAAAAAAATCATTGGAGAATTATTTTTTCTTAATTCAGACATTAAGGAAAGCAATAAGTCACTTGAGGCCACACATTACAATGATTATTCCACAGTTAAACTGTTATTATAAGCACTATAAAGCAGAGTAATAATAGAATATAATACAATACAATATAATATAATATTCTGATATAATATAAATGTAAATGTGTACATTTGTTCTTAATTTTTTTTATTTTTCTCAATTTTATAATTTAAAATATTCAAATATAAAAAATGTTTCAATCTATTAAAATATCATGGCTATATATTGTTATAAATATATAAAGTAAATCTACTGTAAATACTATATATACATACAGTATATATATACATACAGTAAATATATAAAATATGATTTTTACTTACATGATAATATGATATGATATAATATAATATGATTTTTAAATCCTGTTGGTCACACTTTATTTTAAGATCCAATTCTCACCATTAACTATGATTTTTTGCCTCAGTAAACTCCTACTTTGTTGCTCATTAAAAGTTGATAAGGCAGTTAAGTTTAGGTATTGGGTAGGATTAGGGATGTAGAATATGGTCATGCATAATATGTGCTTTATAACACTAATAAACAACCAATATGTTAATAACAGGGATGTTACTAAGCAATAGTAAAAATGAGTCCCTATACTAAAGTGTTACCATACTGTTTATATGTATACCTTGTCTAAGTCTTTTTCATCAAATGTTAAATTGATTTGTATATCATTTTCATTTTGGTTCTCTTATTCTTGTCCTCACAGTGCACAGATATCTATCACTCTTGAACAGAGGTGTACAGCCATGACACATGTTCCTCTCACCCCTCGTGTGAAAACAAATAGCGATGGTGTGGCTGGTTAATGGATGACACTCGTTAACAGGCTTCATAGCGGTTCTTGTGCTGCGCACTCTGTAAAAACGGTTCACCAGTGACCCTGGCAGATGGATGGAGAGGTGAAGAGGGGGAGTTCTGTGCTGGAAGGACAAATATGGTTTGCTCATCTCACACACACACACACACACATACTCATAACTTGGAACACAGTGTCGTTAAACGGAAAGTTACTTTTCAGTGCCTGTAAACCTGAAAACCATGAAATACACTAAAGAAATAATCTGAACACTAAAAAGTGCTTAATCTATAGCACATGCTCATTTTGAAGCACAAATTTTAATTGTATTTGGTTTCACTTTATTTGGTTTAGACGTTTTACTAACTATAAGTAACTTTGTAACTATATGTAAACTAATTCTCATTAATTTGCAACTACATGTTTACTAACTCTCAGAGTAGTCTGTTAGGTTAGGTTTAGGGGTAGTAGAATAAGTTGACATATACTTGCAAAGTTTCTCATAGTATGTTGCATGTTGCGGACCCATCAAAATAAAGTGTTTGAAGATATTAAGCAGACAGTCTACTAATACTCTAAGGACTGCTAGTGGACATGTTGTTGCAAAGTTACTTGCTGTTAGTAGAATGTCTATAAAGTGTTACCTTGTATATCTTTAAACTGGAATTTCAGTGCTTTGCAGTATGGGTATGAACCACATACTAAATGTTATCATCATTTACTTACCTTCATGTCATTCCAAACTTGTATGGCTTTTGTTCTTCTGCTTTAAACACAATGTTTCACATATTTTTGTCCATATTATGAAATTTCATTATAATTTAAAAACTTTCAAGTTTCAAAAAATAATTTAAGGTAATGTGAAATTAATACACAAGACTTTGCTGGCATATTCTAACGCTTCTGAAGGAACACATTCACTTTGTTTGATGAACAGATCAAAATGTAAGCCCTCATTCACTCTTAAATACAATTAAAATGTCAAACTGTCAAGTTGTAGCTAAAATGTTGTCCAAAATATCATTGAATGTACTTAAATGTAGAAAATTTGACAATATTAGACATTTAGGAAATATATATTTGATATTTCTAAGAAAACATCTGCTATCAATTTCTATGAAATACATTTTTAAATTAATTTTAAGGGTATTCCGGGAATTTTAGGGGTATTATAATGCCTTAGAGAACACCTTATAACCAGATATATGTGAAAAAATAAAATAAACCAAAATATTTATTTTATTTTTTACCGTACCTATTTAGATTTTTACCTTATTATTTTTACCTTATTAGATTTTAGACTAATTATTACAGCACCAATGTCATGTTCCATTGGATTTTTATAAAGAATTGGATTTTTATCATAGTAATGAAAACATTTAAATGGATTTAATGAAATCCACCAAAACACATAGTATATAGGCCAATACAGGCTTAATAGAAAGTTGAATTATATATGTTAAATATGCATATTATCCTGTCACATAACTTTCAGCTGTAAACATGTAAAATTCTTCAATGGCTTAAAAGATGGCTTTTGGTGTGTAAATCCATGAATCTTCTGGTATCTTTTGGCACGTTTTGCATGTATCATTGTCTCTGCTGTTCTGGATCTAATTCTTAATATTTATCTGGATCTGCCAGTGTGTATGGAGGAGGTGGATGAGGCTGGATCTCTGCCCATATACATGAGACATTAATTCTGCTAGCAAGTGCACAGGCTCTGGAGGTTGAGGGGTGGATAGGCCGCTCTTTGTCCAGTAAGGCTGTGTGTGGCTGACTATCTTAATAGAGTCGTAATCACTCACAGCCTGCAAGTGTTAACAGCCAACTCACAGCTGTCCTGAAGCAAGGCATGCTGGGAATCCGTGACTTAGAATGCACTGTGTTAAATCATTAAACTGTTTCTGCTGATTAGCACACTGTGTTACTTAACAAACAAATATGTCTGTGCAGATTCATCATTTTTGGAATTAACATACAAATAGTTTTGCAGATCATTTCAGTCTGCTATTTAGCTGTTATATATACTATTTTATAAATGCAATACTATAACCTCAAAGCACTTTTACCACAGTGCTTGATTTGTAAACAAATAAATTATGATAACTGCATCACATAACCAGCTCAATTTTGACATAGTAAACTTGCTCAGTAGCTCACCCGGTACAACAGTGCACTAACAATGCAGAGCGCTTAAAGGGGTCATTGGATGCCCAATTTGCATTGATATGAAGTTGATATGATTCTTTAGGGTCTTAATTAAAAGTCTATAACATGCTTTGGTTAAGATTTCTCAATGGTAGTGTAAAAAACACCTTTTTACCCTGTCAAAATCAGCTCTTTTTTCAGCAAGCCGTTTTTTAGTCCATGTTGCTTTAAATGCTAATGAGCTCTACTGACCCCGACCCCTCTCTTCCGTGGTGTGACGAGCAGTACTGTTTACTTTTCCCGCAAAACTGGCTAACTAGCATGGTTGGTTCAGCCCTTTAATCCCAAATCTGCTTTTCTTAACACTATCGGTTAGGTGTAGAGTAGGGTTTAGTCTAGGTGTTCTGTAATTTTCAAACACAATAAATAATTTACCTTTTTGCTGCCACCACCTGACATTTACTTGCTGCAATATGTTCTAATGTAATAAACAATAAAACATTGCACATTTGACTTTCAAAGTCTCACGAAGCGTGCAAGAAGCAACAAAATATAATTTTTCAGAATTTTCACCACAGGCATGTTTTTTTTTTCAACGAGTCTGAGTTGTCATTTTGCAAAAAAAATAAATAAAAGTGTTAACAAGACTTAGTGTTGGGTTTGAGTCTGGGCCGAGTCCTAGTCTTTTAACCAATTGAGTTTGAGTGGGAGATAGTTATTAATGTCTGAATGTCTCTTTATTAATATCTTAATTTTATGTTATTACTTATTTATCTTTCATGGTGCACGACATGGATTTGTCTGTACTCTGCAAAATTTCTGCATCTTAAATGTCCAGATTCCATCCAAGTCTAAGTTCATTCATAATTGCAGTCCGAGTCCAGGTACCCCAACTCTAAGGAGACTTTTCAAAATAAGCAACAATGCCATCATATTTGCATAGTAAAGTATGACTGGTTAACCTTTATCTATTTGCTATTTAAATAGTAATAGGTTCTTTATGCATCAGTATAACTTTCATGTTAACCAAAAAACTCTTCAGGAAATGGAAATGTTTTTTTTTCAATGGTGGAATAAGGTCAGGGGTCTATGTGCGAACTTACGCAAACCCTTAATTGGTCTTGTCGGTGGTGTGTGATCTGTCCAGTGTGTGATCTGATGTCTAGATGATTTTCTATTGCGCGTTTGAGAAGGATTTGGGAATTATCTTGTCTCTGCTCTTCTGAAAGGTAGAATCGGACAGAGCTGTCATCCCCGCCGGATCCCTGGCATGTGATCAAACGGCAAAGCCTGCAGATTATGTACATCTAAGGCCTGTGACCTCACCGCGGCCCCAACCAGCTGTGTGTGTTAGGTGGCCCTGATCTTTGTTGCAGCTCTTCGCAGGGCAGTTGAGGCCTCTTTCTCTCTGTGTGTACGTATCAAGTTCTCCGTTTGTTGGTTTAAGCAGCTGTTATTGCTGTTAAAAGCTCAAGTGCCCCCTTCAACCCCTCCTGCACACAAACACGAACACATACGGATGGCGTTGTGTGCCACTCCCCTTGCATTGGCTTACACTGATGTCCTTGTGTAGTATGGAGGCTGGTGCAGCAGGCACAGGGGACGATGGGCTCAACAGTATACTCTGCAATTGGCAGCAGGCTTGGTGGTCCAGCCTTGTTTACCGTGCCGGGCTGAGCCAGGCTTGTTTAAACAAACCTGGGTGACTGAGTAAGCTTCCCCTCGTTCGCTTCACGTCATCAGCTCTGGAGCTACTGCCCTGGACCCTCTTCCCTGGAGCTTCGCAAACTGTTTACTCTAGACACGCCACTGCTGTCTGCAAGTTTGAGGCTGTGTGTGTGCACCAGAACAGGAAAAATACCTAAGATATGCATGCATGTGTAAACACAAGATAATCTGTGTGTAAATTTGCATGCATGTGAGCAAGATTTCCTGTAAGCGTGGCTTCTATGAGCTCGCATGTTTATGTCATTGGGTTTGTGCGGAGCAAATCCCAGATCAAAAGTTCTTTATTCCGGGAGACTTCCCCTGGCCCGGATGAGTGGCTGGCTGTGCTGGAAAATGAAGTCAGTTATGTGCTCTTTCACCTGCAGCAGAGAGCAAATAAAAACCTCATGCACTACTGCAGGAAACTCCCTCCGTGCAAACTCACCCTCGGTGAGTCTGCATGCAGATTTCTTTCAATAACCTCAGTATACCTCTGGTTTATCATCAGAGCTTAGAAAAAGCTGTTGACATGTGAATTGTAAGTCTTTACGCTTGTATAACTTTATGTGTCGTTAAAAAGCTTGACGTAACTGCGGTTGGTCTGTGCGGTATGGTGTTTCCACAAGGTTGTTCAGTGGACACATTTGTATGAGATACGTATTGCAGTGTTGTTTATGTTTTTTATAAAATAGGAAGTGCTTAGAGAAAAAACATGAGAAATGTTTTTAATACCTCAACCGTTTTTCCTAGACAGCAGTGAAAAACGGGAGCTTTCAATTCCATGATCAAATGATCTGAGCTGTGCTATCTACATTCATTTTAAAGCTCTAAACTCTTACTGTGTTAACAATAGTCTCATTTTTATTTCTTAGAACTGTAGGAGAAACAACTGGGACAAAGCTGTTATTTTGAGCTACGGAAAAGCAACTTTATAACAGTGATTTTCCTGTAGACGCTTAAATAACTTGTAATATAAACAATGCCCATCATGTGAGATGATCATGACCCTCTTTCTTTGGAGCAACACTGTGGCACTGACACCAAGTGACCGCCACCCACTGCTGACCATGTCACTGTGATAAATAGAGGCATGGATCAAAGCAGGGATGACCCCATCACACCGACTCCCGAATGCTGTTTTCAGTTGGATATTGTTCTACCACAGATGACTTGAGACACCAGCAGTCATTAGGAGGAAAAAAATATCAGCTTGAGAGACTTGGTCATCTTGGGGAGATGTTTCTCCTACACTTCCTTCAAACATTTTAAAGTATAGCCAATAAAAATCGCTAACAGTATGGATAATTTCAATAGAATAGCTCATCATATTTTCATGGGAAAATATGATGAGAAATCTTTGAGTTCAAATTGAAATCTTTGACTTTGGTGTCAACACAATACAGTTTAAGACAATGTTAAAATCTCTTCTGAAACTCTACAAGACATTACAAGGGTGTTTGTCTTAGGAGAAAAAAAAAAGAAAAGTAGAGGAGTTAAGCAAGTCCCAACTACTGTCAAATCTTGTTACTCTCTGAGATATTAAAGCTATTATCCTCTCTTCTTCTCTTGTCTCACCTCATCTCACCGGGCAGCCATCTCAGTTCCCACCCTCGGACATGAATATTTTTTCAATAGCTGGAACCACCGGAGGGTTTATTCCAACAAGGTTTCTCTTGCCAGCCGGAGGGGTGGAGAGCCCTCTGTACATACCCCCATCCCTCCCCTGTCCTCATGCTCCAAAGCCCGGGCAACTCCAAATGTCAGTAATGTTAGTTTAGCCATTGTACACGGCTGGGCAACTCTGAATGGGCAGCTTGTCCACAGGCCAGCCCCCTACAATGGCTCCCTTTTTCCCTACAACTTGTTCTCAGCCTTTCCCTCTTTCATGAAGAGAAATTTCTTTCTCTCTCTTTTGCCCGTTCTGTCTTTTTGCTCCTTTGCTCTGGGCCTGGGGTTTGGGATCTAGAGTTAAATAGGGAGAGAGAAAGCGAGTGAGAAATGAACCATGACTGAGCAGTAAGTGGGTTAAGCGCTGAATTGTTTCAGTGGACCCTGCCAATAATTACCAGTACAGCCAAGCAGCAGTAAATCTGCCTTTCAGTGCGCAGCTAAGCTTGTTAGCGTGCTTAATTGGACAGAGGGAGTGTGTAATCTTTCAGTGAGAATACAGCAACTGAGGCCCCGTCCACATTAAGACAGGTTTCTCTGTATACGCGTACATTTTTTACCGTAAAGGCATTTCGTCCACACGAAACCGGCGTTTTCGAAGAGTGAAACCGATCATTTTTGAAACCGGGTCCCAGGGTGGATAAATTTGAAAACGCTGGTTTCATGTTTTCGTGTGGACGACGAATCCGTATATTTTCTGAAACGATGACGTCATCAGCCCACGTCTCGCCCCTAATCAGACACCACTGCGTCACATAACAGCGACAACGACAACAACAATGTCAGACTACGTGCCTGTGTTCGTGCTGCAGAACCTACTGAGCTCATTAGTTTTATTAAAGCAAAATCTTCTGCTTTGTGTGTTAGTTTATATTCATTTTGTGTATCTCTGTGGCAGAATTACAGCGCCACATATTGGTCTACTACATCCACATGTGTACTACATCGTTTTCAGTCGGTTTCAGTGATTCCGTGTGGACGCAGATATTTCCTGAGACGACTCCGTGTTTACGGAATTTGAGGCAAAAAAAAAGATCGGATACGGAGAAACCCGTCTTCGTGTGGACATAGCCTGAGAGAATTAGAGTGTGTGTGCAAGAGATGGAGAGAACGAGAAGCTGAATACAGAGTGAGGGTTTGGTTGGGTATGAATTTATGGATAGGGTCACACCACTGGGCTTGGGCAGAAATTGGGCTTGCCACAAATTGGATCATATCCTGTACTAACGTAATATGAAAACTAGATTTTAACAGTTTCTCAAGAGAATGTGAGTTTGTCTGTGCCAGTCACCATCATGTTGCAGTTGCAGATTCCAACCAAAGCTGGTTTTAGCAGGTCTTCCAGCCTACTCATAGCTGGTTTGAAAGCTGGCTTTAGAGGCATTTTGATCACTTCTTTAGCTGATCAGACTGGGAGACCAGCTGACCAACCAGCTAAAATCAGCATGCCCAGACAGGGAGACCTGCTTTACCAGCTTAGCCAGTCTGGGAGACAAGCTAAAACCAACTACTTCCATCTTAAACCAGCTTAAGACCAGTCAACCCCCCCCCCCCAGAAGGGACTTTCAGGGTGTTGCTATACACTTGCTATGGTTTTGTGAATGTTTTTAGTGTGTTAGTATGCAGTTGCTGGGGAGATTTAAGTGTTTTGAGCAAATTATGCAGTTGCTAACGTGTTCTAAGCATTTTAGCACAAAACCATGTGTTTGTTTGATTGTTCTGAATGTTTTTAGTGTGCTGGTATGCAGTTGTTAGGGTGATTTGAGTGCTTTGAGAACAAAATGCAGTTGCTAAGGTGCTCTGGGTGTTTTAACACAATACAATATTTGTTTGGTGTTCAGACTGTTTTGGCACATCACCATGCAGTTGCTAGAGTGTTTTATCATGCTACTTTGTGTTTCTTTGTTCTTAGAGCTTTTAGCACAGTGTAGTTGTTAGGATGATTTGAGGGTTCAACTGATTTGAGGATTCAACTGAAAGACAAAAATCATAAATCTCATTTCAAAAAGTAATAGAGCACCTCCTTTTAACAAGACGTGACATTTTTTATTACTATTATTAGAGATATTAGACTTCTGAGACAGACCAACAGACATAAATTAACTTTTGTTTTAAGGACTCAGGACTAACATCTTCTCTTGGGGGTGTGACACGTGTCCCGAAGCCTCATCAGCGTCGCCCTGGTAACACACGAGGAACACCTGAAAGTCCTCATCCCGGGCTGATCGGTCACGGCTGCTGGCCAATCAAGCGGCGGCCATATAAGCCGCCGCCAACCCGAACACAAGTGAGTGATCACTCCAGAAGACTGGATGTTAACGCCTGCTCTGATCTTTTCCCACAGAAAGCCCGTGACCGATCAGCACCGCCCCGCACGGACACGCCGCTCTGGGAGCACCAGGATCACCAGCACTACCAGCACTACCAGCACTACCCCGGATGAGCACCCCGGCACGTGGTTTCTTCACTTTTATTAATAAATCCACCCTTCGGGGACTTCCCTGCCATTCTTTGTTGTTGTGTGATTCCTCACCCCGCCACACTGGTGGAGAATGCAGGCATGTGAGTGAGGGATCGCCGGTAACCACCCATCCTTGCACAGACACTGAATTGTTGTGTTTTTTTCCTTCCTTTCCCCTCTCACCAGGCGGACGCTCCTCCCTGCAGCATGGAAGAGCTGCTGAAGCACCTCACCGAGGTCAGCATCCGCCAGCAGCAGATTGTAGAGCACATCGCCAGCCGGCAGGGAGAGGCAGAACGCGAGCTCGCCGCTGTCCGCGCCGCCCAACGCGCTCCGCCGCCTGATCCCCGTGTCCAGGCTGCCCAGCTGCTGCCTAAAATGACACCCGGCGATGATGTGGAATTGTTCCTGCAAATGTTCGAGAACGTCGCCACCCGCGAGGGCTGGAGCCCCCGGGACTGGGCCCGGCTGGTAGCCCCCCTGTTGACAGGAGAAGCGCAGCGCGCTTACTTCTCACTACCCTCTGAGCTTAGTGACAGCTACGCCGAACTGAAGCAGGAAATATTGTCGCGGCTGGGATTATCCCCGATTGCAGCCGCCCAAATGTTCCTGGACTGGAGCTACAGTCCGCGATTGCCGCCCCGGGCTCAGGCAGCCGAACTCTCCCGTCTCGCGCAGCACTGGCTGCTGCCCGGGGATCCCACCGCCAGCCAGGTGGCGGAGCGTGTGGTTATTGACCGGCTCCTGCGTGCGCTTCCCCGCACCCACCGTCAGGCCGCTGGCATGCGGAACCCCACCTCTCTCGGCGAGCTCATAGAGGCGATCGAACTGGCGGATGCGACCCAACAGCGGGAGGCTGGGGAGCGAGCGCCGCCTTTTCCCCGAAGGGTGGGCCAGGAGCGACGCACGCCGGAGGGCACCCAGCGGCCAGTAGGCAGGCCGGCGGCTCCCGCTCCTCAGGACGAGCCCATGCCCACCGAACCACCCCGCTCGTCCGGGCGGACTTGGCTGGCAGGCTGCGCCGTTCACCACGCCCCGCCAGGAGGAGCTCCACGGACGGAAGTGAAGGTAAACGGCCACCCGTTTGAGGCCCTCCTGGACTCCGGAAGTGCGGTCACCCTCGTCAATCCGGCCGTGTTATCCCCTCGCCCGGACTCTAGGGCCCGCCTGGCCATCACGTGCGTCCATGGAGACACTCGGGAGGTGTCCGCACGACGAGTCACCATCGCGGCTTCGCCGGGGACATGGCCAGTCGAGGTGGGGATTGTGAAAGATCTGCCCGTACCGGTGCTCCTTGGAAGAGACTGGCCAGGGTTCGACCGCCTTCTCGTCCCCGCCACTCAGCCTGCCAGCTTCAGCGGGAGCCGCCGAAGACCCCAACGAGCGAAGGGGGACCGGCGCCGTCCCGTGCTGCTGGCCTCCGATAGCCCAAGAGATGGTGAGTCCCCCTCCCGTAATCCTAACCTATTCTATGATGTCTTCCAGCAGGTGTCGGAAGGGGGGGACTTCAGCAAGGCCCAGCACGAGGACGACCGGTTGAAGCACTGTTGGACTCAAGTGAGGGTGATCGACGGCCAAGAAGTCCAACCCGGCCCTCATCCGGTCCCCCACTTCATTGTGGAGAAAGGCCTGCTCTACTGCGTCGCGGAGCGAAGGGGGGAGGAAAAGACTCTGTTAGTGGTGCCACGGACGAAAACCGAGACAGTGGTGGAGTTGGCCCACTCTCACCCTATGGCTGGCCACCTGGGGCCTCAAAACACCATCCAGCGGATCCGCGACCGCTTCCACTGGCCCGGCCTGGAGGCTGAGGTGAAGCGGTTCTGCCAGGCCTGCCCGATCTGCCAACGGACCTCACCAAAAACTCCTCCCCCCAGTCCGCTGATTCCTCTACCCATTATCGGGGTGCCCTTCGAGCGAATCGGGATGGATTTAGTGGGGCCGCTGCCAAAATCCGCCCGGGGACACGAGCACATACTGGTGATAGTCGACTATGCCACCCGGTACCCCGAGGCCGTTCCCCTACGAAAGGCAACTGCTAAGAACATCGCCCATGAACTATTCCTCCTGTGTAGCCGAGTCGGCATCCCAGCCGAGATCCTGACCGACCAGGGGACCCCCTTCATGTCCCGGCTAATGGCAGACCTCTGTCGACTCCTCAAAGTCAAACAGATTCGAACGACCGTTTACCACCCTCAGACGGACGGCTTGGTCGAGCGATTCAACCAGACCTTAAAGCGCATGCTGAGGCGGGTGGCGGCAGAAGATAGACGCGATTGGGACCAGATGCTGCCCTACGTCCTCTTCGGCATCCGAGAGGTCCCCCAGGCTTCTACGGGGTTCACCCCCTTTGAGCTCCTGTTCGGGAGGCAGCCCCGGGGCCTCTTGGATGTCGTAAGAGAGGCGTGGGAGCAGCAGCCACCCGCCCAACGAACCTCGATCAAGCACGTCCGTCTGATGCGAGAGAGAATCGACAGGGTGATGCCATTGGTCCGGGAGCACCTCAGTCGGGCACAGCAGGCCCAGCAGCGACATTATAACCGGGCAGCGCAGCCACGGGAGTTCCGGCCGGGAGACCATGTGCTGGTCCTGGTCCCGAATGCAGCCTGCAAATTCTTGGCCACCTGGCAGGGGCCATATACCGTGACCGAGAAGGTGGGCCCGGTCACCTATCGTATCCGCCGGCCTGGACGAAGGCGCCAAGACCAACTGTTTCATATTAACTTGCTAAAACGGTGGGTTGGGTCCAGGGCCCAACTCTCGGCCCTCACCACCACCACTCCCGTGGTTGTTGACATGGACTCCCAGTTGTCGGCGACCCAGAAGTCGGAGCTGCAGCACCTGGTCGGTCAGTTCTCCGATGTGTTCTCCCCACTCCCCGGGCGGACCAACGTCGTACGACACGACATCCGCACACCACCAGGGGTCATCGTCAGGCAGCGGCCCTATCGTGTACCGGAGGCTCGGAGACACGCCATCGAAGAGGAGATCAGGGAGATGTTGAGGTTAGGGGTAATCGAGCCATCACGGAGCCCGTGGTCCAGCCCCATCGTCATGGTCCCGAAGCCGGACGGCACCCTCCGCTTCTGCAACGACTTCCGCCGCCTCAATGAAATCTCCGAGTTTGACGGCTATCCAATGCCCAGGGTAGACGAGCTGCTGGACCGGCTCGGGAGGGCCCGGTACATCTCGACACTCGACCTAACAAAGGGGTATTGGCAGGTCGCCCTAACGGAGGAAGCCAAGCCCAAGACTGCTTTCTCCACCGCCAGTGGCCACTGGCAATACCGGACCCTCCCGTTCGGCCTGCACGGGGCACCGGCGACATTCCAACGGATGATGGATATCCTACTCCGGCCCCATCAAGCCTACGCAGCCGCCTACCTGGACGACGTCGTCATACACTCGGAGCGGTGGGAGGACCACCTCGAGCGACTGCGGAGGGTGCTGGGAGAGCTGCGAAAGGCTGGACTCACTGCCAACCCCCGAAAGTGCCACCTTGCCCGGGCGGAAGCCAAATATCTGGGGTTCCAGGTGGGACGGGGCCTGATCAAGCCCCAGGAGGCCAAAGTGACAGCCATTCTCTCCGCACCACGACCCGCATCTAAGACGCAGGTGCGGGCTTTTCTGGGGTTGGCAGGGTATTACCGATGTTTTATCCCTAACTTCTCCTCCCTAGCCGCTCCCCTGACAGACTTGACCAGGAAGGGGCAACCGGAGAAGACACCTTGGGGGCCCGTGGAAGAGGAAGCGTTCCAGCGGATCAAGACTGCGCTGACGTCAGAGCCAGTCCTCCGAGCCCCGGACTTTAACAGCCCCTTTCTGTTACAGACCGACGCCTCAGACACTGGGTTGGGAGCCGTCCTCTCCCAGGTCCAGGACGGTGAGGAACACCCAGTGGTCTACATCAGCCGGAAGCTGACCCCGGCAGAACGACGCTATGCCACCGTGGAGAGGGAGGCGCTGGCCGTCAAGTGGGCAGTCCTGGAGCTCAGGTATTATCTGCTGGGACGAAAATTCACTCTGGTCACTGACCATGCCCCTCTGCAGTGGATGGCCCGGGCGAAGGACACCAACGCCCGGGTGACTCGATGGTTCCTGGCGCTCCAGGACTTCCACTTCAGCGTGCAACATCGAGCAGGGACGGCCAACGCCAACGCCGACGGACTCTCCAGGATCTGGTCAGCTTTCGCAAGTCTGTCAGGGCACACTTCCCACCCAACCCCAACCTCCCCGTTGTGCAGGACGACCAGAGCAACGCTTGGGGGAGGGAGTGTGACACGTGTCCCGAAGCCTCATCAGCGTCGCCCTGGTAACACACGAGGAACACCTGAAAGTCCTCATCCCGGGCTGATCGGTCACGGCTGCTGGCCAATCAAGCGGCGGCCATATAAGCCGCCGCCAACCCGAACACAAGTGAGTGATCACTCCAGAAGACTGGATGTTAACGCCTGCTCTGATCTTTTCCCACAGAAAGCCCGTGACCGATCAGCACCGCCCCGCACGGACACGCCGCTCTGGGAGCACCAGGATCACCAGCACTACCAGCACTACCAGCACTACCCCGGATGAGCACCCCGGCACGTGGTTTCTTCACTTTTATTAATAAATCCACCCTTCGGGGACTTCCCTGCCATTCTTTGTTGTCGTGTGATTCCTCACCCCGCCACAGGGGGTTACAGAGGCGTATGTCATTCATTTTATGGGTCTTTATTTCCGGAGAGAAGTACAAAGACCCAACAGAGGGCTCTAAGTGTTGGAAACGGATAAACTGTGAGAAAAGATGGGGTTCCTCTCGCCTTCCTTTCTCCCCAGTCAGACGCTAAAATGATTATTATCATTTAGAGCTTGTCTACATTTCCCACAGGGAAAAGGTTTATTTTAACACATTTTAACACAAACAATATTTATGCAATATTTTTCTAGAGTGGCTGATGACTGGGCCGCTGCCAGAAACCAGAGAGGACTGAAGAAATAACAAAAAAACTAAATACAATTTATTTTCTTTTTTGGCAGTTGCATTTTTACAGACAGGGAACATCTGGTGGGGGAAAAGTTTGACTTAAAGCAAACGATATGAAAGGAATGTTTTGCAGTTGTTACTTCATGACATTTGGGTGGGTGTTTAAGTAATAACAAACGTGAATCATGGCTAAAGGGTGGATACGTACAAGCCTTTCAGCCATAACTATACAATACAGCAATTATTGCCTTCCCTGGTACATACATGGTAAATATCTTGTACCTACAGTCAAATGAGTGGTAGCACAAGGTACTTACCTGAAATGTATGTACATGGTAACAAATAAGAAACATGGCTGTACTTAACAGTCGTACATGCATGGTAATTAGTTTTATAGAATTATGACTGTAAATAAAGTGAACCATTTTACATAAACATTGCACAATAATTACCAATTCTTCAAACTTTGTAAGCACTGTTGTGGAGAGCAATTTAATATTAACACACACTTGTTTGTAAGTACTACATATTTACCATGTGTATACCAAGTGCAGTATGCGTCTTGTTTGTTACCACATAATACCACATTTTTCCGTATTTGCTACACATTTACCATGTACATACCATTAGTATGTACAGTAATGTGTCTTATTAGTTACCATATACGGATACTGTAAGGCCGTGCCTGTTTGTACCCACTTGTCCATAAGTACTACATATTTACCATGTATATACATTAGTAAGTACAGTAAAGTATCTAATTAGTTACCATGTACGGGCTCTATCTGTAAGTAACCGTTCTTACCGACACTTGTCTGTATGTACAAACTAATTACCATGCATGTACGACTGTTAAGAACAGCCATGTTTCTTATTTGTTACCATGTACATACACCTCAGGTAAGTACCTTGTGTTACCAATCATTTGCCTGTAGGTACAATATATTTACCATGTATGTACCAGGGAAGTACACGTACTGTAAAATAAAGTGCTACCGAATGGTTAATATAAAATAAAAATGATGGATATGAACTATAGCCTACTTAATTAGGAAAATGTAAGTTCTATCCTTCTGCTAGGAGATAGTTCCTGTCTCTGGGGGCTCGTCCGGGATATTCCCAAGAACCATGGGACTGAAAATCATCCTTTATCACAGGTAAATTAGTTTTAATGTTTCTTGTGGTGGTAGGGTTGATTGTTTTAGATTGAGTGCTTATATCCCTGAAGTTTCAAGGAAGATCTTTCTGCAAGGGTTCTGTTTTAATGCATAGCTACCTGACAAATATTTTTAAGTAGTCAGAAATTAACTAGGAAATTAACTGTTATATGAAGCACCTTTAAATATTTTCTTAATAATTCAAATATTTTCAAAGTCAAAGTACCAAATGCACCATATCTACCCATTATTTAACAGTTTTTTTATTTTATTTTATTATTTTTTAAAAATCTTTTTATCTACTTTACAGTTTTCCTGTTGTGTGTGCAAGGCACTGGCTCATTATTTTGCAAGGGCAGTGGTGTTTGTGCTGCCACTTATTGGTAAGTTAGAAAATGACATGCTCACTGGGCTCACTGAGTGGCATTGGCACATCTGGAAGACACGTTGAAGAGACAGATGTGAGAAGGTCAGAGGTCATTTGGACTCTTTAATTAAGATAAAAAGGCGAGGAGCAGCAACAAAATATATGCATGTATATATGTTTATGTTTTTATGGATAACAAAAACATCCATTTAGTAGGATTGTAATGGAGAATTTATTTGACTTTTGAGAATGTTTTTTTTTTTCTTTTATGAAAAACTCCACAAAAGAATGCATGTCGTGCAAATAAAATATTTATCTCGTCAAGTGGTTCTCTCTTGCTCTTTCCAAGTTGCCCTTTAGGTTTCATGAAGGCCGTGCTTGGACTTGTCCCTCCCTCGTCTCCTGCATTCCCTTCTTTCAGAGCGGGGTCATGAGTCAGGAGTCACGACCTGCCCTGAGGGTCATATGACCCTTCCATCCCCCATGCCACATAAAAGAGCCCCTCAATGCCTTGGTTTTTATTTTGTACACACCTGAAGCTCTTACCTGTGGCTGGATCACCTGACAACCCGCTGATAGAGCCGCTGGTTCCTTTTTCTGTCTCTCTCTCTCTCTCTGATCAGTATTGTACTTGAAAACAATGGCCCTGAAATCAGTCGTACAACAGAGGTTGAGATGTTATTGCTAACTGTAAATTATTTAAATGATGAATTATTTAAATTATAAAATTATTACTGGTACATTCTAAGGCAAGCATTGTTCTTATTATTGCTTATACCTACATGAACAAACTTCTAAGTATTAAACATCAAAAATCCCATTGATTTACACTGAAGCCATTTGACCAAATGTCCTTAAAGACTTTAAGGGGGACTAATTTGACTCGGGTCAGCTCACCACAGCAACTAAAAATAAAACATTACCCACTACATAGCAACAGTCTGATGGAGATTTTACACCAGCAAACATCACTCACAAAAACCTACTTACACTTGTGTGATGTCATACGTGTTCAAAATAAGCCCTACGGTCATTTTTAACTCATGCTGCTATCATACTTTAAATTAGCCAATGTTAGCAATGCTTCAGTGATTTTTAAAACTTTCATTTTGGCAAGACTGTTAATTTATAGTTTATGGCCAGAGTGTTCCAGATTTTTACACTTCAAAATTCTTTGACTTGTGTGAGAAATATTAAGGATATTTTTTTCCACTGCAGCACATCGAAGGAGTTATTAGTAGGACCAACATTATTTTTTTATTGAAACAGTCTGTGTGTTTTAATGTTCCACAACAATATCCAGGTTTAATACTGAAATCAAGAAAACAGACTGAATAGTTTAAGTAGATTAGCTATATTAGAACTTTTTTATCTATACATTTCAGCACCTAATGCAGTTTGAACAGCAAAGCATAATTTATTACGGCAAGTTGGATTAATTTTTAAATGACTGTCACAATGTATATGTAAATAAAATTTAGCCAAAACAAAAAATCGTACGGAAAAACCTTTACATTATGCTACGGTACTGTCTGGTACCTGGAATGGGGCTTGAATCAAAATCATGAAATCACCTACTCCACTTTGGGATCCTGTTTTTAGTTCTTTATCCTATATTCCATTTCCTCTTTTCCTTCCCTTTGATCTCAGCACTGGATCAAATCACACAGCCCACAACTTTCTGATGTTTTGGAATTATCTTGTGCCTATCACTTTACTCTTGAAGCTTGGACGGTTTGTGTATATGGGTATTCCGAAAAATCTATCAGTCTGAAACTCAATCCATCTCTCTTTGTCAGAGTGTAATAGCCTGTAGCCCATTTCTCTGTTTTTATTATTCTCTGTCCTTGTCTTCTCCCTATGAGCTTCCTGTTTTGAGTTATGCTGAGGGGTCTCAACATGGGCCCCTGCTCTGGACCCCACCAACGCTAAAGTATATCTCCTGTTTACTGCCCTTGAGGGATACCTGTCATTCCACCTATGCTATTGTTCTCACTATAGCAATACACAAAATTCCACAGAGCGCAGGCCTTGACCCCTGACCTTGCCTTTATAAAGATCTGACCTTTGACTCCCACTGCACCTGGAGAATAAAAAAAACTTGAGCTATGAATCTGAGAGAAGGACCCCTGCAAAAATAAATTGGAAAAAAAATAAATGAAATATATTTAAAGGGGTCCTATGTTTTGATGTTTTCCTTTGTCTTTGGAGTGTTACAAGCTGTTTGTGCATATATGAGATCTGTAAAGTTGCAAAGATTAAAGTTTCAACCCAAAGAGATATTCTTTATAAAAGTTAAGTCTCGTCCACGCCTTCCTAAAACGGCTCATTCAAAAACACCCCCACATGTCTACGTCAAGGTGTGGGAAGATTTGCATAACACCGCCCAAATGTATAGGCAATGAAAGAAGGCGTCATTTTTATTCTCGCTGTAGTATTGTTGTTGTCGCCGTCATGTCGTGCAGACGCTGTGTGTTTCGTTGTGAAAGCGAAAGTGGTTACGTTATATTTACAACACTGTTCCAGAACAGTACAACGTCTCCTGGGACATGGCATCACAGCATGGTAAGGGCATAACATTTCTGTCACACGCTTGAGGTATTCGGCCAATCACAATGCACTAGAGCCAAAAAATGTAGTTAGCACCAACTAGTGGCCGATTTCTTTAGGGCCATGAGTCGAATATGCCCACTGAGTTTCGTTCCGATCGACCACCGTTAACCTTGTCAAATAGGTGCTTAAACTTCATAGGCTGATGGCAGCCATGTTTTTTGAGATACGCGAATGTCCTCATAGACACTTATGCAACATTGGACCAAGACACTGTATAACAATTTTCAAGCCAATCGGATCAACGGTTGCCTAGTTATAGCGGTATTTATGGTTTTTCTTTTCTGTCTTATAGCGCCACCAAGTGGTAGAGCAGCAATTTTTTTTATTTGACCAAAGATTGAGCTCATACACATATGTACCGAGTTTAGTGAAGATATCTCATTCTGTTCAAGAGTTATAGCATTTTAGTAAAATTGGCCCCAGCTCTTTCCAACATTTAAGCGTCCCTTTGCGACCGTGAGTTGAAAGTTCAACCTTTTTTGAGAATTATTGATCTTCACTGTGCAGAAAATATTTCTGCACTGGTTTGATTCCGATCGGGCGAAAAACCTAAGACTAGTTCGCAAAAGTAGGTTTTGCAAAAAATGCGAAATACTCGAAAATTTTGCCAGGCTCACGATCAAATCTAAGGTGTGTATTTTGTCTGGCATGAGCCAAGGATTCTAATGACATAAGACACTTGAGCCTGCGACGGACGGTTTAGGAGTTACGAGCAATTTCATACTTTTGATCACTGTAGCGCCCCCGTCAGGCCGATTGGGGCGAGCCTTGGTCATGTTGTAGGCGGTCTGAGTACTACCATCCCTCCAAGTCTCCAGTCTCTACAACTTACGGTTTGGTCTGCACGATCAGCTTTAAATGGAAATCGCTCATCTGTGACCATTCTAACAATCACAATAGGGTTTCAGCGCTACGCACTTGAACCCCTAAATATTAACAAAAACTATTACACTTTAACAGCTTTAAAAAAACTTGTGTGAAGAGTTTCATTAAATGATAAATTTTGGGCTGCAGGTTTGAGACCAATATTGTTTATTTTTTTTTTTTTTATTGTCCCATCCTTACATACAGTCACTTTTGAAAGCTTCATTACATTTTGACAAATTCACAAAATAATCTATGCTGAAATGTGCTGCACAAATTGTTAAAATCAGATTGAAATGCTCAATTGTAACATTCTTAAGATTTAGCAAACTTTCCTACTGGCAACTCTTATGGCTATTTCTGTGGCTTTTGCTGTGTAAGAATATTAATTTCCAATCTATCCAACTTCCTCCTCTTTGATATGTTAATGCATTCATCTGTCCAACAGATGAGCGAGCTCATTTTTAGAAAATACTCTTGTCGGACTGTAGAAGAACTTTTAAGTTTTCATGGTACATCAAATACTTCTTTCAAAATATGAAGGACAATATCTCATGATATGACCTCTTATAAATTATACTGGCATTGACACAGGCGCAGCAATAAACCTATGACCTCATGCAAAGAGTACAGCCACATACTAGAACATAAAGTGTCTGACTCGTCTGACTGTACTGTATTCAGTTTCTAAAGCTCTTCAGTTTTGAAGACTCTTTATGTACAGTGATATCCATCTCCTTAATCTATCTCTCTTACTCTCACTGACATTTTTAGCCTAAGGGGAGTGTGCTACCCAACTGCTACTTTTACCAGTAAAAGTGATCCGTCTGTTGATGGAGGTGAAGAAAGGGTAGTTCAAACAGAGATATAGCTTGGTGTGTCTGCAATCATAAGAGGCCCAACACTGATGACGGTTTGTACGCTTTTCTAGTATCACTTTGAGGCTGCCTCTCTATTGTGTGGTGTTAAAGTCATACAGACCAACTGTCAGAGCGTCAAAGTAATCCAGACGTATTTTCCCCTGTTGCTCTCTTTGCACTGAAATTGTGCCAGTTCTTTGAAATGCCATTATGTTCCCCGAAGGCAAAGCCAAGACTGTGTCCTGGCACAAACACAAACACACAGACACAGACAAAAAGTCATTCTCTCCCTCTCTTTTTGGCTCAGACTAGGACCGGTGGTGCCACATAGCAGCATTGCCGATGTGGCATAAGCACACAGTCAGATACACAAAATGACTTGACCAGCTTACATACACTTCCAAATCATAAAAACCTGAAAAAGAAGCCAGCATTGGAAAGAAAGCACCAAAGTAAGTGTTTGATTCAGATTGGCTTTATAATTTCACCTGGTCACGTCTGAAGGCTCTGCCACTCTCTGCCCTGTCTAACATGGAGTACTTTTGGTTAACTTGGCTCAGTTTATCCGAGGGCTGTCACACCATACAGCTCTGCGGGCCTGCAGAGAGGCCTGGCTGTCCGTCTGCGGCCTTGGCATTTTCCATCTGCCCCTTTACTAGCCCCCTGCGATCAGACTGCATGCTCTCATCACCACGAACCTTCCCTCTCCAGACCATCTGCACACTGTTCGTTTAGTGCTATTAAATGGAAGATAAAATGGAAAACAGGACTGATGTGCTATGTAGACATACGCCAAGTGGAAAAAGCAGATCAATCAGAAATCACTGTGGTATTGATGTCGGAACATGACTATGTAAACATTTGACTGGCCACATTAATATATCAACTTCTGTTCGGTATTCAGCAACTTGGCCCGCCATGATGAACAACAGCGTGAAGTACACTGATCGGCAGAAGTTAACCAATCAGAACAAGTCTCAAAGGTACAGTAACACAAACACATTTCTGAAAGGGTTAGTTCACCCAGAAATGAAAATTCTGTTATTATTTAATCCATATGACATCCTTTTACTTAAAAAAAGAAATACATTTATGAAAAATAATATACATATAGTGAAGCAATTGAGCACCATGAGACAATAAATGTAGCACATAGTTTTAATAAAGGAAACGGTACCACTTTAGTATAGAACCAATTCTCACTATCAACTAGTTGCTTATTAGCATGCCTGTTATTAACATATTGGCTGCTTATTATTGCTTATAAAGCACATATTTTGCATAACCATATTCTACATCCCTAATCCTACCCAATACCTAAACGTAACAACTACCTTACTAACTATTAACAAGCAGCAAATTAGGAGTTTATTGAGGCAAAAGTATTGGTCCTTAAACTAAAGTGTGACCAATAAAAAGTATTCTAAAATCATGTAATCGCTTTGTGTGGAGAAAATAATGAAATATCAGGTAATTCAAAGACACTGAAATTGAAAATAATCCTCTTCACAGTAGCTTTGTGCATATTTTTGTCACCACAATACACACAACTCAATGACAATTGATGTTATTTAGGCCAAACCCTGTGCAATGCCCCCCGAAACATCAAGTTTAAATATGCACAAGTGTGTTAATGCAATTTGAAAGCTATTAGGAGACTTCAAGACTTCCAACACCGCATCAGTTATATGGACTACTTTTCTGTCCTTTTTTTTTGGAGATTGACGGCTCCATTTGCTTTCACTGTACGGATTTTTTTTTTGCTAAAGCTCTCTTATTGGGTTCACATGGGTTCAGAATGACACGAGGGTGAATAAACGATGACAGAACTTTCATTTATCACTGTAGATCTAAGGGTCAGAGAGAGGGTGGAAAATGGTTGTGTAAAACTAAATTATGAGTGTATTTGGAGAAAGAACCCTTGACACACAGTATTAGTGGACTTCAGGGGAAAAATAATATTTTTATTCCAGAGGCACACTTAGGACTAACCTGGCAAGATAACTATTGGAAAGAGAAACAGAGTGAATCTATTCCTCTTGTAATCCTTTCATATAAAGACAATAAGACGCCAGAAGGTCTGGACACTGGAGATATGTCAGGATAAAAGGGCAGAGATCTTACAATTGCAGTTATTACGGGTCTATTGCGTAGTCCCGTTTGTCTATTGTTTCCTCTGCATGTGAAGACCTCAGATTTCTTACCTGTGATAAGACCAAGCAGCTTAGGTGATGGGAAAGCAATGATCAGTAGAATGGTTTTTAGGGTAGACGTGGGTTTAGATGTGGACTGTGTTGGTGTAGAACTTGATGTAAGGTGTTTTGGGGGGTTATTAGAGGGGTCTGGAGCAGAGGTGGGCGGCAGTGGCAGACAGACAGCTGGGGAGCAGGAGTGCCAAGCAGAGATCAGAGAGCTCATCTTACAGTCACTGAACTGGCAATACCCAATACCACTTTCTTTCTCTCACACACACTTATGTGTATACTCTATATAAACACACAATGTCACGCTCTAAACCCCCTTCAGGCTCACTAACAGTTTCACTCACCAATGGACTCCAGGCTACTGTAACTCAGGGGTCTGATGAGTATGATTTTTAAAGATAACATTCAGAGTATTTCATTTGTCTACTTCATGAGCTTTCCAACTTCCAAAAAACCTCAGTGTTGTGCTATATTTCATTTTTGACAAGACTAAAGTATAGTGTGTTCAATGGATTGTACTGTTGTTTAACAACATGCTATTTGTTAACGTGACAAAAATCTTTCCAAAAACTTAATAAACCTTTTAAAGTTGTGAGATTTACAAAGATTCCCTTTATTATTAGTAAATGTGTAGTAACCATGTTTTTTGGCGTTTTGATTACCATTTGTATAATCATAGTTTTACTACAAAAACCATGGTTAATTCATGGTTTAACTATAGTAACCATGTTTTTTGGGTTTTATTTGTAGTAAATCCATGGTTACATTTCCGTAAGGGTTGTAAGTCTATTCCTCAGCTAATTTTCATCCATGTAAAATTAAATATGGCGACCACCCTGACTAAGGTCTATTGGTGTAAATAATTTATAAATTTGTGTCCCATAAGGTAAATATAGTATAAATGTACAATAATAGTATACAATATACAATATACATGTACCATACATAATGTTTGACAGGAATGAAAACAAGGCTGTGATGGATAGAAGTGCGGTGCAGAGTTTAGTGTGTACTGCTGTTGTTTGCCATTTGTTCAGCTGATGAAACACCTTTCCAAAATACTTTCAGCAGACAGAAACTCTATAAAACTGTATTAAAAGTTGACATTTTTGTAAAGATTGTAAAAAATGTGTGTCTATTCCTCACAGGCTTATTTTTATCCATGTAAAAATTCAGTATGGTGTCTCCTCTGACTTTGGTCTATTGTTGTAAACTGTCATAATTTATGAATTTGCGTCCCATAAGGTAAATATTACTCTACAAGACTGTTGAAATAAACAGATTGAACCACTAAAGTATTTTGCCGGCCTTTCTAGCCACCAAATTGGCTTCCCCTGGTTAAGTTAGTCTAGTTTCACTTACCAATGAAGTGCAGGCTACTGTGTCTGGTCAAAAAATATACTATATTTGGATGTCATATGAACTTTGTTGAGCATGACGTTAAAAATTACACATTCAGAGTATCACATGACTACTTCATGAGTTTTCAAATCAACAATAGAGCTCACAGTAGCACCATGTTTAATTTTTGACAGGAATGAGGTGTTTAATGATACTATCGTTAAAACACAATAGTACTGAAACATATTTCCAAAGAACTTTCAACAGGCATAAAATATTGTAGGTCTATCCCTCGCAGCCTCAAATATGCAAAATAAATTGTGGTGTAAATCGTTAGAGTTTATGAATTTGTGTACTATAAAGTAAATATTACTTTACAAGCCTCTTGACGCAGCTGCTTAATTTCTGGCCACCAAATTGGCTTCCAGTGGTCAAGTTGTGCTAGTTTTAGAGGGTTTTGGGCCAGCTGGTTAAGACTGGAAAACTAGTTGGCTGGGAGACCAGGTAAACTAGCTAAGTAGCAAACCACCTTAAGATCCATTCCGATAGGACACATTCTCACGCTTTTCTCATCGTACAAGATGCAAGATGAAGCAAAAACATTGAGATGATTACAGAAGACGGGACACCAAGATGCATTTTGTGTGAACAACCCCTTAGGCCAGTTTAAGCTGTTTTCCCAGCAGGGAGGTTATTTGACATTAGCAATGCTGCTCTACAAACAAGTCAGTCAAAGTTTTTTGCTTCATTTGTGTTGAATAGAGTTGATTGTGCGGGTATGTAAATATGTCACCACAAATTCATAAACAGCTGGGTTGATTATGGACCCAATGACTGTTTATTGGTGTACAGCACATACCATATATTAACAGTGCATTCATATTCTATTATACATGCTGAAACAGTGACATCATCCCATAAAATGACTTTGTTTTGGTCGGCGTACAGCGTTGTGCTCGATTATTTTGTTGCCATGTAAGAATGTACCTTAGTAACTGTTGTCGTCAGCGAAGGGATGGAATAAGGTGACATCAGCAAGCATCATTATGATGAGGACGAGAGACAAAGATTCTTTTCAGTCGGGATGAACGAGGCCTGACCTCGAGTCCAGCGCTCAAATTCACGATGGCACTCACTCTGTAAGGCCTTAAACTTTTGAGCTAATGAGAAACAAGAACATTGAGACTGAATGAGATGAAGAGAGAGAAACAGAAAGAAAGACAAAGAAAGAGTGGGAGATGGGGGGAATGGTCTTTGTTAATCCCCGCACATCTGGCTTCTTTTAGGATGTGGGGGCCACTAAAATAATGTTTTTCACCCTGCAAGCTTTTCTGTGCTATAAATTACCCACCAGCCACTGTGCCTTCTCTCTCTCTCTCTCTCTCTCCCGCCCAGTTTCTCTCTCTTTCCCCATTCTCCCCCCTCAACCTTCCATTCCATAAGGCGATATGTTTCTCTCCCTCTCATCATACTCATCATTTCTCCTCATCCATTGTTTCTCTGAGGGGATCAGTCGACACTAAATTTCTCATTGTGTCCAACATTATTATTTTTTGTTACATTCTGCTTTCCATGCTAAAACAGAACCAATTATGTGTTTTTAGAGCATGCTATATGTTGTATGCTAGATACAGTTGTATAAAGTATAAATTGTAAATTTGATTTCAGTGAAATGTAGGACACTGATAAAACTGTTCAGTAATAAGAGTTAAACAATATGCTGATTTCTGAAGCCACTTTTTGGCTATTCAATGACTTGTCTGCGACAATAATATCTTAAAATGAAAAATTTTAATTTGGGAGCTTTTCTCAGCAAATAATAAACTATGCAAATGAAATGCTTATTAATCACCATGTCATTAATTTGATTAATATTTTAATTGATTGGCAGCACTAGTTTATACAGCTTACAAGTTGTAAGTAAGTTTTGGTATTAAAGATGGTATTACTGTTTTATGAACACAAAATTATAGAACTAAGTGTGTTTAGTTGGCTTCTGGCTTCCTTTTTGCATGATACAGCTTTAGTTGGCATCTGCAGATGTCATGGTGGATTGTGTTTACCGACAGTGGTTTCAGGAAGTATTCCTGGGCCCATTTGTCAATGACAGAATCATGCCGATGAGTGATGAAGTGTCTTCTGAAGGCCCGAAGACCACAGGCATCCAACAAAGGTCTTCGGCCTTGTCCCTTAGGCAGAGATTTCTCCAGTTTCTCTGAAACTTTAGATGATGTTATGCACTGTAGATGATGAGATTTTCAAAGCCTTTGCAATTTGACGTTGAGGAACACTGTTTTTAAAGTATTTCACAATCTTTTTACGCACTCTTTCACAGATTGGAGAGCCTCTGCCCATTTTTACTTCTGAGAGACTCTGCATCTCTTAAGCCCTAAACACACTGCATGATTTTTGGCTGTCCCAGACGAAAGATTGGCATCGTGAAACAATCGTGGCCAATCAGAAATCGGGATTGCCTTTCATTTGGGACAGCCGGAAATCGTGCACTGTGTTTAGGGCTTTAGACATCCCTTTTATAGCTAATCATGTTACAGACCTAATGTCAATTAACTTTAATTAGTTGCTATATGTTCTCCCAGCTGAATCTTTTCAAAATTTCTTGCTTTTTCAGCCCTTTGTTGCCCCCTTGCCAACTTTTTTAAGACTTGTAGCAGGCATCAAATTTGAAATTAGCTCATTTAGTGGATACAAGTGTAAAATTTCTCAGTTTAAACATTTGTTATGTTCTCTATGTTCTATTGTGCATAAAATATGTGATTTGAAAGTCTTTTAGTTTTCATTTTATTCAAATTTAAAAAACATCCAAACATTTCCGGAATTCGGGTTGTACCATAGTACCCAATATAATAAGCAAAACTGAAAAACAAACTGGTGTGTAATCATTTTAAACAAATTCAGGCCAAAAGTTCATTTTGGCAAATAGCTTGCCAAAGTGAACATTCTGGAAAAGTTTGCTCCGGCTGGTAGTTCTTCAAACTACCATTGGTCCTTTTTTGACCTGGAAATCTTAATTTATTCTGTATAGTCCATCGAGGTCAGACGTGAGTAAAAGCATGAACACACACTATAATCTGATGCTTTCTTAACTGCTGTTTTCTCACGTTGTCATTTGTGTTGTGTTTAATTTGTTATTGAGAGAAAACAGCAGAGCATATGTTTATATATTCATCTAAATGCCATTCCTATCAGCGTTGGGATGTTTGCTCAGGTATTTTGACCTTCCTTTTACCCCTTAGTGAAGAACGAAAAATAACTTAATTCTTTGATATATCTGGCCCTTTAAGCAGCAAGAATATCTTGGTCCACCAACTGCTCTAGAATGATTTTTAGAACCAATTTAGCTGGTCGATAAAGCAACCAGGAACAGAACAGAACTGAAACATTAACAGGCAAGTAAGTTCAGTCTCTAAGCACTACTTCCTGTGGCCCTTGAAAATATTTCTGTGTTTGAAAGACTGCTGCTCATTCATTCTTGGTACCAAGAAAGCAGAAGTTTATATGAAAAGTGAGAGAGAGAATATAGAAGACAGAGAGAAGGAAAGAGTTGTCTGTGATCTGTCATTTTTGGATGAGGCCTGGCGGCAGGGCCAGTGTGGGGCCAGCGCAGGGTGTCTGCAGAGGGGCCGTGGGGTTAAAGGGTGGAGGGTCAGTGCCTCTTCACCAGAAACTCCAATTAGCTAAATTGGAACTGACAAGGAACAGCAGATGAAAGGAGCAAAAGATTGGCTAATGAGCGGAGCTGAGCGCTAATGATGAGTATGCTAGTTCAGATTGGGCCCCATTAGGCACCTGTTTACCCAGGCTGCACTGGGCTGCAGCTGGGTATGACAGCAGGGTGAACGTGCCATTCGGTGATGGCCGCTTTTCCACCGCCATCAACCAAATGCCCTCAAGACGCATTTATCCTGCTTCTATACTGACAAGCTAATCAGAGAGAATCAGCACAATGTTGAACATACATCTCAAGGCAGCGGCCTCAGGGAACAACTATTATAGCCATTAGCATAGCTTTACCTCACTGGCTAAATCTACCATCGAACCGAAGCATGCTAACCTTCAGACTAGCATCAGGCTTTAGCATGATTAGTATCGACGTAAGAGAAATGAATGTCCTCCATTTGCAGACAAAGAGCAGTTTTGTCCTCTGCTTGTATGAATGAGGCTGCTGTAGAATCGAGACTCGCGTTATGTCAGAGCAACACATTACCTCATCTGTTTCAAAACGGCCCCCTTAAATGCTGTTATGATGAAGTTCGACAACTAATTCAAGTATGTTTGTGAGCAAATGTCCTTGTGAGCATGGCTTTAGGCGGAGGAGCCATGTCCATTAAAGCGAGGGGCACGTGCCAGATCAGATCCACAGACTTCCACAAAAATCTGTCTGTGTGATTGATAATTAAATTCAAAGTTATGATCAATATTTCTGAGTTATTATTTGCCCTACATCAAGTCATCATGGGCTTTCAAGTTCAGATGCATGTATATGATATAGATCATGAAGTTGGAATAATTAAGTTTTTGAAAGTCTCACAAAGGCTGCATTCACTTGATCAAAACTGTTTTGTTGATTTATTTAGTTATTGTGGGAGCTGTGACACATCCCCCCCCTTTTTGTAACATCATAGATGTCTTTATTGTCAGTTTTGATTAATTGAATGCATCATTGAATAAGATTATTGTTACTAGTATTATTATTATTTAATCTTAAAGTTTTGAATGGTAGTGTCTCATGGTTTTGACTGAAATATTAAGCAGCAAAGCTGTTTTCAAAATTTATAATAATTGTGAACCCAGGTCCCTTTATATGGTCACATATAAAGGGACACTTTGAGGAGAATTAAACTGAACTAAACTAAACTACTAAATTAAACTAAACTTGTTAATAGTTTGTTTAAATGGAAACTTTTTTTTATAAAAAGAAAGACTGAAAGAAGGAAAGAATGAAAAAGAAAGAAAGAAAAAGTTATAAACTTCTGAAAAGAACAGTTATAAACTTCTGTTCAAAACATGGCTCCCAAGTGAAGCAGCCTATATTTGACATGTCACAGTAGTGTGCGTTGAAGAAGCCCACAGCCCACCACGGGCGTCCACTGAGTTCCCGGGAATGGTGCCATGTTCTCAGTTGTGTCCTCTGCCCCAAATCTCCACCCCCCCATTACACCATCTCATAATTACCTTGAGGATTTCTCTTCTTCAGTCCAACTTCTCCCTCTTTGCCTGGCTGCCAGCTCCTCAGATGTCAGTGGAGAAGCATGTCATTAGCTCAGTAGCATGGACGGGCCTGAGGAGAGAGTGTCTACGGCCTGTCGCCTGTCTGCCCGCACCACTCTGGAGCCGCTTCTTTATTCGGCTTGTTTTTATTTGGCTGTGGAGCAACTGATGTCTTCTATAAGGACACTTTCCACTTTCATTCAGTTTTTTTTTTTTTTTTTGCATGGTCACATTATAAAGTCTTTTTCATTGAGTCTTCCCTTCCCTCTCTCTTTTACTTTGTCTAGGTCTTTCTTTCACATTTGGGAGGAAATTTGACTCTCTTTCATGTCTGTGCTGTGTGTATACCCTCTGTGTCTTTATCTATTAACTATTGAGCTATCAAATTCACCATTCCCCGAAGACTCTTGCGGTTAAGCTCAGTCGTCGTCACTCTTGGGCTCAGGTAGGATGATGAGATGATGGTTTTGCAGGAGATGATATATGGATCTGTAATCCAGTGTCAAGGAAGCTACATTGAAATTCTAGCTTTCCAAGTTACCCATAATTACCCACTCTTACCTACAAAGCAGTTTAATGACAGTCAGGTTGCCCTTCACAAAAAGTAGTCAGTAAAGGTAGCTAATAAAGCTAGCTAATGAAAAGTAGCATGATCCCCAGTAAGCTACACTTCTTTGTCAATCAGTCTAACAATTTTGCAAAAAGTTTTTCTGATTCAGTTTGATTTATTCAGACAGTTCACTCATGCACTGAATCGTCTGCAGTGGTTTTTCACACCACTGTTTTTATAAGACAGAAATCAAAAAGATTGTAGAAAATAAAATGGATATCGTAATTCGTTTAACATCTCAACTGACTTGAATCGTCACATATTTGTGTCGATTTTCAACCGGCTCAGGGTGCATCTTTACATCCATACTATTTTGGTGTTCAAAAACTTCTGTCAGTAAAAAAGGGATGAAAAGGCGTGGATACAGTTATTTTTGCAGCTGACTTTATTGTACTTCTCCTTACTTGTAGGAGTTTCCCTTTCAGATACAAAATATATGTAAGGAGAGTATTTAACTGAATCATGTATGGTGATTTACTAAGGTTTGCGGCAGTTATTTGCACCATTATTTAATGACCCCAAAAAGCATTGCTGCATTGGAAATCACATACTTCCTCCTATACAGTATGTGAAAAACAGTATGCCAAAAGAGTGGGTCCGAATTAATAGTATTTGGCGTAAAGTATCAAATAACCTGCTTACTTGTGCCTGGATTCTGAAGTGCAGATTCAATAGACACTTTACTATCCCATGAAGCCATGGGACAGGATTTATGAATTGCATTTAAGCGACGCAACTGATGCTGGTAGGTCATGCGACAGTATCAACACAGTGGATGCAGTACATCCAAATTATATCAATACTACTCATATTCACACATTATAGAATGTACTTTTTTACGGCCCTCAAATTCAAATGTAGTACCTATGCTGTCAATATGCCCTGTTTAGTAAATCTGGCCCACAGTTTGTTCTTTTTCGCAGTGGAAAAGTCACAGAAATAGAAAGTCGCCCATCGATCATTGTTTCACCTTGTGATTGTGATACTTTTTATTGCATTTTGTCACGTTAAGACATAAATAATTCAAAGGTATTAAATTATTGAGACAGACAAAAGAACTGTAAGTTACACCACTGGGGAAAGTTCGAAAAAGTAGTGTACTATATAAAAAAAAAAAAAAAATGGACTGAATTACTGAAACATTGAAAGTCAAGATCTCCATTAGACCATCTCATATACGAATAATAGAGCACAACACACATTCCTCCTAAAGCACAATATCAAAGGATTGTAGAGAATCTTGGATGAGTGAAAAAGACAAGCTTTCATATGTGCCATCTGACTGGGGACTCTAAATCCGTCATTTTTCTGTCATGATCCGTGGGATTACGGAGCGAGGGGGAGGTGATTTCCCCATGTGGGGGTCTAAGATATCAAAGCCGGAAGGGTGTGGGGAGGCTGGGGGGATAAGAGGGGAGTGGGGGGAGATGGCGGCCTTTGTTCCAGCTCCACCCCAGGATTCCATGAAAAGATCACCAAGCAGCCTGATTTGTCACGGCCACGGGCTCTGCGCTCTGATTGGTTCCGCAGAGCGGGCAGATGTTCCGGCTGCAGCAGGGGGCTTGGAAGATTCAAACTCTACACTCTCACCCCACAGGCAGTCACATACACACATACTTAAGAACGAATGCATACTCACACACGCCACAGGACAGTCTCATACTCACAAACACCATCTCACACTCTTCATATACCCGTTCATCCAGCCCGGCATGGCTATTTTGACTCTTCTGGAAAACTTCTGATGAGACACAAAAATGTAATCTTAGCAGTTGAGTATTCATCAGAAATTTCATACATTTTCAAAGGATGTGCATGGAAAATCTGACTCTATAATTACAATTACTTAAGACTGTGCAGTCAGAACATTAGTCATTTAGATTTCTGTTTAGGTAGTTTAGATAAACTGAGTAATGCAAAAAAAAAAAACTAATTTTTGTGACCTTTTGCCATATTAATAGGTGTAATAGAGATGATGGGGGAAAAGAACTGTGCGATCAAGACTCAAACTCAGGATTCCCATGTGAGCACCAAAGCTCAATATATTAATGCACACGTATTGGCTATCAATATTTTAACGATAATGCACAGTCTTTCAGTCATTGTTTTACAATAAACTCAAGATTTGGTATCAACACGCAAGGGGGTTTATTTTTATTCAGCTGACTATTAATTATCAAGGGCTTACATTAATACATAATTACTTACCAAATAAATAAAAATGGACATTACATTTTTTTTCAGATATTTAAAATTATTTGGTATTTTATTTACATGTTTTAATGATTCAAATGTTTTAAATGGTTTTATTATGTGAAAAGAAAGACACTAGAATGACCTGCACACCTTTGCAGGAATCAGTTGCCCAGTCAATTACAGTACAGTATTGTGGTCATTATGCACAAATATTTGACTAAAGAATGCTGCATTGACCAATCAGAATCAAGTATTTCAATAAGCCATGTAATAATTTTGCCTTTGGTTCTTAAGCAGAACCATATTGCCACTTTTGTCTATATTTGGACAAACGTCCCATCTGTCCTTCTCCATCATTTAATAATAAATAGGTGGTTCTCTAAGGATTTTGTGCATGTGTGTTTTTAAGAACCCTTTTGCCTCAGATAAGTTCCAATCAGCTCCAAAGACTTTGATCAGTTATTAGAAATTGCACAGAACAGGATACATTCATTACAATGCCAAATCAAATGATTTGCTAATAGTATTGACAAACATGAAATAAGAATGATCTGTTTGCAGTGGTCACCACCGCACAGTTGAAGTTTCCAGTCAGATGAGAACATGTCAGGTCTTAATGAAATCCAAGGCATGTCTAATAGCTCACAGGACAGCTATTTATGTAACTCAGACAAACACAATTAATCGTCGAAGACTTCAAGTGGAAAAACAAAACAGATTTGACTACCCTACATGTATTTGCTGCCTCTGTGTTGTGCTGTTTGTAAATCAGACTGTTTACATAGTCTATTATTAAGTGCACTTTCCCCTGTTACAAAAAGCATACTTGCATGAGACAGGAACATTAAGCAGATGTCCGCGGACAGACACAGAGCAATTTGCAGGGACAAAATCACAGAAGAGAGATATAGAGTCATTGAAGCCAGGGAAATCTATGTAATTGTGGTAGGTCTGATTAAAGCCTTAGGTCTAATGGGGAACATGGGGTCTCTGGCAGGGTAAGCGCAGATACCTTATCTCAGCAAATCGCTGCCGGTCACTATTTTAAAGAATTCCCACAATGCACTCTTCTTCTGGCAATGTCGGAAGGAAAAGAGAGCTACTTGAATGATCACACACACACACGCGCACATATGCCACTGAAGTCATACGCTGCTGGCATCTGAACTATCCCACCCACCCAACCAACCACACTTAACTTAATGTTAGCGGCACACCCATCATGCGCCCGCATGTAATGACTCAAAAAATACACTGAATAGAAACATTCGCAATGCCAACGGGGCTTTATAAATGAGCGTCTGTAAGAACTACGGATCATTTTATAGCGTTTGTGTTGTGTTGTTAGTTTATTCAGAAACAAAACAGATGTAGGATGCACTCATGGTGGCAAGTCATTTAATAATCAGAACCAGGCAGCCTAGATATTGGATATATATAATGATATATATATATTGCAAAATATACTGCATATATATTGTGTTTGACTACTTGCATGTCGCTCATTTTTTGTCCTAATTTGATAAATTGTAAAAAAAACAACAACAAAAAAAACAGGAAAAATAAAATGCATACATAGTGATATGAAAATATGTCATGGTGATACAACTGTTATCAGATTTTTAAAAAATGTCACACTAAAATACAATGAAATCCTTAGAATATTTTATTTAAAAAGTTTAGGATACGAATGGATGGATGAATGTTTCACAGCTTTTAAAACCTTTTGTCCACAAAATCATGTTGGGAACAACATGCAGAAACATGTCAGGATCAGTAAGTCCTTTAAAAGATCAGATAGTTTGACTTTTTTATGACAAGTGAAGATTAGATGAGGTTGTAAAATGTCATGTGGTGTGACTCCCCAAAAAGATACTGATATTTATGATTTAATCATTCAAAGCCTTGAAATATATTTAAAAAAATATTTTTGAACATAATGTGTATAATCATGTGTTCAAGGAAAATATTACTTTTTACTTGATAGTTACAACACTTGACATTTTTTAGAGTCATTCAATTTAAATGATCTTTCTCTCTTTTTCTTTCCTGAAACCAATATATAAACAAAAAAAATTGCTTTGCTTTTTAAACCAAATTTTCCTTTTCTTTATCATGGATGCTCTTATATGTTACTGATCAGCTCCTTTTATGTCTTATCTGTCACGAATCTGGTTCATGGTCTTCCGTCCACTCACCATCAGAGGTCGCTCTTCCATCATATTGACTCTCACACCATACAGAATGTTGCACGTCACACTGGACTGCATTTCCCATCATCCATTGCATTGATCACACAGTTATCGCCAATCACACATTGCATTGATTACACAGCTGAATCCCATCAGACAGGCTTTATAAGCCTTAGACTTCCTCTCTGTCATCACAGAGTATTGTAAGCACACATTGGTCGATACCTTACGTAGTTTTCATAGTCTTGCCTTGCCTGTTTTGATTCTAGCCTGTGTATCTTGGTTTAACCCTTTGCTTTGCTGTTTCGGATTGTGTTTGTCCCTGCCTGGATTATTGCTCGTGTATCTGGATTATCTCTCTTTGCCTTGCCCTGTTGGATATTGTTTGCCGATCGAAGACCCACACTTTTCCTAGGAATACTCTTTGTCTTGCCTCGTCTATGTCTGTTTGCTGTGTATCGACCAATGCTTGTTTCATGACCACGCCTTTTAATAAAGCTCTACAGATGGATCTGCACGCCTCACGCTTCTGTCACTCCGTTACACTATGTAACATTTTTCCCATACTGTGATGGTTAAAAACATACACAGGTTTGCTTGTATGGCTATACGTTCTTGATGAATGTAACAAACAGTGTCATTTTGTCAGCTCTTAAGCCCCAGGTCAAAGGTCAATCATTTCATGGAGCAGTGAAGACTTGTCTTAACTGTTTACAATCAAGCAGCAACACACATAAAGGCCATTTTTCAGAGTAGGTATGGCATGGCGTGACTAACTTTGCCGATAAGGATATAAAAAGGAGAAAGAGAGCAAAAGAAGAAAGATGTTCTGGATGTAGTTATCGGGCCGGAGCTGGCATCCACGCAGTGTGTTTGAGAGATAACAAGCCCCAGAGAACCCGTCCACCTCCTAATGGCACATGACCAGAGCTCCACCCAGGGTCGTCAGCAATTGAAGTCCAAGCCAGGAAGGCACATCTGGCCCTTATTTTATTGGTGTTCAATTTTGCATCGGTATGTGGAGAGGGCAACAAACAAAGTTTCAGTCCCACCCTGTTCCCATATTCCGCCACCAGTCCCCTGCTTCCCCTCGGGCCTAAGATTCATTTTAACGCACATAGGCTCGGCACACATTTGCGTGTATAGGTACAGATCTTATATTGAAGTTGAATTCCAAAGTAGCCCCCACAGGGTAAATGACCGGGTTTATTTAAAAGAAAAAAAGGCAAGGAGGAGACTTCAAGTCTGAAGAGGATATTAAAAAAATACACAGGAGGAAAAAAGCACCCCTCCGGCAGGAATAATTTTGTACCTTTCCAGAGAGAGAGAGAGAGAGAGAGAGAGAGAGTGTGAGCTTGACTGTGTGAAGGTTGGAAAGGTAGAAAAGAAAGGAAAAAAAGTGACTGAAAGCAACTGACAAAGAACATCTTGAAGTTTATCAAATCTATAATGAGAACCTGTACAATATATGGTCACCTGCACAATTTGAGCAAAAAAACTGAAACAAATCCAGAAGTGAGATAGAGCGAGAAGCTGTTCAAATGTAAAAGGCAGAGCACCTAATGAAAACCAACTGCCATCCTGACACCTATTCATCAACCATCTATTCCGCTACAGGACGCCGTGGACGGGAATAACAGCCTTCACTTCTAATTCAATCTCAACTCAACTCCCTCTCTCTTCCCTTCTCTTTCCTGCCCTCTTCGTTTCCTGTTCTTTGATTAAATTGTCAAGGAAAAACTTTTCCTGCTAGAGAGTCTGAAAATGTCCCACACGTCTTTGTTGCCTTCAGTTTCACTTAACTTGAGTACTGGATGGCAATAAGGTGTTTCAGTTTTGGATGTGTGATAACATGTTGCTGACTCCTCCTATTGAGCCCGGTACATCCTGCACAGGAAGTTCTGAAGACTAGTGTGTGATTTAGCAGCATGAGAAAGAGCAGAAAATTACTAAATCGTGACTTCAGCGGGAGTGATATTTGCAAAATTGTTAAAGGAACAGATCATCCCAGTAATGAAAATGTTCTCACCCTCATGTCATTCCAAATCTGTATTCCAAATCCAAATTTCTTCTGTGTAACACAAAAGGAGAGGTTAAAGAAAATGTTTAAGCCACTATTTTCCATATAACTATATCTCTCTGCATAACATGTTTAAAAATCTGCTTTTGTGTTTGATGACAAAGTAAAGCATAATGGTTTGGAGTGACACAAGGGCAAGTAAATGATGACAGAATTTTAATCATATAAAGCTTGACAAATGAAAAAACTAAATTAAATGAAATAGTTTATTGAAACGTATCAGTTTATTGAACAAAATCTAATACAAACTAAAAAGAAGGTTGAACGTGTTTTTTGTTGAGTATCATATTTGATATGTCAGGCTTTTATGGCTCATATGGAATGATACAGTGAGGATATAGAGCTCATACTTCAGAAGGAAAAAAACCCATCTCATTTTTATGCAGTGGTCCAGACAAGCAGTTGCTGATATTTATGCGGCCATAAAGTAAGATGAAATTCTGATAGCTTGTAATCAGTGAGATCTTTATAACTGTATAGCAGACTGCTTAAAAGGATAGTTCACCCCAAAATGAAAATTACCCCATGATTTACTCACCCTCAAGCCATCCTATGTGTATATAACGTTCGTCTTTCAGATGAATACAATCAGAGTTATATTAAAAAAATGTCCTGGCTCTTCAAGCTTTATAATGGCAGTATAATGGTGGTTGAGATTTTGAAGCCCAAAAAATTGCATCCATCCATCATAAAAAGTGCTCCACACGGCTGCAGGGGGTTAATAAATTCTGACACAAAGCGATGCGTTTGTGTAAGAAAAATACCCATATTTATGTATCCATATTTGCCAGTAGAAAGCTTGGAAGAGCCAGGAGACATTTTTCAACATAACTCTGATTGTATTCGTCTGAAAGAAGAAAGTCATAAACACCCAGAATGGCTTGAGGGTGAGTAAATAATGGGGGAATTTTCATTTTGGGGTGAACTATCCCTAACATAAAATGCATATAAATATCAGTTGTCACTCTAAATCTCCCAGTAATATGTCTTAGTAAGATGATATTAAAATGCTTTGTTTTATAATCAGTTTAATGTAGTCTAAAATAGTTTTTAATGTGGGGGAAAACATTGTGAAACATGACTTGAAGGGGAATGTTTATAAAATGTGAAAAACATGTGGAAGGCTGTGTGCAACAGCTTTTTTCATTATTGTTTTGAAAATATTGATAATTTAGAGACCCAAGAAACTTGTGTATGAAATACAATACAGCAGGCTTTATAGGGTTAATAATCACAAAGCAAATTCTTGAAAAGACTCTTATCCCATCAGCATATATATCTCTAGAGATTGTTTTCCGGCTCCCCCAGGACTCTGCTCTCCATAGTGGCCAAACACACTGAATATCCTCTGTAAATCTCTCAGATTACATCACAACTGAGATTATCAGTCGGCCACTAGTCATGGTGCCACCAGCCGGCATGCTGGAAAGACAGGAAGTGGAAGCTGTGGAAAGCCGAGAGCCTTAGGCTGAGGGTGGAATTGTTCAAGAGGGGAGGAAGAACACAGACATGCAGTGGCGATTTCTTTAAGACTGCAAGGGAAGCTCAGCTTCCCCTATAATGTCAAAAAATTAATGGTCAAACATGTACTATTGTGTTAACATTTTATTGATTAAAAATGCGTTAGAACACGTTCATCTCGAAGACGAGTTCGTTCAGAATCAGCTACATATAGCAGGTAACTCGATTTCCTTCTCATATAGTCCCGTAGCATCAGTGTATTTGCCTGTTGAAGCCCAGCGTCCATTGACTTCTATGGAGCTGCTTTGAACAGTTTTTTTCAGTGCTTCAAAACTAGACGGTCATTGGATAAATGCTGTGATTATGTCCCGCCCCCGGACGCTCAGCGTCTCTGGGGGTGAATGGAGGAGTGGGCGGGGCTGGACTCCGGGCTTCCGCGTGATGATTGGAGGGTTTGTCGAAAGACTGCATCTCCTTTTGATTGACAGCGATTGTGTCCTATAAGAAGTCGCTGATGCTGAAGCCATTCGAGCCAGTGTTGCCAATTTAGCGACTTTTCAGACCACCCTAGTGACTTTTCAGACCACCCTAGCGACCTTTTTCCCCAAAAGTGACTAGCGACAAATCTAGCGACTTCTTTGACAAATCTTAGCGAGTCTCTGTGATCGCTGGAACTGCCGCAACGGCGCGAGGTCAGCGCGCACGCACCTCTTTCTCTGTTCAGTGAGCGGCTGAGAGGAGCAGCGCGTTCAGTTCAAATAGATATTGTTGCTTCTCTAATTTTACATGCAAATATAGCCGAAATCACAGCACAGGAATTGTCTTGTCTTATCTTGTGTGTATTATTTGATTTCATCAGACGACGGCTCGATTATAAATTAGGATTTTTGTGCAGACTAACTTCTTGGAAGGGAGAGCTGGTTATGTATTCTTAAAAGACTGTGTTTCAGTCACTATTTCATATTTATCCCGTTGACTGACAACACAAACAGTAAAATATATAAAGGAGAACAGTTTTATTGAGAATTTGGCTGCATTAAAATACAGTATGAGCACAGAGAGACAAACAAATGTAAAAGGCAATGTGACACGATGACATAATTAATATGCTAATTAGCGCATGACGTCATCTGGTGACATTTAGCGACTTTTCAAACTGGCTTTAGCTACTTTCCATGAAAGAAGTTGGCAACACTGATTCGAGCTCAGTCCCATAGTGGACTTTGCAAGTGTAGTCAAAAGACAAACTGCTGCAACCTATTTCTTGATATTTGCTTGGCGAAATTGCTGGCCAATTTTCATTATACGTTTCACACAATTATACACCACATTCCTTGTTTCAGTTTAACCTAATTCCCACATTTCCTCCGTCGAGTTTAATGTTTTTTTAGATCGTTTGTTCATTCATTCATTCATACAGTAGGCCAGGCGGTGAACTAGCCAGCTAGCAAACTGCACACGATGGCAGAATTTACGTATAAATAAATGGACAATTTTTATGTTGTAGGCCGAAAATGAGCTTCCCCTCTTTGAAAGACCAGCAGCCGCCACTGCAGACATGATACCATTCTTCTTTCATCCTTGTTCTCCAAACTTCTTTTACTCTCTGTCTGGTAAAAGTAGTCTTTTTGGCCAGGCTCTGGGCTGCCCTGATCCCTGAGGTTGGATAGCAGGCAGAGCTAAAACTGGAAAGACTGGAGTTCTTTCACACTTTTCACTAGTCGCTAATCCACTCCAGCACAGCCAAACCACACAGTCTAGTATTAGCTTTCCTGCTGTGACTAGCCCAACACTGCCAATGAATATTAGCATGTTTGTTTTATTGTGTGTTGGTAAAAGATCTTGAATTTCAAGGGAAACACTTAGGGTCTATCTATGTGACAGTAGTTGAGGTTTTTGGCCAGTGCACTATGTTTGACCTCCAGGAAAATATGCACTATATCAGTACAGATTTATTAACAAGCTCTCATTTGAAGGTTGGATAACTATGTCCCCCAGCACACTTTGGTCCAACGGGCGTGCCAGCAACTGACAAAGGACGATTATTATGTTTGAACTGAGAAAAATTGCTAAACACAAAACAAGCTAACACCAGTTCCAGCTTCATAAACACAATTCTGATCTATAAAATGGCATTACTTCATCGCACAACACTTTCACACATGTGCTGTTAATACAAAGTCCTGACACTGCGCTTAAATTCATCTGCGAGATATGAAAGTGTTTCTTTCTGCCATTATAACCTCCGCAACCACAAGCTAATAGGCTACTGTGCAGTCTTACCTGCATATCTGCTACCACTCTTTAGCTTCCGCCACACTAGGCACCAAATATCTCACTCTCTCCATTTATTACCTTAATTTAATGAGGGCTTTCCCTTCGTAACCTTTCCAGACTGATTTATTGCTCACCAAGCTGAGATCAGAGAACTGGGCGCTATAGGGCACTCTAGGACACCCCGTTGCCCCTTCCTGAATCCAAGTGCTAGGCCGATGTAGGCTGTGTGATTGCTAAATGTGGTGTAACTCACAGCTGGGCCCAACATGGTGAGAGGTGTGAACACTCGCCTCTTAATGAGGCAAGAGGACAAGCGGTTTAGAACACAGGTCAGAGGTGGTGGGAGTGGGGCCAGAGAAGCTGGCTTTAATACAGGGGAAGTGGATTAATGGAAAAAAGGAGATTAGGACTATGTGCCGTAACTTTTGAGAGAGACACATTGTAGGTGTGGAACAGGACGTTTGATGGTGATGTGGGCCAAAACTGCAAACCAATTTATTTTTCATTTCCAGCAGCTGGAAAGCAAGCAAAGCTACACTCTTAAAAATAAATGTTCCAGAAAGATCTTTTAAGCACTAGTCCATAGGAGAACCCTTTTTAAATTCCTATGAAAACACTGAATAACTTTTTAGTTTAACCTCTATATACTGATGCTTACTGAATAATCAGTTTTCATAGTTTTGACAATCAAATAAATTTTATAAAACCCTATTTTGAGAAGAACCACCAGCTCAGACAGGAAAGGCGTGAAAGTTGTGATCGATTTGAGAAGCTGCCACCAATATAAATTGGAATGCTTGTCCTTGGTAACATCTTAATCCCTACAGAATAATATATAGCCATCTCAAAATCCTAATTTTTTTAAGGCACCATTTTAAAATGTATCTACAGAGCTTTACCAGATGTCATATAGAAAATAATGAGATATCTCTGAAAACTATCTAGAGCCATGGTAAACCTGTCCTAAAGATGTTTCTAATCAGTTCCCTAAAGGTTAAGTGTGTGATCAGGTTCATTTCTGCTTATTTATGGGGGCTGTAAGCTGGTCTCATTTCTAGAGGATGGGACATGTGAGAACAGTGAGGTTTTTATGGTAGAGGGCTTGAGTTCATGGCTGTATGCGATGATCAACAGGGTTGCCAAGAAGAAAGTGTTTGGACAGTTACGCCCCCCAAAACCAAAACTGAGCCACTCGAATCAATTTTACACTTGGGGAACGTCTAGGCGCCTCCTCCATGTTTAACCACTGGGACTGTGGTGACTATAGTCAAAGCATGATACTTGTGAGAGTCATCAGTGTCAGCTAGGAATTCTGGGCCCGTTGCATTCACGTTTAGTGGGGTGGGGGGCGATCTCAGTCAGGCCCCCCAAAGGACATTGTTGTAGGCCCCTCTCAACCACTGGGCCTTATGCACTGTTCCCTTTTTCCCCCAGGCTGCGACGCTGCTGGTCATAATCAAAACTAAAAGCAAAATGAGGTTGCAACTTGTGCTGTTTCTGTAATCAGCAATAGTTTGACACAGTAAAAAACTAAGGAGAAAACAGGGATGAGACAGGACTACGCCAAGGGGCCATGATTCCCTGATTTGTGGGTGCCTGTTACCCTTTTCACCCAGAATGCTTAGCCTCTCGCCCTGGATCATCTCAATAACTCCCTTCCTCTGACGGCTCCCAGCAGCACCATCAATCTGTCCCACTCCAGGATAAGAGACTGTCCTGTCTCCTGACTTACCTCGTCTCTATTTCACCCGATTTGTGCTGGGGAGTCCAATTTCCAATGTGAACGTCAAAACAACAAACTTGAAACTGCAAAACAGCAGCAAAATCTGATGCCTTATCGCAGTTTCTTGCAGAAAAAGATTCATCAGCCAAGTGGGTTTCATGAACAGTTTTACAATGATATTTATTGAGAATTATGATGCGATGAGGGTTATTGGCAGAAACCTTCAATTATAATGTTTTACTCAACTAACAATTTCTTGGTTGCCACTTGTTCCATGTAAAGTCCCGAAACAACACTAGTTGAGAACTAGGATACTGGCAGATAATGATAACCATTGCAGGAATACATAATGAGTGGAATTGCTACATGCTATTGACTCGCCCGCCAGCTAAATTTATTAGAAATATAAGTATGGTATTAAGGTAAGAAACAATCTGGCTGTGCCAATCAGCTGAAAGACTTTCTTTGGTTGTATCTCCATTTCTCTGAGTATACAGCCGCTTGCAAAACAAAGTTGTGCTTAACCAGTTACCTGACCTGACTAGGCAGTAGTTTTACAGAGACGTCAGGACAGCACTGTTTTTGAGAGGAGCAGGGTTACAGCAATATTCACGCTGGGTGGGCTATGAAATACTGTGAATGAAAGCAAAGGCACGAGAGAGCGAAAACGAGACTGAGGTACTGAAGGCCGTGAAATACGTGCCTCAGTGGAAAGCGCTCTTTATTTACTTTTAACAGGCCTGTAAACTTACTTTCAATACCTCAATCAGGACACCATAAGCCTGGGCTACTCAAGCCTGTGTTTCCAGCAGTCGACAGAAAAGTCCGGTCAGTGTTTAGTCTGTTCTTGCGCTCGGCCAATGGGCAAGTGATACTATCTCATATGCAGAGATATTACATAAATATAAGGACTATCAGGGGCTTTTTGAGTTGTTTTTCTTGGTGACCGTCTGTCCTGCAAAACTAATTTGAAACAGAAGCTTCTTGAGACAGTTTCATCTCTTTTTTCTATGGCCAGCTGTCTCTCTATCCACCCCAAGGGAGCTGCAATTTATGCCCAGGCAACAGGCACAGAAAATGGGGCCGAAACAGGCGCAAAGGCCTGGAAGGCTGGAACCGATTGTCCACGGGTTGAGAGGGTCTCTCTGGTGGTGAGTGAGGCTGAGAGAGAGAGAAAGGATGGATGAGACCATTACAGAGAGACAGTGAGAGAGAGTAAATGGAGATTATTATGAAGACATCAGTCCGGGTCTCCGGTTTCACATCTGCCTAGGATTCCTGTCTTACATCCTGTTGAAGGGAATCTTTCAAAGTCACAGTGTTCTGACCTCTCGCCTTACACTTCCTCATGCTTAAACCCCTGACAAAAGTACCATGGTAATACCATGTTTAAAAAAAAAAAAACTGCACAATGATAGTATTGTCATATTACTGTTTAAAAATGTGTACGTTTGAATACCATGGCATATGAATATAGTTATCATACAATACTTTGGTATATATCAAAGTACCATGGTGCTATCACAATACTTTTTAAGGAAAATGTCGATGCAATAAACAAGCTAAAAATGCAAAAGATAAAAGAAACGAAATGTTTTGCAATATACAGTGGTCTCCAAAAGATCCCATTAAATATATATATATTTTTAAATATATAATTTGAATTTGGAAGTAAACAGGGAGTGAAGCAGAAAAAAATTACAATTCTTCACTATTTTTATGTCACTAATCTATTAAATACATTTGTGAGACTGATCATGTGATTCCTTTGAATAGACACTCAGATGTTCTTGTTCCCAATGCTTCTGTTATTTAGTCCAAAGAGAAAAAACAAATAATAAGACATTATGGATTTTTTTAAACATCTCAAAATGTTGACAATATTATATGTCAACATATATATTATATGTAAGAAAAAAAATGCAAAATAGAAAATAATAAATTAAATCTTGAAAGAAATATTGCTATTTTCACTCACACTGTGTTAAAATAGCTTTGTATTTGTGCTTGCATATGTGTTCGTGTCTGTATTCTCAGTCACTGCAATGCTTGCGTGTATGCATATGTTATTGCTTCTCTACCCCATCCAAAGTGCCATATCCCTGTCCAACCAAAACTCTGAGCAACAGGCCTGCAGAATAACACTGAGTAAACACGCATGACATTCACTCAGCAGCTGGGAATACTGCTACCAATGGCACAGACCGGAGCAGGAACCATATTTAATTGTTAAGAAAACATTTGGTCTCATTCCCTGGCAAGCAGGTTATGTAATACGTGAGTAGATGTCTATTTGTTATGAATATATTTCCATGCAGAGATGCATAATACAACATTTGAAAGATTTATGAGAAATGTCAAAGTAAATTTAAGCCGCAAATTAAATTTACTTAGAAACTCTAGGAATGCATGGTACTACCATGTATTTGGGATATGTATCAAGGAGGTACTATGGTATTGTTTGAAGAGCCTTATTTATTTATTTTTCATAGTTCATACAAAGAAAGTCAATGGGGTACAAATACAAAAAAACATTGTCTTTTATCTCATGTTTAGAATGACATACGGCATTTTTCATTTTTAGGCGAACTATACCTCGGCCATAGTTCTTCGAAAGCGTCCTATGAATGAATATTAAAAATACTCAAGCTCTGCTAATATATTGTGTATATTTTTATGGGCAAGCAGTGCTGGGTAGTACCTGATTACATTTTATTATGTAATCAGATTTCAAAAATGAAGTACTTGTAATTAGACTGTTACATTTTAAAATACTCGTAATCAGACTACAGTTACTTTTTGTTGATTACATATTATTCACACAATAGCAATAAATGATTCATAATTTATTGATTCTCCCTAATTCTTCTTTTTGATCTTTTCAATTTTCCTTTCTAAAATAGTTTACGGCTTATAACAATTCAAAAAGTTTTCCAGTTTCGTACAAATATCAGTCGCTAGTCTATAATTGCACAGAAAATTGAGAAGTGTTTGACCACTGGATTTACAAAACTCATTTCAATTTTGAAAAGTGTTTTCTCAACATTTCAATATTGGATTCACTACTGATGAACACATACATTTTTATTTGAATGATCACTAAGTGGGTTATTTAAATCAATGTGATAAACGATTTAGGTCAAAAGTAATCTAAAAGTAGTCCTATGTAATGTAATGGATTACATTACTAGCAACCATTTTTTTGTCATGTAATTTGGAATCAGTAACAGACTACAATTTTTTTAAGTAATCTACCCATCACTGACAGGCCGACACAATCTCACGGCGAATTCGTATGTATTTTATGAGGTGGCTAATTTGTACAAATTCGTACAACCTCACTCGTATGACTTTGTACGATTTCTGCAATGGTAAAATTTAGGCATGGTCCTTCATACGAATTCCTACGAAATTGCCACCTCATAATATACGCACGATTTTTCACAAATCATATGAATTTGAATGAGTAAGGTTGTACGAATTCATATGAATTAGGCACATTGTCAAAAATGTATGAATTGCCATGAGACTGGGTTGGACAGGCGCATTATAAAAACACTCACACATGCCTCAGCGCAGTAGATGAGAGTTCGTGGACTGAACTCTCTCCCCCTAGTCCTGCATGGAGCTACGACATGGTTGAGGCCCGATGGGAAGGCCAATGTTTGTTTAACAACTGTTTTATGGAATACCTAGTGACAGGAAGTTCTTAAAACAGCAGCAGTTACTATTTATATAGTGTCCCTTTTGTAGTAAATACCCACTAAAATCACCTCCTCCCCCTCAACCGCACATAAACCCCACGGGACACCCCAGCACTGAGGAATGCACCCATTCACAAGATGGTGGCCATCTTGAAGGCTTGCCTCTCACTTCCTGTTACCATGACAACACCCAGCTGCCTCCGTCGGGTGTGAATGAGATCCGATAAGCGCTCTCTCTGAGTGTGTGAGCAGTAATCCCACTCATCCAGCTCATTTTCTAAATCTGTTCAGCCCATTCAGAGTCACAACCACGACGGCGTTTAGCCGTGTCTGCCTCCTTTATTGCTTTTATTAGTTTGCAGTTCGTCGGCTGCCTGACAGCTAGTAACCGATGTCATCTAATTACTTGGCTCTCTCTGTGCGCCCTTCGAATGCACCCTCAGGTTAGGTTCATACAGAGATCATGAGCAGGTATGTGTAGCGGGGGTGTTATGGAGTGTCATCAGCTGACGGATGTGATGAAAGGAAGGCAGTACTTTAGTTTGAGGGATTAGCTGTTCAATTAGAAGCAGGAGTGTCTGAAACCGAGCATTAGCATATGAGTGTGTGAGTGTTTGCCTATGTGATGTGTGCTTTAACCAGCCAATTACTTGTTTTTTGCAAATGAATGAAGGATTTCAGAGGTTTTAAGAAGAGTTTATTAGCATCAGCACTGGGGTGAATGAGAGTTTGAAGGAGATTCTGTGTGTGTGTGTGTGATCTTATTCTAATTTGCAGTAAAAATGCAGTAGGGTCAGGTAATTGTAAGCATTTATATTACTGGTCAAAGGTTGGGGATTGGTATGATTTTGAAATAAGTCTCTTATGCTCACCAAGGCTGCATTTATTTGATCAAAAATACAGTAAAAACAAAGATATTCCTAGAATTTAAAATGATTTAAAATTATATATTAAAATGTATTTTTTTCATGTGATGGCAAAGCTGAATTTTCAGCTTCATGTCATATGATCCTCCATAAATAATTATAATATGCTGATTTGCTGCACTGGAAACTTTCATTATTTTTATTATTATTAATGCTGAAAGCTTTTTTTTTTTTTTTATTCTTCGATGAATAGAAAGCTCATAGAAAGTCAGCATGTACCTGAAATAGTTTCTTAATTGAGTGGATTATGAATTTATTGTTACAAATGTAACTCTCATTGGTGGAGTTTGCTACATGTAAATAGTATTTTAATGTGGATAGTTAAGTCACATACAGGAGTTTAAATGGGATTTTAAAGGAGTGCATGACACGATATCCATCTAAATAAAAAATACCATTGATAAAATGTGTAATATTAATACATATTTGCTAAAAAAATAACAAATGATCAAAATAAAAGTTAAATATACACAATATGGATGAATACATTTATGTATTAAACAGTGTGTATTTGGTTACAATTTATTTTGTGATTTAGCCTAACTGGAAAACAGGACTGTAGCAATCCACAAATCAAACTGACTGACAAACAAACTTGCACTATACATTGCACTGAAGACAAGTAAACAGTCAGCGTTCAAATAAGGATAAGAAACTAATTAAAAGAAATACATACCATACAGTAGAACAAATCAATAAGAAATGCTACACAGATTATATAAATGTATAAAACACTGCATATTCTTCACTTTGTGAATTAAATACAAGTGATATAGTCAAGTGATTACATAAGTGATTTAGTCAATAGCAGTGAGACATTTCCTCTCCTTTGTTGTTTGATTAACATGAATGACAGAAAGCAGGAATTTTAGTCTGCTGTCACTTTAAGAGCTACTCTATTCTGTTACACATGTTTTCTTTCTCAGCTGTTTGCTTTCACTTAAGACCTAAATCACGGTGAAGGATACTTGCAAAGATGGTTATTTTGACATACAAGTGTGTGTATTTAACCGTTCAAGGCCTATACAGTAGCAAAAACTCTGTTCAATTCTCCCACGCTCTGTGAGCACCGTCTGCATGTGCACGTCTCCTAAACAGCACGCGCATATAACGAAATAAGTTCTCTTTCGCTGCTGATTGCATTTCAACGGCTTAAAATCACTTGTTTTTAAACCGCAATGCTTAAAGGTTTTTTGACCACGTAGCACAGCAAAGTCACATGAGCGTGTAACCGCCAGAGACTACAGTCTAAAATCTCTACTGGTTGACAAATTTCTACCGGTTAATCTTTCTACCGGTATATCACCCACCTCTACATATTTGTAATCAAAGGTGCCTGAACACTGGTCCAGATTGATCTGGTCCAGTGTAAGAACAGTAGTATAGTTAAGCATGCACTTTAAAAAAGCAACTGCATATTTTCCAGTTTACTAAACCTTTTGAGTCTCAGATACTAAGAAATGCAGTTTTCTTGAAACTACATAAAAACCCTTATCAGACCAACAGAATTATCCCAAATGTTGTCCAAACTAGTCAAACACAGTTGTCAGTTGAGATAAGAATTTCATATTGCTGAAATGTAAAGGCTTTGTAAGTTCCCAGCATGCATTGCAGCATGAATAAATTATGCAGTTACTGTTATAGGATCATTGTTTTGCTGTTTGCTGGCTTCATTTAAACCTTTTTTTGTTGTTGATTTGTCATTCAATGTTGAAAAAAAGCATGACTGCTGGTTGAGCTGGTTTAAGATGGTTCTTAGCTGGTTTAAGCTGGTTCTTATCTGGTCATGAGCTGGTTTACACTAGTCATGTGCTGGTCCTAAGCAACTCGCCCCTGCTCAAAACAAGCTTAGGACCCACACATGACCAGCTTAAACCTTCTCATGACCAGCTAAGAACCAGTTTAAACCAGCTCAAACCAGCAGCCATGCTTCAAAACATACCTAACCAGCATATGCTGTTTTTTCAACAGGGTTGTTAGTTACTTGTTGTTTGTGTGTCACGTTTTGAGGCCTAGAGTATGTGAACGCTCAACTCTATATCCTGGATTTCTTGGTTTTGTAGGGTGATTATTCATAATTATGCATGAACAAACTAATTTATGTTGGCTAAACAAAGTGTCTTTACTGAGGAAAACTAAAAAGCATTTATTGAGACGACTCAAAAGGCATACTGTATCAAGTAGCCTTTTTTTTTTTTTACATTTTCTATTTATTTTCTGCAGTGTGTGTATGTGTATATATACTCCTTCCTGTCCCCCCACAGCACATATGCGTACTTCCATGTGTATGTATCTCCACATGTTCTCTCACACATGTATTCGTGTGAGTGAGTGTGTTGTGATGTTCTCAGCCACCCGGCGCTATAAATCAGCAGAGAGGCCAACACTGCAGGACTGAAGGAGACTTTACTGCACCCTGTGAGTGATGACTCTCTTTACCTGCTTCCTTCCCCTCCTTTTCCCTGGTTTCACATTCACTCACTCTATCAAGGATGAGCCCTGTTGTGTCATCACTTTCCAGCTTATCTTTAATGTTACCCTGTCTACAATATCCATGTAATGTTCTCCAGAGAGGAAAAGACAGCAAATTTGTTTTAAAGCTGCCTCATGGGTGCATGTTTATGTTACACAGTTGCATTCTGGGAACTTCCTGATCAGGCAAGAATATGTCTGTCGTTAAAGTTCACATATGCATTACATGTGTCCTTAACACAGAAGACAATCCAAGAATGCATTGCAACAATCTCAGTGAAATAAATAAATAAATAAAATAAATCCAAGATGGCGCACCAACACACTCTCATGGCAATTCGTAACTATTTTGTGTTTTGGCAAATCGGTGGCTAATTCATATGAACTCGTACAATCTCATTTATACATTTTCCACTAACAGTTAGGTTTGAGGTGGACCTTAATGTTTACTTTTCTAAAAATCGTATGTTTCTGTATGAATCACACTATAAATTGCCTCTTCATAAAATAGTTCTGCTTTCTCATGAGATTGGGTTGGGTGGAATTGATTATAAGCTAATTTTTCATTTAAACCTGAATGCGTAATAAAATAAAATATAGGTCTGTGTAATTAAACCTATTTTATTTTACCCAATATTTATGTGTATTACATATAGTATTGGTATTATAATGGTATTAGCCATTAGCTTAGCAACATGCTAACACCGCACTTTATTGAAATAAGTTATGACTGTAGTCTCCTGTTCAGAGAACTATTTATAAACCCGAATGAGTTTCGATAAAATATAGGTCTGTGTACCTAAAAATTTATTATTTTACCCAATATTTATGTGTATATTGGTATTAGACGATGTGCCATTAGCTTAGCAACAAGCTAACGCCACACTCGATTGAAATCAATTATGACTTTAGGCAAGGCAAGGCAAGTTTATTTATATAGCACATTTCATACACAGTGGTAATTCAAAGTGCTTTACATAAAAGAAAGTGAAATAGACATTAAAATCAATAAAAACATGGAAATAAAAATAATAAAAACAAAGAATTTTAAAATGATATAGAAAATGATTTAAAATAAATTTAAAGAAAATGATTATACATAAAATGTATTGCAGTCAGTTCGGACATATAGCACAGTGCTCATTCAACAAATGCACAGTTAAACAGATGAGTTTTGAGTCTTGATTTAAATGTGGCTAATGTTTTAGCACATCTGATCTCTTCTGGAAGCTGGTTCCAACTGCGGGCCGCATAATAGCTAAAAGTGGACTCCCCTTGTTTTGTGTGAACCCTTGGTATTTCTAACTGACTCGATCCTAATGATCTGAGTGGTCTGTTTGGTTTATATTCAGTGAGCATATCAGCAATATATTTAGGTCCTAGGCCATTGAGTGACTTATAAACGAGTAAAAGTACTTTAAAATCAATCCTAAATGTAACTGGAAGCCAGTGTAAGGACTTGAGGACTGGTGTGATATGCTCAGATTTTCTGGTTCTAGTCAGAATCCTGGCAGCAGCGTTCTGGATGAGCTGCAGTTGTCTAATGGTCTTCTTGGGAAGGCCGGTGAGGAGACCATTACAGTAATCCACCCTGCTGGTGATAAAGGCATGAACAAGTTTCTCCAAGTCTTGATTGGAAACAAAACATCTAATTCGTGCAATATTTTTGAGGTGATAGTATGCTGATTTAGTTATTGCTTTGACATGACTACTGAAACTAAGGTCAGTCTCCAGAATCACTCCAAGATTTCTGACTTGATTTTTAGTTGTTTGACCCCTAGAGTCAAGGTATGCATTCACCTTGAGAACTTCATCTTTGTTTCCAAATGCAATGATTTCAGTTTTCTCCTTGTTTAACTGAAGAAAGTTCTGGCACATCCAACTGTTAATTTCATCAATGCATTGGCAGAGGGAGTCAATGGGGCTGTAGTCATTTGGAGATAAGGCTAGGTAAATCTGGGTATCATCAGCATAGCTGTGATAGGCAATTTGGTTCTTCCTCATTATCTGACTTAGTGGGAGCATATACAGGTTAAACAAGAGCGGTGCAAGAATTGAGCCTTGTGGGACTCCACATGTCATGGCCGTCCACTTAGACTTATGCTCTCCTATACTCACATAATAACCTCTCCCTTCTAAGTATGATCTGAACCATTTGAGTGCCATCCCAGAAAGCCCGACTTTAGTCTCTTGTTCAGAGAATTATTTGTGTAGTGCAAAAATTGTTGCTCTATAGAGTGTTTAGATTCACTGAGCTTATTGCAGTGCATTCTGGGATGGTCATAGTTTTTACAAAGCAGAGTTGTTTTTGCTCTGAACATAAAGATAGGATGAGGGAAGTAAATAAGTTGAGCACTCTGAAAACTCTCCGGGGAAACAAGTGGGGTTCTGAGTGTGTGTATGTGTATGAATGACTTATGTTTGAGGCTGAAAGAATGTATGTGAGAAAGAACAGAGTGCAGAGAGATGAGTGAATAAGTGAGATGTAACATACTGATGAAATTCCCAGAGAGGCCAGAATGGATAATACAAATGCACAAACCAGATGGGTGGTGTTTGGGGGGGGGGGTTGTGGTGTTCAACTCTCTCTCACTCTCTCTCTCTCTCTCTCTCACACACACACACACACCTGTCTGAGTTAAGAGATATATGGCCTTTCTGAGGGATATTGGTTACGTGGGTTGTACAACAGTAAAGGGAGTTTCTTTACATACTATACGTACTGTGACTTTCACAAAATGGGTTTAATGTTCAAGAACTGAGCTTAATAATTGAGCATTATACTGTATTATATTGCAAATATTAAACCGGGTTCAGACCCAAAATTAGTAATTAATTGGAGCAATTACAAATTATATATAAAAGCATCATTTGTATTTCTTATTTTTAACTTTTTAATTAATTATATTAACTATGTAGTATTTCTGTTTTTTTTGCATTTTGCTAATTGTAAATTTTAATAATAGTTAAAACCAACATGAAATTGACTTTAATGCACTTTTCTGGTTTGATGTTTCTATTTGTATTATTTTAAATCAAAACGTAACAACTTTCTGTGCCTCTTCAATGACTTTCCTTCTCTTGTTGGATTTCATTCCCTCTCCTCTGACCACCTTGTGACCAATTTTAATGATCCAATCAATTTCCCATGATAAAATCACAAATATCCTGTTTCACAATACAAAACACGTAACATCGGGTAGCTACTTTGCTGCTGCAACATTGCACTTTTTCTCTCTTAGGATTTATAAAGTTTATTTTAATGTACAATGTACATTCAAAGTAACTGTCTTTATATTACTGTTAGAAATTCATACAAATTTAATTCCAAACCCGTACAGTAGGATGAGTTCTTCCAGGCAGGATTTAATAAGAAGGCACATTCCTGTGTGAGGTTGAGGATTCTCCCAGGTTTGATTTAGCTGTGTACTCTGACCTCTGACCTCTGAGTCTAACCCAAAGCCCTGATGGCAATCCTGCTATCTCTAATGACCTTTTGATAGTGGGAGAGGAGGAGAGACAGTGGAGCATCACGGCCCCCACTACCCTGTGTAGCTTTGCAGCTCGTAAACACTCTGTTGACAGTGATCAGATCCTGATTATCACGGGACACACACTCACACAAGGCAAACAATAAACAGGACCATGGCTTGAGCACCTTACAGAAGGGAAGTGTGGGGGATTTTGATACAGTGGCTAATTTTAAGGTGCTTAAGATTTAGAGTTGGAATGCAAAGGATTTTTTTAAAGATTTTATTTTTTGTTTTCCTGTTCAACTAATCACAAAATCACAAAAGAAATGTCTAGGTTATTTCACTCCTAAATTAAAAGGAAGCATTTAAAAAATATGATAAAACAAGCATTAAAATAAGCTAAAACAATAATAATAATAATAAAAAATAAAAAATGTGATTTCTAGACATTTGAAATTTTTTAAAATGTGATTTCTAGACTGTTACAATTGAAATATTAATGCAGTACAATGAGTTTTAAAAATTAAATAATTAAAATCAAAATCAAAATGCCGTAATACATACATAATACAATTTTCAAAATGACTTCATATGATTTAAAATAAGACGAACCAAGCATTGAAATAATATAGATAGAAACCAATATAGATATAGATATATGAAATAGATATATGCAACTTTAATAGATATGTGCAACTTTTAATGTATTATACAAATGATTTTAATAATTAATCAAAATTAGCAAAAAAAATCCATGCAGTACCACAAATACTACCATAATGTTTAAATATTTCACATTTTAAATAATACTTCATTCATTTTTATGCATTACCATAATGAATATAAGATAATGCTGCAATGTGGCAATGAAAATTGGGACAAAAATAGGGTTAAATATCACGAAAGGAAGGTCCTAAAAGGTTTCAGGTAGGCTACAATTTCTGTTTTTTAAGCTAAATAAAATTCCTTTATTTTAAATCTGAAGTTCTTATTGCGAAGGCTTTAAAAAGTCGTAGCTAAAGTGGAATCATAAAAGAAGCACACACGCATGGCCATCAGAATGGTTTCTCATTCTGAACTGACATGTTGGTATGAGAAACAGAGACTGCAGGGCCAGGGAGGAATCTATGTAGCCGCTTCACATCCCAGTATGGCTCCGGCCTCTCTAAGTCTCTCACTGCTGTGCCTGACCCCCTCCAAACTCTTTTGTATGAAGACCCCTGCTCCCTGTGGACTGCCCGCTTTCTGGCCTTTCACATGAGACTGTGTCAAATTATTCCCCTCGAACACCCCCTCCACGCCTCTGAGCCCGTCATGCAGTAGCTCTCTCCTTCTCACGTGCACACACACACACTCCCACCGGCCCAAAACACAAAGCCAGAGGAAAACAGAGGTAATGATCTAGAGCGAGAAAGTTCTCCGGGCTGAACAGAGAGATGTTACATACATGACCTGTGTGTGGAGAGGTCTACACCTCCTCTCCTGGAGTCTGGTTCACGTGAACACCTTAGATTTCATTCCAGGAACTGATGAATCCATGCAGCCCAATACAGAGGCCTTTAGATCCAGCGCAGGGCTCACGGACAGCCTGATGCTCTTGCCTTGGGCTGAGCTTTTCTCCCTCACAAAATCCCATTCAAGAAGGCCAAAGCTCTGTGCTGAGGTGCAGAGAGATGAGAGGAATGGAACTGGCCGGGAAAAAGTTGAAAAGGGGTGTAGAACCATATTGTGTGAGGATAATTAAAACTAGATATATTAAATCAAGTTGTTGGTGTGAGTGTTGCTTTGGGATTACTATGGCATAGCTTTTAGCATTTTTGCTTACTGTGCCAACGCCTGTGTAAAATGGAACATTTTTGTGATTTATGGAGCTGAAATGGGAATTAAGCCCATTTTGTTTTCCATTCATTATATAACCAATTATAGATCATGATCAGCAAATGTAGAACTACCTATCAAATGTGTGGAATAATTAAGATTTTTTAATGCTTTTAAAAGAAGTCTCTTACGCTCACCGAAGCTGCATAAATACAGCAAAAAAACAGTAAAATTGTTAAATATTACTCTATAGCTCTAGTCTTTAGTGTCATATGAGGATTTTCAGGATTCTTTGATGAATAAATTTTTTTTTTTTTTTAAATAACAGTAAATTTGTAACATTTAATGTCTTTACTATCACTTTTGATCAAATTAATGCTGAATAAAAGTATTAACTTCTTTCTTTCTCTCTTTCTTACCCCAAACTTCTGTACAGTAGTGTATCATGGTTTCCACAAAAATATGAAGTAGCATAACTGTTTTCAGTATTGATAATAGTAAGAAATAATTTTTGAGCACCATATCAGAATGATTTCAGAAGGATCTGGAGTAATGATGCTGAAAATTCGGCTTTACATCACAGAAATAAATTTTAACATTTTAAAATATATTACAATAAAAACAGTTATTTTAAATTGTAATAATGTTTCACAATATCACTGTGTTTACTGTATTATCAATAAAATAAATGCAGCCTCGCTGAGCATAAAAGACTTCTATATATATAAAAAAATATATATATATTTTAAAATTATTTTTATTTAACAGTTTTTTTCTGAATGCATACAAAGTTAATTTTTTATTTCAAAGTTTATATGCATTAACATTCAGGCTAAAAAGAAATCTCTAGTATAATAACAAAAAACTTTTAGAATTAATATTCATATGTGAGGATTGATCTGGTCATCCCTAAAGATAACACTCACAGCATGGGACGAGTTACATGCCAAGTATAATACTTATTTAATAACTAACCATAGATATGAGCAATAACAATAGTCATGCAACCACCACTAAAAAGTTTTAAAAAATATGCTTATTTCACAATATTTCAGTATTGATAACAGCTGTAAATCTGTTTCACATAAAAATCAAAAGGGAGAAAAGTGGGGCACCGAGGGCATGTTGGCATGTCCAGCTCCTCTCAAGCAGAATAGAAAGCAGCAGTTGTCAGATTAGAGGGCCTCTACGCTCCAACAGCTCTCTCTCTCTGGTGTCAGGAATCTCTAGGCTCTTCAGCTTGGCTGAGACCACAAACAGCATGTTTCTCTGCAGACTTTGGAGAAACTGAATCACACCTTGGGCTGTCAGAAGGCAGGCAGCCCCTGCTGTCCACCAGTCCGGGTGGGACAACTACTCAAACAAGGCAAACACGTTTTTAACAGGTGCTACAAAAGCATATGCAAAAGTTGCATGCTGTTCTCAATCCATGTATAGTCTTTTAAAAACGTTTTGTAACTGTCCTTGTCTGTGAATGACTGAATGTGCTCTGTACAAATATATCACATTCTTCCTGAAAACTCCTGCATTGCTGAGGATTATGGAGGCATGCAAACAGAGACACCACCTGCCGATCACACCAACATCTGTCTCAGTAATGCTTTGTAAAAGTTCACTTCTTACACAGGTTTAGAGCAATGGCTTACTACTTACTAATCATGCTAGAAACATGCTAGTAACTTGCTAATCATACTAGTAGTATGCAAATCATGCTAGAAACATGCTAGCGACATGCTAGTAACATGCTAATCATGCTAGAAACATGCTAGTCACTTGTTAGTCATGCCAGCAACATGCTAATCAGTTGCTAATCATGCTAGCGACATGCTATTACCATGCTAATCATGCTATAAACATGCTAGCGACATGCTAGTAACATGCTAATCATGCTACTGACATGCTAATTCAAATCTAAACACTGAAGCCCATTGCACTCAATCAGACTTCCCTTCTATGTACTATTTCTAACTCATTCAAACTCATCTATCTATCTATCTATCTATCTATCTATCTATCTATCTGTCTGTCTGTCTGTCTGTCTGTCTGTCTGTCTGTCTGTCTGTCCTATCTATCTATCTGTCTATCTGTCTGTCTGTCTGTCTGTCTGTCTGTCTGTCTATCAAACTTTAAGCTTTTAAAACTACTTTAAACTTCAAACATTTCAGACTGAAAACCAGTCTGAAAAATCTAAACAAACTTTTTTAAAAACTTTTCAAACTTTTTAAAACTTAAAGTTTCCCTCGACAAACTTTTTTATCTAGTTGCAGTTTATCATTTATAAAAATTATGTGAATAACTGTATCACAAAATTTAAATCGCAATTTAAATTCCAAAATTCTCAGTTCAATTCAAAATTGCAGACAGGTAGGCTGAACATCACCTATCACCTGTCCTAACATAAATAATCTTTCCATTGATGTATGGTTTGTTATGATCGGACAATATCTGGCCGAGATGCAACTATGAAAATCTGGAATCTGAGGGTGCGTAAATATTGATAAAATCGCCTTTAAAGTTGTCCAAATGAAGTTCTTAGCAATGCATATTACTAATCAAAAATTAAGCTTTGAGATATTTACAGTAGGAAATTTACTAAATATCTTCATGGAACATGATCTTTACTTAATATCGTTTTGGCATAAAAGAAAAATCTATAATTTTGACCCATATGTATTGTTGGCTATTGCTACAAATATATCCGTGCTACTTATGACTGGTTTTGTGGTACAGGGTCTTAAAATATTAAAATATTTAAAAATATTATATTAAAATAAAATAACTAAATATTACTGAACTAAATGTAAATAAATGTTAAAGTGAAAAGAATTCCAGTTAGAAACAAATTCAGGCTGAGGATGATTGTGGTTGTAGGGGTGCAGGCGGGTGTGTTGGTAATATTCATTAAGTACACACACACACACACACAGACACACAGAGCAGTACGGCAACCCCTGCAGACTGAAGCTCTGCCCTGCTGCTGTGGGGCTGGAACATTCCTGCTCTGACGAGCTGCTGAGCAATATGATCCCCTCTCTCTCTCTCCGTGTGTGTAGAGAAAGACAGTAGTAGTAGTAGAGAGAGAGTGAACGTGTGCAGGGAAAAGAGAGGACAGAGTGAAACAGACGAGTAGGGTTCACTTACTACGAACTTCACCGGGATCTGAAGGCTTGAGCTTTGACTCCGCGGTGTTCACGCGTCTGGGACAGAAAGCCAGCGAAACGGCGTGTCGTTACTATTTTCCCCCGTTGTTTTGCACTTTGCGCCCGCGTCTAATGGAGGGCCCCGTGCGGATCTGCCATCAAGAGAATGTGTTTCACTGCTAGAGTGTCCGGCTGCCAGCAGCTTTTGCCCTCCTGTGAAAGGTAAGAAACTTCAGAGAGTCTTCACCCACCGTGGCGTGCTGTGAGAAGTGTAACAGTGTAGCAGTTCATGTGTATTCACTCATTTTTTTCCTGCACGAGACGCCGCTGTCTGCACCGCAGACATCATGCATGAGAAGTGTAAAATGTCAAGTGTTAAAAATGACTTTTGTTTTGTTCGGGAATGCACGAAGATCCTTTCCCCTTCAGGCTGAAGTGTGCAGAAGGTTTTACACCAAACTCGACTTCACTGTAAACTGTCTAGATGCCAAAGCGTCATGCATAGGTGTAAAGTGCCAAGTGAAAAAGTGTTGTTTGGCCAAACATAAACAATCCTTTTCCCAAAATGTAAAGAGTGTAGAAATTAAGTTTAAATTGTAAAAATCAAATTTCAAACTATTGAGTGTTAAAGGGCATATAAACAAAAGTGTAAAGAGTAGAAACAAATTTTAAAGACCGGAAACAAAATAGTGCACAAAGCAAATGCAAAATTGTAAACAACGTTTAAAGTTTTAAACAAGTATGATATGAGGAACCAGATTATGAAATAAATTGCAGATAAAAGTTTACAAAATCTGAGCGTGAAAGATTTTGTTGGAATGCACGAACACTCCTTTCCCAAAGTGTGTTGAAACAAAGTATCTAGAGTCAGACTGTTCAAAAGTGGCAAGCAGAAAAAAACTGTCCCATGAATGAAACATTTCAGTTTTGAGTTTGAGTTGACTTTAGGTTTCTATTATTCTGACAGTGACTTTAATCATAACTGTAACTGTATAAACAGCATGATGTTCCTGTTGGCCTTGGGGGCGCTTATAGAGTTATCTCCGTAAATATGAAATCATTAAAACCATCAGACAAGTTTTTCTCTGTGACACGTGTTTTGTTAGGGTTGTTAGTCTGGTCGTAAGCTCTGGAGTCTCTTATAGGAAAGGTTTGGCTGTTAAATGCATGTTTTTGTATGTAAATGCAACTTTTTCTAGTGGTGTGCATAATCACTTAATAGCGTGCTTTTAGTTGGCTTTTCTCTGAAATGTCTAAGTTGACATCCACTTTATGTCATTTATGGATTTCTAATTGTATGTCTTTATTAACATGGAAAAATGGTAATTTCTTTACCACTGTTGCAGTTTGATCATAGCAATTGATGAAAACAAACCCCACAGTATGTATTAGTCAGACCCCAAACGCTCGGCTCTTTGAAATGAGATACCTGTGAGACAGAATCCATGGGTTTTTTGTTCTGGAAAAAGATTCTCATCGTTATTTGATTCAAATAATTTAAAGAAATGTGTCTTTTCTATAAAAACCTCTCTGCTGAAAGGTAAAACTCTGTAGAGTTTAAACCAACCCAAATTCATATTAAATGTCTCGTAATAGTCACGGTGTACTTCAGAATAGATGATACATTTTGTATTTGATAGGTTGATGTATCTTGGGTCTATTTATTTAAATGCATAAGCTTTTGTAGGCGATTAAAAAAAAAAAAAAAGATTTATTTGCATACTGATGTTTATGATTCCAGCAGCAGATAGAGGTTTGTATCTGTGTATTGTTCCTCCTGTGGGCGTAATGACTCTTTTGATGTTCTGCTTCTAAAGAGGCGTAAATGGATGCCTACATGTGGCATGTGAGTGTCTTTTGTGTGATCAGAGAGGTTAGGACAACAAGACTGCTGGGTAACAAAGCCCTCATGCTTTCTGCTCGGGAGAGAAAGAGATCTCAAGATACCGGCACAATTTTCCAGGAAAAGCAAGTGTAATGAATGAATGTAAGAATGTGACTTCTTTTCATTTTTGCTACATTCACAGCTTTTTACCACCCCATGCATTTAGCTGAAAATTGCTATGCAGTTACGCTGCAGTGTTTTATGGGACGTGTGAAAGGCGTAGACAGAGGATGAGAGACTGTAGGACAGCGGAGTGAACTTTTATCATCATGTCTTTATTTTTGTCCAGGCAGGAATGTTGAAGCTCGGTCACGTATAATCCGACTTGTTCTCTTTCACCTGCTGGCGTTCTCTGTCTCTCATTCTTCAGACGATATTGTCAGAATAAAATATGGCGAGAAAGACAACTGTGCTGATGGATTAAACGTATGCTTATCTCCTCGTAATCACTACACAACAAAATCTCATTTTGCACAGTTGGAGCTGTCGAAATTGGTTCCTGTCTAACACTACAGTTTACCTAACACTTAACTGTAGTTTAACCGCATTAAGTTTAGTATTTTACTACATTTTGTGTAGCTTGTGGGACATGTATATGATTGTACTTTAACGGTGTTGTTATTTTTCTATCAGCTTAAAACGAGAAGGATGAAAAGAAAAGTCTCCTGCTTTTTTCCTCCAGTAGCTTTGATCATGTACCGATAGTGTTTATTAAGCTCCCACATCTCAAATGGGATCTCCATTTTCTGTCTGCTACTAGAATGTAATGATGCCCGTATGCTTCCACTGTTTCAAACAGACTTTTCTTACATAGGGGCTGCACTTAGAATCTGGTGGAGTTGACGTTCCAAAAAACATCATCCTGAATATTTTTCATTGAGGCTTTGGGCCACAGGTGGGTACCTTCAGAGAACCCGCGCTCAGTTTTGTTTCGTCCTGGAGGGGGATGTGTGAGCATTTTCCGTTCATTCCTATCCTTCAGTCAAATGATTGCTAGTTTCTGAGGTCACTCTTTTTGCACAACTTAGCATTTATCTTTCTAGATAAGTTGGATCGAGAAGTAGGCCTACTTATCTTCAATTGCTTTTGCTTCCCCATTTTGTTTCTTTGCACGTTTGTGATCAAGCCCTCTTGGTTTCCAAATTAAATGACTTGATGACATTTTGTGATTGTAAAGTCATGACCCATCAGAGTTGCTTTCGCTAATTACGAGCATTTATAAATCATTAGCAGGGCATCGGTTATCCAGTGCAGAATGGAGCTAAACGCTGCAGTTCTATTTAGAGCGCTAGAATAATGTTTGGCCGTTTAGAGGGTTCTGGGTAATGATAAACACATGGGGCTGTTGAAAAGGTATGCTAAGTGGCCAATTTGAATGTAAGCATGTGTAATGATTCGGACCCGGTGATGGCCTTTCCAGTCATTCTGGTGGTCTGTCGTAGTTTGTCGCACTTTGTGGGTTGGAAACGCTGCTTTAGATCTATACATGAGCAAGCAAAAACTCTGTCTCAGTAGTTAGGATGGTGCTTGTTGAGAGAGATCAGTCTGGGGCGGAAGAGGCGGGCGAGTTTTCATTGAAGTGGATTGAGCAGTTCAGATGAAGTTTCATGCTTTTTTTTAATTCCATCTGTGTGTGTTTGGGCTGTGGGCAGGATAGAATGTAAATGCACATTAAAAATGAGTGATGAATGTTTTTGAGTAGCTTTGAGCGGCAGTCCAGGCGTGTTGGCGTGGGAGATTTGAACGAAAGTTGGTGTATTTAGGGAGTCATCCTCTGCCCTGCCTCTGTTGCCCAACAGATGTTAGGCAGCTTTCTCTTTACCCCCGCCCTGGGCTGGGAGGGATGAAAGTGATTTTGTAGGGCTGTGTGGTTTGAAGGTTTATTTAGCTTGGGGCGATGATCTTTACTCTCTGCACCATTCCAAGATTAGCCGTTGACCGTAAATGGCGAGATGAAGAAATACATTTTCACATAGAGCTGGACAATATTTCTAAATAAATGCATATCTTTAAAATATATTTTAATATTTGTAGCCAAAATACATTGTGAATATATGGTGGATATTCAATAAATCGCCTTACTTTCATTCCATGGACAGGACAGATGTGGTCATGCGGTGTGGCAAGCATTCCGTCACACTGCATACATAATCGGTCCCGTTCTGATTAGAGGAACCACAAAACAAATTTGAGGTTATTTTTAATTGGGACCATGACGTCTGATTTCGAACAGTATAAAGGATTTCATAGAGGTGTAAGATTTGATGATGGTACATTACATATACCATAACTACAGTGATACCGAGTTGGCCCACCACCCAGAATAATTGCCTTTAATCCCTGAAGTGCAGGTCTCATTAGTTCGGGTTAGCTGACAGCCGTCGTCCTTCTGGATTGCCGTAGGAACTGGAGACGGATTACGGCTGGCTGCCAAAGCTTTGCTGTGATTTAGGGCCCTGGTATTGGTGATGGATACCGTCCAGCAGTTATGTACATTGGGTGAATGGTATATTGCACAGGTTTTGTTTTTGGCTCAACAGATAAAAAAAAATGCTCCTTACACAATGGAATTCTCTAGACGCCAAGGTCATTTCCCACTGGTCTGAGGCAACAATAAGAACTGGTTTCTTGTGATTCATTGCCCATCATACTTTTAATGTCCGTAGAGTTATACAGAAAACGTAGACACATCCTTAAAATCTACTCCCTAGTTTTAGCGCATAATTAATTGGCTTTCTGCACAGAAAAACTATGCTTTTGGATCCTCTATGAGCCAGATATCAAAATATTTTAATCTCCAGCTTTGTCATTATCCTTTTGTGGCACTGCAAGGACCGAATTAAAAGAATTACAGCTTTTATCAGGAGCATGGAAAGTAAATGACTGGTACCATCAATTCCAATAGTCTAGCTTTTAGTGCATCAAAGATGTACTTTGACTCTCGCATGCAAGTTAACAGCACAATAGTACAGGAAGTGTACTCATGTGATGGGTGTAGGGTTGTAACAGTATGAGATTTTCACGGTATGATAATCGTCTCAGAAAATGTCACGGTATATATTAAACAATTCTTATCAGTAACAATGACTCTTAAATGAATAAGTTATTTATGTGAATAAAACTTTTATTACAACTTGAAACCGTTTTAATGAAAGTATTGAAATCTCCCTATATTTTTATATATATATATATATATATATATATATATATATATATATATATGAAGCAGCCGAACAAAAATAAGTTGCATATGTGTGGGTGAGATTTATTTATTTTTTTTTCATTTTTTTAAAACCATAGATATGCAAATGTTTATGGTATGATAAGCATGCACGTTCCAACCGTGATAAACTGTCATACCGGTATATCGTTACAACCCTAGATGCGTGCTGTCATTTAAAGGGATAGTTCACCCCAAAAAATTAAAATTCTGTAATCATATACTCACCCTCAAGTTGTTTCAAACATGTTGCTGGTCCCTACTGACTTCCATAGTATTTAACGAAACAACACTATGGACGTCAATGGGGACCAGCAACCGTTTGGTTATCCACATTCATCAAAAATCTTCTTTTGTGTTTAAAAGAAAGAAAGAAATTCATACATGTTTAAAACAACTTGGACATAATTTTCATCTTTGGGTGAACTACTACTTTAAACAAATCCAAAAAAGTTTTATTGTGTGTTGTGCTTTACGACTAAACATGTTTCTTTGAAGAATGAGTATATTTTCTCCCTGATCTATTTTTATTTTAGCAGGTTGTTGATTTTCTGTGACATTTGAGATTTTTGTTTAAACCAAGTGTTTAAAGGAGCTTCTGCTTTAAGAAACCTCAAGTGTCTTTTTAAATTAGTGTGTCAGGTATTAGCTAAATTCTAAATAAGCATGTTTTGATGGCAATTATTGCTGAGGAAGTTGCTTTATGTAATTATGCACACTTAGCTGTTGTTAGTCAAATAAACCCAATTGACTGTAATGTTTGGGGTGAACTTCTGAACTTTACACATTGCTGACAGTTCCCGCATTTAAAAAAGACAGGGTAACCCTGACCCTGTGCAGAATGTAGGAGGGGTTTTCTGCATCCTCAACACCTTCCTGTTTTCAAGATTTATTTCTCTGAGACTTCCTGAACTGCCCCTTCTTCACTAGATCCTGTCCTAAGTCCAGCCTTGAGAGCAGCCAGAACGCTTCCTTGTATCTTTTTTCTTTTTTTTTTTTACTTTAGTACGAGCCCAGCTATACCACAGCGTTCTATTTCAAACACTGCTGCCCATATGCGACATCTGACATGGGTTTTCTCTGTAGCCCAGTGCCCAAGCCAGGCAACAGATCAGCAGTACTATATTAAGGCAAAAGCAGCCATGGCTGGCTTCCCCCTTGCTCCTGACAAACAGATTGTTTGTTTGGAAGGGCAGCATAACTGGTGGATCAGAGCCTGAGGCACTGTGGGTACTACTACTGTGAGGCCTGTGGTTGTAAGTGCCATTTTGAACCTCGCAACGCGGGAAGAGGCAGCCCCTCTGGGGAACAAAGTTAAACGGTCATTTATAGAGTCTTTTTCAACTGCTTGAGGAAACGGGAATTAATTACATGGGTAAGCCCAAAGAAAGGCCTGCATTGTTACGCCTCTGACCCAACTCTTTAGAACAACCCAGATTAGATTAAGATACAGGATGGCAGATGCATAATATTTATGATTCTTGGTCAAACAAGCTTCCTGGTATGTGTCTGTAAAGCCTCATCCATTGGTGCTCTGAATGAGGCCTTTCATAAGCTTCCCAAATCTGTTGTGCTACCGCTCTCTTTCCAATGGTGGGAAAGTATACTGCAAATGCAGTGAGTGCAAGCTGTATTATCATTATTATTATTTTGACATTTTATTAAGGTTATGTTGATCTTTGCACCGTCTTATGCCACTGCCCCGAATCTGCTCACCTTCAGGATAAGAGAACAGCTGAAGCTTGAATATGATGGAGAGTTCAAGTATCTGACAGCCAGTGATAGCAATTCAGACAAGCGCGTTTGTTGAACTCACACCACACAATTTGTTTTGTTATTTTGGAAGCACTGGAAAACATGACCTCTTGGCTTGCAGAGGGCTACAAGACAAGACAGATAAACATTTAGACAACCTAAATAGATTCAGTCAGAGGCAATGTTTGGAGTGGATATTTATTTCAGAGCCCTCAAGCTTGTACATACAAGGCAGAGAGTTGGCCTTATGTTTTTGGGGGGGTTTCAACACACTCAGAAAGTATAATTCAGCCTTCACAGCCTCTTACATCTTGTTTGTTTTTGTACTGTGAGGTTAATTTTTCAATTTTGAAAGCCCAAGAGTTGAAAAGGGACAGCATTATACCCTTAAACTAGTCAAATATTCACAATGAATCTTGATCATTTTTATCTTTTACATTTTTTTTCTTGGTTGAGTTTGTAGTACATATCTAGTTATGAATTTTATCTCTTGCACTCTTGGGTCTTTGGCCAGCATGAATGTTAGAGTGATGTTCCTGGTCTTCATTATTTGCCAGTGAAGATTTCAAATCCTGCTGTCATTTTGTTTTTGTGTTGTGCATGCTTTGAATCGCAACTTCAAATATATGTCCCTGCCCTGTGAGTGCTTTTGGTCGGAGGCCAAAGATCTATCGGCGGGACACTGAGCAGGACCTGTTGTGTAGCTGTATGTCCAGTTTAGTTGCCATGGTGATGGAGAGGTGATGGAATCCAGGAGGGCGAGGGAGGACTGAATCTGAGCTGAAGCAGAGATAGGAAAACCACTAGCTGCCTCCAAATTTTCTGCAGCTGCCATCCTTTCAAAAAGTGGACTCTTTAAATTTGCAAGAGCATCTAGAGGGAATTGGGTACAGTCAACATTAAAACTTACATTTCTTACATGAGCACCACAGTGTCTGGAACGTGTGCATATATCTAGGCCACGGCTCTGACATGTTACTGTTTTCTCAAGTCAAAGCTTTTGGAATTTGAGCGCTTGGCATCTACCGGAGAAGTCATCCAATGCTCTGCCGACTCTAACCGCCTAACATACACACTCGTTCTCATCCTCCACTGCTTGGCTGATGAATCAGACACTCTTGGCACAGCCTGCCTATCAACTTTGTCTCTCAGCACACCCTCTGGGCAGACAGAACCGCTGTCTCTCCTGTCTGTAACATTCCTCCTCTCCTTTAGAAGTACCCTTCCTGTGTGCAAACGTCCCCTTGAGGGTTCTGATTAGCTGTGAACTCAGCTGGAAGGATATTCTGTAGCTACCACAATACCGTGGGTGTTGTTAGTTATGCGTGTTGCTTTTCTGCAGTTTTGGCTTCGGCCTTGTGCGGCGGGATATCCTGAGATCCATTTCCAGTGTCCGAGACGACCCTATTGAGTTTCAGTCCTCTGCCTAATCCCTGTTGTTGAAAACCTTGGGAAACAGCCCCCTTACCTCTGCACCCCTCCTCTGTCACCACCTCCCCTTCCACACCACCTCCTCCTCCTATTCCCAGGCAAACAAGATGCCACAGAACAAACTCCAATTAAGAGGGCTCTTCTGTACTGTACTGGGGCTAAGGGTCTCCCTCCCACCCCGTCTCACCAGGTGATTTGTGTGTGGAGTGTTTGTGACCAAGGCCAAGCTGCCCGGGGCAGGAATTAGCACTGTCTCCCTGGTCTGAGGCCTGGCACTCATGGGAAGGAGGCGGAGGTATACCGGGGTTGTTTCTGCTGAGAATCCCCCCGGGAGGAGAGAGGCGGGAAGGAGATGTGTGTGTTCTAGGTAAACAGTGCTTTGTTAGAGGTGACTGTCTGATCCCTGGGGCCTCTGCTCTCATTCCTGTCTTCTCCCCTCCCCTCCCATCTTTCCTTTCACCGTTAACTACGCCATGGTCATCCAGGCTGTGCCCTGTCACCCCATGAGCATCTCACCCCAGGGCTGCCTGTGCTGTTTAGACTCGGATACAATTTCCTGTCAACAGAGACAAGCTGAGTTTTAGAGCTGGGGAGGCCGGTCCGGGGAAGTAGCATTAAACTCCTGATGTAATGCCTCTTCACACACATACACACTCACGACTCTTTCACTAAAGAAAGCAGTTGAAGGTTAACCTCTGTTTGCCCTTTCTTTTGAGCCTTCTTAATGCAGATAAGCGCTGCCTAACTGCAGTTTGATTTCCATCTCAGCTTATGGTAAAAGAAAGAGTAAATGCTCCCTTTTTAATGCTTACTACCTTACATATGTCTCTGACTCTCTCTCTCCTGTTTCTCTTCCTCTCTCTCTTTTTAATAATGTCTGCGCCCTTTAATCACTGCTCAGTTCAGAGGCCCAGTATTTCCATTCATTAGTCCCATCTGTATGGACTGGAGCTGCCCTCATTCCTGCCACTTGGACCAGTAGTAGCCTGTTATAGCTGAACTTGGGTCATCTGTACTGGGCCTTGGTTCCCACCCCCTTTTCCAGACTCTTAGCCTTTCTCCCTTTCCTGATCTGTTTTGCTTGCCAGGTCACTCTGATTGCACAAAGTCAAGACATTGCACTGTCAGTTGACTGGGAGGATTACAAGCAAGGTTCAGACAGTATGAGTTTGTCTGTCGGCATTATCTGGGGAAATGAGCTGAGGTTTGGCAAGTATTCACCTCCCGATGAATCCCCCCCCCCTACTGGCACTCCCTTCCCCTCACTCTTCTACCTCCTGTTGTTCCTGCCTCAATTTTCGTTTTCTCTCACTTACTTACTCCACCTCTCTTATTTTGTCACATTTCTTTTTCTTTTCTTTTTGTAGCCTCTGTACTTTGTTGTTCTCCTTCATCTCTTTCTCTTTCTGTGGAATGTATGGACCCTCTGTCAGGGTTTGTGGGGGGCGAGTGTGGACAGGTTCAGGATACGGCAGGAGTATCAACCTTACCACATAGGGTCAGATCAGACTATCAGAAAAGATATTCACTCACTCTTCTGCTCATCTTACGGTTTCACTTTCTTCTGTCGTCTGTTTTTCAGTCTCACTCTTTCTCCTTCAGGTGCCCCTCATGTTTCTGCTGCTTTGTGTGTCCTTATTTTCTGCATTGCCTAATAACCATAGCCATACGACTCATTTGTTTGTTTAATAAGATCCATTTTGTGGATCTTTTACTGCTAAGTTTATTTGTTTCTTATCCACAAAGTTCAGGCTTCTACTTTTGTACCAGTTGTGACCTGTTCTTCTATAGCCATGTTGGGTCTTTTGTCCGTGTTTGCTCAATATGAAAGGGATCTGGGCAGAGGGCAGATGACACTTCAAGCACTGCCTGCAGAGAAAGACTCATTCTTGTTCACACCTTTTTTATAGGACTGCAGGTGCCACTTCCCGCCCCCTTTGCGCACACACCTAGGGGCTTGTCAGACTGTTTATTTTCCTTGCTGTCATCCTGTGTTATTTTCTGCTTACACGGCATCCATCTTTCTGCAGGATTGCCCCAGCATTCCAGCAGAATGTTATTGCAGAGGCTATGTGTCATATACAGGTATGAGGGTATCAGAGCCACTTTTTAGTGTGGATACTCTTTACTGCACATTAATTAATGGTTGGAAGAGTCTTTGTACAACTGCAGAATATAGCATTTTTAAGGATGGATGCTCTTAGACATCCCAAGGAGTCTTGTCTTCCTTCCCCGCACTTTGGCAGGATCTCGGGTATGACCCTGGACCTGCTCCCTCATTCCAGAGAGAAAACAGAAAGGAAAAACAGTTTTTACTCGTGACAACTGATAAGGTTAGATTTATGATCATCAACTGCCTGTGGGTTTGTTGGACTGCTGTTTGATCAGGCTCTTTGGAAGACTCTCAGAAAAACACTCAGTGTGTGTGAATCTTCTCTTCTGGCTTGAGAAAGTCCTCAATCAAGTATGTAAATGTAAAAAGAGAATAGAGAGAGGCATTCAGGAGACGTCTTCTGCAGTGTTTGGAGACTCTGGAGTAGCATGCTGGCCAAAGATCCATCCCTGTAAACCAAATACTCCTGATGATCAGCATATGTTTTGTTTTGTTTAGGGATGGGATGCTATAGTGCTATTAGTGTCCCCACCAGGCTTCATAACTAGCTTAAGCTAAAACTTTGGCCTATAGTTTGCTGGAGAACAGCATGCTCTTTCCAACTAGATACGCCAGCAGCCAACCAGCTTCAACCAACATGGAAATTCAGGATGGTCTAAGCTCATCTTTTCAACAGGAGAACTCTGGACATCAGCTGAGCAACATTACCAATACCGTTAATTTTAATTAAAGTGTGTAAACATGTAGCTAACAAGAAAATTCCATGTCTGTTAATGTTTCTGCTGAGGGTTTCTGGGAAATTCATCCAAATGTATCTCCTGATTGTAGATTGATCATGATTCTAGTTGGTCAAAGCTATTTCATACTTTTAAGCAGGTTCTTCTACCAAGGATTGGATAGCCAAGAGTAAAGCTTTCTCAGTCATAGGTTCCATAGCTTTATTAGCAAGCATTCTTGCTCTAGTCATTGGTATTACAATGATGTTACATAAATGGAGGCACTGTCAGGCTAATGTTTGCAATTCTCTCTGTTTGTTAAACGCTTGCTTCCTTCTGCACTGTTTTCCCTTTGTCCTTAATCTTCTCTTTTGATGTGGCCTGTATGATGGAGATCTTCAGTAGGTATAGGGGACTTCCCTTCCCTCCGACTATCAGACATGTCTCAGCACTCCGCTACCCGCTCTCTCTCTCTCTCTCTCTCTCTCTCTATACTTATATCTCTGTTATTGAAGGCTCTAGACTGCTCCAATTCCCTGCTGTCTCTCTTGCCTGCATATAGTAGTAGCTGCCTGTCTCTCTCTCTCTCTCTGATGGAGGACAGCAGATATCCTACAAAGTGTCTGTCTGCCCTGAGCCTAGTACATACAGGCGGATGTCAAAAGAAAGGCAAAGAGATAAACCACAGGAATGATGCTTGTGTTTCCTCGTCATGCCAGATCTGTTGCAGAGATAACAAGAGGCGCAGCGTCACTCCTCACACCAGATATCTTTATTCAGGGTTATACCCACCCCTCCAAGGGTACATACCATCACCTTCTATGTACACATGGGGCGATGTTGCCCATCTTTGCCAGTGTTTCATTCAAGGCTGTTGTTATTGTTGTAATTATATATTATTATTCTGGGAGTGAGAAGATTGTTTCCACTGATGGCATAGGGGATCTGCAGAGGGCTTGTTGTGACTCGTGGACAAGACACGTTACCCTTAGAATCCTTGGGTTGACGAACCATGCACACACGTTTATAGTCAATGCATACATATTTACTTTTGAGATCTGCTGAGTTTGACTAATCTTGGTAAAAAAATGTAATCTGTTTTCAAAAGTGTGTAGATTTATTAAACGTTCATCTGCCTTGCTGCCTCCTTCCATGCCGTGCTGTATTTTGTGCTTGCCAAGTGCAGACCCTTTTATCACCCTGTTTTTTGAGGTGACCCCCAAGAGGTGGGACCACAACTGCCAGACACCCGCTGACTTTCTGCTCTCCGTTGACCTTTGACATTTGGCTTTTGAGGGGGCGTGAGCAGGAGGCTGGAAGAGTTTATTATATCCTGTGTTTCCTACTTCGTCTTCCTCTGAGTGTTCCTGCAGGGGGCGGGGGAGATGATATGTATGTATGTGCATGTTTGATGTTTTCAAAGAGTGTTTGTAGGTCTCACTGCAGCTAAAATGAATGATGGGAAAATAGATTCTTTCAGAATGCAACTATTAACTAGATTTTTACGTCCAGCACTCATCCAAAGGTGTTGTGGGTAGTTGCAGCATGGTGGCTAAAATGCTTTTGTTTTAGCACAATGTTATCGTAGCCAGGGCATTATTTTGGTGAATTCTAGGGTGTTTTGAATGGTTGCTTGGTTGCTAGGTGGTTGACCAAAAAGCCCACTCCTGACTTTGGATCCAAGCTATAACTCTGATTTGTGCTTCAGTGTAATGGGATTTTTCTTTTGCTCATTTTATTGTCCATCAGTTAAGTCAGCTGTCAGGTTTTTAACACACTATAAGAAATGATAGCTAATAATGCCGCTTAATATAGCAAGCACTGCTCAAGAAAAACGTTAAAAAGGAAAAAGCGACACAAATGAAGGATTTATTATGCTTGAATGTGAGTAAATTTGAGCATGTGTGTCCTGTCACAGACTTGTTCAGCTTTAGTGGGCTCACCCAGACATAACCTTTTTAATTTGACCCAGTCGAGTGGCCTGTCCTTTGGGCTGATGTTGGGCCGGGCACAGAGCCCCATGGCACCCACAGTGTGAATATCACAGCTGGGCGGCCATTGTCTGCCAGCCCAAACTACACTCACAGACCAGGAGCCTGTGATCAAAGGCCCTCCGGATTAACGCAGCCCAGATACAGAGGACTGACGCTAGGGGAGGGATGGGTTCAAAAGCAAAAAGGAATGCTCCTAATTACGATCCTTTCACTCTTTTCCGTGTCTCACCCTTTGGGCGCTCCCCTGGTCTTTCTTTTAGGGCGTTTGAGACGTTTGTGTGTGAGTGTGTGAAAGCCATGTGGAGGCTCTTCAGGCTACTGTGAGTCTGTGAGAAAGCAGTGCACTGTGACAGGATAGTGATATTAAGAGTAGACCATAAGCAGACTCTTCAAATGCAGTCCATCGGAGACAGGCAGAAATTAAGGGGCAAAAGAGAGCAAGGGAGAAGAAGGATTGTAGGTTGAGGGTGGGTGTGGGGGCGTAGAAGTTCAGCAATTTATGTTTCACTGGAGAAGCGTTCTGTGGGAATGGGTTGTAGATCAGCAGAAAGAAATTTCTCTTTGGGGGAAGGCTGTACGAGATCAAGGCATGTGTAAGGGGATGTGTCATAAAGGTTACTGAAAGTGTTGTTTAGGATTAACTGTGAAATGTTAAGTTTTGTAACTCCTACAAGCTGTACTCCTCGACCAGCTACAGATGGAAGATGAAAACAGTGCAATCCGTAGAAAGAGTAGGCCTCTGGGTAACTTTTATTATTGGTGCTTGTTGAGGCATTCCAAATTTCAGTCTGGGCAAACCCAAGTAATAAACTTCTTTGCATCCGTTGTCATTTGCCTTATAGTCATGAATGCTACATTCATTTGTGTGGCTTTTTTGAGCGGAGGTGTGCTGTGGCCTTTCAAAGTGAGTTTTTTTTTTTTTTGTTGGTGGGTTTATCATTACCTAATAATAATGTGAGCTAAGAATTATTACAACCTTGCATTAAAGGAGTGATACCATATCTTTGGACCAAAGTGTTAGAGAGACATCATATCAACCACCTAGTGTATCACTGAAACCCCTTAGAATAACTTTAATATGCACATTATTATTTCAGCTAATTTGATCATTCTTTCTGCTAGCTCTTTGACTCATGCAACCGTAAATAAATACACTTTACAGAATTATGAAGAATTCTGTATTTTTATCTATAATCAACACAAAATATGTGGCGAAGTGTCCACATTTCATGTTTTGCTGGTAACAGCCTTTGTTGTTATAACTGTTGCATGAACCATGTTAAACAGTCATTGACCATGTTCAGTCTTTTCAAATATTGTATTGCCCATGATGGATTTAATGTTTGTTTTTATGTGTTCCAGGTGTGCAGTGTGTGTGGAGGGGGTGTGTGTGAGGCCCCAGGTTAGTGCACGGAGGTGAAACAGCGTCATGGAGGACAGTGGCCTGAGATTATTGTCCGCTGTGCTGTGCGTCTGCCATACCCTGCTCCTCAACTGCCCATGTTAGTAACGCACTCAAAAAAAACAAAAAAATAACATTAGCACACACCTGCGTCGAGCCATTGAAATTGAAATGCCATTAGAGAAATTGCATAAAATGTCTTCTCAGCAAGCTGTAGGAGGAATATTTATGGATTATGGTCTGTTGATCTATTTCTTTTCTTTTTTCCCCCAAATCTCTCTTCTTTAGCTGTCCTGTCTCTCACTTTTCGTGTGGAGCCTCTCTCTGTGGTACAGAAGCAGGGCAGTGCGGTCCACCTGCGTTGCACAGCGCGTCCAGCTAGCGTCAGAATCAGCTGGCTGTTTCAGGGTCAACCACTTGACCCTAGACACCAGTCTGGAGTGGAACTTAGTCCAGGCTCCCTTTCTCTTTCATCTCTCCAACCGGCTCTCACGGGCTCCTACCAGTGCTTGGCGCAGTCCGAGACAGGCTCCATCATCAGCCGGCACGCACGAGTGCGTATTGCAGGTAGGCACATTTGATCACAGGCATAGTATGCTGACAAATACACTTTCAGCACAGCTGTAAGAACAACACTCTTACAAGAATACACTTCAAAGAGGTCGCTGGAGAAGAAAGACAGGAAGTATCAGAAGGCGGATTTCTCGAGCCATTAACACTGTTAGAATGGCCAACCGTAGATGAGTGTTGGAGGGGAAGGAAATGGTTCTTTCTTTTCAGTCTGGCACTTATCCAGACACCTCTTCAGCAGTATCCTTAATGAGCCTGGGGGCTTCCTGTGTCGTACCGAGAGCTGATGCCCGGGAAGGGCGCCCTATCGGATGCAAACCCCCGGCGGCCGACCCAGGGCTTGATCGGGGTTGCAGATAAGGCTGCATTATTCAGTGGAAAGCACATGTTCTTTGCCACTCACAATCCAATATAAACACCTCTTTGACAGAAGGTCTTTGTATGAACTGCTGCTGCTATGAATGAATATATCAGTTTATTACACAGCTCCCACAAATGTTTGATTCTGATCAGTCAGTTGCCACATTCTTTGGTCAGAGTTTGTAGAATGATTGCTAAACTGTATATTTGACTATTGTCTATGGTAGCCAATTATGAAACTAGCTGTTCTAGTTTCATTTCTCTCATATAACTTCACAGCTTCTTTCTTCAACTGAAAATCATTGCTTTATGTGTAGTCATGTAAAAAGTTATTTTACGTGTGTTTCTTTGAAGCGATTGAGCACTTGATTTCTTCATTCAGATATTGAGAGGTTTGCCGAGACCCATCGGAGGACATTTACTGTAAACAAAGGCGAAACTGCTTTTATCGAATGCCCACTTCCTCGCAGCAATCCACCTGCTCTGCCACGTTTCCGGATACGGGGGAAATGGCTGGAACAATCTACAGGTACAGACTAGACAGCTTCAAGTGCCAAACCCTCCAGAAACACATTAATATACAGTTGAACACTTTGAGAGATTGTTTCTTTTGTCTGTTTTTCAGACGAGTATTTAATCCTGCCCTCCGGGAACCTTCACATTGTGTCAGTGTCTTCAGAACATGAGGGCATGTATAAGTGTGGTGCTTATAATCCTCTAACCCGAGAGACTCAAGTAGAAGCTCATGGCACTAAACTCACAATCAGAGGTTGGTTGAGCAAATTCTATTCGATTTTCTAGGTACCACAAAGATTTGAGTTATACGTTCCATATAGTTCATACTGTATACGTTTTGCTATAAAATCAGCAGCTGTTTATTCTGAAATGCTTTTTTAATGGGTGTATACTGTAAATTAATATATTCATATTTCTGAATGAAGGAATAATGTGATTGCATTCCTTCTTTTCATGAAGATTCAGAAGACCCTTCACCTGTAAGGATCATCTATCCCGTCACTCCTCGCAATCTTACAGTGGACCAATCTGGATCTCTGACCCTTGAGTGTGTTGTATCAGGAAGTCGTTCTTCAAAGGTCAAATGGATTAAAGATGGAGCCGAGCTTTCTTTGAGCTCCAAATGGATGTTGTTGCAAAGCAACCTGGTGCTTAATGATGTTCAACTGAGTGATGGAGGACATTATTGCTGCTCTGTTTTAACTGATCATGGAGCTGTGGTCAGTGTCAACTACACTGTGAATGTGCTTGGTAAGGAATGAATATTAATATCCCATCATGTTATCAAAGTTTGAGGCAGCTTAATCCATGTAGTTCAGGTTCTTCTCAAGCTCAACAGTACTGTGTAATGTTCCTTGCATGAAGGGTCTGAATTATTTTGTCTCATTCAACTGTGAAAGTCAGAATTTCCAGTTTTCAAATACAGGAAATATGCAATAAAATGGGACATGATGTCCAACTTGGAAACTTAATAATAATCCTGTTTCTAAATGTTTATACTCCTGTACAACAAATGCTAGCATTACCATTTTTGTTACTTTATACATCCTAATAATGAGCAACAAAATGTTAGATGTTGGAAAAATTAAGTTGGAATATCCCATAGAAATATAGAAAGAAACACATAATTAGTCGTTTATGGAGAATAGTTGTATTATTTCGTTATGTGTATATTAACTCCAGCACTTCCCCCCTCATTACAGTGCAAGTAAGAGTCCTGCAAGGTTTGTCAGATCAGGCTGTGACAGTGGGCTCCTCTGTGAGATTCACCTGTGCTGCCAATGGTAGTCCAACCCCCAGCATCGCATGGCTCCTCAACTCCGCACCTCTTGCTACTTCACCCCGCCTCCGAATCGCTGGCCCCTCACTTCACATCCCTTCAGTAATGGTTCAAGATCAGGGAATCTACCAGTGCCTGTTTGACAACGGAATTAGCTCTGCACAATCGGCGGGAAGACTCAGTGTCGAATCAGGTAAGACGATGCGCCAATGCTCCCTATAGCAAGCATCCAGAACACCTTAATAAAAGCCTGGCAACTACCCACAACACCCTGGATAATCTATAAAAGAGAATTTTACTAGCAGAAGTAGCCGAAAACACAGGTTTACCGTACAGTGAGTTGGGACAGTATATTCTTGCAGCAGGGCAGAGAGTTTAGCTGGAGAAGGGGGAGTTGGGGTGGGTGTATTTGGCTGGCAATGAGAAGGCTGTGAGAGTGAGCTTTGTGCGTGCTGTTGGGGATAAGTTCTTGGACAGCGGAATGTAAGGAGTAACTGCACAAGGTTATGACGAGCACCAGACCACCCAGCTGTCAACATCACACACAACTAGCCCTATATTTATTAATAAACATCTCTCTCACACACACAACCCTCCCCTGCCCTCCTCTGAGGCTATTCCTCAGCCTTGCTCTGTGTCTCCAAACATGATTGATAAGCTTAGAGATATGCAGACTTCAGAATAGATAAAACATGACGGAGGTCTTTTCCAAATGTTGGCTCGAATTGCTTTTTTCCTGGCTCGGCTACAAGGGTGATTTATTTCGCACTGATAAAATGCAGGTCAGTGTAAAAGCAGAGTTGTTTATGTTTAATGGCAAGATTTGAGATCCGTAGGCTGCTGGAAAAAGAAGAAACGGCGTTAGACGTGATCAGCTCTGGGCCTGGGAAAACACATTGTGAATATAATGCTTTAGATTTAGCTGAGGATACTAACCATACTTGTGTTTTTAAAGACACCATGAAATGTCTTGACGCACAGTCTAATTTCCTGTATTTGTTAACCAGCAGGTTTTAGTTTGTCACGACAATGAACTATGATTTGCTGCTTGCTTCGAGAGAGCATTCGATTAAACAAAAAATTGTATATGATCCTCTAAACAAGATCATTTTTAAATTTGTTTTCATATTAGAAAAATAAATACATTTTAAATGCATTATATACTACAAGTTCATTTCATCCAATTTTGGAGTACATAAGACCTCAGTGATTAACTTAAAAGACCACAAAAGTCAAATTTTGATTTAATGAGGTCTTATAGATGACAAATTCCAAGCCCACAATCCTGTTCCCTCCTGAAAGCAGCATCTATGTGGAGGGTGACTTTATAACTCTCTCTTGTGGAAAACCACTTCCTGTTATCCGCTGGTACAACTCTGCCGGTCCAATCACCACACATTCCGTCCTGCTACTTCAGCACCCAGCGGCAAGCAGGTCGCCAGTTGACAACGCTATCCAGCTTACCTTGTCTCGTCCTGGCAGCAGCAACCTGTACATTCAGGCTGTGACTGCCGCTCATGCTGGCCAGTACACATGCTAGGCTTCCAGTGAGCTTGGCTCTGCCATGGCAGAGACCATTTTGACAGTGGGTGAGTCGAGATGATGTACAGCCCAAGCGCAGTCTGAGGCCTGATTGTTCCTCTCATCACGCCAGTCATTAATGATCACACATAGTCAGGCACATGTGAGTCACAAAGAAAGACCTACTCTACAGAAGAAGAGAGAAGATCAAAGAGTCAGAACAATATTTACTGTATCATGCTTTCATCAGTGGTGTTTGCTAAGGCAAGCATCGCTATTACTATTGCACATACTAACAATTAGGGATTTGAACAGACCCCTAACTGATGTTTAAGGCTTCAGTACTGTATGTGTCACAAAAATGAATTATATATCAAATCTGGATTATAGAACAGTTAAAGAGATAGTTCACCCAAAAATGAAAATTCAGTCATTAATTACTCATCCCCATGTCATTCCAAACCCGTCAGACGCAATGCAACTGACACGCTAAAGGCCCAGCAATGTAGAAAGGATATTGTTAAAATTAAAAAAATAAAAATAAATAAAACATTTTTGAACAGGCTTCGAAGACTGACACGGAAGAGAAAAAATTGTTGAATAAAGTTATTTTTGTTTTCTTTGCACACAAAAAGTATTCTCGTAGCTTCATAACATTGCGGTTGAACCACGGATGTCACATGAACTATTTTAACGCTGTCTTTACTACCTTTCTGAGCCTTGAACATGGTAGTTGCGTTGCTGTCTATGCAGGGTCAGAAAGCTCCCGGATTTCATCAGAAATATCTTAATTTGTCTTGTGAAGATTAATAAAAGTCTTACGGATTTCTAATGACATTAGGATGAGGAATTAATGACAGAATTTTCATTTTTGGGTGAACTACCCCCTAAAAAGACAGCGGGTCTGTCCCACTACCCACACTTGCAGTCTGTGCACTTGACCACTTATCTACTTATACGAACACTTGGGCCAAATACTGAAAATGCGCCAAGTAAGCATGAATACTGCAAGATGGAACAGACTTACATCATAGTGTTGTAACAATGCAAGTAAAGTTCTCAATTTTGACTCTGCCTTATATACATATTTTAATTTTCAGTACTTTGCACTTTTCGAAATGTCTGTTCAGTTGTCCAGACAGTTGCAAACATTTTACAAAAAACACATACTAATCTGTGCACCAAGAAAATGTTACGTTTTGGTACCAAATTGTATGTAACTTGCACTGTGGAGTGTTTCTGGAATTCTCATGGCAGGTGAGTTCCTGAACATGAATGATGGGATGCATTATACTTAACCTTAAATAATGTTCCTAAGCGGTTTTAGAGATGATGTGGATTTAATAGTGTGTGTTGAGGGCACTGAGGTTTGGCATTTTCCAGATCTGGGACAGTCTTGTGCAATTCCATACATGTGCACGCAAGTGTTGGTATTGGGACAGGCTCATAGGCTTACTTTAAAGGTGGACCTGGAGTCACATTTCAGTGTAACTCGTTGTTACACTGAAAATTTATTCAAACATATAACAGCTTAGTACACTTTATTCATTTCAGATGCCAGGTGTAAGACCGTGGCTTACCCATAAAGCATTCATGGCTTGCCCTATAGCTCAAACAAGACATGATTGGAAGGTGGGTTTGTGAGCTGGTGTAGGGCTCTGATTCACTCTGGTATTTTAATGGCCGAAGGGTGGAATGTGTGGTGGCTGGCGTCGGGCCCAGTTTGAGCTCTAGTGTTACTGACTCTGGGGCTGTTTGTTTTGTAAGGTAAACCAGTGCCACACACCCAACAACTACGAATGAGAGACCCTAAGAACCAGCAACAAACCCCACCTCTCCTACAACTGCTCTTCAGCTGTTAAGCTAGGATTACTCAATTGCTATCTGACCCTTACTCTGTGGTGATATGAATATTGTAACATGTATACAACATGCATGGTGAACAGCTATTCGCACGTAAAAGGAATCCACATGTATACGAGTTTATGTTGCCGTTCACTAAATCCAAGTTCACTAACATTCTGCTCAGATGATCGGCTGCCAAGCCAGTGTCAGAAGCACAGATTCCCAAGTGGACCATTCTGGTGGGGTTTAATAAAAATAAATTAATAATGGAGCTTTATTGCATGTTCCCTTGGAGGTTTCCGGCTTTTTTATTTTAATGCCAGTGGAAATCTAAAAGTTGGAAAAGTAGTTTCCAGCCTCGCATATTGCCAGTCAAAGTGCCATAGCTGTGCTTAATTAACTTATGTACTATTTGAAAAGCAAAATGGTAACACTTTATTTTAACGGGTTACAAATGTTACATGTACTTACTGTAGTAATAACAGTAAATTTTGCATAATTACAAGCAACTACCCCTACACCTTACCCTAACCTTAACCCCATAGAAACTAGTATTAAGTACTATAGTAATGTTGTTAATTAATATGATTTGCTACTTATTTGTGTAATTACACTGTAATAACATCAGCTTAAAATATTGTACTGGAAAAATAAATACCATTTAAAGTGATAGTTCACCCAAAAATGAAAATTTGATGTTTATCTGCTTACCCCCAGGGCAAGATGTAGGTGATTTTGTTTCTTGAGTAGAACACAAATTAAGATTTTTAAGTCAAACCGTTGCAGTCTGTCAGTCATATAATGGCAGTCAATGGGACCCACGGCTTTGCGAGTCCAAAAAAACATACAAAGACAAAACCAAATTAATCCCTGTGTCTCATGACGATACATTGAGGTCTTAAGACACAAAACAATCGGTCCGTGCAAGAAACAGTATTTATATCATTTTGTACCTCTGATCCACCACAGTGTCCAACTGTCCTGAGCGCATTCACAGCATCCAGCACGTGACGTGTCAACGTTCTCTGGCATAGTAGATGCATGCGCTGAAGCGATCTGTCATGCGTATACGTCACTCATTGTTTAGATCGCTTCTGTGCATGTGTCTACTACATTATGTATAGATTCCCTGTTCAACCGCTCCGGATACGTTGACGCGTCCGCCATCTTGGAACGGTCAACTTGACATCAATCACCATAATAATCAATGAAAATTGAATACATGCGTATAACCTGCTGTTGTAGACACACACAGTCAACGCACTCAAAGGTTTGCAGACCGTTCCAAAAATGGTGGATGGCTTGCGTATCGCTGCCCATAGAAACTGTCGCTAATGAGGCATCTACGTATATATATCTATGGTCTACTATGCCAGAGCACATTGACACGTTACGTGCCGACTGTTGTGAATGCGCTCAGGACAGTTGGACATTGCAGTGGATCAGAGGTAAAAAACAACTTATATAAATACTGTTCAGTTTCTTGCACAGACAGATTGTTTTGTGTCTTAAGACCTCTATGTATCGTCACGAGCTGCAGGGTTTAATTTGGTTTTGTCTGTGTATGTTTTTTTTGACTCTCAAAGCCGTGAGTCCCATTGACTGCCATTATATGACTGACTGACTGCAACGAGTTAAAAATCTTTCTTTTGTGTTCTACTGAAGAAACAACATCTTTTGGTTCCCCTGGGGGTAAGCAGATAAATGTCAAATTTTAATTTTTAGGTGAACTATCCCTTTAAGAATAATTAAAATGACTATTAAAAAATAAAAAGTATATCTGGAAAAAAAAATTAAAAAGATATGTATGACCAAAATAGTTCTTTTTTTGCCCTATAGAACCCCAGTCTAGTTCTATGTCTGGAGCTCCCATGAATACGCAGCCTTCTGTCCACCCTATCCAGAGCGATGAGGGTGATGAACTGTTTCCCTCCATACGGGAGGGGGTGATTGGCGAAACTACAGGACTGCCCACTGAGAGAATCGGCGACCAACCTACGCCAGAAGCACCAATCATAATCAGCCCACCACAAACGCACAAACCTAACATGTATGATCTAGAGTGGCGAGCAGGTCGAGACTGGGGCATCCCTATCAATGCATACTTTGTTAAATATCGCAAGGTAAGAAATCATAAAGTACACTTGTAGATTTTCCATTATGAATGTTTTACTGATGTACTTTTTAAGTGGGGCACAAAATGTAGATAATTATTACTTCGTCAAGAATGACTGAATTGCGCTCCACCCTCTTCTTTCCCCTGGCGTTAGTTATCAGGTCAGATTTATAGTTATTAGATTTGAGAATGAGCACATACTCATAACAACGCCCTGTGCCGTTTACTGTAAAAGTCAGCGCTAACACAATTCAGCAGTATCTGCCAGCCAAGAGAGTTTTGGTAAGAAGTTGGTCATTTCCTCTTTAAAAGCCTGTGTTTTCTTCAATAATAAGCTCCCTTGGCTAATATAACTGCTCTGGTTCTTTTCAAGATTGCATTGGCAGTGCTTGTCATATTGGCTCTGGAAAAAGTGACACAGCTTTCGCTCTCAGGAATAGTTGAGTGGGTTGATCTTTTGTCATAATTCAGAGTAGGAGAATAAAGAAAGACGTTACTGTTCTTTGTTGAACTTTACGTGCTGTATGTGCAGTCAGGGACAGAATATGTGGGTTGTTAGGTGCATGAGATTCCTACATAAGGTAAGACTGTCTCTTAACTGCGCATGTGCTGAATGTCCCTGTAGGTGGACGACATGGGTCATGTGGTGGGGAACTGGCACACGGTGCGGGTGCCAGGCAGTGAGAAATCCCTGCCCCTGTCTGAGCTGGAGCCGTCCAGCCTGTATGAGGTTCTGATGGTGGCCCGCAGCGCTGCAGGAGAGGGCCAGCCCGCCATGCTGACCTTCCGTACTGGAAAGGGTGAGAATACGGTTTGCATTTTATCCAGCTGAAGCTCATTTTCACTTTTCCAAAGCTGTTTGGCTTTGATCACATCAGAGCTAGATCAGAATTCTGTGAATCTGAGCAGTGGAAGATAGGTCAAGAATTGTGTTTTGAGTTAGAAAAAAATGAATTTGTTATATTACACATACATCACCATTCAAAAGTTTGGGGGTCAGCAAGAATTTTTAGAACTTTTTCTTTTTTTTAACCAAACAAAAAGTGTGCATTATGAGCAACAAGTGGCAAAAGAAAAAGTTATTTCTCATGCTTACTTTAAATAAGCATAAAGTAAGCATACGAATACTTTTAAATAAGCAATCCTGCATAATTTTTTATGTATTTATTCCTCCAGGATTGCTTATTTAAAAGTATTCTTACTTATGCTTATATCTATCTATCTATCTATCTATCTATCTATCTATCTATCTATCTATCTATCTATCTATCTATCTATCTATCTATCTATCTATCTATCTATCTATCTATCTATCTATCTATCTATCTATCTATCTATCTATCTATCTATCTATCTATCTATCTATCAATAGAAGAGTTTTAAATTATAGTAAAAATTTACAATATTAATATTTTTACTGTATTTTTGAGCAAATAAATGCTGCCTTGGTGGGCGTAAGAGAAACAATTATTACCATCTCCAAACTATTAAATGGTAGTGTATGTGATTTATATAATATAATATTATACTATATTCTATAGCACATGTAAGTAATTAATTTACATTTTACATAATTTACAGTAATAAAGAAATATGATGCAATGAATTTTCATGATTGCATTGGCAAATATTTTGATATTTTCTAGCTCATGCATTTATTTAAAGTAAGCATAAGAAATAACTTTTGCCTTTGCTACTTGCTGCTCATAATGCACACTTTTTGTTTGGTTAAAAAAGAAAAAAAGAAAAAGTCCAACCATGTTTTCCATCATAATACAGCATGATCACCAACAGCAACATTATGAATCGAGTCAAGTCACCTTTATTTATATAGTGATTTTAACAATACAGATTGTGTCAAAGCAGCTTGACAGTATTAAATAGGAAAATAGTCTGTCAATAATGCAAAAGGACAATAGTAAACACTCAATTTTCAGTTAAAAGGCAGTTCATCATTGAATTCAGTAACGTCATCATCCAGCTCAGTTGATTTTAAATAGTATCTGTGCAATCAAATCGACGATATCGCTGGAAATGAAGTGCCCCCAACTAAGCAAGCCAGGGGCAACAGCGGCAAATCAACTTTTCTTTCTCTTCCTCTCAGAGAGGACGTCTTCTAATAAGAACCCCTCCAAGGCTCCGATTGTGTCTCTTCCAGAGAAAGCACTAGAAGATAAAACCACCAACACTTACTATGGAGTGGTCATACATGACAGAGGTAGGGGGACGGTTACACCACTATTACACCACAAAGGTCTGTCTTCTGCTTGCTAATGATCAGTAATGTACTTACCCTCCAAGAGTAGTTCACCAAAAAATGAAAATCCTCATATATGTTCCGTGGAGCACAAAAGGAGATATTTTGAAGAGTGTTCATGCTTATTTCTTCATACAGTGAAACCATTTTGTGACCAGGCACCAAAAAACTTCACAGAAGTTTAGTCCACACAACTTATTTTGAGGCTTCCGAAGCCAACTTTCTGGTCATAATATGCTTTCATATATGATAAAGAGTGCAAGAAGATTCTTCAAAATGTCTTCTTTTGTATTCCATGTCAAAATACGAAATGAGGGTGAGTAAATGTTCACTTTGGGTGAAATAATAATCTTATAAAATGCACAGGGACTCACAGATGTGTGAGATGCATTTCTGTAAATAGAGTTTGAGTGTGTGCGTGTGCAGATTTAGATTTTAATGGGTATGGACCCAGTTTTATTTGCCACATAAATTTTGCTCTGTCTTTCTCTCTCTGCTTGCGTCTATGGCTCAGAGCCCATTCAGTAAGTACTCAATTGAATCTGGCATGCTGTCGGTCTGGTGTGTGTGTGTGTGTTGGTTTATTTTATTTTTGTCTGCTCTTTTGGTCTTTTCACTGATGGATGTTGAGGTTACATCTCGCACTTGACATGAAAACTGCTGTTTATTTTTGGAAGACACAATAATTAGATCTTATAGTTTGTGTTTACTTTTTTTTTTTTTCTTCCAAACTTCTAATTGGTTGGTTTCATCCCTAAGTTCCCGAGGCCCCAGACCGCCCAACTATTTCTATGGCGACAGAAAGCTCTGTTTATGTCACTTGGATCCCACGAGCCAATGGTGGCTCTCCAATCACGGCCTTTCGCGTGGAGTACAAGAAGCAGGGCAGAAGTGGGGACTGGATCATCGCGGCCGATAATATCTCACCACTTAAACTGTCTGTGGAAGTGCGCAACCTGGAACCAGGTAAGGTTACACCAGGATTTCCACAGGGTGATGCCCAGACCTATTATTTAAATGCAATACCAGTCAAAAGTTTTTGAACAGTAAGATTTTTAATGTTTTCTTTTAGAGAAGTTTCTTCTGCTCACCAAGTCTGCATTTATTTGATCCAAAGCACAGCACAATTTTTAAAAATTTTTACTGTTTAAAATAACTGTATTCCATTTGAAATATATTTTAAAATGTAATTAATTCTTGTGATTTCAAAGCTGAATTTTTAGCATCATTACTTCAGTCACAGGATCCTTCAGAAATCATTCTAATATTATGATCTGCTCAAAAACATTTATCATTATTATGTAGAAAACAGCTGTGTAGAATTTTTTTAGGTTTCTTTGATGAATAGAAAGTTCAGAAAAACAGCATTTATCTGAAATAGAAATGTTTTGTAATATATAATCATCACTTTTGAGCAGTATAATGCATTCAACAAGGCTCACACAAGGCTAATGTAACAAAAGCTTTTTATTTCATATAAATGCTGATCTTTGGATCTTTCTATTCATCAAAGAATCCTGAAAAAATTTACTCGGCCGTTTTAAATATTGATGATAATAATAATAAATGTTTCTTGAACTTGCAAATCAGAATATTAGAATAATTTCTGAATGATCATGTGACACTGAAGACTGGAGTAATGATGCTGAAAATTCAGCTTTGATGACAGAAATAAATGACTATTTAAATAGAAAGCAGTTATTTGAAATAGAAAAAAATATTTCACAATATTATTGCTTTTGCTGTATTTTGGATCAAATAAATGCAGGTGAGCAAAAGAGAATTCTTTAAAAACATTAAAAACCTTACTATACTATTCAAAAACTTTTGACTGGTAGTGTATATTATTTGGGTCACACTGGTAACACTTTAGTATAGGGACCAATTCTATGTGCTTTATAAGTACTGATAAACAGCCAATATGGTAGTAATGTGCACCTAGTTAATAGTAAGAATTGGCCCCCAAAACTATAGTGTTAGCATTATTTTAATAAGTATGGATAGTTAAATTGTATTTTAATTAATAATGAGATTATTTTTATTATTATTCAATATTAAAAAGTAACGGAAATACTGTTTTGTAATTAGCCAGTAATGATTTTTTCCCCCACATTTTATTCCATCCAAAAACAATGTCTGTGTGTAAATCCAGTTGCACATGACATGCGTTTGAAAATCTGCAAACTTAAGAAAACCACATCCAAATCCGGTCCAAATTACTGGGGACCTAAATGGACGATTAGCATTATACGAAAATATAAAAATCTCATTTGGTCTAATAAATCTTTCAGGTTCCACATACCGTTTCCGTGTCATTGCCATGAATACCTATGGTGAAAGCCCTGCTAGCGCCACCTCCAGGCCGTACCAGGTCTCCATGTCGAGTCCTCCTGTCTCAAACCGTCCAATCACTGGCCCTCACATCTCCTTCACTGACGCTGTCAGCGATACTCAGATCATGTTACGCTGGACTGTGAGTACACTTGCAGTACATTTACACTATCTGCCAAATAAAGCACACTAACTCTGCACCAAAACCTCAGCTGCCCATTTTAAGGTGCACTGCTGACACTAGGATGTTACTAACAGTACTCAACAAAATATACTATCGTTCCGGCTAAAATAAAAGCAGCTGCAAGTAAAGGACCTCACAAGGTTTTGGAACAGTTTCTGTCAGGCACTCAATAACTCCTCACTGAATAAACTGTGAGTTTTCCTATCATTCCGTGCTTCTGTATGTGTATTATTAGCACATTAATCTTAAAAAGGGTCTCACCACTTGTACAAACAAATGTTGTTTCTGGCCTGTTGAAGTAATAACCCTGAACCTCATATTAGCAGCTCAGGGGGTTTAAACTAGCATGTGTGTGTGTGTGTTAATGTTTTAGAGATATGCCTGTTATATCTAATGGCCAATTTAATTACAATCACATTTCATGCTTAATTCGAAAATGGGAGTATAAAAAGTGTCCAGAACTAACCACATAACAAGTTCACTCCCCGGTTTGTTCTTTGCAGTGCCAGTTGTGCTGAAGTGTTTTTCAGCACGTTAGCAGAGTATTCGCGTGTGCGCTTTTCCAGGCGCTGTGTAGTAGATTTCCCATCAGCCTCTGAGAGCCACCCCAGAATGCCCAAACAGACCTGTAATTGGCAATGGTTACTGGTGCAAGTTTTGCAGGAAAAGGTGTGTGTGTGTGAGTTTAGGAGCAGATTAGGAATCCTTATCCTACCTTAACGAATGGAACGGACTGAGTGAGTTAAGCTTTTTTTAGAAGACAGACAGATGTGTCTTAAAGGAGTAGTCCATCTAGAAATGAAAAATTTGCCTTTTACTTGCCTTCATGTCATTTCAAACCTGTCTCACTTTCTTTTGTGGAAAAGGAAATTATTTTGGAAGAATGTACTTACAGTTAGAATGACTTGAACATTTTATGTTAAGAAAATAACATGAAAACATTATAAAAGTAGTCCATAAAACTTCAGCAGTTCATTTCAGGTCATACAAAAATGTGTGAGAAATGCATCAAAATATCATTGCTGACTGATAATCTGGATTCTGGATTGAATCAAGTGTTGAATTTGAAAAACCAATCATTTGGTGAATTCGGTCAACTACTTCTTTCAAAAAGATTAAAGTGACCCTATTGTGGATTTTTGAAAATGAGCTTTCATGCAGTGTGTGACACAGCTCTAAGTGAATGAAAACATCCTGCAAAGTTTTAAATCTGAAAGTGCACCGTGTATAAAGTTATTGCCTCTCAAAAGAAAGAGTCGGCTCTGAATCACTGAAACGAGTCGTTTTTAAAACGAATCCTAATATCGCCTAATATTCAGCTTGGTCTGAATGAAAATGCAAATTCATTCTTTGCCACTAGGTGCTGCTTTTGGAGCGTAAAAATATCAGTTTCCCCCGGTAACGCTACACAAAGCAGCACTGAGCCAAAGTCTCTTTAAGACAAGTCATGTCACTCGGCGGCCATCTTTGAAACGCCTCTTGGGCATGCAAGTGCATCAGTTTGAATGGGGAAACATCAAATTCTCCAAAACTGTTCACTAAGCTTACGATTAAATTTCATGAAAATGAGAAGGGTCAGGGAAAGGTTGGAAAATGGTCATGTAAAACTAAATTATGACTGTTTATGATGCAGGTAACCATGACTAACATTATTAGTAGACTTCAGAAAATAAAGTGATGCAAGTGTGTACATTATGGCCTTTTTAAGCAGAGCAGGATGTGTTGATTCTAGTTAAATGTTCTTATCTTTGATGGCATAGTGTATATTGAAGAAAAACAATTTTTTCCACTCTCTTTCATAGTACACTCCCTCCAGTAATAACAACACACCCATCCAGGGATTCTACATCTACTATCGGCCAACAGACAGCGACAATGACAGTGATTATAAGAGAGATGTGGTGGAAGGTGAGATCATGGTGTCTTTCTTCAGTTATTGCTCTTATTTCACAGCTTCTTTCACAATACATAAACAAACGGATGTGAAACATTCAAATTTCATTCTTTGAGAATATATAATAAATAATAAATGATAAGAGAGACGTGAAACAAACACAGCTGTACAGGAAATTATTTGCCTGGGACAGTGGTCAGTTGTAGAGTTTATTAGACGTTACACACAAGTATTTGACAGATAAGTGCTACAATTGACCAATCAGAATGAGGTATTCCTGAGAGCCGTGTAGTATGAATGTGTAATGTATATTCGGGCTCAGAGGGGGCGGGACAACGAAAGCGTAATCTGCTGATTGATGTGTAGTGAGTTGTGCGCTCAGAGTAATGAGTCTGTGTAAAATGTGTTTTTAAGAAATGGCTGCCATACTAATGGGCCTGAACTGAAACCCAACACTGACCGCTCAAGTTTCTGAGAGGAATGTTAACTGCCGTCGCCTCTCCTCCGCCTCCTATTTTTACTTTTTACCCCCTCTTTCTCTCTGTTCACATTGGCCCCTCAAACCTCTCCTCGTCTATCCACACAACAAGCTGTCAGAAACACACTGGGCAGATAAGATGCCTTCATATACGTCTCAGCGTTTACAGAAACCTCAGGAGTGTGTCCTACAAATGGTTGGTTTTAAAGTCAATGTGAAATGCTGTTTGCAACCCATTTTACTTTCATAATCTGACATATTTGTAAGTGAAACATGAAAAATTTTACATTATTTGAATCATAAAAAACTGATTGGATCATGAATTAGGATTTGCATTATGAAAGTAAATAGGGTCATTTTAACCCTATATAAACCCTAATGTATCATATTTCATACACTATTTTCAAAAGCCTCTAAATGATCAACATGATCAAAACATTGCAGAAAAACCTCTTGTGCGCTATATATTGATTGATAGTTTATATTTTTTAGCAAGTAAAAGACGTTTTAGTATAATTCTAAAAATATTGTCCTATTAATGAGCCATAACAATACTCAAACACTTGTCTAAGTGTTCAATGTTCCGTTCAATAAAAATTCTGACTGGCTTATGTCAGGCTTTTTAACTTTAAACGCATAATAAATAAAACTGTCCTTTTAATCATTGATTTCAACTTTTTATATTAAATTAACAAAATTCTTTAGTCAAAGTGTCTGTAAGCACATGTTTTTATAAACGTTCAATCAGATGTAACCACTTTGATTAATTTTGGTAAGTTTGTAAGTCTTTTTGACTGATTCAATACAAGAATTGGTTCAAAAGAGTCATTTGTTCCCGAATCAGACTACACTAGCTGTGCTGTATATTTATTTTAATGAATACCCAGCAAAAACAATGTTATAGGAGACATTTTTAGGTATTATATTTGTATTATTTTGTTGTACGCTAACTTTTTATCTCATCACATCCAATTCCGATTCAGCAGTGGTGCTGACTAGCAGTATAGGAAACACTGATAGTTGTGTGCGCAGAGGAAAAAGTGTACTAAGAAGCCTGTGATGCTTTTTTCATGTTTGTGCGAGTCTGTGTGTTTTGCATTTTTCTCTCTCATTATGCAGCACAGCAGCTGGTCATTTAACACCATGCCTTCACTGTGTTAAAAAGAGAAGTGTGCTACACAAATAAAATATTGTGGCACAAACTGAAATTAGAGAGCTGACTCTCAACATACATAAGTGACTGTGGCGAGCGGCTGCTACGATATGTGAGTGTGTATGTGTACTCGGGGCCCTGAGTGTGTTCAGTGGGAATACTGGAGCCAGGCCAGAACAAACGTTAAGCTGCCTTATAAGGAGCCTGTATGCAGCATAGCAACTGTCTGAATCCTTCTGGGACACTGTGAGAATGAAAGGGCGAGAGTGTGTGTGTGCAAAAGAGAAAAATGAGATTGAGAAAATGAATTGTGGTTTGGAGAGAACAACACGTGCTTTGAGAAAAGCCTTTCTCATTCAGCGGAGTCACTCTCATTGCCTCTCTTTTCCCGCCTCCTTCTCATAGGCTTCAAATTCTGGCACTTGATTGGTCAACTCCAACCCGAGACGTCGTACGACATCAAGATGCAGTGCTTTAACGACGGCGGCGAGAGCGAATATAGTAACGTCATGATCTGCGAGACCAAAGGTGAGAAACTGAAGTACCGTCACAGGAAAGCTATATTTAACATGTAGACAGGAACCCATAAAGCCCCTGCGGTAATGACAGAGGAGAGCGAGCTATCGTTTTATTAGTAGCTAGACAAAGAGAGATATTGTGATATCACTGATAACTGCCCTAATGCAGCACTGTTGAAATCAAACCAGCATAGCAGGTTAGCAATGGCCTAACAACCACCCAGAACACCCTAGCAATATAGAGTGCAACAGTGCTGCCCAAACTTTTTATCTGTAAGTATTTTTACCATTAATTTTTCCTGTAGGGATTTTTAAAAGGTCTTTCTTTCAGAACCATTAGCCATTAACCAAACCAAACAGTTACGAGGTGAATCAGAACATTACAGAACTTTGATTTGAAGGAAAAAAGTATTTGAAAACCAGACAAAAAAAAAGACAAAGGTACAAGACTGTGTGCTTAATGTCTTCAATGAGAGAAAGAACTACAAAGCATTGTGAATTACATAACTGAATTAAAAACAATGGAGAAATATAAATAAACTGATCTAAATGTGATATGTATATAGAAACAAAATATTGCGAAAGATGCATATTATGCATACAAATGTTATGTAGCTTGAGTAGGCATGTAAACTACGTCATTAAAGGTGGGGTAAGTGATTTCTGGTAGCCAATGTTGACATTTGAAATCACCAACAAACACGCCCCTATCCCAAAAGGGTCTTGCCCCTATTTTGAGAGCGCCGCCCCACACATACGTAAGGCAATGATTAGTTCTGTGAAACAAAGCAAAACTAATGTTACTCACCTATCGAGAAGAAACAAAGCAATCTCGGCGCCTGATCGCAGGCCTTCCCGCTCCTTGAGTTCTCTCCAGTGCTGGAAAGCTGGTCACAAATATCTGATTGGTGGAGATTTGTCTGTAGAATTATGGGTAATGTAACTTTTCACCTGGAAGAGGTTCACAAAATTAGTTGAAGTAGCATGGCTTCGACAAAAGCAATACTGTTGATTAACGACGTTGATTAAGTAATTCGAGTTACGTAATCGGATTACTTTTACCAAGTAACTAGTAAAGCAACACATTAGTTTTACATTCCACAAAATCCACACCAAATATTCTATCATCTGTATAGGAGTGCGCCAAAACGCCAAAACTTCAAACACCTTATTACCCACATTTTGTGCTGATGACAACATTTGCATCCTACACACTGTACACATATCCTAGCGTATGTGTAAAAAACAAAGTATACTTTGGGCTTTAAGTATTGTGTTAATGAATTTTTCCAGGGCTAGCAGTATTTATTTTTGTAAGTGTTAAAAACACTAAATCAGTAACCAATATATGTAGTACTTCTTTTGAAAGACATCCAGATGTTTCATCCCTTCGAACTCACTTTCTTCTATTTTTTTTTTCCCCTTCAGCCCGTCAACCTCCAGGTGTGCCCAGCCAGCGCCCCATAACCCCTCCAGGCTTTTTCCCCGCAGATACACCCAGCCAGCCGGGCGGCCTGCTCTACCTGATCGTGGGCTGCGTTCTGGGCGTCATGGTGCTCATTCTGCTGGTCTTCATTGTCATGTGCTTGTGGAGGAACCGACAGCAGAACAGTCTGCATAGTAAGTGACACTTCCTGTTTACTTCCTGGTCTAGGTTTTAGTTTTTGTCCATATACTTGTTGGGGCTGCTGAGAACCAAAGTACTGAATGATAACTAAGAAAACTAAAACTGTCCAAAATGCTTACAATGTTTTTTTAAGGTGTATATTTTTTGTTGCTTTTGTAAGTATCAATATCTTTTGCAGCTACTGTTGTTAATATTATATTTAGATGTAGTAATGAGACCAGCAGCGCTGTGTTGTTTTAGTTTATGTAGTATTTCTGTAAGGTTAAGAGAGGTTATGTTATGTCAATAAATTCTTTATGAAATTGAGTTAGAGTCCACCTCCTGATCCAGGCCTGGTTTTCATTGCCTCTCCTCGACAGCCGGCCCTTTGAAGTTTTCTTTCTTTCTGTCTTTTTTTCTCTCTCTTCCACTCTCAATGAGATTGAGTAACAGAATAAACAGTGCTGGCCACAGTGGTGTGTATAAGTAGTAACACAGACACACCTCCCCCTGAAATAGGCCACAAATGGGCCTGCTGACTTTAATCTCACACACACTCCAGTTTGCTACTAGTTGGTTTTTCATGTGTGTTTGGCAAAAGCATTATAATTTCATATTTGTGCTTTTACTTCAGCATTTTTAATGCAATATTGACATCATGACTATAATTTATTAGTGTAGTTATGTTTTGTGAGTTAACCTCTTAAGTCTAAAAAAAAAAATTATATTTCATTCATAAGTTATGCTATGTCCTTGGTTGAGGACATCGGGACTCAATTTCTTAAAAAAAATAAAAAGACACGAATGAACATGCGTAGGCAAAAACAATAGATTTTTTTAAATCACCAATACATTTTTAAGTTTTTTTTTTTTTTTTTTTTTTTTTACCAAACTTTGTATAAAGATGATACCATATACCTTTTTTCTTTCTGCAAAATGTGTGTAAAATGGCCATAAACAGGTTTTCTCATAAACAATGTATCTATAAACTAAATCTAATTTGCATATTAATGTGTTTTTGGGGGAACATGTAATGAAAAAATAAGTGTAATAATGGGAGTAATAATTGACCAGATTTTCATAATAATATATAATATTTCTTAGGGAAAGAAATTATATTTCAATATTCTATGTCTCCCAAAATGCGCAATAAACATGCTTTTAGTCCCGGTGTAACAGAAAGTCATATTTTGATTTGAAACCCCATAACAATTTCCTGAGATGTTGATTTATGACACAATTTAAAAATTAGACCGCTTTAAATGATAATTACAAAATATTATCATATTTCCATAAGAGTGTCACTAAATTAATTTCAGACAATTTTGAAGACCAAGGAGAGGGAGTGGTCATGGTGAAACATCCAATCATTTGGTATCTCTGAAAAGTCCCGAATGTGTCTGTACAGGACATCCAGACTTAAAACTGTGGCATGTACAGTCTCAGAGAAATTTACTAAAATATAATGTCCTCTTATGAGGCCGCAGGGTCTTAAGAGGTTAATATTTTCAAAAAAAAAAAATATTGGATTTTACCATTTATACTGCTGTTTAAAAGTTTGGATTCGGTAAGATTTGTTTTTCTTTTGAAAGTGTCATATGCTCACCAAAATTTATTTGATAACAAAATACAGCAAAAACAGTAATATTGTGAAATATTATTACCCTTTAAAAGAACAGTTTTTAATAGTATATTTTACTGTAATTTAATCCTGTTTTGCTAATTCCAAATTTTCAGCATCGTTACTCCAGTCTTAAGGTCATTGCACACCAAGTCAGAAATTTTCACACGTTAAAAAATAAATATGACCTCACGTTGTGTCAATAACATTTACACACTAGCTGGGTTTCCATTACTGTTCAAATTGCGCAAATTAAAATTGCGAATTGACAATACGCCTAATGGAAACGTGTCAATTTCGGAAACGCGTTTTTCGAAAAACTAAAAAAAGGAATATTTCGCAAAACTGCAATAAACGTTTTTTTTTTTTTTTTGCATTTACAGGTCACACGGTGTACATAAAAAGCCATATGATCATTCTTCAATGTACTATAACCTCCAAGAAACACTTCATGCGTGGCCACTCTCAAGTAGCTAAAAGGGGCTTTCCTTGCTATTAATGCTTGGACAATTTACACTGCACACGTCTGCGGTGCAGTGTGGCTCTGATACGGCCACTGAAGCTGATTGCGGCCAGTCTAGTCAATGCTTGTGTTTATTCCAGCCGTACCACGCACGTTTCTGAAGAGGTTCTCCGCGTTGCTTCTGTAAAGATACATGAATCTGCCTCCTTTGAATAAATATAGCCAAAATAAGTAAAAATCCCACCAAAATCTGTTGCCATGACTTATCGCGAGAGGCAAAAGGTTACGTTTTAGTTGCATAACATTGGTTAATGGAAACGCCGTCATTTCGCAATACATTTTTATCAACATTTATAAAATATCACCAAAAGTTTTGCGTAAATCTGTAATGGAAACGCGCCTACTGCCTCCGAAACTTTAGTCCATCATAGAAAAAATTCGGATCAGGTTAGATTTTCTGTGTTTTCTCATCCGTAGCAAGCATTTTCATAGGAATGGATGTCAAATATGAAAAGAAAAGAAAAATAACGCAAGTGTGCAATGACCTTTTGTGTAACGTGATCCTTTGGAAATCATTCTAACATGCTGATTTGCTGCTCGAGAAACATTGATTATTGTTATCAATGTTGAAATGCTGCACAGATATTTTTGTGGAAACAGGATTTTTTGATGAATGGAAATGGAAAGCATTTATTTGAAATATTTAGTGACATTATAAATGTCTTTACTGTCCTAGATGAATAAAAGTATTCGTTTCTTGGGGAAAAACCCTGAACTTACCCAAGATTTTGAATGGTATAAAAGTTTGAACTTTTGAATAGCAGTGTACAATAATTACAGAACAATTAACAAATAGTTTTAGATAAGAGTTCGGCATGTCACACAACAGGATGACAACTACCCATTACAAAACATACTAACATAAAACATATTCTCTATAGAATACGACCCTCCAAGTTACCTGTACCAGTCTGCAGAGATGAACGGTTATGTTCTGGAATATTCCACGCTGCCGGGCTCCAGCCATGTGAATGGAAGCGTACACACGGGCTGTGGACATGCCGCTCCCATGATGCCCCAAGCCTGCCATCACCTCCACCACAAGCTGCCCAACGGTCTGGCTTTGCTGAACGGATCAGGAGGCCTCTACCCTCCTGGGCATCCGCACACACATGACGGCTCGCTGCCCCAAAACACCACGGAGTACGATCACTCACATCCTCAACACCTTCATAACGTGAGTGTGCATGTGTGGTTGTATTTATACTCGAGTAGTAATCGAGTAGAAATAAAGTGCCTCCCATGAAGTTTTTGTGTTGTAGCTGTTACTGTATTGTGGAATGCTGTATTAACCAATTAGCATCCAGAACCATTATAAATCCATTTTACAGAGCAGTGTAGTACATAATGTAGCATGGTATAATGTTTTATTCACTAGACATATTTACATAATACATTGTAATACAGTACACTAGTATGTTGTGTTATAGTATAGTGTAGCCTGATAGTATAACATGGTACTTTACAGTATGGTGTAGCATCAAATATAGAATAGTAAAAGGCCAGTTTAAGGCAGGTTTTATGGCCATTTTTACATCCATGATCCATCTGCTCCCAGGTATAATTTTTCTTATAGTGTAGTTTAGTGATACTGAGAGTAAGAAACAGTGCTATAAAGCACTAATATGTGACTGGAAGTGGAAAACGGCTAGTGTTATATCTGATGTGTGTTTGCTGTGGCAGGGAGGAGGTATATACACGGCTCTGCCCCAAAACGACTCGTCGGACTGCATGAGCTGTCAAAACTTCTGCAACAACAACAGGTGAGAGAGCGAAATGTAATACTGAAAAAGTCAAGCCCAGTAGCTTGTTAATGTTTGCTGTTTACATGCCTGCAGAATTATGTTTTGCTCAGCACGCCTCCAGTCAGCAAACCAATCATCTGTTCCATCTGGTTCTCATTTCACCCCTGACCTGAGCTTATTCTGTTCTGGGCTAAACACACACGCATACACACATGGCGACTCCCCTCGATGAGGCTTGTTTGTGTACTCTAGTGTGTCCGGCAGTAACAGTTTACACTGAACGCACCCTTGCTACAGTCTTAATGAGCGCAGTGTTTATTTAGCCGCGGCCAGCGGGAGAGCTGAGGGAAATCCTTCTGAATGGAGCTGATATCAGCGTACCAACTAACCGTGTGCATCTGTGTACGCTTTATATCCCTGATTACTTCTTGAGTGAGCATACAGTTATCTGCATGTGTATTTATACTCTCAGGTATTGTTTGTTTATGTGAGCATGTGTGTGTGTGTGTGTTGAAGCCTCTGTGTCTTATCAGCATGTGCAAACACACAGAGACACAGGCTGTTGAGTCTGGTCAGGCAGCGTAGAGACTCGCGGAAATAAATCTGTGATCTCAGATGCGATCAGAGTTTGACATTGCAGAGATGCTTGTTTCAGCTGGTACACAGGCTCAAGCTGTACTATAATGGTTTTATTCACAAAAAATACATCAATCAATCAATTCTGTTTTTACTCACCCTTATATGCTTCTGAACCTGTGTGACTTTCTTTTTCTTTTCTGTGTGAAAAACTGAAATAGTTTTTTTGCACAAAAAAATTAGAAGACAAAAATAAAGTTCTTGAAATATAGTGCAATATACAGTATATTCATATGCAGCACTTTTATGATACTTTTTGGTTGTTTTTTTGGCCAAAAACCTCTCCTGCTGGTAAAAGAACATAAGTTTATATCTGTGTTTTCATGAGACTATCTAGAAAAATGCTTAGTTTAATGTTTGGTTAAACAAATTCAAGTTTGAGCCTCGACACGTGCGGTGGCCCTTATTTACGTCTTGCGTTTGTGTTTTGCGAACAGGTGTTACACAAAAACCAATGGCACTTTCTCAGGCGGCACTCTCCCTCTAATGCACCGCGTGGCAGCACGCCAACCTGACGGGCTGGAAATGATGCCCCTCAACCCCGTTTTGTCTCGCTGCCATGGACGTGACAGCCCGCAGCTCAACGGCTCCCAGGAGAGAGATCCAGCCGAAGAGGCAGAGGAGGGCAAGGCTCCACCCCTTTCCCAGAATGCCCCTGGTCTGACAGTGGAAACAAAGTCCACCCTCGAGCAGCAGAGAGGTGAGAGAGTTTCAGGGCAATAAAGAGCTCTCTGATTCACTCCGCACTCCCTCTGAATGAGGAAAGTCAGTGTTTCTTCTTGCTCTTCAGGAAATTACTGCATTGGCAAACTGTAAATTACCCATCATGCAATATTATTTTACCTGACTAGACTGCTGCATACTAGAGTTAGTGCATAAATCTGTTTGTGTGTGTGCAACAGGAGTTCAGCCCGTGCAGCATGAAGACTCGGAGGGTCCTGTGGTGTGTTGGGAACGGCTGGGACTGCCTGATCTGGACTGTAAGGAAAAAACAGCCTGGATCTCTACTGGAAGCCTGACTGGAGATCTCATCCAGCCTACCATGCAAGAGATCTGAACACGTCTAAACCAGAAAACACTTGTGCATCAAACACACTAAACACAAGAAAGAGAACGAGAGAAATTGGGACATGAACTAATTAAAAAAAAAAAAAGAAATGGCCAGTGATGGATTGGTCAGAGACATTGTGTGACTTGAAATGGACACTAAACTGACTGCTTACAGAGCTGGAGAAGACCGACAAGAGAAAGAAGGATGAAAGAGACTTTTAGGCAAAAATGATGGAAGACTCAAAGGCTGAAATGATCCCACTTGTGAGAGGACTTTTAAAAGTAAAAGCAAAAACTCTTTAGATGACTTATTTATTTTTTTGTAGTAGTAAAATAATATTTCATATGAATGTATCTGTTGTAAGAAAAAAGTTTGTCTTTTATATTATTTATGCTTTTTTTTTTGATGATGAGAAACTTTTTATTTTTTGTTGTTTATTTGACTTTATTTTTTATTTTTTTGTTTGTTCCACACAGTGTGGAGTTTAGCCATTGTATGTGTAAAGTTTTGTAATAATATAAAGAGAAGATTAAGTATTACACCTATCCATTTCCTCCTCTGAAGTTTTAATGCTATACCGTACTTTACGCTCTCAAACTGACAAATTTTGACGAATATTAACAGTTTCATATGGCCCCTCAACATGTTTTATTGCACCCCTAAAACACATGTAATCCACAGCTGGAACCTAGGATGCCTGTAAGCTCGCATCTAAAACATTGGGTTTTGCGGTCTTCACCTAGCCTAAAATTAGTTTGCTCCCTCTATAATCAATAAAGCGGTCTGCACCGTCGGTGCCTGAGGGATATCAGAAATATCTGCTCAAGTATCCGGTAATTGCAACGGCTCTTTGAAGTTTCCCACAGTCAATCCCCGCAGCCTCCCAGCCACACCTACTCGCTGCTCTCCACACAACCATAAACAAACATGCGAGTGCTTGAATGACCTTTTGACCTTTCCAGACTGTGTTGAAAGGCACTGGTCGTGTTGACATCGCGTGAGTGTTTTGGTTTGGTTGCTTAGTGGAGCTCATTACTGCGGTCTCCTTATTTCAGCTTCAGATGTGGTTTATACTCAAGTTGACTGTCTACATAAGCAGATTCCCAAAGGGTGGATTGTGCATTGTCATGTTTTACAGATGATTTCAGACTGGCTGGATTAAGATGTGTTTTCGTAATTCCATCTATCATGGGATATCACATCAGGATTTTTTTCTTTTTGGAGATACGAGAGCTTGATGTGATATGGAAACATACCGTGACTTTCAGACCCCAAACCATCCTCCACCATCATCCATAAAGAGCATTTACTGATACTGGGCTTCAAAAATGTCTCCTGAACTTTTGCACTGATCACTGACAACTTAATGATGATACAAATGAATTATATGTTCCCTTAATGTCATCTTGACCTCCCTATTCACATAGAGACTCCTGGCTACACCCTTCCTGTAAAAACACATAGAAAGGCAAATGCTCTCCATACACAGCTCTGATGCATGCTCTCCATCTATAGCTCATCCAAAGCATACTCTAACAGTATTATAAGAAAACAGATAAGCTAATATTCCTGGTATAAAATACATCCACTAACTATTTTATGTTTATTAAAGAAAATGTTTTCATGTCAACATTATGAGTGTTTTACAAGTTTTTCAGTATTTCCACAAGGGGCAGTATAGCAGGAATTGGTGTAAATTAATTATTTTATTATCAGTTTTCGCTGTTGTCATGGTGGAGAAACATGTCGGAGAGAATCTTGTTACTAAACAAATTGAAGTCAATGTTTATAGCAACGTACCTAAATATTAATCCAGATATTTGAATGCTATTGTATTGCACCCTAGAGTACTGGGGTTTGTGCTGCCAGAAGAATGCAAAAATACAGAAAGTTTTCTACACTACACTTATTTGACCACTGATTGAAAAGAACGATTGCACCCACTTCTTACCATCACATTTCAAGACTTTTTAAAGAAATTGTTTAGAAGTTCACTGCTAAATGTTAATAAGTCATTAATGTTCCCATTTTAACTTGAAAATTAGCTTAATTGTTCTAAAAAAAAACAGATAAAGATTTATTGTATGTGGTCTACCTTAATATTCATGAGCTAAGCCTTTGTCATGTTATGAGATTATAACTTGCCTAAGCATGACTGGGATGTTGAACCTCTGTATATTTTGGCCTGAGTTCTAAGTAAAGCAGGTTGGTTGGAGTGGATATTGGCTAACAGAGCTGTCAGCTTTTAGTCTCATAGTCCTCAGTAAACCCAGTCAGTGTTCGCCATTTATAGTGCCAGCACTGCCACCAGACACTCTGGCCTGCTGGTTGTTCCCTACAAACCCTTTGACATCATGATGCTTCCATCTGTCATTCTTGGTTGGAAAGAAAAATGAAGATGGAGGAAAGACAGCAGGTCTTGCTGTTGCCAGATTGTGGTGAACCGTTTAGCACACAATCCAGGCTACTTCAAGGTGGTTTTCTGAATTCTGGCTGGGCTTACTTTGTCTGGATTTAAAAATTTCCCTTCTGTTCCACTGGGATTCAGCTGGAAAACCAAAGCCAGGATCTAAACGACAGGCAAAGGTAGACTTAGAAACCTAAAGCATATCAGATCACGCAATGATATTGATGCTTATCCTCCTGGACCTGTCAATTTTGCTTCAGTATTGTGAAGATGACTTTTAGAGCGGTGACCAGTATAGCTTGAGCCACAAAGACATTCCTGCAGCTCAAATAATAGAGCAGGACTCTAGTAACGCCAAGGTCAAGGGTTCAATTCCCATGCAAAAACTTATCAAATGAATGCAGTGCACTTTGGTTAAAAGTGTTTGCAATATGTATAAATGTGGCCAAGGGAATCAGAAACTTTTGGCAAAGTACTAAAACCATTTATGTAAGATGCTAAAACCATACTCTTCTACCGGGATGGGGAACTTAGGTCCTGGAGGGCCACTGTCCTGCAGAGTTTGGTGCCCCAGTCAAACATACATGCAATAATGTTTATAGATAAAAAAAAAATAATATTTTAAGCAATTATGAAATCATATATTCTCAGGAAAAAGGTACAAAAGCGGTTACTGGTGCAGTAACCGGTACACTTTTGTACCTTTTAGGTAGTAATGTGTACCTTTAAGCTACCAATATGGACTCTTAGGTACAAAGGTGTATATTTTGAAAAGTTACTGCCCCAGTGACAGCTTTTGAACCTTTATTTCTGAGAATGTAGGCAAGATTGTTGATTAGGGATGGAACTAAACTCTGTAGGTCAGTGGCTCTCCAGGACCAAAACTGCCCAAGCCCTCTACTGAGAAAGAGTCCAGAAACAATAGATGGGAAAAGGATACTGAAGAATAATAAAGTGACTGTGGCACAGATAGAGAGAAGAGAGATGTTGACAGAGGTTTCAGATCATTTGATGAAATGAAGATAAGGTTGAGGACCTTCTGATAAAGACCTGCTTCTGTCTGAAGCCGCTCTCTACTTACCCAGCCTCAACCCTGTCCTGTTGCCTCCTGCACAGCACTCAGACCCCTTATTAAGGGCACCATGGGAACAAATGTGCCCATTGTCCACCCCAAAAATTCCTCCCCAGTCTCTGAGAGGACCTGTTAGCGCCCTTTCCAACCCCCTCCTCCGCCCACCATTCTTCGCCTGTCTCTTTGGCACACCCTGAATGAATGTAACACTCATGAATTAGGCCGCGATTCTTTCTCTTTTCTTGTCTCTTGTTCTGAGAGTGGTCTGATTTGACTCGGCTTCCAAGCCGTTTATCCACGAGAGGTTACAAAACCGCATAAAGACTCTGGGATTCTGGCCCTGCCCCAGACCTCTTATTGTTTTAAGCAAATTTCAGCCCCATAATCAGTGTTGTACAAATAAACTACCATTTTCTTGACCAAGATCTCCACAGCCGACAGGAAATGTATGCAAGACTTAGCAGATCAGCTGATGATTGGGTTGTTATTCCATATGGGGTTTGAATTATGGATGGCTATCACTATATTTCTGTTGTGTGGAGGGGATAAAGGTCTCGTAATGTTAATTTACAAGCTTTCTGTTATTTCTGAGGTCAGACCTTCTGAGTTCCATGTGTCTGTGTTTCTGCTCATAATTAGACCAATGATGACAAGTCACTTATACATGCTGACAGCACCAGCCGTTACCTCAGTCAACCTTAACAACATTTTCCAATCCCAGTTGACGATGTGTGAAAGTCGATGTGTGTGTCTTGTGGGATGGGAGAAAGAGCGCAATGCCTGTCAATCTGGTCACTTAGTGTATTTTTGCCAGGTGTGATATAATTGTTTATCCTGGAACAATATTCCTATTAACCAATCATGCATTTCCAAACATGTGGCACTTCATTTCTTCTGTGGAAAAGAAAAGGAGACAACTGAATGAATATTTTGATGAGTGAAATCCATACAGTGGCAGGACATTGTGGTGTACTTTAACACATAATAAAGCACCTAAGAGTGTCAGCAAAGCTCATTGATAATTTTCAAGTGCTCCAACTGGTTTTGGTAAAAAACAACCCGATATTTAATGGAATTTAACAGTAAAACTGGGGCAGCTACCATTGCTTTCCTGGGTGCTATTTAGTATCTGACACTCCAGTCCAAGAGGTGGCAAAAAATGCACTCTTCATTCCGCATTTTTATTCCTCTTTCATCAGGTTGTTTGGTACCAAAACTTACTGGAGTAAGCCTACGTAAAAAAAATAATAATAAAAAAAAAAAAGATAACTGAGTGCAAGTACCGTTTTGCTGACAAACCTGGGTGCCTTTTTAAGGATCTCAGTGTACTGCCACTGTCCCGAATTTACCCAACCACACATTTTGGAATGATATGATGGTGAGTAAATGATAACATAATTATCATTTCTGGGCAAACTATCTAAGGCATATCAACCTATCATTTCCTCCTGATTGTGGGTTAAGGGTTGTGGTTTGCAATAGGGTTAGAACTACGTTTGCTGTTCCAGGACCATCTCCCACAGTACCTGCCAAAATCACAGTCATCAGCATAGTGAGTCATATCAAAAGTAGCAGAAAGACTGAACAATTCTCCCTAAAAAAAATTTTTGTTCATAATTTGTAGGCATATCATTTTGGATGTGCTACAGTTGTGGTGCAATCCTGTTGCCTGAGCATAGCGATGGCCAAGGCTGAATTTCCCATCATAAAAATAACTGAGTTATGCGACCAATATTTATATCGGGAGTTCTGGTTTTCTGAATGATCTATTGCAGCATAGAAGCCCAGACATGGTGGTTTATGGATCCATTACTCAAGGCCAAAAGCTGTTTATTTCCCACACTAAGGGATAGTTGTGTTCCCGTTGGTAACCTACAAACAAAATATTTAGCTACTCAGATATTCAGAGACAGATGGATGGATGTGCATATCAGTTTAGTAGAAATTAAATATGTTTTGATTACAGAATTTGAATTACAAAATCAATGTGACCAACACAGCAATGAACAGCAGTTTATTTGTATTCAAAACTCATTTATTTAAATGTGAATATGTTAAGCCTAATTGAATCGCAGTGAAATTACGAAAATATAGTATCACATAAATTGTATTACACATTATAGTCAATTAAACTGCCGCTTAATCGCTGGATGGGGGTGGGGATCCTGACCCCCTGGATCTCTCTCCCTCATCCTGCAGATGCAGCTGGGTGTAGTAAAATCTAACCTTAGGCGGTTCTTCCATATCGTATAAGGCCTGGCAGGTGTAGACCCCCTCGGCCTCATCCGAGACCCCCTCAATCACCAGAGTGGTTGTGTTAGTAAGCAAAGAAATCTCTCCCAGGGTGCTGGCTAAGGTCAGGAGTTTGGACCCCTGGCCGTAGTTGTAGGCCAGAGGCTCATTTCTCTCTGTCCCAGGCCTGAAGAAAACCCAGATGAACAGCGTGGGCACGTCGGATCCACAATGAAGGTGCACGGTGCTGTTTACTGTAGCCTCCACATGTTGCCTGATGTACTCGATTTCTTCAGGGTCAGGGATATCTAGACCTATGCACACACAACCATAAGCCAACAGTAAATTTGTCAGAAATTCCAGAAATCATGTCAGTTCTTCACACGGCGAATCAACCCTTGATGGGGTTCACCAAATTAAATGACTACCCATACACAATGCGTTTTATCTTAATAACCCCCTATTATCAGACACTTTCATCTTCGGAATCAACTGATCATAATAGTTGCCAAATGCAACTTTGAAAAGGATATTTGTGCATTGGCATTGGTGAACTAAAACGTTTGCTTTGCAAGATGCATCCCATATTGTCGCTATAAAATGCAAGCCATGTTGTGTCTATCAGCGAAACAAATTTAAATCTTAAACCTAAACCTTAAATCTTAATTTTTTACAGATGTAAGTGCCAAACTTAATATTAAATGATAGACATCCCTGTTGAAAAAAAAAACAGCATATGCTGGTTAGGTATGTTTTGAAGAATGGCTGCTGGTTTGAGCCGGTTTAAGCTGGTCTTTAGCTGGTCATGTGCTGGTCCTAAGCAACTAGCTCCTGCTCAGGACCAGCTTAGAACCAGCACATGACCAGCTCAAACCAGCTCATGAGCAGCTAAGGACCAGCTTAAACCAGCAGTCATGCTTCAAATCATACCTAACCAGCATATGCTGTTTTTTTCAACAGGGACAGAAGACATTCTGATTTATTTTACCAGGTTTTCAAACTTTGTATTAACTTTATCCAATTAAGATGGCAAAAAGGCCTCAAAACATTTGAACTAAACCCTGTAGAGTTCTAATTGGCTTGGCTTTTCTTTCATCATAAGTAATATTCTCCCCAAGCAAATATGACTGCTTTAATAACTCAGTCATAAACAGAATTTCCTATTCAGCATATCACTACTTATGCTTCCCATTCAAACATGAACTCTCTGTCCTTTAGCTTTATATCAAGAACGTTCCTGACAGACTTCTGCCCAGAAACCTAAAACAGACATTATCCTTCATCGTTGCTCCTTACCTTCTACAAAAACCAAGAGGAAGCAACAGAGTAGAGGAAAGAACCGCGTGATCCCCATGGTGCCACAAACTTCAGGAAATGCTGAAAGCAGACCTACACAACAGGCATTTTGACAGTTTCTCTTCTGTCCAACCAGACCTTTCTGATGAAGAGACTACTGGGACTCAGGTAACAGACAGAGTACTCCATCTCAGTTACTTTAAATAATTTGTTAGTGCCTTACAGTGCCCTGGTGTGCCTCGTATGGTTTCTTTCATTCTCTGAGGCAGAGAGAGGTATAGAGTATCTGGAGGTGACGCTGCATCATTCATTATTGAGCAAGTCGAGGTACAGGACTTTCTGAAATCCCATATGATTGTTACATGCTCAAATAAGAAAAAGTTCAATAAGAATAACAAACATAGCTACATACTATTTACTTCAGTTACTAGGTAAAAATCTCTTCTGTGCACATGGATTACGGGAAGTGTGAGTGTTCATGCTGAAACCAAGGCCTAGTGGTGACGAACACATGCAATTGACAGGAAGGAATGTAATCAAAAAAATTGTCAATAGTTTATTGAAATGGTTGAGCTGAGCTGTGTTTCACAAGGCCAGGATATTACGAAGTTTAAGCCCATACCAATCCACCTATCTATCATCCATAAGGTTTAAAACATTCAAACTTCAAAGCTTTTAAACAATGTTCAATTTAACATTGCTTCTCTAAAATTTGCATCTAAAATTACAGTTCATATCACTGTTTGCTTCTATATGTAAAAGTTGAGTTCCCCAGAAGAAAGAAAATCTTACAGGTCTGGAATAATGCAAGGGTGAGTACTTTTTGACTAGACCTATGCCTGAAATTTGAGACGTTTATATAAATTTTTGCTGAGCTATGTTGAAGTCAGTCGATTCTCACATATTGCTTTGAACAGAATGTTCTTTGGCAGGAACGCCACAATTGTGCGAGTTCAAATAAAAAAAGACAAAAGCAACCCCTGCCATTTTATTACCGCAGATGCTGCATCACATAACGACAATGATGGAAGGTAGATAAAAGGCAGAGATTCCAAAGCTGAGTTGATTTGTGATGAGTAGGATGAGTGGGCCTGCTTTAGATGGGGCGGACTGGCCGACTAAATTCCTTACCGGTGAAACACATCCCTTATTAAAGCAGTCTGAGACTGCGGAGGCCAGACACATCTGCTCCGGCAGACCTACAGCCCTGTGAGGGGAGGAGAGAGGGAGGGAAGCTGGAAAATGTGAGCAGTAGAAAAACAAAATGTTTTGGGGGTGTTTTTTTTTTTCGAGGGGGGGGGGGGGGGGTGGCGATGAGAGGAGATAGGATTGGAGAGATCGGAGTGGAAGGTATTACAAGTCTGAGTCTTATCTGCGGCCTGTTTGCTGGGTAAAAGCTTTCAGGTGTGGTGCCCTTTGAACACAGATCCGACTGTGCCTGGCAGGGGGGTTGGCAGCACTTTAGAGCGAGGCCAGGATTGCTATGAAGGACCTGCTGTCCTTTTAGAGAGAAAAAAGTTTAAAGATATACTGATGGTAATATAATTTTGACATATATATATATATATATATATATATATATATATATATATATATATATATATATATAAACTAAAACTAGAAAGTAACAACAACTCTAAATTTCCTACATTTTCAAGTAGCATGATGGTACCGTTCAGTTTTTAAAATAGTGTTTCTAGTAATTTGTTAGGAACACTTACATCATATTGTTTTTGTGTGCGCAGTGTGTACACACAGCTGAACAGCAGAGGCAATAATCACTTTAATAAATATTCAATAAACGTTTTTACATGTAATTTCTGATTATGGTTCATTATGAAAGTCTGATTCATTTGATGGAATCAGTTTGATCAGATGTGAACGTAGCAGTTAAAACGATTTGATCTACTCTTTGTTAGCAGCTTGTATCTAACATTTTTTCAATGGCAGCTTGACTGTAGTTTAATATTAGATCACACTGAAAAAAAGTGTAAACAATTTTCAGTGAAAAATTGCTAGTAATTTTCAGAGAAAATACAAATAAGTAACACACTGAATTAAATATGAAATTTTGAAGTAGAAAAACATACTCCAATAAATCCTCATTTTATTAACTACACTTTTTAATAGTGTAGTAACCTGTAGTTATGGAAGCAACAGTGACGGTACTGGATGATTCTTATATTCATATACCATTGTATTTACATAGTGATATAAAGGAATTTTTGAGGTACATTTGAGTACTACGGTAAGAAAAAAACGTTTTGTTTTTTTAAATGAAATGTAGTTTTTTTTGCAGTGTCTTGATGGAATGTATTAAGAGATAAAGACAGCAAGATGGCTAGCACAATCTCTGCCATTGATTTCCTTTTCAGTGATCATCACATGACCGTATAATGAATTCAGCGTCTGGCCTCAGCTAAAACGATTTCATCAGGATCTGTGTTTACACTCACTGAAGAATGCCATATCCAGATCAGATGCTGTTTGTGCTGTAACTGTTGAGTATGTGCAGATAGTCTGTGTGTCATTAATGTATCAGGCTAAGCTCTGTGTGTAGTTAATGTGCAGCGCTTCACAGTCTCCCTCTGTGTTCTTAAATATGTAACCTGGCATTTCCTCCCTTAGCCGAGAGCTCCTCTACTTTTCTGTGTTTTCACCTTCTTTCTTGTGTCCAACAGTACTTTCAGTTGGGATAGCAGTCTGCATTCACACACATGCACACTTATTTTTTCCTCTGGTGAAGAGGGTCAGGTCTATTTTAACACTGATATACCTACCGTACATGAAGTGAAGCTCAACTGGACCCCGAGTTTCCTCTGAAACCATCTCTTCTTCTCTGATTTCCTCTTGTATTATCCTTCTTTATTTGCCTCATCTTGTTTTGTATCTTCTAAATGTCTTTCCCGTCACCTTGTCTAGTCTTTACTCCTCTTGCATCTTGTTTAATCTATTCTTGTCTTTTCTCCTTTGCCTCATTTTGTTTCTCTTCTCTTTTTGTCCTCATCTTACCTCCGCTCATCTCTTTTTACTTTTCACATTTATTCTCATCTCATCTCCTCAGTTTTCATGTCTAATATCACCTCCCACTCCTCGTCTTGTTTCCTCTCCTCTTTTTTTCTCATTATAAGTACCCATATGTCCCTTCTTCTCTTATATCATTTTGTCTCATTTTTCCATCTCATTTATTCTCCTTGTTTTATTTCATCTCCTCTATTCTCCCTTCCTTCTTCTCTTCTTCCTTCTCAATTTACACGCTTAAAAATAAAGGTGCTTAAAAGATTCTTCACAGCGAATAACCATTTTTGGTTCCACAAAGAACCATTCGGTCAAAGGTTCTTTAAAGAACCATCTCTTTCTTACCTTTTTATAATCTGAAGAATCTTCTTTCAACACAAAGAACCTTTTGTGATACACGTCGTGTATCACCAATAAAGGTGATATTGGTGTAATATTTACCAATTTAAGAGTGTACCTAATTTGCATAATATGTCTTTTCCTGCCTTCCTCATTTTGTCTCGTCATCCTGATTTGACATGATTGTTCCTTTTATTTCTCTAATGTCAACTTCTTTGTGTCATATTATCTTATCTCACCTAGTTTCATCTCCTTCTTTCCTCACTTCTCAACCTGTCTCGTCTCATCTCTTTGTCTTTTGTCCTCTATTCTCGTAGTCTTTTCTGATCTCATTTATTGTCCTCATCTAATTTCTGTTCTCTTTTTGTCTAATCTCACCTTGCCTCTTCCTTCTCTCCTCAGTTCTCAATTTATCTCATCTGGTCTTCTCTGGTCCTGTGTCCTTTCTTCTCATCTTGTATTACCTCCCCATTTTCTTTCCTCTTTTATTTCTTTTCTTCCCTTCTTCTCTAAACTGAATTTGTTTATTCTACTCTCCTCTTGTCTGTCCTCATCTCATTTAGTCTTCTCTCAACTCATATTGTTTTACCTGGTCTCTTCTTGCGTAGTTGCAGTTGTCAGCTCTGCATTGGTTTGGTCGTATTGGCCCTAAGTTTGAGGTTAGAGACAGATGAAAGAAATACAAGCATGATGAGAAAGGAGAGGACAGCAAAGGACAGCAAAAGTGGACGGCACAGAAAAAAACAGCCTATGGGAGGCAGAAAAAATAGCCCAAATTTTCATAACTTTTAGCCACAGAAGGATTACAGTGGAGCCTGATGCCTGATGGGACATTCCAGCAGCATCAAATTTATCCTGACTAGCTTCAAGGAGGTTGGCGGACAGGCCCTGCTTATTCATTCCTAATTCTGTCATTAGCGTAACTGTTGACAGCTTTGTGTTTTGTGCACACTGTACACACAAACCACATTTTCCCAGGCTCCATACTCCGAGTTACAGTATACTTTGTAATATCTTTGGCTGCCACACCAAGGGCAATACCGTAATGGCTTCTCACAGGCCCTCTCAGGCTCTTAATGATGGAGAGGGGCTTGTGGCCTGTCAACAAAGTGTGTCAGGCTCTGAATGGATGAGCCTAACTGCTTCTCAAAGTGCCGTGGATATATTTGTGGCTCTGCCAAGCGGCGGACACACTAGAGTGAGTTTTACAGCTCAGCTAACCTGCCACCAAGAGAGCGAGAGACCCGTGACACGGCGAGACCGGCCTGTGTGCGCATATGCGCGAACCACAAAACCCTGGAGAGGGTTTGCTTGCGTTTCGGTGGAGCGCTTGTGAAGCGGAACGCAGGTTCACGTCAGGGATCTTGCACGTCGGTGTGTGTATAAAAGAAGGGGGGCGGTCCAGCTGACCTGGAAAGAGCCAGATGGGAAAAAGGCACCACAGAGGCCTTCTGCAAACAACATGTGGAAAGGCTTTGGCCTCTAATGTAGCGTGGAGCATTTATGTACTGCATGCAGACCGCTCTACTGTCCATCAGAGAGAAGAAGCTTCGGCGCTCCCAACGACGCCCTCGGTCGAGTGGCCACGACGACCTCATCTTCTGCTTCCCGCTTCCTCTTAATCTTACCGACCCCCAATCGGAGAAAAAGACTCCCTCAGGGCCGTTGCCTAAGCGGCTCCGCTTCAGCTGTTTAGTGTGCGGAAGTGCTTACCCACAATCCTCCCTGAGCAAGTGGCCCTTAACAGGCCTCTTTGTTTTCCTGTGTCTTGCCAAAAGAAGCTGAAGGCAGAGGGAAGGAGAAGCTTGTGACAATTAATTTCTCTCTCCACCCACTTTGGTTTCACATCTTGGCACTCTGCTCTTGGCTCTAGCCGGCCCAAACGTATATGAAGCATTAACGGGCTCCAAAATAGGATTTCCTGCACATGTGTGATGTCATATTTCTCAGGGTCCAAGGAAAAACGAGAAGCTCAATTTGCGCTCTGTGGAGAAACGCAATGCGGGTCCGACATGGGTATAAGTGTTTTGTGAGTGTGGCCGGTTTACTTAATCTTTGATAGACTTTTCTCACATTATCAGTGACCCCTTTGTGATCCCACAAGATGGGAAGAGTTTTACAATTCCTCACTTGGTCAGTAGGAAAATATGGTATCATTCTGTAAATGACTTCCTGAACTCTCTCTGATGTCTATCTCGTATCTCCTCAGCTCAGTGCAACCGGCTCTATTTTGCTCCCAGAGCTGCTTGTTTCAGTCTCAGAGCCAGTGAGCAATTATGTGCAATTAGCCTTTACAATCCAGTGTTGCTTCTGATGATCTCATGGATAAATGCCATGGGGATAAAGAGAGGAGATTAGGCTTCACATTGAAATCTGAAGGATAGCTGGACGGAAAAGGCTTCAAAGAGATCAAGGCTGGTGCTGTCCTCTCAACACCTGGCTAGATAACTGACAAAGGACACCATAAGGAGACATCAAGGACAGTGCTGAGAACAACTGGCACAGCACTGCCTCAACTGGCCTTGAACTACTAGCCAATGTGCGTTTTACCTTGCATTTATGTTTATTTCAACTGTGGCATCCTGTCCATTATTGCGGTAAATAATTTTACCAATTTTAAACAATGCATGCACAATAGCCGTCTATGGGACAAGTATACAGAAGTGTGAATTAACAGTCACTTTGTGCCTTATTTCATAATAATTTTGTACAATGTGTTTATACGGTAGACTTTGACTAAACATGGAGTCATTAGTCAGTTCTTCACATGCAGGCTGCTTTTTCTCATTTTACCTTATAGTGAAAAATAAATATACTAAAATGTATTTGAATGTAGCATTTTTCATGCTAAGTATACTACAAATACATTTACATACTTATGTACCCTGCAAATGTACTTTTGGTATACTAAAGTGGTATACTTAAAGTCTGCTAAACTGGAACAACTCATTTTGTACTTAATGCAGTTTAACTGTGCGGAAGTCCAACTGAAGATATACTGAAGTGATTGTGCAAGTATACTTTAAATAGCTGGCGTTTAAAGGCCGATATTATTCAAACATCATACAATCCTCATCAACAGTGACATTAAAACACATTTTAGGCCTAATAATAAGAAATGTGTAAAACTAGTACTCCAAGTAAAGTATATTAGTAAGTCTTGAGCAATATGTCAGTAATTTTGCTAATATATTTGAACTATACTTTGAATGAAATAAATGTTAAACATATTAGTTTTTTTACTAAGGTATTTAAACTTAATCAGAAATAATTAATTGTTTAATGCTTTTAATACATTTGTACAAATTACTGTTCAAAACACTTAAACACATTGGCTTGTTGACATTGACATTTTCTTAAAAAAATACATTTCATCTCTCTTTTTCACTTTTCAAATAAATACATCATGTAAAAATATTTTTTTATATTATTTACTGTACAACTATTTTGCAGTACAGATTGTTCATTATACATTTTGAGAGACACTACAGTATGAAGAAAACACCAACGGAAATCGAAATGGTAACAGAAGTTCTTTCACCTAGAAAAGTAGTTCCACTTCAAATTTACAATTTAGACTGAAGCATTAAAAAAGACAGACTTCGAAACCCTCCACTACACTTGCCCCATAGTACGGAAGTTCTAAGCGGCCATGCATTATTATAATTTTTCTGTCTTGTTTTGATCACGACTTAATTTTCTCGGGATCACGACATAACGAGTTGTTTTGTCGTTATCACGACTTAATTTTTTCGTGATCTCGACATTAAGGAAAGTTGTTTTGTCGTTATCACGACTTAATTTTCTTGTGATCTCGACATTAAGGAAAGTTGTTTTGTCGTTATCACGACTTAATTTTCTCGTGATCTCGACATTAAGGATAGTTGTTTTGTCGTTATCACGACTTAATTTTCTCGTGATCTCGACATAACGAAAGTTGTTTTGTCGTTATCTCGACATAACGAAAGTTGTTGATCTCAACGTAAAAAACGTTTTCTCACGACGTAATTGTAGCTATCGTGAGAAAATCAGGGTTGCTATATTGTCTTCGACGATAAAGTTGCAGACCCGACATTCTCAAGTGTCGAACACTTATGTGTAAGTCATCAATCACTGACAGACACAGAGCTATTTCAGTTTGAGTGAGTCCCTGATCAAAGTAAAAGCGAATACGATCATCCATGATGCTGCTTCTATAGCATTTTCTCATGCTGAATACACAGAGAAAATTAAGTCGTGATAACGACAAAACAACTTTCGTTATGTCGAGATCACGAGAAAATTAAGTCGTGATCACGAGAAAACAAGACAGAAAAATTATAATAATGCATGGCCGCTTAGAACTTCCGTGCCATAGTATCACACATTCTTACTTTTACAGACTGAGTCAAAATCATTTTCTGTGGTAACTTTATAACAGCATGAAGCTTCCTCCAGATTATTCCTTCAATTTAAAATTGCACAATACTTCTTAAATAATTTATGTCATACACTAATTTTGATTTTGAGCATAACAGGCTTTTCAAAACAACATCATAATAGATTTCTTCATAGGATTTGGAACTTTGGAATGGTTTCTTGACACAACGTACATCAGGAGATTTGTCTTGCGGTTTTTACCACATTTGCTTGCAATCGAGGAGTGAGATTTTCAGCTTCTCAGGCTGCATACATGTCATCACACACACACACACACACACACACACACACACACACACACACACACACACACACACACACACAGCAACAGAACTGCCCTGTTAAGCCACCATCGCAAAGTTTTCTCTCTCAATGGAAACTGGACCACATCGCTAACCATGACAGTGTTAGAAATGTACAAGGATAATATGCTTTCTTAACACTTAGAAGAGCAAACAAACATTGGTCCACGAACAAACATACAAGTAAACAAATTATCCTCAAGAATGCTGCTCAAGAACACAGCCACAAAGAAAAAGGATATCTTATTTTCTCTCACAAGCTTTCGCTCGTCCCATCTGTCCGTGGCTAGAGGTACTCGTTCACAGACCTGCTGCTTTATGCAGCTTTTTCTGGGAGTCAAAGACATTATAGCATTACATTTTCTGAAAAACAAACTTGAACCCTGTTGTGCCTTCTCCATCTGGAAACGGTAGAGTGCTTGTCTGCAAGATAAAAACGATATGAATCGCTTCTGGCAACGCAAACAGACAATCTGGGATCAATTTCAGGGACAGCGTTCTGAAAGTAAAATGGAGGAGGGGGTAGGAACCAAGAACAGACTTAGTGCTGCAGTCTCGTCCAGACACACACACACACACACACACACAACTGCTAATGATATCTGTGACCTGTAGTTTAAATGGTGTGTCTATCTGGCTGTGGATTGGTTGTTCTGTGGGTAGTTGCGGACTCCGGTCCTCATAATGATGTTCTGCAGGGAGTTTCAGAGCGAGGTATCACAGGCCAGCTGCATTAGTTTGTGGGATCGTTCTCGCTATTTGTCGGTGTCTCACCATCCATTTTATAATACGTACGTCTGTAATTATAAACACAAATAAGTGTCTGTAAACTTGCAGATGTTCAGTGTGTGCGAATGAAAATCATTAATGCTTCATTGAAGCACTCAGATTGATGTCTAAAAATCTAGGGAAACACTTACTCGCACTGATATACTTACACTGGTGCCACAAACTGTGAAACATCTGCCAGACAGCCCGGGAGCAGTGCATTCTGGGAGCAGCAGCGCTTAATGAAAGGAATATGAATAGCACAAAGTAAAGACAGAGGGAAAAGGACGAAAATAAGAAGAAAGGAGGAAGAGAGAGAGAGAGAGAGGGAGACAAAAGAATCTAATGCAGTCCAGATTGTTAGGAGCGCTCCTTCCAGATGAGGCATAAGCGTGAAACCTGGAAACACAGCGGCTTAATTTATCACAACAAAGATAGTCACGACGGAGTTCAAATTCATTCTTTTTCATGCACATCTGGCACCTTGATGTAGGTTTGGTGCTGCCATGCTTTTTTAGCCTACTGAACCATAATTTAAAAACAACTTATTCATGTGTGCCCCCCCCCCCCCCCCCCCCCCACTATAATGTCAAGTTGCATAACAAATTTAATCTGGAAAAGTGTCAAGAATATTTTCCAGAAATTTAGCATGTTGCAGCTCAGCACCAGTGTTTACATTACAGTCTGTCGAATCGTAGGCTACTAAACCGTGTATGTTCTCAAGGTTTGAGCAGTTTTGGGAAAGTCTCTAGCGCCATCTACTGATAACTTATTTACATATAGGGCCAAATTAATGCACAGGCTTTCCCCAGTTTATGCATAAGGGGAGTCCAGCTATGCCGGAGAAAAGTCTGACATATTATTAAGATGGAAATGCATATTATGTTTGCAGATAATAAGTGTCTATGTAGTAATGCATAACTAAAGTACTTTATGCAGAATGTTGTGTGATTGTGTGACTGTTGTGTATAGGCAGTTTATTTTAATTAGTGGTTTATGGCAGACCAAATAATTCATAATAATGAGCAAAATGCAAGACTTGACGTTTGAACAACTACTGCTCTGGTTTTGGTATACAATAAATAGTAAAACAGTAATATTGTAAAATATTATGGCAATTTAAAATAACTGTTTTCTATTTTAATATATTGTGTCACATGATCATTCAGAACTCATTCTAATATGCTGCTTTGGTGCTCAAGAAACAATTCTTCTTATTATCAACGTTAAAAACATTAACCTTAATATAACTTTATATACTGTGATATAGTAAGTACTTTTTAAAAATAAATGTAATACTTTTATTCAGAAATCCGTTTATATTATTACAAAAAAAAAATCTATATTTAAAATAAATGCTGTTCTTGTGAAATCTATTAAATATTACAAAAACGTATCACAGTTTCTTCTTCAACAAAAACTGTTTCCAACACTGATAATAAGACGATTATTAATAATTAAGCACAAATAATAACTGATCATTCAAGTCAGCATGTTAAAGATTTCTGTGACACTGAAGACTTGAAAATTCAGTTTTGCATCACAGGAATAAATTACACTTTAAAATATAACTGGAAATCAGTTCTTTTAAATTGTAATAATATTTCACAATATTACTGTTTTTTTTTACTGTATCAAATAAATGCAGCTTTGGTGAGTATAAGAGACTTTAACACATTTTATTATTATAAATTTTGTCTGGCAGAGTCCCTATATATCTCCGGAGTATAATATAATTCGGCAAATTTTTGATAGTCCTAAACAAATGAAATCAAATCTTAGGCCTGGTTTCACATACGAGGTTTAGACTAAGCCAAGATTAGGCCATAGTTCAATTAGGACATTTAAGTGATTTTTATAAACGTGCTTAGAAAAAAACATTACTGGTTTGCATCTTGAGACAAAACAGAGGCACTGATATATTTTAAGATCAGTCAGTGCGAGTTTCTTTCAGTTAAAACAACTCAGACTTACATTTTAATCTAGGACTAGGCTTAAGCCTTGTCTGTGAAACCGGGGGCTAATGTATTATACAGTAACCAAATAGCAGGCTCAGAAAGCATTATGTTATTCTAGTAAACACTCATGTATATGCAGGTAGCACCAGGACATCTTCCACCTCCAGTAACAGTGGCTGCTGTGAAATTCATGAATTATTTAGTGCCTTATTAGCCCTGCAAAACCTTACATTATTCCAATTAACACTACAGTGCATGAGCGTTAACACGCCAATCAACAGGTAATTTTACCAGAGCCGGACAGAGGTGAAGAACACAAACCACCCATGTGCCGTTCTGCACACCTGCACGGATAACGCATCTCGTTTAGATGTGTGGCGTACATTCTGATGCTGACAGAACTACAGATGCTTGAAAATGCAGTTTTGCCTTTTATGTAGCAGCGGATGAGGCTAATGCGGAGTGCTTTCATTAATGAGGGTCATTCATGGCGAGGAGCAGGTTAAGATGACTTACAGACACAATGGCAGGGGTATTGTTGTCACCACGGAAACCATTAGTTGCCAGGCAACTGACCTATCAAGGCAAGACTGTGTGCGTGTCAACTAATGATGGGATTCCAGCAGCTCAGAGTGTTAAAATACATCTGCGTGATGTTTTGAGTGTGTGTGAGCGAGAGAGAAAGAGCCAACGAATGAAAGAAAGGAAGGTGGGTGGGTGGCAAGCTGTGGGAAGAGTAAAGTATTGCTTTGAAAATGTAAAGAGATCAGAGACTGAAGGCATTGAAACTGGAAACATGCACAAAATGTGCTTTCATTGAGGAGAATGAATTTATTGGAAGTGACTCACTTTGCCTTTAGCAAGTGTGTTATGACTAAATGTCCATTAACACCAGTCTTTGTATGAAGTGTACCTGGCCTTGGAAGTGTTCCAGCCTTGAATGAACCCTCTATCATCTATCATCAGTGACATGTCCTTCGCTATTTGAGGACAAACTGCGGCGAGTGGCTGCCATTTCTCATCAAAGATACAACCGCAGAACAAAGATAGAGTGGCAGATGCGATTCAAGCTCTGTGCCGCAAATTTATCTATACAAAGTCTTTATGGGGTCTATAGAGTGGACTTCCACAGAGTCAACACAAAGTCCAAATGGATGCTATTTACTTTTTAAATGCATGGATATTCATTTATTCCCTAATTTTACCAGTGTGACACACCAAACTGACTTAAAAAAAGTAGTGGCGATGAAATCTGATTGTGTGATAGATTGGATTTAGATTTTATTTTGCACATTGTGGGGAAACCCTGAACTTTCTTTAAAACCAAATTGGGGGAGTAAACATGTCAGATTCAGTGAATGCAGAATCTGTATTGATGGTAAACTTGTTAAAATGAATGAAAATGTATAGATTTTTAAAATTAATGTGCATGTACAAAATAGCATTGTACTGTACAATTACAATAGCAATATTTTTCGATTTAATTAACAGAACCTTCATAGATTGAATAAAAAAAAAAACATGTTTATATTCATCATGTTTTAGAAGAAGAGTTGAAGAAATGGTACAGAAATGTCTTGCTCAGACCGAAGTGATGTGAATCCACATGATGTAATAATTATGACCTCCAAACGTGTAAATATGAATTTCCCAGGAGGACTTGAACGCACCATCTCTGTCTGTACTAGCAGGTGGCAGTAGTCTATATTCGTCAATCAGATATCACCATTTTTATTTATTTTTTGCACTAATTTAGATGAAAATAGGGAAAACCGTAACTAGGACTGAAAATACAATACGTAAACAAAGCAGTGATTGATTAGCATGTTGAAAATGATTCATGCTATTTGTGTTTTGGAATGCTAAAGTAAGCTTAGTTGCTTTTTCACTTTGATGATCTGTCTCATTACCTGGCCGACACCAATTCAAGATGCTCAATTGGCCCAAAAGCCGCCGACAGCTCTGACTAGTACAAAGCACACGGCAAAAACTCAACTGATAGTTGTTCAATGATGGTCCAACGTCGGCCTGGTGTGTTATAGCTTTTAGGTAAAATGTGTATTGTCAGAAAACCAGGATATTTTTAAATTGGCTAGAATAATTTTTTATAAATAGTTTAGGCTATGAATACAGTGCATGTGATGTAAATTTCATAATCAAGTGGCAAAACTGCCATGTTCGCTGTTTTAAAGGGATAGTTCACCCAAATATAAATTCTGTAATAATTACTCATGTGGTTCCAAACCCGTAATACCTTTGTTCTTCTTCGGAACACAAATTAGGACATTTTTGATGAAATCTGTGAGCTTTCTGGCCCTGCATAGACAGCAACGCAATTGACACGTTCAAGACCCAGAAAGGTACTAAAGACATTATTTGTTGACGTAGAACCCCGATGCACTGTGCCTTGCTTACAAGCAGAGGAATGCACACGCATGCGTCGTGGTACTGTTGTGAACAAATGGCAGAGACTGATATGGAAAAGAAGACATTTTTGAATAAAAACACAAAAAGTATCGTCCTAGCTTCATAAAATTAAGGTTGAACCACTGATGTCACATGGTCTATTTTGGCAATGTTCTTACTACCTTTCTGGGCCTTGAACGTGGTACGGTTATGCAGGGTCAGTAAGCTCTCAGATTTCATAAAAAATATCGTAATTTGTGTTCCGAAGATCAACAAAGGTACAACAGGTTTGGAACGACATGAGGGTAAGTGATTAATGATGTCATTTTCATTTTGGGGTGAACTATCTCTTTAAGGCCATGACACACCAAGCCAGTTTGTTGCTGAACATCTGTCAGCTCAGTTTTTGAGTATGTTTTGCTCTGTCGGCACTAGTCAGGCCTTGTTGCAGGCTTTTTTGGCCACTTCATTATGTTGAATTGGCGTTGGGTGGTCCATGAGAGAGGTCACTCTGACTGGCTGTTCATCTCATTCTTAATGAACCAGTGCTGTCTGGAATATAGAAAGTGAAGACTGATCAACATGATTCATATTCAAAAATGGTAAGCAAGAGTTGCTTTGCTTGCAGTTGGTATATTCACAGTCCTAGTTTCAGTTTCCCTTTTTAAATTATGATTATAGACTACTGCCACCTGTTGGTGTAGTAGATGGTTATTTTCCTCTCATGGCCATTGACTGTAGTTTGATGATGAGTTCAACTAGTGCAGAACACACTGTAGAAACTGAGCTGACAGATGCTCAACAAGGCCCAACGATGGCCGACGGTCACTGCTTTTGGGTATTTCATGTACTGTCTGATACATTTGAAACATGCCACAATGATGTAGTTACAGGATTTAAGTCCAGAATATATTTCGTTTTTTTATAGTTACTCTAGAGCAAATGTCCAAACTTGTTCCCAGGGGTCCACTATCCTGCAGAGTTTGGTTCCAACCATAATTAAACACACTTGAGCCAACTAATCATGGTTATTCGACTGAGTAGAAACTCCCAGGCAAGAGTGTTTCGAGCTGGTTGGAGCTAAACCCTGCAGGACACACCATCGAGTTATGATAACTCAGGATGTTGGCGTAGTGGAAGCTAAGGTAAGAATTGGTAAGAATTGACGCCTCTCTTTGGAATGAGTTGGGAAAAGAGTTATTTTGGCTATTGTAGTTTTGTATTAGTATCTGTCTATTCTCACCTTAGCTTCGTACAGCAGTTGATGGAAGCCAGTGATAATAGTATAAAAGAGTAAAAAGATTAATATATGGATATTTTTCTCACAAAAACCCATCACTTCACAGAAGGCATTCATTAACCCACTGGAGTTGTATGGATTACTTTTATGATGGACGGATACGCTTTTTGGAGCTTCAAAATCTTGGGCACCATTCACTGCCATTACAAAGCTAGAAAGGGCCAGGTTATTATTTAACATAACTTTGATTGTGTTCGTCTGATAGAAGAAAAGCATATACACCTGGGATGGCTTCAGGGTGAGTAAATTATGGGATAATTTTAAATTTCGTGAACTTTTCCTTTAAATGATGAAAATGACCTGTTGGTATAGACAGTTATTTCCTCTCACTAAAGCTCAGCACATACATGGTATGTCGGTTTGGTGCATCACAGCTTTTACAGAGCTGGAGACACAACAACAACTCCTGGAGACAAAGCAACAATAGATGCCAGTCCACTTGTATAAGGGGGTTAAGAGATACTCACGAGTACTTATCGGTAATAACTTCCGGAGAGAAATAGTGCAGAAACTGGACATGGGTTTGGTTGTGCGTTCTGATGCATGTATACACTAAGCGTTCACGTCAAAACTGAAATATACTTTAGCTTCAGGCTTTACAGACCCTTGGACATCACAAACCCCTCTCCAGCATCCAGCCCTACATTTTGTCCATTGAATACCCTGTTTCAGACAGATATATGTCAAATTATGGAAGTAAAATTGATTGCGAATAGGGTTTCACATTGAGAGACATCACCTCTGTGTCTTGATGTATGATCCCATATTTTGACATATCTCTGTAGAAACACAAATAATAATGACTTGGTACTTTGCATGTTAATACTATTGAAAAACCATCTTATCATCCTCCAAATGTTGCCTGTGCCAATTTCGAGTAATCCTTAAAAATACACTAGTGATACACATAATGTAGACGCCAAAATATTAGTCTGTAACTACTATCAGATTATCTATGCTTAATATCTTCAGTTTTCCGTTGGGACTCGTTCAACCTGCTCTCTCTCTTCCCGCCGGTGGCTGTGTGTGATGGAGTTATTTCATTTTTCTATAAAACATTGATGTGGGGGAAGCTCCAAGTCTCCAGAGAACTCCCCACCACTAACAAGCTAAATTAAACTCGTGAAAGACAAACAAGGCAACAAAGAAACACAGTTACTCACACATACAAGCTTCTCTTTAACCCACCTTAGTTCCTCCCAAGGCTAATTAAAAGCACTTCGTAATTACATAAGTCACTGATTTGGCTGCGTAATTAGATGCTCTTTCTTCCAATTGCTCCTGTTGCACCAGCTATTCTGCTAAGATTTGATATATTGGTGGCTTGTGTTGTGCAGGTTTGATTATTTTTGGTTGATCTGATTAATACGTGACTTTGACAGTCGTAACCATTTCCTTTCTGCCTCAATCATACATCGCTCTTCCTTTTTTTTTTTATCATTCCCCCACTCTTTTCCTCTCCTCTTGTTATCCAATTCCATCAGACTCGCGGAGGGTAAACCAATTTACATTCTTGTTTTGGTCTTCAGATCCTTGCCAGTTTCCATGACAACACTGCTTTCGCACTCTTTCTCCCCCTTTCTCCTCCTCAGGATCTTTCGTTCCCCACTGTTTCGCTCTCCTCCTTTACTCTTGACCTTCCTCTTCTGTCTCATTTTCGCTCTCTTTATATTCTGTTTGGTTCTTGCGTCTAGCTCTCATTTCCTTGCCTAATTGATGCGGTTGCTGTCGTGGCACGCAGCGGCTGACGGTAACAGGGAAGAAGCGAGATGGGCAGGAGGGAGATGCATCCCAAACGTCTGTATTAACACACATCACGCTCTCTGTGTGTTAAATGATCAGTGCCGGGAGGAAATGATTTGGGCGTCTCTCTGTCTCTGTTTCAAAGGGCTGTCTGGTCTCCGACGCTTTTATTTGCTGCTGTTTGCAGGCCGAGGCTCATTTTATATGGGCGATATAATTAAATAACTGCGTGAATGATATTAATCATCACATTCATTGGGTACGGGCATAAATTGCTCATTATTCAGGATTAAAAAGATGCTCTGTTACTGTTCCAGAAACCTTGTTAAGTCACTTTAAAATGAACCTCTTCCCCGTCCAAATCTTTTAATGTGCTTCCATGCATTTTCCAGAAATGGGACCATGTTTATCTAACATCATTACTTGGCTCTCTTGGAGTACTTGATTCTGATTGGCCAATCATGCATTCTGTGCTCAAATATTTGCGTGTAATGGCTGCTAAACTATTTAATTGACCATTGTCCCAAGCAACCAATTTCCTACACAGCTAGTTTCATGTCTCTGGTAACACACTGTGGTCTCATTCTTCTCACATATTACAATTATTTTAAATTAAATCATTATTTCATGTTGATTTCTGTGTTTATTTGATAAGCAGCCATGCAATAAGCAAGATGATGTCCATTCAGTTGGTCATTATTGGAAAATAAACCTCTGAATCATGACACACAATCACTCTGTTGGTGTTTAATTTATGATAATTTATTAATTTATTCCTTACTAGTAACATTGTTTCTGTTTAGGGTCAGTTTAACCTCAGAAACACATTAGTTGCATCCCAATTCACATGCACTATTCCATTTTATAGTTGAAATATGTGAGTAGTGCGTTCACACCGAAAATTTCAACAACAAGAAGTGCACTTCAAATACTGGGATGATGCACTTTTTTAACCAAAAAAATGTGTGGAATGCACTTCATGCACTCAACAGTCACAGATTTCCTTCTAAACCTTCTAATATTCATTCACTAGATGGTTGAGTACATCATAGTGAATGCCATTTGGGGCACAACTACTGTCTTACAATTTTCCTCACTTTAATACCATTCCAAACCTGCACAGAAAAACCTTTTATTCTATGCACAAAAAAATAAATAAAAATAAATTAGAATTGTATTGTATGCACAAGATAGATGGTCATTCAAGTTTGGGACAACATGAGGGAGAGTACATTTTCATTTGATCATTTAACTATCATAAAGTAAAAAAAAACTATTATACATTATATTTTATAAAGCAAACTAAATTAAAAAATATATGTATTTTGTCATTTACTCATGTCATTCAAAACCTGTATGACTTTCCTTCTTGTGTGGAACATAAGAGAGAGAAAAAATATTGAAGAATGTTGGTGAACATTATTGAATTCAACAGTTTTCCAATGTATTTTTCTCACTGACTTGCATATAATTAAAGCCAATGGGAAAAATACTATAGAATTCAAAGGGAACCAATATTGTTTGGTGACTTGAATACCACCATTTTTTCAAAATATCTACTTTTATGTTCCACAAAAGAAAGGAAGTCATACAGGTTTGCATACGGTGGCGTAAATGCTTTCATTTTTGGGTGGACTAGTACTTTAAAGTGTGTTTTCAAGCAAGTAGAATGGCCTTAGGGTCTATTGGATGCCAAACTGAGCATGAGGGTTAAATCCAATGATTTTTACACAAGTTTCTCTACAAAGATTCTTACTGTCTTTTTTAGTATATTTCATTCATCTCTCTTCTCTTTCCCACTTTCTCCTCAAGGCTTGGCACTTGAGAGTGTAATACAACACCAGATTTGGAAGACAAAGAGAAAGAGACCAGTTCTTTTCAGGAATACACTTTAGCCAGTGCAAAATATCATTCCTTTTTTTATTTTTTTGTAAATCACTCTGTCCATTCAGCAGGGTTTATTACATAAATTTAACAGCATAATTAGAATCTTGAATTTCTCTAGGTTTCATCATGTATACGTGATTATAACGCATGTTTCCTCGGGGTAAAAAATATAAACACAACCAGCTCATAAAGGAGCTATTTGTATGCACACAATTAGATTAGCTTGTGCTTCAGTTTAGAGAGGGGTTGATTTCTCTGTGGTGCAACTTTTGGTGCATTTAGTGCAAGTCTGTCGGATATGAAACTATGGTTAATTCACTTTGGGATGCACATTTACATAATCAAAGTTTTGTTTTAGAAGATTTGTCTGCTTTGACAACCTAACAGTAAAATAGTACATTCATCAGGGCTTCACTAAAGGCACTTTTTGGACTTTTAAGTGTTTTGTGCACCACCAGAGGGAGTGCTCACCTGTGAAATGATGGCTGAACACCCAGCGATGAGGGTCCAAATGTATCAGAGGGTATCAAGCCTCCCGGGGAGAGAGCGCTGATCTTGGCATATGCCAGGTAAGGAGTGATCTAAGAGGGCTGATACATCTGATACCTCTGTTGTCAGGTCAGGTTATCTGTCTGATGTCTCAGACAAAGCAGACGTGAGCTTCATTCACCCAACCACAATTGCATAACTGTGTTCCTCAGTTTTAGTGAACCAATAAAGAAACATATTCTGATCATGCTTAGTCATGAGTGGCTCCTGTGTTATTCAAAATAATAATAAAAAAAACAAACATTATTTTAATAAACGTAAGGCCATATTTCATCTGGCTTAAATGATCACGGCTATTTGAAAGGTGTGACTGGCAAATTGTTGTAGTGGTAGACAAAACAATACATGGGCATACGATCAAATAACAATTATATAGTAATGATTTTTTTTACCACATTTACTATGGGATAAACACTGCTGCATTGAATATTATTTTTTACTTTAATTCAATTATTGAATTAAAGTAAAAATAATATTCAATGCAGCAGTGTTTATCCCATAGTAAATGTGGTAAAAAAAATCATTACTATATAATTGTTATTTGATATATATATATATATATATATATTCTCTCAGTAAAGCCCTTTGTAAATATCAATTTTTTTATTTATAAAAATGTATGATATTGTGAATAATATTAATTATTTTACTGTAAAAATGTGTGCTAACTAGATGATGGTGTATGATTATGATCTAATATGAGAGGAGCTCATTGAAACAGCAGGAAACAGTCCTGATATAGCTCTGGGTGAGTGTGTGTGTGTGTCACTCATATGTGTGTACAGTGAGTTGAGTAATGAGCGCCAGAGCTGCTGTCTGTCTGAGCGCCTTCTGCTACCTCTACACTACAGGCTGGAATATGCAGACAGCGTCTCCAACAGCGGAGTCATGATCTATCGTCTTCCCCGGGACTCATCTTCCGCTCGGAGCCGAAGCCAAACAACATTTTGAAGCATCCGATATTTAACCAGCGGCTTTCTTTCGGGGCATCGCGTTGGTCGCTTAACACAGCCGAGGAGGATCTTGCGCAGTGGCGGCGGACACTTCGGGTGATGTCGGCTGGCCGTCACTCTTGACATCGGCCTCCGCTCGCAGACGCACGGCGGAATGGGGTAGGCAAGCTCCGCGCTCACGCACCCACACAAGCTCGGCGCAGAATGCCGTGACAGCGCGGCGCGTCCTAAACGCCGAAGCATCAAACTGTCAGTCGGCTGCATGTATCGCGGCGCGTCTGTAGCGTAGCGCTCCGGCGCTGAACTCGCAGCCACAGCAGCAGCTGTAGGGGATCCTGGAGTTAGCCTCGCCTGCTAACTGCCTCTCTTCAATGCAATGGATGCTAATGAGCTGACGATAGGCTCGGAGTAACGTCGGGCCCGTCTCCATGTGACCGTAAAAAGACACGAAAAGCCAGGAAAGACTTGTAGCTGCTGCTTAAGAGTGAGTTAGGGCGTTTTGATTGTCGTTTGAAGGTCTGGGTTGAGGAAAACGAGCTAGGCAGCTACAATGTCGTGACTGATTGGCAGAAAGAGGCAGGCACTTGAAGAATGTGACGGTGAATGTGGCCGCTGCTCACCATCACGTTATGAGTCGGTTGTCTGTAGTAAATGCCGTCAGCATTAAAGATGGGCTTTTTACAAAAGTGTGCTGCAGCTGACAGGGCATGCATGCATACAGGACGTTAGTTTCTCTTTGAATATTGTGCAAATGAGTGTTGTGCACGCATACAGTGGCTCCACTTAAGCCACACTTGAATGTCTGAATGTCCTTGCATCACACAAAAAACATATCAATCCGAGAGGCATTTACTGTAAACAAAGATAGCACTTAAGCACAGCTTGCAAGCAAAACATTACAGGAAGTGTGTTTGGCATGCAGGTTTTAAATGATAAAATGCACTTCAGAATGAAGATTTAAGATTATTCGGACATGTTTTACTGCCAAACATTAGTGGAACGTGTTCTTAGTTAAATGGGAAGTTCATTTATGTAACAACATGTCCTTAGAAACCTGTTTGCTTGCTTTCTTCCCTTGAACATGGAAGGAGAATTTTTGAGGAATGTACAGGTTGGTCCTTTTCGTGCAGTGAATGGGGATTAGCTTTCAAGCTTCAAAAGGAGGCCAAACTATCATAGAAGTGATTCATATGATATTCCAAAGCCATATTACAGCTTGCAGACAGAAATTTAACTCCAATGGGCTGTTAACCGCTGTGATTGGATCATTAAGTCAGTGAGCTGAAATCAAGAGCCACGTTAGTCAAATTATTGAATGAATCATTCAAACTGGTTTTATGAAATGGATCAACAGATTGATTGAAAAGATAGTGATTTCATTGGTAAGCCAGACATTTTCTCTAGGAAACTTTTGTGAACATGCTAAGGAGAGTCAGGACAGATGTCTATGACTACATGCTTGTTCTGTTACCGGTCATATATAGTTTCAGAAGGTCTAGTTGTATGGGCCACTTTTATAGTACTTTATACTGCTTTTAATTTTTTTTTTTTGTAATTTTGGCTCTTGACCGCCCCAGTACTAGTTCACATTAATTATACTGAAAAGAGTGGCCAGGACATGTTTCATGGAAGAAAGTCAGTCATATGGGTTTCTAAACATTGCCAGAAATGTTATTTTTTGGGTTATTCTGCTAGGACACCTGTGTGAACTTTTAAGTAGTTGGAAATTGATTTAGTGAAGTGTGGTTCTAGTTTTAGTGAAAACAATGATCTATTTTGTGTCTAATGGAGTAAAATTAAAGGGGCCAAGTGTTCTTTGGCATCACTTTAGCATAATTCACCTCACTATATTATCGGATGTTGTTGTGGAAAATCACATGATTGATTTATTGGAGAATCAATCTGATGACCTTTCAAAGATGATGTAGTCATATTTATCCTGACCTCAAGCTTTTTTGATGTTGGCATGACTTGGCATGACAACTAATGGTCTTGAAGGAATAATTCATCCATGGTCAACACCATTATTCTGCAGAATTGGATGGGCCTGTTGAGCTCCAAAATACAACACTATAAAACTAAGACTGGTGCACTACATTCCCATTTACTTTCCAGCTATGTTCCAATTCATAAGCTTTATATGAAACTTGGGAACCTCACAATAAGGTTTATTAAAACCCTTTTTTACTTTCATTGTGTTGAAATGAGTGCCTGGGACTTCTGTAAAATGTCTGCTGTTATATGGAAGGGACATTTTTTCCCCCCCCAGTGATACAATTCAAGAACCATTTTTGGTTCCCTAAAGAACCTTTCAGTGAGCCTGAAAAAGAACCCTTTGTTTCTTAGCATGAAGAACATTTTAATAATCGAAATAACCTTGAACCTTTTGTCCAATGAAAAGATTCCATGGATGTTAAAAGTTCTTCATGGAGCTTTATTTTATTTTTAGAGTGAAGACAGTCATGCAGGATTGGATGAGAAAGCAATCACAATTTATTCATTTTTGGGTTAAAATATTCCTGAGTAAAATGGGTTATTTGGTGAGAAAAGTGCTCTGTGGGACTTGATTTAATCTACTGTGAATTGATTGGATTGTGAAAGTGGGGGCTTGATGACATCACACAAAAATGTTAGTAGCTTCAGAGGCAGAGCACAATCATTTTTTATTATTTTTACATTTGAAATGATGTGCGCCTCTGAATCAGGAGTGTGTATTAAGAAATAAAATAGGCTTCATTCTTTATAAATGTTTGCGTCCCATTTAAAGCCCTCACTGAAGGGTGCTACCCATGTTCCCCTAATTCTCTTTTTCCTGTCAGCTCTCCAGGGCCTCAGTGACGCAAGCTGATTAAGTTAGTGGTGTGTGTGATAGAGGCAGAGATAGTGATACTATGAGCTGACCCCAGATCAGACAGAGCTGATAATCTTGCAGTTTCGCCTGATAGTTTTGGCACAGAAGTCTGTTTAAATTAATCACGTCTTTCCCCAATTTTTCCTCCATAACAAAAGAACCCGACAGGCCGTCAGTAGTAGTCAGCAGTGTGAGCGGAGAGAGAGAGATGTGTGAAGTGTATTCTGGCAGTGTTTGGCTGCTCTTTAGCCCACTGGCCACACAGGCCATTAGCTAGTGCTGTGAGCGTGATATCCTACCACGCTATTTTTAGAAGCTCACAGAGTTTGCAACTTGATCTGAATTGTCTTTGAGGCTCAAGACTCATAGCGTGCTCTGCCCCACATTGGCTCAACACCTCGTAGACATCAGCGAGTGTTTTGGAGCGAACCGCTCGAGGGATCTGGCTTTAAAGTGATCTAGATAATCTATAGTGTTAAAGCTCCAGTTGTAACGTCACAGAGATGAGGGAAATGTGACGTCAATCTCAAATTGAGGTGATGGTGCATCATCTGTGAATGGCGAATGTGCTGGTTTTATTTAGAAAATTCACCCACCCATGTCTGACCCTTTACCTTTGCATAGTCACCCTGGAGGGACAGTACCGTATAGACATTACAGTGCACTGGTAGGTGTTTACCCAACATAATTCTGCGACAATTTGAGACATCAGTCCTCATTTACAAATAATTCTACAGTTACATGACACCAAGTCAATCTATTCTGCAAGAATATAGTGACTTGAATACACTTCTTCTCTGATGCACATTTTTAATTTCTGAATTGAAATTAATTTAAGCGCATAAATTAAAAAATGCCAGGGTGGTACTGTACAACTGTCCTGATATCGTAATAATAATAAAAAGCCTTTTTAGTACTGTCATAGATATATTTTATTATTGCTTAGAAATATGTCATGTATATCATATATCATATCATATTATGACCCTGGACCACAAAATTGAGAGTTTGAGAAAAATTCAAAATTGAGATTTTATACAACATTTGAATTTGTTATGATATGACAATATTTGGCTGAGATGCAACTATTGAAAATCTGGAATCTGAGGGTGCAAAAAAAATCAAAATACTGTGAAAATGTAAAGTTTAAACCTATAAAGTTGTCCAAATGAAGTTCTTAGCAATGCATATTACTAATCAAAAATTCAGTTTTAATATATTTACGGTAGGAAACGTACTAAATATCTTCATGGAACATGATCTTTGCTTAATATCCTAATGATTTTTGGCATAAAAGAAAAATTGATCATTTTGACCCATATAATGTATTTTTGGCTATTGCTACAAATATACCCCAGCGACTTAAGACTGGTTTTGTGCTCCAGGGTCACATATAAATCAAGAAAGAATATAGAGAGGACTTCTGTTAAGGAGGTGCACATTTAAGGTGGTGCCATTTAATTGTAAAATATCATGTGGTGCGACTTGCTAAAAACGCAATAATATATCTTCTATTTGTTAAACAAATTTACCTAATAATAGACTTAACTTCTATTTACAGACTTGATTAAGATGTGCACATGTATTTACAGTATAAGGGAAATTTTATTTATTTATTACTTTGTGGTTAGTGCACCTAACATTTTTAGGATTAAATTATTATTATTATTTTTTGAAAATAGTAAACAGACAAAAGTATAGTAAAACACGCACACGTGTGTGCGTGCACGAATAAATGCAATAGTTTGTTTTAAGATTGCAATAGATTGTTTTAACATTCTTATACACTATGTCATTGACCTTTATGTGAGCAGTCAAGTTTCTCATGCAAACTTTCTGGTGAATTCACCACAAGTGTGTATGCACGCAAACGTGTTCCTACTCTCATTATAAGCTTTCAAATCTGGATCGTTCTTAATGAAGGGAATGTGTGTTTACAGTTATTTAATTAGCATAATACATGCCCAAACCATTTCCATTTACGGGCTTTCCACATGACCTCTTCTGTACAGCCATTCAAAAGTCTCTGCAAACTGGTTTTTGAACACTCCCTCCATCTGTCATTGGTTAAACAAGCAGATAGTCCACTCAAACCCACACCATTGATGCAGTCAATGTTGCTGTGTCAGGCTAGTTGGGATTCTTAAACAAACAGAGCAATGTTTTGATAGCAGCTCAGAGTCACAGTGTTTACACATTTTTCCACAGGAATCGACCTAGAAATTCCATATTCATAGTTGTCTCTATGTATTTAACTGGATAAGATGAATTATTTTTATATTTAAAAAATAAGTTCCCTATAAAACGTGTGTAGGCCTAAATTTAGAAGCTGTCATGCACTGGTTTGTGTGTTACAGAAAAACTTTCTTCCGGGACACTTGTGAGTTTGCTGAGGAACTGAGTGTGGTTAGAGTGACCTGAGTTGACCTCAAGTTCAAACCTGCAATTCAGTTCTGCTTCTGTGGAAACAGTTGAGGATAAACAACTGCTTTAAGGAACTAGACTAGACTACATTGTGATGTCACATTTTAGCCAGAAGGAACATTTATCTGATAATGCTCTTGAATTCTTCAGATTCTTTTTGGCTATTTTTATAGAGACTGTGAGGGAAGGAGGGGAGGGGCAGGAAGTGAGATCACTGACTGACACTAGATGAATACTAACTGAGCACCACGGATGCTAGACAGGGGCATCGGAACAACCCGAAAAGTAGGTGGTGAGATGTTATAAATCGTAAAGTATGACACAAATGGAAATTTCTGGTTGCCTTGGATACTCATGTGAGATACCATTTCAGAAAGGTCAGTCACTCAACATTTTTCTAAAACATTGAATGATTTAATTCTGTTTCTAATTATAGTTAATTCTATAATTTTAATTCCATTATCATTTATATTTAATGCAATTTTATATATATATAATTTTATATATAATGTGTAATTTAAATATAAATATTTTTTCTTTACTTTTTTAATAGGCACAGCTTTGGTCATTCAAATTAATTGTGACATTCAGTTAACTCGTATGTAAAGGAGTGTTAATAGTATGATTTCCAGGTGGTGCACGTTCATTTACCCTGCAGCAAAACCAACCTGTTGGCAGAGGCTTCTGCTTGATTGTGCAGTGGTGCATCAAGGAAACACAGTTGTGCTTCTGTGCTTACCATATTTTATGAGCTCGATGAATGTGTATTGTTTGATGTTAATGAACGAGTCAGTGGATTAAACTTCTCAGTTTGTATGGATTTCCTTTGTGAAATTTGGGTTGCATGAACTTTCAATGAATGGACAGAAAACGAGTTCCAGTAAAAACATCTTCATTTGTGTTTTGAAGAACTTTACTTACCCTCAGATCATTCAAGATGTAGGTGAGTTTGTTCCTTCATCAGAACAGATTTGGTGAAATTTAGCATTGCATCACTTGCTCACCAATGGGTCCTCTGCAGTAAATGGGTGCCGTCAGAATGAGAGTCCAAACTACTGATAAAACATCACAATAATCCAGACGTATACAAGACATTTTTGTTTACAACGGTTATGCATATTTCTCTTGCACAGATCAAGTCCAAAAGACTGATTTTTCACTGGAGAAAGCGATATAATGGATAGAGCCAGAAGTAACAGGATATATCACAAGATATTAACTGTTGAACTGGTGTCGTTGTGATGTTTTTATCAGCTGTTTGGACTCTTATTCTGACGGCACCCATTCACTGCAGAGGATCCATTTGTGAGCAAGTGATGTAATGCTAACTTTCTCCAAATCTATTATGTTGAACAAAGTCATCTACATCTTGGATAGCCTGAGGGTGAATAAATATTTAGATGATTTTCATTTCTGGGTGAACTAAAATATTTTGCTGACCCATGCCCTATTCTAATACCACTTAATTTCCCCCGCTGCAGAACCAGAGTGACCTCTTCATGCTGGCCTGTGCAAACGTTTTACAGCCTAACATATGGCCTCTCACCTGAGACTGCGTGATGCCACACTTCACATCACCTCTGCTAAGGGACAGCGTTTGTCCCTGTGCTACCATCTGGTGTTTGAAGAGTAGTGCATCCTCTCAGGCACACAGACAGGCGTCCAGGGAAGGCATATTCACATCGGGGATATTAAAATCAAGAACCACCGCAGGTCTGTGTTATGTCATAAAACCATGAACGCACCACCACAGTATCACCTGGTCATGAAAGCAAAGATGGTTTTATGAGGCGACGTCGTAATCCATTTTATCAGAGACATAGGGGTGTCCCCGAATAGTCGACGATTCGATGCTTCGATTGGAGGAGCCTGATTCGACTGCCAATCTCACAGTTGAATATTGGCAGGGTGTTATGAACATGCCATTTTGGTTATATGGGGGTGCTCAGTGTCTGATTTCACATAGAACTACCGGTTTTCTCCCAATAAGTTCATATACAGCCTGTTATGATAATGCTGTAAATAAGAATCTTAAAAGAAAGAAGCTTTAAATAAATATTTTAACGTGCGTGAATAAATCCAACTTCCCCATATAGATTAAAGTTTCGCTTTCTAATCCGTGACGACAGAGGAGCATCTTGGCGACAGGGAATTCGGTTTTTAACACGACACAAATTGACACAGGCAGAGTGGAAGACTTCATTGTTTCGATCAGGTAGGGTACAAGTGATTTCAAAACATTTCAGCTGGTTTATATATATCGTGTATATATCATTTATCTCGTTTAAGATGCATTTGGTAGAGTTACGCTACAGTAAACATTATTTACCCCGTTTGTATCTGCGAGGCATCGGTTACTCCTTTTCCCTGTGAGTTAACGTCAGTAATTATGACTGTGGAATGTAATGTATTTTGGCCCGGTCCGCAAACATATGATTCGGCTATCGGCATGATTCGAAAATTCCGATTCGACTTAGTCGGGGACACCCCTAGTCAGGCAGGAGGAAGGTGAAATGTTTCATCAATTGTAGATCTGTGTTTTGGGTCTATTAAAGGCCGTTTGTAGTGCGTTGGAAGGACAGTAAGATCCAATGTTTGGAACAAAGTGTTTCTTATCTGGTCAGGTGATCTGAGCTTCCAGATGAGTTACAAGTCGCGGTGCTAAGGTGAGCTATGAAAGAATAATGTGATATCGAGAAGCTTTCAGCGCGCCGAAAACAACAGCACCCAGCTGTGAGGCTCAGAACACTCCACAGTCAACACAAGCCTTTTTTTTCTTTAGTACAAACTCTTTGGCTGAATCAAGCTAGAACTTTGCCCTACATTTAAGGTGGAATGGAAATTACTCTGTGTGTACAAGATTCCTGTTGAGGTTGTTCCTCCAACGCTGCAATTGGCTGGATGGCAGAGTATGTGTATACTGACTTAATTTAAAACCTAAATATTTAGCTTTATGCGCCAGTGATGAAGTGCAGTTTCTCTCATAAGAGAACATTTACTGTATTCTTTCCCCTGTAATGATGATTGTTGGTACTCATGGAGTTAATTTTGATTTTCAAAGAACTGGAATTGCGCAATGGTTAAAAGTCTTGGTGTTTGCAATGCAAAAATGAGGTAGTACTGACCAAAATGCATCAAATTTGTTGTAATCGTGTGAAAAGAGCTTGCAATTCACAGAATATTCATAATAATAAAAAAATTGGTTGGATGATGTCAGATGGAAGAGAGTTGTTGATATTTGGTCAGTAACATGACGCTATTTCTTTTTGTTTTGTTCCATTCATTTGTATTAAAACGATACTCAGTGACTTGAAAAAAAAACCTTTTATTATAAACATATTTTTAATGGCTGAAATACTTTTTTAATCTGAAAGCTCAGTGCATAAAAAAGCCTTTTTAAAAATTTCTTGAAGTGGGTTAAAATATTATAAATATTTGAAAAATAATTGTTTTTGCAAATTATAATAATGTTGTACAATTAATGTGCAGAAATGATGCAGGGGGAAAAAAAGGAAAAAACAGGAAATTATATCATAGAGAGGACCACTGCTGTCTCCTAAAATAGCTATAAATCTTCTTAAAGACTTTCTTTCTTTCTTTCTTCAAATCTTTGATACTCTTATGTGTTATTGGCCCAATTACTGTTGCATTTTTTTTTTTGTGCGATTGAAACCGCATATTTAGCATATCTAGAGACCAGAATATCACACAAACTTGGCAGTTGGTTCTTTTGACCCCCAGAAACATCCTGGCACTGTGGCAGCGACCTTTGCACAGGCAAACAACTCTCACATTTTCTTCAGAAGATGTACAAATCTAGTTTTCACTTGCATGTCTCATGTTCCTACATCTCTCTCTTTGTTTTTTTTTCCTGATGAACTCTAGATCTACAGAACAGAGACTGTACCTCCATGTCTCTCTCTCGACAGGGCTCACAAAATCGCTAGCCCGACGTCCCGGGTCTATTGTGTTTTCCAGTCGGGCTACCAAAATGTATCACTGCCCTGTCCGACGGGCTACCTTAAATACAGGGCTCCCACGCAGTGTTCCCTCTAAGCTGAGCGCGCGCGACCTCGCTCTTCTTCCACCGCGGCCGCACAGAAGAAATAATGTGCCTCGCGCACACAAAAATGAGTTGGGAAGTCATTTGATTGAATGTCGCCAGTAAAAGGGAAAGAATAGCAATGCTCGGGCAAGCCGCTATAGAGCTGAAGTCACGACAGAGTTAGAGCCGGTGAATGCGGTTTACAGGTTTCATAGAAAGAGAACTATATACACCAAATGAGTCGCTGTAGAAACTGAATACTTCAATGGTTGCGATGCGCTCAGAGACAACACAAACGCAATGACGTGAAATAAAACGTCCTCATGTATTAAAGAAGAGCGGCTTGATTAAGTGCTGGAAATAGCGGAGGATGGGCAAAGAACGGTAATAAAACTCTGAAACATGTTCAGTCACACACAAGAGTATTGTACAAACTGTACTTCATAACCATGTTTAGACAGCTATAGAAGAATTCATATGTTCACATTTTTTTTTTTTTATTTAATTTACAGATCTCCGCTTAAGTTTTGCTTCAGTTTCTATTCTATTCTATCAGTTTAAATAGTTTGTTTTGATCATATATTATGTTAGGGCTCTATTATAAACCTGATAAATAATTGACCTTGTTTTTGAGTCTTTGACTGAGTCTCTTGCTCATCAAGGCTGTATTCATTTCAAAAATACAGAAAAAACAGTGATATTGTGAAATATTATTGCAATTTCTAATATTGTTTTTCTATTTTAACACCTATACTATAAAATAGCATTTATTCCTGTGATCAAAGCTGAATTTTCATCATCATTACTCCAGTCTTCAGTGTCCCATGATCCTTCAGAAATCATCCTAATATGCTGATTTATTATCAGTGTTGAAACTGTTCTGCTGCTTCATATTTTTTTGGAATCTGTTACTTTTTTCTTTGAGTCTTTGATTAATAAAAAGTTTAAAAGAACAGCATTTATTCAAAATAGAAATATTTTCTAACAATAGAAGTCTTTACTATCAATTTTATCCATTTAACACATCCTTGCTGAATAAAGTTTATTTAACATTCTTTAAACTTTTTTTAAAGTATCTTTAAAAAATAAAGAAAAAAAATAAATCTGAGCCCAAACCTTTGAATAGTTTATATTGTAACAAAATCTCTATTTTGACTAAACACTGTTCTTTTTAATTTAGATTTTTTTTTTTTAAATATCACAGGTCCCAAAAAATTCAGTAAAAAATAAATAAATAAAAAAGCAGTACAAATGTTTCCAACATTGATTAAAAATCAACGTATTAGAATATTTCTGAAGGATCATGTGACACTTTGCTTCACAGGAATTAATTACATTTTAAAGTATATTAAAATAGAAAACATTTATTTTAAATTGCAATAATATTTCACAATATTATTTTGTGAAATAATATTCAATATTTTTTATCAAATAGATACAGCCTTGATGAGCATAAGACACTTCTTTAAAAAACTTCCAAACGTTTGAACTGCAGTGTACTGTTTTCTCTTTAACCTGAAATGTACATCATTTAGTTCCATCAAGGGTCAAATCAAATATAAATAGCTCATTAAAGTTAAAAGTTACACACTTTATTTGTGTGCATGCTGTACAGGTCTGGTGTAAAGAATGATTTTGCTCAGGTGCCAGAAATGTCCGTCCAATAGAGAAAAGTTTTGCTCAGCAAGAAAAAAATTAGAGGGAACATTGCTCCCACGGGTCCTTAAATTTGATAAAACTAAACTGAAGAGTTTTTAAGGCCTTAGACAGTTTTAAATACATTAAATGGTATAAGAAATAATTTTTAAAATTGCCTTAAATAGCTTTTTAAGAATTCTGCAGATACCTTGTAAATAGTCAAATAAAACTCTTTCCTTGATATTTGTGTATTGAAAATGTTTTTGATTGACATTTATGGTCTTTATTTTATTTGGGCTAGTTAAATTAATTTTCGGGCTACCAAAATCTGAAGAGTACCTGCCCGAAGGGCTACCAGGAATTTAGAAATGTTGCGAGCCCTGCTCCATCTCACTCTCACCAGCTCCTGTCTGTTTGTGCTGTGGCTGCAATTTGCTCTGTTTCCCTTGCTCTAGTTGGCTGATGGCCCAGAGTGTGTTGGAAAAGATACAACCCTTGACCCCCGTGCAAAGTGAGCCAAGCTCTTCCCTGTCTTTACAGAGAGAGAATGAAATAGAGAAAGGGACTGCACACACTGCTGTTCTGTGGCCATGACAATCTGTTTATGCTGTATGTACTGCTCGCCCTCTCTCGCTCTCTTCCTCCCTCCCTCTCTCTCTCTGTTTTTCAGTTCTCTTGGGGGTCACATGGTATGTGCTCCAAGAATCTCTGTTCCACGATGTGATCATCTGTATACACCCAAACCAATGCGTACATGTTTACCTCACACACTTTGTAGTCATTTTTGAATATGGATAAGAAAAAAATATTCTTACCAGGCCAATGCAGCAACACTGGCTCAACCAGTGGATCTGTTCATCTGTCCAGTAACAGACAGAGGGAGTGTTTGGTACACATGAAAACATTATATGGCCAATTTTGGTGGCATTAGTGAAAGGGAATCACATGAATTACTTTACAAGCAGTAAAAATAATCAGTTTATGTTTCCCACACTGTTTCTCACAGAATGAACAAAACTAATTATATAACATTTTAATTTACATGCACTAATATACATAAAATGACATTATTAATTATGCATATATTTTTATGATGCAAACTATGTGCAAAGAGATGCATGTGATAATGCAAAGAAATATGTAGTTGAATCAGATTTTTGGAATCTTAACAGACTTAAAATACTCACATTATTGAATTCCACAGTCTTTATGAAATGTAGTGGACATATACAAAGCATATTAAAGTTATTGTGATAGTTACATTGTGTAATTTAATATTTTTGATTCATTTTATCTGGCTGATTGCAATTACTTTGGAAATATAATATGAATATTTTCACTGGCCGTATTTGCAAACTGTCATGTCTAGTTACAAGCTACGCAATATCGCGTTCATTATCGCAGATGAATCTCCTTTGATAATGAACACGATATTGCGTAGCTTATCAATGAACTACGGCTCTGTGTATTAAATGCCGCTCCATTTGAAAGCAGGTGATGGAGATTTACCACTAATCACAGAACTGGCTTTACTGACGAGATGTGCATGACAGCCGCATGCGATATATATCGCCCAGCCCTAGGTTAGATGTGTTATGCCAACTTAGACATCGTAATGTCGACGTGCAAAAACCAATGACTTTTACAAACATGGTGCTTTTATATTCCACACACACACACACAAAAAAGCATACAGGTTTGGGTTGACATGAGTGTTTGTAAACGATAACAGAATTTTCATTTTTGAGCGAACTATTCCTTTAACAGTTTCTCAGGCGGTATCTGTGAGGGTGTGTATATTGGCTTCTTTGCCTTTGATTGCTTCACTCCTCCTCCTTTGTTTCCCCTCTTCAGTCGGCTGCAGTCTGTCCTCCCTTCCTCGTAAATAAACAGTATTCTTTCACTTTGTTGTGGCATTGTTTCTTGGCGCAGGGGCACAGGCAGTGTTTTCAAGCAAGCCCGGCTGCGAGATAATTTCCCCCTGACTGCGTCCGTTCTCGGTCTCTCTGTTTGTTGTTGTGTCATCATCATCCAGCCCGCTTTAGGCCTCGCGTTCTTCACTCTTCTCTCACGCTGCTTTCATTTGCCAAGACCCGTGTCATGCGTAGTAGCCACAGCAACCTGCCTTAACCCCCAACAGGCTGATTTTTGGCTTTCACCTGTGCAAAGTTCCACAATGCACTGCACCTAGAACAAGTCGGCTACAGTGCACACTTAAGCTATACACATTAGTCTCTAAAGTGTCTTTTAGATCTCCTTTCTCTTTTTTGTTTTGTAAATGCCAATCATGTTTATTACAAAATGATTACGAGTAGTTTGCATTTGCAAATATCCTGGCATGAGGCGTACATATCCAACTGATTCTCAGAAACTGGAAGAGAAGCTTTCGGTAATTATAGATAATTACCAAATTGGCTTTTGAGAAAAGTAATCACCTGACGCTGTATAAGAAGTTTGAAAGTGATTATAATTTGTTGTGAGTTGTTGTTGATTATGTTATTTATCAAAGTTGTTCAGCAGGGTGTCTTGGATGTTCAGTACACACTTTCAGTCTCCTCGAAGGCCAGAAGCATTCTTTACAGAGGTATGCAAATGCAGATGTGACTCTTAGTGTTAATGTATTGCAAGTACTGTTTTCTGGAGTAGTTTTATAGTATCTGTCTTACTTCCTCCATGATACTTTAAATGAATAGCTCACCTGAAAATCAATATTTTGAAGGGTGAGAACCAGAATGGCACATTTTTGGTGAAATGGAGATATATCAAATGAAAGCTCTTAATGAGATCTCTCTACTGTCATCCATGAGTGTACATTTTTTTTTTATAAACAATTGAAATGAGTGCACAAAGTCAGATCAAGCTATGGTAAAATTTTAGTTTTGGCTCTCCTGTAAAGTTGTTGAAATTTCACTTATGCCTTTCTGGTTCTCACTCCACTCTCTGGTCATCCAAGGTTTAGATGAGTTGTTTCATAAGTAGAACAGATTTGGATAAATTCAGCATTACATCGCTTGATCACGAATAGATCCTCTGCAGTGAATGGATGCCATCAGAATGAGAGTCCAAACAGATGATAATAACATCACAATAATCCACATGACTCCATCAATTAACATTTAACTGCATGTTTGTAATAAATCCATCATTAAGAAATTTTGGTCACACTTTATATTAGGTGGCTTTAACTATTATGTACTTGCATCAAAAAATAAGTACAATGTACTTATTGTGGTCATATTGTATTCCACAACACTTTTGCTGCTATTGAGGTGGGATACAGGTAAGGTTAGTGGGATACAGGTAAGATACAGGTTTGGTGGTATGGGTAGGTTTAAGGGATGGATCAACAGTGTAATTATAAATTTAATTACTGATGTAATTACATATAGGTATTTTTAAAAATATAAGTACAATGTAAAAACATGTATGTACACAATTGCATTGTATCAAATTATTAATTTAAATGTAAGTACATAGTAGTTAAGGCCACCTAATATAAAATGGGACTAACATTTTAACTTCAGACTGTTCCTTCTGGCTAAGATATGAGTCCTCTATCCATAATATGGCTTTCTCCAGTGAAAAAGTAGTCAGGAGTGAAATACTGTATGCACGGGTCAAGCAGAGTTACAAGCGAAAACAGTTTTAAATAAATATGTTAGGCGAATTTTGATGTGAGAGGACAACAGAGGATGGAATTTTTCACTAGACAAAGCATTATTATGGATTATGGACTAGTATTTTGGCCAGAAGCTACATTTAAAAGTTCAATAGGACATCTTGAAAAATGCTAACTTTAGCCTGATAGCACTGAAATTGAACGTCCCACCCTCCCTGCAAATCGCCATGCCCCCTGAACACATACACGCAGATCAGACGATCAGAGACAACATTACTACAATACATCATGTGTCATTCACAGATGAGAAAACTTTCAGAATGAGCATTTTGATTGAATATTTCTTGGCCTTCCTCAGAATATATAAATACATGCATTTAGTCCACTTAACTTAATGATTGCTATCAGAATGTGAAGAGAATTTCAACCAGCATAACAAAAAATATTTCTGAAGACAATCACCTATTACACCTTTAAAACGTCTTGATGGATTCTAGACATTAGTTGTGTGGATTATTGTGATGTTTTTATCAGCTGTTTTGACTTTCATTCTGACGGCACCCATTCACTGCAGAGGATCCGTTGGTGAGCAAGTGATGTAATGCTTAACTTCTGGGTACATTTCTGGGAAATCTTGGGTGACCTGAGGATGAGCAAATTTTCTGTTTAATTGATTTCTTTAATGTGACTGGGTACGCCATGTTGCCGTAAAGTATTAATATTTCAATGTGAGACCATATTTGTTCATGGTTGTGAATGTGATGCCACAAAATCTTAAATCAACCATTTTTGAATTTGCAAGAGAAGAGATCTTTAAGAGCATGTCTGTGGTCCATCAAGCTTCTTTATTTCAAAAGAACAAGTAAGGAGAATACAGTTTAAAGGGAATTACCGTATTAATGTGTATCTAATCTATTCATAATCAGAAATGCAGTTTTCAAGACTGTGACGGACTTTTTTCCCATGATTGCTCTGTTTTAGAGCTTTTCCCTTTCATTTTAGACAGGAAGATAAAGGTGATGATCATATGGCAAAAATCTTTTTGTCACCCTTTTTATTTTTTCATGTGCCAAGCACATGACAAATGTTTAATGTAACAAATAAATCTTATTACCAACTGTTTTTTGTTTTTTTTTACTTTTGACATGAATATTTTGCATGTGGCCAAAGAGCATGTGTGGAGCTGGCCTACTGACACAGCTGTTAAATACATTATTGCAATACTCACACTGCAATATTTTATTTAATTTTAAAGGGACAGTTCACCCAAAAATGAACATTTTTGTCATTAATTCATCACCCTCATGTCGTTCCAAACCCGTAAGACCTTTGTTCATCTTCGGAACACAAATGAAAATATTTTTGATGAAATCTGAGAGCTTTCTGTCCCTGCTTAGACAGCAACGGAACTACCACGTTCAAGGTCCAGAAACGTAGTACGGACATCGATAAAATAATCCATCAGTGGTTCAAACGTAATTTGATAAAGCTACGAGAATACTTATTGTGTGCAAAGAAAGCAAAAACAATTACTTTATTTAACAATTTCTTCTCTTCCGTGTCAGTCTTTGACAGGCATTCACGAGAGTACCTCGACGCATGCGTGTGCATTCCTCTACTTGTAAACAAGGCAAGTGTGGTACTGTCATGAACAAAAGTCTTACATGTTTGGAACGACATGAGGGTGAGTTATTATAATGACAGAATTTTCATTTTTGGGTGAACGATGCCTCTAAACCCTTGGCCATGAATGATTGTAGATTGAAAAACTGTATCTGTATCATCAAACCCATTTCAACTAAAAAATGATGCAGATTAGATTTTTCGGATGGCTTTCTGTGACGCATCAGCGAGGCTTCGGACAGTGAAATATTCAGAAGAAAATTAGATCAGTGTGAATGAGCGAGTTGTTGACGCATGCAGCCTGCAGTTGGCGTCCTAAAGTCTCAGCACTCCCAAAATGCACTAAGCCTCTCCTGGAGGACTGGAGAAAAGGGTCCGGTCTGATCCGGGTCACACACACGCTCTCACCTACAGTCCTGGCGGGTCCTTGTAGCTGCCGTCTTACACATATGATGCTTGCACTCTCGTAACCTTCTGTTCTACTCGAAACTGCACTGCACTCACTCCCACGACAACATGCGACTGAAAAACAAACGGCCTGTTGCAGCGGAGGAACAATGGACTGACTGAAGAGGGAAGGCACACAGCTGGACAGATAGAGACTGAGAGAGAAAATGACTAGATAGACACTCTGTCAGTGGGAAGTTTCTAGGTAAACCCTCTATTGTGATGAAAACAGGATTTTACAATCTTACCCTTTTTTGCTAAATGCCAGACTGGGAGTGTTCAGCTCCATTATTTTCCATATTTACTCATCTGGTAGGTATGCAACATTAATTTTTAAGGCCTACATGCACAAAAGCGTTTATTATGTTCAAACATGATTCAGCAGGATTTGAGAATTTCTGTGGCCTACTGACCTCTAATACCTCTTTACCTAAGCAGTCAGATTTCCCATCATCCCTTGCTAAAGGTACCACACTTCTCCATGGAAAACTTTCCACCTCTGTGCGAGGGTGTTGCTGTGTGATTGCTATGGAGTTTCGTGTGGTTTCTACAATGTTCAAACTTTGTCAGTAACTAAACAAGATAATCAATAGAAGGTAAATCAAATGCTAAATGTATGTGAAACTAAAGACTGAAATATATGAAACAACAAATTTAGTATTTTCTTATCATTTGCATCTCTGATCTGTGTCAGTGTGGCGTAACACATCCTACCTGGAGATGACGATAGACTTTAATCCAGTGATTCTGTTGAAATCCAGTAAGCTGCCCCCGTTTTGTGGCTGACAGGCTGCAATCTGCCTACAAATGGAAAAGCCAAGCAAGACTTTGTCCTACCTCCAATAACACAGTCTTTTCTAGAATGGGTGAATGAAGCAAAATTTGACTTTTTTGACTGAATTTGACCCCCCCCCCCTCCCCAATGAAATGCAAAATTAACCTAAACTCAAGTTTCTTGGTTCCTAGATATGCTATGCCAATTACTTTGTCCCTTAGGAAAAATGCAAATCCAATCACTCTTCTCCACAGGCCATACGATTACGAAGTTTATTACATAGAGTTCAGCATTTGACGAAACCCCAAAACCTAAGTATTAGCAATAGCAATTGTAATGCTCGCCTCAGCAAGCCCCGCCAACAAGTCCTTTGTGTATCATTTATAGAGCTGTCAAACATAATTGATGCTCAGTCAAATGTCAAATGCGATCATACAGGCAGCATGAATAATGGGTTTGAACATGGTTTAAAACGTGTTTAATGGCTCCCTCTTCAGACACTTCATTAGGGAATGAGCGGAACACATACCGAGACAGAAATAGAGAGCGACGGGGAGGGGGAAGTGTTCAGACGGTGTGAAGTAGTCCCCGCTGCAGAGGAAGGGAAGAAATTAAGGAAAGTGAGAAAGCGTGTTAGTCACCGTTTGTGTGTGTGAGAGAGTGGCCGTATTACTCAGACGTGGAATGAAAGCATGTTTGACTCAAGCATTGGTGGTTTCAGCTGACGTGTGGGAAATTGGGTTTCGGCTCGGCAAGTTTCATGTTCAAACAAGACACGATCCCGACTTCTAACAATTATTCCTCTCTGTCTTTCTCTCGTTCTGATGAGTAGCTGTTCTGGCGAACGCTGAGTCATCAGTTGTAATCTGGGTGTGGGGCGATATTTTATACGGTAGTGCCATTTAGCGTGCTCAATCCTGAGGAATTCGCTTCAGTTACAGTTTTTTTTTTTTTTTAAATTCCAACAAGTTTCCAGTATATCGATTTCATCTGTAGAATACAAAAGGAGACATTTTGAAAAATGTGCTGGTCCTGAATGGCTTCAGGATGTGAAAGTATCTTTACGCATAGCATTTTTATATATTTTTCATCTGTAGGGTACAAAAGGAGACATTTTGAAAAAATGTGCTGGTCGCGTTTTAATTTAATTATGATTTTTTTTGTTTGTTTTTAGAGTGGCTTCAGGATGCAAAAGCTCTGTAAAAGTATCACACAAGTTTCTTTGTGCATAATATTTATATTGAATATTTCTTCTGAAGCTGTAAGATAAGTTTGTGTAAGAAACATGCCAAATTTTGTTAGGCATATCTTATTTTTGAATCATTCTTTTGAGTCAAATCAGTATGAAATGGTTCACTGAACTTATTTGATGATATATTTACAATTCTATCTGATACAGTTTTATTTAATTTGACCTTGCTTTTGACTTTGTTTTTGCTTTTGATTAGAGGAAACAATTACAGGGAAAATATATAGAGGATTTTGAAAGCTTTTTTTTTTTTTTTTGCACATTCCTAGCTAAAATATGTTAAGATAAGATATCAATGCGTTCATGAAATAAATGCTAATCTCAAAAATTCTTGTTCTCGAGGTTAACCAGCTGACTCGGCGATTAACAGTCTATCAGTGTTAAATGCCTATCAGTGAACAAAACATTTATTTTGGTGTTTTAATCGAAGGAAAAAAAGATTTCTTAACAGAATCTTCATTTTTGGGTGCCTTAAACAATACATTTCCACACCCAAATGTTTGACTCAGAATCATAGACTGAAATAATTTGATGTGACCTTTGTAAAAAAAAAAAAAATAGGTCAGCTTTCATAATAATCCTGAAGATCAGATCACCATTTCTGGGCTTGGCCGAGTGTAAAAGGCCTGAAGTGGAAAGACCTGATTGGCGGCAGTGAATGCTCACTTGTGACCTGGACGTTCTTATGGGCTTTTAAATGCCGGTAGCAGGTGAATGATTAGAGCTTTCCGCGTGGCTGTCGACTTGAGTGTGTTTAACTTTCCTTTATAGCGCTCAGTAGCATGAGCAAAGGTCTTGCCATCAGGTGATGGAGTGGGATTAAAAGTACAGTGCCGCTGACCCTTTGAACTCTGTGCCAAATAGGAGACAGTTGACAACGTATGTGTACATAAACTTTCATCACACTGACTAGCCTTTGTCTGTGATTTGCATTGATTATATGAAGTGTGTGAGTAACAGTCCTGACGGAATCTGTTTATTTGTGGGAAGCAAAACGGTTTAAAATAGTTGGCAGAAGTTTGTCAAGGACATTTACCGGAAACTCTTTGTTTAGTTTGTTTTTCAACAGCCTTGTTAATGCCTGAAATCATTTGCATTTAATTGCATTCAACTTTGCATTTAACATGCTTTGATACAGCACTCTATAAACAGCCTCACCTTTCAGTAATGACCCTCTGTGACTTACCCTCTTTGTGGAGGGCGTCAATGTTCGTCTTCTCCATTATTGTGGTTTCAAAGAACAAGAGATACCCAGAATTTATACTGTAGGGATGGTCATTAATTGAATCTCTAATATTTTGAGATACTGATTTTTGACTTTCATCAGCTGTAAGATCTAATCATCAAAACAAAACAACATTTGAAATGTTTTACTTTACATGCAATGAATCTAAAATATATGAAAGGTTCACTTTTTGAAATAACTTACAAGAAAAAATGAACTTTTTTCACAACATTCTAATTTATTGAGCTGCACCTGTATGTTTTGGAGTGATCAGAAATGGCAAACAATGACTCCACGTGACACGATTGTATATTTCATGACACTATTTTTTGCAAATGAATGCAAATTTTTAGATTGAATCAGTTCCTGATGACCTTCATTTTTTGTTGTTGTTGAACATGAAATTTCACTTGTAAATGCGCCATATTGTGGAAAGTTAAAATGTGTTGCAAATGTAAATTTAGGTTGACAAAATAATTGTATCAAAATTCATAGTATTATGTGTGGATCTGCTCTCTAGACATTGGTATAGGCTAAGCCTTTCAATAAACATATCAGTTCACAATGTGGTGCTGAAAAGTCAATGCATCATCACAGGCCCCCAATCAATATAAGTTTGTCATCCGACTGGAGAACAACTCTCATCTCATGCCATTTTCTCAGCCGAATTAAACCCGGCAGCAACATTGACAAGGTTAAGTTGCAAAAGTCAAAGAGCTTGTTGTTTTGGAAACAAACAATTTGGTCCGCCAGAGAGACCGAGTCTAAGTGGACAGCCTGGGACAGAGACGGCCGTCAGACCCTTTCATTCTTCATCTCTCTTCTTTCACCCCTCTCCACATTTCCACTGGCGCCGCGCTCAAATGTAGTTTGTTAAGCCGGGGCCAATGTCATAAAGCCTTCACTGTGTGTGTGTCTGTGTGTGTGTTGTTAACGTTTAACTCCTCTGTCACACACTTTGGTCACAGTATTGACCCTGTATTGCATACAGTACGGCTCTGTGTGCATGTGTGTGTGAGAGATTTATGTGTTTACGCAAGTATAAGAGGGCGAGAGGTGTGTGTGTGTCTTAGGAAAGGGCCTAGAATTTTCCTATTACTTTTCTCCTGCTCTCCTTTGGGCATTTGGAGCTATAAATATACTTCAGCATGCTAAAAATGTGCAACAGTGTACGTTGTGTGTGTGTGTGTGCATGTGCGTGTGTGTTGGAAACTTGCTCCTAGTTTTCAAAACAACATGTGTAAGAGTGTGGGATCATGGTTTCAGCTAAAACTCTTCTTTACTGTTCCATTGAAGAAAAAGTCCCCTACATCTTGGCTGGCCTGAGGGTGAGTAAATGAACAGCACATTTTAATTTTTGCGTGAACTGTCACTTTAAGTAGGTACAGTTTTGTTGTTGTTGAACATTCTGGTTCACTCTTAAATACATTATATTGTGTTAGTAAAATACGCATTTCATTTTGATGTAAAAAATATTATTTATGGATCTGCTTTCTAGATAATGGCATCTTTATAAATGAGAACAGCCCCAAAATGACTTTTCGAGCAGTCAAACATAGCTCACTTGTCCTTATGAAAATTAACCATGGTTTTAATACCAAAAAAACATTGTTACTATAGTTAAAACATGGTAACCTCAAATGAACCATGGTTTTGCTATACTAACCGTGATTACTACATTTTTACTATAATGAAACCATGGTTTATTTTCGTATGGGTTGGTACAGATTGGTCCCCAAAATATGGCTAAGTTGGTACGCACACACTTGGAAATATCTGTTCTGACTCTTATCATGTGACTTGTCTAGGCTTTATATGTTGGTGGTCTTTTAATGACATCATCACCCTTCTCGTTTGTGAACATCAAACATGTGCTTCAAATTTCCTCCCATAAATCAATCATCTCAGACATTCATTTTGCTTCTTTCAAACACAAACTTGAATCTCTGGAAAGTTTCTGTAGCTGACATCAGTTTCATGTTCTCAATTCAAATGCCATTTGCGAGAGACAAACTCCCATTTTGAGCTCTTGTTTTCTCAGATCAGTCTCTTTCCGATTTGTTCTGGACTGTGTAAATGGGATTAAAGTGCCAAGCGGTAATAGCTGAGTTTTGAGAAGAAGCGGTTGAAAAAAACATCATGCTTTTCACAGGGTTCTCTGGGTCATTCTCTTAAGATTTTCTCTGTCTGTTTTCTCCCACATCTCTCTCTCTCTCATCACTTTCTCTTTCACAAGCACCGTTCATTGGTCTAAGAGGTGTGTGTTTGTGTTCTCTAAGACCGTTATTCAGACGCTCTGATGTAATTGCTGCTTTAGAGACTCCATGATTTAACACACACACAATTTGACAAATGTAACAAAACTTTCTAAACAGGAAGTTTAGGAGGGACATATCAAATGGCCCATTTCTTTTCATTTTAAACTGACGTGAACAGTTGAGTACTACTTGAGTACTCAGCTGAGTTGAGTACTAGATGTTGCAGGTGTTACTGTAACCAGGTTTACCAGGGTTTGAAATTTACACCTGACAAATACGTGGTGGGTAATGCGGTCAAATCACTAGGCAATTTGGCGGGTTACTTTTCATATGTTATGTTCACATATTAATATCTTTGGGAAGTTGCAAGCCAAATCTGCACAGATTTAGTGCAAATACTGGACTCGTGAGACCTCATGATTAGGGTTGCAAAAAGGTGGAAAATTTCCAGTAAATTTCAGAAAACTACCGAAATTTTGGAAACTATCCAGGATTTTTTGGAATCTTTTGGAAAGTTTCCGGAAATTTACCGGAAATTGTCCACTCCTTTGCAACCCTAGTCATGATATATTAAATACAGCCTAATTTCACAGCACCTGTGCATCTCTAGCTTACTTGAACATACTCGTGAGTCGTGACCCATCATCAGTAACGGCGTGCGTTGGTTTGCTTTGCATTGAAGCAGTAGCACAGAGTCTAAAAACGACACTTGATGTGACGCCATAAAATACAATAGAACCCATTATAATCAGTGATGCTGTCTACACTGGTTTTTTTTTTTGCTAGTAGAAGTTATGAATGGCTGGTAACTTAAAAATTGAATAGCCAAATTGTCTTGTGAGTGGAAAAAGTTCATTTCAAACCCTGATGGTTACTATAGTGAAATCATGGTAAACACTAATTAACTATGGGTTTGCTACACTCACTAATCATAGTTTAACCATGGTGTGTGTAGTAAAACTCTGGTTATACAAATGGTAATCAACATGCCAAAAAACTGGTTACTACACTTTTACTATAGTAAAACCATGGTTAATTTTTGTAAGGGATGGGAGGGACATTCTCGTTTTAGAAAGCATTTGATTGGACACAATTAATCTATACTTTCTTTTGATGGGATCTTCAGGAAACAAAGACCCCATTAAATTACAATTGATGTTTTTCAGCCTTTAGTGTGTATGTTGATTCAATATTTTAGTGGTTTTTAACAAGGTACAAGATGTGTAATCATCACTGTTGCTGAAAAAAACCCATATTGGTCAACCGCTAATGATCGTAGTTAGCGCAGTCGACCTGACCTGTCCACGCTAGATGATGAGCACAAAGGCTGCTGCGATACATTATCATGAGAGAATTTCCTCTGGGGGTTAATGAGTGATGAGCACTGTGTGTCTTTTAGTTAATGACTAATTGGTGTCCAGCAGGTTGTGTGTGAGATAACTCCTCTGAAATGTCAATTTAAAGATAAATTGTGTATGTTCTTTCTTTTCCCGCCAATTTTTGGACGCTTATTATCTATTTTACAGTTTTAGGTGCAAAGATAGCTATCAGTAAGCCTGACTAAAAACTGACTGAATTTGGGGCAGGGCATAAATGTAGTTATTTAAAAACAACAACAACAAACTAACACATGACTTGTCCTGCATAATTTGTGTTACGAACATAAATACAGTAATATAAAACTGGCCAGAACACCTTAGCAACCACACAACAATGCATAAATAAACACTCAAAACACATTAGCAACAGCACAACAATGCTTAAAAATAGCTCAGAACACCTTGGCAACCACACAAAAATTTTCCCACCAAGAATGAAAACTGTAACGACAGCTATAAGTTTGATAATTATTTTCGTTCTATGAAAATAGGGAAATCAACACCGCAACTACACGACAGCCATAACACAGCAGAGGAACAAAGTCACTGGCATTACTTTCAGAATGTTGTTTTTCTTTTTCTTTTACCAACTGATGAATGATAAAACATTGACAGCCGATCTTTAAAGAGCTTGAGCATTTAAAGAGACAGAACAACACAACTGCAGCATTGTAATGAACAGAATGTTATAGTCTGTTGTGTAAAAGCTAATTGTTGGAGTGAAGTGGCTTTAAAGGGATAGTTCAACCAAAAATCACCCTCAGGCCATTCGTGATGTAGGGGACTTTTTTGCTTGAGTAGAAGACGTAAAGAAGATTTTTAGCTGAAACTGGTGTCCTGGTGATTCATAAAATGCAAGTCAGCGACTACCGTTACTTTGACTGTCAAAAAAGCATATACAGGCAACACAAAATTAACACCCGTAGCTTCTGACGATGTATTGAGGTCTGATCTTGGATGGTCTGAGGGTCAGTAAATTAATAGCAAATTTTCATTTTGGGTGAACTATCCCTTTAACACCCATAACATCATGGCGCTGAGTTTTGCACAGGTAAACACCACTCACATTTTTTTCAGAAAATGTAGAAATCGAACTATTTTCGCTTATCCGTTTGGTGCCGCTGTGGTACAGAAATGACACACCTCGAGAGAAAGAGAAGGGGAAAGAGACCGAGAGGAAGAAAGGGCGCAAATAACTTTATAGAGGAAGGAGAGGGTGTTTGTGAACGGCAGCTAGTGGAAAAAAAGTTTCCTGTTGAAAAGACGGAGAGTGTGATGGAGGGGCAGAGGTGTGCTGGTGAGGGGGTGGGAGAGGGACTGATACTGTGTCTTTTGTTTTTGAGGTCAATAGCTTGAATGCCTCTGGGATGGAAATATGCGTGGGACCCCGCTACCCGTCAACGACACGCTTTACGTCTGACTGGAAGTGTTTTTGTGCCTGTGTATGTGTAATAACTACCAACTATTTAGGACTGAAAAATTTGGATTTATTACAATTTCATTTATTACAATTTTCAAGCTTTTAGGCCTGCAAGATTAATCAAAATAAAACTGAAATTGCAATATGATTTTAAATCGCAAGAGCTGGGATTTAATTAAATAAATATACAGTATGCACTGTGTGGGAGTGTGTGTGTGTGTGTTATTATTATGTACTGTAATCACAATATTTTGGCAAAATTCTTCAGCCCTAAGCACAGCAAATCTGGATTTTTTTTCAGTCACATGCGGTGTTTATAAGAAAAATCACAATTTGATTATTTTCCCAATTCGTGCAGCCCTGCTAGCTTTTAGAAGATGGAAAGTAAGGTCTTTTTTATCATTTGCATGAACTCTGGTGTCATTGGGTGTGTGTGTGTGTGTGTGAGTGAATGTCTCTTGTGCAACAGGTGTCAGGGTGTTCTGTTCAGACCTGTATGTATGACCTGTACCACATGCCTCTCCCTCACAGTCTACATGACAGACCTGCAGTGACAGCATGGGAACTCCCTCAACACACACACACACGCACGCACGCACACACACACACACGCGCAACAGAGTTCTGCAGGTTATGGACAAAGGCAGATGGCTGCTGGGATTGTGTGTAGTTCCTCTTTCATTCACATGAGAGAAACCCAATCCTTGGCACATTTCAGTCTTGGCAGCTGTGCGTGTACGTGCGTGTGTTAGTTCTGGATCTACGTTAACTCTTGGAATGTGATCAGTTGGTGTCCATTGTAAATATATCTTCAAGAGTGGTTTGATGAATGCATTTGTCTTGATGTTAGGGCTGCAGAATTAATCTAAATCCCGAAAACAAAATTGCGTTATCACTTAGTGTGATTTATCAAATTGCAAAGGCAGCGGTTTAAATATGTGCTGTATGTTTTATAGTGAAGCGTGGTGCTGTGTTCATTTACGCGTGAGCAGGTTATGCTCCACTGCAGCGTCTCAGAGCGGTTCAGAACTCCATCTCTGCATCTGGAGAGATCTGCATTTAGAAACGCAACATGCTTGTAGTGGGAAGCTGTAAGAGCTACCTGCAGCTGTCTGTCAAAATAAAAGTTTGATGGTTTAATGAATAAAAAAAGACAGACAAATAATGTAGAATAAAGTAATATTATATAAGATTATTATTATTATTATATGATATTCATAATTTTATTATTATTATATTATTATTTAATAAAAAACTAATTGTTTTACAAATGTTATTACTAAATGAAATATAACGATTACAAATTGTCAGTAGTAGTAGTAGTAGTAATAATAATAATAATAATAATAATAATTATTATTATTATTTAAAAGCCACATTGATAGATAATCACAAAATTTTGGCTTTATTGTGCATCCCTATAAACAAGCACAGCAGACCGGTTTTTTTGTTTTGGTTTTTTGCATTTTTAATAGAAATCCTAATTTTCTATAAAAATAAAATTACAAATAAAAGTTGGTGGCATATGAAAGGGCTTGTCTTTTTTTTTTTTAAATATCCTTTTGCATTTAGGGGCTGTTTGCTTTTTCTAGTCTTTTGTAAGTTGTATTATAGGGAGGAATTTTCTCTTTCTAGACTAGAAAGCATTTGATTGGACAACAATGGACACGCCTCTGAGTGCAAGATGAGTCATCAGTCCACTTTCAGAAGTAAAAGACTGTAAATGTTAAATCTGTTTATGCTAAAGGTAGTTTAGTCAGAGTCTGTTAGCGTATAGATGAGATCAGAGGCCTTTAGGATCTTTAGGAAATATGTAAATGTGTAAATATTAGTAGTAGATGCAAAATATGTAAATACCTCTGATTCATTTGGAAACATTATGTTTATGACTGTATGAACATGAAGAAGAGGGAGTGGGAAACAATAAAAAGCGAGAGTGAAAATAAGAACTGTTTGATGAAAAATGAGATCCTCTGGATATTATTATTGAAGGTGGGGAGTTTTTGTGATTTCTGCTCACTGTGGGCGGAGCAAATTAAACGAGTAACTCACTTCTGGGCATCAGTGTGTCCAAACATCATTTGCAGCCTCCTTCTTAAAGGGACAGTTACACTTGTCCAAAACGCTCTCTCTCTTTTAAAGGCTTTCGTTTCTCTCTAGTCATTATGCTAAAATGTCTCATTATTTTTTAATGTTTTTGTGATAATGAGTCATAATGGAATTAAAGTAAAGCATAATTAAATTTCTGTGGTGTATGTGTTACAGATCAGTGCACATCTAGTGAGGAGACGTCGGAATGCACTTGCTTGTTGGACCTTCATCCCAGTGAGGTGCGTAAATCCACAGCAAACCTGCAAACCAGTCTTCAGTGTCCTGAGATTGTGTCTGCACTAAACAAGTATAAGGTCATTTACTATATATATGTATCTATATATAAGATATATATATATATATATATATATATATATATATATATATATATATATATATATATATATATATATATATATATATATATATATATATATATATATATATATATATATATATATATATATATATATATATACATACATACAAATTCTCTACTTTTTGAGCTCCTGATGTGGTTTCCAAAGGTTGGCTATAGTGCTGGAAGTTCCTCACAGTCTGTGACAGTGTTAATAACATGACTGAGAGAGCTAGTGAAGTGATCAACAATCTGTCTACAAACAGAGATTTAATTGAGACAATTAAAATTTGTAATAATTACAATAAAATAATACAGTATTTGATTTGCATTGATACAGGATTGAACATTTCTGATAATAAAGATATTATTATATTGAGATGTAGACATTTTATATTCAGATTTTAGTTATATATATATATATATATATATATATATATATATATATATATATATATATATATATATATATATATATACATACACACACACACACACTTACATATACATACACACGTTTTTGTGAATAGTGGGGACATCCCTTAATGTAATGATTTTTATACTGTACAAACTGTATGTGCTATTGCCCTACACCTAAACTTAGCCCTCACAGGAGACCGTGCATTTCAACTTTCCCAAAAAAACCTCACTCTGTATGATTTATTAGCGTTTTGGAAAGTGGGGACATGGGTATTACAAGGTGAAGGTGACTTTTCAGGACATTGCCCCATGTCATACCTGTGTCATTATACAAATTCATGTCCTGATTTGTCACAAAATCACGCACATGCACACACACACACACACACACACACACACACACACACACACACACATACACATATACAGCCCGAATTCTGGAAATGTTGGGATGTTTTTTAAATTTGAATAAAATGAAAACTATAAGAATTTGAAATAACATTTTATTCACAATAGAACATAGATAACAACTTTTTTATTTTTATTTTACAACTTTATGCACAAAATGAGCTCATGTCAAATTTGATGCCTGCTACAGGTCTCAAAATAGTTGCGACGGGGGCATGTTTACCATGGTGTAGCATCTCCTCTTCTTTTCAAAACAGTTTGAAGACATCTGGGCATCGAGGTTATGAGTTTCTGGAGTTTTGGTGTTGGAACTTGGTCCCATTTTTGCCTGATATAGCTTTCCAGCTGCTGAAGAGTTTGTGGTCGTTTTTGACGTATTTTTCATTCAATGATGTGCCAAATGTTCTCTGATCTGGACTGCAGGCAGACCAACTCAGCACCCGGACTCTTCTACTACGAAGCCATGCTGTTGTAATAGCTGCAGTATGTGGTTTTGTATTGTCCTGCTGAAATACACAAGGTTTCCCTTAAACAGACGTTGTCTGGAGTGGAGTATGTGTTGCTCTAAAACCTTTATATACCTTTCAGCATTCATAGTGTCTTCCAAAACATGAAAGCTACCCATACTATATGCACTTATGCACCCCCAAACCATCAGAGATGCAGGCTTTTGAACTGAACGCTGATAACACGCTGGAAGGTTAGCTCCTCTTTAGCCCGGAAGACACGGTGTCCGTGATTTCCAACAAAAATGTCAAATTTGGACTCGTCTGACCATAGAACACTTGCATTTGCAGATGGCACGGAGGATTGTGTTTACCGACGGTGGTTTCTGGAAGTATTCCTGGGCCCATTTAGTAATGTCAATGACATAATCATGCCAATGAGTGATGCAGTGTCGTCTGAGGGCCCGAAGACCACAGGCATCCAACAAAGGTCTTAGCCCTTGTCCCTTATGCACAGAGATTTCTCCAGTTTCTCTGAATCTTTTGATGATGTTATGCACTGTAAATTATGAGATTTGCAAAGCCTTTGCAATTTGATGTTGAGGAACCTTGTTTTTAAAGTATTCCACAATCTTTTTACACACTCTTTCACAGACTGGAGAGCCTCTGCCCATCTTTACTTCTGAGAGACTCTGCCTCTCTAAGACATCCCTTTTATAGTTAATCATGTTACAGACCCGATGCCAGTTAACTTAATTAGTTGATAGATGTTCTCCCAGCGGAATCTTTTTCTTTTTCAGCCCTTTGTTGCCCCTGTGCCAACTTTGAGACCTATAGCAGGCATCAAATTTGAAATGAGCTCATTTAGTGGATGAAAGTGTAAAATTTCTCCGTTTAAACATTTAAAAATTACTAAAGTAGTCAAACATGTTCATTAGAAGGGGTGACCCAGTACTTTTGGCAATATAATGTATGTTCGAGATCGACAGTTATAAAGTCAGAATTCTAACTATATATTCATTTATAGATTCAGAATTATAAATACAATCATGTCATGATTTACATTGACATTTTGAGACTTGGAACTATATATTCAGATTTACTTTGATTATATTCACAATTTACATTCTTACATTAAGATTTATAGCGATATATTCAGACTTATGATTATATATTCATATATATCTTTGAAATACTGTTTGTGATGTTTATGGCTGTATTAAATGATCATTTTGAGTTGTATCATCGGTCTTATGAGGTAAGAGAGGTATTGTTGGCAATGACCTTTGAATCCTGTTTAAGCATTAAGTGTGTTTTGGTGAAGGATGAACAGACCTGTTTAGAACTCCTTTAGTGAAACACACACTTTCCTTGGATTTGACTGGTGGAGGGTTTGAACAAAATCATGTATATTACTGTAAGTAATTTTATATCATGGTAATTGTATATATCACAATATAGTTATATGGCATCGTGTCATGTTAGTATTCATTAGTATAAGTATTATTATTTTTTTATATTAAACTGCCATGTGGTAATACATATCTTGAATAACACTGCCAGTTTTGATAGTTAATCATTTTCACAAAGAGATAAGATTGCAACATTTCAAAACCAAAAGACTAGTAAAACTACTATTATAAAACAGATACTTCATAACTTCATAATAATTCCATTGTATAATAGCCAGTATATACACAACTGCACATGAGTTTAACAATGCTTTTTAATAATAACTGATATACCTCCCAGTCCTACTGTGTGCGTCTGATATGAATTGGGTAAACTTGACTTTGTATTACTACTAGAAATGTGCAAGACAAACTCTCACACTCTTTCGTGTCTGTTCTTTCTCTTTTCAGCTGTCTGTTTGCAGTCTCACTGACGGACAGACACAACGTATTGCTGCAACCCAACCCCCTCAGTTTCCTTTCCATCACCAGCCAATCAAATGCACTCTGAAAATAAACTATCCAATCATGGCAAGCAAGTGACAAGCGGGGCCCAATCACAGCTCCCCAATGTAAACCAAGCGCAGCAGCAAGGACCTGCTGGCAACCAAGGGTCAAAGGGCAGTGGGTCTGGGAACCATGGAGTCAAATCCAACCAGATTTCTCCTGGTAACCCTGGACTGAAGAGCCTCAACCAATCAGGCGGTGGAGTTGGTGGGATAATGAAGACCAAGGCAAAGAGGGAAAGGAGCGTCTCCATGGACACAGGAGACCAAAGAGAGTCACTCACCCCTGTTTTGGAGCCAGATGCCAAAGGTAGGCGTAATGCTGCTCTCATCCTTAGACCGAATGTCCACGGGCCGCCCACAGTCCATAGACTGACTGTCTGATGCTTTATGCACAAAATAGCATGAGCTTTCTCAAAACATCAGATCCAATCTGTCTGACTAGCTTTACAGATTACACATTTGAGTAATGTATTCTGACTAATACTTATTACTTTTGACCTAACTTGTAAGAAACTAGTTCTATTCTTTATCATCATTTCCCAAACTCGGAAAGACCTGCAGGGGATCGTGAGGTGACGAAAAGCTAATATTTAATTAAATCATAAAAATGTCAGATTAAACTAATTGTGTGGCCTCACCATTTTCTGAGTAATTACAGCTGACTTGTGGCTGGTGTGTGCAGTTTCATAAAACCTAGGAAGACTTTCTGAATGTAAAAAAGAGGTTGGGTTTTTTTTTTTTTTTTTTTTTTAGGAGGGAAGATTTAAGAGAGAAAATAGAAGTATTACAGCAAATCAGTACCTTAATTTACTTGTATAAATAAATAATATGTGAACATGTAGTGTATAAAAAGTAACTAACCTAATCTGATTATGAGCATTTTAAAATAGAATCCGTTTCAATATAACACTTTTTTTGTGAAGTGCATTACTGGTCAAAGGTTTGGTCCAAAGCTGCATTTACTTGATCGAAAATACAGTGAAAACTGTAATATTGTGAATAACTGTAAAATAACCGTTTTCTATTTTAAAATGTAAAGTAATCCTGTGATGACAAAGCTGAATTTTCATAATCATTACTCCAATCTTCAGTGTCACATAGTCTTTCTGATGATGTGATTTGCTGCTCAATTACTCAATTATTTATACTGGTTCTTTTTATTATCAATGTTGAAAACTGTTTTTGCAGAGTAAAATTTTTGTGGAAACTTTTGTAACATTATAAATGTATTTTTTTTTTTTTTTTTTGTGACTATTTAATGTGTCCTAAAATAAAATAATAGTATTAATTGAATAAAAGAAGAAAAAAAAACCTCTTACGCCACATTTTTAATCCTAGTGTGTCATGGTTTCCACAGACAAAATTAGGCAGCACAACACAGATAATAATACTAAGGGCCAGTTTTACTAAACAGGGCAAATTAGCACGAGAGTGCAATTCCAAAACAGCAATGGGTGTGGAAATTTCTGTGGGTGATTTACTGACAATGTTCAAATTAAAGAACATAGACGCAACATCTCATTTCCATAAAGACCAATGTAATCTACCAAGCGCAGCACAAATTAGCATAAGGATATGTTCAGATTCAAATAATGTGTTGTTTTGGCATTCCAAATAAATTAATATGCGTGGGAAAAATCCTCTCCGTTCTACAACGCTCTCTTGTTCTCTGCGATGCCTCCTCCTAGCAACAACAAATGCAGCCATTTCAAGCGCAAAATACTTTAAGGCACATTTTTTTTGGTCATTTAATAATTAACTACGCCTTTTCCTAAATAAATTCCTAATTTGCTGCTTATTAATAGTTAGTAAAGTAGTTGTTAAGTTTAGGTATTGGGTAGGATTAGCGATGTAGAATAAGGTCATGTAGAATAAGGCATTAATATGTGCTTAATTACCACTAATAAATGGCTAATATTCTAGTAATATGCATGTTAATAAGCAACTAATTAAGAGACCCTAAAATAAAGTGTTACCCAAAATTCAGTTTGTTGATATTGATATCAGATATTAGGTTGTGAGATATTGATTCTGATATTAATAAAGTAAATATTATCAAAATTATATTTTAATAATACGTTTTAGCTTTAATAATTTAATTATAATGCACACACACAAAATAAGCAATATTATGCTTATTATTTTAAAACGACTAGAGATTCTTTTCCTGTTTGAGAGGACGGATCTATCTCTAAGTGGCCAGAATATGTTGTAACGTGGACCAGACTTTATGCCACACACATACATTCAAACACACATCATATGATACTCAATAGGTAGTGCACACTCAAACTCATTTTACTCATGTATCACTGTATCTCTTGATCAACAATCTAAAAAAGGCCACATTTCTGAAATTCCCCTTTCAACTGGAAAACACAGTAAAGATGAAACTGGCTGTTTTCAGCAACCCCAAAATGCCCTGACCTTTTTGAGCACACGTGTGTGTGTGTGTGTGTGTGTGTGTGTGTGCATGCTTATATGTGTGTATCAGATGTTACGCTCCTGGAACAGTGCCAAATGCGCAAGTGCTTGTGTTATCCTGTTGGTTGTCCTGTTGTTTGTGTCGCTCGCTAATTGAGCGGGGGTTGAGAGCGACTCTGCGCTCAGACAGGAAGTAGAATAGAGCGGGGTGGAGAGTGAGGGGGAGGGAGACTATGCAACAAGTTCCTGAATATCAACAGGTCCCTTACTGCACACACACACACAGGTTCCCTTTATGTGGTTTAGTGATTCTGACAAAAACATGTCCGTGTCATTTTTCACACCAACACCAAAGTAAAAAAATAAATATATAATTATAATTTTTTGAAGGAAGAAGTTTAAGACCACTGATATTTTTATTTTATTTTCAAGACAGTTAAGTACAGTTTCCCCCCAAATCCTCATTATTGTAATTGGTGTGGATGTTTGACTTTTTTCACATTATTATTAATAAACAGTATTAAACATAATTAAACATTTTCATTAATTTTCATACATTTTTTCTATAGTGTGTAAAAAGGGCAATACAAAACATAGGCCTATACACACACACACACACACACACACACACATATATATAGATTGCCCAAGTCTGGAGATTGACTTGGGCAATCTAAGACTTTCCATTTCTTTGCCCTCATAAATTCTGTGTGTTTTGGGTCATTGTTCTGATGCAATATGAAGCACTTCCCAATGAATCTGGTTGCATTTTCTTGAATATTGGTAGGCAAGATGGTTTTGTACCCTTCCAAATTCATTCTGCTACTGTCATCATACATTAAGTCATCAGTAAAGTTGAGAGGGCCTGTTCCAGAGACAGCCATGCATGCCCATGCCATGACACCACCTCCACCATGCTTTACAGATGAGGCTGTATGCTTGGGATAGTTTGCAGCTCCCTTTTTTCTCCACACTTTTTCTTTCCCATCACTTAGATAAAGGTTCATCTTTGTCTCATCGGTCCATAAACACAGATCCAAAACTCTTCTGGCTCACCTTTGTGCTTTTTTGCAAACTCTAATCTTGCCTTTCTATGTTTGGTGCTGGTCAGAGGTTTGCATCTTGCTGTGTAGCATCTGTAATTCTGTGTCAAAGTCTCCTGAGGACAGTAGATTGTCAGACATCACCCCAGCTTTCTGGAAGTTGTTGGTGATTTTACAGACACGTCTTTTAGGGTTCATTTTCACAGCTTTTATGATTTGTCTGTCATCAACTAATGTTGTTTTCTCAGCCGATCAGGTCGTTGTTGGTTGCTGGTGGTTTCCAAACTCTTGATTTCTCCATGCCCTTTGTTTTTGCTAGAGTTCTAATTGACTTCATCTTTTCTTTTAGCATCCAAATTGCTTGCTTTTCTCTCAAAGTCAGCTCCCTCATCTTCATCCTGGTTTGTGTGCGTCATCATCGAATGCAAGATTCAGAATACAGAAGTAATGGATATAACTGATACGACACATTCCCTGCTTTTAATATCTGAAGAATTAATGCAACAGGACACAGCTGATCACTTAGAAAGACCTGTGAGGCAACTGCTCCAATACTTATTCTCAAGATTCAAGATTTTTATTTGTCACATACACAATTATACAGAGTATAACCAGCAGTGAAATGTAAGCGCATCAGATAGAGGGATGAAACTCTAAAAGTGCTGAACTTCTTAGCTGGTAAAACATCTATGTGTTGAATCACCCAATAATAAAATGTCTCATATTCATCTTTTAATCATATTTGTAAATGTCTCGACTCCACAGCCAACAGAGCAATCTTGTCTTTACTGTTCCAATACTTATGGAGGGATATATTCTTCTTCTTCTTCTTTTTCCATGTATCCTATTAAAAGTAAAAACAAATGATTCAATTTTGTTAATAATACAAGTTTGAAAATAATGTAAGTGAACAAACTTTTCATCAGTAGGTCTATGTTATTATATTTCATTGTTGCAAAAATAAAAATGCATAAACTTAATGCATAAATGATGCTTATTATGTTCCGAAATAATTAAATGTAATAAATAAGATAAATTAAAAAGGTTTGGCAAGGGCATCATGAAAGGAATCCTTCACCAAAATGAAAATTTGGTCATCATCGAAGCCCTGTTCATACCACCAATGACATTTTCTTTCGCTGCATGTCAGCAGTTGCTATACAGATCGGATGCTAGTCTGCATTTCTAGTTCTGGTTGCCCTAGTAACAGTTATGAATGCCACTGCTGATAAAATGCTGTTCAGTGTCAGTCCATGTTAACCAGGTTTTATACCACTGAAAATGAACATTCTGGAAGGAGAAAGTTAGATATAAAATGCAGCAGTGCATAATGTATCATATCAAAGATGCAAGAATCAACTCATGCTCCTTGGAATTGTGACTGTCACTGACAGCGCGATTAGATTTGAATGTGTGCGAGTGAATGTGAGACTTGCACGACTAAATTACAATAATGACAACTGTAGGTGGTGAGAATGTGCTTAATTGTTATAAAAATGCATATTATTATCTATACCAAATATACCTTCATATTCTTTCTTTTGATTTGGGTTGAAATATGACCAGAGCGTGCTGCTGACAGGTCTTGTGAGATTCTTCTGCCCAATATGAAAAGCAATAACAGGTCTTCTCTTCCTGGATTGCGGAGGAGTGTTTTTCTTTTCAATGTGTGTGTGTGCCATTTCTTTTTGTTTGGTTCATTGTGCAGTTCTTATTTTATTTCCATTTGCCTGGTGCTTTGTGTATGTCATGAGTGTATTAGAGAGAGAGATCAGGGGAAATAACGGGGCAATAGAGTGATTTTGAGAAACTGAGTCATCTGGGCTTCCTGTAATAGCGTACATACACACTCTCACTTTTTCACACAAACACTCACACCTGTCTGGAAGGTAGAAGGTGGGGTTATTGTAGTTTATAAAATATTATTTATTTATTAAATTTTTTAATTAGTAATATTTTTGTAAATATTTTTTTTTATATATATATATATATATATATATATATATATATATATATATATATATATATATATATATATATATATATATATATATATATATATATATATATATATATTATTATTTTTTTAATTTTATTTATGTATAAACGTAATACTTAAACTTAATAATCATTTGCTTAAATATATGCATGTGTGTGTATTTATATATATATATATATATATATATATATATATATATATATATATATATATATACATAATAAATATAGGCTACACAGTACACACACATATTATGTAAACAAACTTTTATTTTGGATGCGATTAATCATGATTAATCACTAATATATAAAACACTAACTATTTATTGGAGTTCCATTTTTTTAAATCATAATAATAATGATGACAGGACTTCTGCTGGTTTTTCAAAAAGATCTTAACTCACCTAATTCTACACAAATTAAGGCCTTAAAATTGTATTAAATTCAAGAAAGTCTTAAATGCGTAAAGATACATTTACTTGACATGCAAAATTAAGATATGAAGTCTTGTTTTCTGAGAAATGTATCTAAATTAAATGAGTTTATGCTTAAAACAAGAACAAATCTATCTAGGATCAGAAAAATAAACGTATTTTCCATTTGAAAAGGTAATTTTTCTGAATTTAAAAATATCTAAAATTAAGTATTACTATTTATTGGAGTACACTAAAATATTTTGTCATGTTCATTCAAAGGAAAAATACTTTTTTTCCCCCACAATAGTAATAATGAACTTTGTTAGTTTAATTTATTTTTTTTTTTTTTTGTGAATATTTTTAAAATGTAAAAAATTGTTACAAAACTGTCATTTTTATTGCACTGATACATATTATTTTCAGTATATGAATTATTATTATTATTATTATATTTAATTTTATCAATTTTTAGTTTGTTTTTTTTAATCATAATAGCAATGATGGACAAGTCAACAAAGTTTTGGTATAACTATAGAGGAATGCTTGATTTTACTTGTTATTTTTGGTTTAAAATAATGGTGGCGAGCATGAGAAATGGGGAAGGGAGAACTTTATCGTCTCTACCCAGCTCTTTTCCAGGGAAACTTTCCTTTCTTTTCCTTTTCTTTCTCTCTCTCTCTCTCTTTCTCTACATATATTGTTCACCCGATAGAAAGGCAAACAGAAAGGCATTCAAATGAAATGCAAGTCACCCATTCATTTCAGACCACTCGACTGCCACACCTGGAAAGGGCCAATGATTAAAGAGAAAGTAGACCAGAGAGAGAGAGCTGACTCACTCATTTACGTAAACTGATGTCTGCTGGGAACAAAAGAGGATGCAGAAAAGGTCAGCTCTTTATCTGTGCCTGCCGCCAACACGGCGTGCGCAGGCCGACGACACCACAACCTAACGCTCTGCTCGCGTTCTCTCTCTATTCCTGTCTTTTTAGCTCTCTCTCTCCCTTGTTTTCTCCCTCACTGTGTCTGGTATTCAAGGTTAGGGGATGTTTGAAGGCTTTGGAGGCCTTGTGTGTCCTCTCATTCCGCTTAAATGCCAAAACATGTCTGGAGTACTCTGTGTCTGGAATTTGTGAGAATGCTATCCGTTTAAAATGAGCTTTTTTGAGACAGATTGTGGGTGTTGGCTTATATCAGTGTGGAGAGAAACCATACTGTCTATAAATATGTGTAATTGATTCTGAATATGTTTACATCCCTGTGTCTTTGGGTTTTTCCTAATGGTGTCCAGTAGAGGGAGTGATGCGCAGCAAACGCCGGTGTGTGCTGGAGAGAAAGCAGCCGTACAGTGGTGATGAATGGTGCTCAGGGGCCGAAACTGAGGAAGAGGATGAGAAACCCATTTCTGCCACTCACCGTGAGTGTACACACACACACAAAATCTCTGTAATAGTTATAATAAATCCTGTCTAGAATTGCGTGGGGGATTGTGCGTATATCACAGTTTTACTCAGCTTTCAAGTTTACAATGAGGGAAATTCCTGCAAACATTCAATATAGCAAGTATGGCAGGGCTCTAGACTGTGACCATTTTCAGTCAGATTTGACTGATCACATGAAGAGAGGCACTTTCAGCGCGAGCGCTTCAGGTGTAGAGCCTGCGAAGGTGCGCGTAGCGGACTGAGCGCAATGGAGAATTTGGTTTTCAAACTAAAGTAAAAGACCGCTTCTTAAACCTAAGAAGGCTGTCAACGACAGCCAGTTTAGTTTTACTTTTCTTTTTGTTTTCGTTTTGAGAAGCTTGTTATCTTTGCTGTTTACCTCACATTATGCTATAGAGGCTTTCCTAATTTTAATTTTTTTTTTTTTTTATATTATTATTTATTTGATTCCTCAGTGTTTGCTAAACATTCTGTAATTTAGGCTATTAGTCGGTAAATAATACAGCATGTGATGTGTCCTATGCCTAGTCTTATTCCTTTTTGTTAAAAAATGTTATGTAAGCTAGTTGTCATTGTAACCTACTGTTTTATTGTTGTTGTGTTTTTTTAATTAAGAATAACAATGAATCCATCTTTGTTTTAGTCTTAAAACGTGAAAGGTGTATAGATACAAGCAAAACAGACGATTATCTTTTCTTGTAAAACGTGACACCAAGATCGAGAATTTGAAAGTGAAAGTGCAGAAAAAAGGAATTCCTGATCACAAAATTTAAATCACAAATAATATAGGCTACTGATGAGAATGTTGAACACTTTCGTTACCATATAACTATAATATAAACTATGATAAAAGTTCATCAGCATGCATTGATTAATCAAATGTCGTAGCAAAAAAAAAAAAATGTATAAAATAAAATTTAAAAATTGCGACCAAATTATGTGCTTGTGCGACAAACTGAGAAAGTTAGTCGCAAAAGTGCGACCAGTGGGAAGAATGAGTCTAGAACCCTGTATGGGTAAATAAATCCACACAAACTAGCAGATTAAATAATTAATTTGAAAACAGCGTGAGTGATTCAGCTGGAGCGCGTCTTCTCTCTTTCTCTCTCTCAAAGCGGCTTCACATCTGCAATACGAGCTGCTGCACGCTGTCGCTGATCCAAGACTTGCGCTCGCATTTCAGGAAAGATGTCAAAATGTTCACTTGCTTAATCGGGTCATTGTTGCATAGTCACAAAACTGTGTAATTTGCACGTTTTTTTAAGCCAATCGGTACTGGCGCGCTCCAGAGGCTGTTTCAAGGCTGAGCGTTCACAGTCACATCCAAAGCCGCCTAGCAAGTATCATATTGAGTTATTTTTCATAGTTTGTTGTTGAGTTTAAGTGGCCAAATATACACAAAATTACGCAAAAATGGCCGTCCGGGCCAGTATCCAGGTTTTTTCTTAAGTAAATGTGAACAGCTGAGAAAGAAAACGCATATGTATAGGCTATGGATCCATGCATTATGTCTTGTGAGAGCAGAGCAGTTCACATGTCGCGTCTTTTGCACGCTCAGGTTCTTTATTTCAAATGTAGATGTGCTGCAAGCACGGTCATTATAGAGGATTTTTCATATTATGCAGATTATAGGTCAGCACAAACGTCTTTCATTGGCGCGTGAGGAGGGGGACCCGACAAAATGAGGTGCCGGATCCGATTTCGTAGGTTCCGGATCCGGCTTGTTCCAGCACAAATTAAGCCTTGGTTATATCCATTACTTCTGCATTCTGAATCTTGCATTCGATGATGACGCACACAAACCAGGATGAAGATGAGGGAGCTGACTTTGAGAGAAAAACAAGCAATTTGGATGCTAAAAGAAAAGAGGAAGTCAATTAGAGCTATAGCAAAAACAAAGGGCATGGAGAAATCAAGAGTTTGGAAACCACCAGCAACCAACAACGACCTGATCGGCTGAGAAAACAACAGTAGTTGATGACAGACAAATCATAAAAGCTGTGAAAAGGAACCCTAAAAGACGTGTCTGTAAAATCACCAACAACTTCCAGAAAGCTGGGGTGATGCTCTGACACTCTACTGTCCTCAGGAGACTTTGACACAGAATTACAGATGCTACACAGCAAGATGCAAACCTCTGACCAGCACCAAAAATAGAAAGGCAAGATTAGAGTTTGCAAAAAAGCACAAAGGTGAGCCAGAAGAGTTTTGGAACTGTTTATGGACCGATGAGACAAAGATGAACCTTTATCTAAGTGATGGGAAAGAAAAAGTGTGGAGAAAAAAGGGAACTGCAAATGATCCCAAGCATACAGCCTCATCTGTAAAGCATGGTGGAGGTGGTGTCATGGCATGGGCATGCATGGCTGTCTCTGGAACAGGCCCTCTCAACTTTACTGATGACTTAATGTATGATGACAGTAGCAGAATGAATTTGGAAGGGTACAAAACCATCTTGCCCGCCAATATTCAAGAAAATGCCAGCAGATTCATTGGGAAGTGCTTCATATTGCATCAGGACAATGACCCAAAACACCCTGCCAGTTCAGTCAAGGAATTTATTTAAGGGCAAAGAAATGGAAAGTCAATCTCCAGATTTAAATCTGATTGAACATGAATTTCACCAGCTGAAGAGGAGAGTAAAGGCAGAAACTCCCCAAAACAAGCAACAATTGGGATTGGCTGCATTAAAGGCTGGGAAAAGTATTTCAAAGGATGAGACCAAGAGTCTGGTGATGTCTATGGGTCACAGACTCACTGCTGTGATTGTGTGCAAGGGATCTGCAACTAAATAATTCTAATTCTTTTATATCTGCCTTATGTTCAACTGTCCCAATACTTATGCTCACATCAATGAGTGGGATGAACTCTAAAAGTGCTGTTCTTTTTATTTGGTAAAACATGTATGTGTTGAAATGGCTAATAATAAAATGTGACATTCTGTAGTTTTGTCTCATATTCATCTTTTAATCATATTTGCAATTGTCTTGACTCCACAGCCAACAGAGCAATTTTGTCTTTACTGTTCCAATACTTGATATATATATATATAACTTTATTTTAAGGACCAATTCTCACTATTAGCATGCATGCGTATTACTAGCTTATTGGCTGTTTATATCGTACTTTTAAAGCACATATTAATATATTGCCTTATTCTGCGTGACCTTATTTTAGATCCTTTAATCCAACCTTAACACTTACCTTACTAACTATTAATTATCAGCACATTAGGAATGGGAATCAAATTGAAACAATTAACAATTTAGTTGTAAGGTCACAAAAATGAAAATTATGAAAGGGGACCATCTTGCCCCACCATATTATCTAAAGACCAAATTAATCCTAATAATTGTATTTTTGGAAAATGTAACTAAATTGGTAAAATTGTGCATCTTGGCAATGTAATTAATTATAAATACCATAACCTATAACCTTAACAATCATAGAACATTTTCTGTACTTTTACATTTTTATTTCCTTTATTATATATATTGCATCATGTTGGTTTTTGTGATTTATGGGGACTCTCCATAGGCGTAATGGTTTTTATACTGAACAAACTGTGTGTGCTATTGCCCTACACCAACCCTACACCTAAACTTAGCCCTCACAGGAGACTTTGTGCATTTTTAGATTTTCAAAAAAACACCATTTAGTATGTTTTTTTTTTTAAGCCTTTTGAATTACAGGACATAGGCAGTGTCCTCATAAACCACCTTCATATTGTAATACCTCTGTCATACCCATGTCATGATACAAATTTGTGTCCTCATAAACCACATAAACATGTGCACACACACACACACACACACACACGCTCTCTTTCTCTGTCATATATATATATATATATATATATATCCTCTCCCCCATAATACTTTTTTCTCTGACTAATTCATCCTGAAATGGCAATAAGCTAAATCTAATGCCTGCAATTCACTCTCACTCACTCTTTAACACTTTATGTAACATTTTCAAGCAATCTATTATTTTGTGGCAAGATGTCCCCGATTTTGTAATCTTACCTTTACATTTCAGAAAATATAGAATATATATGTTATGTTTCTTTCTTCAGATCCAAGTTATTTTTTCTTGTCCACAGTGAAGAAATACACACACAAACCTTTCATATTCAACATAATATAAACACAGTTAATCCTTTTCAAATATCAGAAAATTAGATCAATTTGACCTCAAAACTGTTCTAATGAAATTACTCTCACAAATACCATGTCTCTCATGAAATATCAACATGAATTAGTAGGCAATTTATAAATATGCTGAAGTGAGTTTTGTCACCATCTGTGTGGTCAAGAGGACAACTAAAGGTGGGTGGGGTCATCTTATACCAGGGGGCTTCTTCCTCCCATCTTTACCCTATTTGCTGTAGTTTCTGTTCACCACTGTAACAGTTTACTCAGCCATGACAACTTCCACTTCTGAGAACCCCAGAAATGTAAAAAGAGACTATTATGAATAAAGGTATGTTAAGAAAAGAAAAAAGAAAAGTATGAATGTTGAAATATAAATAAACTGATTTAGATCACACATACACACACAAATAATAAATACATGACTAAAAATTTACTAACAAACTGTATGTTGTCTTGAGAAAGCGTGACCAGAAAATGAGTTTTATTAGCTTAAAGTTTGAATGTTGATAGATAGACAAGCCAACAAATCTACTTTTATAAATGCACACCATTTAGATCTTGGCCAACCATTAGATTAGCCATTAAAACAGTCAACACTTGTACTCTCTGACTGCTTTAGTGCCATCTTCAAAGCCTTACATTCTGTGTGTGTGTGTGTGTGTGTGTGTGTTTGTGTCTGAGTATGGTTGTGCATCTGCATCTGTCAGTTGCTGACCACAATCCTGGAGTGTAAGCGCGTCCTGCCCTACCTGCTATTCTGTACCAGAGAGAAGCTGAGAAAGCGGCATTTGAAGACTTGTTTGAATAGCAAACAAAAAAACAGATAGAAACACAAACAGCCCCACTAACGTTATGTACTGCACTGCTGCTTCCATATCATTCCATATAAACATCAGTTTTTACAGCACTAAAAAAAGACTTTCTGAAAGAAATAAAGGTATATGTATAAAATGCTGCAGTGCATAATGCATCATATTAAAGATGTGGGATTCAACACTTGCTGAGTTTATCTATGCTGACAGCACTTAAATTTCATTGGTTCTCGTATGCATCATCAGCGTGGTAGATTTGAATGTGTCAAAGTGTATGAAACTACCACTGCATTACAATAAAGAAAATTAAGGTGATGTGAATGTGCTTAGTTGTCAAAAAAATGTATATTATTTTAAACAAATTTTAATTTTGTGTTACTTTCCTTTGATTTTGGGGTGAAATACGACATGTTGCTGACAGGTTGCATGAGATTCACCCAAACAGCTTCTCAGCACAGAAAAGGCATACTGCACGAAGACTTGTTTGCATAGGGTAAAACAATAAAATAAAACCCAAATAAGTGTCTCAAAGGGATAGTCCGACCAAACCCTCGTGTCTACCCAAACCCTGTATGACTTTATTTTGTGGAACACAAGAAGAGAAGTTTATCTGATTGTCAGTCTTTGTCACAATTAACCTTCACGTTACAGTATAAAAAAAGGATGCAATAAAAATGAATGGTAACTGAGACTGGGAATGTAATGGCTAAACCTTCTTGTGTGGGTTTGGAGAACTATCAGCAGTAAATGATGAAAGAATTTCATGAGTGAAATATCACTTTATAACTACTGCTCATGACTGACAATTGGCATACAGTTATTGATAAAACAGAAGAAAACTTGGGGCATCAATCAGCTGTATTGCACATCTATTTATGATATTATTCTATACCAGCGACTTCACTATTACTAAACATGGGTTTAGTATGGTTTCTGAGGCATTTACTACAACTTATAGTGTCATTTGTATATGAAAAAGCAGTTGAAATATTATCAATTTAAAAGTGTATTGTTGGCATTTGATTGTGAACATGACATTTAATAATATTTTAAAAGCTACTTTCCCCTCTTGTGAAGGTGTGTCCTGAAACATTACCTGCACAAGCGCAACACAACACCCCTAACAAACTCTGTATTGCCCTTTTAGAAAAATGTCCCGATCTGTAACCTTGAGTCATATCAAAATTTGAAAAACGTTAAGATGAATTAAGGTTTCAGAAATTCATTTTGTGTGACATTCATGAGACAGAACATGGCCTGTTTGTTTTTCATTTTGTACAAATCTTCAGTGTTTCATATCTGCCCACATAAATTTATGACGTAAATGTTAAGCCATCAGACATGGAACTGAAGGTCTGGGAATTTTTTTTGTGGGATTTAGCTCCTCCTTGTGGTTTCCCGGAAGATTTTATGGTAGTAAACAAACATTTAGGTTATTGGATTATAATATTCTGACAGTTTTTAATATTTTAATATATTTTAATATTATATATATATATATATATATATATATATATATATATATATAATACCTTCTCTTAAAAAAAAAAAAAAAAACTTGACATATGACATCAAGTGACTTATGTAAAACGTATAAATACTGTATGTAACGAGATTAAATTTCTTCCATTACAAATATTTTATCACTCATTCACTTTTTTTTTCTTCTCACAGGTGAGCATGTGATGTGTCCTAGTCAGGGCCACTCTGGTTCATCTGCCACAGGCCATGTTAGTGATCCAGGAGGTCCAGCACTAGGTGAAAAAAAAAAATATATATATATAAATGCTTTTTTACCTTCTCTTAAAATGATGGTTGGGCATACATGTTTACAAGTGAATCACAACTTCCAGTGTTTGTAATGTGAAATGTTATTTTGTCGAAAAAAAAAAAACACTTGACATATGACATCAAGTGACTTATGTAAAACGTATAAATACTGTATGTAACTAGATTACATTTCTGCCATTACAAATATTTTATCACTCATTCACTTTTTTTTTTTTCTTCTTCTCACAGGTGAGCATGTGATGTGTCCTAGTCAGGGCCACTCTGGTTCATCTGCCACAGGCCATGTTAGTGATCCAGGAGGTCCAGCACTAGGTGGACCTGGTATTCGCACAGATCTGCATCCTCGTCCCCCTCAGCAAGTAGTGTATGTCTTCACCACCAGCCTAGCCAACAGGTCAGTATGATCGCTTTGTTCAGTGCCAGTAGCTTGACAGACTGTTTTGAACAAATGGGATATTTATCATACGTTGCCATGTCTAAAGCGGAAATTTCTGTGAAAGCCACAACAAAGGAGTTGATTTATATGCACGTATCATCTTAGCAGCCAATTTTCCACCACACTCTTTTAACAGGTGTAGGAGTGTGCTTTTATAAGCCATTGTCACGTGACTGAATAGAAAACTATTAAAATCATAGGAAACAGTTTTTCCCCCCTAATTTCTTTTTTTTTGTTAAGTAGATTTAACAACCCTTTTTTATTTTCTGCAGTGCTGCGGAAGCAGTGATGCATGGTCACACAGACTCCATCCTCTTGTATCACCAGCAGAATGTCCCTCGTACCAAGCTGGAACAGGTCTGTCTATATGTATAGGCACATGGTGTACCTACATGCCTTCATATTTTTGTTATATTAAGTTGATGAATTACATGGGTTTGTTTACGTTTGTAATCATAAGCCATGTGTGTATGCTCTTTAAATACTAAAGTAGAGTGGAAAATTTGTGTCACAGCATCCACACTTGCAGGTGCTTGGTGGCGTGAGGCACTGTATTTGTTTAAATGGCTATTTAAATCACAATGCTTATCTTTGTTCCTGTTTCTGTTTTGATGAGAAACAGTACAGTTCAAGTCTTTTGTTATGTATTGAACTGAGATTAATAATGGCATTAACAGCACTCCTTTCTTTCTCTCTTTCCTTTTTTGTATCTGTCTGAGCAGTCTTCTGGCGTTGGAAAACTCTCCAACCTGACAGAGCAGATCAGCTCTAGTCACAGTCCGCCCATTGGCACACCTAAATCCCAAAGTGGTACGCCCCGGCCAGCTTCTGTCGGTGGAGTTGTTGGAGGACACCTTCCAGGCACCAGTACTCCTTCTTCTACAGGCCATCCAGATGGTGAGCCAGCCCAAACCCTCCGAGGAGGAGGAACGTCAAACATCAACAGCCGCTCTGCAGTTCATTCACTAGGCCAAGGAAGTTCCGGCCCACAGTCTGTGGGAGTTTCAGGACCAGAAGGAGTGGACAGGCCAGGTACAATTGCCCACCATGGTGCAGGTGTGTCTCCTTCGTCAAGTCCCTCTGCATTATCTGCACACCGTCAGAGCGATCTGGGCCAACGTGGAGGGCCAAGAAGCACAGATGGTCTCTCTAAGGAGCAGTTGGAACATCGTGAACGCTCTTTACAGACTCTTCGAGACATTGAGAGGTTGCTTCTCCGTAGTGGAGCCGGTGCAGGCCACGAGGAACCAAGAGGTCCTAATGGCAATCCTAATGGCACTAATGTTAATAACAATAATAGTAATGATGGAGGTAGAGGTTTGGAAGATGGTGAGAATGGTGGGGGGAATACTGGTAATTGCCATAGCAACAATACTGGTATCCCTGGTATGCCCCCTGTTGGTGGAATGAAAAAGTATGAGGAGCCGTTACAGTCCATCATCTCACAGACACAGAATCTTGGTGGGCCTGGATTGGATGACTCACTGATGGGCCCACACCATGTTATGCCACCACATTCCCACCACCTCTCCTCACCCTCAGGGTTAGACATGGGGTCCCTTCTGGGACCCGAAGGTGTAACACCAGAGCAGCTAGCTTGGAGGAAGCTACAAGAAGAGTACTACCAGGAGAAAAGGCGGCAACACGAATTGAACCCCCACCAACATCCCCAGCATTTCCGCATGATGCCAGAGATGGGCATGCCTGGGGGGCCTCAAATGCTGATGAGGGGACCCCCACCACCATATCATAGTAAACCTGGTGATCAACAGTGGGGGCCAGGGCCAATGGTAGGGGGAGGAATGGGAGGGAATTCACGACTAAAAGACATGCATCAGGAAGGTCCTCGAGGGCCAAGGTTTCATGGACAGATGCGAGGTCCTTCTGGGGGTGGGGGTTACCCAGAAAGTCCTGGAGGAATTCTAGGTATGGAGGGGTTGGGGCCTCAAAGACCTCCAAGGCCAGGCATGGGTTGGCTAGACGAGATTCCTCCAAACATGGGTGGTGGAGGCCCATTTCATGGGTGCTATCCTCCAGGGGGGCCTGGGGGACCTCCCCAGCCCTTTCAGGGTGATTTGGATCGCCCCATAACACGAGAAGAGATGTTCCGCAGACTCCATAGATTGGACATGCAGCAAATGTCCAGACAGCAACAGCAGGCGGGGCTTGGAGGTCCTAGGATGATGGATAATACTGGGGGACCAGGCTTCCCCAATCCTGGAATGGGAGAAGGCCCGCCCTCCCGTGGTGATCCAATGGACTTTCCTGGTTCTCGGACTATAATGGGCTCTCCTATTGGTGGAGTAGGCAGTGATGGTGGCCCCACAATGAGAGACATAGTTGACTCTCCTTTAGGGGGTAACCTCAATATGAATATGGGCATGAATATGAATCCACAGGGGCAGCAGTTGTTGGTTCAGAAGCTGAGGGGGGGTCCTGGAATTGGCGGACTGCTTGGAGAGATGTTGAACCCTGATGACATCTCCCGCATTAGGGCTTCACAGAATGGCCGGGGTGGTGCTAACAAAGGAATGATCCCTGGCCCAGATGGACCTCTTCAGTTTCCCAACCAGAGCTCCTTTCCTGGTAGTCAGGGTGATGGCTCATATATGCAGCAGCCAGGCCCTGATATGTTTGGATCAGACCAACCAGGTCCTCCCCAAATGAGCAACACCTCAAGACTTAGTCACATTCCCATGAACCCTGGCTCAAGAGGTACAGACCTTGGTCCCCGACACCCTCCTGATCTGCCCATTTCTGTTAACCCAATGGGTTCCCCAGCTATACCCCCATCTCACCAGCTCAAATCGCCCTCTCTTAGTCAGGAGCCATCACCCCTCATGCCTTCACCCTCTGCAGCAGGCCTGAAATCACCCAGCCAACTACCACAGAGTGGTCCAACTCTCCCTCCTCTACCAGCAGCCTCTGGGGCTGGAACACCCTCTTCGACCTCTATCAAGTCCCCCCAGGTAATGGACCCTTCTCTTGGTCTTCGCTCACCGTCTGGCTCCCCTGGACACCTTAAAGGACACCTTAAATCTCCCACCATGCCTGTTGCTTCACCTGGCTGGAATGCCTCACCCAAGACTACTATGCCTAGCCCTGGGGGACCTCCTAGTGTCAAGGTCGCAGGCAATGGAGGTAGCAGCTCTACTGATACAGGTAAAGTTACAGGTATTGATACTGATGCAGGTGTTCATTGAAATATGAAAAAACATTTAGGATTTTCAGGGTTTTGTGTATATGTATGCTTTAGCTTGAATTACATGTTTTTTGTTTGTCTATATTAGGTATGTCCCTGCCACCTAGGAGTTCCAACTCAACACCCATCAGTCAGCCTTCCAACTCTATCAATCCTAGTATGCCTTTCACATCCTCACCAGATGTCCCTCCCTCCCAGAATCCTTTATCCCTAATAATGTCTCAGATGTCAAAGTATGCCATGCCTAGCTCCACTCCGCTGTACCATGATGCCATCAAGACAATCGCCACATCAGATGATGAGATGCTACCCGATAGGCCCCTCCTACCTGGAATCAACATGTCAGGTACAAATGTATTTACAGTACATTTGATCACCTGTTTTAGAGTCCAGAACTAAAACTGCATTATTTTCTACTTCAGATCATCGTTTGATGCCCTATTATATCATTTTATCTCATTTTCTTTGTCTAAAAGAGAAGATTAATTCAAATCATTACATGTAACCTTTTTTTTCCAGTTGGCAACATGGGAAATCACCAGTCTACACAGATGCTCCTCACCTCGCAGGGTTCAATGGGACCTCACAGCGGTCCGCAAAGTCCAATGGGAATAGTTCTCCAAGGAGGCCCACAGCTATCCCACGATCCTTCTGGACCTATGCTCCCATCCCCTAACCCTATGGGGATGCCAGGAATGACCTCAGCAATAATGGGAGGTGGAGGGGGGCCTCCAGATGGAATAGGGCCTTGTAATTATTCCCCAATGCATCCCCAAAACCAGATGGGAGGATTCCCTCGCGTGCAGGGACCTCTTCACTCCCCTATTGGTGGAATGGGGCAGCAGTACCCCCAGCGCCCCGAAGAGGTCTTACCACCCCAACAGATGCACCTTCTAAGCAAAGGCATGTCTCACCAGCGGCCTCCTCACCATCCAGACTCTTTTCCATCCATGCCCATGGGTGATGGTCCAGATCTGAGTGAGGTCATCAGGCCTACACATACAGGCATTCCTGAGTTTGATCTTTCACGTATCATTCCTGCTGACAAGCCCAGCAGCACCCTGCAGTACTTCCCCAAAAGTGAAGCCATGTCCCAGCCACAGCAAAATCCACACCAGGGCCAGCTGCCTCCACAGGCTTCTTCTGCTCAACTTCTTAAACAGCTCTCGTCATCTGGACCTCCCCATAGCAGCATCCCCTCCTCCAACCCCCATATAGCTAACCTACAGAACATGATGGCTGAGCAACAGCTGCCTCTACACCCCTCACATTCGCATTGTGGGATGCATCCAGGTATGGGCATGCCTCAGATCGGATCCAGGGGCATGGGATCAGGAGGTGGGATGGGGCCCATATGCCACCCAGGGCACATGATGGGCAGGACAGGCATGTCTCCACAACAACAGCTCCAGCAACAACATCACCATCAGCAGCAGCAGGCCATGATGGCCAACAACCTCTTACAACACCCATCCCACCCTCCCCGTGGCATGCTGTCTCCACAGCAGCACCCTCATAATCTTATGGCCCAGCAGAATCTAATGATGATGCAGGCTAAGCAGCGGGGCATGGCTCTTCCTGGGGAACACTTTGGCCAGCAGGGCGCCCTCATGTCCCCTCAGGGGCCTATGATGGGACCTCCACATTCACAGTCGGGCATGATGGGCCCCCAGAGTCTTAGACAACGGAGCATGTCCCTGGACAGCCCATTGGGCTATGGGCCTGGAAGTATGGCCAACATGCCCTTTTAATCTGGCTTCTCTGTAAAACTGTAAAAACCTTGTTTCTTAATGGCTATTTCTCATTTGGACATGTTTTATATTGCCACTGACTAACTGTGGCAATCAGATGCTAAAAATATTGGTTTTAGTAATAATTTCTTGATGCTGAAGATTTCTTTTGGTTAAAAGAAAACTATTGAGGGTATCTTTACAGTTAAGTAACACAATCTGAAGCCATTTTTTAAGATAATTGTAAAATATGTATATTTCAGATCAAAGTGTTTGATTGGAAAGGCAAAAGGAAAAAGCCTCTGGGTTTCTATGTTCTAATTACATTCTGGCTACCAAACTGTTGTGGAAGGTTTTATATATATATATATATATATATATATATATATATATATATATATATATAGTTGCTGTAAATAAGATGCAATCTGTGCTTGTTTCCAACAGTTCTGTATACTGTGTTTTATTAGAAATCTAATAACAAATATGAAAAAAATCAGTTCACTTTGTGTTGACCTTGTTTGATGTGTGTGAGGGTGCATTTTTGACTGATGATCACAAAAAAAAAAAAAAAATCAGGGTATAGGATTATATCACTTTTTATTTCCAATTATTTGTTACAAAATCATTTGTTATCTAAAACAATGCAAAGCACTACAACATTTCATTTACTATGCTTAGCTTTGCTTAATGAAATTCAGTCTTTGACTAACAGATTGTCCAAATTTATGATTTCAAGCGCTCACATTATGTGCATTTAGTCGTGCAGTGATTGGCTTAGGGTGCAGGTAAAGCTGTAAATCACAGATAATTGGCGATTTAAAGATAAAAAATATGTACAAAAATGTCCAGCTGCTATTAGATGTATTGACTACTTGTTGTAGTAGTAACAGCCTCTGAAACGGATACCCTGTTCAAATTTTTTGTGTGCTGACCTGACAGGCACACACGCAAACACTTTATCTTTGCAAGCAACTGCAGGAGGTCTCTTCGGAAACGGACCCCAATGAAGGCATACAAGATTGGATTCAGACAACAGTGGGAGAAGCCAATGTTCTCTGTCACTATTATCACCTGTTTCAGTGTGTTGCGAGTATAACAGCTCTCAGGCACAGCACCCAACACCACCAGGGTATGCATAAAAATGGTGATGTTATACGGTAGCCAACACAGGCAGAAAACCAGTGTAACCAGTAGGGCCAATCGAATTGCTCCCTGTTTCTCCAGACTTCTCTGGCTTTGGCAAAGCGTGATGATTACAGTAGTGTAGCAGTACCCCATGATCACCAAAGGCAGAAAGAAGCACAGCAGGTGTGTGATGAAGCGGCTGGTCAGCATCCAATTGTTTGCATGGATGGCATGGTTGTAGTAAGAACACAAGAATCTGGAAGAGTTGTCCTTGTCTTTCTCCACAGACAGGAACACCATATCGGGAATGGTGACAAATAGACACAGGAGCCAGAGCAGTGCACAGGTGAGGTGAACGGTCTTAGGCCGACGGGTCTGGAGACTGGGGATGGCGTGCACAATGGCGAGGTAGCGATCGAAGCCGATGCACGCCAAAAGCAGACTCCCACACACCAGATTTAGGCGATTAACAAGGCCCAATAGCTTGCACAGGAAGTTTCCAAAAATCCATCCGGCTACCCCTTCAGTAACTGCAAACGGTAAAGTGAAGAGGAAGAGCAGGTCAGCCAGAGCCAGATGTAGCAGATAGATCTCTGTGATGCGCAGGTTCCTCCGCCGTTTAAGCAGAATGGTCAAGAGGAGGCCATTTCCTGTTAGGCCCAGAAAAAAAACCACACCATATAGAAGAGGTTGAAACACGGTGTGAAACATATGCAGTTGGTCACTCTCATTGTTGCAGATGTAGCTTTTTCCATCAGAAGGCCCCTCTGTTACATTCTCATAGTCTTCGAAAAAGTAACCTGAAAAATTCTGAAAATAGACATTTCAGTTAGATCAGCAGTTGATTTCTTTTCTAGACACTGCAATGCTTACAATAGTTTACAATACTGTTAATGTTTACAATAGATGCCTTCCAATAAATAAATCTAACTAATTATTATTATTAGTTTGTTTATTCAAGAATTCAAGATTTTTATTTGTCACATACACAATTATACAGGGTATAACCAGCAGTGAAATGTAGGTCAGGAACGCTCCAAGGACAGTGCAATTATAAAGTATACAGATATTAAGAAAAAGTAGAAAAAATAAGATAATAAAAGATAAAAAATATAAATATGAATGTGCAGGTCAGTATGTTGTTGACTTAAATAGTAATAAGAGGAATGTGCAAAAAAGTTGTACAGGGTATTTAAATAGCAGCAATATGAGGTAGAAAAAAAATATGAATAGTTTATAATTTGCATCCTTAAATCTTATTTCTTAATCGTTTGCTATTTATTTATTTAACTGGAAAGTGTTGCATACAAGTTTTATATCCACTTATCGTATTTACAGGAAGCGATTTAAAGGAAATCTCACTTCTTGTTTTTTTTTCAGTATTTAAAATGAAATTAATTATTAATAATAAAATAATGAATCATTATTTATTATTAATAATAATAACAACAATAATAGTAATATAGCAAACTGTGATTAAGACAAAATTATTCACAAGAAACAATCTAAAGATATTTCATGTGGGCTGTATTTTTGCTGTTGTTCTTAAAATGTACAATTCATTGGATATTGTAGATTTATTTATTTATTACAGGATGCAAATGAAAGAAATTATGACTACCGGTCCACAGTAAACATCTAATCATAAATTACCATGAATAAAATCAAACGACAAAAAATATAAAAAGGTGAGAGTTCAGAAATACTCACTTCCAAAACGATGTTCTCTGTTATTTGATTCATGTTTGTGTTGATGAGGGTAAAAATGCTATTGTCTCAGAAGTGTGTCCCCTCCACTCCGGGCTTAAAGAATGCGGTGTTTCAATGATAAAACCCCTCTGAACAACCAAGCCATGATTTACACTCAAGACTCAAGTCTCAAGTCACGCCTTTTTAAAATATACCTCCTCAAGGACATGCACTCACCTTATTTGAATTCTTTACGAAAACACTGAAAGAAACCCACACATTTCCTTTACAGAACAAAAACATCCCCCACTATCCTGCAGTTCAGATTTTTACAGCACTAATTGGCCTAGTTTGCACTAAACTCACATTTTGATCATTATTGTTGGAAGCTGCAGTGGTTTAGCACTTGGCTGACCAAATCTTAGCACCTAACAGTTTTCTCAGCAGTCGGGCTTGGTTACAGAAACCATTTCAAAACTATTTTTTTTTTTTTATTATTAAAAAAGTACGAGCGGATAACTAAGGAAAAATCATTGCACTTTGGCCACTACATAATTCCCACATTTATTAAATTACTTGATTATTACACATGTTTAAATAATAATAAACTTTTGAGTATAGCGCAAATGTAACCAATGGAAAAAAAAAAAAATTATTACAATTTGAAAATATTATACATATTAAAATTGAAAATATATAACATATTAAAATTTGAAAGTCAACCAACCATTTTTGTTCAAAATTTTGGGATGTGTATGTTTTATGGTTCCCAAGGCAAATTATGATTAATTATAAATATTATAAATCTGGACTCTACCTACATCTGATAAGTAGGCTATGGTTATCATGTATTGCTAAGGCAAGCATCACTTTCACTATGACTCATATCTGGGTTTTAGATGTAACTGCAGTTCAACATATAAACCTCAATAACCACCTACAACACTCCTGCATTGTGGCAGTGAGTTTTGCAGGGACAAGCGCTGCTCACTTTTTTTTTTTTTATTTACCTCCTCTCAGAAAATGTCAAACTTGGCTGTGAAAATGTTGCAAAATTGCTTTAACCACAAACACATTATGAGTGTGTGAAGCTTGTTGGAGTGGCTCCAGTTAACTATCTAGGGAAAGAAAAAGAAAAATTGCTTGATTTTACTCCCTAATGTAGCTTTTAACTATAATGGAACTATAAAATCCATCTATCCATTTTCCAACAGCTTGTCCTGTAAAGTTAAAACCCAAATTCAGTTCATTGTGTGAATATACATAGGTCTAATTGGTAAGGATGAGTCATTAAGGCAATTAATTAACTATCTATGAACCCCACAGGTGTCTCTATCAACAGATCCCTACTTTGTGCACACCAAACCTCTTCAACACTTATGAAATTAGTAATAATAATAATAAAAAATATGTTTTAGGCATCCAAATTAATGCTTTAAATCACATACATAGGCCTACATAAACAATTAGTCAAGCACAAACATGTTAACTAATTAAATGACTCACATGTCAAGATAAAAACAAGCTCAGGTAAGAATTAAACTCTGTTGCCATGTAATTATGATCTTTTTAAAGAAGTATAATTGTGATGATCTCATACGCAAAAATGAAATTCAGTGCATATGTAATATTTAGCACACATAAAATATTTAGCATGTATTTAACACGAAAGCAGCCGTACAAATGCTTTTCCTAAATAATTATAATGCGCGTGGTGTTTTGTGGAATGCATCTCATGTGACTGATTATGGGAGGGTTTAAAGAAGCCATCTTACACACTCGCTTTACACCCCGAAATATATGTCACAACTCTACACCTATAATTCACAAACACAAAGATATTCTCAGCCACATCTGGTAAGTTTACAGAAAATTACATTTATGTTGTACATAGTGAGATTTTAAATCGATTTAGCGGCTTCGTTGTAGCCGAGTGTTTACATGTAGCTGTGGTGTCTTATATTTTCGGCTCGGTTACAGCATTCGGGGACTTTAGTAAGAAGCACATCGTTTCTATCAAATCTATTGTCGTTTATAAAAATCAGTCTTTAGTCATTTAGACCGTTATTGGTGAATCTGTGGGTTAATTCGCGTGCGGCCTGTGTGTGGACGCTAAAGCTAACAAGCTAGCGCACAGTGCTAATATGTACTTTTCCTCACACAGTTTAAATATTACATTTTACCGACAACAACAGCAACATATTACGAATGTATTATTATATCTGTATTTGTTAAACGATATCCTACTGTTAAAATTCACTGATATTAAGCCGTCAGCGGTAGCTGCGTAGCTAAACATTAGCATTAGCTGCGTGACGGCGAGTTTCACGTTGTGTCCAGACGGGTGAAATTTAAGTGTTATCTAAATAACAACAGAGTTTCATTGAGATACATTGGTTTACCGTGAGTTTCGGGAACTGTGGACTCTCGGTTAACTAAAGTGTATTTACGTTGTCTCTAATTTTAACCGGATTCCACAGCGGTTTAGCCAAAGTGCCACTGCACCTGTTTTACAAACACAACATCAGCGAGGTCAAACTATTAATGTGTATGAAATCTGTCAATGTTGTTGTTTTTTTTTTTTTTTTTTTTTTTTATAAGCGAGGCTGTTTTTAAAATGAGGCCTATCATGTTGATTTAGTGGCAGGTGCTGCTGCCATCGGTTAGATTTGACATTTATAAGGTTTGTGGTTTAGTTCATATGTACGGGTCTGGACTGTTTTTTTTTATCTAGTCTATTTACAATTTTATTAAATTTTTATTATTTTTTTTTTTTTAATTTGACAGACTTTTACTATGCCACTTCTGCCAGAGCTTTAATTGAATTTCATCTCTTTTGTTGCTCTAACATTACAATTTAGTGAAAATGTGCTGCTTTAATGCACGCATGATAAATTACTACACGCATTGCTCTGTATTGGTGATATAGCTATAATAATCAGGACACACTTTGCCACTTTGTGCAATAATTAAACCTCATTTAAAACAAAACCTCGCAAATATTTATCAACAGGTTTGGCAATGAAATCGCAAAAATAGTGACTTCTGAATCAAGTAAATATTGTATAAAACAAGTGTGCTTTTATAATCCGCAATTCTGTGTATGTCTTGTTTGCTGTACAAACACACACAATATTTATTGGTATTATAATATTGGCCAGCTGTGTGGGGGATATTTTGTTTATTAAAATCTAGAGTATTTATAATCTAAATGTGCTACAAGAATGAGCTGTTATAGAATGAGCAGAGTTATTTTGAAAAGTTGAAATTTGTAAAGTGTTACTGTTAATATTAGTCAATGCATTAACTAACAATAAGCAATAAACTTGCTACAATATTTATTACCATTTAATGTTAGTTAATAAAAATAGTTAAGATTGTTAGCTCAGTTCCATTTAATACTAACAGATACAACTTTGTATTTTAATGTTAATTCTGGAATTAACAAATAAATGCTTTAGAAGCCCCCAGCCCCCCTCGACTCTTAGTTGACTAATGTTATGAAATGAAACCTATTAGCAACTTTATTCATATTGGGGATCCTTGCATTGCCTGAGAGTCTTGGTTTGTATAGGTTGGGAAACCCCGGTCACATTTAATCGGCATCAATGTTGCCTAAAATTGACTCCGTTTTTGGACCTTTCATATTATGTGCTTTATATGATGTTCTTTCTCTCACGCAGGTTGAAAACCTTTGAAATCATTGACTAATTGGAGAGAAAGGAATGGACAGAATAATTGAAAAGCCTAACGCTGGCTTCCTGGCCCCCGGTCTGTGAAACTTTCCTTTTGCAGAGGACGGATTCGCTCATTCATGGAAGGATAACTGAAGCTAATCTTCCTGCTTTATAATATCTGTGACACTGACATTATGTTCCACAAGAGACTTGCATATTGAGGAACAAGGAACTGGTGAAAAATATTGCTTTAACTTTTTTGTTTTTGTCTTTTTGTGCGATTTGGACACTGAGAAAGCTGTGGGAAGGACAACTTGCAATTTTTTTGCAAGCCCATTAAGATCAAGTATTATCTCCACTGTTGTTTGTCACTCACTGTTTGGAAGAGAGGATATAGAAGTCATGAGTACAGCCAGAATGGAGAATCCAGTGATTCTGGGACTGTCGAATCAAAATGGCCAAATGCGAGGCTCGGTGAAGCCAGCAGGTGGTCCAGGAGGAGGTGGAGGGGGTTCCCAAACAACGCAGCCAGCCCAGGTCAAACCCCCCAGCACAGTCAACAACTGCAACTCCCAGCCTGCACCCACAGCCAACACTATCATCAAGTAAGTCCTTGAGGGACGTGCAAATGATGCTGCGAGTGCTGATTTGGTATGGTGATGATTGGGATTTGATGCCTTTTTTTCACCCCCTCTTTCAGGCCTGGGGATGACTGGAAGAAGAATCTAAAGCTTCCTCCGAAGGATTTGCGCATGAGAACTTCAGTAAGTCCATCTGTAACACATTATTTGTATGTCTCTTAAAGTATCCTCTGAACGAGAATCTTTCTCTAACTTGCTGCTTGTGGTCGTGAAATTTACAGGATGTGACGGCGACCAAGGGAAACGAGTTTGAGGATTACTGCCTGAAACGGGAACTGCTTATGGGCATCTTTGAAATGGGCTGGGAGAAACCGTCACCTATACAGGTAAAAGGCCGGGGGAAAAAATGGAAATTTGATGGCAGATATTTCAGATTTGAATCACTCTTAGATAGCGAAATCCGATATACTTGGAGAAATCAATAATTAATAACTTTTTTTTGAGCCAATCCCAAGCACAGATACCATGTGTAGGGCCCTATGAAATCACTTACTGTTTCCTTAAATTCTAGGGGTGTAACAATTCAATAGTTTTCTCGATGCGTCAATTACAAACCCTGAGAAAGCATCGATCTTGAAACATGGATTTTTGAATCGTTGATTTTGGCCAATAATTGATTTAAAGCGCTAAGAATTGAATCAATCGCGATTTCTATGTTCATGCGCTCCACTGCTGCCTGTCACAGGATTGCGCTCACGCTTCGCTCGTAGTTCTCATTGTTAAATTGAATGTACGAAGGAAACCTGTTAAATAACCACAGCATTAACAACCTTGAAATAAGAGTGCAAGGTTTCTGTCAATCAGATGCATGCAAGTTGCATTTATCATAGCAACCAGACACCGGGCACATTTCCTTTTAGAATCATCATTCCCCAATAGAAAGGAAAATTATTTTCCAAAGCCGAACAAAATGAAACACTGGGCCGAAGGCTGAATACCGAACACGATCTTTTTGTGGCTTTCCCCCATGTATTTTGTCAGTTTTTCACCGTTGCATAAATTAAATAGCCAAAATTAGCTTTTTTTACTGTTTTGTCTTGCTTTTCAAAAAAAAAAAACTAACAAAACGATCAAAGATTAGCTTTTTGCTTATTCGGCTGAACACAAAGAGCGTTTTATTTTATTTTTTATTTTTTTTGCTATTTTCGGTTGCTGAACATTCAGTGCATCCCTATTAAATACTGTAGCATTTTATGATAATATAAAGAAACTCATCATGCAAAGGTGGGACACAAAATGTTACCCTATAGCCTACATTCACAGTATGCTACACAGCAGTTAACAATAGTTTTAAAGCATTATTTTTTATTTTTTTGTAAATCTTGGCTATACCCTAGTGAAAAATATATGTAAATTGTTTATAGTATACTTAGAATGGAATACATTTTAGTATATGTACTTGGGGGTGGGCAATACGTCAAATCTTATATCACGATAGGACTAATTTTATTTAACGATATCACTGTAGTTTTTTTATTTCAAAGGTTTTTTTTTTTTAAGAAAAAGATTTTTCTCTCCCTGTTGTTTGATTAATATGAATGGCAGACAGGACGAATATTGTACAGCTTCCCCTTTAAGACCGAAGTTTGGATCAATATATGGTTTTCTTTTTCAGCTATTTACTCTCTCTTAAGACCGAAATCACTGTGTTTATGAGGATCCTTGCAAAGATGGGGATTATGACACATGAGTGTATGTAATCGTTCAAAGCCAATAAAGCGGCAAAAAAATGCTCACTCCTCACACAGAAACTGAGACGGTGCTCGTATATAGCTGTTTGTTTAAACGGCTTAAAATCGGTTGTTTTAAAATGCATTGCTTAAAAACGTGTTTCCAAGCTGCAGATGCATTCCCTCGTTTAGGAATGAGCTCCTTGTTTTGTCCTGGCTGGTCATTCTCCACCTGCTTTTGTCTCCCTTTCACGCCCCTTGGTGACGTGTAAAGATCGCAGTCATCCAAATTATGAAAAAGTATTACCATAAACAATGTATTTTGTGACGCCACGAATTAAACGATAGAGCATAATATGAAACGATAGACTTTTTGTCCACCGATATGTCGTCATATCGCACAGCCGGTTGACTTCAATTTTGGTAATCAATACGTATGTCTTAATTGTTGAAGTTATGAAATTTACATAATTTAACAGCACTTTAATAGAATTTATTAGAGCCCTGTGAAATGTTCTGTGGAATGTCAAATTTATGCATTTGATTACCACCATTTATTAAAATGGTGGTAATCAAATGCGTAATTCATGAGCAATTCTATTTTAAAATGGTCAAATGAGAGTTTATCAATTCCCTTTTTTGTGCAAAGTGGTGCTCAACAGGTTTACTGTGAATTTAAAACATGGAACAACCTGATTTATTCCTTTAAAAATAAAACTATTACAATTCTAAAAACAATTAAGTACACTTGTATAATGGTAATGTTTATTTCGATTTACTTTTTTTTTTTTTTTTGACTGGTTGTGCAGTTTCTGTGTTTTCTTACAATAGTTTTTATCAAGTGAAACAGTTGTAAAGAGAATTCTCAGAGGCTCTGGGGAGGAAGTTCATGTGTTCATATCCTCATATTGTGAGACAACAGGTGCTGAAAACACCATAAGCGTCATGCTTGCTTGAGCATGTGTAGTAGATGAAACCGCGACACTCATTCACTCAGATGTGCAGAACATGCACATCGTATTTAAATGGCTGTCTCCTAAATCAAAGTGTATATACATTCTGATAATTTTGTTTAAACTGTCACTTTAACTGAAGGATCATGTCTGTTACAGAAACTGGCTTCACACCATTTAGGCTTTTTGACCTTTTTGTCTATTAGAGACCATACAGTTTCCATCCACTGTAAGGCAGGAGAAGATTGCATTTAATCGGACCCATCTGCTCATTACGGTGTTCTCACTCGTTCCTGCAGGAGGAGAGCATTCCCATTGCGTTGTCTGGGAGGGACATTCTGGCCAGAGCCAAGAACGGCACAGGAAAAAGTGGCGCCTACCTCATTCCCTTACTTGAACGTATTGACCTGAAGAAAGACAGCATACAAGGTCTGTGACTGTCTTGGTTTTGGCACTTTTACAAGATGTTGTTAGGTTTCACAATTATAGGCCTTATGTATGATTTCTTGAAGTCCTTTGAAGTGACGCCATGCTTTAAATGTTTTCTGCAGCGTTGGTTATTGTGCCCACTAGAGAACTGGCTCTACAAGTTAGCCAGATATGTATTCAGGTCAGCAAACACATGGGCGGGGTCAAGGTCATGGCAACTACAGGTGGAACCAACCTCCGTGATGACATCTTGAGACTTGACGAAACAGGCAAGTGTTCATAATCTGGTGGAAAATGTGTTTTAAAATGGTTTGAACTACTTTACATATACACTTTTGTAAACACTGGATTTCACTGAATTTAACTTTTCCCTTTGTAGTGCATGTTGTCATTGCCACTCCAGGAAGAATTTTAGACCTCATCAAAAAGGGAGTGGCCAAAGTCAATCAAGTACAGATGGTTGTGTTGGATGAGGTATGTGAATAAGAGCTTTTAAAGTGATAGTTCACCCAAAAATGAGATTTCTGTCATCTACTCGCCCTCAAGTATTTCCAAACCTGTATGAATGTCTCTGTTCTGCTGAACACAAAGGAAGATATTCTGAAGAATGTGGGAAACAGAGCAGTTCTGGGGCACCATTGACTTCCATAGGAATTTTTTTTTTTTTTTTTCTCCTACTATGGAAGTCAATGGTGCCCCAAAACAGCCTGGTTACAAACTTTCTTCAAAATATCTTCCTTTGTGTTCGGCAGAACAAAGAAATTCATACAGGTTTGGAACTACTTGAGGGCGAGTAAATGATGACAGAATTTTCATTTTTGGGTGAACTATCCCTTTAACTAATTGACTTAATTGCCATACAATAATTCTCATATCTCTTGTGTGTTTTGCCCATGTTACCGAGTAGGCAGATAAGCTCCTGTCACAGGACTTTGTACAGATGATGGAGGAGCTTCTGAGCTATTTGCCCAAACAAAGGCAAATTTTGCTGTACTCTGCCACCTTCCCACTGAGTGTGCAGAAGTTCATGGTAAGCCCACTAGTTTCTTAACAAAAGATGGTAATCAATGTATGTTTTTAAAATAATACATGTTAGTTTTTATTGAAGTATACATTGTTTTTATTGTAATTAAACTGAGCATGCCACTAACTAGTTACCAAGTTGGTAACGGTCAACACGTGCAAAGTTATGATTTGCTGTTCATGAATATTTTTCATTAAAAAAAATCTGTTTGGCAAAATTCATAATCACTAGGCTATTGTTTTTTTTTTTTTTTATCAAGATTTTTAAACCTGGTTAGTAATTTACTTTGGAAATCAGCAGAATTTTTTTAAAGTGAATTTTGAGCTTCATTGTACACATTTATGATTTGAATTATTTCAAGTAATAAATCATGAATATAAACTTAAATTTTAGGAAGGCTAGAAGCATGTCACTTTAAACGAGGGGGAGCCATGAGTTCGTAACAAGATGAAACAAAAGCATTGCGGTTTTTTTTTTTTTAATATTTGTACTAGTTACAAAGCCGAAATTACACGCCTATCCCTAGGGACTTCACTGTTTATTTTTGTGGGCGTGTATGGTGTGCAATAGAATGGATTGTTGCCTTTGCTGTCTAACATATTGTGTGTTCTGCTTTCTTTTTTTTTTTTTTTTTTTTTTCTTTTTTTTTAATAATCCTCCACTCATTGTATGCAATTGTTCAAAGACTCTCATTATGGTTCAGAAAGTATTAATTTACACTGTTTTTGTGAACAGAACAACCATCTGCAGAAGCCCTATGAGATAAACCTGATGGAGGAGCTGACCCTGAAGGGGGTTACTCAGTATTACGCCTATGTAACTGAAAGGCAGAAAGTCCATTGCCTTAATACTCTGTTCTCCAGGGTAAAAACCTTATGATCCTTGTGCATCCCACACACTATCTGACCAAGAAATGAAAATTAGCGTCAGTGTCCTCCTGACTGTTGGAGAACATGCAGACATCCTTTTTAATGTTAGTTTTTTTTGTTTTTCAGCTCCAGATCAATCAGTCTATAATCTTCTGCAATTCATCACAGCGAGTGGAGCTCCTGGCAAAGAAGATCTCTCAGCTTGGATACTCCTGTTTCTACATTCATGCCAAGATGAGACAGGTGGGAATATAGCGGGCGTGTGGTGTTACCGCACTGCTGTTGGCAGAATTTTGAAATGGAGCAAGTGTTTATGTAATGAGTTCTGAAGGATGTTCTGTGCAGGATTTATAATTTAAATGAGATCCACGCATGAAAAATAGGCCAAACTGCTCTTATAAATGTATTGTCCAGAATACAGTGCAAAGAGTGCTCGCCACTTTAATGAAGTGTCCCATTCGATTTCGGATAAAAGTTGTGGTTATTGAACATGATGCATGCACGTAGAGGCGGAGACTTTTACAGAGGGAGTGTAAATGTATCTTTGATCTTAACTTTACATCCTTCAGGAATGAATGAAGAATTGATTCTTGTTTTCTATAAATGTTGATTTGTATTGGTTTATATCTATATATTCACCTGCTGATGTATTGTAGTATTTATGCTGCTGTGTACTTTTTAAATAATGTTTAATCACTTTTATAATTTTTGGGATGATATTCTCTGTGAAACATGATAATCATGTTGTATTTTGGGATTCTTTATGTGCAGGGCCTAAAATTAACACTTGCCAAGCGCCAAATGAAAGTAAAATCGGCATTGGCGAGTACATGTAACAGTGTCAGTTGGCGGGTGAAACTTTTTTTTTTTTTTTTTTTTTTTTTTTTTTAATATAACTGCAATGTAGTGAGAACAACAGCCCGTTTTTAAAGAGATTCACTGTTTCTAACGCAAGCAAATAATCTTTTCTGAAGACAAGATAGTGATAAGGTGTTCTGTCATAAGCGACGAGCGAATCAAATAATGATTCAAATGGGCTGATAAGGTCAGAGCACTGTGATGGTCAGCTTTCAAATTTTTTTTTACTGCCAAATTCGGAAGATGAACTTTTCCCTTTATTCTTCGTAACCCGAGAATGTGATGCATACCTGGGGTTACACCACATAAACGATGTAGTAGAAGGCTACGTTTTTTATGTCATTAAACTTTTACGTATTTATAATTTAAAATAGTTTGGCTTTATAAACCAGCCATACTGTTGACATTGTGAATTCTGTGTCTTGGGTAATGTTATGCTAATACAAGTTTTAACTTTCTTTTAGGAACACAGAAACCGTGTGTTCCATGATTTTAGAAATGGCTTATGTCGAAATCTTGTCTGCACTGGTAAGTACATTTGAAAATATGGATGTTTATTTAATTCATGATAGACGCATTAAAGTTATTATTAAACCCAGAACTTGCTTTGGCTTTAATGACTCTATATTTTTAACCCCCGTTTAGATCTCTTCACAAGAGGAATTGATATACAAGCTGTGAATGTGGTGATCAACTTTGATTTCCCCAAACTCGGGGAGACATACCTCCATCGCATTGGCAGATCTGGTGAGTAGGGTTTCATTTGGTTTCCGCTCTGAAATCAAGTAATGTTGCATTGGAAGTGTCACTGTTTGGCAAGTGAAATGGTAGTCGTGTTAAGTGACATCAGCCACCTTTCCCCACAGGCCGATTTGGACACTTGGGTCTCGCCATTAACTTGATCACTTACGATGACCGCTTTAACCTGAAGGGTATTGAAGAACAGCTGGGTACTGAAATCAAGCCCATTCCCAGCAGTATTGATAAGAGTCTATATGTGGCTGAGTACCACAGTGAGAGTGGAGAGGAGGTTAAACTGTGAGCAGGAGAGGTGAGTTCAATGTTCAGTCTCTCTAGAGCAGGGCTATTCAATTGGCGGCCAGTGGGCCCAATCCGGCCTGTCAATCATCTTCATCCGGCCCGAGGAAGAATGCGCAGGTTGTACATTCGCCTTGACTTGTTCTTGCACTAATTAGTTTGTCCATAAGGTGGCAACTCTGGCCTGGGCCAGCCAAAAAGAAAAGGGAGAGATGCAGCAATAATCTACCGGAGACTGTAACGTCAATAGATGGCAGTGTTGACGAGCGTTTATGTGAGGGTGTTATGGGAGATCCACAATTCTAACATTAGTTAAAACGAGTTTAAAGACAGAGTTATCGAGAAATAGCGCCGACACTGGACGAAGATTTTTTCTCAAAATCTGTTTCTGTAACGTTACTCATAAGCTGAGCCGCTTCAGACAAGCGCGCCAGCGATTCAACGGACAAAACCACACACAGATGTAAAAATACGTGGTTTTGGCAAGTTACATCATAAACGGTCTTAAATCAGTTATAAAATCCTAAATGACCGTAAAGAGTTGGGAGAAAATTGGATGTCACATCCTCGTCATGTGCATCAGGTTTTATTAAAGAAACGGTGCTGATTTTAAAGTGAAACCTGCTGCAGTCTGTGATTTGATGTAGGCCTAAATCAAAGAACTAAAGAAAAAGGGAAATCACTTGACTGCTCTGCTTGCTGATTAACTTTTGAAACTTGAATAATCAATATAGCTTATGCATACAATTTATAGTTTTTGTGAATTGTTTTTTATAAGTTCACTTATAAAAAGTTATATTTTTCAAAGCCTATTAGGCTAAATGTTAAAAATATAAATTTCAATTATACTGTATTAAATCAATTTTTCCTTTAATTTTAGTCATTACTAGAGACAACAGTAACATTATTTGTATCAATGATACTACGTCATTAGTAATAGGCTAGTAAAAAGATGACACTAAACACATTTAAAATATACAATCTTAATGTTTCTATATTAATTTGGAAGTTCAGTGTGAAAATGACGACAAATTAATATGCGTTTAGTCACTTTTTTTAATTTTTTTTTTTTTGAATGACAGACAGCACTATTGTTAACCTTTTATAGATGTTACTGTTGGTAATATTAGTCAACTTTACTGCTGAATATGCATTTAATTTCCAATTTTATTGGCCCTCCAGAAAAAGATCGGGACGGCCCCCTTCAAACGTTCAATTCGATAATCTGGCCCTCAAATGAAGTTAATTGAATAACCCTGCTCTAGAGCTTACAATATACATGTACACTATATTGCCAAAAGTATTGGGTCACCCCCTTCTAATGAACAGGTTTGACTACTTTAGTAATTTCCATGAGTATAATGTTTAAGCATATAATCATATTATAGGGAATTGCGTGCTTTTTATAGCAACCGCTTGGACAGGACCCTTTTCTATTCTAACCTGATGATGCCTCTGTGTCTAAGACAGAGGAGTTCAGCTGGGATCAGGACTTGGCTTTCTGCAGACCAGTCAAGTTCTTCCACACTGACTCAATCAATCATTTCTTTTTGAACCGTGCCTTATACACTGAGACACTGTCATGTTAGAATAGAAAAGGGTCCTGTCCAAACTGTTGCTATAAAATTAGAAGCACACAATTCCCTAGAATATCATTATATGCTTAAACATTATACTCATGGAAATTACTAAAGTAGTCAAACCTGTTTATTAAAAGGGGGTGACCCAATACTTTTGTCAATATAGTGTTTGATTTAAAAATAAATAAATGAATAACATGGCTTTTCATTTCTACCCCCAACAGATCACCAATCCTTTGTCCCCTATCCCCACCTGTTTGTTTTCCCTTCCCTACTGTGTCTAGGGAATAGGGGATTTTTTTTTTTTTTTTTTTATGTAAACTATATATCTTCCGGCTTTATTTTTTTCTCCTTTTTGGTGCCACCACAAGGAATGTGATGTTGCGACGGCTAAATAATCGTGACGGACTCGTGGGCTAATAAAGGACTGCTGCACCGATATTTTCATCCTGAAGACTTCAAATCACTTGAGGTGGGAAAGAGGGGACATGAGGATTTATCACCCAAGAAAAAAGACTACTCATCACCTGCAAGCACATTCTCACCCCACTCTCTCTCTGTTCCCTCTGCTCATCTTCATGTTTCTAGTCATTTGAAACAAGTGCCTTAACAAGCAGTCTAACTTGTTCAAAAAGTAATAACCTGATGATTTTTTTTATTTTTTTCTTCCACTCATTACTCATTTGAAGAGATGGTCTTGATCTTTCTCTGGCTTTTGGCATTGCTTGTCTGCCCCCTCCCGTTTGACATCAGAAGAATAATTTAGCATTTGCCACCTGTAGATTTTCAGGGCGACGAAGAACAGGATTTCACAGCGGGAGAGAGGATGGGGAGGGCATGTGCGATTTGTGCAGTCTCTGGCGTACTTGACTATGGTGTGAAGAGAAGCCCCCTGGAGAACTGAGATGATATCAGTGGGCATAATGACAATGATGGGGCTAGTGTTCCTGTGGCAAGCTTTCAAAAGTCCCACAAGGCTCCCAATGGCTTTTTTTTCCCTTCATCTGCTCATGGAACATACCATGCCTCTAGAGACCCATAACTCTTTCCCCCTCTGTCTTCAGTGGGCCCACACTAAGAGACTTGACCAGACTCAGACCAGCCTTTCTCCTTGGCCATGAGGACTCCTGCTTTGAGACGAATGTGGACTTCTTTGTCTTTTTTTGTTTTTGTTTTTCTTTCCCCTTCCCCCTTCCTCCTGATTTCAGTGCAGTTTTGCATTGTTATTGGATAGGCACTCTGTCCTAAATGTGCCATTTATACAGATCTGGCACATTGTAAACATTTTGTAAATACTTCATTTTTTTTTTTTTTTAATGGATTGTTTTAAAACAAGCTAAAAAGGCTGGATGACCATTTGAGGAGAATGTTAAAGATCTTTTAAAAATCAGGATTCTGTCAGCACTGGGCGGCACTTATTTAGTTTATGCCCTTTCCCCCCCCTAATGGGAAATAGGTTTAGCAGAGTTTAAACCTTTCCAGGCAGTGCACCACCCTTGTTTTTTCTTTGTTTTTTTAAATCCAAAAAATACTTTGTTCAAAGTTTTGAGTGTAAGTTTCTAAGCGTTTCAGCAGGTGGTGCAGTTGTTCAGATTTGCACTTGTTCGCTCTAACTCTTATCCATTACCCAGTGTTGACAAAAGTTCCTGACATGGGTTGTTCAAATAAATGGTCTCATTTAAGGGTTGTGAAAACATGAGGCTTATTTCCTTTCCAGCCTTTTGCTTGAAACGCTGACTTGTGAGGCACTCGGCAGAGTCCCCTAGCCTGGGTGACTCTAAACATAGAGGTAATTTAATATTATCATCATGTAATAGTGCTACTCGCTGCAGTGCAGCTCAAATTGGCAACGTGTAAAAAGAAAATGTAGAATTTATAAGCGAGATGTGTAGCTGTTACATGGGTCTGTGTTTTTCTGCCACTGGCACTAGGACATGACTTTAAACAGACTGTTTGGGGATGGGAGGATTGAAAGGCTTGAATGTTCGCATTGGAAAAAGGAAAAATGGACAAAAAAAAAAACAACTGGATGCCAAGACTTCTAAACGATGGACTGACAATGTAGCGGCAGAGACATGCAGTGCATCGTGAGTCAGCAGGCTTTTCTTTGTAACAAGACCATGTTCTTGAGATGCTGCACAGACTTCACAGAAGAATCTAAACCTTTGCAGTGTGGGCTGCACTTAAGTTTGAACTTTTAGTTCAAGGGTTGGGCAATAATACAGCCTGCACATGATTTGGGAGCACTTCCTCGGTTAGGGCAGAGGTGTACAGACTGAAAGGGAGATTTTTAGTTGTTTTTTTGTTTTGTTTTGAGGAAGTATTGTGGTAGGGACAAGGGTATTTAACATGGGGTCTGGGTATTTCATGGGTGCTGATAACCAAATTATTTATTTTGCAGCGGAATATGTATCCCCCCCTCCCCCAAACACTAATAGCCTTTTTTTTTTTTTCTTCCTGTTTTCGGGGATTGACATGGGCTTGCTTGAGACACTTTAGCCCTTCTGCTGCTTTTTGAATAAGTTACGCATTTTGACCTGTGATGTTTTGAGGGTTGCAACTTTATGGGGTGGGAGGTTGGGAGGGATACAGTTTTGCCTGTTGTGATTATTGGCACAGAATTTACTTAATTTTACGTTGGAGTTTAACATCGCCAACGTCCCCATTTTAATAAAGTAAAATACAGGTGAGATGTTTTTTTTTTTACGGATTTGCATTGTCTACTGTGGAATGTTGCTGTTAGTTTTCCCTAATACAATTAAAGTTTGTTCTAACTGTATGGTTAGTTGCCAAATTCTGAGCAAAGGTTATTTATCCCATATTCTAGAAAATGCAACCTTTTCCCAGTGACATTGCTTGAATCCAAGCTTGTATTCTCTTCTCTATAGTACATACTCCATGGTGTGTACATCACCGGTCTAATCCCCTTTGGTTTCTTTTGGGGGATTTTAAACATCTGCCCAAAGAGAGGAGTATATGAGTTACTGGGCTCCTTGGCAGCAGCCCAGTGTTTTTCAGTAACCACTTGCTGTGAAAATCACGGTTCGTTCCTGAAATGCTGTAAAGCAGCATGTGATTGGATGTGCTGTGGTCTTTGCCATGGGTGGTTGGGGTTTTGATTTAATTTTAGGTTTTGTTTTCTTTTTATTTGGAAGAATCGGGTGGAGAACATCTCACCTGTTGTAAGTTTTCCAAAGCATACAAAAGTGTCATCTTTAAAATCCACTCATTCTTCAATTTATTATTATTTTTTTTTTTCATTATAATTCTTTAAGTTTGTATTTGGGTGGGTGGGGAGGTTTTTTTTTTTTTTTTTTTTTTTTTTTTGCTGCCCTGATGTATATTTTCATGACTCTTAACACTTTACCTTATTTGTCTGTTCAGTGTTGGGAGTACATGAATACATCAGTCTGGGTTAAAGGGTGGGAGGGAAATGGAGAGAATTGGTTTCAAAAGTTCTTATAAACAATTTGGGAGTTCAGGGTAAGGGAAATTTGATCTGTAAACTTTGCCCTTTTTTTTTTTTTTTTTTTTTTTTTTTTTCTTCCTCTTCTAACTGTTGGCTACTCCAGATAAATATGACCAACCAAATTTAAGAAATCAAATTTGTTTATTTTTTTTCCTTTTCAATTTAGGCTATTTCAATTGGCATTTTTCTCAGTGATGCTACAATTTTAAAGATTTGAGATGTGTGAAAATGCAATGGTTAACATCTGTGATGGTTTTTGTTTGAAAATAAAGCTCACTGAAGATCCATATGTGTGTAAGGTGTCTTTTACTGGGATTCTTGTGAAACAAAACCCATATTGTGTTGGCATATGAATGTAATGTGAAGTTTTAAACTCGTAAGACCAGTTCTAGTAACAGTACAGTATTTTATTAGTCTCTAAACCTCAGTATCCAATACCACTGTTTCATTAAATGTCAGTATTTCCCTAAATTCTACTTTTGTAATGCCTTCATGCTGATCCTAATAACAGTCCATGTACTGATACCTGACAGCGGAGTACAGGCTAGTCTTATGATATATGTTGAAACTGATTAAAGGCTGTGGTATGATTTTAAACTGACCCCTCCCCTGATCATCGATAAACAGGGTTCAGAGTTTTAAAACTCAGGAAACAGTTCACGGACTTCATTTCTACCGACTACCAGTAATTTAGCTCACCAAGATGATTTGGTGAATTCTGGTGATCTTTTCATTCGGTTGTCTCTTCTCATCTGGGGACACGCTCCTGGCACCTTGTGACCGGTTAGTTCCCACAATTGCCTTCTTGATCGAGACTTCTTTACTGAGATAGCTACATTTAATATTGAGATTATTACTTGGAGATAAATACAGAGGTTCCTGCAAACATCCTTTGAATGCCAGGCTAGAGGAGTCCACTGCTCAAACTCCTTACCCGGCTCTTCAAAGTAAGAACATTTTGAGTGGAATTGTCTTGGCAGGATAGTATGTGGATGGTTCACCCAAAAATGAAAAATCTGTTATTTACTGACCATCATGTTGATTCGGAATTACTTTACTTTGACAGTGGAACACAAGTGTTCCAGAAAAGCTATAATGGAACTCTATGACCCGAGGGTGTGTAAAGGAATTTTCATTTCTGGGTGAACGCTTCTTTTAAATTTGAATGTTAATTAAACCACAACCATCTTTGTTCCCTCTTCCATAGACCAAAATTCTTGTCCAGGGTGTCTGACTCAAAATATCGCAGTTGTGCTGAAGAACTGCATAGTTTATGGAAGTCTCTTGGTCGAAAGGTAAATGCTGGTTTTCACTAATGTATGGGACTGTGTACCACTAACTAATCTTTATCATCTTACTATATACATGGCTGTGCAGATCTGTGATGATGTCAGAGACCACCCAGAGCTGTACTCACAGATTTACACCCCACACCCAGTTGTCGTGCCTGGTGGCCGCTTTATGGAACTCTATTACTGGTTACTCTCTCCCTTTATCACATATAGACAAACAACCGTAAACCTTTAAAGACAGACCTGTTGTGAGTTCAATGGTAGTCAGTCAATGGTATGTGCTTGTGTTGAAGCCATCTGTTTTCATTATTTCAAATAATTTTTTAAATGGTCATGTTTTAAAAGTGGAATTAATGGTAAAAACCACATTACCCATGATGCTGGGCAGAAAGTTCCACCAATCAGGGATTGGCCACTTCCAAGAAGTAAATACTTATTCTTTTTTTTGTAATACTTTTTAGCTTCAAATAAATAGTTGTATAGTGAATTTCCACATTGGCATTGTTTATTGACAACTTATGCATAATGCTGCATCTACATCACTAGATGTCAGTGTATGTCCACAGCCAGCCCTCATCACACATCATGCACAGATAAATATGATCAATATTGTCAAATCTAATTTCATGGTGACTTTAATAAACATAGCAGCACCCTGACAGCAACCCACAACACCATAGCATCATAATGATTAGTTCTGCAGAACCCACTCATATTATTTTTAGAAACTGTAATGATGGTGTTTTTTTCTCTTCAGTGACTCATATTGGGTAATAAATGGTCTCCTTTTGTCAGAGATGACAGAGACCGCTCGAGGAATGATTCTGAACTTTGTGTACCTGGTGGAAAGGCGCACTTATTTCTCTTGATTTTCACTTTACACTAAATAACAGATATTTGACTCATAAATGATTAAATGAAATGTATTATTTATTCACCTTTACACAATCTGTATGTTTTTCTAAAAATGTCGAACTAAATATGATTCAGTTCATAATATTTAACTAAAAAATGCACAAGCTCACTGTTTCCCTTCGCTTGCAGTCAGATACGGCCTTGTCCCAAACGGTGGTCGGGTTTATTACGAGCGGCGTAGTCAGCCTCCCTTTCTTCCGCTAATGGTGGAGCGCTTCTATGAGGTCACCGGAGACAAAGACTTCCTCGGGTAACCTTTCCGACTAAACTGCCCTCCTGCAGGTTTGTTGAATATTGAGGTGTTGCGCTGAACCACTCTGAACAACACCTCTGCACCGCATGTGCTCTGTGTGTGTTTAGGCAGGTTTTGCCAGCACTGGAATCAGAGTACAGCTTTTGGATGCAGAATCGCTCTCTTGCTGTGGCAATGAGTGGACTGACTCACATTCTGAATCGATATAATGTACCGGTGGACAGGCCGAGGTGAGGTAATTCATTAACACTGTGCATTTTAAGAATATGTCGGGGTCACCACCAAATGCAAAATGAAATTTTATTTTGCATAAAGAAATCTTAAGTTTCATTCTTATTACTGTGATTCTCAATGCTGTAATAAAGTAACACATCTGGATGCATTCCAGTATTTAAATCTGTGACTCTTTGCAGACCCGAGTCATACAGTGATGATGTAGAACTGGCTGAGGGCCTGTCATCAGGTAGGAATCTAGGTGCTCTATTGAGGCCAAAATGCAAATATTTTGACTACTTTTACCTATTAAAGGTATAGTTCACCCAAAAATGAAAATTTGCTGAAGATGTATTCAGCCTCAGATCATTCAAGATGTAGATGAGTTTGTTTCTTCATCAGATTAGATTTGGTGAAATTTAGCATTGCATCGCTTGCTCACCAATAGATCCTCTGCAGTGAATGGGTGCCGTCAGAATGACAGTCCAAACAGCTGATAAAAAGGTCACAATAATCTACAAGTAATCCACATGACTGAAGTCCATCAATTAATATTACTTGTAGATTATTGTGACCTTTTTATCAGCTGTTTGGACTGTCATTCTGACGGCACCCATTCACTGCAGAGGATCTATTGGTGAGCAAGCGATGCAATGCTAAATTTCAAAAAAGTTGTCATTTTTGATTTCATATTGTTGCTCTTGGTTAAAGTCCTCTATCCATAAAAAAAAAAAAACGTTCTAAAACAAATATGTTGGTAGCTTTTGATGTGCAAGGACAGCAGGGGATGGACTTTTTCACTGGATGAAGGACTGGTATTTTGGTCAAAAGTGACAGTTTAAAGTTAAAATCCCTTAATGATGGATTTGTTTCTCACAAACACAGCTTTTTGCTTCACAAGATATTTATCGTGATGTTTTTATCAGCTGTTTGGGCTCTCAATCTGACAGCACCCATTCACTGCAAGTAAGTGGCATAATGCCAAATTTCTCCAAATCTGTTCCAATGAAGAAGCAAACTGATCTATATCTTGGATGGCTTGAAGGTGAATACATTTTCAACCCATTTTCATTTTGGGTGAACTGTTCCTTTAAAGGGATAGTTCACCCAAAAATGAAAATTCTGTCATTAATTACTCACCCTCATGTCGTTTCAAACCCGTGAGACCTCCGTTCATCTTCGGAAGACAAATTAAGATATTTTTTATGTAATCTGAGAGCTCTCTGACCCTCCCATAGACAGCAAGGGTCCTTACAAGTTCAAGGTCCAGAAGCGTAGCAAGGAGATCGGTAAAATAATCCATGTGACATCATAGGTTCAATCATAATTTACAAAGCTACGAGAATACTTTTTGTATGCAAAAGGAAAAAAAAAAAAACTTTTCAAATTCGTCTCCTAGACGGAAACTGCGTGCACTCTACGCTGACATAGAGATGAACTGTTGAATAAAGTCGTTATTTTTGTTTTCTTTGCATACAAAAAGTATTGTCGTAGCTTCGTAAATTACGATTGAACCTATGATGTCACATGGATTATTTTACCGATCTCCTTGCTACGCTTCTGGACCTTGATCTTGTAAGGACCCTTGCTGTCTATGGAGGGTCTGAGAGCTCTCAGATTACATAAAAAATATCTTAATTTGTTTTCCGAAGATGAACGGAGGTCTCACGGGTTTGAAACGACATGAGGGTGAGTAATTAATGACAGAATTTTCATTTTTGGGTGAACTGACCCTTTTCTGATGCTTATTTTCTTTGTTTATGTGCATGAATATTCAATTCAAGTTTATTTGTATAGCACTTTTCACAATGCAAATCGTTGCAAAGCAGCTTTACAGAAAATTAAAGTTTCTACATTATATTTAGTAATCACTTATCAGTGGTGACTTATCTCTAGTTGATGTATATTGATGAATATGTTCATGTATTACAGAGGCTCAGAAGAAACTTTGGATAGAACTGACATCTGGTGCAGAGTCAGGCTGGGATTTCTCTTCTCGCAGGTATATAGACAGCACAGGCAGAAACAACGGCACCCTGAGCGACACACGGACAAGATCCATCCTGCCTGCTGACCTCGATGCCATTATGTGCCGCAATGAGCGTCTGCTGGCCGCCTTCCACAGGATTCTGGGTAAAAGAGTAAAAACGGACTTCTGTGTATTTACACACACTACTGGACGATGCTAATTAGAGTTCACTTCGTGATTCAAACTAATTTCCCTATTTCACATGTTCTCCCTATCATTTCCTGTCTTATATTTACTCCTATTATTACTGTATCATAAAGGATGTGTTTAAACCTTTGTCAAAAATTGAAATCTGGAACTAGAACTAGCACACTTATCAATAAACTTTGTCATAAAATCATCCAAAATTAAAAAATTTTTCCATTATGGTGTACTATATCAGTCATGTTTTTTTTTTATTCTGAGTAAACAATTTAATTCCCAGAAGGGTGCACTCTTTTAAGCCAGTAATGCACTCAACGTTTCCATTTTTCTTTTTTTCCTGCAATCTTTGTTTCACTCTGACTTTTTCTTCCTCCACGTTTTTAGTAAATCATCATTTATGGTTAGTCATCATATATAACAAATATTTTGGCAATTTATTTTTGTCATTAATAATTTTCAAGTGAGCAATAATATCACCTCAGTAAATTAGAAAGATAAAACACTTGGCATTTAAGTTAAGGCAGACGATTTAACACGGACCATCAAACAAAGTATAATTTCCTCCAAGTATTCAGCTATCACTTTTAGTTAATGTCTTCACCTAATCAGCTGATGTCATTTAATTTAATAACTTCATTAGGCTACTGCCTAAAGGATGACTGATGGTCATCTGTCTTCTCTGGGCGCTGAAATTAGACATTTATGCGTAGGTATATCGTAGGCAGGCGACATAGATGGTATGCAACATATGCAATGCTTCCTTCCTGCAGACAAGCTCCAGGTGTCTCACCTCTGACATAATGCTGCTTTAATAAGACCTTCCATCCTCACAGTAAATTAATATTGCAATTTCTTTGTATCAAATATATTCCCTCTTGATTAACACTACAATTCACTTCCAATTTTTCTCCTTATTAATTTGTCTTAAATACAAGAGAAAAGTATTTTTAGGTTTCACAGGAAAAAGTGAGATCTCAAACAGTGGGAGGTTACATTTCCCCGAAGCAAACTCCATGCTCAACAGCAGATGGCACTCTTTGCACAATATTTCTGCTTTTCACAGACCTTTCCTCATTCTGGTCATTTATTCTCTCTCTCTTTCTCTGTTTAGGGTAGTGGAGGTCTGGACTATCCTAACGGGGGTTCCCACCTCTCTTAGTGAAAGTGGGCAGCAGTGAGACATGCCCAATGTCTGGCCTCCGCTTCAACAAATGATTATATTTAATCTTGCGACAGTCACCATTGAAATCATATATATATATTTCTATAGTGCTATTCACAATGTACAATGATCGAAATCAGCTTTACAGAAGGTCACAATGTTAATGTTTATATGAGTATAGGTGCATGAAGCAATTTTGTATTTTATATATATATATATATATAAATATATAAGGTAACTACATGGGGTATGGTTAGGCTTAGGGGTAGGTTCAGGATTAGTACCTAGTTATTACCTAGTATTTGAAATTACTAATACATAACTACATAGTATGTACATGAGTAACAGGACTGTAAAATAAAGTGCTACCTAAAATCTTATATTGACCTCATTTGCTTATTAAATACATGTTCTCAGTCTTATTGTGCATAATTCATCAGTATATTTGTCTGTACTCTATGATCATTTGATGAGCTACATCTGTTGGGCCGAACACTTTGCAACATCTAGGCTAATTGTAAGAATGCACGCTCATCTGGTTACCCTTCCGGGACGGAGAACGTGCAGGGTTTTGGTTAATGTTAACCAGTAGCCAAATAGCTCTCTAGGCCAATAATCATGTTTTACTTTAGACACATAGTGGTGAATCAACACAGTATGTTATTACAATGTACACTTTTCTTAATATTTAAATTTTTTCCTTTAACTACATGCCCTCATTTTCCACAACTATGAACATGTCGTGCAACTTTATTGCCATTTGCAAAATTTGTCTCACTTCATTTTTTATTTTTTTCCTTTTGTTTCACTGGGAACCAAAAGATCAGGAGAGAACATGCCTGAAAAAAATGAAACATTGTGATTCTATAGACAATAACAGTTTGGTTCTTTTCCAACTTCTGACCCGAAGGTGCCGGCTGGCTGTAATACATGAGCATCAAACATACATTTTGCAGATCAGCCACTTCAGTTATAACTTGAATCAGTGTGCCTGAGGAATCTTCAGTCTGTTCAATGTGTGAACTAAATCACATTATTCCCTTCAAAATTCAATTTACCTGCTGTCACATCTTGTCGGTGAGTTTGGGAAGTGACTATTAAGATGTGATTAATGATGCTCAGTAGTTGGTGAATTTGCCATTTAAATCACCCACCCACTTCTCACCCCATCCATCATGTCTTTGCAGGTCTCTCCGGGCTCGATTCAGCCCATGCTAAAGAGCTCGCATTCAGTTTGGCCCAATTCAGACCAACTGGAGGGCGTACATCAAATATGAGGCCATGCTTGAGAAGGTGAAGTCCCCTGAAGTCACTCTAGGCTGTGTCTGAAATCGCACACAATGTAAAGATATATCAGTGCAGTAATGTAGGGAATGGTGTCTGATTTTGGATATAGCCCCATCCTACAGCTGTACCTTTATTAGTTTCTGCATTAGTTTAAAAATCACCATGAATTCAGTTAATTCCTGATGAACAAACAGCACGATCACCAAGAAAAATGAAACTATAGACTGCATTAGTGGCTGCCTACTTTTTAAATTTAATATTTTAAGTTTATTGCAAAAATGCATTTAGGAAGACTTCATATGCAGATACACACACATTATGCATTTTTTTTTGCATTAAACTTATACATTATATCTACAGAGACAATATATTTTATGACTGTGTAGGGAAACTTAAAAATCGATTTCCATATGAAGAAAATGAATGACATTTTTAATGTAAATGCTGCTTATAAAAATAAATTCAAAAATTAAATATTGCTTATAAAAAAAAAAGTTATGACTTGGTGTTCACTTAACCTCCTCACTGTCTCTCTCTCTTTTCTCTGCAATTCTGTTCACCCCTTGTCCTTGTTACAGTACGATGTCAACGGTGATGGAAAGCCCGGAGGAGGTGGCGAGTATGAAGTTCAGGTATTATTGGTCTGTTCATATTTACATATTCAAATGCATAAATCTGCTTTCGGAGCTTGGCACAGCGCTTCGGAGACATTTTAATCTCTGGAGGAATTAGGGCTAAATTAGAGTTCTTCAGCCCAGCAGAACCATTCTTGAAATGTAGAATCTCATTTTCTCCTGGACCCTGAGGACCAATAGAGTGTCTAGAGAAGGAACGGCAAATTAATAGAAGCTCAGATCAACAATTTCCAAGTTCATAGAATAAATTTCAAAAGATGTATCATGAAAAGTCTTTATATCAGACATTGACATTAATATTGCAAGCTTTAGTACTGCTATTGCCGAACCCAAACCGTATTAAACTATGGCGAATGGCTCATCTTGTGGGGTTTATGCAACTGTGAATGATAACCCAAACCCTCCATCTTGTTCCTTTGTCATAGTTGGGATTCAGATGGACCAATGGGGCTGCTCTGCAGCTGCTTAACCAGCATGGTGATAGGCTGAGCTCTGGAGGGAGTGTCCTGAGAGCCAGCGTTCTGATTGGACTCCTCTATCCCATCCTAAAATCTCTGTTCTGATCCTTTTCTGTGATGTCTGGAGGCTGAAGCAGTGGAAACTTTAGAAAATCCCACATCTCCATTCAACAGCTGAAGCCAAAAAAAGTTTTACAGAGAATAGTACGTTAACACTTTACAATAAGGTTCAATTTATATTTTAATGCTGAAAGTATATTCAAAAGCATTTACTAATCTTCATAATTTTTAATTTCATCATTTAGTAATACAATGTTAATATCAGCTCAGGTCCATTAAATGATACTTAATAGACGAGTTTAACAATTAACAGTTAGCAAAAGCGAATAAACAAATAAATTTTAGTTAATGCTTTAACTAACATTAAGTATTGGGACCTTATTATATATTTTTATCAATAGTATTTTTTTTTTTATCATTTGCTTTGCACTCACCTGAAGACTGCATATTTTAATGAGATATACCCAGAAGCAACTACGGTAAAATTATAGCCCAGTCTGCAAGGCTGTGATATGAACGTAGCTGATATAATCCAATGGAAAAATATAGACATCATGTTATATTTTTTCAGGTTCATTGTCTTAGGTAGTAATTAATGTCTCTGCAGTGGCAGGATCAGAAGATTATCATCATGACTAAAACTGAGCTGACATTACAAATGGTAATTTGCTCTAATCCAATTAGAAGGCTTATTGCTGATCGGAACTTTGCACATGCTGTGTATGTGGAGTATGATCATTAAAAGTGTTTCTGTTTGACTCGCAGCTTGTGTGTGTGTGTGAACAACTGTATTTTTAGAGAAAGTGTGTGAGTGTGTTGGTTGACATTTGCTTTCATTTTTAGTCGCTGGGTCTTATGGTTCCATTTTTCTTCTAGGTAGCGTGTGTGAAGGTCACAGGCCAGATCTAAAGAATGGCCGACCTGTCAGAATTTATTTTTTTTTAATCAAGAAAGGCATTTCTGAGAATAACAGAAGAAAGAAAGTGTGAAGATGAAGTGATTGTGATTCTGCAGGGATTGCTCATCGTCATACAAGCGGGAACACAACGGTGGCTGAAGTGTTTTCATTTATCTCATTACCTATTTATTCTCACTGAATTGAAATTGCACAGATAGTTCGATAAGCCATGAAACATCACCTCAGAGCTGCCTGCTAGGTCTACGTCATTGTGATATTGTGTATTTTAAATCGTGAGAGGCATACAATCTTCATATATACAGTTTTCACGAACAAATTTCTATTAGTTTGTTTACTTTTATAACAGAATTACAATTAAAGGAGAATGAAGTGAAAATAAAATGCTCTCTTGCAAGTAATATGTTAAATTATATATATTAGGCTATAAATGTGACACTCGTGTAAGGTAAATCATAATCTCTTAACATGGGCAAGTCTAGTTCTTTGTTGATATTGTGTAAAATAACCCAGCTACTTAATAGTTATAGTTGAAGTTATAATTGAAGCATATTTGTTCTTAATAGTTACAGACTCAAAGTCAGTCAAAAGGAGCTGCAAAAATGATTCCGAACAATGTGGAATTGAGTATTTTGCTCGAGGGCAAAATTAGCCATTCACAGGTTAATCTGCCAACAAACATTGGTTGGACAATGATAAAAAATGACTGCACTTTTATACATTTAACCTTGAGAACAGTTAAAAATATCCCATAGATTTACATTGAAGTTAGTTGGGATCGACTTGGACTAGCCAGAAATCACATAGTTACAGACACGGAACACCCAACCACAACAGAGTAACATCATGGCAGCCATATTTGCACTAACAAGCACCAAGTTTTCCTTCTGAGATCGTATTATATTCGCTATTCCGTTTGGTGCCACTAGTGGCATAGAAATTCCTTTAACTACACACCTAAGCTAATCATAACCAGTTGAAAATGAATTTTATGCCACTACAGAGGTCAGTAGGCCAATGAGTGGTCCATTTGAGATTATAAGAGTGTCCATGTTATTAAATGAGGACGGCTGGTGTTACGTTTCTATGCACCAGTTGTCTGTGGCGGCTCGCTCAGTCAGCTCATTGTGATAAGTCACACATTATGAGCGTCTTCAGCACAAGGAAAACCTAATCAGAGCGCTGAAAGGAGGCGGATCCATTTGTAAGGGAGCAGAGGAGGGGGACAGTTTTTCTTTGTGGGAACGTTATTAGAGTAACGAATCCCTGATATGTGGGGTGAATAAGAATGGGGCTGTCTGTGAGGAACCATAACGCTTTAATGTGGTGAGTTCAAACCATGTCTGATCATGTTGGTGTGTATTTGATTGCCAAATGGATCCTTTTTATCAAAGATGGCCGCATGCTGTTCTTACACAACAAACCCCTTGATGTCAGCCATTTTAGGCTGTTTACTGTAGAAAATGATAGATTACAGACACATAATGGCCAAACTAGAACATTTCTCCATCATGTCTAGTATTTGTTACGGAACAAGGCCCTGTGTAGATTGATGAATACAAGGTCCTGTCACATAACAGTTGTTCCAGATATATAGACAGCAAAAGCATCATAAACTCCTATTCACCCACTTTGAAAAGGAAGTGTGCTTAATTGTATTGAATGTGCACTTGTAGTGTACTTAAAATCTAGGAAGTATACTTTGTAACTCTTTAGAAAAAGGAATGTTTATTACTTAAGGGTTTTTTCTCAATAAACTCCTTGGTGCTTATTAATAGTTAGTAAGGTAGTAGTTATGTAAGGGATGTAAAATATGGTCCAGAATTACCATTAATATCTGCTTTATAAGTACTAATAAACAGACAGTATTCTATTAATATGCATGCTAATAAGCAGGTAGTTAACAGTGAGTATTGGTCCTTAAAATATCTGTCACCGAATATTTAAAAGGCCACTTAAATGTATTTAAGGTTTTACTTAAAATACATTTTAAATAAAAATTTGTTATCATGCGTTATTTTAATGAGTTGACTAACTTACTAAATACTTAATTATAATTGTTTACTGTAATGTTATTTTTTAATATATTTTAAATGCAATTTTCCACTTACAAATGTTTAAATATAAATGTTTAAATGCATAACCTACAAGTCTCAATAGAAATTACATTAAAACATATTTAGTTGCAACAGTCTGCAGCACACTTTAAGACACTAAACGTAATTATAAAATTAAATAGATGCTTAAAGGGATAGTTGACCAAAAATTAAAAGTTGTTCCAAACCTATGTGTTTCTTTCTTTGGATAAACATCAAACCGTTTCTGGTCACCACTGACTTCCACAATAATGGGAGAAAAATACTATGGAAGTCTATGGGGACCAGAAACTGTTTGGTAACCCGCATTCTTCAAAATAACTTCTCCTGGTTTCAGCAGAGGAATTAACATCATACAGGTTTGAAACATGATGACAGAATTTTAGGGTGAACTATCCCTTTAAGTCCTACTTAAGCAAGTTCAATTTAGTAACAAGTTTAACTTGCATGCATTTTAATTCAGATGTACATAGCATGCAATTACATAACCAAAAACATTATTCTTTTAAATTATACTATAGTTCCACAATAAGCATGATAAAGTGTACTTCTATTTTACGACAGACCTTTATGATTTATGTATATCTTTGAACACATATGATAGTTAAATCTCTAAGAGTTGGGTTCACAAATTACACAATTTATCAAAGTACACTACACAGTAAGTTTTTATAATCTCATCTGTGTTCCCGCAGGTCCACATGGACCTCATTACATCCCACTCAGCAGACCACACAAAGAGAGAGAGGAGCTGAGAAAGATGTGCCTTATCAGGACAAACCAATCACTACATTCCTCCACAGGCTAATCTGATCAATAGCTCTCTCTTTAAGCGTGAATACGCGAGAGCTGCAGTACATATTCAGCTTACTACAGTCCTGTGTAAACACACTTGTGCACGGCCATTCATTTGATCACTGACTTTCCCTAAAGTGCTTTGACCTCAGATGCGTTTGAATAAACCTCGCTGGCGCAGAGAGATCAAGCAGAGCTGCATCGATTGGCCGTGGCCTCTGGACCATTTGGTATTCATTACAATGGAAGAATTAGAGGCGAGATAATGGCTGAAAAAGTAGATTCTAAAAACCAATTTTAATCTAAATACACGCACTAAATAAAGCCACATCGATCTGAAAAATAATTTGACTCTTTCAGATCGCTTTTCATCTGCATCTCTTCGCCCAAGGACTAGTGTTATAAGTTTGTGATCGCATTCATCATGTATTAGTTCAGTTTTAGTATATCAATATGTTTGTGTTGTGGGCATTGACATGCATGGAGGCTGTTTTCGACCTGATTTTCTCTTTTTGAGGCTTTTAAGTTGACTCTGAATTGGGATCATTGATATTCCAAAGGCCACGCTTCAGCTATTGCTTCCTGTTAGATGAGCAAAACGTTAGGGTTGTGCGCCAATAATTACGTTGAATGCAACACATTCCCTTTAAAAGTAACCAAGTAATGCAATTAGTTACTTTTTTTTAGAGAGTAACGCAATATTGTAATGCATTACTTTTAAAAGTAACTTTCCACAACAACACTAAAGACAACTGCTGAAAGTTACAACTTATTTTCACTGTTCAGTTCACTTACGTATGTAAAAATTGAAGTTACTTATTTCATTTGTGTCTGAACTACATTAATCATTTTTGTTGCATTAACGAGTTTCCATTGTGTTTCTTTTTTTATTCAGTTAACAATATCTGTGCTAATGTCAGAGCAGTGACATTATTAACCTCACTATGTGTTGTATTTGCATGCACATTAACGTTTTTGTGGTAGCATAACTGAAAATAAAAATAAATAAAATAAAGATAAATTAATTGTGTGCATCTATTTCCTCTACAAAAAAGAGTAAAAGCAGTGCATCTATTTAATTTAAAGTTATTAAGTACACAATATAGAATATTAATACATGAAATAAAATTATAAAATCCTTTAATTGGCTATGATGGTATAAACACTCACATTTATGTCAACATTTGCCGTTATTTAAGCAATATCACATGAATTAATACACGTATACCATTAACTATTTAACTCGTAAGCTTGTTTTGGACATTCCTCCTGAGTGTGTTGATTTTCTTTGAATGGCCTGTTTAATTCAAATTCACACTCATGAATTGAAATTAAGTAAATTATGCATTTTGCACAACCCCGCAAAACAATTTTGGGCTTAAAATGGTTGTCCAACCACTTCCTTTGCAGCCCCGCAGTCTTTCTGAGAACGTCTTGTGCTTTTGATTTGTTACTTTCCATTGCCAGTCACATAAGTTCATTCTGCTGGGATGATTATTTTGTCCATCATCAGTATAAACATCACTTTCAAGGCAAAATGGTCACCTGTTTATTTTTGCCGCTCGCCGTTTTGTGCAAACCACCATGCTGAAATGCCACATTTAACAACAGCCTTTGACAAATAACAAAGGATAATTTCTGACCACAAAGTGGAAATGTCTGTTTTCTTGGAAAAGCACTCACCTCTTTAACCTTAATGCCTTTAATGACCCATGTTATGGCCACTCAGCATGGCGAACAGTGCTGGCAGTTAGCTCTTGCCCTTTGGCACGGTCAAAACTTTTTCAACAATTCAAGCTCTCCAGGTCCTTGCAGTATTGACTCTCTGTGATTAGTACATCTTTATTTGTTGTTACAGCACTCATGTATTGCTGTGTCATGAAAGGATTTATGTTCTTTCTTGTTGTTTTATGGGGTGCACTTCTCCAGCCGATAAAACGGGTTTATTGATGAATTGGATTGAGCCACATAATCTTGTGTGATTCCCATTCAGTGGAAGCGACTGTGATTTATAGTTGTCTTTACCCGTTTATATAGGTTTGTGAAAGAGGTTGACTGTGCATTGTGTGCTGGAGAAGCTTCTCTTAACACGGTCTGCTATGATAAAATATGCAATATTAGCAATATACTGTATTATCATAACTTAATATTAGTGATATATACTAATATGATCTAACAGTATTATAATACAAAGGTACTGTATTATTGACTGTCGGTGGAAAAAAAAAAATAAGTGTATGTATGTATGTGTATGTGTATATATATATATATATATATATATATATATATATGTATTAGGGTACACAGGTGACACGGTTCGGTACGTACCTCGGTTCGGGGGTCACGGTTCGATATGATATCGGTACAACAGGGGAAAAAAATTATCTACTATGCTCAGATTCTTTTCATTTATTTTGAACCAAAAATGTAGTGCCAATTACATTTTTTTCCATCTCTCTCTCTCTCTATATATATAGGGGTATAGGGATAATGGGATAATAATAATAATAATAGTGATATAGCAAAAAGGTCAGCAATATATTGTAAATTTATATTTAAATCAAGTTATATTTAAATTGACATCACATCATGAGAAAAAAAAAATATTAATGTGCTTGTGGTGTACTTAATATTTATAGTATGTTTCTTACCTGCAGATAATATGATATTAATGAAATAAAATGTATAAAATAAAGTGTACTTAGAGTATATGTTCATAGTATTTTTGATTTATTTTTATATTTACCTTAGTTTACCATAAATGTTTGTCAATTCATTCGGTAGTACACTTTAACCATATTTCAAAGCACAAAAAGTAATAAGACCATTGTGAAATTATGAATATAAATATAAAAACTATTAATTTAAAAAACTGCATTTAATATAAAATTGAACTATAATACATTTAATATAAATGTATTTATAAATGTTTATTTTTCGCCTTCATATTTATATAAGACAAAAATACACTGAAGATCTGTCTTCACCGTGTTGTTTGAAAATGTCCCAAATTCAAACTGCTGGGGCCACTTTGGCATCACAAAATGTCTTTTTTTATATGCCATCTCTGCCGCATAGTGCTTTGTCGTTGTGTGGAAAATACCATGTCAGAACCTATGCTTTGTATTGTAGCAACTTGGACTGTGGAGGTATTGCGGTGTCTAATAGCAGTGTGTCCATCTCTGACAATATCACACCCATCCCACTGCAGGAGACAAGTGTTGTCGAATCATACAGTAGTGGAAGATGCGTCAGTCGAACAGGAATGCAAGAGGGAAAGGGTCTGGGGGGAATGACAGGGAGGAGACAGAAAGCACTGCACTTATCACAGCTACACAGATTGTGCGGCAGATGAGATGGGAGTGGAAGACAGACAGATAAGGAGGGATAGCAAGAGAGGGAAGAGATACGGCAAGAGAACGTGTGTGTGACAGCGTACTTAAAGAACTGTTTTAATCAACATATGCTCATTGGAAAAACGTGCCTCTGACTATATTTTTGTGAAAATGCAAAAGCATACCTGTACCATACAGCTCACTGCAGTTTCCAGCTGGAATGACCACTAGTGGTAGTAAAACACTAAATTGTATTGTAAATTATGATTGCAGTGGCAGATTACTGATTAATAAATACTCATTTTTGACTGCATTTTGCAGTTCCTTGCACAATACTAAGTTATGACCTCTTTTTCTATGAACACTTTTTCTATAGTGCATCATTTGTAAACATTTTTACATTTGCATAATATAACGAGCAACATATGTTTGGCTTTTCTGAAATGTAAACTTGCTCGGTAGCTCACCTGGAAAAGCCACATAACACTAAGGTGGGGTCTAAACAGAGGACAAAAATAATAAAAACGTGAAGTGTATAATTTCTACATTACTAGCACCAAACAAAATACATAGTATAGGGATGACATTTTTGTAGGACAAACCCTAGAAATGAGTTCCTGTTCAATAATCCTGAAGTCAATGGGGTTTTTGAATGGGTTTCGGGAAATGCCTGAAATAAGTGAATAACACAAGCTCAAGATATTTTCATGTTTTATTCTATGACATAAAATACCTCAATAATCATTGCAACGTGATCTCATGATAATTAGTGTATTTTAGGTCAAATGTGGTTCTATAAAATTTACATTTACTTACGTTTTTACAGGCACTAAAACACAAAACTGACGTATTTTCAGCATTTAAACGTACAAAACTGATACATTGACTACACCTAAAAATGAATCCTTATGGATATGGAAATCGCCGCATTAATTTTATTATTGTTGTTGTTGTTAGTTGTCATATCAATGATCTTGTTTTCAATTACATTATTAAATTGTTTACTTGTTTACTTAATATGAAATTATAACATTTAGTTCTGTTCTGTGTGATTTCTGCTGCCAGCTCTTTCCAAGAATAGGCCTATAAAATGTTAAACAAGACTCCACTTTAAACCCTAAAATAAATAAAATTTCTGCAAAAGTTTAACTTTTACTTGTCATGTAATGTTTACTTTGTTTGCCATGGACCACAAAAGGTGTTTTCTTCGACATGCTGTGACTGACAACTATAAAATACACCAAAAACAATTATGAAATGAAACTATTTTATTTGTGCGCTGTAATCCAAATCTTAAGCTTAATAGGGGTGACATGGTCATGTGAAGGTGATGTAGTTTGTTTATAGCCTACATTTTAGCTTTCTACTTCTGGCAATTAATAAAAGTTGTGTTCATAAAGCGTACCCTATTGGCTGAGCCAGAACTTCAGATGTTCCATCAAACAGAGCAATGTTTTGAAAGCACAGTGAGCACATTACAAGCCAACCTGCAGGCTTACTCATCAGCTGTCTCTTCAAATTAAATTGAAGAAAAAACACACTTCACCTTTAAGCTGAAGAGAAAGATTCAGTGGAACTCAAGTCAAGATCCCAGCACATTAATGCAGACAAGGACAGATGGGAAGCAAAATATGACAGAGTTTAAAGCAGATACGTTCAGAATAATTCAAAGTAATAAATGGAGCAACTAAGAATAGTCTGAAACATGATCTAGATCAGCAGGGGCTCTCTTGTATGAGAAACAGCATAAACGTAATCCATTATTCAGTGACTGTCTGTTTGAACGGAGCTGAAACTCTTGTGCTCTGTCATTGTACTGGTTGAGCGGTGCTCATCCTTATAACCTCCTCTAGATGTCCAACAGATACTTTCAGTGCTGTAGACTGTCAATGTGTCCAAAATAGCGCACTGAGTAGGTCCTACAATTGAATTTGAACAGTGAATTTGAAAGACTGCCGCTTGTCGAACTGTTGCTTCCTGTGAGAGATGTCTGGTGCGTCGTGGAGTTTCACTTGACTTTCAGGCGTTGTACATCACGATCAACTGCTTTTAGTAAAACTGTTCTGTTTTGTAAAACATGGGATGGTAAAATCGTCCATTGAATGCACAGTTCAGAATCCTGGTGGAAGTTTGGAAAACAGTGAATATGGACATATTCCTTAGTATAATGTTTTTCGCATATAGTAGGGACATATTCAGTTTTGGACGCAGTGTGTGTCTGGCTGAGATCTGTCTGGGTATCTGCTCACTCTAACATAGGCTACACTGAGCAGGGATGATTTTTATGAGAGAAGCTGAGTGGTTTTTCTCAGTGCAAACCAGTGCTACCATGATGCTTAAGTGATTGCTAAGGTGTTTTAAATGGTTATTTGTGCCTTGCTTTTATTGGCCTAAATCTCTCTTAGATATATTGGTGTCTAAATATGGCTCTGGTTCAGTGTAAGTCTTTGATTGCACATTAGGATGATTGCATTGAAAAACTAGATGATCATTATGCTAAGCTTAGTCATTAGGCTATTGAAATCTCCATCCTTGAAGGTTTTATTCAAGCTTGTTTCCTATTAAAAATACATCCACGGATTCATCACCCAGGTTTGACGTCATTGTTTTAGTGTTGTGTTAGCTTGGACATACTAAGAAATATTTTGTGTTTCATGGCAGAAAGTAGTGCAGGTTCAGAACAATGTAAGGGTGAGAAAATGAGGAAAAAAAATATTTCTGGGTGAACTGCTTCAAGAACAGTATTGGTCATACTAAAGCAGTAGCATGCACTGCTAATTAAGCCCTAAATAATTATTGGATGATTACACAAGCATAATTTAGATGACAGAAACATTCCTTGCCCTCTCTTTTTCCCTTAATGGCTCTCATTTCAAATGCAGAGTACCTCAGCAGGGAGTTAAAAATGGTGAGTCGAGGGGCTCCAACTGTCAGAGACCTGCCGTGTCCTCATGGGTTTGAGTAACATGATGGCAAAGTTGTCTCATCAACATACGCAGCATATGAATCCTCAAGTGTCTGCTCAGCTTCGTCCAAATGATGAGCACCAGAGAGACGAAAGCGACAGAAAGATGAAGGGCTCACCCACCTTGCTCTTTGATTATGTTTTAATCAATGCTGTCCAAGTGATAATCTCCTCGTCTTTCTACAAGTAGCCCTCCTCTTTTCCAAATCTCTTGAGCTTCATTAATTGGAGGTCTTAGCCTTGATGGATGAACGGCGAAGAGGAAACCGCATGTATTAGTCCCTCTGATTGAAATCATTCCTTTGGCCTTCATTGTATAAACTGAAATACTCCAAGGCCTAGTTTCCTAAAAATTCTTGCCTCCAGCTTACATCTCTGAGTAACTGGATTTAATATCGAGTCAGAGAGTTTGAGATCGCTATGTTCAGAATGTTTACACACAGTCCGGCTTGCTTTAATTGGCCGTATCTGATGTAATTTTCTGTTTCCCGAAGATATTCGGGAGCCAAGCAAGACTTTACTAATTAAATTGTGATTTTGCTGTTAAATGCGGTATTGTTTCAGGTGATACTGCCAAAATCCAACATGCCTCAGCGCCAACCGATATGTCTGCAGTCTGACAGCACAGGGAAGCACTTGAATCAGCCTTGCCGGAGCTGAAACTAGTGGATTTTCTATCTGCCTCTAATTTAATGGTGGAGATAGTGCCTGCCTGAGGACTAGAGCAACTGCTTTTTCCTCTGCTGCTTATGAGTTCTTTTCTCAGGGTGTCTCTTCGGATGGTGTTCCACCAGTGTAATGGATTGGGAAAGAAATGGTAATGTTTTCCCCGGCATCGACTCTAAAGACTTTAAAGTGGGAGGATATCCCTCTTTCAGCTAGGTTATTGAGAGAAAGCTTTGGGCAGGATGGATTTTCTGGCATTCTGGCAGAGGTCCTTGCCTTAGGGGTTGATTGACTTGAGACTACTAATGTTTGGAACCACTGAATCATACTTCATAGGATCCATGGGAAACTCAAGACAACTATGGCTGGTACGAAGAGCTGCTGGAAGTCCCCTTAGGGTACATAAAGGTTGACTAATACCAGAATAGCGCAGTGTGACGGTAGCTGGCAGAGCTGCAGTGATGTTCCAGCAAGCCCAAAATGTTTTACAGCATTTCACAATGTTGCATTTTGGTAGCAGTTTGATTACACAGTATGAGAAACTACGGAAGCCATGAAAGGCCATGCATTACTGTTTTTTTCTAATTTTAGCATGATCAAAACTTTGAAACTTTACTGCAGAATTTTAACATATTTCCAAGTTGAATGGAATATTGAATGAAAAAAAAAGCATCTGTTAAACATCACTCTATAATAGAGATTTCCTGATCAGGTTTTTTGTGCCCCTGATCTGACTGAATATTGTCATGGAATATTGAATATCTGCTCATATTCCTGATCCAGATGTTTTATACACACACACACACACACACACACACACACATAGAATAAAGACATTGATAGATGTAAACATGTTACAATGGTAGACCAAGTGGTCACAATTATGAATATGGGATTGCAGATATAAACGTCTTTTGTTTTATATGCACAATAAGATACAGAGATATGGCTATAAAGCATGAAGCTTGCAGTGTCAGAGTGCCAGTCAGTCAAGTCCAAGGCAAGACACAACCCACAGCAACATGTTGGGCCCTATAACCCGGCGCAATGCGGCGCAAGTGTTTTTGCTAGTTTCAGCCTGACGCAGTTCTCATTTTTCCGTTATGCACCGCGTTGTTTAAATAGCAAATGCATTTGCACCCATGGGCATGCTAGTCTAAAAAAGAGTTGTGTTCAGATGCATTGTTGGCTCGTTGCTATTTGAAGAACTAAAAATAGACTGCGCTATAGATCAACTCTAACCTGGTCTAAAGTCTAAAGTCAATGACGCCATTTTTTTTTTTTGTTATTTATTTTGTTATTTTTGTTATTTTTTGTTATTTGTTATTTAGATCGTTAAAATAGGGCACGTTACGACAATGACAGTCTTACAGCAGATAAGTACACGGTAAATATATAAATACATGGTTGTTACAAAAATATGCATCAAATACGCTAAACACAAAAGCTGAAACGTGTGTGTGATGTGCTAGATCAGACCTCATTGGTTCTTGTGCATCACACGCCATGACACGGCACAACACCGGTATATCAGCTGGCGTAAAATAAAGGATCGAGCTTAGGAGAGCGATGCAAGTAAGTTAAAAAATGCTAAATTGGCACCGATCCTTGGGACATCACTCTTTAACCATCATATGCCGAGTCACTTGAGCTGGCTGTTCAAATGTTCAGAGTCAATACAGTGTCTATGAAGATAAAGTAGAGGCCTAAAGTTGTTGCACACTGATTTGTAAGTGATTTGTCACTAACGGACACAGAGCTTTCACTTTGAGTAAGTTCCTGAATAAAAACAACCCCACTCATTTTCGATTCAGCATTATATGCGACCTTTTCTTACCTCTAGAAACAAGAAAACAAGTTGAGATCTCAAGAAAACAATTTTTTTGCTCTGTGTAAATCAATAGAAAATTAAGTTGTGATGACAATAAAACAAGACAGGAAAAAAAATTCTATGGGCTCTTAGCAATTCTGTAAAAATGATAATCAGCAAACATCAGTAACAAATTTTACTGTGGAAACAAATCCAGACAAACTGCACCATTTGTTGGCTGTTTTATTTAGATTTTAAATAACATTATCTGTACATTTGAATGAACCATTTTAAAAATGTAGTGAACACATCAGTACATTTGACCACAGTAAAACGTTGTCTATTTCACGTTTAATCTTAAAATGCAATATTTACTACATCTGTTACAGGCATACAGGCAAAAAAGTAAATAGTGGTTATGTTAAATTATTTGAGAAAATACTTTTTGAATGGGCACATGAAAAACATTAAAATGACTATAGCAGTGTGCACAAGGAAGTCAGACAGGAGGAAAGATTTTCTGAGGTTAGAGGTACCCTGTGAGAGGGCAAATTATTAAGTATAAAAACTACATGGGATTCTCACCTAGTTTCATTACAAGTGCCACATTATAAGGGTGAAATGATGGTCTAAAATATTTCAGGTTAAACATCGCACACATTCACGTCGGTGGAACATGTGTCAGTGGAGAATGGTGAGAGGAGGACTGATGGGTACATTAGTAAAGCTCATACCTCACTTTAGCATGAAGCTGGCGTGGGCTCACATTCACACGTAGGTAGGAATGACAGTGTGGAAAAAAACAAAAATACAGCTTAAGTAGGTTATGAGTGGTACTAAAAAAAGGAGAGAGAGCGACTGAAGAAGTTGTGCAAAAACGTTTGTGTTGGCTGTCAAAAGTAAGTGAATATCCAACCGCAGGTGAAGCGCGTTTTGCTCGGAGCTTACCTCTCAGGGGAATCTGTGATGTGCTGTGCCAGGTGACAGCTCTACATTTACCGTCTGTCTTATTTCATTCAGGTAAATTAAGGTGAGCTTGAGGGCAAACATGTCTATCTGTGTGGGTGATGTGGTTCTTGCTTTGGTGTTGTGTATTGTTCTGATAACAAGGATGAGCAGCTGTTGTCTAAGTCAAAGCTAAGGAGGTCTGTATTACCTGGAGAAATGTGTGTGTAAATAATCTGTCACTGATAAAACATCTACTCCAGTTTAGCGATATACCTGCAACGTCAGAATACACAGCTGTTTTTCAATGGCCATCAATGGAGAATGATGCTTTTTGCCTGCAAAATGGAGTAGGAGAACAGCAGGAGCTGACTGGGCCATGTTAACCAGAGAAACCTTGACCCCATGGTCCAGACTCCTATCTAGATTAACTATGTGAATCGGGATGAAGAGGGGAGCTGTGTGGAAGCTCAGGGTCACTCTGGACTATATTAGTCATGAGGCTGAATTAATCACTCTTAATGAGGTTACACTCCACAAAAAGATGAAACTTACCATCCTCCATGTCTGATTGAACCTGGAGATTTACACAAACACAGTGGTGGATTTCAACATACACACTACATACTTCTTTTTTTAATCTTCTGGTTGCTGACCGCCTTCAGACGTCCATGGAAGGCAGCAGATATAAGCTTTACCACCTGTGTATAATGTCACAACCCAGGATTTTACTTGTCTAGGTCGAGTTTCTAAGCCACTGCATGCCATAATCCAGCCGCCAGAACAACTGCTTCTAAAAGTTCCTTGAATATGTTCAAATATTGAGTTTATACGTGTAATTAAAAAAATATATTTTCACACTGTTCATTTGAGGAAGGCTTGGTTAACACTTTAAAAAAAAAATCCTTGTTTAGCCTATTTGCTAACCTTGAACCACACTGCCAGAGGCATAATTGTTGTTTAGCGTCAAACAGCCAATCATAAACTGTCTTCAATGGCAACCTTCCATTCAACTGTTTTCCACCTTCAATACCATGACTGAGGTGAGACGCTTGAGCAAGACACTGAACCCCCAACTGCTCCCAAATGGCTGTGTGTGCACTTGAGGAACACAGAGCACAAATTTTGAGTATGGAACTCCATACTTGACCACATGCCCTTTCCTTCCTTAAGTGTGAAAAGCAAACATATTGGAAAAAAGATTATAAACAGAACTGTCATCTTAAATTCCCTAGTTGATAAGTTTAATCACTAGTCAGCACACACCCTGCACAGGTATCAGAAAAAGTAAAGAACACATAGTAATACACATGCTGAAGCAGGCTTATGACAGTTAACACACACAAGTACTTACAGTATGCTTATGTACGGAAACAGTCTCTCTCTCTACTGTTTCAGTGGCTCATGTCCTCATATTTGTACCAACACCTTAGCTCTGTATCCTCGTTTCTCATTTAACTATCTGCTCCAGTGGAGTGTGTCCCTACAGCGGGGGGAGCACAGGGTTGTAAGGGAAGCATACATTACACAAGTAGAGCATCTCTTTATGGCGCTCTCATGACGAGAGCCCTGTTGCGTATCAAGCCTTCTGATCTCCGCCAGATGGTTTTTAACATGCTGAGAGGGAAGGCACCATTTACCTCTTACATTCCCACCTCACACCTCTGCAGTGTCGGGAAGCTGGTGTGGCTCATTGACAACATTGTCTTGGATAATAGGCTCAAGGTTCAAGGCTCAAGGTTTATGATGTGGTATATGACGATCTGTCTACACTTTAATTAATTTTCCGATTCTTGCCTTTATGGCGTGTTCAGGAGACTGTGAAAGTGCTGCTGAATATTACGAGGTCTCCATGAAGGAGTGTTCCTTAAATTATTGTTCTACCATCATTTATTCAATCTCACATCAGTCCAAACTGTATCGTATATGTGGAAAATGAAGATTGTAGGCAAAGAATGTTTACGATGCTCTGTTTCATACAATGAAAGTGAATGGGCATGGTCCACTATTGTGCTTCAAATATGAAGTACTGTATGAGCATTCTAAAAGTATGAATAAGTAATCTCTGCATATTTTTATGAGGACCAGACTGTAATTTGGTTTGCACCATAGCACTTCTTCATCAGTTACAAGACATGTGACAACTAATGGTGTTGAGTGTCATTATTGAACCTACTGTGCCATGAACCTTTGAACGAAATTTGAAAGAAAGCAAACCATGTAGTTTTGGAACATCATGAAAATAATTTTAATTTTGGGGTGAATTATACCTTTATGCTATTCTATCATGGGTTACACACAAAGCAGATTAATAAAGATAAAAAACTACTTAGCTTCAATTTAATTCCTACCTTTTCTTTTGAAAAACAAGTTGTGACGTTTCCACAAAAATAAATAGTTGAAACCATAGCTTATTGAAACGACTTACACAGCAGGTGTTGTGACATGGTGTCCTCAACCTGTATGCAGAACACCCAAGGCAAGGCATCGTACTCTCATAAACACACTGTGTTCTTGTCGTCAGAATGTTCTTAATGCATGCAGAACCTGCCTCATTCACCATCTGTATTATTATGCTCATGTAAACTCTTGCTCAACTGTGTTTCTGCCATGTGCTTTCCTCAGAATCACAGAACAGCCGATCACACACACCTTACCATCTGCACACAGCAGGAGAGACATACCGCCAACCCCCCCAGCCGCCACCCATCAGAGTGCTGACAGCTCCGTAAGAGAGCGGCAGGGATGAGGCGAAATAGGTTGGTGGATAACGGCGGGGAAAGCGAATTGCATTATTGATTTAAATGCAGTCACATGGTTTTGTTCGCAGCTGGAGAAGGTATGATAAAGAGCACAGGGGCTGCACATAAATGTCGGTCTGCTGGTTTCAGATTCTCTGCTCGTATAATGTGCTGCAGAACATTTTGGCTGGATACCGATGTGGGAAATGAGCCACATATTACACCTAGACTTTGGTTTGATGAAGTGCCTCTGAAGTGCTGCCTTAAATGTTTTGCTAAAGTTTGGAGTCTTATGTCCTGGATGGAATATTCTAAATGAAACTTGTGACGACTAGGTTCTTTCATTACAGCATAAAGTTAGCAGTTTCTTCTCTGTACTGTAGAAGCTGATTGTAAAAGGTGTTTCATTATTGAACCTGACCTTTTCTCTAGCACACGGTTGGAGTTATTGTAGACTCATTATGTTACTTTGTCTTTTATTATTTCAAGCTGGATAAGAGGATACAAGGCAACAGGGACTCAGTGTTTCATTAGAAAACTAAACTGAGACTGAGGTTCAAATATAAGGGCTTCTACATTAAAGCTTTTGTCTTGGTTTTTGTTCATATGAAAGTGTTATTGAAAACTCAGTTGGTGGAAAAGGTGATGCGGTTCATGTGAACTCTTATAAGGTTCTTCACTGATATGAATCTGATACATCATGAATAATCATGTAAAAATTACATCTTTACATGCATTTCTCATAGGCGCCCCCAAATTTTGCCTTTGAGGAGCAGTTTGCTTTTACATATACTGTACAGTAACATCATGTTCACATACAATGCCTCTGTACTTCCAATTTCTCCCAACATGGGCACAGGAGAACTGTCAGTCAATAAATGGGAAAAAAGTAACTGTAACACTTTTTTTTAAAACTAACTCAGACATTTTCTTGCAAATTAAAAAGTATTGCGTTACTTTACTAGTTACTTGAAAAAAGTAATCTGATTACGTAACTCGCATTACTTGTAATGCATTACCCCCAATACTACTGGTAAGTGGCGATAAAAGATTAATCTACATTTCAAAATTATGTACCACCTACACTAACCCTAACTTAAACCTAACAGACAGTTGTAACGAAAGCAAACATGAGTAAAACACATAGGCTGACTTGTACCATTCAAGTGCAATAATGTATCAGGTGAGCTACTGAGCAATTTTACAACATCAGAAAAGCCATAAGGAGATTGTCATGTGATGCAATCATAAAAATGTTGGTAACACTTTAGAATACTGTTTCTTACTTACTGCACAACTAATAAGGAATTATTGAAGAACGAACCGGTAATTATTCATTAACACTTAACTCACTACTGTTAACTGTCATGAGTCCGGCCACGGCAGTTCTTCCCGTCTCCACCAGAGGTCACCATCTCCCTTCCTCCCGGACTCATCTCCCGTAAACACATACACCTGTCACATTACATACACCTGTCACATCACACACACACCTGTCCCACTCATTACACCCCCAGCTGTTCCCCATTGTCATGGACTATTTATACACCACTCTCCCACCACTCTGCCTGGTTCCATTAAGTGTTTTTGATATTGTGGATGTACTGTTTGTTTCGAGTGTTTGCTGTGATCCGGGATGCACGCTCCTCGTTGCCGTTTTTGTATCCCAGTCCTTTTCTGTTTTGTTTTTTTTGTGCCGTGTTGGCCTTTTTGTTTCTATTAAATACCCTCACCTGCATTTGGACCCAGACTCCGTCTTTTCCACAGCACCCTCGCAGCGTGCCGTGACAGTTAACTACTAAGGAACAGTGAGCTAATCAATAACTAATGTATTCTGTCATACCTCCTGAAGAACTGCTATTAATTATCTACTAGGTTAAGAAAAATAACTATGAAATAACTACTACTGAACAGTTATACGCATATAGTCACTATAATAATCAGGTTGTGGCCCACATATCAAGTACTTGAGTAAAAGTACAGATACCCTAATAAAATATTACTCCTGTAAAATTATAAGGCCTATCCATTTTCAAAATTACTTGAGTAAAAGGAAGAGTACAAAGTACTACTACAGTAGCAACTTTGTTACAGTCCACTACTACTATTATTAGCCTATAATGGAAATGAAATATGCATTTTGTTTGCTGCACACCAATATATATCAAATGAAAGCTCTTGATGAGCTCTTTCTACTGGCAAAAGTATACTATCATCCATGAGTGTGCAAATTTATATCACGAAAGATTGAAATGAGTGCACAAAGTCAGATCAACCTATGGTATATTTTTGTTTTGGCTCTCCTGTAAAGTTGGTGAAATGTCACTTACGCCTTTTTGGTTCTCACCCCTTATGTTTTTGCCTGTATGGTAAATAATTGCTTTGTGCACATGTTCTGTAGGAAATCTGCTTCGAAAAGGAACCCCAACTCCACTGTCTTGCCATAACTATCCAACTTACTACCGATACAGTACACTCTGTAAAATGGTGGTTTGTTAAGTAATTAATTAATTAATTTATTTATTTACCGAAACACTGGGATGAAGCTGTTGGGTCATATTTGTTGTTTAGTTTTTTAGTCTTGTGTAGTTTTTGTGTTGTGTTAACGCACAGGGAAGTTAACGGCAGTTTAACTGAGCCCACCTCCCGCATGAGTAATTCATTATTTATTAATTACTAATGGGTTCCCTATATTTTCACTTTAGAATAGGCCTACTGTTTCAGGTTTGAAATAAGTCCTGCATAATTATTTGATAATTATTTATTAATTACTAATGGGTTCCCTATATTTTCACTTTAGAATACTGTTTCAGGTTCTAAGTAATTTTTGCGGAATTATCTGATAATTCTTTATTAATTACTAATGGGTTTCATATTTTGTTCACTTTAGAATAGGCCTACTGTTTCAGGTTCAAAATGATTTTATAATTCTTTATTAATTACTAATTGGTTACCTGTATTTTCACTTTCCCTCAGTTCTTGCCTTACATACAGGAATTGAATTAATGATAATATGGTATATGCTGAGGAGGCACACATATAGTACTGTATATAAAATATAAAAACTAAGGTAAGTTTTGGGGTCTTGCAAAAATGTAGGTAGAGGCACATTTTTCCAATGAGCCTATGTACAGTGTGAACAGAGAAAGGCACTGGAAGGGAATCAAACTTGGGTTTTGACCAAGTAATCAAACTCATCTGAGAGTGTATAAGCACCCTCAAGGGGACATTTTGTGCCACTATGAGAGACAGCAGAGGGGCGAGACATAGACCTGCCAGCAGTTTGTCTCCTCGTCTGTCTCTGTCCTGGAGCAATGGCATGTTGAGCCCGGCGCTTCTTGTGCAAGGGACGCAGGATCAGCATTAGCCCTTCTGCTGGTCTGTCAGCAGTCTTCAGTCAAATCGTCTCACCAGCTGGCCCCACAGGTGTCCGGGAAATTAACCAGGGGAAAGGAGAAAAAGTTCTCTCTCCTGTTTATTCCACAGCGGTGTCACTTCCTCATAAAAAAGCACCATCATGATTGCCGGCAGTCATTTTTTAGTTTGGATCCTGTAAGGACAGTTGGAGACTACTATAACAGAATGGCCTTTTCAAAATGTCTAGTAGGAGGCCAGTATGTCCCTTTGACTCAGAGAAACTCCACTTTTTCATCCCCTAGGTCCTGACCAATTTTAAAAGAATCTCTCTTGACAAATGCTAAACTGTTTTAAAACCCCTCATACCAGAATACAATGATGCTTCCATGCTGGTGCCTAAATGGTGGTCTATCTATTCTAGCCTCTGGCTGAGGAAACATATACTTACTTAAAAACCCTGTCAAGTTTGACCAAACACACATTTATGGAGGAGTTAGAAGATCTCCGTAGGAGTTAATGGAGGATTGTGAAAGGCGTCTGTGCTTGTGTCTCAGTATAATAGCAATACTTGACACTCTCTGTATCTGCCCATCTCACAGTGTGAGGCTAAAAGTGTTTCACAGGAAAAATAGTTACATTTAAACATCTTTAATTTGCCATATTATGGTCAAGCATGTATTAAATTGTTTGTGATGGAATGGCTAATGCACTTCGAACAAAGGCCTGGTGTCTCTGTAGAGAGGACAGACTGATCGCTGATGAATTGACTGATGACTCAGCACTGCTGCTGACACACTGTTCTTCACAGAGCAGTCTTTTCTTTTCTTTTCTTTTCTGCTGAATTGAAGTTTCTAACCAGTATAATGCCTAGATTGGGATGAAGAGAAAGTGAAAGCAAAAAAGTGAAGTGGATAAGTATCCTAGGAAGTGTGCACATATGTTTGATCTCTGGCCAGTGAAGGGAATGAAGAGTGGGAGTTTAATAAATGGTGAATGTATCCTTGGAGGAATAACCTACTTGATACTCTTCTCACCTCTTTACTTCTCCTTTCTCAGCATCCCTCTTTCCTCTTTCCAACTTTCGTCTCATCCTCCAGCCCTCAGATGGGGTTAAGATTGATCTTTATTTTCGTTGTTTGATCTCAGTTTATTCATCTTCTCACTTTCCTTCATACAGGGCATCTGACATCAGAGTGAACTCACTGATATCTCTAGTGCAGTGCTTATGATGCCAAAACAGCGGAGTAACCTACAACTTTTCTTCGAGTTCAGACTTGTTGCCATTAAGAACGATAACTATAACGATAATTATATTAGTGTCTGTAACATTGCTAACATTGTTTATTCGAAGCATGCACTGCAGTCTGTCATCTGCTGCTTTAAATACTCAAACTCAAACTTTAAATTTGTCTGCTTGGCTGTCCATTTTATAGTTCAACAATGGTCTTAAAGTGATTCCAATGATATTGTTACTCTATCTAGTTATTGTTCAAATTGCTGTAGTTAACATAATTGCTTAGAATGGGTCTTTAGATGTGTCTTTATGATAGAAGTGGTTTGATTTCTCTTTCCTATTACAATAATCTTCTAGTTTTGCATAATCACATTTATGTATTATTATCATCAGCATTAATATTGTCCAGTTTACAGCTTTTTTTGCTTGTCAGGAAACACTAATTTAGGCAGGAAGACTCTGTCTGACAAACAGTGAAGCTGTTAATGTCAAAATACATTTGTTTTGTTTTGACGTGCCATTTAGGTTTATTTGAAATAGTAATGCAGCAATAGACAAGGGTAGAAAACACTTGCAACACATTCAAATAATTGCATAGTAGTGTCAATCAATGAATGTTCAGTGGACAGTTGTTGTCGGGTTCGTCATGACTACACAATCCCATCTCCTGCTTTACATCTCAGATATTATTTAATAGCAGAATGTGCTTTTGTTTGTAATGAGATCTGACATCCCAAAGTCCACTCATCCACTCTCCGCACACCTAAAATCACCAAACCCTACATAATCATCTCAGCGCCACAATTCAAGAATACAATCTGCTGTTTACCATCTAAAGTAGCACCAATGTGCCAGAGAACAAGCTCAACATGACATCTCAATTATTATTTTTCATAAACAACAGCCTGTGCCAGCGATTTCTGCAAGCATGCCCAAATGAGACCGTTGATGAGATCGCTGTTCTGTGTGTTGGGTTAAGCTGTGGGCTGCACGTATCGAACAAGCTGGAAACCCACTTAATCACACCCGGCCAATACTCCTCATCGTCTACAAAATTGAGTCAGCCGTGAAATTAAATTGGTTTATTCAAAATAAAACATTCGATCAAATGAGCAGTAGAGACCACATCATTCACAAAGGGCTTAGACACTTTTGATTTACTCTTGTTGTTTGTTTTAAAGGAATAGTTCATCCAAAAATGAAATTTAGTTAACACTTAATATTGATAGTCCACTTTAGACATTCTACTAACTACTTTTGCAACATGTCGACTAGCAGTCATTGGAGTATTAGTCAACTGTTTGCTTAATATCTGATTAAATTTTCTTTTGATGGCCCCCAACAGACATTCTACTGACTATAAGTAACTTTACAAGTATGTCAACTTATTCTACTAACCCTAAACTACAGGGAGGGTTGATATATAGTTGCAAAGCTACTTATTGTTAGTAGAATACCCAAAGGGAACAATCGAAAGTCATGTATAGTAGTGTTCATGTAGCTCAAACAGCAAAGCATGGCACTAGCAATGATAAGGTCATGGGGTTGAGTCCCAGGGAATGTGTTAACTGATCAAATTTACTTACCCTCAAGCTATCAAATATATAGATTCACTGTGAAAAATTATCGTGATTTTAACGGTAAAATTTTAAAATGCTACGGTAAAAACCTGTTACATGGTTAACGGAAAGTTCCTGTAAAATTTACAGGGAACAACCGTAAACTGACGTTCCCAGAATTCCCTGCATTCCATTTCAAATTCTGTTTGAATTTTAAGTTTTTTTCGTTGAAATAACTGTTTCTTCTTAGTTTTTTCTTATCGGTTATGTTTATTAGGGTTGTATGTTACATCTAATGTTGTTAAATGAATGTTTAAGGCATATTTCAGTTTAATGAGTCTCACCATGATGGTGTTTAGTGCTTGTGCGAATGACACTGTGCACCTTCTATATATTCTAATGTTCAAAAGTTGCTTGTGATGGGCTTTGGCTCATCATGTGACTTTCTCATCATCACCTGCATTTGGTGGTTATCAGTGTATTTCAAAGGAACAAAACAGATTTCAGTACTTTAATAGATTGGTATATTAAGATTATATCAGTTAAAGAAATTATGGTATTTAACTGTAAATTTAAGTTAAAACCGTAAAACGTTGCTACCATATTTTTTACGGTAGAATTCTGGTAACCACAGCTGCCAGTTTTTTTCCGTAAATTTTACGGATTTTTTTTTACAGTGTTGGTTTATTTGTTCTTTGGAACAGATTTGGAGAAAAATATTATTACATCACTTGCTCACGAATGGATTCTTTGCACTGAATGGGTGCCGTCAGAACGAGAGTCCAAACTACTGTTAAAAACAATAATCCACACGATTTCAGACCATCAATTAATGTGAATCGAAAAGCTGAATGAGTTTGTAAGAAACAAATTCATAATTCTGGAATTGTAACTTTACTGTAGCTTCTGTCCAAAATTCCAGTCCATAATCTATAATAATGCTTACTACAGGTCTATCCCCTATTGTCCTTTCACGTCAAAATTAAACAACCTGTTTGCTTAGAACTGTTATATATAGTACTTGAGACTAGTACTATTCACCTTTTTCACTACAGAAAGCAATATTATAAAGCACTTGCATTAAAAGCAACAGTTTAAAGTTAAAAAAATGTGTAAATGATGGATTTGTTTCTTATAGATACACTGCTTTTCACTTCACACGATGTTAATTGATGGTCTGGAGTCATGTGGATTACTTATGGATTAGTGTGATGTTTTTATCAGCTGTTTGGACTCTGACGGCAGCCATTCGCTGCATAGGATCCATTGGTGAGCAAGTGATGTAATGCTAAATTTCTCCAAAATCATGAATCTGTGAATGCATTACACAAATCTCAATTGCAATAAAGCAATTTTGTTTAAATAGATTAGGTATGGTTTTGACAAAAATAAACAATTTCGCTTAGACGCAAAAGTTCAGCGTATATGGCTTAAGTATTTTAAATTACCTGCATACATGAATATATTGGTCTTTTTATAAAGAGTATTTTCATGCATAACCTTTCCAGAGGAAAGGCAATCTCATCCAGGCTTGGTTGAGTGTTGTTTATTTGTGCTGTTAGCAGTAAAATGTCAGCATACAGCCATCTCTCAAAAGCCACTGTAGTTACTGACCCCAATTTATGAGAGACGCAGCAGAGGTGCATGATGTTGGAATCTGTTATTGCAACGTATTCAACGTTTTGTACATCTTATGTTAGCTGATGATATATTTAAAATGATAATTTTGGCATTCATTATACACATCTAAGCCTTAGGGATACTTTCATTAGCAAGTCCTCTGATTGTTTTTCTCTTCCATTATATAAAATAAGAGAACATATTGGGGTAAATTCATTAACAGTTGTGATACTTTTAAATACAGTATTGCATGGCCTCCAACATTGCATTATCATTATTCAAAAAAATGTTTTGTGAGTTTTGTAAGACTGTTATTAACAGATACGTCACTCATGCTTCACAGTTTTACATGGTCATGTTGTTGGGCGACTGGTGACTTGGAATGAATTTACCTAAAGCCACAGATTTTGCAATTGTGGAAAATGTAATTTCTACATAAATATACATACTGTAAAGGAAATTGTGCAAGCAGGGAAATGTCCTGCTCTACACAATTTCTAGCTTGTTCTACTTTTAACCAGACATAAATTAGCAATATTTTTCACTTCACCAGTCCATCAAATGTGTTGATAATGGAGCATTGATTTGATTCCAAATGCTGTACTTCATCTTTAGAGTTCTCTGCTCCCTGAGACATGGAGAGAGAGCACGGCAGCAAAGTCTAATGAGACGCATGCTGAGACATTTACATCTATCATCATGTTTATGAGACTAATTAAGTATGCAGATTCCTTTAAAAATGTCTCTATCCAATGCATTATGGAAACACTAAGCAAAAAAGCTAAAGCCAGGGGAAATATTGCTCATTTATTAGCACATAGTTGAAGTTGAAATGATGAATTATTTGAATTGAATGAATATTTTTTTTGCTCAGAGGAATTAGAGGAAAGAAATGGCTAATATTTCGATTTTTAAATGCATCGAAGGGTTTGCATCAATCCATGAAAAGTCATGCATAAAATTTCATCCTCTCATATGAATTATAACAAGGTTTATGGAGGTGTTAGAACATATAATTCTAACTGAAGAAAGCCATATATGAACGGTTTACATTCTGCAATTATTTTCTGCCGACGACCCAGACCTCCCATGCAGAATATCTCAGAGGAGTAAGCCTTCTCTCTCTATCTGTGATTTCAAATGAAGCCTATCTTTCTCTCCAGGCCCCGCTGCACCATTACTTCACTGATATTGTGAAGATACGTCTCAGTATCTCTCTGCTAAGCAAGGCAAATAGCAGAGCGGGTCTGTGGCACATCACTCTAATGGTGCTTTCTGTCACTCTGACACCACTTCATGTCTAATCTTTATTGAGTTTTATTTTCAACTGCCATTAAAGTGGGGACATGTCAGCGGCAGCCAAAAAAACACCAGCTGGATTGAATCGTCCTTTTTACATGGGAAAAAAAGCCAGAAGATGTGAATGGAAAAAAATGACTAGAAGTAGCGAAAACGCCTAAATGTGTTGTGTACGGATAGCAGTCATTTGAACTTTGATAGTTACCGTACTTTTGCCTATGAATATCAAATGTGAACACTTCAGCGGCACTGCTCACATCTTCAGCCATTACTTAAGAATAATACAGACGTTAGCTTTCCCCCTCACTGGCCCTAGCACTGAAGATAAATCTTTCCCGATCGTATAAAATAATTTACCAACATAATTTGAACCGATGAATTATTCAGAAGCCATTCACGGGAATTGCCTCCCCATTCAGAGATTCAGAAGTCAACCAAAGTAATGACCTCAGTGTGGATGGTGTGGGAAAGTGTGACTCTTCGCGGCAAGTGTAGTGTCAGGTTTATATGTTTATAGGTCAATAACACTCATTATTTCCTTGGTTAAATGCCACGAATAATGCAGTCTTCCCATGCTATATTTAAGTCTTTCCAGACAGATGTTATAGCGAGTGTTTCAGAATTCATGCAGAAATGAGGTGCTGCTATTTCCATTCTCGTAGTTATCGGAGATGTTATTTCCCAAAACATCTTTCTTGGAAACATCTTGCACTTCTTTGATAAGACAGGAAAAATGTCTGCATGTCATTCACACTGCCTATTTGGAAACACTTCATATGAAAACAAATATTGAGAACCGATGAAAGACATACTTATGTACAGTAATACCCTTCTCACACAGGTGTTTATGTTCGGTAAAAATAAAAACAGTAAAAATAACACTTAGACCTCAAAACATTGGCTCAGTAGTTGGGTTATTAATAAAAGAGACAGCTTCTTTTTTGCGGAGACCAGGACATCTAGATGAGCCCCAGTGAAGACCCTGTCTCCTAGACGGCCATCGGGACAAGACCACAGGAACCAGATGAGTCCTTTGCACAATCTAAATCTAAACTGCTGATTTTGTCTGGCCAGAGGAGAATGATACTATTTCGACACACTGTTTCCTCAAAGCTGATGCAAAGCCACCCAACTTTATATCAAGCTGATGTAAGGCTGCTTTGACATAATTTGCATTGTTAAAAGCGCTATAAAAATAATAGTGACTTGACTTGTCTTGACTTTACAGTAAATATATGGATTTTTTTAATCTTACTTAATATGCCATAATAAGTCAATAACAAGACGGCATGAGTTAGTGTTTTTAACAACAGGATATTTTCGTGGAGTGCTTAAAACACCTTTAATCATGGTAAAATCACTGTGACACATTGCCTAAAGTTGCTTATTACATAATGCGGTCTCAAACATTTTTGCTGCTGCTGAGGTGGCATAAGGTTAAGACTTGGGTAAGGTTTTGTGGTATGGTTAAATCTAAGGGTGCCTTTAAGGGTAGAGGTTGTGTGTTGTACCTCTACCCCTTAACACACCCTCAAATTTAACCATTATAGATTTATTTATAGATGCAACTACAGTAATTAAATGTAATGACTCTTATTTTCACTTATGCTCAATATTTCTTTTCAATTTCAATTATTTTAACATATTTAGATTTTTTTTTCCTGTGATGGCCTGTGATTTGTTCCTGTGATGCAACCTTATGCTCACCAAGGAGGCAAAAAACAACAACAACTAAATAATAAAAATAAATAAATAAAATAAATAAATCAAGTAAATTAAAAATAAAAACAATACAAATATTGTTATTAAAATATTATTACTATTTAAAATGTGTATAACTGTAATATATTTGAAAATGTAATTTATTCCTGTGAATTTTCAGCATTACTCATCATTACTGTAGTCTTCAGCGTCACATGATCATTTATGTATGTTTATGTGGTTGATCCAAGCCGATTTAAGGGTATGTTTAGATGACAACAATGTAGTAAAAACAGAAAGATTTTCCTTTGCATTTTTGAAAAGTTTCATGACAACATTGTTGAAATGGTCACTGTTCACACGGATCAATGAAAACAATTAAAAATGCTACATTATGCATGCCAGGCCAGTAGTTGGGGATGTCAAGTGTAAAGAAACACTATGTGCCTGTGCATATAACAATAGACTGAACATGTAATACACAAGTGCATTTTTACTGTGGAAGGTGGTTATAATCTGATAGCAAACTCCAATATGGCTAATCAATTTTTTTTTCAGCAGTACCTCAGACTGATTGTGCTTGAAGTAGAGGTCTTCTGGAGGACCCGAGACCTGAGGACCCGGGACCCGATCCGGGATCCGTACGGGTTCGGGTCTATATTTTAAATGGTCAGCCGGGTCCGGGTCGGGTCCCAATCTATTACTTCGTGTCCCGGGTCTGTTTAACATGGTATGAAATACCCGAATCGATCGGAGAATACCGGTGATCAGTGTCAGTCTGCATGCGTAACTTTAAAGTTTGTAAAATTAGGATGAGAAAAGTGTGAGCGGGAAATAAGGTGAAAAGAAAAAAAACACGTGTTACCTCAGCCGCCAGAAGCAGAGCGCGGGTGGAGTTAATGTAGTACTGCAAGTGGACAGTGATCATGGATTCCTTCATGAGTGATGTGAACAAAAAGCTGAAACAAAACTGAATGAGACGCACTTGTTATCGAACACGCATGCAGTAGTGTAAAGCACTTTTTGTTCTGTGCGTTTTTTTTTTGCAAAAAAATAATTGCTCCGAGTCTTTATTACAACCAACAAAAAGTTATTGTATGTTAAACACAACAGTCGAAGTTGACTCGAGATGGAAAAAAAAAAACAAACAAAAAAAAACTGCGAAGTTGCATTAGTCATCCGTCACCGACTGTAACAGCAAGTAGACTTTTAAAGCTGGAATAATGAGTGGAAGGCTCTCTCCGTCGACAAGAGAGAGGAACAACCTAACATGGATGGAAACTTATTGGCAAGGAGGATTGTAGCCATCACAGTCAGGGGAAGGCTAATGGTTAAGGGATTTTTTTTCCCGCAAATTGTTTATTGACTTAATAGCAGTTTGCTGTGTGATCGGTTGTCGGGTCTGTGTCTTCCCAGCCGGGTTCGGGTCCAACTTTCGAATAATGGTTGGGTTCGCGTCAGGTCCGGGTAGTACATTAAAGGCATTTCTCGGGTCTGCACGGGTTCGGGTCCCCCTTTCAAATAAAATACGGGTACGGGTTGGTTCCGTGCAGCACATTTACGGGTCTCTTCGGGTACGGGTATGAATTTTTGGACCCGTGAAGACCTCTAGCTTGAAGGCTCTGCCCTGTATTAGGATGTTTTGGCCATCAGGATTCAAAGGGGACCCGGTGCTTTGATCATGTAGAGGTGCCTTGGGTGCCCATTGGTGTAACCGTGAGTGCTTCAATCTGTTAAAGTGCTCACACCTCACAACCTTTACCTTTCTCTCTCTTCATCTCATTCTTTTCATCCCCTTCCATTTCCCTTTTTCTGGCCTTCCCCAAGCGTCCTATTACCTCAGAATAAAACCATGAGGTGTCAACACAGGGAAAGCTCAAATCTGTTTTAAAGCACTAACTTGCACAAGTAGAGGACTGTGAGAGTAATACTAGCTTGAGGCTCACACGTTCTCTCTCTCTTTCTCTCTCCGTCACTGTATCGTTCCCTGGAAGCACCTCCCATTCCCAGCACGTATCTTTACTTAATGGGATCCTCTACTAAAAACTAAAATCTCTGATGGAGTTATACTTTCATTTAAAGGAATAGCTTACATAAAAGAAAATTCTGTCAGCTGTATTGGTTACTCATTGGTCGCCCTCTTCCATGCAATTACATTCAGTGCTGACTGGAGCTTCCACACATCAAAAAGACCATAAATCACCATAAAAGCGGTCAGTATGTGGTGATATATACTTCAATAGATAATCTTCTCCTCCAGTGAGCTCTTACCTGTGACTGGAACATTGAATCAAGAACACATTGTTACAATTCCGAAACTAATATTTTGAGCTGGTTTTGAGATCTGAATCAACTGATCCATGAAAAATCCATTTCATAAGAATGATTCATTCATGAATCTGATTCACGAAAGAGAACTTGGACAGAAGTCCAAGTAGTGTACTTCAAATCAAATCAAAGCAAAATAAATAAATCAATAAAATTGCAGATAATATAATATTGATAAAATAAAATTTCACTTAAAAGTCACTTAAAGCGAGAACAATTTGTTATGGTTATAGAGCAGTCATTGAATCTGACATATGCTACGGTATCACAACATGGTTTGGTAACCTGTTAGTGAAATTTAGGTCACAACTTCAAACATGGCTTGAAGAGCTGAAACAATTATTGGCATGTTGCCCCCATTTTCTCTTCAGGAGATATTTGAGAAGATTGTGAAGAAGCAGAGACTTAAAAATCATTGTTGATTCCATCCATGTTCTTCATAAAGAGGATGAGCTGAGGTTACACTTTATTTTGATAGTCCACTTTAGACATTCTACTAACTGTAAGTAACTTTGTAACTACATGCCAACTAATTCTCGTTAATTTGCAACTACATGTTTACTAACTCTAAGAGTAGACTGTTCGGTTGGGTTTAGGATTAGTAGAATAAGTTGACAACTATCTACTAGTGGACTCTATGTTTATTTGTGTGCATTCACAATAACAACAAAACATGGCGCTTTTGTAAAATAATGAAAGCAAACAGGATGCGTATTCTGCCATCTCGGTCTGAATTTGAGTCGACTAATGCTTCAAATGAACGAGTCGACCAGACAAATTTTTAGTCGAGGGCAGCTCTAGAAAAGAGTGACTTCAAAATTTATAAGTAAACAATGACATTTTCTTTTAATTTTGAGTGAAGTATACCTTTCAGCACTTAACTTTCATCGACAGTGCATATACTGTATATGACTTAGAAAAGTCAAGTCACCTTTATTTATATAACGCTTTTAACAATGCAGATTGTTAAATTGTGTCAAAGCAATTAACAGTATCAAAAGCAAACATTCTTTTAACAAACTTAGAATGAAGTTTTGTTTTGGCATTTGTCTTGATTCAGACTGCAAATGTGTATAGAAGACACTTATCATATCCACTGCTGACTTGGTGAAACAGACTAAGAGCGGACCATCAGTGTGAAATTACATTGAAAGGTCATAAAATTACTTTCACTGTTCATTAGACAAAGGCAAGATTTTTTTTTTTTAGACTACATCAAGAAAAGAGCTTGATTTTTTTCAGATCATAGTTGCTTTGCAAACATACCTTTCGCTGTCATTTTGCAAATTATACATTTGTTCAGACAATGAAGTGGATCTACATTAGTTGCTTTAGAAACAATGTGCAGCATCAGCATGATGCCCAAATGCTTTCTCCTACAACTGAGAGTGATTGTTGGTGTGGAAATCTGCTCATGTACATTCATGACATCTTGCCACGATGCTGAATGTGTGAGAACATAAACGACCAGTGTTGGGGGTAACACATTACAAGTGAGTTATGTAATGAGATTACTTTTTTCCAAGTTACTAGTAAAGTAATGCATTACTTTTTAATTTACAAGAAAATATCAAATAAGGAATGCCAGTTACTTTGTTTGCCAATTTATTGACAGGCAGCTGTTGAGAAATCAGGAGTAAGTGCAGAGGCATATATGTGCTGTGTAAACACAATGTAAAATACTGTATCTCTAGACTAAATGTGAACATGAATTTACTCATCTCACTTGCACAAAAACATATTCACTTTTCCTTAAAAACAGTGAAATGCAAACTCAGAATATAAGGCAAACCTGCAATAATTAAGAAAGATGAGAAAAAGTAACATAATTACTGTAATTCAATATACAGTAATACATTGCTTTTAAAAGTAACTTTCCCCAACACTGTAAGTAAGGGATTTTACACATTCAACCATACTGTATATGGTGTCCAAAATGTGTTCTCTCATTACAAAACACATATGGATGTGATTGGCATTAATGGGTTTTATTTTTGCTGTTTGCAAAAATCTGAAATTTGAAATATGAAAAAAAATCGAATTTTTTGCCTGTCTTAAACAATATTAAACAATACTTCCGTGTGATGTTTAAAGACGGTTTGTTTAGCCACCACCTTCCCTTCATCTGTCTGTTGTTCTCATCAGTGTTTACAGTACAGTATATCCCTAAAACATTTCATCTTCAGTGATGGAGTGATAATGTTCCCACAGTGGGAAACGGTAAGTCATGTTCAGACTTATAATGGGGCTCTTCTCTGCATCAGAGCTGTTAATCATTAGCACTTTGTACATTCAGAGTATTCATCAAATGTGATATTTTAATGAGGTCATATAGTAAAAGACACTCCAATATCTCTGGCTTTTTAAGGCGCTCTTACAAGAGATTGCTGATTGTCATGGTAATTACCACCACACAGATTCACAGTTCGTGATTTCTTCTTGGCACCAGCCATCCACGACTTGGGCTCTTGACAACATTTTAATACAAAGCCCAATCAAGGCATAAACAGAAGCTCAGAGCTATCAAATCAAAAAGCTTTCATAAACCTTTATGTGGCTCTTGGTGCTGCCATCCGCAATCCAATAGTGTCCTCATAACAAAGATGAAAGGAAAATCAAATTATAAACAAGGCTTTCAGATGCAGCAATAAAAGATAAAATTATTTGTACTGACATCTCAAAAAGTATCTGACATGAAAAACCCAGCATACAGCTAGATTAAGTTTGCACTTTAAATGCTAAAACACCTGATTTAATAGCCAGGCCTGACATACTTGCTAGTGTGGTCATGGCACTAAAACAAGCTAAAAGGAACTAAACGATGTTTACAGTACATTTTTGACTCTTCAGTCATTCTTTAATCTGACATTTTACATCATTCACTTTTGTTGAATGTGCTGTATAAGCTTCAAAAGGGCACGCAATAGTAGTGAGCTGATACTTGAATAAATTTTTCTGATCAGCTAAATTAAAGTCCATGAGGACTGTTTATGAAAACATAATGTGTCATACTATAATACCCATATGTAGGGGTGTATGTCATACTATAATAATAATAATAATTATTATTATTATTCAAATCAGCATATTTCTGTATTTCTGAAGGATCATGTGACACTGAAGACTGAAGTAATAATTCTGAAAATTCTACTTTTCATCACAGGAATACATTAATATATCGAATAAATTGAATCACTGAATATAAATCGAATCAAATTTACATAGCTGAACACCAAGGCATAACATAAAGGCAGGAGACCAGCAGCTGTGCCCTCATAGTTAGTTTATTAGTTTTGTGGAGTTGTTGAGTGGTCTCTACTGATCGAGTACACAGGCTGTAGGGGGCAATATCTACTGCTGCTCTGCAGTGTCCTTCAGAGAGTGGTTACCACAGCAAAGTCTACAGGGAATAATTATCATAGTTAGAGAAGTGTCTTGAGTTTCTTTATCTGCCCATGTCTTGTTCTTTCTTCTCCCTAGCCGCCCACTCTCACTCCTTCTTTTCACACTTTCCTCTTATTCTTTTGTTCTTTCTTAACTCTTTTCCCATTCAAACTGAATACTTTGCTTAAGATGACTAATTGCTTCTTTAATTAAGTTTGGTGTTACATGACAGCATGTCCTCAACTTGATGGGGGAGATCTACTGCATGTTCTGCTGCCTCCTACTTGAAGCTGTTCTAGCTGCCACTTGGCTTAGACTGCAGGTGAAAAAGAAAAAGAAAAAAACCTGATAACCAGGGGAACGACTTCAGGAAGAAATTGAGAACTAAGTCTAGCAGATGCATTTTGTCAAATTCTTTTTCATTTGTGTTGGTTTATTGTGATTCTGACCAATTTTATACCATTTTCAACATGTTTAAATGTAATGACTTTAGTAGTGTCATGTGGTGTAACCAAGAAAAAAACAAAAACATTTTCCCTACGTACCTGCCACTTTAATCATTATTTAAAATAAATAAATAAATAACATAGTAAATATATTTTTTCATGGTAAAAATGACACAGAATCATAATACCTTTCTGGTCACACGTTATACAACTCTAATCCCGGAAATGTTGGCACATTTTTAAATCTGAATAAAATGAAAACTAAAATAATTTAAATCACATGAGCCAATATTTTATTCACAATAGAACATAGATAACATAACTGCGGTGCCGGGAGGGGTCGTCTTCGGTTCACTTAGTTTTGTCGCGGGAACGTCATATTAACTCGTGGGAACGTGATATTATGTCGTGGCCTCGAGATGTTATGTTGAAGGAACGACATCCATTTCTCGTGGCCACAAGTTTAATGCTTAAACAAATCTAATTTTTCATGCACAGAATGAGCTCATTTAAAATTTGATGCCTGCTACAGGTCTCAAAATAGTTGGGACAGGGGCATGTTTATCATGGTGTAGCATCTCTTCTTTTTTCAAAACAGTTTGAAGACATCTGGGCATGAGGTTATGAGTTTCTGTAGTTTTGGTGTTGGAATTTGGTCCCATTCTTGCCTTATATAGGTTTCCAGCTGCTGAAGAGTTCATGGTTGTCTTTGACGTATTTTTCATTTAATGATGCGCCAAATGTTCTCTATAGTTTAAAAATCTGGACTGCAGGCAGGCCACTTCAGCACCCGGACTCTTATATTATGAAGGCATGCTGGTGTAATAGCTGCAGTATATGGTTTTGCATTGTCCTGCTGAAAGACACATCGTCTGGAGGGGAGCATATGTTGCTCTAAAACCTTTACATGCCTTTCAGCATTCATAGTGCCTTCCAAAACATGCAAGCTGCCCTTACCGTATGCATTTATGCACCCCCATACCATCAGAGATGCTGGCTTTTGAACTGAACGCTGATAACACGCTGGAAGGTCTCCCTCCTCTTTAGCCCGGAGGACATTGTGTCCGTGATTTCCAACAAGAGTGTCAAATTTGGACTCGTCTGACCATAGACACTTTGAAACAGTCCATTTTAAATGTACTTCTGAGAGACTATGCCTCTCTAAGACATCCCTTTTTATAACTAATCATGTTACAGACCTGATGTCGAATAGCTTAATTAGTTGCTAGATGTTCTCCCAGCTGAATCTTTTCAAAATGTCTTGCTTTTTCAGCCCTTTGTTGCCCCTGTGCCAACTTTTTAGAGACTTGTAGCAGGTATCAAATTTGAAATGTGCTCATTTAGTGGATAAAAGTGTAACATTTCTCCGTTTAAACATTTGTTATGTTCTCTATGTTCTGTTGTGAATAAAATATTGGCTCATGTGATTTGAAAGTCTTTTAGTTTTCATTTTATTCAAATTTAAAAAAAAACTTCCCAACATTTGTGGAATTCGGGTTGTATTTTAAGGTCCAATTCTTGCTGTTAACAAACCATTAACAATGACTTTGGCTCAATAAACTCCTAATTTGCTGCTCATTAATAGTTAGTAAGGTAGTTGTAAGTTTAGGTATTGGGTAGAATTAGGGATGTGGAATATGGTCATGCAGAATATGTGCTTTACTAATAAACAGCCGATATGTTAGGCTTAAAGGGATTATTGCATTAATGATTATTTTACCGATGTCCTTGCTACGTTTCTGGACCTTGATCATGTTAGGACACTTGCTGTCTATGGGAGGGTCAGAGAGCTCATGAGATGCATCAAAAATATCTTAATTTGTGTTCCAAAGATGAATGGAGGTCTTATAGGTTTGGAACAACATAAGGATGAGTAATTAATGACAGAATTTTTCATTTTTGGGTGAACTAACCCTTTATAGGCATGCTAATAAACAACTAGTTAATAGTGAGAATTGGTCCCTATACTCAAAGCCAAATATGAAAGCATGCAAAATATATAATGTGGTGCATTTAACAGCAAATTCAGATGAATATGCAAGCGGTTGTCTGAAGATCTTAAAAAGTCATAATACACCCTTCCACAAATTAGGGCACTAAAGGGGTCATTGGATGCCCATTTTCCACAAGTTGATATGATTGTTTAGGGTCTTAATGAAAAGTCTATAACATATTTTGGTTAAATAAATTTCTCAATGGTAGTGTAAAAAACCCCCACCCTTTTTACCATGTCAAATTCAGCTCTGTTTTCAATAAGCAGTCCATGTTGCTTTAAATTGAAACTTGCTAACTAGCATATATTAGGAAAAGCGATTTGCAAAGATTCATAAAAAAACCCTCATACTCACTTTTTCTGTAGATGAAGCTGGATCATGAATGATTTGTGCGAACATGAACGCACTTAGGCAGATCAGGGATCAGTGCATTCACTTCAAAAACGAAAGTAACATTAATCCTCTGCATCTTCAGTGGCTCAGATGTCGGGAGTAAAAGACGACTGCTATGTTCATTATTACATCCAACAACAAAACACCTCAATCGCTTAATCAGATACATTCTTGTCTTCCCCAGCATCGGAGTCGACACAATGGCTGACTGATGACAGCTCACTCAGGGCGGGTCTAAGGTAAGACAGCCTTGACAATCAACTATCGTGGGAGCGGCCTGTGCAGAGCTACGTCATTCTGACAGGAATCTCAGAACAGCCTGATTTGAGAAAGGAGATTTTAAAATTTAACATTTATGTTCAAACAACATGTAAAGTGAATTTTGCATCCGATGACCCCTTTAAACATGTCTTATTATTTTGTAGTATTGTTTATGCAAGTCATTGTGTTCCTTAAATTTTCTTTACTTGGTCTTAAAAAAAATCTAAAATTTACCTTCCTAACACATGCAGAAACCCTGCGTATTTCTATGACTTAAATTACATAAATCCCAAAGTGCTTTGAGTATCCAGTGGAGACTTGTCATAAAAAGTTCAAATTATTTTAATAGACATATTGACCTTGGTACACAGTCATGATGGTCTGTAGGGGTCCTGATGATATTTTCTTTTTTACAATTGAAGATTTTTCAAATGTTAATAAGTACTGAAGAATGTTTAAGTAAATTGTTTGTATTAAAATATCGCTAACACTTTATTTTAAGGACCAATTCTCACTATTTAGTAATGGCCTATCTGCATGCATTACTAGCATATTGGCTAATTTGAGGTAAAAGTTATTTTATTAGTAGTTATTAGTTCGTTAATAGTGAGAAGGGTATCAAGACAAAACAAGATAACTGATGTCCATTACACAGCTGTAAAGTCCTGGAATTAAGAAAGAAAGAGTATTTACACAGTGGTTTAAACAGTGATCACTGTAAATCACTTTAACGTTGTACTTGAAGTTAATTGTGGGCGATGGAGGCGTTTGTAATTTCTGATGGACAGCCGGTCTCTGTGGGCCTGTCGGTGCAGACAGAGGCACCTCAGGCAAACTGGGCTCGACTTTGGGAAGTCGATAGCGGTTGAGAGTGTACCAGCGGGAGGCTACTTCCGTATCAGCGTCACACATGGATAAGTGGGTAAAGTAGCTCTTTAATACAATGCCCTCGGTTAAAGTGGCCCTATCAAAGGCGCCTGATGCTGCTTGCCACAGCACGCTGTTTACTCCCCACTATATTTGTTGCACCTTTCAGCCGGTCTCATTATTAGGTCATCGCCCACTAGCACTGGGACTCCCAGACAAAGTGCTCCACATTAACACAGTAATACCCACAGCCCCGGTCCCTCATGGTCCCAGCCAATTAATCCTAATATAATTAGAAAGTGGTGAGAAGCAAAGGGTCAGGTATTTATATCAAAATCTCCGGCTCCAATCCAGTTTCTCCCCACAGCAGCCTGAGAGCTCTTCTCCAGGCTCCTTTAAATATAAAACATACACTACTGTTTGGCTCCTGTTCAAGGATACGTCCTCAGCCCCTGCAGGGGTCCAACAAGGTTGGACAGAAATTAGTTGGTTGTGGGAAGAGCTGTGCATGACGATCCTCTTTCTCAGTGGAGGGAAAAAAATGTTTATTTACGGACACACATTTAGTAAAGCACTCGAGTGGCATGTTGTACAAGTTAATGTTAAATGATGATATGAAATATTTACAGTGTTCGAGCCCAGATGCACGGATGTATGAATAGCAAAATAAATTAACAGTCAAATAGCGAGTGGCATGAATTTATATGCCGATCGAGTTGCACAGGTGGAATTACCCAAGCCCGGCACTTGTACAGTCAGCACATAATTTATATTCCAGAATCCCATCTACTGCTTGAAAATTACACTGCTTCATTTAAAATGTACCTTTTATTCGTCGTGGACACTGGCTGATTTATATGCTGCTGATATTTGAGAGCTGTGCTGACTCTGTGTGGATTCAATTTATATTGACAGCGAGGAGAGAATATACCCTTGGGTGACAGACCTGGGTAGATGAGGCCATTTTGATACCTCTTGTCCATCATAATGGTGCTAGTGGTGCTCAGCCAGTTGAACTGTTATAATACTGTATAATGCCCAAAATGAGTTGCTGCCTCCCACTCGTTGTTTAAGTGTTATGAGTTTTGAGAACATATTTTAACATGCAAAGTAATCTGATTAAATCATTTTGGTCTTTTTTTGAAAAGTTTTTGTTTTTTTATTTAATCTGAACATTGGATAAAGCCAGCTTGAAAAATCTTGCTTTCTTTTGCTGACATATTTTTAGCTTTTTTACAGTAGGTTTTACAGAGGGATTTTGGACATCTCTTTTTATCACTCCATGAATCATGGAATCATGAATATGTAAACAATGTATCCACGTACATGCGTTGCATATGTTCTTTACATATGTGATGCTCTCCAAAATGGTGCTATAGGGTGACGCGAAGGAGACGAGTTGTTGAATAAAGTCATTATTTTAGTTTTCTTTGCTCACAAAAAGTATTCTCGTAGCTTCATAAAGTTACGGATGAACCACTGATATCACATGGATTATTTTAACAATCTCCTTCCTACGTTTCTGAGCCTTGATCGTGTAAGGATCCTTGCTATCTATGAGAGGATCAGAGAGCTCTCGGAATTCATCAAGAATATGTTCATTTGTGTTCCGAAGATGAATGAAGGTCTTACAGATTTGGAACGACATGAGGGTGAGTAATTAATGACAGAATTTTCATTTTTGAGTGAACTATCCCTAGATGGTTAGAAATAAAACTGCTTTAGTTTGTGCAAGCGCTACTGAATTAAGAATTCAGATTGAGAATTCTTCAAATTGAGTTGAAGGTCTTTAAAGGTAAGATATACACAATAAGATATACATAAAAAGTTAGTATATACAAAAATAGATAAAGTGCAATAAAATAAACATTTAACAAACACGTTATTACTATATTAGTCCAAAGAAAAACAGTCTAAAGCAAAACATATATATATATAATATAGTATCTTATTTCTCAGATTTAAACTGACCACAGTGCTCCTGATTTAGGATTCTTACATTTTTGGATTCAAAACAGCCTATTCTGTTGTGGAAACATGTTGAATGGTTTCAGATTTGGCACCAGCTCTAGCATCCTTTTGGCGTAAAATGGACATATAGTCAGTCGAGCTCAATCAGAATAGCGGTGCCATATCTCTGCAAGCGCACCCTGACGACGTACCATGTTGAAACAAGCTGTGTGAACTGGCCTTCTCATTTACCCTCTATCCGTTTCTCTGTTTGTCCATCTGTTGTGGGTTGCGTGTGTGCAGGAGGGGATTCCTGCATGGTGCTGGGTGTGTTAAAGACTGCAGGGTAAGGCTCTTTCACAAAAGGGCCATGGAGACATCTGTTGCTCCATGTTCCAGGCCAGCTACCCTTACTGGTACATGCTGCCACTCATGTGCAACAGATAAGTGTAATGCAGCAAATCTTATTCCTCCAGTCCTCCTGTCCTGATTGGTTAGTGACCTGAACCTCAGCCCCTCCCCAAGTCTCTCATTAGCTCAAAGTCTCATGTCCCAAAAGTCATTAATCATGATGTTTGGACACCTTCCTCCCCCCTCCTCTACCCTGGCAAAAGCATGATTTCCAATTAAATCTCCTAACTGCAAGGTTAAAAGCCAATTTCATGCACCTTACTCTTGATAAATGGGTGATGGACTCAGTCTTCCATTCGCTTTTCTTCCTTGGGTTACCTCTTGACACTGCAGAGTTGAAAGACAATGACCAGATGTGATGTATTGTTTAGTTTCAGATTTTGGTGGAATGAAAACTCCCTCCCTTTCTCTGTTTTCCTTGTCTATTATTTCCTTCTTTTTTCACTTTTATCCTCTTCTAATAAAAAATGACTGAGAGCATTGGTAATTGGGCTCATGCAATTATTTGCTGTTCATAATTCGAAGCATGTTATCTGGCTTTCTAATTATGATTCTCTAAGAAGAATATTTAAATAACCACAAAATACAGGATGCAAGGTAATTGTTATGAAAATTATTAAAATAATATTTATTTTTTATTTTTTTCTGAATTTTTTAAATGCATATCTCCCTAGCTGGACACACCAAAATATGGCCAATTAAAGTGTTTAGCAATCCACAGAATATAATTATACTCTCTGCAGGCAGCACGGTTTACTTTTCAAATATAACAAGGCCGCTAACAACCATGAACGTAAAATTGTTTCCTTTGTAGCTTTTAGTTAATGTTTATGTGGTTTTGAGACTGTCTATATGCTAATGTGCTATTAAATGACAAAATTAACTTTTAGAAGAGATACACATTTAAACTGATCAGTCTTTATCATCAGAAAAACAGACACAAAATACTATGACTCATGTTTGCTGAGGAACATACAGTACATAATTTCCAGTAATTAAAATGTAATTTCATATGGAACACTTTTATGTTGCTTTTTTTTGCCATTTTATTATTATTATTATTATTATTATTGTAATTTGTAGCTTAAAAATGTGGTCAAATTTTAACTGTAATTGTATGTAATGCGTTGAAAGCCTTTTTTAAATAAAACTTTTTTAAATGTACCACAATAAAAAAATAAAATAATAACAGGTTTGGAACGACAGTAACGTTAGCAAATGTAACTTAATATGAAATTTAAGTGTTTTCTGTGGTGGCAATTTCATATAAATTTGTACGATGTGAATTGTATGACATATTTAGGAAAAAAAGTGGTCACACTTTAGTTTGGGGACCAGTTGTCACTATCAACTATTAACTGCAACGTTTGCCTCAATAAACTCTTAATTCACAGCATACTACTAGTTAGTAAAATAGTTGTTAGTGGGGTAGTATTAAGGGATCTAAAATATGGCCATGCAGAATAAGGCATTAATATGTGCTTTACAAGTATTAATAAACAGTCAATAGTAATGCTAATAAGCAACTAGTTAATACTGAAAACTTGTCCCTAAACTGAAGTGTTACCAAAAAAGTAAGCTTTAAGGTTCATCTCTAAACATAACCGTCACTGTGGTATAAGCATATTGTAAAAAAACAAAACTAAAAAAACAACACTAATTCATGAGATACAAATTAACCATCATTTCACCAAAACATAAAAATTGTGAGATTGTGCTGTTAAATGACAGAATTTTCATTTTTGGGTGAACTATCCCTTCAAGCCATTTCACGGGGTGTTAAAACCAGGCTCAGTAAACCTGTCTATGTGTGCCAGTAATTAAATTTCACAAGATTTATTTTAAAACAGGAAACGAATGAGCAATGTAGTGCGGCCCTTGTATCCCGAGAGAAAAGGCAGAGCCTTAGAGCTTTCTGAAACGAATGATTCATTACTTTTCTTCACCTGGAAAACGAAACATTGATCTTAGCATGTGACAAAGCGGAGAAGATTAACAGCGTCAGCGTCCATTGATTTATGAGGACTGTCCATGCTGAGAAAAAAGCGGAAAAACAAAAGTTTGTTTCTGTCTGACACTTTGCCAGTCATTCTGCTCTAGGGATGGCGCTGGTATTTATGGTTCACTAGGCTCTCTATCGGCCCAGCCAGTGTTCAAGCAAAGGGCACAAGATCCACAAGGATTTATTCTGCCAATGGAAAATTATGGGTGCCAAGAAATCACTGTGGTGGAACAAGGCCTCGACTAACCTAGTGTCCCCTTCAGGCTTGCTGCCATTTTAACAAGCAGCAAATAGCAAAGAAAGAACGTGATTGTCTTTAATAGCACATTGAAAAGATCACATATGGAAGAAACTTATTTCCCAGCTGATTTGACCACCCTGTCGACTTCACAAGTCTTTACTGTTAAATTAAACTCAAACATTATTCTAATTGGAAGCGAGCAGTTTTTCTGTCCTTAATAAAGCGAAATGCTCCACAAAGCAACAAAATCGTGGAAGTCGTGGCCTAATGGTTAGAGAGTCAGACTCGTAATCCAAAGGTTGCGGGTTGGAGTCTCGGGCCGGCAGGGATTGTAGGTGGGGGGAGTGAATGTCCAGCGCTCTCTCCACCCTCAATACCACGACTGAGGTGCCCTTGAGCAAGGCACCGAACCCCCAACTGCTCCCCGGGCGCCGCAGCATAAATGGCTGGCCACTGCTCCGGGTGTGTGTTCACGGTGTGTGTGTGTTCACTGCTGTGTGTGTGCACGTTGGATGGGTTAAATGCAGAGCACGAATTCCGAGTATGGGTCACCATACTTGGCAGTATGTCACTTCACTTCACTTCAAAATGACGGCAAATCTGAACTTTTTGGTTTGTAGCTCACAGCAACACCATGTGCTGTATCAAATCTGTTGATTTTTTGTCTAGTTGGGGGCAGTCGTGGCCTAATGGATAGAGAGTCGGACTTGTAAGCCAAAGGTTGTGGGTTTGAGTCTCAGGTCCGGCAGGGATTGTAGGTGGGGGGAGTGAATGTCCAGCGCTCTCTCCACCCTCAATACCACGACTGAGGTGAAACCCTTGAGCAAGGAACCGAGCTCCCAAATGGCTACCCATTGCTCCGGGTGTGTGTTCACGGTGTGTGTGTTTGTTCACTACTCACTGTTGTGTGTGTGTGTGTGTGTACACTTGGATGAATTAAATGCAGAGCATTGCAGAGCACAATTTCCGAGTATGTGTCACCATACTTGGCCACACGTCATGTCACGTCCTTTTAAAAAAAAACGTGTCTCAAAAACTTGTCATTTTTATTATTTTTTTAGTGCAAACACACCTCCTTTTGTGTAAACTACTCTTAAAAATAAAGTTTCCAAAAGTTTTTTTTGCAGCAGCAGCAGCAGCAGCAATGCAATAGAAGACTTCTATTGTCTATTGCTCTATGGTTCCCCAAAGAAACTTTTAGTGAAAAGTTATTAAAATAACCATTATTTTCTTGGTGCAAAGAACATTTACATAACTTCTTCCACTGTAAAGAACTTTTAGAGCAGTGGAAAGATTCCATGGATTTTCTTCATGGAACTATTGATGCCAATAAGGAACCTTTATTTTTAAAAGTGTAGGCTCATTATTGCACCTTATTCATGACACCTAGCACTATTTGCTTGCCGCAATTAATGCCATGCTATTAAAAGGGATGATGTTTGTGTACATTCTGTATTGATCATTGTGAAAGATATTCATCAAATGATGGAGAAGAGCATTTTGACTGGGCACATGTCCAGATGCACCGTGTGGTCGCTGTCAGCATTTTAAAGAGCCAAATCACGCGCCTAGATTGCAGTGGCGGGACGATGTAGTGAATTTATTTTAGCCTTCAGACTAACAAGGAAAATCTGCAATTTATCTGTGGCTATGACACTGTGTTAACTAGAAACATAGACTCAAAAAGCATTTTTGAGTTTTTGTCGTTCCTAATTTACTTCCAAAGTTGTCACATTATGGCCTATTTCATCCATATTCAAATGAATGATTCAGGATATTCTGTGAAGAGACAGATGGTAATGTGGGGCGTGAAATGTATAAATAGTTTTCTGAGCCAATTAACCAGCGCCAGCATAAAAATCTATTTGATGAGACTAACTCAGTAGAGCAACACATTCGCAGCTAACTTGAAAAAAATATATAAAAAAATTGTGCCAATGTTTGCTGCTGGTGAATTCTCGCCAATTCTGCAGGCTTTTGTGCGCTGAGGTAATGTGTATTAATTTTCTTGGCATTTAAAAGTGCCCTTCTGTTGATATAAATATATTTCTACCTTAATTACTGTTTGGTTTTGAGACATCACATCACAAAAAACATATTTTAGCTGAAAACCATGTTTAAATATGATGCAACATTGAATATTTTAAACAAAATGTCTCACTGAAAACTGGAAAAGTATTCAAAGGAATTCAAGTACATTAAGCGCTGGGAGCGAAACAAGTGTTTCTAGAGATACTGTTTGGGATTTGTGAGGTAAAAGTCAGGCAGACAGTTTCTAATTTGCTTTCGAGTTTTCCATGTGGCTGACACTAGCCGTTTTCATGTACAACTGAATTTTATCTGCGCGCCCAGCTATTTGCTGATCATTAGCCATGGAGCTCAAGCCCCTGGATTGCCAGGAGACCCGCTTCGGCCATCACTCCGGTTTGTTTACTCATTCATTTATTTATGCAATTCATATCTTTGCCCCGTCATTGTTCATTTGGGATGCTAACAAACTGGTTCAAGGTTGCTGAACCGGGACGTCAAGGGCTAGTGTAGCACGCTATGCCAACTTGCTTAATTTCCAGGATTTTGGCATTCCCTAGTATCCTCAATCTACTTGTGCGTAAAATGTTCATAACATTGTGGAAATTGGACTTGCTCGCCTGCCAAATGCAGGCCAAAAAGGCAACTTGGGAAGTGGGTTGCACTGATGAACCGGAGAGAGCCTCTGCAGCTGGATCCGTATGCCAATGCCAGGGAGTGCGTGCCAAGGACAGCCCTCCACTTAACACGACTTCTGTCGACACTCGCAGATCTAACAATGGTAAAAGCCCTTCCAATTTGTTTTTGGACTGCAGAGCTCCACTTCTCTGCATAATGAGCCATTATAACCAGTGCTTTATAATGAAGATGTCTTTGCTAAGTGGGTATACAGTGGGTAATTGAAAACGGAGATCATAATTTAGGACTCCACACTAACAAAAAAAAGTGGGATTTTGTTTCAACATGGCACCATGGCCATATTTTTTTTTGAGGGGGGTATGTTGCTACCATGTGATAACCCATGATAGTCACTCAGTATACCAAGGCATTTATATTGTTTGTGGCAATTTTTATTTTTTTTATTATGCGATGTGTCAAAAACAACCAGTAATTAAAGTAAAAATATATTTATATCAACAGAAGGGCTCTTTAAATGCCAAGTAAATTAATACACATTACTTCAGCACACAAAAACCTGCAGAACTGGCAAGCTTTCACGAGCAAAAAACTTTTCTTTCTTATTTTTGAGTAAGCTGTCAAGCCATGGTGTGTATGCTACATATCGTTTAGTTTATGCACATTTTCTGCAACGATTTGGGAATTGTACTGGATTTAAACATGGTAAACTATGTTAAATAGATCTGAAATACCATACATTCTAATACACTCTTATTGGTGGATGAAAGAACAGTTTTATTTGATTTTCCCTTTTTTCGTATATAAAATTATAAAATATATGAATTATGACACACACACACACACACACACACACATGCATAGATATCTATAGCTATATCTATAAAAAATAAAACCTTATAAAATCACTCTATAAAAAACAGGTAATATCAAAATCATACTTCATTCTGAAGGTCCTCTTTTGTATTTCAGTTGGAATGAGTTGCGCACAAGATTGCGCAGTCTCTGGTAATTTTATTTAATTTTTTCATTTTAGTTATATTTTATTTTATTTATGAGCTAATATGATCCATATCAGCCATATAATTTTAACTCTTTCATACAAACTGTAATTACTGTATATTATATTAATATATAAAAAAAAAAATATATATATATATATATACCAACACCAGGGAAGCATTCATCCTGCATTAATTGCATGTGTGAAATGCAAAAAAAAAAAAAAAGGAATATTAGATTTGAATACAGTTTTTGACATTAATGTATTTGTGTTGATACTGAGTGATATGGGAAACACATTTTGTCAGAAAATGGAACAAATTAGTTTTTACCCATGCATAGATGAATTATACCTATCCTATGAAAATAACGTATCTATACTGCACATACACTTTTGTCTGTGGTGTGCTTTGTCCCAGTATTCAAGAATCAGTGACTGAGCCCATTAGCAGTTGGAGATCATTGAAATTGTGCCATCTTCTTCAGAAACTCCTATTAATTATTTATGCATCTTCTCATAATACGGCTGATTGATTGCTCCTTTGCCAGCTTTAAAGAATCACACCCAGCCACGCTCCCATCTGTGACAGATCAAGCCTGGGGTGAGAGAAGACTCAGATGCAGAGCTCCAGCTGACCACAGGAATGCGCTAGTGTGCCACTCTAATTTCTCCTGCCAGTCAACCCAGATCATGTACAGTAGTTAAAGGAATGTTCCCACAGCACTTGTGGCATAATGATGATCATTACTGAAAATAATCTTGTCTTGTCCCTCAGATTTTAACAGTTACAGTGAGACTACTACAACAAAAGTACACAGAGCCAGACCTTAAACATTAAAATACACACTATTTTGAAAGTAAAACCATAAGAGTAAACATTATTGGTGTGACGTAATTAGTTACAGTCTTTATTTGAGTAAAGTATATGCAGTCTGCGGTTTTGTTGTCATGACAACATACCAGAGAATTCCAGAATAGGGCATAGGCCTACCATTCAGATCCATAAAGCCCTGTGGAAAAGAAGCATTCAGTTGTATTAAATGTGCACTTGTAGTGTACTTCAATAATAATGAAAAAGAATTAGAATCAAATTTCATTACTATGCATCTTACAGTACACTTCTAATAACTGCACTTTGTAATAATGTCAAATTAAAAGTTTGATGTTAAAGTTTATTTTAAATCAGCATATTTTAATTATCATTTGTCCTGCTTTAAAGTACACTTATTTTGATGTGTTGACTAGCATACTAAAGCACATGAAAAGTTCTTGGTTAGAATTGTAATGGTAGTGTTATTTGATATTTCACAAAGATAATATATTTTAAATGTACTAATGGCAGATTCAAATGTGTAATTCCGATAGAAATAGAAAGGTTCAATAGAAATAACATTAAAGTGTATTTTAGTTTACCATAAATGCTTCAGTACATTCAGCAGTACACTTCAGCCATATTGCAGACAACATAATAATTATGAAACATATTAAGAATTCCTAAGTAAAAAGAGACTCTTAAGTGTAACTAATTGCACTGAATATAAATTTCAGCTAGAAAACATTTTATAATTGTAAGTACCAGTTAAGTGCCTGAAAAGTTCAGTTCACACTTAAGTATGTTCTTTTAAAGTGTATTATTTATGTAATAAAGACTCTTTTAATAGTATGCTAAATTAAGGGAAGTACTGTTACATAAAGTTACATGAAAAGGCACCTCTAGACCATCAAGTCCTTATTATGTAACAAACTCTGCACCGTTTTAATTTGAAATGAATTGCTTTGCATCCTGGCAGCAGTGTTTAGTTTCAGTACATTTAAAACAGCAGTTTTCATTGCATAGCAATGGTTTGCCTCATATTCTTTTAAGATGGACAGAAAACATCTGAGAGGGAGCGAGAAAGAAAGAGTGGGTGGTAAAAAGCATCTGTCTCCTCTGACTTCTTCTCCTCACCCATCTCCCGTGACAAGGTAGCTGAGTCTAATTGCCCTGACGGATTCTCCTCCTCATTGGACCTCTTGACCTTGCCAGTGTGTGATAAGAGTAGGTCATTGTGGATTACAAGCAAGTGCTGAAGTCCCATTCAAGTCCCTCCATAGAAAATCATGCCTGTCTTTGCTAGATGTTAAATGGTTCAGCCATAAATGACATTTCTGTCATCATTTAATCACCCTCAAGTCGTTCCAAACCTTTTTGACTTTCTTTCTTCTATAGAACACACTGTGTAATTCCCATGCAATTTCACAATGAACAAGAACAGTTCTTCTTTTGAGTTCCACAGAAGAAAGACAGTCATACTGGTGTGGACTGATATGAAGGTGAATAAATGATTAATTATCTCTTTAACCAGAACAACAACAAAAAAGCCAGATCTACTGGCTTCCAAATGCAAATGCGCTTTCTTCTGTTAGTATTACCTCACCTCTCCTCTGCTGCCATGCTTCATTTGCATTTCTTGCTTCAGCATCCAAGTATATACTATGGAGCCCCTAAAGCATGCAGTGATGGGCAAACTTGGCCCTTCCAGGCCATTTTCCTGCAGAGATTTGATCCAACCCTGATAAAACTCACCTGCCTGTAGCCTTCTAGTAGTCTTGAAGACAATGATTATCTGGTCCAGGTGTGTTTGATTAGGGTTGGAGCTAAACTTTGAAGGAAAGTGGCCTGGAAGGGCCGAGTTTGCCCACCCCTGCCCTAAAGGGGCACTGTGATAGAAATAATTATTTTGACGCTTTCGCGTTCTGGTGCGAAAGTATTGCGTTCCTGCAAGAAAATTTGTGTTCTCCCAAGAACATTTGCGTTCACTTGCAAACTATTAACTTTTTTTCACAAAACTATTGTGTTGTATCACAGCACTTGTGTTCCCCGAGAAACGATACAGTTGCTCACAAAAGCACTAAGCACTTCTCTCAAAAAAAACATTTGTTTTCCCCTAAGAAACTCTGCATTCACTCATAAAACTTTGAAAAGTTTCTTGGGGGAACGCAAATGTAATGTAATTTTTCCTCTCACCTCAATTTTGTTGCCATCACCACGTCCCTTTTGGGGCTTCGCAATGTACAGTATCATGAAATGTTTGCAAAAATAGATCATGGTTAATTATGGAAAAATGGATCTCCCTCATGGAAGCTGCATTCTGGGAAAGCAGGGCTGGTGGGCGGCACACTCTTGATTTATTTATGTAAAGAGAGCACACTTAGATACTACAGATGAGTAACTATAGCTTCCTTTTTGATGTCTTCATTACATGACCGCAACCTTGCGGGGTTTGCCTGACTGACACAGGCAGAAATAACAAACAAAGGCCTTGTTTCCGAAGGCATTTATTATCCGAATGGCTCGGTTTTGACATTTCTGAGGAAGCCGCTGCTCTCCTGCTGCGCGCATGAGTGTTACCGTGGCACATGCTGGGATTGTTCTGGGAAAAATTGCAACAAGAACTGTTCAAAATCAATGGATGTCTGTATGTGTGATGTGCTGCTTCAACACAAAAGCGGCCACATCAGACATCTCCATCAGAAACACGGCTCGCTGACCTTTCACCTCACTGAGAGCTTCCACGGAGGGAGTCTATTTAACAGCCCATGTGACTGACTTGCGTCCAGCTGCCTTTGTTGCTCACTATGAATGTCCATGCCGAGCACAGCCTTATGGTCGAGGGATATTCTGAAAGACAATGAGATCTTTTGGTGCAATATTGAAAATTTTTCTTATCACATAATTTTTATTCTTTTTTTTTCTTATTTCAAACATATTTTTTTACTGGCATAGTTAGGTTTAAAACAAGTAGAAATAATAATTTAATTAATTCTTACCATCAAATAATGCTGAATGAACGTATGCATCTTTGAAAAATAATTCTGATTATTCTAGTCAATGTTCATGCATAGTTTGATCAATGGCTGTGCATGAGTTTCATAACAGCAAACACTTTAGAACTGTTTTTTAGAACTTCTAACAGCCTATAAATTTTCCATCGGCTCTTTTATTTTGAAGGCGGGACTTCCTTTACTAGAGCCGCCATATTAGATGTTTAAATTTTCTCCAATTTATTTGAATGCAAGTGACCCATTTCTGCTATGTACACTCTTAAAAATAAAGGTTCTTTATTGGCATCAATGGTTCTATGAAGAACCTTGAACATCCATGGAACCTTTCAAATGGAGAAACGGTTCTTTATAGTCAAAAAAGGTTCTTTAGATTTTTTAAATGTTCTTCAAAATGGCTCTTTTAGGAACTGTTCACTGAAAGGTTCTCTGGGGAACCAAAAATGGTTCTTCTATGGCATCACTGCAAAAACACCCTTTTGGAACAGTGCACTGTCTCTGATAATACTTCAGTTACTGAATAGGCCAGTACACTAAACAGGCATCACTAATGTGTACATGTGTGTCTGCCGGTTGATAAAGTTGCAAAAAAATGCACTTTATTCATAATTCTTGGACACGCGTGTGGTTAAACACTCACCGCGTACACACTCACACAACAGTGGATAATTATGTCTGTTTCTGGCAGGTTAACAAGAGGTAACATTCACGAGGAGAGCCAATCTATCGCACGCCATAATCTGGCAGTACTTGTCCCAGGTCTGGCAGGGGCCAAATACAAGGGCCACAGAATATTATCAACAACATTGTGATCCATAAACAAATTAAAATTCACCCTCGAATGCCACAAAATGCACTGCTGCATGAATAAATGAACAGAGGACAAGGTCAAAATATGTTACACAGCTATTACTGCAAATTGCTTTTCAAATTTTGCCTGGAAATTTACTGTAGTTGATGCAAATTAAATGCAACTGTGATATACAATATATAAATACAACTGGTCCCACTTTATATTAGATGGCATTATCTACTATGTACTTACATTAAAACACTTTTTGTGGTCATATTGTATTGCAAAACACTTTTGCTGTTATTGAGGTGAGATACGGGTAAGGTTAGGGACAGGTTTTGTGGTATGTTTAGGTTTAAGGGTGGGTTAAGGTGTAAGGGATAGGTCAACAGTGTAATTATAAATGTAATTACAGAAATTAATTACAATAAGTGCATTGTATCAAATGGTTAATTGAAATGTAAGTACATTGTAGTTAAGGCCACCTAATATAAAGTGGGTCCATATAACTGACTTCTGTTTTAATATATTTTAAAATTTAATTTATTGCTGTGATACCATGCAGAATTTGGCCTTAATATTTAAAATATTTAAAGTAAGTACTCTACAGTATGGAGAAAGTTAAATTACAATGCAACTCATATGCTGTAACTAATCAGTAACCTATTTAAAGTAGGTGCTGAAATTCATTGTGATGAGTGGATTTTTCTACCCAAATACGCAGTGTGAATGACACACTGCTTTCATTACCACTTGATTAGCAAGCTCAGGATTGGGGGGGAGGCATGTTAATTATTCTACTCAGTATAGCTCAACATCATACACCAGGCATCTCAAAGACTGTTAAATGAGCGTCATTTTAGTTTGTTATCACGGTAACCAAGGAGAGACCTGAAGATGTAAGCGTGTGGGAGTGCAACTGTTTGTAAACTATGAAATTACATCCGAAGAGTTCTTCGTGTCTGATTGAGAGAAATCAGTTATTGGCATACATGCTGAGACTGGGGTCGTGTTTGAGGATGTGTGAGCTTTTAATTGTTACAAGTGAGTCACTATGGTAGTGATAGTGGAGGCGTGACATCTTACACAGTGCTGTGAGGGTTTTGTTGCAGTAGGGGCTGATGTTGTGGAAGTTGAGGGAGCAATTCAAGTGCTGAAATAAACGTAAATGTAACATACTTAATTATATAACTTCATCCGTACAGCCGCTACTTTCAGGGACTTTAATGGTCACTGTATATCTATGGGTCAACATTAAAATGTCAGTTATGACTCATTGCTTATGTAGGGATCAGGCTTATATATATATATATATATATACAACAAAAGTCACAAAGAAAAAAAAAGAGAGAGTCATTATTACAGTGTAGTATCACACTGAGTATTAATTAACAAAATGTACTTGCTACAGGTTTAGAGTTTAGTGGTTTAGTGTTAGTTGCACATAATTATTCATAATTTACCATTATTACTATAGTAAATATATGTAACTTAGCTATGGCACATTAAAATAAAGTGCAAATAAATAAATGAATAAAATGCAGAAAACATGAAACAAAATCATATCTTACTTTTATGACAAGGCAAAATTAGTTCAGGTTGTTAAAGGGGTCATATGATGTTGCTAAAAAGAACATAATTTTGTGTATTTGGTGTAATACAATGTGTTTATGTGGTTTAAGGTTCAAAAAACACATTATTTTCCACATACTGTACATTATTGTTGCGCCTTTCTGAAACACGTCGATTTTTACAAAGCTCATTGTTCTGAGAAGCGAGGCGTGCTCTGATTGGCCAGCTATCCAGTGCATTGTGATTGGCCAAATACCTCAAGCGTGTGATGGAAATGTTACATACCTTACCGTATTGTGATGCATTTGTTGTATCCAGTGGGGACATAATTACTGATTATAATGACTTATACTGTCTTTTTATGCATCGTGTTGCATCCATGTAAACATTACCATATCTGCATTTGTGATCGGAGAAACGACAAACAACAAGCACTACTCTACACTGCTCAAAACTTGTGTTTGAATTGTCAGTGGCAAATTCTTTAAATAAAAAAATTTACTTACAGGCTCTGAGTCAGAAGCGCCAGACTGTCCTTGCAAAGTTGGAATTGCCCCACTTTATAGAAACAGCCTTTGAGCAAGCCAGCATTGTAGGTTACTCTTCCATATTCAGGAAATAATCATCCGTAAAATGCGCTGCACACACTTTAATATTTGGGTTGAACTGATCTGGAACAGTGTTGTAAATACAACTTAACCGCTGATTTTTAGTTGTGTCCTCTTTTGAAGGCCCAAACAACCTTTCGCTTTCACAACGAAACACAGCATCTCCAGAACATGGCAGCGGTGGCAGAAACAATACTACAGCGAGAATACGGAGTGTCTATTTACACTAAGTGCAAATAGCCCATCTTGTTGGCAAAGGCTATTTACATTAACTCCGCCCACTAACGTGTGATTGGGTTAGTCAACAATAAAAAAAGCAGCCAGTTCAACATCAGTTTCAGTGGTGTAGATGGTAAGGCGCATGCTTTTTGACGCGATCGACCCGAGTTCGAGCCCACCTTTTGCCAAACATTTTTTTCCCCTTTTCAAATCTCATATCGCATCAGAAAGGCATTTATTTTCAATAAAAATGAAGGAAATAATCAAAAAGTTGAAAATAAAGTATCGGGTAGGGTTAGGGTAGGTGTAGGGAGGGCTTTATTGTCCCAATAAGGTGGCATCCATTTAATAAATTTGAATTAAAATTATAATTTACACTCAGTACGTTATTATTGCGTACTGTTTTATAATGTACTACAATACTGAGGTGCAGATAATTGCCACTATTTGCAATAAGTAGTATAAATAGCAGAAAATCTTGCTATTTTAACATAGTGTAAATAGAATCTATAGCTATTTGCACTTAGTGTAAATAGCATATCGATAAAAAATACTGCTATTTACACTGAGTGTAAATAGCATCTATTGCTATTTGCACTTAGTGTAAATAGAATCCATCGCTATTTGCACTTAGTGTAAATAGCATCTGTCACTAAAAAAAATATGCTATTTGCACTTGGTGTAAATAGCATCTAATTGCTATTTACACTGAGTGTAAATAGCATCTATTGCTATTTGCACTTAGTGTAAATAGCATCTATCGCTATTTACACAGTGCAAATAGCCGCTGCCAAAAAAATATGCTATTTGCACTTGGTGTAAATAGCATCTAATTGCTATTTACACTGAGTGAAAATAGCATCTATTGTGTGTTTCTTTGGTTTTGAGACTTTAGTCTTTGCAACTTCTGGGATCTTATCTATGCACAAACAGCTTGTAACTCTCCAAAGAGAAAGGAAAATGAGAAAGGAAAACTTGAAATCGCATCATATGACCCCTTTAAATAATATGTGGTGTGACATAATTATATTAATAATTAATTAAATTTGAACAAAAAACTTTTAACCTGAATTTAAAAACTTTTTTTATTTTTACTTCTACTACTACTACTAATGATGATGATCATGATCATAACTGTGCTTAATGATGATGTATACTCAGATATATTTTTTTTAAGATATGAAAAAGAGATGCTATTATATTACTAACATGACTAACATGATGGTCAAACCGATTGGCCAACCGATCTATTAGTTGTGTTTTAAGGGTTTTATGAACTCCTTGGTGACATAAATGATATTTTTAAAGTTTTATTTAATCAACATCTTGATTTTATAGTGTTCAGTACTATAACAAAGTGATAACTATAACTGTTAAGTACTATAACAAAGTGAATCATGTGGTAATATCTCAATCAACTGGTTCAAGTCAAGTCAAAAACAATATTTCATATTACTGAATCAACCTGATTGGATTAGGTCACACAAATTACAGACATTTTTAAGGGTTGGATCAGGTAGGAACAGTTTCCTAAGGTAATAACACAACTGCATATTTTCCCTTTTTACAGTCTGTGGTAAAACATAACAAGTAACTGTGAATGCGCAGGTGTAAGAAACGCTCAAAGCAGTCTAAATTTGCTGTGCTCCATCATCTTTCCAGGGTGGGAGGAATGAAGCTGAACTGAGAGGTAATGCAGGTATGTTCCTCTGAGTCACAAAATCTCCAGTGAAAGTGTCTGCGATGAGCCTCAGCTAACGAGGGCTCTGGTGATGCTGACAGCTTGCAGCAGGTGTGGAAGAGATGATTTGGAAACAACCTTTACTGGTACCCATCAGTGTGATTGGAAAAAAAAACATGCACCTTCGCCTGGCTGTGCTCGTGGTCCAACAGAAGGATGAATGTTTCACTTACTACTGATGTTCTCACCTGAGCCTATAGTGACAGAAAGAGCAATAAAGTTTGTGTCAGAGTGTATGTGTTTGAGTGTTGTACTTTCAGATCACCCACAGACATTCATGAACTGCACATATTGCACACAAGAGTCTTCTCAACTTTTAGTTTCAATCTTCAGTACAGTTTTATTACTCTGCCATGTCCATTATCCACTGTTTTAGCTGACAAACAGCAGGTAAATCATGTCCCAACTTTTACACAGACATATTTGTCTGTAAATGAACTGACACAACCAGATGACTCTTTTACAAAAATAGAGAGAGAAAAAAAAAGAACATGTCATTTTAGCTTGCTTTTTTGTATCTGAACTCCTTTATCATGATTCACAATGCTGTACCGGGTGAGCTACCGAGCAACTTTACTGTGTCAGAAAAGCGATACATATGGAGCTGGTTATATGATGAAAATGTTGAAATCTATTTAGCAATTTAATCATGAAGTGTTTTGAGGCGAAACATATCCAAATATTGTACAAGGAACTGCAAGAAAATAAGTCTTACTGTTTTACTGCCACATTTGAATTGTATGTGTAGTTACCATTTTGCTAAAATGTAGAGGCATTTTTCCCCCAAATTCAACAACAATGAAAATGTATATATATTTTTAAATAATCCAGTTACCAGTTAATTCAATACTTTTCTAATGATAGTCACTCAACTAGAGTATTTACAGAGTGTTAACTTTTAGTTTTAGCTACTTTTTCTTTTGTGTAAGTCTCTTTGGATAAAAGCGTCTGCTAAATGACTAAAAGTAAAGTAGAGTAAAAGTAACTGATGATTGTCCCTTTTTAAATCGATGGACACAACATTAAAATTGCAACTACTTGCACCCATCAAAACATAACACAAGCTACAAAAGATAAAAGTTCAGTAGTCCAAATCAATTTCAGTGCAGAAAAAGGCCATGGATAATAAATAATAAATATGCAGTTTAATTCATACAGTCCTAAAATGAGAACCTGTTAGGGTTGCTTATACGGGCGATGAACACACTGACACTATTCTGAAAAAGTCATTTACCTTACCATATATGAGAAATATGGCAATACTCGTATGCTATTGTTAGGTCCATCAAATTAAATGAATTTCTGTGCGCTGTAGCACAGTGATAGGTTTATGATCAATGATACGTAAACTAAGATTATATTTACTTCTAAAATCACTCTTTATCTATTTAATGCTTTACTCGTCTGCCACAGCAATGTACTGTATTATCTTTGATTTGTCTTCATTTAAGGGCTTTTCTTAACAAATTTTGATAAATGCGATTAGTTTTTATTAGTAGTTTTTTGTTAGATTAGTAGTTAAAAATGACATTGTTTGATATGTCTTTGTTATGGGCTAGGGTTAGTGGTAAGGGTAGGGATAGGGTTAGGTCAAATAATGTCATCTTTGCATTAAAAATGACATAACCGAGCGAATGACACAAAGACAGTTGTCATAAACATGCCTCAAACCTCTTTCATATATTCATGACATGTGTCATGTCATGATTATGAAGGTGCCATGTCAGTCTTATGCACACCCCTTCAGGTAAAGTGTTAGATTCCAGCTAGTACTGCCGAAGACGAAGGCAGGAGCGGAGCCTACCCTCCGCATGGACAGGACCAACCTGGTGGTTGTGGGGAGGATGGAGGGGAACGTCAGCGTCAGTATCTGCAAACATAGGGAAGGGTGCATAGAGAGCTTTTATATTCCTCGTGTTGGATGACGATTGGCCAGATCTAATTGTCTTATGTGATGTAGCATTAAGTCTTCCTAGTAGAACTTGCGCTAAAGCTTTCATTTACTATAATGTTAATAGTGCATTAGTCACTTGTTCCAATATAGTTATTCATTAACAGATGATCAGTATTCTAAAGTGTTACCAGAAAGAGGTGTATGTGCAGCGGGAAAGAGAGACCTCGCACTCGCGCGGCAGTACCACTGTAGTGCTGAATTATTACCCCCGCCAGATTATTACCCCTATAGTATTGGTAGGTTTAGGGTTAGGTGTGGGGAAGGGGTTAGGATTAGGGGTGGGGTTAGGATTAGGCAATCAGGTAGCGATTTCAACGAGCGAGTTAATAATTTGGCGGGGAGTCGAAAATCGGCACAAGACCGGCAAGTCTTAGAGCCTAAATAAGGTTTGTCCAAGAAGTCTCTAGATTTGTCACTATAGGCGCTTTTAAAAAAAAAAAAAAAAAAAGTTGGCAACACTGTGCATCTCCATTTCTCCAACTACAGGTTAGGCCACGCGTCAAACAGAAAATGCACTCCGCGTTAATAAAATTAGTGCCGTTAAAATTTATTTTTGTTATTAACACGTTAATTTTGACAGGCCTAATAAAAACATATCAGCGTTGCACGATTATCATACTGATGGACAATAATCATTCCTCAAAATTACCCCCACAAATCTTACTGACATAAACACAGCCTACTTTCAATTACCTTTGTTAAATGTATGTTTGCCATTGTCACGTTGCACTCGAGCAAGGAGCGAGGAGACACGGAGATTTCCAAAAGCCAGGTTTATTTAATCCAAAACAGGGAACATGGAGCTTGGGGTATCGACGAACACATATGACGTTTAATACCGGACACAGGGGCAGGGAAACACAGGGCTTATAAACACAAGGAAATCAACAAGGAACAGGTGTGGACTAATCAAACGGGGCTCGGGACTAATTGACTAATAATGACAGGAACAGGAAGGCAAAATAGAGACATGGGAGGAGGGGGAAACAAGACACAGGACTGACAGCCATCATATTTGATGATGAGAAAAGACACATCTTGACACAGTATGTCATCAGTATCTAGAACAAAAACATTTATGAGTAATTAAATGTAATTATAGTTTATAGTCAATCACCCATTTTTCATCTTTATCATCTTTAACTATATTTATGTGGTCTTTATCTAATGCAAATCAACTGATTGAGCTGAATCTCATTTGAAAATACAGTACATAATATATATATATATATATATAATCTATAGGCAGAAGCAGTAGTGCATAATCTCATTATATCAGCTGTGCATGGCCATGTCTAACCCAGTCTGATCTCTCATTTACACAGACTAGAGGCTGCAAAACAAATATCAAACACGACAAACCAAAGAGCTCACTTGCTTTCATTTCAATAGGGAAAGTTTATACCAGGCAAGTATGACTTTAACTGATGTGGATAAAAATATGCTAAAAAGCCTCTAAATATCCCAAATCTGTGAAAATCATGGAGATCTGTCTTTTGCATTTGCATGTATTGTACCACTGACAGAAAGCGCTATCTGTTGGGGTTTTGGTGTCTGAGTAGCACGTTTGGTGGATAAGTTGCCAAAAAACTGTAGTTCATAACTATGGCACTTATAACCTGTCAGGGTAACCTACAAAAATGAAATGTGAACTTGGAACGACAGGATTAATTTCACATTTGTCATTAATTTTCTCTAACAAATTCAATTAAGGCCGCCCTTCATTTTCCGCTGATGGACCTGTCTTTGGTTTTTAACGAATGAGACCTGATAGCTGCCAGGTTCGAGCCATGTTATGTCGATCTCGAGCAGAGAGATGGCTTTGAATGCTCAACTAATTTAAGGCAAAGGTTCAAACACTTTTGAAATGTAATGACTCTTACCAGTATTTTAAATCTAGAGTCATTAAAAGTTCAGAGCTCAGTAGAGCTTTAACATGTCTGATACACTGATTCATCTTTCCTCTTAAAGCGAAGAGTTCCTGCTACATGCGGGACATCAAACAAACATCCACATCTAACAAATTAACGTTTATGAAATTGAATCCCTTGAACATAAAATGAATAAAGAAGAGTCTGAGAACGAACAAAAAAGACTCTTAATGCATTGAGACCCATGGAGGCCATTACACTCTTAAAAATAAAGGTTCTTCAGCATATTTGGTTCAATGAAGAACCATTAATATCCATTCCACAAAAGGTTCTTCATACACTCTTAAAAATAATGGTTCCCAAAAACATGTTTTCACAGTGATGCCATAGAACCATTTTTGGTTCCCGAAAGAATCTTTCACGGAGCAGTTCTTTAAAAGAACCATTTTTTTTTACAACATTTCAATAATCAGAGAAAATTTACCACCATAAAGAACTAATGTGTAACTGAAAGGTTCCATGAATGTTTTGGACTCTTCATTGAACCGCTGACGCCAGTAAAGAACCTTTATTGTTCTTTATGCTCCTTTATTGGAAATGATGGATCCACAAAGAACCTTTAACACCTATGGAACCTTTTCATTGCACAAAAGGTTCTTTATAGTAAAAAAAACAAGAAGAAAAAGGTTATTTTGATTATTAAAATGTTTTTTTTTCTTCATACTAATAAAAAATGGTTCTATGTGGAACCAAATATGGTTTCTTCTCTGGGACCGCAACAACCTCCCCCCCACCCATTGGGAACCTTTATTTTTTAAAGGATAAGAGTGTAGTAAAAAAAAGTTCTTTACATTTTTTAAAATGTTCTTCATTGTCATTAAGAAAATATTATTTTAAGAACTGTTCACTGAAAAGTTCTTTGGGGAACCAAAAATGGTTCTTCTCTGGTATCGCTACAAACCCACCCTCCTTTTGGAAGCTTTATTTTCACGAGGTATTCAGGGGCCACTGCTCCCACAGAGCTGCTTATCTGTCCTGACAGAAGCAATTTCCAGCCACGCCATCCTAAACAGAAAGGTGCTTCGAACAAGTAGAAGATGGGTAGGTCTCCACGGCACAGATAATGTGAGACAGACATGCTGACCCCCAGTGCACAGACCTAAATCGCTCTCCAGGGATAATGTTTGAGATAATGCTTGTTAAAAACTAGACTCCCCTCAGAAGTTGATTTTCTACAGGGAATCTTGCTTTGATGGATCTGAGAGGTGATGTATTGAGAAGGGCGAATAATAAACTGAAAGCATTCGCCAGCCGTTCCGCAGTGTAAAAGTGCTATTTTGATGTGCCTCGCCATCTCTGAGATATTCATAGCGGATTGCCTGTCCAGACCAAGGGAATGTTGGGAAACATCTCAAAGAATAACTGTCATATTAAGAAACACCTGAGTTGACTGGCAAACAATAAGACTTCATGCAGGTGCGGTGGATAGACATACTGTTTATGGACTGTCTAATAATAATGAGGTAGTAAGAGGAAGTAGTATGAACATGTCAACCCAGCTTCACTTCATTGCTGGTCGACAATTTTAGAAGCTGCTCGGCTTGTCAAAATAAAGAAACACATCAAAATACCTAAGCCTGAAAGGTTGGAAAGTTGAATGGGATTCTGCAGCACTAAAGCACTCTTCTTGAGCCCCACTTTTCGGATTACGTGACATTTTCTTGGAAACTTGGAAACACAAAGGTTCTATTAAACACAGCACACTGTGGAATCCAGACGTTAGTGATTCTGTAATTAGCAGTAATTTTAGCCTTTTTCCTCACCGCCTTAAAGAGTATTCTCTAAATTAGTGTCGAATTGTAAAATATTCTCACATCTTTTCCAGAAAACCTTTTTAACCTTACTGCTGTGGTATCATGATACAGTTATAATACCATGCACAAAAAGTAACATTTAAACATATGGTTTAAATTAAATTTAAATATGCTTAACTCTGAATATAACATTTGTTTTATTGATGCCAAAGAGAATACTTGCTTTGCCATTTACCAAGCTGATGTGTTAATTTTGTTTCAAAGTTATAAAAATTCACACTTTCAATTAATTTAAATAATATAATTCATAATGTGCTCACTATTTAATTTGTGCAATTAATTAGATTGCTTAGTTCAGTTTGATGAAAAGTTATTGTTTAACTGATTAATTGAATGCGTAATTCCTTAAAAAAATCTATGTAGATATGTAAAATATGAACATGTGGGCAGCTTTTAAAATGCAAATGCTTTAACATATGCACATTTTTATAGACAAACAAATGTGCTCTGATGTTATTTATCAAGGTTTATGCTCATAAGTTCTTATCATTGAAAGTAATTTTAATTTTCAATAATTTTTTTGTATTTAGAGATGGTATAGTCATTCACAGATGCAAGATGATGGCAGTTAACTATTTTGTTGTATTCATATGAAAATTATATGATAGACATGAATGTATCAAGCAATTTAACAGTCATTATACAAAAACACGTTTTATTTTTTTATGTGTCTGTTAGACTCGGGTTTGATATTGTATCTATCAGTGTTCTTTGCAAACATTTTTGGAAAAAAAGAACACCTACGAATAATAATGAGATCAGCAGAATATGTTTCATTTTCTTTGTCCTGTCTCTCTTTTTTTAATACTTGCATCATTATTAAAATGAGAACTGTTTTCCAGCAGTTTAGTTTATTGATTCATGTCAGTATGCACAAAAAATATCCAGAATGAAGGTGATGCAAAATGTTTTTAAAGTGACATTTAATAAAAAAAAAAAAATAAAATAAAAAATCCATGCATTTACTTAGAGGAAGCAGATGTAGGATGCAGAATGCAAATGTGGTTGAATGTGCGTTGTGTTACTCTTCCCTATATTTATGTGAAACTGTAGCATCTTCTGGATATAATGATAAAAGAAAGGATATGGCATGATTTGTACACATTGTTTTCTAATATGGCATGATTTATGAGAACATGCTCAAAATAAATCTGATACTTTGGTCTGTTGAGAAAGGTAATTTAGTCTGCTATGGCAGAAACTGGTTAGATGAGATCTATGCAATCAGTGAGCCACTAACAAGAAGTACTGTTAAAATGCACTGACGGAAATTTGAAAAAAAAAAAAAAAAGTAATAGGTAACTGTGAAATAATCCAACACATGCACAATTTAAAATAAGATGGATATATCCACACATTATATGCATAAAAGGGAGAGATGTATTGCTGGAATGAATTAGCGATGTTGATTTAAAGGGTGTGCAGTACTTTGCTAATAATTAAAGGAATAGTTCACCCAAATGAAAATCTGCTGAACAGTTACTCACCATTAGGCCATTCAAGATGTGGATGAGTTTTTTCGTTAGCATTACATCTCTTGGTCACCAATGGATACTCTGCAGTGAATGGGTGCCGTCAGAATGACCCTGTCTCATGCAGGGGTCATTGTAAGTCCGCAATATTGCAAGTGCATATAAAGTGTGCCATTTAGGACATGACCAATGAGATTGCATATAGCCAATAAAAACAATAATCCATAGGTAAACCAAACTACTCCAGTCTATCAATTAATGTCATGTGAAGAGAAAAGGTGCATGTTTATATATATATATATATATATATATATATATATGTAGGTGCATCTCAAAAAATGTGAATATCGTGAAAAAGTTCAAAAGTGAAACTTTCATATATTCTAGATTCATTACATGTAAAGTAAAACATTTCAAAAGTCCATCTTCTGTTATCCTCTCACATCAAAATCCACAGACATTTTTGCTTAGAACCATTATGGACTGTTTGGACATTTTCTCTTCAATTCTTCTCATAATATGATTTTTTTTTCACTTGAGAAAGCAATTATTGATAGCAAACTCAGATTTTAGCTAGAAGTAAGTGTGGAGTCATGTGGATTACTTGTGCATTATTGTGATGTTTTTATCAGCTGTTTAGACTATCATTCTGACGGTACCCATTCAAATCAGAGGATCCAGCAAATTATGTAATGCCAAATTTCTCCATATCTTCACATGTTTGTATATCATAACGTACTGGAAAATTATAATCCCATCTCTTCAAACCCCACACAATGACGACTGTTAAAGCTGTGGTACGCTAATCAGCATATTGTCACAGCAACCCTTGATGTGTGTTTCATAAAACTACAGAATTTTCTCTTTTATACGTCCATTGATCATGAAAACAAAGCCTTGTATCTTAAAAGGGAAACTTCTTGGGAGGAAAAAACAAGCTTGTGAACAAGGTAGCGGTCACAAACAAATAAATGAGAATAGAATGAAAGAGTAGGACTCAGTAGAAGGCTAACTGCTCTGACCTGCTTTTCTTTAATGCATGAGAGAGATGAAAGGACCAATCACTGTTTAATTCCCCGGTTTAATTACAGCACACAAAACGCTGGCTGCAGAGCACTCTAGAGGACCAGATACTTATTGTTTCCAGTGTTGTGTTATTCCATCACAGTGCCTTAAAATGTCTCTGTGTGGCTCTATTTTGAAATCCAGACAGCAAGATTATCAGCTGTTGTAATCTAGTGGAAGTCAGTGGTGTGACAGGTTTCTATGGCCAGAGGAGGAATTTAATAAAAGGCTTGTCTTCATTTCCATTTTTATAACAAGTTGTCAGCTTTGCCTCGTATAATGAGGGTTTTACTTTACACAAAATAAGAGCCAGATTAAAGCATCACAGAATGGCCACATAAACCTGAGATCACAAAGACATTCAATCTCTCCTCACAAATCTGCTCTCATCCCAAGACTTTCATCTGAGCACCGTCTGTTTACACTACAGTTTTACAGCTCCTCTTTTTTTTCTTTTTCTTTCTCTCTCTCTCTCTCTTGCTGTTTTCTCTCCAGCAGGATTTTATATCATGACATATGTCTAAAAATAGGACATGATAGTTAAGATCTAGATAGTTAGCTTGCGACAATTCTGAATTTTTTGTGTAAAATGTATACAATATGCATCTAATGGTTATTTATAATTAGTGCTGTCAAGCGATTAATCGCATCCAAAATAAAAGTTTTTGTTTACATAATGTGTACTGTGTATATTTTTTATGTATATATAAATACACACACATGCATGTATATATTTCAGAAAAAAATATGTTATTTTTATATATTATATGTATTTTAAAATAAATTATATGAATATAAATATAGACATGTACATACATGTAAATATTTTCAATATATATACTGTATGTGAGGTGAAAGCATTGTAGACCCTAGTAAAATAAAAAATGAATAAATAATAAATAAATATGCTAAAATGTTTTGAAATACATTTATTTCATGCAAGTATAAATTGATTTACATATGTATATACTTAATAAAAATACCTGCAATTGTACTTTTGGTATACTTAAAGTAAATTAAAGATATACTGAAGCATATTTGATTGTGCAAAAGTGGAACTATTACAAGTATTCTTTAGGTAGACTTTAAATATCTTGCATTTAAAGACCGATATTTTTCAAAGATCATGCAATCCTCATCGATAGTGACATTAAAACACATTTTAGGCTTAATATTAAGAAATGTGCATTGTGTACAAGTAGTACTCCAAAAAAAGTTAATTTATTATTTTTATATCAGTAATAAGTCCCGAGCAACATGTAAGTAATATGTTAATATAGATTTGAAATAAGTATGAAATCAATGTATTTCAAATATATTACCTTCTTACTTGGGGATGTTGTAGGAAAAAATGAATAAAACTAGACACCAGAGGCCATAAATGCTTTGCTGTCTGTCATGGAAACATTGTGAAAGTCTTTAGTACTCAACAGATTGTCAGTCTTAATAATTACTCTGAGCTTTTACATTCCTCTTGGGTTCTTGTTGTACAAAACTTCACTTATGACAATTTTACGCAGTAGCCTCATGGGCTAAAGCGCAGACTTTGAGCAAATGGGGATTTCAAACTGCAAACACCCAGATAATAAATGCCAACTGATAGAGAATAGTGATTATTTTTTTGGAAAATTATGAGGAAATTAATTTATAAATCTCTTCTATGAGATTCAGCCATTATGTATTCATGCGACACCCCTGGTGACTCAACCAAATGAGCTGCATTTAAGCGGATGATCTTGTCCTCCTTCACTAAACTTAAAATATAATTTATACATCCGATTAACTCTCAACTCTGTATTTTTGTTTGTACTTTATGATTGGTGCTCTAGTGAAGTCATTGATGTGTGCGCATCCATGCACACTGCTGTATCAGAGCCAATATATATATATATATATATATATATATATTTAGTGGATTAGTATTCTATAAACAGAACCAAATGCAGTATTTACAGTACACCTGCTTTACTCCAAAAAAGGATGAGAATCATCCAGCATGAGATTAAAGAAAACCATTTTTCTTTTTAGATAAAGCCTGTTTTTGTCTTCATCTTTAAGTTTTGTGGAATCATTTTAGTTACAGTATCACGGTCAATGCCCTTGAACATTGTTGGCTGAATTGTGAGTGGAATCTGGGCTACTTAAAGCTTGCTTTCTGAATTACATACGGGTAGAGCATCAACCCTCGAGAGTGCAAATAATAATCTGTGTGGTGGGAAACTTTTTCCTATTTTCCTCAAAGTGAGTCACAAGAAAAAAAAATAAAAAAATCGTCTACCCAAAGGTCAGAAACTTGACCTCAGTGGAAGCAGGTCAGAAACAGTCAAGCTGGCGCCGCAAAGATAGCAAAATGGAATATGACAGGCAAAAAATAGTATCCATGAAAAATGGCTGACTGGGGAAAAAACAACCCTTCAAGACAACACAGCCCATCTGAAGAGTAAAACAATATCAAAGCAATTCCATTTCTGAAATTAAACTGCCTGCCTGAACCATTTTCATGAGAAAGATACAATCTTGAGAGCATGCGCCCTGAGAAAAGGTCAATGATAAGACTTGGCACTCAAACTCCATTCATCCCTCCATAAAAATGCACTGGTTTGTGAAAGTTATTATCTTTTGTTTCAGTGTGAAATCTTTCAGTTTGGCTCCGCCCATCTCCATGGCTACAGCTCTCTGTACAGGTTGCTAAATCCGGGCTGAAGTATTCATCTGGGGTTTAAACTCAGGAGACAATGAGCCTGACCTATATCACAACTTTCATCTAAGGACTTTCTTTACAAGTACAGCATTAATTAATCACATAACCAAAAGCAAACCTTTGTTCTAATCATAGTGCTGAGCTGTGAACTTGCATTAAAGATCAAGGAGTCTTCTGGGTGTTGCGATATTACACATCCTTCTGCCTCATTAGCATTATGTTGTGTAATTGCTACAGGAGTGCTTTTTTATTTTTTAAAAGAACACACTGAACATTCTGGATTTTTTTTTAAAGTTTTCGGTCACACTTTAGAATAGGTAACACTTGATTACTATTAACTACGAGTTTTCCCTCAATACATTTCTAATTTGCTGCTTATTAACAGTTAGTAATGTAGTTGTTAAGTTTACGTATTGGGTAGGATTAGGGATGTAGAATAAGGTCATGTAGAATAAGGCATTAATATGTGCTTAATTAGCACTAATGGCTAATATTCTAATAATATGTATGCCAATAAGCAACTAATAGGTGTAACCGTAAAATAAAGTGTTACCAAATTTTCTATTTAGTTAACTTATTTAGACTTTTATATAAAAAAAAGTCATCATTAATAGGAATCTATGCAGGACGTAATGCAGGACCAACGAATAATACTACTTCAGCTCATGCTGTTAACTAATATGAAAACAGGATTAACTAATCAGCTTAGTTATATATATATAGCAAATTTAAGACAGAGATAGTTCTTTATTTTTTAATGAGATTAAACTCATTTAAACTCACTATTAAATAACTATGAAAATGATAAAGAATTAATTATTTACTAATCGCAACATTAATGTGTCTAATATGTGAGCAATTGTCTGTTTTACTGTGAAAATTGTCATAAAATGCACCATTGGTTACCCATGTTTTACCTAGTTATTCTGCAGGAACCACTAGTTACCTTGACCATCACTAAAGAGAAAAATGGCCACACAGTAATTAATTAGTAATTATATATCAAAGTTATAATAGTTTTTATAGTTATTTAATAGATTTTAGTGAGTTTAATCTCAGTAATTATTGATTACTTAATAAGTCCTAAATTCACTATTACTTAATTACAGACCATTATTCTAAGTGTAACCATATAATTTTAAGATTTAACAGACAGTAATATAGCTTGCTATCAATGTTGAAATTTATAGTCCTAACAGTGTACTACTGGCCTGCCATCCATTTGCATTATTGTTTATCTCTGCTTGAATTATGATGCATGCTTCTGTTTGTATCCTGTTATGACTCCGCATCAATAAAATCATTCGAAAAATAAAAAGAATCAAGTGGTGTTGCATTATGCATTATATTTTGCAACAGTTCAAATATTCGTGCTATCACCCTTTCCTTCCAGCTGCACAGCCTTATGGCCACATATGTGCTGTTGACCTTTGACTTAGGTAGAGTGCAGACTAAGAAACGGATTTGACTTTTTTCGAGAAACAGCATGAAGTTCCTCTACTGGAGAAAGGCATTAGGAAAACCAATCACTTTATAAATGAGAGCAGTGGGAGGCTAATAATATCTCCTTCAGTGTCACTGTCTCAGAAAGTCGACCACCCCAGGTACCCGGAAACTTCTGCCACCAACAAGCACCTCACGGCAGGGGGCTGGACTTGTTTTAAGAGCGATGCACTTAACAATGTTTCATAAAGTTCCGGAGGTCTCGGATGTTTAGGATAAGGGAAAACCTCAAGGGCATAAAGGCATGAAAGTCAACAATCCTGTGAACATATTTCAGAGTGTTGACTATTTTGTTAAATGAAAAGTTTGTTTGCACTTTATTTGAAGGTGTAATTACAGTACATACATACTTCTAAGTACTGAGCAATATTAATTAACAGTATGTACTTACTGTAGGTTTAGATTTAAAAGGAGGATTTTTATTTTACAGTCTGTGTACTTTACAGCACTGGGTAATATAAAGTAAGATTAGGGGTAACACTTCAGGTTAGGGAGCACTATTAACTAGTTGCTTAGTAGCATGAATATTACTAGTATGTTGGTTGTTTATTAGTAAAGCACATATAATAATGCCTTATTCTGCATGACTATATTCTAGATCCCTTAACCCTAGACCATACTTAAACATAACTCCTACAGCAACCATCTTACTTACTATCAACAAGCAGCTAAGAAGGCAAACTTTTTTTTTTGAGGGAAAACTCTTGAATATGAATATGTATTCCATAATCTAAAGTGTTACCAAGGTTAGGTTTAGGCGTAAGTTCTAGTTATTACCCAGCTATTGTAATTACTATAATATAAGTATATAGTATGAACATGTGGAACAGGACTTTAAAATAAAGTATTACTGGGTTTGGTTTAGGGTTAGTTGAATATAAGTATGCATAATTTACTGTTATTACCATAGCAGTAAAATGAAGTGTTTACAGACATTTCATTTGCCCATAAATCTCATTCTCACTTGTGTTCAGTTAATAATTGGTGCCTTTGGATGGATCACAACAGGTTCGAGATCACGAGACCTTTGGTTTTTGGGATGACCGACTGCAATGCATTTTAAAATTATGTTCTTGGATCAAATTTTAGAGATATTGACAAGATTATTGCAAATAATTACTTAAAAATTGTTCTGTTTATTGCACAAAACTAACATATGACTTTAAAAGACTTGGAATAAAGCACACTAGTCATATGGACTTGCATGATAGTTTGTACTGGTTTTGAAGCCTCAAACTGTGACAAGCGGTAGCCTGGAATTTGTTACTTTACATTGTTAATTTAGCCCATATAATGTAGCTTTGGTGGTATGAATTAATGTATTTTGGTTTTTCAGTGTTATTACTGAATATTTTTGACAGTTAATTTTGATATTATAATTTTTATGTTACAGTTTCTTTTAGTGTACCGTCTGCTTTCATTATATGTAAAACAGAAGCTTAGTCAATTTCCTTGTGTGTTTAATGGAAGACATGAAATAGTTCAGGGTCAGAGCGACATGAGTAAATTATGGGGGAAAAATGTTAAACTACTTTATATTCTCTCACACAAGATTTCTTATTGATGTAAATCATGGCTTGAAAAAAAAATCCCATGAGTCTCTGCAGGGTTGATGGATCACTCAGTCTTCTTTTTTCTTTCTGGTGTGCAGTCTTGAAGTGTGCTTTGTGATGAACAAAGCAAGTGGAGGAGTGCATACGCCTGAGAAGACACCATGACAAATCCCCAACATTGCTCTATCCATTCCCTTCAACATATCAGTCTGCCAGCACGTGTGCGTTCTGACATAATTAGAAGTCAATGTGAGATATGCGTCTCATTTATCCCTATTAGACGGTAATGAAATATAACCGTGATCCGCCATAAGATGGAGGAGGGGGTTTAGACCATTCTATTAATTTTGTGAAGACTTTATGCGTGCCTGACACTTATCCCGATCCGTGACAGCACGTTAGTCAAGACTATCACTGAAGGCGTCTCTCAAGCTGTGTAATTCCGTCCCTGAAATGTCAACTTGTGCATGGATACAAAGCCATTGTGAAAAATTGAAGGGAAGAGGAGGGTTGAGGCAGAATGTTTCTTTTCACAGGCTTTGAATTAAAGCATGTCTTTTTCTCGGTGAGTGATATATGTCACCGTACACGGCAGCGTGTTCAGACAAAACAGGAGCGACGCTATGCGCCTCAAGCACTTAATGAGTTCAGGATAAATTGAAGACTGGATAACAACAAAACCCTATTATAGATTGCAGTTCTATGCTTCATTAACAGCAGGAAGGAAAGGCCATTTGTAGTATTCATGTCTTGTAGAAGCATAGTGAAGCTTTTTCTTCAGGTCATACAGGGCTTACAAGCTCTTCTATAGCTAATCTGAAAGTGATGCCCTGAACAATTACTTGACATGCAAATTGTTTGAGTTTGAGCATGCAAAATTTGAGTCCCTTGTCCAAGAACGTATTATTGTTAGCACTTTCTGAGTAATTTCTGAATAACTGAAATTTTTAGGAAAGAATTCCCACTTTGTCCAAGGTTATTATTACTTATCCGAATATTGTCCTTATACTGTGGTAACTGAAGTTGTTTTAATTAAGCAAAATTTTACTTTAAAGTGAATTTTAAATCATGTTTTAATATTTTCTCATGCTTTAAAGTACACTTATGTTGATGTTTCGACTTACATAGTAAATCACATGTAAAGTACTTGACAGTGTCGGGGAGTAACTAGTTACATGTAATGGAATTACGTAATTTAATTACAAAATAAATGTAACTGTTAAAGTTACTGAGAAAAATAGTGTAAGTAAATTACAACTACTTATGAAAATGTTAACGATTACAAAGGGGGTTACGTCTGAATATTTTAATATAATATACTCACATAGATTTATTCGATTTTTGCATTGACTGCTTTAAAATATGAAACACCAGTGTTTCAGGACAGAATAGGACACATGCTCAATGGTTTTATTTGCTATTTGAGTTTATGTATATGCTTTATTTTTTTAAATATTGACTGTTTTTTCCCAAGGCATTGTTAGATGCTATGAAATGATTATGATTTCAAAAACTGTATCATATCTATTAAATGGTTTCTTGCTATGATTTTAAATCTGTATTTAACCTCAGAATGATCCCAAAGTAAAAAAAAAAAAAAAAAAGTAGTGCTAAAGTCTGATTTTTTTTTGTCGTGGCTATGCTTTAGAATTAAATTACTATAATATTAATTCAAATGAAGAATTAATCTTTTGAAAGTCTGACAGTAATCAGTGTTGAGTACTACTGTATGGTTAACCCTGCCTGCTTTAAAAGTAATTAAAAAGCAATCAATTACATTGATAAAGCAATTTAAATAGTAGCATGAGATTTCGCTCCCTTAGTGACGTAGGAAGGGGATCTTAATCTACAAGTTTCCACCATTATTTTGTTTTTGCTATTTCGTTCCCAGATGTTTACCTTCACAGACATAACTGTGTTTTTATAACTTGTGTGTTTTTAACATAAACTTGTGTGTGTTTGACAGTTTAAGCGCAATAAGACATGAAAAAGAAATTAGTTTAGTGCTCACATGCCATGCCAAAACACATGATTTCAGCATGATCAAAACAGAACTTACTAAAAAACAGATGTTTTTTAGCAGAGTATCTGAGGTATGAGCTGTAAAGGCACAACCCTATTTTTCAAAAGGGGCAAGGGAGCAGCAGCTCACCTACATTTAAAGAGACATGCACAAAAACAGCAGGTTTCTGCTTCCACTCAATATATGCATTTTCAAAATGATATAATAAATGATCTGTGGGTATTTGGGCTGAAACTTCACAGACACATTGTGGGGACACCTGAGACTTATATTGCATCTTGTAAAAAGGGGCATAATAGACACCCTTTAACCAAATTTCAAAGACAATAGAATTCCGAAAATACATATAAAGATGTACCTACTTGAGTCAAAAAAACGAATTACATTTAATATAGATTTATATTATGATACATTTTCATTTAATTGTAAGTAACACGCAGTTAAGTGTCTGAAAACATTGCACCAATTTGCACTTAAGTATATGTTTAAAGTAAATTATTATATTAGTACACTTTCTTTTAAATGTTTGCTAAAGTATACTTATATTTCACAAGGTTATGAACAACCATTTAGTAAATATGCAGAATTAAATCTCATGACCCCTTCATACACATAAAAGAGTAACAGTTCTTGGTAATTGCATTGAATTCTGACTCCTTGTAAATGTATTTTCAGTGCCAGATCTGCAAGAGTAAAATGTCATTTAGACATAATGCTTTTGACCGTTCAGCTGTATAAACCCATTCAAGTTTCTCAACACCTAATTAGTAAAGGTCACCGTCATACCTCATTTCACTTCACACGAACGGAACTACAATGTATGAACACTCAAAATATCCCCTCGCTGAAGGAGCAGAATCTATTGAATGAACTGGTTCATATTTTTGAGAAGAACTTTTGGCTAATATAATAAGCTTTATTTCACATTCATTTACTTTGTGGCTAAGTTTTCAGTCTGAAACACTTCAACTGGTGAACCAGTTCATTGAAAAGAATGATTCGTTCATGAATCAGGCATCACTATAAGAATCATGTTGTAGCTGGATTAAGACTGATTGTGTAATAACCTCATCAAAATTATAAAGATTTCAACCCAATCTCATGAAAATGCGTATAAATAGTATGCCAAATAAAAATGAAAACTTGTGGTATTGATACACAAAAAATGGACTTTGGCGTATATTTGCTACGCAATGGGTAGGATTAGGGTTGTGGGGTAGATACATATGTAAGATACATAGGGGTACATATGATATGTACGTGAAAACTGCGTATCATATGCACGCCAACAAATTTGGTATCTTATGCATGCGAAAACTGCATTTTATATGCATGCCAAACACGTTCGTATCATATATACGCCAAAGTCCATATTTGTGTATAGTATTTGGTGTACTATTTATATGCATTTTCATGAGAACGGGCTCAAAGATTCAAGGTCAAGGCCATATCATTATTTTACACTCAAGATGTTTTTAAGTGAATTAATACTATATTTGTCACTGAAAAGAAGTATTCGATGCATCATGACACCCACAGAGGAACACTACACACTATGAAGTTGAAACTCTTAAGTTCTGCAGATTTATCTTAGCCTGATCAAAGTCCATTATCAGCAAGAGGCTAACAACATCTGTTCTCTTGTAATGGAAATCTTAATTATACACATTAATTATGCCGAAGAGAATGCAAATGAAATGATATAGGCACCATCATCATTATTATCGCCTGAACCATGTTGCTCTTTCTAATGGACTTGTGACTGTAATGCACAATCCCAACTGAATTTCTGTGCATTGGCTCAGTACATTTCCATGACAAATATCCCCTTTCTAAAGATTGAGGAAGCGCTCTCCACACACAACGAAACACCAAAAGTACTTTGTTTCAATCACGTCTCACAATGATGGGTTTTTTTATCAGTAGACCTGAGGGAAAAATCTTTCCGTACAGCAAGCAGACAGATACTGAGATAGCCTGCCATTATCTACAACCACCATCAATCTCAACTCTCATGTCTGCTTACCAGCCGCCTCACAGACATATGCCTGCTTCTCTGCAGTTATGGGAAAGTGAGGGATGGACAGCTTGCCTACATTTAAATGTATGTACAACTTAATATACTTATGTAAGAAAAAAAATCTGAATGTAATGTTTTCAGACACTTAACTGCATGTTATTTACTCATATAATTGTAAATAACATGCCGTTAAGTGTCCGAAAACATTGCATTCAAATTTTTATTAGTAGTAATTACTACTAATAAATGGTTAAAGGGGATCTGTTATGCTCCTTTTTACAAGATGTAAAATAGGTCTCTGAGTGTGTATGTGAAGTTTTAGCTCAAAATACCCAACAGATAATTTTTATAGCTTGTTAAAATTGCCACTTTTAGGGTGTGAGCCAAAACGCTCTGTTTTTAAGTATGTTGCTTCAACCCGGTCTCATCCCAAGTCGTCACATATTGACGCTTTGGTTTTGGCGTCGCTTTTTGACGCTCAAGGTACCCCTTTAGCGTCACTTTTCGACGTGAAGGGAAGCGTAATTTTTCCGCGTCGATATGCTAATGCGCTATTGGGAATTTTATCGTCATAATAAGGTTGCCATTATTGCATATATGTAGAGGTGTGATTTTTGAATGTAAACAGTCAAAATAGTGACTTACCCAACCCCTGCCACTAAACCTACCATCTGTGAAGAAAACGCAAGATATAGGAGGCAGATGCAAGTACTGGCATAATTTATTTAAAAATGATTAATATACTCTAAGTGTTTCCTATTTAAAAAAATTACCTTCCCTTCACATCGAAAAGTGATGCGAAAGGGGTACCTTGAGCGTCAAAAAGCAACGCAAAAACCAAGCGTCAATATGTGACGAGTTGGGATGAGACTGTGTTAGTTGCTTTAATGCAAATGAGCTGCTGGTCCCGGAGAAGAGGGCGGAGCTTCAAGAGCTCGAGCTACCGCATTAGCAGTGCTAGCCTTTGCAAATAAACATTCCGTGATTAAGCCGGTTATCTTTACAGAAAACGTACTCTGTTTCAAAGTCAGTCATCTGATTATACTGTGCATAATAAATTTGCGTTTATGAATTGCACAGACAGGGAGCACAGTGCGATAAAAATAACAACATAGCTGGTCTCATGGTGCATGACATGCTATCACTAACTTTATAAGTCCCACTCGTGATTATGAGCTCAACAACTCAATCGATCGACTCGCATTGCTTTCATATGCAACTTTTAACCACCACATTCCTATTCACGATCATTCATGAAGACAGCACCAGTGAAAACAGACAGAGACAATGGTAGCTTTACCATCATTAGCCTTACAGAGTGCCAAGAAGCTCTTTCAGAAGGGCAAATTGGAAAACAAGTGCATGATACTTACTTTGTCTGGAGCTGACGTTTGCGCACAAAGCGTTGTTATTGATTCCTACACATATTGGGGACTTTACCGATTCTTTTCCGGGATATTTCCTTAGACAATGAAACTTAACCACAGTGTCCTCAGCAGCTCAGATCAGGGGAGATTATGGCGACTCCTATGTTCATTAGTGCATCCCAAAACACAACACTTGAACAGCCTCTTTGCCGCTGACATTGTATATCTCCAGCAGCTACAGTAATCAGTAACGTTAATGGCGGACCACAGCTTTTCACTCAGGGCTGTGTCTATGCTTATAGGGCAGCGTCACTAATGGGCTGGACTTTTTCCCCTCGGTGACGTGAACAGAGGGAGAATCTGAAACTGCTTGTCCTGAGAAACCGTTTATGATTTTTTTACATTATAAATAAATGAGTGGGTGGATTTTTACCATTATAGCCTGGTTGTTTTCACACACTGCGGCCACACAACTGTGTTCAAACACCTTATAAAAGTGATTTTTGCATAATAGGTCCCCTTTAATTTTACTAGAATATTAACCATTTATTAGTAGTAATTAAGCACATATTAATGTCTTATTCTACACGACCTTATTCTACATCCTTAATCCTACCCAATACCTAAACTTAACAACTACCTTACTAACTATTAATAAGCAGCAAATTAGGAATTTATTTAGGAAAAGTCGTAGTTAATAGTGAATAAGTGTCCCCTATTCTAAATTGTGACCAATGAAATTAGTTGAACTTAAGAGTATAGGATTTAAGAAAGACTTAAGATTGATAGAATTTCTATTTGAACTTGTGTCATGTATTCATGTATTTGTAATTACACATTTGTAAGAATTGTAAATTTGCAATTTAGTACATTTAAAATGTATAAACTTGTACACTACAACTGGACATTCAGTAAAATGAATCATAATAGTTTTTCACAAGAGTTTCCAAAGAAATTTCCTTTACATTCAAGCATACATTTATCAGTTCATGCAATTCCTGGGATTTGAACCCATGGCCTTTCCATCACTATTCCCATTGTTTAAAAAAAATATATTTTTTCTCACGCCTGGTAGAAGACCTAGAATAAAGTTGAAGACCCCTGAAGGCATTTTGGGGCACCATTACAGCATTTTCCAAATATCATGCACTGACATGTTTTCATACTATTTCATCAAGATAATTACAAAAAGAAAAGTGTAGCAAAAACAAAAGAGATTCATCCTTGGAAGCACTGTTGAGCTGGCTTGAAGATGAGGAGCTGCTGTTTTCAGTTTTGTTTTGATTGCAATCCTCCATGTATGATACTATGTGTTACTGTCCATGTTTCCCGCACACCGTTCTCTGAACTTCCACATGCTGGATGCCTGCTCTCAGACAACTCTGCCATTTTCAAAAGCAACTTTATACTTTACCTGGATAACAGTAGAGCACTTTTAGCATCAATCATAAAGGTATCTTCATAAATCAATTGGTTTCAAGGAAGTCATATACTCACTTTATTAAAGTAATACTGCTTACATGTAACATATAACAGGGCCTAAACAGTATGCAGGATTTTTTACACAGTTCTAAATGCTTCCAAAAGTTCAGCCATCACAACACAGTAATCCCCCCACCCAACACACATCTAAATGCAAAATAGGCCTAATTAAAGTAGCGAACCATTTCCAAAGGTACAAACATTTATTATATATTTTTGATATTTTGACCACTGAACTAGGAAATGTCCCCTGTGTCCATTTCAGAAATCTGGTCACATTTAGCTACAGTGTTTTCACTCTTGTGATACTGACTTCTCTCAGTATTCCAATGGAAAGACATTGATGGATGGGTTTGAACTCATATAGGGCATATGTTCAAAGTCAGCAGCTGCTTTGATGTAACTTTTATGTTTGTTCTGTAATTATTTTCTGTATGAAGGTCTGAACTGTTTGCATTTCTAATCTTCATTATTTTAAAACATTCAGTCAGTAATTGCATTTTGTTACACTAATACTTAAGCTCTCCATAGCTGTTTTTCTTTTGTTTGTTTTTTTGTGGAAATGATGCCATAACTTTTACTGTTAGTAATATTATGTCTATACTATATAATTTTCACTAATTATTTATTCTCAAAATGATGTAATATAGCCATAATGTTATTAGCTACCCCAATCACATTCTAATTAAATCACAGAAATTCACATTTATTAAGTCTCAAGAAGTTACGAACAAAGAACAACCATGAAACACTTGTGAGGTTATTTTTCAAGACATAGAAAATGACAATAAAAATAATTATTTCCAAAGATGACTAATGGCACTGCATGCTAAAACAAGGATATTTTACATGACAAATGCTTTTAAGCAGAACCATAACTACACAAATACCCTCATTCATGCAACCCAAGCAAAACAGATCATTTCTAAATCTATTCTTGTGTAAACTGCTGAACCAAATTGAATGCGACAATTTAAGTAAGAATGATTTTACGAATAATTTATACAGAAATTGGTTCTGCTTGTTTATGTTTTTTTTTTGGAATGAGACCCTCTGCAAAGCAGAATCATTCTTGGTATCTCAAAAGAGATTTTCGTCATCTCAGAATGTTCTTAGAGGCTTTTAATGGACTTTTTCACGGGGACACAATATCATATTTCAGTAACGTAAATAGCATCACTCTGCCTCTTTTGGAGGTGTGGTGCCGCCTCAGCCCACACTTGTCATGATAATTGGAAAGTGAAAACAAAATGTCTGAATCATCATCTTTAAAGACAGATTTTATTTTTTCATTCAGATATAGACCCGTTTCTTTTTATTTTGTGACAAACTCAGCAATGCACATTTTGCACAATGCACACCAACTTTGATTTACATTCAATAACATTAGAAAAATCCGAACACATCTTCCCTACCCATTTGCCCTTTCTTTGAGTGTCTTTTTTTAGAACCATGTTCTTCATATAATGTTACAAAGCTTCCCCAGAGGATTCATATGAAAAACATTAATGGGTGTTACACACAAGCTTTATTTTTTAAAGTGCATATTGCATAACAGGCTGTCCTGTGTGTTCAGGCCACAGATTAACTACACCAGAGAGCTCTCCTGCTGTGAACCCTGCTCAGTTCACGGCCATTTTGAGCACAGCTATAGCTGGCTCACTCGAACCATGTTACAAAATATCCATAGCCATAAAATATTCATTGAATTCTCCCCTGCCAATGAAAAGCAGACAGAGCAGAGCTATCCTCCCGTAATGTGGCATGACAGATTTTCAGAGCAGGCCTGACTCCACAATGATAGCTTTGAGGGCGAACTGAACAGGCTTGGGTTCATTTTTCTTCATCGTGTGTGTTTGAGAAGTCACCGTACCAGACAGTGATTTGAGATTGATGTTTAAAATGTACAAATCTGTACAGGGCAATTTCAGGAGAATATCAGAGAAACCTTATATAAGTTGTAGTGATAAGAAAATGTTGACTACAAAAGCCTTATTCGGAAGGGATTATTTTTTAAGAGCATAGATCGAGTAATGTAATTTCACCACAGGATGTCTGTAATAATAATGGCCAATTTGCAAAGGATAAGACATTTCTGCAAATCTGCCAGAAGTGTGGTATATATATATATATATATATATATGCCATTTTCATGTTGCTATTAATTGCTAATGCTTTTATCATGGTATACAGTATTATCACGGTATTGAAATTTACTTGCAAAAATGTGTTGTAATAATACAGTATAACAGGTTTAATAACTTTTTTCTTAAATTCTGACCCTACCATCTGAATGTTGCAGCAGAAATCGAGACTCATCAGACCAGGCAACGTTTTCCCAATCTTCTATTGTCCAATTTTGGTGAGCCTGTGCGAATTGTAGCCTCCGTTTCCTGTTCTTAGCTGACAGGAGCGACACCCGGTGTGGTCTTCTGCTGCTGTAGCCCATCTGCATCAGGGTTCGACATGTTGTGCGTTCAGAGATGGTATGCCCTGGTTGTAACGAGTGGTTATTTGAGTTACTGTTGCCTTTCTATCATCTCTAACCAGTCTGCCCATTCTCCTCTGACCTCTGACACAACTGCCGCTCACTGGATATTTTCTCTTTTTCGGACCCTAGAGATGGTTGTGTGTGAAAATCCCAGTAGATCAGCAGTTTTAGAAATACTCAGACCAGCCCGTCTGACACCAACAACTATTCCACGTTCAAAGTCAATTAAATACCCTTTTTCTTCCCCATTCTGATGCTCAGTTTGAACTTCAGCAAGTCGTCTTCACCACATCTAGATGCTTAAAGGCACTGAGTTGCTGCCATGTGACTGGCTGATTAGCAATATGTGCTACCAAACAATTGAACAGGTGTACCCAATAAAGTGGCCGGTGAGTGTGTGTGTGTGTATATATATATATATATATATATATATATATATATATATATATATACACTGTATGTAGTGCTGTCAAATGATTAATCGTGATTAATCGCATCCAAAATAATTTTTTTGTTAAAATAATATATGTTTGTGTACTGTGTATATTTCTGTGTATATTATGTATACATAAATACAAAAACGTGCATGTATATATTTAAGAAAAATATGTTTTTTTGTGATATATATATTTGAACAGTAGGCTACTTTTTCATTAAACTTACAGATTTTTCTTTAAAACTTAAATCACAATGCAATGCATTGTTCCGAATACAGGTAAAGCACCTGAAAAAATCTATATCACATTGGGAGGTATTTTTACAGACTCTTAGAGTGTGGATTGTTCTTGTCTAGGTTCTCTTTGCACCATTCCTTCACATATTTCATCCTCTCTTAACAAAATGAATCTCCTTTTCATTTCCTTTGGTGTAGTACATAGTAAAACCTGCCCACAGAGCCTTTTATTTCTATACAAAAACGTCCTTTTTTCGGTAAGTAAAAAAAAAGTTAAAAATAAATACTTTTAGGTCATTCAGTTTTAATTTTATGGTGCTTTTTTTCTATCCTTCTCTGAATAATGAACGTTTTATCTGTGGGAGTTCATGTGTGTATGATGAAATCACACAGAGCATCATTATATAGACTTTTACACAAGCTGTTTTTAATACATATGTAACAGTCTTTAGGTCTACTTTCCACAAACACTCGACTGCAGCTGACATGAAAATTGATTTTTTTTGTAAATAATTATTATGTTAAGACAAGAAAAATCGATTGACTATTAGCCTTTGATTCACACACACATAATGAAAACAAATGGATGTAAAAGTCTTTAACCTTGTTGCAGTACCATTAGGTTTTAAGATTGATAACTTACACATTGATGTGAAGTTACCTGCCCACGTCCATTTTTCTTGTTTATGACTAGTTCACTGAACCACCTGCATCACTCATTTATAATGCAGCAATTACCTTCATAAATCTGGGTTAAAGAGTGAATCAGGTGCGCAGAACAAGACAGCGGAGCTGTGCTGGGACTCAAAGCTTTTCCTTTCTTAGAAAGCCTTCTCTCATTGGGCCGCACTCTATGAACCATCATCATAAGATCAACATCTGCAAAAACAGAAGGCATATTGATATCACACTTGAATCAATGCACACAATATCTGCTCAGCAAATTGGCTAAGCTTTTTCACAAGCAACCTAAAGAGATGAAGGCATTCATATTTCACAAAATGTATCCAAACTAAGATGAAAAGTAGCTATATTTTCCCTGCACTGTCGACTCATTAGATGTGCTCTCTGAAGCTTTAATGAGGACTCTTCACTTGAAAATCCTTGCAGTGTTGTTTTTCATTATGGTTACTCTTCTTAAATATATTGCGGCAAACGGCATAAGATAATAGAAACACTGTATGTGAACTCCATATGTAAAAGGGATATACTTATCTCATTAAAGTTAGACTTTTAAAGACTACAGTATTACAAATAATAATAATAATAATAATAAAATTCATTTTTTTTTAAAATTAAAGATATGCTTTAATTGTATGTTTTTCCCCTTCAACAACCAAATAAACAAATAAATAAGGGTTCATTCCCCTCTAAGACTATCTCTTGGTCTCATTAAGTTAACACAGTGATTGTATGCATTCTAGAGTGCATGTAATATACAGTCTAGAAATGGATGAATAAAATACCGAACTAAGGTGAATTAATCTATTCATGTTCCATAATGGATGAAGATATGAGGAGAGAGTACTAATGCATCATAGAATGTGCACCTAAGTCCCGTGACCTAGGACAAGTGGTTTGGAAAATCGATAGATGAATGTTTCTGAATGAAAGCTAAATGCACTGTGAAAATTCACTTGCTTCAATGTAACCCACATTGTCCTGGAATTGAACAGCATGAGCTAAAAACACAATAATAAAAATAACATTATAATATTTTATAATATAATTTTATCATCTATCATTTCAGTTAAATCAACAATTTAACATCCGTCTGGATGTCTTACTGGTCGCTGTTTTTTATTTTCCTTTTTTTTTCAGAGGAAAAAAGTACTTTTGTGAGCAATAGCCTTTGAAATACTTTTGCTTTCAGTTTATGTCACGAAATACATCTTTTAGACATCAGACCTTTGCTGTAGTCCAGCATCCAGCCTCTCCAACCTCTCGATTTTTCTAAGAAAAAGATCTCAGTAATCTCACTCAGCCTCCTCTCAAAAGACATTTTAACATCTCAAACAGCATGTGCTCAAATTTGCCAAGATATCAAATTCATTTCAAAATGAAATCAAAGATTTTAGTAACACTTTAGGTATTAGGTCTCATCTGTTAAGTTAATGCATTAACTAACATAATCTAACAATGATCAATCTATTTTTACAACACTTATTAACCTTTGCTATAAAAACTTAATGCTAACACATAGTGCATTAGCTAGCTTATAACCTCAAAAATGTTTGGGTAAATACTGAAATCACCATTAAATAAGATTTTAAATAACATTTAATAAGATTTTGTAGAAGTATTGTTCATCAAAACATTTCAGTTTTGTGTGTGAATTTATCCAATCGCTGAAGAAACTGGCTGGCAACCATTAGCTATCAGTAGGGGAGAGAGGACTGATGGGAATACACTTATATAATTAGAATATCTCGAGAATATTTAGATTATTTTGCTTCTCTTATGTCATCCTGCCATCTTTATCGCCAAAACCTCCCTTCCACAAAGTGTCATTTTTAATATAAGTTTTCTTCATATGGTGTCAAGAAGAGCATGGATTGATCTGTAACACCCTACCCTGCTTTAAAATTCAGTGCGATTTGAAGCATTTAGTTCACTTGGGACAATCTTTTCCCAAATACATTTAACAGGCTCTTTGCATATAAAAAAATGGTTTTCCACTTTCCCTATTTGATGCAAAATTTCCATACTGTCATACTTTAATTTGCTACTTCTCTCACTTCCTGTCTGCCATGATGCTATTTTAAAACAAGTCTCATCTGGCTCGAGCTCGCCACAATATTGCCCAATGAACTTTCATTTCGTCTGTTGTTAAATAGAAATGAGACTGGCCTCAATCACAGGTGGGAGGCAAACCTAATTGACTTCTGTCTACCTCTCACTTTGCCTGCCACACCTGAGCTCCTTTATCTTCTGCTCTCGTTCCATCTGTAGAACACAGCCAACACGGTTATGTGTCTAACTGTCACATCCAGTCATCCCACCTGTCTGATCGCACGGCGGCCCGTCCGACTCCCTGCTTTGGGTTTCACAAGGATCCACCATCTAGTTTCTGATACGACATGGTCGGCGCTCTGCCATGGACTGTGAAAATAAAAAGTGGAGATGCGGTGTCTCCAGAAGATTCTCAGGAAGTGACTGTCATTATGTAACATGAAAGGTTTTGGTCGGTGTAAAAGACAGAACATACTTTGCTCGTCTTCATGGCTTCACCGACCCTGTGGTGTCAATGTGAATACATGAAATAATTCATGAAGTTAATGTTTTTTTTTCTCTTTTTTGCGAGTAATAAATATGCTCAGTGTCATTACTTTTACTTAATGCTATATAATATAATAAAGTTTAACTGAATTCGGAGTGATTTTAGAAAAGGGTGACGTATTCAACTTCTTCAAAAATATTCTCTGAAAATTCTCACTCATCATTTAATCATTATTTAAAGACTAAAATTACGCTCAGTGGTTTAAATGGGCAAGAAGTGGTTATTAATTGGTTGGCTGATAGTAGGGCTTCGAAATTGTGTACACTACCAATCAAAAGTTTGAAATAATGAGGATTTTTTCTTTTTTTTAAACACAAAAGTCTCTTATTTACACCAAGGTTACATTTATTTGATTCAAAATTCAATAAAAAAACAGCATTATTGTGAAATATTCTAACTATTTAAAAGAACAGTTCTCATTATTAGTAATTAGAACAGTTTTTGCAGATTAAAATAATTGTACTTTTTTCAGGGTTCTTTAAAGAATAGAAAATACTACAAAAAGAGAGAAAGAAACAGCATTTATTTGAAATGGAAATATTTTGTAAGATTGTCTTTACATCAATTCAGTGCATTTTTTTTTTTTTTTTTTACTTTTGAATGGTGAATAATGGTTTCCAAAAATAAATAAATAAAAACTTCTGAAAAATAATAATACATGTTTCTTTAGCAGCAAATCAACATTGACACTGACTAATGATGCTAAAAATACAGCATTGCATCACAGGGATAAATTACTTTTAAAATTATATTTAAAAAACGAAAACTGTTATTTTAAATGGTCATAATATTTTACAACATCAGTTGTATTTTTGATCAAATAAATGCAGCCTTGGTGAACAGAGACTCCTTTCAAAACATTAAAAAAAATCTTGACTATTCCACACTTTTGATCGGTAGTGTATATAATATAACATTTATATATGAATTATAATATGGAAGTTATTCATACGTAAATACCTTGACAAAGCCTTCATTTAATCAAACACTACTTAGTTCCAGGTGGAATCTTCCAGAAGTTGCATAAAGCTGTCAATTCTATAGGAACAACAGTTTTTCATTACGCTTTGTGTGGTCACTAAATGATGCTTAAACTAGTAGGCCTACATTTTCACTTCAGTAACAGCAAATATTTCATCTGTAGTCCAAAATATGTCTGTCTGACATTCAGCAGCATTTAGAGATGGGGATGTGTCCTGTGCAGCAGGAGACTGAGACCGAATTATCTGAATGATTGATGTCCCACCTAAACAAGTAATCAAACACAGGAAAACACTGTTCTGTTTAAAGTTGCGTGTCGGGTTGAGTGCTGTCTCATTGATCACTGCTGAACTGATGAACAATGCTTTGAGCTTTTACCTTGGTGGGTTTGTAGGAAACCAAAGGCATTAATTTAGTAGAGAAATGTGTTTACAGCAGGCGCAAGCATATAAAGCAAGCGACTGCCCTTGATCATCAGAGAGGCTGAGAGAGCAGAGGGACGCCTGAGCCTTTGATGACCACGAGCCAAAAAGTTGGGCAGCACATCAACATCGACTCCAAAGCCTAATGGAAACTGGAATGATGCAAATGGGTCTCTAGTGTGGTGAGAAATACAGAAATTAACACCCTTACATCTTCTGTTCTTGCCAAATGTTTTTATTTAAATTAACAACATTTGGCTTGAAACAACTTAAATGGCATTTCAAGGTATACCAGTTCACACATTTTCCCAGTATTGGGGGTAATGCATTACAAGCAGTGTGAGTTACATAATCAGTTACTTTTTTTCAAGTAACTAATGATCTTCAATTATCCATTTCAATCATATTAATAATCAAAAATGACTTTAGATACCTAACATTTGCGTTCTAGTTTTTGTGATTGATAAGAAAATTTCAAACATCCTCCTTTGCTTCCTGATTTTCATGTAATTCAGAATGATAGCACAGCTGAAAGCTTTGTTTGATTTGCTTCAGCCTGAGTAAAGTAAAGTAAAGTAAAGTCGTGACATATTGTCAAGTATGGTGACCCATACTCGAAATTGGTGCTCTGCGTTTAACCCATCCAAGTGCACACACACAGCAGTGAGTAGTGAACAAATGCACACACACACCGTGAACACACACCCGGAGCAGTGGGCAGCCATGCTGCGGCGCCCGGGGAGCAGTTGGGGGTTCGGTGCCTTGCTCAAGGGCACCTCAGTCGTGGTATTGAGGGTGGAGAGCGCTGTACATTCACTCCCCCCACCTACAATTCCTGCCGGCCGGGGACTCGAACCCGCAACCTTTCGATTACGAGTCCGACTCTCTAACCATTAGGCCACGACTTCCCCATAAATTAGGGGAAGCTTATTCATTTTATTTTGGTGTGAAAGGGCTTTTATATTTTCAATCAATTAATCAATCAATCAATCAATGAAGCTTTATAGTAAAAACAAACAATCAAACTCAGGCCAGATGAGAAACAGTAACACAAAAGTAATGTAATGCATGTAATGCATTACTCTCCATAATAAAGTAACTAAGTAATGCAATTAGTTACTTTTTTAGGAGCAACACAATATTGTAATGCATTACTTTTTAGTCTTCTTTCATTGCTGTTATTACAGTGCTACAAAAACCTTGATCGTAAGATTCCAAAAGTTGTAGTTTGCTCCTTGTTTTTCTCATTTTGAGAGGTGATCTTAATATTCGTGGTTTGAAACAGACAGAAAATTGACAGGCCTGTGCTGCGATTCTGTGGATATTTTGCCCTTTTGAGCTCCACACCAGTCACATGGCTGAAAATTGTAAATTGTGGTCCGATTAATTTGTAGACAAACTGAATGAAGCTGAGCTATATTTCCATTATCTATTATTATCTTTCAAAATGAGTTGGTGTTGCACAATTCTCTGCTGTTGCACAAATCCAAATGAAACAAATTTTTGTTTGGGATTTGAATCTGAGTCTCCTGTATTGTAGACTCTACCACATACCCATTCAAAATCTTGGCCTATTGTTCCAGTGTAAAACTGCACTGCACACAGAGCGAATACTCCAATGCACATTTCTTGCGACACATGTTTGCTCAACAGTAACATGGCCCATAGTTGTGGAGTCAATATGGTACCACTGGGTATCAAATTTCTACAAACCATTTGTGCGTCTGTGCATCTACACCTCATCTGTCCTCATCTACTATGGAATATAGAAGAGACAGAGATGGAGAGAGAGAGTGGGAGATAAACCTGCTCCAACAAACCAAGCAGGCGTGCGGCTAACAGGGCCATCCACTCTCACAGGGGCAGTAATGCCTCCATTTAAATGTATCTGCCTAAAGTCTGGGTTTCACGTGAATGCCCAGCCCTTCAGCGGACACACATGAATTGCCTGAGACAGGTTATGCAAAAGCATGGCAATTCTTCAACCTTTTAGCTGTCCAAATAGTGAGGAGGGTACAGTGCTCAGGGACATCTACCATCCTTTCTGCATTCATGCATATTCTTATTAGTGAAGTGACATTCAGCCAAGTATGGTGACCCATACTCGGAATTCGTGCTCTGCATTTAACCCATCCAACGTGCACACACACAGCAGTGAACACACACACACACCGTGAACATACATCCGGAGCAGTGGGCAGCCATTTTATGCTGCAGCGCCCGGGGAGCAGTTGGGGGTTCGGTGCCTTGCCTTATTACAACCAACAGTAGTTTTTTAAATCTGTCCAGAGAATATTATTTTAAGTGGTTGTGCTTATTTTTTTGTAGCCATTTTGCTTTGTGTATTAGTAATAATGTTGATAATATTAACATAATATGCACATATACACTTCTGTTCAAAAGTTGTGGGGTCAGTACAATTGTTTTTTAATGTAAAAAAAAACTGTTTCAAATTACTCTTCTAAGTATATACTGAAATAATCTTAAAACAAAATATTTCAACATTGATAAGAATGATGTATATAAGAATAGACTTTCAAAAGCATTAATCATTAATAATCTTACAGACCTCAATCTTTTTTGTAGTAGTGTATGAAACATTTAATGTATGTACTTTTTGGAAATAAAAGGAAGGACTTTTATATGATTTTTGGAATTTTAGAGTCACTTTGCCTATTTTTATTATTTAAAATGAATACAATTATTTTTTAAATGTCCCCTGTGTAACACAAATCTTTTTATTTTTATTTTTTTATTACTCTATGTACTTCGGGGCAGTGATATTTTATGCAGTTTAATTAACGTTTATGACTTTTTAGTGTCATCTGTGTTATTCGGCTGGGTTTATGGAAATTAAATTTGATTCACCCTGGTGTCCTGCAGTATTATGGTAGATATATATTTAAAACATATATTTATATTTTTTTATTTTTATTTTTAGCAACCACTTCTGTCAGTTTCACAAAAATGAACCCTTTTGGAAAAGAAAACCACACAGAGTGTAAAAATGCAGTTATGGAGTGTGATTCTGACAGAAAATCCAACACCTATTTGTCAGCGTCAGTTCTAAAACTGTCCAAATCAATGAATGGTCAAACCACAAACTGCCTGACTGTAGTCTTGATATAATATTGTGCACGAATTGAAAGATGACAGAGGTTAACTCATTTAAAAGCAATGTATTTTTGTCTGAATGCCCACTCACACACACCCATGTCCTCTTTAAAGGTCAATGTTACCATCTGAGAGAAATTTCAGTGAAGGTGATAAATAGACCTTTGTTTCACTGTCAAGAAACATAGCATTTGACACTCACGTGGCAGTATATTTTTGATCAAAATTGCCATTATCAGTCCATCATTCACAGATGTGATGGTTGTAACCTTGAGAAGGCCAACCAATAGTAGCATTTACCAGAAAGCCAGCGGCGCAGACTAACACAAAGACGACGAAGTGTGCATTGATCTATGCCTCATGGAGGAAAATATATTACATGATTATATTCAAGTTTCAAGATTTTTATTCGTCACATACACAATTATACAGAGTATAACCAGCAGTGAAATGTAAGTCAGGTCCGCTCCAAGGACAGTGCAATTGTATAGACAAATATTAAGAAAAAGAAAAGTAGAAAAAAAAAAAAAAGAATAAAATAAAAGAATATAAATATAAATGTCCAGGTCAGTATGTTGTTGACATAAATAGTAACATAACAGGAATGTGCAAAAGAATGTGCAAAAAAGTTGTACAGGATATTTAAATAGCAGCAATATGAGGTAGACAAAAATTATGAATAGCTTATTGATATAGTGATATTAACATGGAGTCAAGTGATGTTATGACACAGAGTTTAGGAGCCTGATGGCCTGGGGGAAGAAGCTCCTCCTAAGTCTCTCAGTTTTTGCCATCAGGCTACGGAAGCGCTTACCAGATGGAAGCAAAGTGAATAGTGCTGCTGCTGTCTCTTCCTAAAGTCCATGATCAGCTCTTTAGTTTTGCTCACATTCAGAGAGAGACAGTTGTCCTGGCACCATGATGTGAGTCTCTCTACCTCATCCAAGTATGCGGTCTCATCGTTGTTGGAGATGAGGCCCAGAACCACAGTATCATCAGCGAATTTGATAATAGCTGTGGAGCTGTGAGAGGACACGCAGTCATGCGTGTAGAGAGCAGGGAACTCAGGACACAGCCCTGTGGGGCTCCTACGTTCAAGGTGATGGAGTTTGAGGTGAGCTGGCCAACTTTCACCACTTGAGGTCTGCCGGTGAGGAAGTCTTGAATCCAGTCACAGAGTGAGGAGTTTAGGCCGAGGTCTGTGAGTCCCTTGATGGGGTCTATAGTCCCCATCAAGCCAGCTTGATGGGGACTATAGTGTTGAAAGCTGAGCTATAGTCAATGAATAGCAGCCTTACATAATTCCCATTGTTGCTGTCCAAGTGTGTGAGGGAAGAGTGGAGGACGTGAGAGATGGCATTGTCCGTAGATCTGTTTGGGCGATGTTTGGGCAAACTGAAGAGGGTCCAAAGTATCAGGTATGTAGGAGCAAATGTGGCTCTTTACAAGTCTCTCAAAAACCTTCATAACTATAGATGTGAGGGCAACTGGGCGATAGTCATTCAGGCAAGAGGGTTTATTGTTCTTAGGCATAGGGATTATTACGGATTTTTTGAAGGAGGTGGGAACCACGGAGGTAGCAAGGGATTCATTAAAGATAGATGTGAACAAACCAGCGAGCTGATCAGCGCAGGACCTCAGAACACGGCCGGTTATCCCATCAGGTCCGGCTGCTTTCCTGACGTTCACTTTCTTTAGCGCCCTCCGAACGTCATCCTCTGACACGGTGATTACAGGATCATCGCTGCTCTGCCTGCTGCTTCCTGACGCGCTGGTCGGCAGAGACGCGCCGCCGCCATTGCAATCGAAGCGGCCGAAGAAGGTGTTTAACTCGTCGGTCAGCAACGGATCTGCTCTCACCTCCGCGGAGGATTCGTTTCCGAAGGCACAGATGGTCCTCAGTCCCTGCCACATCCGTCGAGAGTCATTGAGCTGTAAATGAGACTCAATTCTCTCTCTGTATCTGTGTTTAGCGGCTCTTACTGAGCGTCGGAGAGCATAGCACGATGCTTTGTACTCGCTCATATTCCCGGTCAGAAGAGCCTCATTGTAAGCGGCAGTGCGTGTGTTAACCGCAGCACGGATTGTACTGTCCACCCACGGTTTCTGGTTGGACAGGATACATGTTGGTGAAAGTTCGGCATGACCCGTCTGAGGTTAGCTTTGTTAAAGTCCCCCGCGATGATAAAGGCAGTGTCAGGATGTTTGTTAATGTAGCCGCTTAGTACATCATGAAGTTTAGACAAAGGCAAGCCAGTGTCTGCCTGTGGTGGAATGTACATAGCAGTGACAATGATCGATGAAAATTCCCGGTGCAGATAAAATGGGCGGCAAATAATGGAAAGTTGTTCTAGATGAGGCGAGCAGGAACGCGACAGAATGGAGATATTCCTGGGATCGCACCATTTCTTTTTAATCATGAAACACACTCCTCCACCCCTGGATTTACCAGCCTCTGCAGTTCTGTCCATATTTTCCTGAGTCTATCTCGAATCCCAGCGCGTTTCCCGCTGTGTTTCTTGATCCTTCGCCTCGGGGGGTTATTGTTCATCTCTGCGTTCCGAAGAATCTCCAGAGGCCATGCTGGATTCCTGGATAAAGTGTCCTGAAACAGGTTGGTGTAGCGGTGTCCAATGTCCAAAAGTGTTTCTTTGTTATAGGTGATCAGTGCCGACGTGAGATGTGTAAAAAGAGAAAGTAAAACTAAGTAAAAAAGTAGATACAAACACAATCTTAGCGGAGCGACCTGGACGGCGTCCGAACAAACGGCGCCATCTTGGAAAGATGTATATGTTCATTAATTTTGAGTTAACTGCATTAAACCTGAATGATAAATATATATATATATATATATATATATATATATATATATATATATATATATATATATATATCTGTCTAATGCAACCTAAATATTTATCTGAAAAAAAAAGAACGGAAATTCTCTTTTTTTATTATCTACCTTTATTTTATCAAGTCTAATCTACTATCTTGGCCTTAAATATGAAGTTTGATCTCTTTACTTCTGGTTCAATTCATAAAAGCAATAAATGCTGAAATGAAAGCTTTCTGGTATGGGGAAGTATATTAAAAACTAGATGCATGAAAACAGGCTTCATCCCAGCTCTGCAGGGTCATTTCATTCTTCTGAGCTTATGTAAGGACACAAGATGCTGGGTTTGGGAGAAGTTCAACTTTTCAGTCAACCAGACAAGTAGTTTCCAATTATGAGAGAGTTAGAAAACTTTTTCCTTCTGCTGCATTTGGTCATATGCCATAATGAGACTGATTTATAGTTATTCATCTTCAATTTGTTCTTGGATTCTATATGGCTTATGCGGTATATATTCACAGACTAACGATGTATTTAAAATAGATGTTTTTTATATATTTTATAGACATTTTATTGGCACAGGCCTGAAAACCAGATTGTTCTGTTCAGTTCTCTTTTGCTCAGTCTCTGCAGAGATGTTCAAAGGTAAACTATCAGAATCCTGGCGTTTGTGTATGCTCCCAAGCTGCTGTTGCTCCAGATCCTAAAACAGTGACAGGTTTGCTCAACCATCTACAACCATATGGAAGGTGAATCATTGGGGCTGCCTGTGCAGTCATGGGTTTCCATTATGAAGACGAATCAGATCTGTACACTGGCAGTCAAGCTTGTAACTGTCTGCTATTTTATGAAGATTTAACAGGTAAGTTATGCAAATATGACTGGAGGCTTCCCCTATCCATCTTGCTTGGATGTAAGTTACAGTTGAAATGATTGCCTTTAGGTAAGTGAAGTTTGTTACAGTGCCTCCAAAAACATTTGGATGCTTAAAAAGGGGTGATTCTCCCAAAAAAAAAAAAAAAAAAAATAAGTCTTTTGTTTCACCTTTATGCCATTTCAATTCCATAAGACTGTCTTTCTTTCTTCTTTGGAACTTGTAGAAGACATTTTGAGAAAATTTGCAGTGAATAATGGACTTTAGTGGAAACCAGCTTATCTTCAGTTTATCTTCTTTTGTATTCTTCAGAAGAAATAAATTCATAGTAAATAATAATAGTTTTTTTTTTCAACTATCCATTTAAGCAACACATATGAATATGCTATTGCATTAAATGACAAAATATAAAACCAAGTGACACTTTTTTAAAGGCACAAATACAGCACACTTAGTACACAAAATACATTGTTATGTTGCTAAAGAGTAACGGATCAACTCAGTAATAGTAAAAAAAGACACAGTAATCTGTTTAAACAGATTTTTGTATTCACCGTGTTTGCCTTTACCAAGAGTTTAACAGCCTCACAGCCTCAACCCAAGTTCATTAGAAAAACGTGCCTGTGCCGACATTTCTGCAAGATGATATTGTTATTTTTAGAATCTTTCGCTGCACTTTCTAAGTACAATGCTCATGCAAATGTAAGATTAAAAACATCATGCAAACATGTCCAGTTTAGTGTTTTAACATGACTATGACACAGTTTCACAGGGCTTCACAACAAGTGCAATGGTGTACCAGGTGAGCTACTAAGCAAATTTACTATGTCAGAAAAGCCATGTTAAAATTTCAAAATGTCAAATCATGCACTGTGGAAAGCTTTTTGAGGTTATAAGACAATAGAAAAATAGATTTTTAAATATTTTACTGCCACTAATGTTCATTTCAGCTGGAAACTGCAGTGAATTGTATGTATAGGTACAACTTTGGAGTTCTACAAAAATGTAAGTAGAGGGAAGTTTTTCCTTGTTTTCCCAATGCTTCCAATACATTAACAGAAGTTAATAGCAATCTATAAGGATTCCCGCTCATTTTAATTGCACTTGATTCAATGGCAATAGCATTAGTTTTTCTGGCCACTCTTCAAGTTTTCTGTTCAGTGTTCCTGCCAGTTGATTTTGTGAATGCTCACAAAATGTGACATACAGTACACAGTCAGATGAGTTCAAGGCTCTCAAAAGCACTTTGACTTTTCTGTCCTATGATAACAGCATCAGTGCTGCATCCATCTCTGAGAAAGTCATCTAGGTGTTAAAAGGTTCTTTACAGGTTACAGCAGAGTGTTCTCAAAATGCTAAAGGAAAACAATATTAGGAAAAAGCCTCAAAGCCTGAAAAAAAAGATGGTTAAAATGTGAAGAATCACATGCACCCACGAGGGAATATGTGTGTCAAATCCTAAAGCTCTTCATGCTTGTTTCTTGTCTTAGCATGCAAAGGTGTGGCCAGGCATATAATGCGATTTGGTTCTTTGGCTGAAAGGTCCAGGAATTCTTGCCAGATATAATTGTGAGGGACTGTTTTGCCCCCTCTACACAATTTGGACCTTTGCCCCACTCGAGACATTCATCTTTAACACCATGTAACATAAACGTAAGATGTGAGATGTTTGCCATATTTCCAATACTGCCAAAGTCTGATATAATTCAAGCCTTGGGATGAGAGTAAATACTGTATAAATCTCATCTTTCACAGAGGCCACACTGCAATCAATACACAACTGATGGGGAAAATTGTACAGTGCTATGCCGTAAAGCAGTATATTGAATATACTCAAAATAAAACTATAACCTTGAGCCATAAAATGGAGGGCTGGATGAACACATCTCTAATATATATATATATATATATATATATATATATATATATATATATATATATATATATATATATATATATATATATATATATATATTTATATATATATATAGACTGCCAAATATATAAAAAAGTATTCATGCTATTTCTCAAATTCATGTCAAAATATTTTTAATGGACCTTAAACTCTGTTTGGTTTGACTCACATTTCGCATTACAGTATATTGCGTCAACCTCTTTTCACAAATGGAGCTGTTTTTTCTTTTTTTTTTTTTTTTTTAACTCCTTTGTTTGGCCTTCCTAAAGGTTAGAATACACTACATGATCTTTGCCCCGATTTACAGTGTGGAGAAATTGATAATACGTTGCTGAAAGTCAGAGGCAGTCTGCATATTTGAGCTGACAGATTTCATAGAAACTTGTGTATGGATAGTCACAGACTCTGATGCTCTAAATGGTTCACCATTAGGGCACATTTCATATTTTCATTGAAACAAGAATTAAACAGGGCGTTTGAGACAGACTGGGAAGTGAGTTGCTGCAATAATGCAAAATATGTGAAAAATAATTTATATTATATATATTTTTGAAACAATCAAACATGAAAACCTATTCAAGTACACCCCAAAAACCAAATCAAGACATTGTAAAAGGGCTTAATAGGAGCCCTTTAAGTTTTCTGAGGGCCCCAGCACCCTGTTGGAGAACCTCTACCTTTGTCTAATAATGAATTCCTGAGACTGAAGGTGTATGTGTATAATTCAAGTTAAATGGGTTGAATTATGTATTCAGTAATGTCTTGCCATTAGTCTGACATTTAAAAAAATACCACCCATTTTGCATGCTGAGGATAATCATATACTGTGTTGGAAAATAATGCATTTTCTGTTCTGAAACACATTCCCAGCACTCTAGCTCTTTATTTCCTGTGTGGCCTATGAGTGGGCAATATTAGTCAGGCCTGGGGTGTCTGGACTGCCTAAATCGAGTAACAGATGTTCAGCAACAGAAAAGAGGCTTGTGAGCTGCACAAACATGAGTTTTTGGTTGTTTTGTGTTTTGTGTCCTTTAGAAATGGCAGTTCTAAAAATAAATCAAACACAAGTGTCCTGTCTTGTAAGACTGCAGTTCTTTTGAACTTTAGCAGTCATTTAAATAATACAAAAAAAAAAAAGGAAAGGAAACAGCTAATAACAGGAAATAGTGCTTTTATAACAACTCAATCTCAAAGGTCTCAAAAGTTGAAGCATGGTCTCTAATAAAAATCTAAATGTACCCCTTGACATCACTACATAGACAAACTTAGAATGCTATTGTTTTTAACAAGATGCCTTTTTTCATTACACAATAAACTGACCTTTACCTAACCACTTCTTTTGTACAAAAATATAATTAACAAAACTGGAAGAAACAGTATAGTGTAGTAACAATAATTTATTTAAAAACTATCAAATATTGCAAGTCTACCGAGGCCAGACAATAGCTTTGTGTGAGAAAACGGACGTCATCACCATCCACCATCAAAAATTGCCATCTGAAGAAGCATTGTGTCAGCTGTGAAATGCAACTGACCCTTGCGACAGATTGTGACATGCTAATTTTTGGATTTATTTTGGATTTATCTATTTAATAAAATGTGACTGCATTCATGTTTAGGTTGCACTCTGTTCCTCTAAAAAAAAAAAAATACTAATAATATATATATATATATATAATTTATTGGTGGGATTAGGTATTCTGAAATTATACTACATTAACAAAATTTGCTTTTGATGCCTTTGAAAGATTCATAAAAACATGAATGATCCCACTGCTGCTTACATTCCGAGAATTATGCCGGTGAAAACTATGTATTTGTAGGTATCTATGAAAGTATAAATACGGTATCTATGAAAGTACTTTTAGATGCACGCAAAAATTTAAATGCATAATCAATTTTACTTTGTTGTGTTGTAAGTGTTGGAGACATCTTAGCCAGCAAAATAAGATATGTTAACAGCAAACAATTCAAAGCAAACTCGTCAATATAGAAACACCCATGGGTTTTATATATTAAAGCGACTTTCATTGCACAAACTGCATTCACACTTCATAACTGAAAGTATATTTTCACAATGAATAGATACCATTTCCCCCCTAAAAAATTAGAAGCAATTCATCAAATTGTTTTATGGATCCTAGTTTATTTGATTGCTTCAGCAAGCTCTCTGAAATTATACTACTTTAACAAAATATGCTTTTGATGCCTTTGAAAGATTCATGAAAACATGAATGATCCGACTGCTGCTTACATTCCGATAATTATGCCGGTGAAAACTATGTATTTTTGCAAACTGACAACTAAATTGACAACTACTGCATTTTTGTGTGCCCAAATGTTAGATATGCCTCAAATTAGATTATAAAACACAAAATATGCCCTTAAGATAAGCAATAAAGCATTTTAAAATGGTAAACAAAGGAAACATTTTAATTCAAAATACCAAACAAACTGGCAACAAATGCATAAAACATAAGTCTGTAAGGCACAGTGATAGTTCAACGCGTACAAATATAGTCACACACATTAGTTAGTAGTTCTCTGGGATGTGACTGGCTCATCCCCAAAGTGTCTAGAATCCCAGCACTACTCAAACATTATCAGAAAGAGATCTGACCAAGCTTTGACCCAACAAATGCATGACACGCTGCCCGATCTCTCTCTCACTCTCTCTCTCTCTGGAGTAAAGGATCTGCATTAAGATTGAGCTCTCATCTTTAGAGATCAACAGAGCATCAATGACCGCTGAAGTCCTGCTTTAAATTCACTGGCAGCTGAAGTCCTACAGTGTAAGTAACAAGACTGGTTATGTTAATTTATCTGGTCTCCCCTCAGCACATTATCGTTAACGTCTGACACCGTGAAACACGTGATGGAGGAAATGCTTTTCAAATGATTCCCTCCATTTTCAACCACCAAATGAATTATTCCCCTTCAGCATGGCTAAACCTATAGGAACTGGTACAAAGCAGAAGGAGATTGCGCTCACTGGTAAATTACAAAAAGTGCTGCTGATTTGGGCTTTTGTTGCAAAACTTGCACTTGGTTTAGTGAATGAGTGGCAGATGAAATGTGGATTGAGAACCCACAATTCACTCCACAGATGCACGGGTTTAGATGCACAGATAGAAAACAGCATCAAATCTGTTCCAAAAGAGAAAGAGAGTGAGCCAATGAGTGTGAGAGGCTAAAAGAAGAAGCAATCACTATACAAAATAAATAAATAAATAAAAGGGACGCTCATAAATACCAAATCAAATGTGAAATTATTTCTTTTATAGTCAGTGAGCTCGGGCCAACCAGCCGATGCGGCGCACCACAACAAGTACTACTCTGAACAGCATCACCTATCTTATTTTCCAGCCGAGAAGAAGGCTGATTTGTGACTGCGTGTTTGAGTTTGAGCTCCATCAAATTGATTCTTTATCGTCTATTTTAAAAACACATTTATACACTATCATTTTCGTTTCTATAACGTGTGAATATATCCCCTATGGCATTCTAAAACAAAACCAATCAGAGCCCCTTGTTAACACTAGTTTTATTTTGATTTCTCGTGTCTGCTATTAGCTTATAGCCCGTTAGCATCGGCAGCGTGGCTGCCGCTAATCTAGGTTACATTGCTAATACTCGCACACATTAAAATTGTTTCACTGTTACTTGCTTAAATGGTGGATTTGTGTCTACCTTTGAGTGCAGGTGAGGACACATGATACAGGTCAAGAAAATATGATCATATTACCCCAATTTTACAGTCTCTGCACTGGCTAGCCATTAAGTTCCGTATCATTTACAAAATATTATTACTTGCCTATAAGGCTCTAAATGGTTTAGCTCCTGCGTACCTACCTTGTCTTCTACCACGATACAATCCAACCCGCTCCCTAAAGTCGCAAAACTCTGGACTTTTGCTAGTACCTAGGATAGCAAAGTCCACTAAAGGAGGTAGAGCTTTTTCACATTTGGCTCCCAAACTCTGGAATAGCCTTCCTGATAACGTTCGGTGTTCAGATACACTCTCTCTGTTTAAATCTAGATTATAGACACATCTCTTTAGCCAAGCATTCACATAATGCATCTTATAATCTTGTACTGCAGTTATATCTGATTTATAGCTTGGGTTGAACAAATAATTTTTGCTTAGATGAAACAGCAGCTATGCTAATTATGTCTATATTTGTTTCTCTGTTTCTGCCACTAGGAATTACAGAAGCTTCAGTCTGGATCCAATCCTTAAATGATCTGAGATGACCGAACACCTGAGAAAAGATAACGCCAACCCCTCAGAGGACATCAGAGGATGTCAATGCTCAGACAACATACAGAATTACCAAATTTTGCCATAAATTAAATATATTAAGGTTCTGCAATATATAAATATATTGTAGAAACTTAATTTCCTGTAGAGCTGCTTTGCAAAGATTTGTATCGTAAAAAGTGCTATACAAATAAATTTGAACTTGAACTTGAAAAAAGAGGAGAAAAAGCATCCACGAGTAGATGACAGCTTAAATCCTCTGTGTACTATAAACAAGACTTGTCTATTTTGGGAGCCACGATCATTAATCTATCCAAAGATGTCCCTTTGGGCATGAATGTGTTCAAAAACAGACAAATAAATAAAAATGAAGACTTAAAAGAATAAATCCTGTCATTGTTTATACACTCTCATGTCATACCAAACCCATATGCTGGTGTTTGTTTTTGTTCTTTCTTGGAGCCCAAAATAAGAATCTTTATGGATCCATTTTTAATAAAAGTTCAGAGTGTGCACAATTTGAAAAAAAACACTTAAAAAAATGGGAAGACTAGATTCGCACAAAAATCATTTAGTCTTCTTTTTGTCCTTGGTGTAAAAAAAAAAGAAAAAAAGGAGAGTAGAGTAGAACTCACAATTTCCACTCAGAAATCGCTATTTAACAAATAATTACAAAGAAACAAGTAACACATGAATGTACATGAGACTTTTGTAAGTGGAAAAACTGAAATATATATTCTTGTATATTCTTGTAAAACTTGCTCCAATAACCTGCTTTATTTACAGCTTCCAAAATAACTGCATGGATTCTTTGACATTGTTGCATTCCCTAGGAGAGAAAGAGAGAGATAAAAAATAACAGTATACATGTTTGGGATATGAGAGTGAACAAATGAGAATGTAAATTATACTGTATTTGGGATGAAGGAGGGGGTTCTTGTCAGTATTTTTCTTTAGAATGTGCTTTTCAAATATGCAGTGCCAATGTGCACCAAGGTACACAGCAAAGATCAGAGTTGAGGTGTATCTTGAGTTTCTGCTCATACAGAGGAATACTCCTCCCTTTGCAGCCAGTCGCTCTCTCTGTTGGCACATATGTGACTGCAAACCAAGCTTGTTTTATTGGGTTGGCTTCTCAAAGCTCCATGCTCTCAGTAGGTGGTTCAAAAGCAGTGCCAGTCGCTCAAGGCTCTGACTCTGATGTTCTGTATCCTATAAAACATTCATGCTTTGTGTACAGACACTTTGTTTTTACTTTAATAACTAGATTTCTGGTGGAGTGGCAGGGGATTCAACGTTTTATAAAGACTGGGAAGACACTGTTGATTTTGCAGTTGGCTACTCCATCAGGGATTTGATTCTTTCTATTTTAACCCTTCCTCCTGTTACACATATTTTAATTTTTTATGCGTGTAAAAATGAAAAATATACAAAAGTAATTTACCGTATACACTAACATTACAATATATTGTAATATTTAAATCATTTTAATATGTTCTAATTAAATTAAAAGCCAGTTGGCAGATATTATCTCTAAAACTCCAAATGTAAGTACTGGAAAAATTTTCAGTCAAGCTAATATTTGGTATTATTATTAATTGTATTAAATGTGTACGTGCATATTTTTTAACTGTATTTTTAAATATAAATGTACTCGCAGATAAATATGAATCAAATAAAGGGCCACTTACCAGTGAGTACACTTTAATAAATGTTTCTTACCACATGCTTCTTAAAAAATGATGTGGCCAGTAAATCATGATTCCCTATCAAAAGTTACTCTCAATGCTGCGTTTCAATAACGCTAATGAGAACATTCTTTGTTCGACCGGTTGTGAAGCACGTGTGTCAAACACGCCAAGAATTGGCTTAAATAACCTTGGTGAGTGACGTCATTGATTACGTGCACCTGCAGGTTTTAAATAGACGTGAGACGTACATATCTTCAGTTTAAATCTTTGTCTGAAGAGACGTCCAGATACGCCTAGAGTGCGGCATTGAGGCGCAGCATCATATTCCCGCTTTTTCAGGGAACAGAGACCAGAGTCAAGTAACCAGAGATGTTCCCTATCAAAAGCTACTCTCGATGCTGTGTTTCAATAACGCTAATGGAAAAAAAAAGAACGAGCCGTTGGTCTCTCCCCTTCTTTGGTGACCTCCATGATGAGAGAATTGTTAATGGAGTAAGCCCTATTTGTCCTTGAATTTTTTGAATATTGGCACAGGGCTACATGATGTTAGCTCAAGTGGAAGAGATGTTAGTGAGCTATCTCTCCCCTGGGGGTGCATCACCACTCGAAAAGGCTACACTCCCTACCAAGCTATGTAGAGCAACATCTACACTTGTAGGGAGAGCATTTCATGCAGCATGTCAGGCTGGTGTTGCCCTGTACACCACAGCGGTTCTGCAGGTATATCAGACTGATCATAAAGATCTGAGCGCAGGGAGGCAAGAAGCTCGAGAAAGCTTTCGATAAGTTTCATAATACGTTAAGTCCCCCACCGTGCTCTAGTGTCTGAGCTGTCGGCCACCCAGTCACCGACATGGCCCAGCGAGAAGCCCAAAAGAGTGTGCGAGCTATGTGCCCCCTCATACAGACTGGGGAACAGCTTGTAGCACTCAACAGCCAAGAGGGAGCCGGACCTAAAAACGGTCTTTACGACCAGAAGAAGTACAACTTTCGCCACCACTGGTGTTTCGGGGGTCAATAATCTCCAGTGAGATGTTACATGTTTGGTTGTTTCCTGCCGTGTTTCAGGATGCCAAACATTTAACATTCCCCCCAGCAAAACACAGTGTCACAGAAATACAGTTTCCCTTTCAGAGAATTTGGCAGCGTCGAAGCTACTGCCAAATAATCTCTCCCTGGGTCGTAAGGACTCCACAAGAGGGCTACAGGATATGATTTGCGTATCATCCTTCGCGTTTCAACGGCGTGGTCTCCACTACCGTGAAACCAGAATAAGCGTATTCGTGCACAGTTAATGCAAGCTCTGGTGGACAAGGAGGTTGTAGAACATTCTCCTCCTAGATAGAGAGTCGAGCTGCTATAGCCAATATTTTCTGGTTTCCAGAAATTATAGGGGGTTACGTCCCATCTAGATCCTTAAGGGCTGAACCGTGTTCTAAGAACGTAGTTCAAAAGTTCAAAATGTCAAGAAAGTTCAAGAAATTGTCCGAAAACATTAAGTTTGCTCTTAAGTATTTTCTTGTACACTTCCATAATAACTCTTTTCAAAAGTATTCTAAAGTGTTCACAAGATTCTGAAAAATACACCAATTATTAACGACTATTTTAATGTCCCTAGTAATTCAGCTCATTTAAACTGCATTGCTGTTGCATTTCCTGTTAAAAAGCTTGGAAAAATGGTCAGTAGTTCATCTATGGCTATCGGCCTGCTGCACAAGAGCCATGGGTATACTGGAACTTACAAAATGCCTGCTTGCTGAATCATCCAGAATGAATGTTTAGAGAGTTATTGCCCCTCTGGCTGAATGAGGTTTGCAATCTTTCAGATTCTCCCCATCCTGCAGTAACTTGATAAGTGTGTCTGATATGAGGAAATATTTTCATACTTGTCAAACCCAATAGAGCCATCATCGATGAAAGCTTTGGGTTGCCTGTTACCTAATCTGGTCACAATGAGAAGATTAATCACTCCCTCTCTCAATTACCGTTATTTCCTTCTGTCTTTCTCTGGCTTTTCATACCCAAACGCGAATGGGCTTTGTGGAAGAGTTTCTGAGAGCTGAACTTCTAAATGTGAGTACATTTCTCTTGTCCATATATCTAGGGCTTTCCGAGACCCTGGACCCAAATTCATTGATATACTTCCTGTAACACACAAAAAAGGGAACAGGGAAAAATAAGCATTCGATGAACATTCAATGCAATATGCAACACCCATCAACAAGCCTCAAAGATTTAGCAGCTCTATGCCCATATATCAGTAAATGAATGACACTTCAGATTAACTGTCATCCAATGACACTGGCAACCTGCAGGGAACATTCACTATCTAGACGCTACTCCTGGTTTATTGAACAAATATAAGACACAGCCTCCAGGGATATTCCAGGAGGATCCATTTGTGATCTAATCTGTTAAAGGACTTCCAATATATAAGTATATGAGAATATAATTCTGTAAATGTCAATCAAAATAAACCCTCCACAATTTAGCATGTGTTTCCAACATAATAAAGGGGGATATAAAGGTATCTGGAGAGAATTGTTCTACTATCTCAATTTAGCTATATATGTGATCATCTGAAACTAATTATCCCCCCCAAATGACTGTCATCAAAACACATGTAAACATTTACTCACATCACTTACAATCTATAATCCATCAATAAAACTTACTAGCAGATGGTGCCACCATTGGGATTTCATAGGCTGTTTAGGAACTCAATTGCTTCCCATCTAAATTCATAGAAGGAGATTATGTGCGTAATCAAATGAGTGGCTCTAAATGAATGTGTTTGTATGGCGTTTCAGAGAGCGATGGTCTGAGATCAGGGCGAGTATGATGTGGGCTGTGAAAGACAATAAGCCCCTTGAGCCTTTTATTATGACAACATTATGACTGGCAACCAGTCATCAATTACAGTCTTGAGCAAACAGGCAGTAAAACAGGACAGGGAGAGAAATAAAGGATAGCAAAACATGGGGCGTATAAAAAATGGCAAGGCAGTAAGGTTGTTGAATTGGAATGTCATGAGGAATAATTTGCTGAATATTAACGAATTAGGTATGGTACAAAATCCTAACGTTCTGTGTAAAAGGACACTAGGCAACACTATTATAAGGACCAGTTCTCACTATGAACTACTTGCTCCTTAACATATTGGCTATTTATACTTTTAAAGCACATATTAATTCCTTATTCTGCATGACATATACTTTAGATCTCTTAACCCTACCCAGTACCTAAACTTACTAACTAAACTAAGCTTACTTACTAATACTAAGCAGCATTATGGGTTTACTGAGGCAAAAGTCACAGTTAATAGTTATTCAGAAGTGAGAATTGGTCTCCAAGACTGAACCCAAAATTTTGCAATATGATTCACATTTTCATTTATCTGCATTCACGTATTCCATGTTCTGAAAAGAGAAAGCCATTGCTATGTGAAGTATAATTGTTTTTGCCTTGATGACCTAAAAGAAAAGCTGAAAAATAAATAAATAAATTAAATACTAACTATTTATAACAAGTACATATTCAGTGACCTCCAGCACTAACTAGTTTGTAAATGCAATTGTACACTGAGTCTGAAATTTTCGTCTGACATTTTTGCACTTTGAAAAATAAATACTCATGTTGTGTCAATCACGTTTACACACTGCTTCTGAAACTTTCATCCGTCATAAAAAATTCGGATCAGGTTCGATTTTCTGCGTTTTTGCAGTAGCATGCCTTTTGATAGGAATATATCAAGAATATTTCAATAATTTTGCAGTAGCATGCATTTTGACAGGAAAGGTTGAGGAATACGAAAAAAAAAACGGAAAAATGCATGCAAAAATTTCGGACTCAGTGTGCAATGACCTTCAGACATAAACATATGCACTTTCATAAAGAGAGAGATTTTTCTTAAGTTATCAGTATTTCCTCTGAGTGACCATGGAAAGAGGAACGATATTGACTACAGCTGCAGCTGGCCTTACATTTGTGCTGAAATATTATCTCCATGCCTGGCAGCAACATCTGCTTAAAAAAACAACAACAAGGCAAGCCTGTCTTACCTCTGAGTTGATTAATATTGATCCTGTGCTTGCACAAGCATGTGGGTCTCCTCAGGTGGAACCAAATTACTCTGAATAGCTCTAATGCTGCTCAGCTCCACCAGGACCATAGCAAATCATTAGTGGTCTGCTTGCGAGAATAAAACAAAATTAAAGAAAATAAACAGGATGTAGTTGGGACGCTGGGAATCAGGTTCCTGGCTGTTGATTGGGTGAGTCTTAAAGACACTTTCCTACTAGAGGGTTTGGTGCAGACCTGCTAATGTGAACTCCAGTATGATGTGTAATTGGCTTCAGAGAGCAGCACATGTTCTGCCCATCAGCAGACAAACGCAAGTGCTGCTCTGTGCAAGTTAAGAGCTAAATGCAAAGGCATTAATAGTTTGCCATAGAATGCCATATTCTCCTTTGGGGTAGCTAGCAACAGTGCTAAACATGCAATTTAATACTCAAATATACTGTGGAAGCAATGTAAAAAAAAAAAAAAAAAAAAATTATATACATGCATATATATATATATATGTGTATGTATGTATATATATATATATATATATATATATATATATATGGGGAAAAGTACATAAAACCAAACTCTTCTTCAGAACAAGCAATCAAAGTAAGTGTGAAAACAACTTAAACCTCATAGAAACCCCAAGCCTGAAATTATTATTTTTCTCTGAATTGGCTCCATTATGCTTTTTACATAACAGAATGTTCTGCTCTGAGCCCTTTGCAAGCTGTTTACAGAGATGGCCTGCAGCAAATTACCCATCATGCATGCCGACTGTGAATAATTCATTCACCTTCTGTGGAGTATTGCGGAGGGAGACCTCTTCGTTTCCCAGTCATACTTTTAGCTCTAATTTGGGGTCTCTGATTAATTATTCCTCCCATTAAGTACATGATTGCAAGATTTTCATGATGATAATTTCCCAGAAACTGGGAATTCTTAGCTACCCAAAGTCATTGCTGTAAGCTGGCAATTTACTGCATAGATTCCTCACCCTACGTTTCTAGCACGATTCCAACATTTGAGGTCGGCGAGGATATAGAAATGCTAATGAGCTCCTAATAAACACCCGTTGAGGACTGGTTAGGCCCATTTTGTTGCATGTCTCGTACTACCGAGGGAAGCTAATGAGGAGGAATTGGAATGCTGAGGCCTGATTCCCCAAGTTGTTCACTTGCTCCTACTTTATTTTCTTTGAAATGAATAACCACACATTATTAATGCATATAGCATGAGTTATCCGCATGGAATTTTGATATGACTCCCAGCTGAAAAGCTCATGACCATCCATGAACTGACCTCCCATTACAGCCAGATAGAAATGAGTGTTCATTTGCAAATCATAATGCAATTATGACACATCTCTGGAAACATCTGGCTCGCATTTTCAGGACAGTTCGCCCCTCGCCTTGTTGGCCAAATCGAATGCCCTTAAATATGCACGTTTGCATCATAAATGTGGTTTTGAAGAAGATTGGAGGCCAACTCTTGTAAGAGACCAATAATCTGGGAGTGATGTGTCTGTCACAGCTAAAGATCAGAATGAAAACAGTGAAAAATTGGACAGGGTTCAGTAGTGTTACTGTAACAGCAGCAATGTGCTGCTGTGGCATTTGCTGTGATTTGCACATGTGAGATGGAACCCAAAGATGTAAAGTTCTCCAGGTATGACAGAGGGATGGAGTGGAGAGAGATGGGCCAACAGCTGCTCTTTGAAATGATGAAATGCCTGCTGACAGTTACAGAGTCCTGTAGAGAGATACTGAAAGAGAGGCAGCAGGATAATAAGAAGGCTTTGATCTCTGCGGCTTGGGCGAAGTAGTCTTTTCTTGGATCTGTGTTTGTATGTGTGTGTGAATTTATGTCTGTGGATGGATATGTGTTGTAAGTTTGTCCTTTAGACAGTATTATTTGGTAAAATACATACAGTAGCTCCAATTTAAAATTTTAATTGGACGAGTTGCATTTGAACCACACATTTTATATTAATGCACAAGTTTGTATGTTGCTTGGCAACTGTCAAAGGCTTAACATTAGTAGGTGGAAGAATTGTTTATTACAATATCTATTATCTAAAATAAATTTGTCTGTTGAAGAATTCAAATGGTGTTGACTTTGATTCTGCTATTTGATTTGTGTCGTTCAACTAAATGGTCAAAATACCTTACTTAAAGAATATTTAGCATTTAAAATAAAAATATATAAAATAAAAATATAATAAAAATAAAAACTTAACAGTGTCTTGAGATATCGGACAGCAAATGTTTCCATATATTGTACTTCATAGTATATAGTATAGTATATTGTATAAAGTATAAGAGTATATTGGATAATGTATCATCCTATGCTAAAGTTATGTTACAATTTAGCAGTAAATGCACATCATTTACCTTACATTTATGATGGGAGGATGCATCTACATGTTCCCACAAAGTGCAATTACATCAGTGGTTCAAGTATTTTCAAATCCATGTTGCATTATGTTGCATGCAAAACTATATCAATAGTTTACATCCTCGTGCGTATTTTTGTCATGAGATATTCATAAGTTGCACAGCACAGACCAATGACAAAGCACAGATACTTTTTCATGAGCTACACTAACAGATCCAAAGGTATATTTTTTCTTTAAAAATAACACCTCTGGAGTAGCAAAGCCTATTTTAATCACAGGTTTTTGTACCATTACCTATCCCCTGCACAGCAATTAACTTAAAAAACAGTAACAACAAAACATGTTGATTAATTGAACAAACACTAAAAAGTATTTGCTCTGTCAAAATTTATTAAATTATACCTAAGATAGAAACTTTAATAGAACAAAAGGATAAATAGTTGGAAACGTGGCCACATTATAGGCAATCGTGCAAAAGCACATTTGAGCGTTTTCTTTCATTTTTTAGATCACATGATGGCCGTGGAGTTGCGTGGGTGTTATGGGAAAAAAAGTTATTCTCTCACTCTGTTTATAACCCTGAATCTGCCCTTTTCCCCCTCATTTCTGCACTGCCCTGTGGGGAAACACTCTGATTTATCTACACAGTGCAGACTATGCTCTTCTGGGGGCAATAATTAATCCCTCATTTATGAAAAATAAAAGCTGTTAGCTGATAAGCCAGTATGGTCAGGGACTCATTTCTCTGTAACCTCTGCATCGGGACCCTCAGGGCTGCCGTTGTGTCTGATTCGGCTCAACCAACTGCCACACACAGCCAAGCCACTGGCATCAGTCATACTGAAGGGCAGGAGCCTTTAGCTTCTCAGAGATCCATGACCAGCTTTAAAGACGCAGCATGGTGGAAATGAAGAACTGCATCAGTATTAAAGACTCCATTTATTCTGTCTTGAGCTCTCATTAATGCGTTTTTAACCTTCCACACATTTTCACACTGCAGCAGCTTCTGAGATTTACATTTATTAGATAATTTTTCCTAAGACTAAATAATTCAATACTAGCAGTACGAGGGAATGTTGGCCTCCACACTAGCATTTCTGGTACACACCCGTGTTTATCTAATGTCACAGTTTGGTTTGTTTGGATGATGTGAACACTGTTTTCCCTACCCGAGTCTGCTTAAAAAAGATGGTCTTGGGTGTGGTTCATGTGAATTCCAGTGTGATACGCTGTCACTATAAATGCAGTCATACAAAATTGCCGAGCTGAACAGCTATTGATGACATATAATTCAATATAACTGTATTTGTTTTTTTCTCACTCATTTTAATTACAAGCAAGACTGGTGCACTGCAGGCCAAGAGAATGTACAGTCTATCTAATTTCTGTTCACCTTCAGCAGAAATTGAATCCCTTGTTATTTAGAACTTTTGCAGTACATTTGAGGAAGATAGTCACAAGGGGCAGGTTGCACCAGCCGGACGTACACCCGGTTGTAAGATTAGGCTGGATGCAAAATGCGCTTTAAGCCGTGTGTAGAATTTATACCTGTTGCACCATCTTGGCGTAGTGCTACACCTATTCAGAGGTAGGTGCAGGGTGCGAACTACGGGGGAGCTAGGGGGAGCTCGGCTCCCCTTAATAAGACATGGGCTACCCTGAAAAAGTGATTTGTGAAATTTTGGGGGGTCTCAAAAAATATTGACAATGTGTTATTTTGACGTGCAATTTCAGTTTTGTGTAATGTGATCATTGTAGATTATTATGTTTAAAATTGCAAAAATATCATTCATTCATGCATGACGGCGATTTAAACCTAATTAACTTCAATAAAGATAACATGCTATTCTTGTCATGAGCATCAAGGTGTGGGGGCGCTGCGGTGCAAATTCATTCCACTCATGTTTAGTGCATGTTAACTAGAAAAAATTATAGACAAATATAAATGTTGGATTCAACATTGGCCGTAGATTTGCACGCACAGTCCTTGAAATCCATTCTGCAGTTAGCATCATATAGCCACCATGGCAAAAAGAACACAAGGCAGTAATGGCACGGCCGATTCACCTGCTGCAAGCCCTGTTAGCACACCTCCCGTGGGGATGACAACGCAAGAAGTAAGTCATTGTAAGTCCACGAGCAAACGCACTAACCATTGCAGTTTGAATGTCGTCTCAGGTATCACTGCGTGAGAATGTGTTAGCGTGGATGCGTATCGTCTACGCCGGGTGTAGTTAATGTCTGATCGTAGTTTAAGTTGGTGCGACAGGTGTAAATATTTATTGTAAAGCTGGACATTGCAAAGCACATCGTAATGTGCTGACAGACAAGACAGAGCAGGTTACTTCTTGTATGAAACAAGGTCTCGGGACTCTCAGCTTTCAAATGATTCACCTTTAAAGAAATTCAAACAATAAATATCATTTTGTGGCTCTTTATTGTGTCGTAAGAGATTGCTGCAGCGCCTCAGTTCAAGCAGCACATGTGAACCGATCATCTTTTAATATTTATGTAAAGCACAAAATGAACATGAATAATCATCAGAAAGTATTTTATTTCAACTGCGGAACACACCATTTCCAAGTTTAAGTCCACCAAAGTTATTTTACTCTCCTGTCTGGTTTGTGGTCAAGGCTAGAAGGGATACAGCTGCGGCTACTGGGCATGCACATTTATATATTTTCTGAGCCAACAATATAACATGAAACCTATGAAAATGTTTTTAAAAAGCTCATGGTGCCATAGTTTCATCACTTTAGAGTGTCGCAGTGACCGTCTTTTTGCAGTAAAGGACCTGTCATAGTTTAATGAGTGGGAAGATGGCATGAAGCGTCGCAATCTTAGCTGCACTGAAAACAGATGAGCACACATGTGTATACAGCTCCCGATAGGAGCGAAGTTCACGGGATTTTGTCCACAGAATTATAAGAACAAATTTTAACATTTTACTATTTAACAATCAGTGTTTAACTTAAGCACTGCAAGCCATGCATACAGTGCGGACATGACAGGTTTACTGGTATGCAAAACAAGTACTTTAATGGAATTCCTTAGCTTATTGCCGTTACTGCGGCAACCAACAACAGCACATCTTAACCCTCTGCACATTTTTATATTTAGTTATATTGAAAAAGTTTAAATTCAGTCTTTTTTCCCCCCGATTTAATATGGATTTCTAAGGAGACTGGCTGTCGGGCAAGAAGGCGGATAGCAGCGGCAACACACAGGCTGCGTCCGAAAGCTCTAAAATGCTGCCTTCGGAGGCAGCATTCCAAGGCAGGAAGGCAGCAAGGCACGTCTGAATCCAAATTCTGCTTTACTTCCTGTCTCCGGAGGTACCTTTTTCTGATCGAATTTTGAAGGCAGCATAGATGTATCCTTCACTGCCTTTGATATCCCACAATCCTGTGCATTCCATTCCATGACGGTTGAGCTACAAAATAAAGATGGCTTCTGAAAGTTGCGTTTGGGGGTCAGTTTGTGTGTAAATGCATATTTCTGACTAACGTTTTGCACTTTTGATGTTATATCTAGTGAGATATTAGTATTATAGTAATTCAATATTTGTTTAGTTATCACAAATAACTAGACAAATTAAACCGTTATGCTATGTTTCATGAGGTGCATTTGTGCAAAAATGCTGCCTCATAAGGCAGCGAGGCAGCAAGTCAGCTGCCTAGGTTTTCGGATGCAGCCATAACATCAGTGTTCCGATTGGTCAGATCGCCTGTCAATCAAGCTCCCTGCAAACTGTCAATTTCACACTTCCGTGTTTTTGGCTTCCAGATTGACCCAGGCTGGGTGAACTTATTTCCGGTAGCAGTGATGGCTGCACACTAGTTCACAATTTCACAAATGAAATATCATGAAAGTGAATGAATTGTCTTGGTGATTATTGGTGAGACTACAAAACTCCAATTAAGAGATACATTTAAGAACTTATTCTAAATGTTGGTGTCTCTGTCTGTTTTGGTGTGGCTTTGCATTTTCACACTCCATGTGAAAAATGAAGTGCTTTTGGCAATGTGCTGGGGAAAAAGAAGCGATTTTCTCTCACACAGCTGATCCGCTGATACTATACACTGTACAAATGCTAGGTTAATACAACCCAGTGCTGGCTAAATATTGGACAGAACACATGCTGGGTTGTTTTCAACCAACAGTTGGGTTAAATGTTTAACCCAACCTTTTGGGCAGTAACCCAACTGCTGGGTTTGTCCATATTTTACCCAGCGCTGGGTTGTATTTAACCCAGCATTTTTAGAGAGTACATATTGAGAAGCCAGACCGCTAGATCGCACCTTGGATGCACACATGTTTCTGGACATATCTTAAATGTCAAAACTTTTGTCATCTCTCAATGATGTTTCATCTCATTCACTCACATATGCTCCTGTCACCATCATCTAAAATCTTCAAATATGCACAGTATTATAAAAAAAAAAAACATTAGTAGTAGTAATAGTACATATTGCTGTTGCATGTTTCATAGTTGCTCTGCTTACTGTAAATTAATGCAAAGACCACATTGTAAAATGTATGTTGTATGTGGTCTTGGAAATAAAAAATGAGTTAGTTTCATTTTAACCTGTCAAGGTTTGTTGTAATATATGCTTGAATACGGGATATAATGTTGTGAGATTAGTACATGCTATAGGAGTATATTTAAAGCATACTACAACCCTAACTCTGGAAATGTTGGGACATTTTTAAATTTGAATAAAATGAAAACTAAAAGACTTTCAAATCACACGGGCCACTATTTTATTCACAATAGCACATAGATAACATAACAAATGTTTAAATTTAAAATATTTACAATGCGAATAGTTGTGACGGGGGCATGTTTACCATGGTGTAGCATCTCCTCTCCTTTTCAAAACAGTTTGAAGGCGTCGTCTGGAGGGGAGCATATGTTGGTCTAAAACCTTTATATACCTTCCAGCATTCATAGTGCCTTCCAAACCATGCAAGCTGTCCATACCGTATGCACTTTTTATGCACCCCCATACCATCAAAGATGCTGGCTTTAGAACTGAACACTGATGACACGCTGGAAGGTCTCCCTCCTTTTTAGCTCGGAGGACTCGGTGTCCGTGATTTCCAACAAGAATGTCAAATTTGGACTCATCTGACCATGGAACGCTTTGAAACAGTCCATTTTAACCCCCTGGGGTCGAAGCCCGCACCGGTGCAGGCTGTCTTGTATTTTCTTTATGACGCGAAAATAACTAAAAATACTCCATGAGTTTTGATCGTACAGGTAAGAAAAAGGTATTGTTTGAAACTGCAAAGGGTCTACTTTTATTTGAGTATAGTCATAATAACAAGAAAACAATATGCTTTTAAAAAATAAAGAACATAAACAGGGTGCGTTCTCTGCCGGCTCTGTCTCTGTCACTCCCTTCACAGACACGTAAATAAAACAACCTGAATCTCCGCGAATACTCGCCTCAAATACATGAGAAATATATGTATAGAAAGCTTGAAATGTCTAATTTTAAATTAAGTTAGTCACGTCCAAAACAAATATTCTCTGTTGAAGTAATCCGTATGAAACCAACACGATGTCCAGTTTTCCCATCTCAACTCATTATATCTAGGTCACGCCCTCCCGCCATTTGAGCCTTTCACATTCAAACATCCACGTGAGGCACGCGTGGATGACAATCAAAATGATGTCTTAAAAAGAGCAGCCATATAGTTAAAAAAAAAAATTCACATCTTAATGAATATAGTTTGAATATCAATAATTTTTAGCTGTGCCTAGAAGAGTTTCAGTAACATACTGATTGACTAAGAGAAATTGTTGATGAAAACTGTTTTTTGTTTCATTTAAAAAAATATGCTGATATCGTTTGTATCAAAATGTAACTTTTTTTCTCCTTTGACATGTTCAAAATGAAATAGAAATAATTTAATAACTACCATTTCTGTCCTTTAGTGTGACGTGATGTCCTATGGTGTGATACACTTAAAAGAACCACATATTTGTTTTTATTTCAAAATATCTTAACAAAACAGTTGGGTATTGCAATAGGGGAGATACAAATATAACTCATCTTAAAATTGTATAATTTTCAGCAGTTTTGAACAGATGACAGCAAAGTTTGTCTTGTTGTCAAAGTTTGTCTTGAAATTGTCCAACAAGTCATGGGGATAATTTCATATTAAATAAATAGACTTATATGGAAATAAGTGTGTAACAATGAAGATAAATCTTTCTCATGCTATTTATGTATTATTAAGAGTTTTTTTTTTGGCTATGTCACACCATAGGACAAATTTATGGTACAGATCAGTTGAAATGTTAAAAAAAAGCAGTGAAGTGAAAGAATTGATGTAGTTACCCTTTATATTTTCTCAAATATCAGACTTCACACTACATAAATATATGCATTTATTTTTCAAAAAAGGTCTTTTACAAAAAAATATATATATACATCAGAGTAGATATTATTTAAATAAATGCTCATTATATAATGATGCAAGCAGGTACTGAATGAATATTTCTGTTAACGATGTGACAGCTGATGAAATAAAAACACCCGCTGGTAAATAACTGTCTGATTAGTTACTACATTTGAATCTTAACTTACTTTGTGTTAAATACTACCTGGTCTCATGGCATAAACGTACCTGAGCGCACTTTTTAGCGAGACACGAAATATGTAACAATAAGTACATATCACCGCAGTTTCCAAAATAAATGAACACTAGATGCAGTAAAACTTCGATGTCTTTTATTCATTTTGTGTAGGGCATATTTCCAATACGATAGAGCATTAATTTTTAGCGACGGTCCCCAGATATTTTAATTCTGAACCGCCGCAATACGTACATGAAGCAACATTATAAAAACACAGCAATACGTACCTATATCAACGTAATAAAAATGTGCCAGGGTTTACGTACTGAACTCGTGTTTTAGCGCTACTCAGTGGACATTTTTCATTGAAACTCTGGTGAAACGTGCAGTAAGTAAGAAAAAGTGCACCCATGTACGTTTATGCCATGAGACCAGGTTGGTTAAATAAGTATTTCCTATATAGTATGAATGAAATTCATTCATAATACATTCGACATGTTGTGACTGCCATGAAAAAATCTGTACATCTGTACATCAAAATCTGCAAAACTGAATGGTTTTGTGAACTAAAGCAACTGGTACAATGAAAACAATTCTAAACTGACAATAATCATTCCTTCACAAATTATGACAGCTACTAGTACAACTACTAAAATGTCGGTTTGTCAGGGTTGCCGAGTCTGTGAAACAAAACCAGCCCAATTGCTATTCAGGGGTCCCCCCTGTTGAAATAACATTATGGGGGGGGGGGGGGGGGGGTTGCTTTAACCTGCAGACTAAAAGAACAACCCACAGCAACAGTGTAAAAGTAGCCCAATTCTGCTGTAAAACCTGGAGTATTGCTCACAAGTCATGCAGATTGCTTTTGCAATACGTTTTCTGTCATTTTAAAGCTTGGAAATCTTGGTCCCCTTGGCATTGATGAGAGCAAAAGAAAAAGAAAAGAAAAAGTGTTTGGGTTAACTATTCCTTTAACTTGAGATGTGCCTTGTCAAACCTCATGAGCTCAGTTTGTTACTGTACTCCCCTCTCTTTTCTGCTCCTGTCAGGAGATCTGCTGAAGGGTGGCGATCAAAAGGATGGGGTGGAACTGACTCAAAGAAAGGTGGTTGTTCCGTCATATCAGGTAGTCAGTTACATCACCATTCAGCTGTCAAGTCAGTAGAAACACGGGCCAGGTCTGAAAGAGTTTTGACCTCTCAGCCAGGTGTCTGTTCCAACAGCAGCACTGTTTCAATGGAACAGGGTAGGAGAAAAAAGTGTGTGCCTATTTCTCACCATCTCACTCCTGTCCGCGCTATCAGGGTTAGTGAAGACCAACTCAAGAGCAGAGCAGAGGAGCTGCATCCCATAATCTGCATTTAATAAGTATTAGATTGGATGGCAGATGGATATGGTCTGAGCTCTGTAAGATAGACAGTTTGACTTTTCATGCCATTGATGCGTGGGTTGACAGCCTGCATGTATTAGCTAATGGTGCGGTTCCACTGGCATCTGTTAGCGATGGTCCAGTGAATTCACAATTATTCGATGCCATGGATCACTGCAGGGGCCCATTACAAACAAGTGTGTGTGTGTGAAACGCAGGGTCAGTGTCTCTTGAGAGGAGAAGCGATCTCTGAAACGATCTCATTGGGTTTTGCAGTTGCCATGCCTCACATCTTCAACGGAAGCTGCCATCATTTTTGAAACACCAATAAAGGAAAATTGTTGTGTATGTCTTTTCTCATATGTCTTCACAGCCTTGTTGACCCTGGTAAATCACTGTGTGTGCAAACAGGATTACCGAAAAAACAGACAGCATTAATTTTCTGCTGTATTGGTCAGGAGAGCGTTATTGAATAAATCTTGAGCTGACAATATCCATAATCAGTGATATATAAAGCCATAACAGATGCAATATATTTTAAAGATGAATATTGTCCTGCGCCAGCAATTTTTTAAAGTTTAATATCCCAAAGGATTAATGTTCTGGCCACCATACAAAATATAAGCTGTAGATGCTAACGGACAATAACATTAGGCAGTATATTCAGAAAACCTCTCATATATATAATGATATTATATTTTAATATGAAAGGAATATTGATTCGATACGCTTATGTTGTGGAATTTAGAAGTGTGCATGAAATAAGCCATTTTATTATTTTCTTTCAGAAAATGAGGGGGAAAACCGTTGTAAGTGTATGTTTAAAGTTATGCATTCAAACGTTCAGTATGAATGACCAACAAACATCTTATCATACACACAACATATTGGGCTTTCCACAAATGAAAGGTATTAATATTCTGTATTTGAAATGCTAACTGTAGAGATTTGTATTTCATATACATTTCATTATGAGTCATAGGTGACTAATTATAAAATGTTGAGGGAACATTGTTTTTAAATGTTACTAAAATGTTAAAATATCCAGTTTTCCTTTTACTTTTACTTTACTTTACTTTTAGTCATTTAGCAGACACTTTATCCAAAGCGACTTACAAATATGAAAAAGTAACTAAAACGAAAAGTTAACACTCTGTAACTCTAAACTCATAAACTCTTTTTGTGATTATAACATAATTTAAAGTTACAAAAAAACAACAACATTTTTACAACATTCTACTAACTTTATTGTCACTGAAATTATGGGTAACACTTTAGTTTAGGGACCAATTCTCACTATTTATTAGTTGCTTATTAGCATACATATTCTTAGCATATAGGCTGCTTATTGGTAGTTATAAAGCACATATGAATGCATGGCTATATTTAAGATCCCTTAATAATCCTATATAACAACATCAAATTAGGAGTGAATTGAGGCAAAAGTCGTAGTTAATAATTAGTAAATAGTGAGAATTGGACCTTAAAATAAAATATGACCACAATATAACATCATTTGAATGTTTACTTGTAATATTCTAAGTATGTTCACGTCTTATCAAAATCCCTTATCATAATAGATTGTTATTAAAAGGTTCTAAAACATTTTGTACAACAATCTATTAACTTTTTCACCCAACTAATAATGTTTATTTTTTAAATTCCATATTTTTTTCCAAACATTAAGAATGTTCAAGAACAGATAACACAAACACTTTCAACATTCTAGAAATTGAGATTTGTACATCTTCTGAAAGCTAAATAAATAAGCTTTCCATTGATTATATGGTTTGTTGTGTTTGTTATGATAGGACAATATTTGGCTGAGATACAACTATTTGAAAATCTGGAATCTGAGGGTGCAGAAAAATAAAAAAAATATTGAGAAAATCACCTTTAAAGTTGTCCAAATGAAGTCCTTAGCAATGCATATTACTAATCAAAAATTAAGTTTTGATATATTTACAGTAGGAAATTTACAAAATATCTTCATGGAACATGATCTTTATTTAATATCCTAATCATTTGTGGCATTAAAGGAAAATTTATCATTTTGACCCACACAATGCATTTTTGGCTATTGCTACAAATATACCCCAGCGACTTAAGACTGGTTTTATGGTCCAGGGTGACATTTATCAGAAGTAACATCATGAGGACGCTCAAAGAATGTTGTTCTAAGGACGTTTTCTCTTAATATTATGATAACATATATCAATTATTAATAATGGTATACAAATATTCCATTAATTTTACTTTAAACATTGTAGATACTGTATGTTTTAGGGTATGCTTTAGTCAATCTCCATTACCAAAAAAAGACACATTTACCAAAAACACATTACTCTATGTGTTGCTGCATGAACTAACTGAGTGCTTTAACACAAGCCTATAAAATCTAAAAAAAAATGCTATGCTGCGAAGGCAAATATGAGTTTAATTACTGACTTTATTTACATATCGATATTAACCTGTTAATTAGCAATTATTAAACATTCTACATTACCTATAAAACTTGTGAGTTCATGCCCTTCCCTATACCTATGGCTCTCACCATTCCTGCTGGCTGCATGACTTTCTTTCTTTTACACTTGCTTTGCACAATAACCGAAGACAGCTGCGTCCCAGCAAAAATAAAGAACAAAAAGTAACAGAAAAGAAAGAAAGAATGAACTGTTGATTCCTCTCCTCATAGGGCATACAATAGAACCATCTGGCGAAGAACCTGATGCATATTCCCACACCTCAGGTATTTTTGAACATCCTTTGTGACTGCCTCCCGCAGAATAAACATGATCTAAACCTTCTCACAATCTCCCACAGGGACCAGCTGCAACCTCCACCCTCTCCCCCCGTACCACCCTGCAGGACCAGTCGAGAAAAAGCAATGTAGGGAAAAACAACAATCACATTCTCCGGCACCTCATACTTTTTTCCCTTCTCACACTCTTCCAGCATTCACCTAAAACTCCCATCCATTACACGTCTGGAAATGCATCCAAATTTCTTGCCTAGGCTGTTTCAGAGCTCGTCCCTGAATCATTATTACCTGATTAAATGTGATTAAGCAAAGATCATTAGCAGCTGCATGTGCTGTCACTAACGATTAGCGTGATGGGGGAGTCATATCCAATACGTTTGCCCACTACACCCCCGAGACCCTCTCTCCCACCCTGGGAGACATTGTTCGCCAATCAAATTGGATGCTGTGAGCTTGTTACAAGACAGTAAGTTTCTTTCTTCTTGTTTCTAAATGAGAAAATCTTCTATGATCTGCCCTGAACTAATACATTTGCACTTCAGATGAGTGCAATGCGCTCTTGGTGTTTGATGATAAAGAGAGTAAATTGGTTTTGAAGTGAACGTTAAAGTTCTCTGAGGTTCTGTCAGTCATGATTTGAAAGAACAGTACCTCAAAACATTAAAATAGTCATTATTTATTCACCCGCATGACAACTCTAGTCCACCTAAAAATGAAAACTGTCATCATTTACTCGCTATCCACTTGTTCCAAATTGGTATAAGTTTCTATCTTGTACTAAACATAAAAAATATATTTTGAAGAACGTAGGTAAACAAACAGATGAGCCATTAGCCACATATCCATTACCCTTCAAAATGCGCAAACTGAAATTGTGAATTCAAAATATGCCTACTGGAAACAAGTCAATTTCACAAAAACTCCCATATATCACCAAAAAGTTTTCATGCTCGCATGAGGTGGTTTTTCAGACAATTCAAAAAGGAATATATCGCAAAACTGCAATGGAAACTGTTTTTTTTTTTACATTTAGAGGTCACTGCGTACGCAAAAGTCACATGATCATTCTTTAATGTAATATAACCTTCAAGAAACACCTCATACATGGCCACTCTCAAGTATAAAGGGCTTTTTCCATTAATGCTTCGAATATCCCTTATTTACACCGCTGAAAGAAATTCATTCAGGTTTGTGATAACTTGGTGAGTGTATAATGAAAGAATGCTCTTTTTTGGGTGAACTAAATCCCTCTTTAACACTAAAAGAGGGATTCTGAAGAATCTTTACACTGCTCTTTTTCATATAATGGCGATTCCACGGTGGTCAAGGTTTAAAAAGTACAGAAAAACTACAAAACACCCTAAAAGTTCATATTACACGTGTGCTATAGTCCAAGTCTTCTAAAGTCATATACGCCAGCTTTGTGTGAGACTGAAATGTAATTCATTGTTCATTAACAACATTCTCCTTCGCTGAATGTCTGAAATCTCATGAACATCCACAAGAATCAAAAATATTTCCGCGCTAGGATTTCATTGATGCCATAGCAGTTATTTCATAACGTTTTCTTAGGACTTGCCTTTATTTTAATTGTATTATTGCATCCTTTTGTTGTTTTCTTAGCTCTTATAATAAAGCCGCAATTCAACTTAATGCTGTTTTGATAATCCATAATGGAGTAAAAAAAATAAATGAAAAAAAGCTCAGGCCTGTACTGGTGTTGACAACACTAAGAAAAAATAAATAAATCTGCTCTTGGCTAGTCAACGTAATAAATTGAATAAGTCATCTAAACTGAACATTAACTGTGACCAATAATAAACCACTGTAATAAGTATTTTTAATGTACAGATCTGCAAATTTATTGAAGCTCTGACAACATCAAATCGATATTACTGTTTTATGTTGAATAATCATTCAACGGAGACTTTTTTATGTCAAAACATTTCTCTATGTGCCTTTCCATGTTTTTGTTAATGCCACAAGAAACTTCAAAGTGGAAAATGAATTTGGCTGCTCTGACACAGTTGTGTCATCCACAGATCCAGTTTTAGCTAAGAAGCATGAATTTGCTGAAAACAGTGCATAAACAACCTACTGCTGCTACTCTTCTAAAACACACCTTTCTGAGTTTGTTTGATTCACAAGAAAATAAGTACATTTGTAATGGTGGCAAAGATTTAGTTTGTGATTTATGAGCTCTTAAGATCATGAACAAGGCATACATCTGCATCTTACATATTTAAATATTTGTCTGATAAAATAATACATAATCCTAAAATATTTGCCCGATGACAAAGTGTAGGATGAGAATTTGAGTTTTATTCAAATTAAGAGGGAAATGTTGCTCAAGTTTTATACCTATGATGAAGCGATAGGGCTCTTTTAAATAAAAGTAACATTCCAGTTACACATTCAGAAGACTTACACCAACGCTTTTTTGGCAATTTTTGGCTTATTATTCCTGTAATTTTCACAAATCACGCACAACATTTTTGCCATCATGCTCCTTGCATGTAGAAAAGAAACTAATAAAACATGACAGACAACATTTTATGTCTTGTGTGTGCTGTATGTGGCAGAACATCCTCAAAAATGACCTATAAACATTCACAGCCTATGAAAAAAACAAAAAACAAACTTGGTGTATTTCTGAGAGTGGTGCTCAAATTGAAAATTCTGTGGGCATGATTAAAGGGTGAAGCTTTTTGCCTCTGAAACTACGACTAACAGGATTTGAAAAGGGTATGAATATAAATGTCCTTCTTTCAGCCTTTATGTTAGAGAGGGGAAGGAGAAACCAAATCCTGATGCGAAAGCTTCTGTGTGGTGCTAAAGCCTATTAGCTTGACCTAATCGTCAGAATACTGGGGTATTATCTGAGACCTGGTGATTGAGATATTCCCACTGAGGAAAACCACAAACATCTGCAGCAGACACCTGTGGTCATAGCCATGCTGGAATCATTTGAAGGTTTATCTTGGCAAAAACCAAACAGAGGAAAGGTTGTGGAGCTTGAGCTGTGCTGCTTGCATACATGCAGCAGGTGTTTACAGTAAGTCTGGTTTTCAAACATTTGCATTTTTAGGTCCCAAAAACGTGGTTGTCATGTAAACGAATGGCCAAAATGTTATGCAATTTTAGTTGAAAACGGTGTTGTGTAAACACCCTCTGAAACAGCGATGAGATTAAATCTACTCAGGTTCACTGGAAATGCATGCTTCTACCAATATTACTGCAAAACTAAAAAAATGTATCTATACATGCAAATTGCTACAGTTTCCAGTTGAAATGAACACTAGAAGCTGTAAACCTGCGACAACTTTTATTCCTTTTCACACAAAGTATGATTTACAGAGACAGAGTTTCGATTACAGGTTTTCACAATCGATTTGACACATTTCTCCAAATTCAGGTCACTGTTCTCAAAACAGATGACACCGTGATCTGAAAACATATTAAAACATTTCATAAAAATCATGCGCATAGTTTTCTTAAAACACTGCGCAGAAATCTCTCAAATGTTTTCATAATAGTTAATATATCCAACCAACACTTTAAAATATTTCTAAAAAGCAATTATAGCTTCTTTTATTGGTCTTACACAAATCACAAATATTATGTACCATTTGTCAAAACACAAACAAAATGCTGTCATTTGTCATTCTATCCAACATGGCATATTTTCGATTGCCCTAAACTGATCGGTTAAAGTGCTCCTATTATGGATTTTTGAAAATTACCTTTCACGAAGAGTGTAACAGAGATCTAAGTGAAGGAAAACATCTTGCAAAGTTATTGTCTCTCAAAAGAAAGAGTCGACTCTGAATCATTGAAACGAGCCATTTTTAAAACAAGTGGACGAGCAATATGCTAATGTTTCATGTTGATGTCAACATGAAACATTAGCATATTGCCCTCCCACTTGTAAATATCGATATTGATATTTGCATGATTAATCGATATTAATCAAAACGTCCAACTTATACCTCATTAACGACTTGTCCAGCAAGCATTAAAACCAGTATGTTTCAACAATTCAGATTATTCCCGTGGCCACGATAATAACACAGAATTGATTAGGTCATTTTTGAGCATAGGTAACGCGATCTTTGGCAAATAGTTTAAGACTTGAAAATCACATAGCACCAGACAAAGATTTCTTAATAAATTCAAAGTTTATTTGCTACTCTACAACACTACTAAGCTACAATAACACAAAACATAATACGTAAACACAAACACACACATTGCACACAAATTGTTTTGATCTGAAGAGAGTTTAAGGTTCTAATGCTCGTTTTCTAGAATGCTCTATCCAGTTTCCAGCAGCATTATGAAGAATTGTTTGATAGTACTTTAAGTTGAGTTTCCGTTCCTTTCCTGGTCGATGGAACCCTGGGTGCGGATTGGCTGCCGAAATCGCTGTTGCGTGATGTCACTGGGGATGCCCTCTTGCGATTGGTTGGTTTTTCTGTGACGTGAAGTTTAGGAAGTTTGTTTCAGTTCTTACGGCTTCAGATGTTAAAGTTGCTTTAGAAGTTTAACTAAGTCTTGATAGTTGTTCAATGCTCGGCCAGATGTTAATGGCTGGAAGCGCTTAACAGCACTACCAGAGCCAAAGTTTCAAACAGCGCGTGAGCAAGCAAAGAGAGCACACAACAAAGTTGGGTGTCTGTCTTTTAACGGGCTGATCTCAGTCTGCCCCTTTTGCTGTTTGATGCACTCACAAGTGTTTCTGTAGGGCGGAGCCCCGCCCCGCATGGCTCCGTTTTCCGTGCATAAATCCTTTGCTGAATTATTCCATAACATGAAGAGCATGTCCTAGCAGATTCATTAAGTGTTTTAATCATACATTATTAATGATGCAAGAGGTCAATTTTCATCTACACCAAATTATTGCTGACGCAACTAGCTTTCATTCGAAATCAAACACCAAGTATTTTGCATACCCAAAGTACATATATCAATTTGATCTATTACGCGGTTAAGGCATAGATTAAACGATTCTAAATCTTACCAAGCATGTGAAACTAAACAATAGTGATCGGGAAAAATTAGACATCAAAAGATTACAACAATATAATAGATTCCAATAACACAGCAAGCTTAATTTCATTTCATGAAATACAACCTGAATACATATTGTAAATATATTGTATATATTGCTTTTGATTATATTGCTTCAATAGCAGCGACAATTATATTTTGCCCTTTTTGGAATACTTAAGCAAAAGACTTGAGTCTCTTTATCTGTTAATAAGAAAAGGGACGTTTCCTTTGGAATGTGAGGAGGACGAAAGGAGAGTTGTCTGAAACATGAGAATATCACGTTTGTGAAGATCTGGAGATTTCCTTAGCTCGGCCATTCGGAGTCTTAACCACTCTCCACTCTAATCACATCACCCCACACTTTCACTTGCACAATTTCAACTACAATCTGCACTAATGTCAGTCTCAGTTGTAGAAGGTTACATGAGGATAAATGAGTGGGATTTACATACCATTTGTCTTTAGTATTCCTTTTACTCACTATACACTTTACTGCACTGCACAGCACACGGACACTTTATCACTGACATACTTTATTTTTATAGAATCTATATAGAATCATATTCTATTTTTATTCTTCATATTCTATTTTTATTCTTCATATTCTATTTTTATTCTCATATCTATTATTTTATTCTATTTTATTTTATTGCTATATAAATGTTTACTGTACTTATATTCTATTTGTATTTTGTAAACTTGAGGTTTTCTTAATTTTGTTGGACAATTTGTTGGACAGTCGTACAATACATTTCACTACATGTCGTACTATGTATGTATATGTATGTGACAAATAAAATTTGAATTTGACTGGACTCGTTATCTGCTATGGGCCGTGTATGCCCAAAATTCACTGCGCAAGCCATCTACAGGTCTCACTCCCTTCCAATGCGTCCTAGGCTTCTAACCCCCATTGTTTCCATGGTCTGGAGAACCCTCAGACTTGCCTGCAGTCAACTCATGGTTACAGCGCAGTGAGAAGACGTGGAACGATGCTCACGTCCATCTGCAAAGAGCAGTTCGTCGCACCAGAGAACAGGCCAATCGTCATCGGCGAGCCAACCACAACTACCAACCAGGGCGATGGGTTTGTATGGGTCATGTATACAGCAACGAGCAACTCCTCGTTGCTGTATACATGAATTATGCTGAATTACTGATCTTGCCTTTCATTTGCATCTGGAAGAGAATTTCAGTGCATTTTATCTACACTACATATTTGTTGTGCTTGCATCATAGGGGAAAATGTGAGACGATTTAATCCATGCTTGACAAGCTCCTGTCTCAACATCTCCACAGGCCTCTTCCTTTGTGATTGGTGATATTGTTTTGGACCACCATGTCAACAATGCTACTGTTTCATTCAAAATAATCTTGGTTGTCCACCTGAATGATCTCAAATGTCAATTCTGGAAAAAACATTTGGACATTTACAGTAAATAACAGAAGTTGTCCAAGGAGGACTAAAAATTTGTACCATCAACAATCATAGTACAACACTTCTCTAAAGGAGAGGCCATGATTTCTAAGATAGTCAATTAGGGTAATTCTGATTTCATTCGAAATTCATCTGCACCTTCTACTTCTCCTTCCACCCTGCTGTCCACTTCCTCTCTGTCCATGTCTTCTTACAGTTTCTGTTCTTGCTCTTTCCACTACACCAATGCCCTCCTCCCTACTCATCTCTTCTCCCTATCCTCTCCTCTTTCCTCACATTTTGCTCTCTGCTCATCTTTCTACTTGTTCCACTCCTCTTCTTCTTCTCTCTCCTTACACCCCTTTCTCCAACCATTCCACCTCTTTCTTTACCCCCCCCCATATTTGTATTTATTATATTTTATTATTATTAATATTATTATTTGCATATACGTTTTTGCTCTTTGTATACTTTCCCTTTTATTATTACTATTATTATTATTATTAGAGTTTTGTTTGTTTGGACAAATGGTATTTAAATGTTTGATTTGTGTAAAACCTTTATTTTAATTATCGGTTGGTTGTATTGACTATTTTGAAAACATTTGAGATTTTCGCACACTTACTTGCAGAATATTATGTTATGACTTCAAAATAATTTGATCATGCTGAGAGATTTTAAATCTGATACTTTGGAACATTAGTGTCACATTTACAACTTTTGTATATAGGCTATGGATTTTCTTACACAGTAGAAACTTTGTCGAAACTATGGTTAGACAAGACAGTTAAAATAGCATGGTTGCATCAGCGGAAGCATTTTTATATCACTTTTGTATTTGTTTACACTATTGGATAGATTTAGGGTTGGGCAAAATCATTCTATCTTTTTTTTTTTTGGCCACATTAAAGTGCTTAGTAGTGTGCCATGGGATGTTTTACTTATCAAAACTGTGGAATAAAAAAGGTTTGAAGCACTGCCTTAGAGAAAGAGAGAGAGCTACCAAGTGATGTTACGTGACAGCCAGGCTGGGAGGTTGTAGGGACGGTTTTTGGAAGTAGAGAGAGGATTTATTCTCTGTAAGATTTCAAAATAAATGACACAATGCTGAAAATTTAGTGTTTATTTACTTACTTGCTTACTGAAAAAAAATTATACAAAATTATTAAATTATAAAATTATTGCACAGAGAGTAAATTAGAGAAAAAAGGTGTAGGCCTTCCGTTGTGTACCATTTTAAGAAGAGATCTAAACATCTCAAAATGTTCTCAAATTTGCCAAGATATCAAAGTTAAGCATTGAATGTCAAGATATATTATCTTGAATTCAATCATTTCTCATGTAAATTAGCTAAGGTGTGCTATCACATTGATTTTTTTATTAATATCTCTATATTTCCATACAGTATGCCAACAATTGTGTCTAGTTTTATTTGTTGTATCCATCTTTAATTGTACATTTCACAAGAAACAACTGAGATTAAGTGAATACTTCATAGAAGCATAACTGAAAACTACATATGGGAGCTATGAAAGAGCATTCTCTGACCAGTAAAATGTTCCTCTGGACAATTTCTGTCCTGTCTATTGTGCTCTCAATAAAAGAGGCAAAATGTGCCAAAAATAAAATGAAAAGGGGGTATGAAATAGGAAGATAATGGCAGTGATTTGGCACAAAACCGAAGTATAAGTAAAAGGTTTTGCTGCCTGTGAATTAAAGAGAAAAAAAAGCCACTGGATTTACTTCAGGCATCAATTTAACCCTGAATTAGATAATTGTACCTTCTCTGAACATTTACATTTTTTAAGTATTCCAAGACATGAAGGGGATAATTCGCCAATTCAAGGAGATCCTCAACAATCAGAAATGTATTGGCACCACACTGACACAAGACTGTTTTGTACTTGACTCATTACAGTTTTCTCTTCTTTATACTGTTCCTGCTCACAGTGAAAACTAAACACTCAAAAACGTGGTGAGATTTGCAACCTTTATTCACCACCAAACGAAGTTCAAAGTATTCATTAGGAATGCAGGAGTGGTGAGTCAGTTAAAGAAACTGATGCGATTGAGTACATCCGAGTACACATCAAAAGAGGAAGACAAACCTACCCCAGAGAGCTTGTCTAGAAGGTAACATCATTAAGAACAGATTTGTTAAGTTAAATTGCATGCACATACACACTCACATACAGATTAAATATTGTGGTGGATATGTTTTCCTATACATGTTGTTTTATGATGTATTGTATGACTATTAAACTGCCCATTTAAGTATAATTGCCTCATTTATGGTTCTGATTACATCTACTGTATATACCAGCCCATACTGAATTGGCTGTGTATAGAAGATTGTAATGGTGAACTGCAATCCTAGAGTCTATGCAAAGGAATCTTCAGTTTAAAAGGCATAAAACACTTTGAGAAGTCTGAAATAATGACAATTATCTACCAATTGCTTTTATCAGACAAATGGAGCCCAATGGCCAATTATTTCCCTTTGCCAATTAACCTTCCCAGCAGCCCTTGCTCTTCCCCCTGGTGGCACACTGGTTGCCAAATGTGTTTGCACTCATCAGTTCCAGCTAGCTGATGAAAAGAGACAGAGGACTCAGTACATTAGCCTAAGGGTGGGACAAATATCAACCTATCCTTCCATAAGTAGCTCGGAGTTCAGGTGTGTGAGGCGAGACCATCCACAGAACATCAATAAAATCAATGAAGGAAGCAAGCACTGCCTCCAAGAATCTATCGTCCCTCAGACCAGAGATATGTGCTTAAAGGAGGCGTTCACCCAAAAATGAACTATGAAAGTTCTGTTATTATTTACCATTCCAAAATCCATACACTGTTATTATCAGTGGTCTCTTGGCTGAACAGGTTTTATGACAAAAATGTTAACACAGTCTGTCTGATTAACTGAATATTAAAGAAACATTTTGAGTTCAAAATTAAAATGACACTTTCACAAACTAAAATCAGCAAGATTATCCACCTTTTTCTTCCCATAAAATGGGCACGGCCATTTGTAAATTCTATGGGTCTAGATTCCGGTCTCATCCACGTCCAGCTATTTTAAGCTGTTCAAAACAGTTTGCTTTGCTGCTTGATATTGAACATTGGTGTGTCTTACCATACTGTTTTAATGTATTATACAGATTCAAAAATGTAATTCACATGCTTAATCTCTCTCTCTCTCTCTCTCTCTCTCTTATAACTTAGTTATTAATTGCATTAGTCTGCTACCAATGGCTCAAGCCTCTGTTACTAGGTCTAAAATGACATTTTTGAATTAGCAACGGAGGCGCAGGATGAGATGTGTAAGAACTTAATCCTACTCACAATAGCGTTTTAAGTACAAAAAATTGACAAATGCCTTGCAATATATCATCTGATCAATGTCTTGAGGTGTGGTAACTGTAGTATAAGTGGAATAATTGACTCTGGTCCGTTGAATTATTAGAAAATAATGCACACCCAAGGTCTAACGGCCATGATGTGATCACCACCTTGGGTGTGCATTATTTACACAGACTCATTCAATGGCCCATCAACAATTATTCCTTACTTATAGGGCTGTTGTATGCTTGAATCTGTTTGGCTGATGAACGTTCTAAGGTATGCAATTATTTTCAAGGAAATGCACAACAAAAGTAGTTCCATGTAGAGTAGGTCTTGACCCTATTACATGTCCATATCACTTTGCCACTCGATTTCAGTTATTTCATAGGTCCTTACCCTGTCTTTGGCATTCATTCAGTTTTTCACTTAGCACTTAGTACAGCAGTGGTATCCAGACTTAGTCCTGGAGTGCCGGTCTCCTGCAGAGTTTAGCTCCAACTTGCCTTAACACACCAGCATAAAAGTTTCTAGTATGTCTAATAAGACCTTAATTAGATGGTTCAGGTGAGTTTAATTGGAGTTAGAGCTAAACTCTGCAAGACAGTGGCCTTCCAGGAGCAGGATTGGACACCCCTGTCCTACAGTATACCAACAATTGTGTAATTTGTGTATATTTTTATTTGTCAGGTCCATCTTTATTTTTAAGTTTTAAGAAACATCTGAGAATAAGTGGGTACTTCATAGAAGCATAACTGAGAACTCCATATGGGAGCTATGAAAGAGCATTCTCTGACTAAAATGTTCCTCTGGACAATTTCAGTAAAAGTGGCAAAAAGGGACAAAACTAAAATGCAATGGGGGGTATGAAATGGGATGTAAATGGCACTTTTGACTCTGATTTGGCACAAAACCAAAGATGTAAGTGAAAAGTTTTGCTGCCTGTGAATTAAATAAGCAAAAGCCAATTTAATAACCCTGAATTAGATAATAGTACCTTTTCTGAACATTGAAATTGCTTCTTTGAATTCGGAAGTATTTAAAGTCACGAAGTGGATAATTCACCAGTTCCAGTTCCTCAAAATCAGATATTTATTTGGACCTCACTGACACAAGACTGTTTTGTACTTGAACAGACTCATTACAGGTTTCTCTTTGTTATACTTAGCTCCGGCTCACAGCAAAAGCTAAACACTCAAAAAACACTCAAGTCTCTCGGCTGAACAGGCTTTATGGCAAAAAACATATTAAAACTGTCTGATTACCTCAGAAACCAAATATTAAAGAAACATTTTGAGGTCAAACTGAAAGTGACATACATGCATTATAAAGAATGACACTTTGAATCATAAAAATGAACGATTTTATGTATAAAACATCTGAATTTCCATTAAATTATTGACAAAACAGCACTGTACATGGACTCATTCCAGGTTTATGACCCTTGTATTTGGCATTAATTCAAATTTTCACTTAATATAACATTACGCTTTGTCACAGAAAACTGCAAAAACATACCCGATTCTCTGAAACTTTAACCCAAAACACTCATAATTTTTTATGTGTGCTTGATCCAGTCCAACCAAATATCTCAGACACTCACCGACTCAGTGAACTAAAGGTTTACTGGAATGACAACATTACATACTTTATATATTATTCAACTGTTTTACCATTATATCTTGGTCATATGTATTTAGATTAGTTGACGTTATAGTGTTGGCAAGATAATCAGCCAATCACTGTGAAGTAGAAGCACTGGCTCCTCCCACGCTGTACAGGGTTTACACTTAAAGAGGTGTCTATGAAAATCAGCCGGTCTTATAAGCAAATTGTGAACCTTTTTTTTTTCTCACATTGCATTTATACTATTTTCTCAAGACACTGACTCCCTTGACACTTCAGGGAAAAACTCGTCTCTTACTATATAGTTTCCCTGGGGCTATCAAGAAGTGACATGCAAAGAATATGATGTTCAGCACGGTTTACATTAACCAAACCACTCACAAGAAGTTTATCCTGTATTGGTTCTTTGTTACAAACTGAGGGATGAGTCACAATTATTTTCCTTAATAATTGACAGCATATGAATTAGAAAATATGCTGTTTTTAATCACACTTACACTCCTTTTTAATCTTATCCATGGTGAAACAATGCCCTTGAGTATCAACATACCTCTACATTTTCCTTGTAATATATCTCTGTTTTCCACAGTCCTTAAATTCCAATATGTTTTCTGATATATTTTAAAGATGGTATACTCATTACAACAATAAATTACATCACAGCAAATGATAAACGCTTGTTCTGCTGCACTAGTGACATCATTTAATCAGCGCACAGTGAGCAGAGCCAATTGGAACACTTATAAGTATTTACAAACCTCTCTCAAATGAAACTTCTGCAGCTCTTTGCCACAAGCAAAAAAGACAAGAGATTGTTAACTCCCAAGGTTTAGTGGTTTGAAGGCTGACTTTCGTGATTACCTCAAATGAACCTGAATAAAAATAATGGTGCTCCTGTGAAATAAATCAGTGCTGGAGAGCAGGAAAATTTAAAGGGAATATGTGGCCACTGTGGTGGTTCAGATGTATTTTAATGAATGTGCTAAAAAGCCATTCTGTCTAGTTCACATTCGCTTCAGAAACCAGACAAACTCCTGGAAAAGTAAGGCTCAGTCTTCTGTGCCTGAACAAATGAGATTCCCTCTGCAACATTAGATTTGTTTAATGAATTACATACATCAAATTGAATTGCTGCTAGTGTGAGTTCCTTGCACAGATTGTGTTTAGAGAATTACTGAACACTGCCCTCCAGCTCCATTTGAGAACTACTTTACAATCAGGAAACAGTGACTGAATGTACCAGAACTTGATCTTTTCTATTTAAAGACATGAAAAGGCATTTAAAATGCATTTAACATGCTGCAATCTGAGATATTCTGAGTAGGAAATAATATTAGGTAAAGCAACTTCTGAATTATGTGTGAAGTTTCGAGTGAGAATGAATACCCAGATTAAAATAAATGTATACCAGTATACCTGAATTTGGAATACTATATCATACCAAGATATTACATTTTAGTATTTCTGCCATATAAAGATATACAGTATGTGAAAGTTTAAAAGTAGTATTTCCCATCATTATCTGTGGATGAATGAGAATAATAAAATACCTAGAAGCACACGAACAGTTGCACAGCCCTAATTATTTGCTTTTCATTTTGTTGCACCACAATTGAACACATCACATTATAAGGTTACACTTTATTTTGATAGTCCACTTTAGACATTCTACTAACTATAAGTAACTTTGTAACTACATATCAACTAATTCTCATTAATTTGCAGCTACATGTCTACTAACTCTCAGAGTAGACTTTCAGGTTAGGTTTAGGGTTAGTAGAATAAGTTCACTTATACTTGCAAAGTTTCTCATAGTAGACCCTTTACAGATTCGACTGATGTATTGCTCTTATCTGTACGATCAAAACTGAAAGTGTAATTTAAGTTCTTTTCGGCATTATCAGGAGAAGATTCCACAAAACGCGTGAACGAGAATCTTCTAGTAGCTCTTTTCCATATAGAGTAGTTAACATTTAACAACAATTAACATTGAGGAAAATTAAGGTACATTAAGTTATATTTCCTGGTCATAGAATCACAGCGTTTGCCTCCTCGGGCCTGTGTTGTAATTTGAAGGGGTTTCATTTCCAGCCAATGGCTGGGTCACAACAGGCCTGCTGCTCCGGCAGAGGGGTCAGATCCATAGACAGGTTATCTTGTTTTCTGGACTGCAGGGTCCAAGGTCAATGGATCCACAATACTGTCACTGCAATCTGAATTAATCCCATTAACCTGGCCAGAAAGGTAACGTTTTTGCAACATTGTGCCACAGCACTTTCCTTCCCTGTTTTCTCTTTCTGACTGGCACACCAAGTGGATGTTGCTTATGTCCCATGTCCAAAATACTGTTAATTATGGCCTTTATTTAGTGTTAACAATAGAGAGGTCGGGATACATCTCTATCTCTGTGATATATAGCTTAATGCTTTCACAATTTGACATTGACTTCTACTGTTCTTGTACTTAGTTAATGATGTTTTACCTTCCCCACCACTGAAGCCATACACAAGTCTTTGTGTATTTTTAGATTTTCACTTAATCATTATTTATTATGTTTATAGAGCCATTTGTCTTGTGAGTTTTAACCCAGTCTTGTGGGCAGAACTTGAACACAGTGCAATTGTGCCTTGGGCAAACCGAGTTTCAGTCCTGGCTTGAGGTCTTTTCTTGGCCTTTTTTTCCATATTTTCTTTGCCATTGTGTCCTGTTTGTCCTTCCACAGTCCTGTCCATTAAAGAAAGTCAAACATAATATAATAAAAAGAAAATGTATGAGTTGAGTCATCAAAAAACAGTCTGAACTTAAAGTCCAAATCCTTAACCAAACATAAACTTTACTGTGACTGAAATAGAAAGAAGAAGAAGAAGACAACATGTTACAGCTTTGCCACGTTGTAAGAATTATTACTTCATAATTTTCACGTTTTTTTTTTCCTTCACAATAAAATTGCAAGGACATCACTAGACTGAGTTCTCAAGTTTGCAGCAGTGGTCAATTTGATATACAGCTCAGCTTTATTGTTTTCTTATCTCTGTGTTTGTTCACTGTGAGACCCTTCTCAGACTCTGTTTCCTGGGGCTGGAGAGACACTCTACTGCTCCCATACCAATCATTTGCCCCGATGAAGTGGTTTTGCGGACATCCCCTCTGAGTCTGTTGAGAAATTTATGACTGACCGTCAGAGTTCCTCCAAGAACTGACAAACACACCTCATCTCAAGCTTGACAGCAAGCCAGGACTCAAACAGAATTAGTGCCGATTTTCAAAGTTTTAGAAAAGACACAACACATCTTGTTAACCCGTGTGACAGGTTCACACAATGGGTCACGTAAAGCCCGAATTTTCACTGTTGCCATATATTTGTCCTACTTTGCATTCCGAGAACTATTGTGGCCACAGACATAAGGTGTGATCACATTTACCAATCCTTGGCAAAATTTTGCAAGTTATGGTAATTGCTCACAATCACCAGTCATTTCAATAGAAATCCATGCAATCCATTTCGTAAGTTACCAGGGCAAATGCTCACCGATGTTCAAGTTGATCACGCAAATATGACGCGTTCACCAACAAAAGTGACAAAGTGCTTCATATATCACTGACAATAGACAATTAATCTTTTGAAACGTATGTAGAGGCACATATTTTCAATGAGCCTGATTAGCAAAATATTGCAAATGTGACCTACAATCATTAAAGCGATAGTTCACCCAAAAATAATTGTCTCACTGTCATTACATTCTAAACCAGAAACAATGTTTTTTCTATACAAAATTATATTCTACTATTTCTCTGTCAAGAAAGAAAGTCATACAGGTTTAGAATGATGTGAGGAAAATTAAATGATGCCAGAATTTAACTTTTTGGGTGAACTATCCCTTTAACAAGAGTTCACCTTAATGGAAATTTAGGGATGAGTACATTTGAATTGAAATGGAAATGACCTTAGTTAGGATGAACAGAAAGCCACAAATGAAAGTAAGGCTGTGAGGGATAGACAGTCCATTCAATATGTTGCCCTGACTTGGTCAAGGTTAAAACAAATTTTCAGAACCCTCTTTTTCTGGAGTCTTACTTACTTCCTTAATTTTTATTTTTTGTGACTAAATGTTTGATACTTGTACACAACAGTACAAGATACTGAATGGACTGAACTTTCATCCTACGTATATGGCCTCAATTTCATTTGTGTCAATATAAATACTGTATCTACCCTGACTAAGCTCCATATCACAATAACAGGCCAACAAAGTGAAAACTCATTCAAATAATGGTGTAGAAGTCTCAGAGAAAGGTTGTAAAGACCATTTTCATTAGTGGAAAAGATGTGTAAACTCTTGAATGTCCATTCGTCCCAAAAGTATTTCTGAAAACAAAACATAATTTACATTTGTACTCAGGATATCCTGTTTATTTACTTCATGACTATATATTTTAACGTTGTCAAATGTCACAAAGTTTGCAAGCTTTGGTGGATCAAATGACTTTCTTCAATGAAGGCACTCAGTTTAACAGGGACTGATAAAAACCTGCATTTTGACTTCCGGAAATCACATTGAAGTCTGCCAATCAGATTGGATCTTTGACAAACTGACAATTTTGTGCGCAATATGCATCAGCCAGTATGTGGGTGTTTTGTTGCTGTGCCATCTGAGACTGAGACTAATGTGACCCTGGCTATTATGACCTACTGTGAAAATCACTTTCAACAGCATTCCAAAGCTACACATTTAAAAGGGAAATGTCTTGAATCACACATAAGCAGCCAGACTGTGCATCACCAAAAAGAAGAGAAGGGACTGTGAGGTGATTTATTAAATCTGACTCCTATTAAAGCTTCATTAGAAGGTTCCATTTTGTCTTTGAAAGACATGTCCTCGGGTTGAGCCGTTTTCTTACTAACAAGCAAAGCACAGCACTGAGACTTTGTGGCATTATTGAATTACATGAGGACAAGCACACACACTCGCACTCAACACACTCGACTTTCGCCCCTGGCTAATATCAGTTTGGTTTCAAAGGAGAGCAGTTTAATACTCTGAGTACAAAAATACAGAGTTTGACAGAGTTTGGAGTTCACAAGGTGCAGTGACTTCATCTAAGCTCCTAATCGAAAGCATCATTTTGCTTCGACTTTGAAAAATCATTGGTCACTCTAGGTTAATTATGCTTTTTAATCATGTCTGTCGAAGAGTTCAAAGACTATATAACTGAATAGATGAAACTGTAATTGGCCAGTGTATGTAGAAGAAACTAAACAACTCTTCGAAACAGAAGAAAGAATGCATTAAACCAAAATAAGTCTGATTCATGGAGTTATGTGGGCTTGTCAATAACCCTAAAACAGGCAGTGGAAAATGATCAGCAAAACATTTTATATCATCTGGAGTTAAGTAAAACATATTCAAAGGCATTTTTGTAATATTCTGGATTTTATGAGTTGTATATCCCGGGATATGTTGTCCTACTAGGGTAGGCTATAAAAAACAGCCAAAGTTATCAATAATTCTATGATTTATTTGATGCAAACCAATATGTAATTTTCAAATTATGCTGCATGCATGACATGTCTAAGTGTCCTAAAATTGAGGCACAGACATTTCTGAACTGTCTCATCTTCATTCTCAGGGGTGGGGGGCAATTCTACCTCTTGAGGTCAACTGTCCTGCTCCATCTCTAATCAGTCATACAATGCAATTTATGTAGTTGGAGACCCCTGGTCTACCATAAAATGAGCTGCACGTGGGAAACCTGCAAGAAAAAAATCTAGTTAACAATGCAAAGATGTAGTCAACTAAATGTAATAATACCAGTTTTAAACTCAAAATTATTAATAGAAAGGGGACTGTGTACAGGGGGCCCAGGTGCCAGGAGGGGCCTATAAGGATCTTTCCTAAGGGCCCTTGGCCCTGGAATGTGATTTCTCCTGAGGGGGATCCCCTAACCTTGATGTGATTTAATCCCAATCCACCACTACCCCACCCCTCTGAGATTTTTATTTATTTATTTTTATTTTTATTTTTTTTAACAAGTGGCTCCCCCTTGTATTTCATGCAATTTATTTGATTACTGTGTATTTTCTGTGATTTCTACTCAACCCCACCCCCATAACCACCTAGGGGAAATGCCAAACCCTAAAAACTTAATTTTCTTTTTCAACATCTCAAGACAATGTTCACAAATATTTAGTTTTTTTTTTTGCAGAAAAAAGTAAGATTAAAATATATGCCTGCTTTCTACATTGGGGGAAGTCGTGGCCTAATGGTTAGAGAGTCGGACTCGTAATCGAAAGGTTGCGGGTTCGAGTCCCCGGCCGGCAGGGATTGTAGGTGGGGGGAGTGAATGTCCAGCGCTCTCTCCACCCTCAATACCACGACTGAGGTGCCCTTGAGCAAGGCACCGAACCCCCAATTGCTCCCCGGGCGCCGCAGCATGGCTGCCCACTGCTCCGGGTGTGTGTTCACGGTGTGTGTGTGTGTGTGTGTGTGTGTGCGCATTTGTTCACTACTCACTGCTGTGTGTGTGCACTTGGATGGGTTAAACGCAGAGCACCAATTTCGAGTATGGGTCACCATACTTGACAATACGTCACGACTTTACTTTACTTTACTTTACATTTTCTGAATGTCCAGCCCCACGGGCATACATGTTGGCTTTAGGTCAAACTAACAAAACAACCACAGACAATTTTAACCAAGTCATGTGACCCCCATACTCCAAATGACCTCAACTATGATAATGATAACAGTATTGGATGAGAAAAATATTTCTCGTGCCTCCTACAAGAGACTAAAGAATTTGTATCTTGTGGAGCAAGTTGCCTGTTTACGGGTTAAAGAGTCCGATTCAACCCATTCCATTTCCCCCCACATGTCTGTTGTGAGATTGTATGATTTGGCTATGAGCTGTGATACAGTTGCATCATCTACGTGAATACCACCATGAAGCAATACGTTTACCACTGCAGGTACTTTGTAGAGTCACTTCTGTAAATTGTAAAAACAAACAAACAAACAAAAATCAATGCAACAGTTATTGCTTTAATTTGTCCAGTGTGTCAAAGTTTTAGTAATGTAATTTGCTAATTTTTAAAACTGTTTTATTATTAATTGTAAAATAGATAAATAAATACTATACTACTACTACTACTACTATTACTAATACTAATAATGAAAATATACACTATCATAATATATTATATAATAATATAGAAACCATCATTATAATGCTATTATACAAACAATAAATGAACTGAATTAAATGAACTCATTATCATCAATATTGTTTATTTCAATCCTCATACACAATTCCATAATAATTAAGGGGAGAGTGGGGATGAAAGTGCACTCTAAAAAATGCTGGGTTAAATACAACCCAGTGCTGACTAAATATTGGAGAGAACACATGCTGGGTTGTTTTCAACCAACAGCTGGGTTAAATGTCTAACCCTAACACTAACCCAACCGCTGGGTCTAAACAACCCATTCGCTGGGTTCGTCCGTATTTTACCCAGCGCTGGGTTGCATTTAACCCAGCATTTTTAAGAGTGTATCATTTTTCAGAAAAAACATAATTTAAAAAGATAATGTTCCAGACAGAGATACATTTTTTTCTCGGAAATGTGGTCTATCAACACCAGGTGGTATTTTGTACAAATGTAGAAAGACTTCAAATTTCACTTTGAAGATAAGTTGCACATTATTACTTTCAACCCCGTCGGTTGGAACGAAAATAACAAACAGGAGGGGCAAAAGTAACACAAAAATACAAGGTAGATTGTTTGTGCTTTTTATTAAATATCCCTGACTATGACCTTGTTAATATGTAACTACAAACATATTTTGTCCTTTCTTTGCAAAAAAATATTTGCATAAAAGTTACATCAAATGTTTCAAAACCTGACTGTACAAACTTGAATTGTTTTAAATATTTATGTATTCAATTTGAGTTTTATAGAACTTAAAAAAAAGAACAATATGAAAAACAAATTAAATTAGCATAATATAAATTCACAACATGATGTAACAGTAAGCCTATTCGTGTTTCCATCCAGTTGTGTTATGCATAAATTCAAAATCAAAAACATCTGGAAGCACTGCAAATTCATAGGTGGAGGTGGAAACGCCCTCTCATGAACATCTGGCTGAATCAGACCTCTGTCTGTCTTTATGACCCTCACTCTTGGCATATTCTTTTGGTATAATATGACACAAATATATAAATTATGTAAGACAAAAAGTCACCACATTAGCATGCAGTGGGACATAATAAACACTTGTTGTCACTGTAGTAGGGGGACAAAAGTAACAACTGTTACTTTTGTCCCGACAGGAACTCCTGACATTTAAACCCAATTTACTTTTATACTAAAAAACTCTGAAAAGGCAAACTTCAGGATGTGTCACAGCAATAATAACCTGTAGATTGATAATTTCCGTGACACATGAAACGAGAAACACAACACAACTAATTTGAAAAACATTATCGCTTCAGTAATTTACTTATTGTACTCGAAAACGGCTGTCTGGACCTAACTGCGGGAAACGATGACAAAATCATGTGATATTTCTCAGCTCCGTCAAGGGTTGCATGCTGAATGTGCTGCCATAGCTTGGAAAGCAAATGTAGTCAGGGCTCTGTCGACATCAAAATCACTTTTTACTTTCATCCCCGCTCTCCCCCTATACATAATTTTTACATATTACCTGAAAATGGTATAAGCTTTTGCTTTTTTTTTTTTTTTCTTAACAAACATAACTTCCACTACAAAATTTAACCTAAATAAAAGATACAAAAATGTGACTTAAAATTCTTAAGACCTTTTAAGGAACTGAAAATTATACCTTTTATAAATGAATAAAATTGTTTAAAATATTTCATATACAAAGATACAAAAAAAAATCATAATTCCTTTTTAGATGTTATTCCATTGTTTTAAATAAATTGCATTAATAAATATGCAACATTGTTCTCCAATGAAATCAGAAATTGTGCAATATTGTCATTTTGAGACCTACTAGTTGAGATCTAAATATTTTGCTCTTTGATATTGATACTGTCATAGGATGTACTACACCTTATTCTGTAGTGTATGCTGGAAAAAAAAAAAATAGGACATTTCCAAAGGAACTCTAGATATTTTTCTTCTGTGGTGACTGGAGGGTGTTTTTCTTAACGCAACACACTACATTAGTGTAACTTGCTGTACATTCTCATTATTAATGCTGTGTGCTTGCTCCCAGACTCATCGCCACTGTTACATAATGCAGGAGATTTAATTCCCAGAATAGTGCTGCAGTGCTTTAGAGAGGAATTGTGCATAAGTGTCATGTTGTATGAATGTAAAGAAAACAAAATGAACACAGAATCAGTGTCAAGCCAAACCTCCAACAAAATGGGCACTTATTTCGAGTTCCATGAGCACAAGTGACGCAGTGAACACAACGTTGTACTGATATCATTCAAGAAGTGGGACGTGAAGCTCTCAGATCTCTCCCTGGAGAACAATGTTCATCACAGTGTTACAACAGCTGTGTACTTACCGTATACAGTAAGAACAGCTGAGCTCGGCAGTGTTGAATGAATGCAGCCCTGGCTCTGATCTCAGCTCAGAGTTTATCGCCAGCACTGAGTCATTAATCGATGCAGCTCAGCAGAATCATAGCGGCGTGAAGCTTGCCCATCCAGAATGATGCCGCACTGCTGCAAAGGGGCCAATTGACTGTAGAGGGCTGAAATTGTTTTTCCTTCAGAATCTAAGAGGCACTCCTGTGGGACGAAGCAAGGGGAAGGGAGGAAGAACTAAAGGGAGATTGGGAAGGGGGGGTTGAATTACTGTGATGTGATGGCAAGGTATTCGTCGAGAGTGCCGCTGATAGGATCTGAAGTCTGGAGGGGAAAGATAGTGCGGCAACAGCGAGAGGATCAACGCGCTGACAGCTTCCTGTCATTCATTCACCTCAGAAAGCTCAAAGCCACGGCTTTCCACGCACACACCTAATCAATAATGACACAAACAACATTTCACACAGCCCTCATAAACTTTAATGGCTTTTCCAATTACTCTGACTGACAAATTTAGACCAGGGCATTAAAATGGATGAAAATTAACTATAACTTAGTCACTCATGTGCATCCAGCCGTACATACCGTGGAATTTGTTTCTCCTCTTAATTGCGAGCAAAGTTGTGAAGGACAGAAATGACCAAGGGATAGAAAAAGGGAATGTGGTTTCATAGGGTTTGTTGTTATTTATAATGGGAGATAGAGGTCTTGGCATCTGATGTGTCTGTGTGTTGACTCAAGGGCTTATGCTGCTCTGCTGGGTCTGTAGAGAGAAAAACAGACCACTGTCGTGTCAAAGAGCATTTACATACTGCTTTGTTCACTTGCCCCTGATGCATCTGAGCACACACTGAAACCACTAAAGACATTTGTATAGCATAGCAGATCTGCTGACAGTGAATATTTAATGGACTTATATATAGATGCTTTTTGTCCAAATGCAACTGTCCGAGGAGTTTTTTTGTTTTTGTTTTACACTTTCTCTGAGGGCAAAGTTGGATAAAATGAATTGGTTTATTTTTCATACACTATACTTCCAAAAGTATTGGGTCACCCCCTTCTAATGAACAATTTTGACTATTTAGTAATTTCTATGAGTACAAATCTTAATGTTTAAGCATATAATGATATTCTAGGGAATTGTGTGCTTCTAATTGTATAGAAACAGTTTGGACAGGACCCTTTTCTATTCTAACATGACAGTGCCTCTGTGTATAAGGCACGGTTCAAAAAGAAATGATTGATTCAGTCAGTGTGGAAGAACTCGTCTGGTCTGCAGAAAGCCAAGTCCTGATCCCAGCTGAACTCTGGTGTGACTTTAAATGCAGACCTTGAGCCAAAAACTCATCACCAAACACCAATGACTTGTAAATAAGGGTACTGTCATTTTAGACACGTCCAAAAGTGTTGCAACAGAGATGGAAATACAATTTTTAAATACATGAATTATGTTTCCATCTTTGTTGCCACAGTTTTGTTAGTGCCTTTTTCTGTTGAAAAGATGGGGGTGTCCCAACACTTTTGTCCTTATTTTGTCCTTATAGTGTCTATACAAGTCATTGGTGTTTGGTGATGAGTTTTTGGCTCTTAAAAATATTATTATAACACTATAATAACACTATACACAGTATAATAAGTAGCTATTAAATACTTGCTTACTATATTCTTAAATATACAGTACAGTCAATTATATTAAAAAAATTATGTTATATGTATGTTAAATAATTGTTAATACATAGTTGTGAATAATAGATGTGATTATTCCGTTACACTTACACAAACTACACAAATAAGTACTATTACGATTGCTATTAATTAACTACAGCCAGGTTTCTAGCTTAAGCCAGGACTAGGTCTTAGTTAAATTAAGATATTTAAACAGCTTTTATAAAAATATCTTAGAGGAAAATGTTTCAGGTGTGCATCTTGAGACAATGACACTGATATATTTTAAGATATGTCAGAGCAAGATATTTTCGGTTGAGACAGCTCAAGCATGCATTTTAGTCTGGGACTAGCTTAAGCCTTGTCTGTGAAACTGGGGGTATATGCACTAATTATATGCTGAAGGTTAGGGTTAGGATTTGATTTAGAGTCTATTGCTTTTAATCATGCATAATATACTGTTATTATAATAGTAAGTACATGTAAATGTAACATATACATTTCATAATAACATTTATTTTATTATTTCTATGATTATTTTCAGTGTATGACACACATATAGTACAAATCAAGTTTATAAAAAAAAATGGTTTGCTTACAATATTCCTTCAAACTATACTGTAAGAAAAATATGCAATTTCATATCCATTGGGGCTGTCTTCCTTTCCTTTTACTTCCATACTCCTGTTCCTTTCTCCTCATCTCTTTGCTGACCTGTATATTTCTAGACACACGGGTGCTCAGAGGGGGGCACGGTTATAAGCTTCAGCGCTCTGTGTATGTCTTCCCAGTGACACCAGTCACAAGGGCTATGCATATGAATAAAGCAACTCAGCTGCAGCTGAATTCTCAAAGGCCCCTATGTTGCAGAGGTAAAATAACCCCCAAAACACCTGTCCAATTTACCTGTCCTCCGAAATGCACCTGTCCCAGTAAGTAAATGAGACCACCATCAACTGTCAGCACTGGGGTTGCACATCATAAAAACACTTCAGAGCAAAAAAAAAAAAAAAAAAAACCTGCTTGCTGTGCAAATTTTATTCCTCATCTGCATTGTGTGCTGTAACTTGATTGGTATTATACGGTGCTTTTGGGGAAATACTTGTGAACAGGTTGTGGTGTCCTATAAGCAGATTTTCATCATAAATACAAGCAGATTTTAAAAAGAATAAAACACCTGGCATAAAAAAGCAGTATGCAGTGGACAGCCTACTTAAGCCCACTATTTAAATTTCACATTGGGGTCATTTTAATGACCACAAGCAGTCTACATTTAGGGGTTTATCCATGTTGCTGCTTTAAGGGAGGCCTTCATTCTAATTAGGCCTTAACTAGTAAAGTAGGGTGTAAGCAGAAAATAAACAAGTATTCTGTTTTCTTATTAGCTGTTCCAAAACAAAGTGAACAGCTTATCTAGATGCCTGACTCAAAGGGGCTGTTTACACCTGGTCACTTCATGCGTTTTTTTTTTTTCTGATCGGATAGCTATCCGATCCTGAAAATACCAGGTGTAAATGCCCTCTGAAATGCATTCGAGATGGATATAAATCCGATCGCTCAAACCACTTCAGGAGGTGGTCTGGGCCGCATTCCAAACGAAACTGGACAAGTGTAAATGCATCTGGTTGTTGAAACCACATATGCTAATTTTACTCCTCCTAAAATAAATGTAAAAAAATAAATAAACATGTGAAAGCATTTTATAGGCTATAAGGTATGTTATAGTTAGATATGACAGCGCTAATGCAACAAGCATCACTGCGGATGAGTAGCTGAGTATCTCTTCAGCAAGCCGACATGCGAACTGCAGCGAATCAAACTGAAAGTCGCAGACGCTCAACACACAATCATCTTCATTAAAAGTAGTGAGACTAACCTATCTTTCCAGTGCTGACGCCGCGTTCTCTCTTGTTGCTGTCTCTGATATTGAAATGATCTGATAACGAATAAAATGCAGCGCATATCTATTGCTTTCATTGACGTGAACTCCGTTAAATTTGCATATAACGCGGGAATTAAAGAACAGATTTATATCCGTTTTGCGAAGACGCATTTATGTGGCCAAGTGTAAATGGAAACATGTTAACAAATCAGACAGATATCCGATCAGAGAAAACGCATGAAGTGACCAGGTGTAAACAGGCCCAAAGTCTTCACCAAACAGGAAGCAGCAACATTAGGCTGTCTTGTAAGGTACAGTACCTTATTTTAACTGAATTCTAGGGTCAAATCATGTTTTGTTTTTTTTGTTTTTTTTTGTGTGTATAAGGCAATACCAGGATGCAATGAGATAATCTCAGTCGAAAAAAGAAAGAAAAAAAAAGCCATTGGCAGATGGAGTCAAGAGAAACGTAAAAATATGTTTTATGCTTACATTGACACAGTCAGCTTAGCCGCATGCTAACATCAAATTATATGGATCACTTGTGAACTGAGTGACCAAAATCAATCACTTGGTTTCATGATGGAACAAATGAGACCAAAATATACTTCATTCTCCAAAATGACGTACTAAAAACAAGAGCTTACTGTACCAGTAGTAGTATTGTTAAAAGTCATTTAAACTGAAGACAGGACTTTGTCATTCTCACGTGTAAGGGAATCTGATGCCACTGTTTGGGTATAAAGGGGAGAGTCATCATATCCTTGGGGTACACTGGGCAAAGGATATTTGTGCACTGACAATTCCCAGCCAATATTTCATGATTGGGCTGTATGATACATATTTCATGATGTATGCATGATATAAGCTTGAGGTATATGGGTTCGGAGTATGATTCTTACTTGAGGTGTGAAAGTTTCCAGGTTCAAATCTCGGACGAGCCCCCAATTTGTTATGACCCCAGGCTCAAAAGGAAGCAACAAAATGAGGGACACATACAAATAGGGGTGTAACGGTACATGTATCGTCTATCGAATGGTTCACGGGCAAGTTCCAATTGGAAGTGATCATCCCTATCCCCTTGGAGTGGGGACTTTGGAGTGAACAGGGCACGTGCAAGCCATTATTTAGTCATTTGAAATGCACTTGGCAAAGGCAGCGTGATTTCCTCATTATCTTCAGCTGGGATGTTCCCGTGATAACGCAGCACTCTGTCCATCAGCAGATGTCGCTGTTTTAATGTCATAAATGTTTTTTTATTATTATTATTATTATTGTTGTTAGCATAACTGTTGCAAATAAACACACATTTTACAATTAGTCCATATTGGTGCTAAGTTTGTCTATTGGTTCCTTGTTGACCCCATATATATACCCCTTGGTATATGTATATGACCATACATATACCAGGACCGATATGGAAGCCATAGACAAACCCATTTAGGGCCGATACTGGGACTTATTCAGATAAGGCTGACATGGATCCCATGGACAAGTCCATACCTTACACCTCTATCATGCCTACATTGACTCTATCATGAAATGTTGGCTGGACTGCATGCAAGGACAAGTGTTTTGAACTTGACAGTGGCTGGGATAGGATGCCAATGGAGGACGCATAGCAGATGTGTGACGTGGGAGTACTTGGAAAGGTATAATATCAGCAGCGATTTTATTGCATATCCTGGGAAGTCATCCAACAATGATTTGTTGCAAATCGAGATGAGAGCACACCAGGAGTTGGACCAGAATCTGAGCAGCTTCCCTGGTAAGAAAAGGTCTGACTTGGCAGAGTGTTTGCAAGAAGAATTTGCATGTTTTCGCTATATGGCCAAGACATTGTCCAGTGTAACACCAAGGCTCCTGGCTTTCTGTATGGGTGAGATGGTTGAAATGACAAGGTCTTGACCGGGATGAATAGCTGCTTGGTTTATGCTAAGTTTAGGTCTAGATTAAAGACACTCATAGTCCCTAGTAAAGGTCTTGAGACTGAGCTAATGTGCGGTTAGCATATCAGGGCATCTGTTTGCAGACTTGAGTTGCCATAAAGAAGGACATGCTTATTTTTTTCAGGACATGCACTTCCTTGTCTTCACAGTTTTGGATGCTGTTAAAAGATCCTGCAGAATGTTCAGTTTGGAACTACTGAAATGTAGGTGTACATTTGATCAGTTTGAACCCATGATCTTTGTGTTACAAGAGCAATACACTACTTGAGCTTCAAGAAATTCTACCAGTTATAGAAAGTGTTGTTGCAAGATATTTAGGTTGCCGAGGAGTGTGGTTGCTCAAGACCCAGCAGAGATAAACAGAATTATAAGAGCATCTCTCTAGGTGTATTCATTCTGAATGTTTGAGTCATCTAAGAACAGTCTGAGAGCCTTATAACCAGAGATGGGCACAAATACATCAAAATGTATTTAAATAAAAATAAAAAATACTGTGTGGAAAAATGTATTTAAATACCAATACAAAATACTGTGTGGGAAAATGTATTTAAATACAAATACAGTATTTTGTACTTTGAAAATACACAAAATGGATAATAAGGATAATTATATTAGTGTATTCTAAGTATACAATGCAGTTGTGTCATCTGTCACTTTAAATGCTCAAGCAGAAATGATTAAGATTGGCTGGCAATGTTTTAAATATTCATTATTTTTTGTGTTGTTATGGTTATAGTTGTGTTGTGCTATCTGCTATTCACTAAGATTTAGGATGTACTCACACTAGGGGATCTGATCCATGCTTGAGCGTGATTGACCCCCAAAGTCCAGTTAATTTCACAAGTGTGACTGCTCTGTACCATGTCCAGTGCGGTTCGTTTAACCATGCCCTGGCCCGCTTGAAGAGGTGGCTCGTGTGCGGTACACATGTAATGTGATCGCTAACCACGCCAGAACATGGGACAGTTAATTTACTATTTTTGTATGTGCTATTGCTATCATTATGACGACAACAATCTTTATTACTACTTTTTGGATATCACACTTTTCAATTAATTTAATTTGAATACATTTACATTTAGAATGGGTCTGGTTCTCATGTTATTGATGAATGTATTGTAGTTTGCGAGTAAATCTGCAGATTCCACCATTAACCTCAGCTGCCTCTGTAATAATCCTCTGATATCTGATCTGTTAGCGAAAGGACAATCACACTTGGGCTTTAGTACAAGGCAACTGTGCCTAGTGTGAGTATGCCCTAGAACATTTTTTTCTTTATTATTATGATTATAGTTATCTTTGTCTTGGGATACACACACAGAAAGCTGCTTGTTACCCATTAATCCATGTTTCTTTATCGCTCTGACATGTCAATAGCGCCGGCCCACTAAAAGCTCCACAGATATACAGTATTTGCATACCACAACGATATATATTCTCGTTTGGCTCTCATCGAAGGCGGTCGCATTTTTCTTCCCTCCCTGCCCTTATCACCCCTGCTTGCTCTCTCCTGTCTTGTCCTTGTCTGACACTGAAGAGACTTTCTCCGCAATATTCTACAAAACCGAAATTATGGATCTGATCAACTGGTCTCTTAATGCAATTGACACCATCTTGGGATCGGGAGAACCCAAGTGTCCTGCTGGGACTTTCGCAGCTGGCTACACGATGGACGCATGGGAGAGGTGGCGGGTCGTGTGTCTGGCGGCTCTTTCCGTGGAGGACATTGAAGACATCTACCTATTCGGAACCATGATAACTGGGTTTCTGCTGTTTGGATTAGGTGATACCCTGTTATCGGAGAATTCAGGAGACGGGAAAAGCTGTCCAAAACCTCACAAGGCTGCCCGTCATGATTGAAGCAGTTGGCAGCGGTCAACTCTGAGACAGAGACTATTAACCGCAATATGGATTCGATCACGGCTAAGCTCTCGGCTTTGGAAAGGAAAATTGATGGACAAGGAGATCAGAATGGACAATGAGAATAAGCTGTGAAATTAAAAGGCAGCTTTTCGCCCAAAGACCAAACAATCTTATCTCTTTCGGCTTCCCAAAACAACAGACAGCTTGGCAAGGTTGTTCTGGAATCTAACTCCCCGGATGAATACTGCAGAGAGACGCTCTTTCTTCCCTCCCCCCTCAACAAACACCTTGTGATTGTCGAGCGTTTGGGTTCCGGCCAAGGTCGTTTCCATTGCAATACAATCTGCGGACTGAGACAACTTGTCTGGAGTGCCAGCGTGGCGGATCTCTAGGCACACGAACTTACACATACACACATACAGATATTCACCTCCCTACCCCCATCCCACGCCTTCGTCGCTTCATCCCGTCAGTTGATAACGGGTCTGTGTTCGCGCTGTAATGGCTGCAGGCCGGATGGCTGTTTTCGTCTGAATCGGATTACTATGCAAGTTATGTTCCTGTGTTGACTGTGCTCTATGCTGAGGTTTTTGTCTGTTCTCACACTGCACTCTCGTTCAGGAGCGTAGTGTGAGGACTATTTTTTTCTCCTCTCTTTCCTCATGTTGTGCTGTATTCTCTTCTTTATTGCATTTCGTTGCCTTGTACCTACATGTGCAATGACAATAAATTGAATCCAATCCAATATAAATGATATAGAAAAAGTTCAATCTATTTACACTTTATATCATCGCCAACATATATATTGTCGTATTGGCATAGCAACCAGTAGTGATTAAAGTTTAATGAACACACTTGACTAGCTAGGTGATAAAAACCAAAATCTGACCAAAAAAAAAAAAAAAAAAAAACCTATCAAGACTGACTAATGCTAATGGTATGTTTCTCTTGCTAGTGCTCTTTTTTCCCTTCATGCTAAATTCTAATCTGAATGGTGTTCCATTTTAACCTTAATCAACAAGTACAACCTCCCATGACACCCTCATCTTATCTTATATGCTGCCTTCACAGGCAATCAATTTTTTATTCATTTATTTTTTTGTAAATATGAGATTCCTAGTTGGAAATTGGACATGATTGCCTTTGTCATATTTTCTACTGGGAAACCCTGAGATCATTATTATACCCACATTTCTGAGTTGCACAGGCCATAAATATTGTGGAGGGGAAAACAGTTTTTTTCTCCCATAAAAGGAAGATCACCTTCTTTTAATGTTAAAATCATGCACACCGCAGCGCAATAACCATTTCAAGCATTTTGCATTTTTTATACACAGCAAAACAGCATGTATTTCACTGAAAATCCAGAATCATCAACAAGCTAACTATATAGATAGTTCTGTGAATGATAATATGGTTGTCAACGAATGGGATGCTACATTTTATACAAAATGAAATACTTTAAATAGCTACAATTGTGGTTTTAATAAGATTTTCCCAAGAAACCTGGCATCCTCCATGATTCCTGTTCTTTCCAACAGCACTTGAATGCGACAAGCTTTGTAATCAGACTTCTGAAATTCTGAAAACTTGCTTACCCAATTCCGGATGGCATCATACAGCTGCAGCTCACATGCATGAAAGTGGCATGTTTGAACTAATTGATACAGGAAACCAGCAGTCTAATAAAGAGGCTGATTGTATTTAAATACGTATTTGAAATACAAAAAACTATTTTTTATTTTAAATACATGTATTTGAAATACTGCCCATCTCTGCTTATAACAATGCAGTAACCAAGAAAAAAAAATCTGCCACTTATTGTACAATGCTTTCTCCAGTCAGGAGTCATTACTACCATCCACACTCCCTACAGCTGCAGTGACTTCTCTCCAGAGACAGCAAACGTCAAATGACTGAGAACTAAATGTTCCTACTGCACAACACATCCACCACTGACAGGATCCTCAGAGGGAGCCCTGTTCAAGGCTAAATACAAAACATTTTAAAACGGACTACAGGTTTGAGAACCAAATTAAATTTATCTGTTTTGGCTGCTCCTGTTTGCAATTTAAGGTGAGGGAATGGAAAATTGAAAGAGAGCGGTTCAGTTATGAAGTCAAGTTTTCAAGATGTGTTGCTTATCAAGGATTGGTTGCTGAGTGACTTTGCGCAAGGACAGTCAAACAGGTAGGGCAGTGCACTGAGGAATTCTGTGAATTTTCACACATTATATTATCCCTGTCCATAGCTTACAATGACAGGCAGTAACTGACAGCCACTCTGGAATGGGAATAAAGATCTGGACAATGATTAGAGGAAACGTAATGTGGACAGTCTGTTTGATGCAAGTTGTACAACAAAAAAATTAAAAGTGCTTGTGAAAACTTCCAGTCAGACTGTCCAGCAGCAACACGACTTACAAAATTTGTCTAGGATGGCAGTGGCTAAAATTTGTACAGCATATTAGTAGGTATAGTATTGTGGGTGCATCTGGCAAATCAAGTTTGAGTCCTGGTCCTCTTTTCATTTGAACAGTGTTGAACATAAATGGGCAATTAGCACATTGCACACGATTTCTCCTCATACTGTATATACCTCAGGTATATTTGGAAAAAGAAAATCAAAGTACTCCATGTAATCACAACGGTTTAAATTAACAGTATTTCATTGTCTCCATGCTGCCAAAGTTCATTATAATAGGCACACAATTTACATTTGATATTATTATTTTGGTAGTCACGTCAACAACACAGCATGTTGCGCTAATTGCTTCAGCAGGCAGCACAAAGATACAAAGCATATAATGTTGCAACAAGAACCGGTGTCAAAAGAACAAAACGCAATTTACAGAATGAGGTGTTTTTTGTTTTTTTTCTTCTTTCACCTGAACTATTCTTTCTCTTCAAAATAACACAAACAGCATTCTTTTTGCTCAGAGCAAACAGTTTAGACCAACTTCTTGTTACTGGGGAGGATGCGAGGAAATGAGAAAGAAATGTGTATGGGTTTAGTGGAGGTTGAGGTTTTTACTGTTCAAAATGTAGAATTAATGCACAGCATATTTAAACCATCACTGCTATAAATATATATAGTGGCAAAAATAAATATGTGAACCCTTATCTCTTCATTGACTACTCATACTAGTCTTCTGGTCTTCAAGTCACAATTGCAGACAAACACAATCTTACTAAAATAATAACACACAAACTGCTCAAAGGTTTACTTAATTTCTCCATCTTGCATTGTAAATACTTAATGCATTTAATAATATGTGAAAATGTAATTGTTTATGTTATTAGTGTAGTCAAATTGTGTTTTTCTCTAATTGTGAGTTTAAGAAATGAAATCCAGATATTTCCGATATCTAGAAAATATATTTTTGTTCCTAACATTATTTCTGCACGCTACTCACTTTCTTTTTAACACACTCTACAGAACAGTGACTATATCAACAACAGGTTAAAATATAAAAGAGAGTATAAAGGCATTATATTTGTGTCCATGGATCCCATGTCCATCTCTTTGACGGGAAAATGTCTCATCTGCGGTTTGATGTGGCAGTAGAGTCTGTGAATGCAGCGATGTTATGAATGATGGAGGAAAGAAGACCTGTGAATATACATGCCCATATCAACATGCAAGAGAGGCACAATCTCAGATGCATTAAGTGAGACAGCATTCAATTTCCCTGCATGCACCTTTGCTGTCTGACTACTGCCATCTTAAAGAGGATATATGACAGTTAGCTGATGCGCCCACCCTGTCATCTGATACACATGCAGCACATACAAAAATGCTGAAAGTATCTTGTCTACATATAAACACATTAAATAACTATTGTTCTGCATTCATATTTACCCACCTCTGAACGTCATATGACAAAAACTGTAATCGGTCGCTTCTCATGTCAAAGGCTAGGTGGTTCCCTTCCAGGAACTCGAGCTGCGTCGAAAACGCTAGGGGAACGTCTTCAGCGTGACCGCGCTCTGAATCACATGTGTAATCTGTCCAATGGAAGACGACACGGGCGGGTGATGTAGTCGACCAGGAAGCATAAAAGCACTTGCGGTGGAACCGGCATCAGCTTTTTGTCATTCAGCAACTGCTACTCTGTGTGTGTCTGTCTGTCAATTTGCGTTGTGAGTCTTATTTAGTGTTGCTTGTCCCTTACAACCACTTGAAATAAGCTCCACAATGTGTGCAAGCACTTGGGCGAGAGCAGATCGCATTACAGGCTGTATGTCCCTCCCTGCAAACGCTGTATGTTCCTCCCTGCAAATCACTGCTCCGTGTGTGGTCTGCTTGAGAGCAGAGCACGCAGAGTCAGTTCTCGAGGGAGCTGACTGCCCGCTTTGTGCTCACGAGCTATCTGTCCCCTGGCGGGGCGTCGTCTCTGAAGGCTCCGACCTTGCCCACCAAGACGCTGCGCTCAACTTCAACGCTGGTGGGCAAGGGGTATGCGGCTGCAGGTCAGGCTGGTGTGTGTCTGCACATCATGGCGGTGTTACAGGCGTACCAAGCTGACGTACCTGCTTAAAGAGCTAAGATGAGGGAGAGGAGCTGAAATCTGCTATCTCTGAGCTCCTCTGTGGCTGACCCTATTTGACATGACGGACAAGATAGGGTCTTCCTCTTGGACACCCCTCTTGCGCCTTCTGGCCTGTTCAGCGACGCCGTCAATTCCGCCGTCGACAGGTACCAGGAGGCCTGTATACAAGCGGCGGTGTTCCAGCAGTTCCTCACTTGCCGATTTCTAGCTCTGGGGGCTGCTGGGCGGGAGCAGCCCTCGCCGCGTGCCAGTTACTCATACAGAATGGCACAAAACAGAGCATTGCTACTCGCGCCCCCCGCGGCGGGCAGAGGTGGCAAACGCTCAGGGTCGGGGGCCTCTAAGACTAAGCCGGATCTGCCCACCGTACTTCAGTCTGAGAGGTCCTCGACCGAGAAGCCCTGACGAGCGTGGCCCAGGGCTTATGAGGGCAGGCCCCTCTGGGGAAGAGCGGGTTACACCGCATTACACGGTGTCCGTCTCTCCTCAGTGCCCTCAGGAGATCAGTCTGCCAACCCTGCCAGAGTTCCAGGGCGCAGCTGGCTCCAGCGAGCACTTCTCTCTGTTATTTTCGCCCGGAAACGTAGCGGAGCTGAGTATCTCGCCACCCCTGCTGGGATCTCTAGAGCTTCAGGGCACCGAGCTAGCAGCTCTGAGTACATCAGAGGCCAATCTTGAGAGACTGGTTCCCTTAGTAGACCATCTGGGAGCGTCAAAACTACTGCCAATGTGTCTCAGTGGGTCCTGCGTACTGTAGAGAAAGGCTATTGTTTTCAGTTCGGAGCTCTGCCGCTGCCTTTCAACAGGGTGATTCCCATGTTGGTGGGCCCCGAGCAGGCTCTGGTCATGGAACAGGAAGTAGACACTCTCTTGAGGAAGGAGGCCATCGAGGTGGTCCCTCCTCACGAAAGAGAGTCTGGGTTCTACAGCCGGTACTTCATTGTTCCAAAGAAGGATGGAGGGTTGCGTCCCATTTTAGATCTGCGTCAGTTGAACCGCTCAGTCATGCGACTGAAGTTCCGTATCCTCACTCTCGATCAGGTCTCGTCTCAGATCAAGTCCGAGGACTGGTTTGTCACGATAGATCTAAAAAATGCATACTTCCACGTCTCCATCCTTCCCTCTCACAGGAAGTTCCTGAGGTTTGCTTTTGGGGGCAAATCACACCAATATTGGGTCCTTCCTGTCGGCCTTGCACTCTCACCCCGCACTTTTACGAAGTGTGTGGATGCTGCTCTGGCTCCCTTGCGACTCCAGGGCATCCGCATACTCAACTATATCGACAATTGGTTGATCTTAGCTCAATCAGAGCAAGTGGTGATTCGACATCGAGATGTTGTTCTCGCGCACATGAAAGTGCTGGGGGTTGAGACTGAACGCCAATAAAAGTGTGCTGTCTCCAGTACAGAGAACCACTTATCTAGGCGTGGTGTGGGATCCGAGCACAATGCAGGCACGCATGTCCCCTGCTCGGTTTGAGTCGATCCTCACGTCAGTCAAGAGAGTGAGAGAAGGCCAGTCACTCACTGTCAATTGGGTCTGATTGCAGCTGCATCCAACGTAATATCTATTGGCCTGCTGTACATGAGACCCCTACAGTTGTGGCTCAGAATCCAGGGGTTCTCCCCGAGGGGAAACCCACTTCGCATTCAAGGTCACGTGGTGATGCCTACGTGCCTTAGACATGTGGAGACGTTCTTGGTTCTCGTCTCAGGGCCCGGTTCTGGGAACTCCTGGTCGCCCCATAATGCTATCGACGGATGCATCCCTCACTGGTTGGGGAGCGGTCATGAGTGGCCACCCTGCCCACGGTCTGTGGAGTGGTCGCCATCTCACATGGCACATCAACTGCCTGGAGATGCTGGTCGTGCTTCGAGAACTCAAACACTTTCTCCCAGACCTATGAGATCACCATGTGTTGGTGCGCACCGACAACAGAGCAGTGATCTCTTACATTAACCACCAGGGAGGTCTGTGTTCGCGCCCCTTGTACTGCTGGCACACCAGATCCTTGTGTGGTCCCAGGGCAGACTTCCACCCTGAAGGTTTACGTGGCGGCTTTATCGGCCTACCGCGCCCTTCTCGGTGGCCTCTCAGTGGGTAGGCACCCCCTAGTACGTTTCCTCCAGAGGCTGAAGCCTCTGGCCAGAGAGATTATTCTATGTGGTGGATCAAGATGCTATTCCATAGCCTTGAGTCCTCTGCTCTCCCCCTTCTTGGGGATCAAGACTCACTTCTCAGAAGTTGGCCTTTGGGACGCAAGCCCTACCACTTTAGCCACTCGTGGCCCTTTTTATCTCACCCTCACTGTGCTCCTGAGGGATACACACAGGGCAGGTACTTGGAAGTCTGGTGGCGTGGGCATCTCGTTCCCCTAGCGTTTTCGACGCAACTCGAGTTCCTGGAAGGGAAGGTCTTGGATTACATTTGTTGCTTCATTCCCAGAAGCTGACGCCGGTTCCACCGCACGTGCTTTTATGCTTCCTGGTCGATTACGTCACCCGCCCGTGACGTCTCGCCCTTCCATTGGACAGATTACACATGTGATTCAGAACGCAGTCACGCTGAAAACGTTCCCCTAGCGTTTTCAACGCAGCGTCTCATTCCCTTCAGGGAAGCAGGGCTACATACGTAACCCGAGACGTTCTTTGCCAGAATAAGCTGCATAGTGGACCAAACTTTATGTTGCTAATGAAAAGTTTGGCTATGGAAGACTGCATCACCTCGAAGTGAAATCCCAAGGCCAAACTCCTAGCTTCAACATACAAGAGAAAGAAAGATGATGCAATTAATAAGGGTTTACCATCTGGCATGCATTCTGAACTGTAGGATATGTGCACTTTGTTACGTGGTTCCTGGCTTTCACATTTAGCTAATATTTTAGCAGGTATAGTTTTGGTAGAACACGGGGTTTTCATATGGTGGTCCAAGGACCTCCAAAGGGGGGTGCTAGGGGAAAAAGTAGAACAAATTAGAAGTAGAATAATATTCATCATCGTAATAAATATTAAGAATATCATAGAAAAAACACCTTGATGCATGTTTAATATATAATTTACTTCACATACATAATTTCATCATGGAACCACTGCCATTCAAGAAACATTTAAGTATAAAAACAAGAATATGCCATAATTGTGTTTATTGTTAGACTCATCTAAAGACCCCTCTGTCGAGCTCCTGAAGTTTACAGACGACACCACACTGATCGGCCTCATTCAGGATGGTGACGAGTCTGCTTACAGACAGGAGGTTAAGGAGCTGGCTGTCTGGTGCAGTCTTAACAACTTGGAGCTTAACACGCTCAAAACTGTGGAGATGATCGTGGACTTCAGGAGAAACCCCCCTGCACTCCCCATCATGAACAGCACTGTAACAGTGGAGTCATTCAGATTCCTGGGCACCACCATCTCTCAGGACCTGAAGTGGGACAATCACATTGACTCTATTGTGAAAAAGGCCCAGCAGAGGTTATACTTCCTTCACCAGCTGAGGAAGTTCAACCTGCCACAGGAGCTGCTGAAACAGTTCTACTCTGCCATCATTGAATCCATCCTCTGCATTTCAATAACTGTCTGGTTCAGCTCAGCTACCAAATCTGACCTCAGAAGACTACGGAGTGTAGTACGGACTGCTGAGAGAATCATTGGTACAACCCTCCCCACTCTCTAAGAACTGTAATTATCCAGAGTGAGCAAAAGGGCTGGTAAAATCACTCTGGACCCCTCACATCCAGCATACTCCCTCTTTGAACTGTTACCATCTGGTCGATGCTCTGAGAACCAGAACGACCAGACACAGAAACAGTTTCTTCCCTCAGGCAATCCATCTCATGAACACTTGAAAATAAAACGCGGAACACACAACTCTATTATTTATTCACCACACTTGCTTGCTTTTTTATTTATCTAATTTTTTTTCATTTCAAATTGGCACATATCAGACCTGTACACACATAATTGTCTATATTATATATTGTGTTTTTGCTGTTTTGTACATTGCCTATTTGGATATTTGTATTATTCTTTATTATCTGTATCCTGTCCTGTTGCTGTCTCTCTGTTGCACTGTGGAGCTTCTGTCACTATAACAAATTCCTCGTATGTGTAAACATACTTGGCCAATAAAGCTCATTCTGATTCTGATTCTCATGTAGTTCATGGCAATGAATTTCAATGTTTGATTTTAACAATGATTGATTTGTTTACTTGTACGCTACACAATTTAGATTCTGCATTGGCTTGCCACTTGTCGAATGTACAACCTGTGTGGCGCAATGCACAATATGTTTTTGTCCAGATTGCATCGGCATGAAGCATTACATACATTGGCTAAACCACATCTGAGGCAATCTTTGAGTACAGTTAATAGGTGGGACAGTGATGTTAATGAAATGGTCAGAATAACAAATTTGTAGCTCATACATGACTGACGCTGAGTCATTCAAGTAACTTCACTTATAAACCACCCAATATCCTGAAGACCTTCAGTGTTAGCTGGGAGGATGCAGCATCAAACTTGTTAAAGTTTCCTGTTGGAGATTTCAGGGCAGGTTTTAGACTGCTTGTAAATAGCTGGCAGCGATGAGAAGCCTCTGAAGAGCTCTGACAATTTGCCTCTTCATACTTCAGTAAAAAAAAAAAAAAATTCCTCCAGCTTGCAGACACGGTTTGTGAAGTGTGCATGTTACAAAAGCTTTGATTTCAAGGAATGTATTCTCTCTGGCTGTTCACTGGAAAAATTACTTTTAGATCAAGTAAATAATAAAAAACAACCACAATTCTGTTTTAGTGGGTTGCTTTTTCTGACATTCTAACAATATAAAACTTTCAAAAATAAAACTAAGGCATCGCCCCTTGAAACAGACAATCCTGAAATCTCAATCAAGATAAACTTGTAACCAGATTTAAATGATAAATAGAATAGAGATTTTTTTATATTATTTTTTTTTTATGTCAAATGCATTGACTTTCTACTATTAAAATTTGTTATCTATAGCAATATTTGACACATTAAGCTAAATTTCTGCATGCTGAATAATGCAGCATAATGGAGTATGCTAAAGCTGATGATTTTTTTTTTTCAATGTTTAAAGGGGTAGATAATTGATCATTGTTATCTGACTATTTCACTGTATTGTTATTGTTTGTCAAAGGTACAGTTCAGGCTGCAAAAAATATGTATCTGGCTCATGCACATGAGCATGTGTTTTATAGTAAAACATACACAATTAGATTTGACGCTGGTTTTGCATTAATTTGTATTCATGGTAAACACCCTGAAATAATCCTTTGAAAATGAGTTTATCTAATGGATATTAAATCAAATTTTTCGAATATGTTGGAACTTTTTTTTTTTGGGGGGGGGGGGGGGGGGGGGGGGGGGGGGGTGTATTCAGTACTGTTCAGTACTCTGCCATCAGTAAATTGCTTTTAGTTTCATAGTTGTAGTAGCAACAGGCTTTTTAAGCCTCAAGAATAGTGGGCCACTTCACATAAAGCTGAGGATACTTTGCATTATGTCATCACCCCTTTTGTTACTTCAGTCCGGCTCTTCATTCAAGCATATCAGGCTTAATTTATGAAATTAAATAGCATTAATCATTTTTTTCTTCTTAAAAAGGTTAGGGGACATTTACACAAAACGTGTGTTTGCATCCAAAAATGTGAAACGCAGCTCTCCTGCCTCCAAGGTCTTCTGATTGGTCCATTGTTTTGGCAACAACATTGATGAGTGGCGCTGTGTGTAAAAGTTGCAATATTTTTTACTTGACACGCCATCTTAAAGCGTGGAGGTCATGTGCAAGATGCTAGTGTAACAGTCATACACGTCCATCTAGCGTGTTTAGACAGAAAAACAATGGAAAAGCAGAGAATTGGAATGGAAAAAAAAAACGTGCTCTGTGTGAACAGCCCACTGTCAAACTGCATTCAAGTTGTCAACCTATTCTTCCTCACTCCAGCTTGCACTAGGGCATGGATACTCAATATGCAATAAGCAACAATGGAAAAACAATGGAAAAATTGTGTATTGGAATGAAAAAAAAAGTTACACTTTATTTCGATAGTCCACTTTAGACATTCAAGTAACTTTGTAACTACATGTCAACTTATTCTATTTAGTTTGCAACTACATGTCTACTAACTCTCAGTAGGGTAGGTTTAGGGTTAGTAGAATAAGCTGACACTTGCAAAGTTTCTCATAGTCAGTGTTGCATGTTCACAATGTTCTTAGGCAAGACTCACACAGTTTTATTTGTTAACTGCTAAAGGGCTAAAAGTTACATATTGTATTTAAAACATAAAACATCAACATTTTACAGTGTGTGACTTGTACTGTCCAGTCAAGTCAAGTCACCTTTATTTATATAGCACTTTTAACAATGTAAATTGTGTCAAAGCAACTGCACAATATAAAAAAAAAAAGAAAATAGTGTGTCAAATGAAAATATAAAAAAATAGATTTTCAGTTAAAGGCATTTCATTATTGAATTCAGTGATGTCATCATCCAGCTCAGTTCAGTTTAAATAGTGTCTTTGCAATCAGGTCGACGATATCGCTGGAAATGAAGTGTCCCGAACTAAGCAAGCCAGAGGCGACAGCGGCAAGGAACCAAAACTCCATCAGTGACAGAATGGAGAAAAAAACCTTGGGAGAAACCAGGCTTGGTCGGGGGGCCAGTTCTCCTCTGGCCAAACGAACCAGCAGTTCAATTCCAACTGCAGCAAAGTCAGATTGGAAGGGCTCAACTGGTTCCAGTGGTCTTTCCCGATGGCTGACTAAGTGGCGGGGGTCCTCACTGGGGATCTGTCTCTGGCGCTCATCTTGGTGTCCTGGTCTCCGCTGAAGGATCTGGTGACTGCAGTGACCATCTGGGCTGGATACGGACCAGATTGGGTGGCTACGGTGACTGGGGATATGTCCCCGGGGCTCATCCAGGTGTCCGGCCTCCGCCGGCGATCAGGGCCACATACATCATCTCCTGGCGCCGATCCACCATCTGATCCGGACACGGACTGAGAAACAGACAAATATCAGCATAGATGCCATTCTTCTTATGATGTAACGAGTACATCATGTGTTATGGGGAGTGTTCCCGGTTCCGGATGATCGAATTAAACAGGCTGCCACACACAACAACACTACAGACCTCCGAGAGTACTCAGAGACTGTCACTGCCCACATCACCAAGTGCATTGATGATGTAACGGTCACAAAGTCTATCACTGTCAGGGCCAACCAGAAGCCATGGCTGACAGGGGAGGTCTACAGACTTCTGAAGGCTCGGAACGCTGCCTTTAGAGCTGGAGATGAGGAGGGCCTGAAGACAGCTAGGGCCAACCTTTCCCGCGGCATCAGAGAGGCCAAGAGACAGTACTCCAGGAGGATAGCTCATCGTTTCAGCGACAGCAGAGACACTCGGAGCCTGTGGCAGGGGATACAGATCATTATGGACTACAAGCCCCCACCACAGACCTGTGACAGCACCATCCCCCTGCTGAACGAGCTGAATGCCTTCTTTGCTCGCTTTGAGGCACAAAACAGCACCACTCCACAGAAGACTCCACCTCCTCCCGGCGTGATGATGCCCTTACCAGGTGATGATGCTGTTCCCAGACAGTGTGAGGAGATCCCTCAGCAGGATCAATGCACGCAAAGCTCTGGGTCCTGACAACATTCCTGGGCGTGTACTGAGAGACTGTGCAGTGGAACTCACTGATGTCTTCACAGACATTTTCAACATCTCGCTAAATCAGGCCGTTGTCCCCTCATGCTTCAAAGCTACCACCATCATTCCAGTCCCGAAGAAGTAATCTCCATCCTACTTCAATGACTACCGTCCAATAGCACTCACTCCTATTCTCATGAAGTGCTTTGAACGGCTAGTCATGCACCACATCAAGTCCGCCCCCCCCCTCCCTGGACCCCTTCCAGTTTGCATATAGGTCCAACTGCTCGACCGATGATGCCATTGCCACTGCCCTCCACCCAGCCCTCACACATCTGGACAAAAAAGACTCATATGTCAGGATGCTGTTCATAGACTTCAGTTCAGCATTCAACACAATCATCCCTCAACAGCTCACTCACAAATTGGTCCAGCTGGGGCTCAACACCTCTCTGTGCAACTGGCTGTTGGACTTCCTGACAGGGAGACCTCAGGCAGTACGGGTCGGCATTAACACATCCAGCACCATCACACTGAACACTGGGGCCCCCCAAGGATGTGTGCTGAGCCCCCTCCTCTTCACTCTGCTGACCCACGACTGCACACCATCACACAACTCCAACCTTGTCATTAAGTTTGTGGATGACACGACTGTGGTGGGTCTTATTAGCAACAGAGATGAGACAAACTACAGGAGCGAGGTGAGCCGCCTGGCCGGGTGTTGCAGTGACAATCTCTCTCTGAATGTGGAGAAGACGAAGGAGATTGTTGTTGACTTCAGGAGAGTACACACTCTGCATGCCCCTCTGAACATCAATGGTGCGACCAAGTTCCTGGGTGTGCACATCACAGAGGACCTCTCCTGGACTAACAACACTGTAGCACTGGCCAAGAAAGCACAGCAGCGTCTCTACTTCCTCCGGAAACTTAGAAGAGCCAGAGCTCTGGCCCCATCATGTGCACCTTCTACAGAGGCACCATCGAGAGCATCCTAACTAGCTGCATCACTGTGTGGTATGGCGCATAGTGAGAGCAGCTGAGAAGATCGTTGGTGTCTCTCTCCCCTCCCTCCAGGACATTTACAGTCTCACCCGCAAAGCCCTCTGCATTGTAGGTGATCCAACCCACCCGACACACAGCTTCTTCAGTCTGCTGCCATCAGTGAGGAGACTGCGGAGTCTCCAGGCGAGGACCAGCAGACTGAAGGACAGCTTCATACATCAAGCTGTCAGGAAGCTGAACTCCCTCCCGTCCTTGCCCCCCCTCCCCTCTTTTACCCCATGCAACACTGAATTATGATACTACGACCCCCCCAGCTCCCCACATCCCCAGGACCTTCCACATACATAAAGCATTACAATAGTCTAACCTCTTTAACATTATTTTTAGTGATCTCCGACTGGCAAAGTCAAACATCATTAGCGCCGACGTGAATAACAATCTCACTGAATTTACGTTTAGCATTAGCCAGCACTTTTAAATTTGCCAAGATGTCAGGCGCTCTGGCTCCCGGTAAACAATGGACTATGGTGGCTGGTGTCTCTATTTTCACGTTCCGTACAATAGAATCGCCAAATACTAGAGCACTTCCATCAGGTTTCTCAGTGGATGCGTCACTGAGTGGGGAGAACCTGTTTGATGTTCTGATCAGAATGGAAGAGCGGTGTTTGACCCGCGACTAGGCCGCCTTACAGTCACCCAGCTGCCCTGCTGCACGGAACCGAAACAATGTACAGGACTCCCTGAGCTAGTCGCATTCAAAGCAGTATCTACAGCCCTCACATTCTTACTATCCTCAACTAAAGTTTGGATGCGTGTCTCTAATTCTGAAACCTTCTCTGTCAGCCTAACTATTTCCCTGCATTTATCACATGTGAATCCCTCATCGCCGACAGAGAGAGATAAACTATACATGTGACATGAAGTGCAAACAACAATAGCAGGAGAAGAAGCCATTACTCACCGTGACTGATGAATGATACCAACTTAACTTACCACTTACCACTGTTGTTTGATTAACTTGTGAAAAACGGAGCGAGAGAGAAATGAAAACGGAGCAAGAAAACAATAATAGGCGCGAATAGAAACGCGAATGGAACAGCGAGTAACAAGCTAACCAGCCGATGCGCTGCACTCGTGGTTTTAAAAAGCGAACGATCAAATTAGTTACATTAGTTTGATAGATAATACCAGAAATATGGTGGGAATTAAGTTATATATTATCACTTTAAACAACAGAGAGTAAAAGTAAGGTAAAGATTCAATAAAAAAGCGGAGCTACAAACGCAAACCTCTCAGCAGCACAACAGACAGGGCAAATATACTGTACAGTTTTGATACAGAACTAAAAGCAATAGAAGGCTCTTTTTTTATGAGTGGAAACCCCTCAGCTCTCACAATATTTCAAGATTCAACACCCGTGCACCAAAGAGTGGGAAATAGTCATGTTCTCACAGCATACTTTGCTTCTGTAAAGCTAAAGCCTAAGGCAGCTGGATGAAAGAGGTCTACAGGGCAAGATTTATATTTCTAACCAGCTGAATTAGAGCAATATTTCAGAGTAAGTGTGAATACCTTTCAACATCACAGGAATGCAAATGAAACCATGGGAAACTATGTTTCGTCTTACTCATCGATCAGAGAGAGAGAGTGACTCTGAAACATAAAATCAGGTTGTGTTTGGTAAGTGATGCAAGTAATCATTTCACCTCGACTAAGAACTGTTAAAGTCATAGTTTACCTAAAAAACGATGTGCTGTCTTCATTTACTCACCCCCCATGTCCTTCCAAACCTGTATGTTTTTATTTCTAATAGTGAGATAGTTTGAAAACTCTTTTTTATATTTATTTCTAGAAAGTGTTCTAAAAATATATTCTTTGTATTCAGCAGAAGAAAGAAATACACACAGCTTTGAAATAACCTTTAACTTAAGTAACAGATTAGCTGTTCCAAATATTAAATGAAAGTTCACAAATAAATAAATACATTTATTTGTGAAATAAATGAATATGAACAAATAAATAACATAACATAACATACTGCTATCATACTGCTGACTTTCAAATTTAGCATTTCATGCCAGAGAAAAGCAGTGATGCTTTTTTAAATGGTCATCTTTGTTCATTTTAATGCTGTGCTATTTTGAATAACAAATTTGGAGAATAAACGGTTGATATTTTAAGCCATTATGATTCTGTTGCTGCTGAAAAATGTTGTTAGTTTCTCTCCATACCTTCATCTTTTGAGAGCAGTGTTCTGTTAAATATTCATTGATATCAGTCTTTGCTGTGTTTCTTTCATATCACACTGCGATTTTCACTGTTATCTCACAAGCATGTGAATACGGACACCAGCTTCACAGCATTCATCAGTCACTCATTCAAACAGCACTTACATTAAGTGCTACACTATGGCTTTCTTCCACAAAAAAAAAAAAAAAATCATATTGTGCTGTTTCAGATCCCCCAGACACACACAAAATGTGTGTGCGCAAAGCTTTAAAAGACTGAGAATCCATGTTCCAATTAGTATGTGTCAGTCTAGTATCTCTCTTTCTCTCTGTTTTTATTGTGAAAAAATAAACCAACTGTAACAAAGTTCGTAGATTCGGGAAGAAGGAGGCGGGAACCGGCAAACATTTAAGGATTTAATAATCAAAATAAACAAACGTAAAAGTACAGCGGCAGCCCCTCACGGACGACTGCCGCACACAAAACACAAAATAATATCCAGGCCTGGTCCTCTCTCGTCTTCCACTGTCGTCACTCCTCCTTTTATCCTTCCGGAGCTCCTCCGTGGGACTCGAGACCGGTGAGTGTCGCAGGTGTCGCTCATTATCATTAACTCCACCGGCCTCGCTCCGTTCCCACGGCTCTCGGCCCCGCCCCACTCACCACACCAACCATATTAGCAATCTAAGTTCTTAAAAATCTTTGTAATGCCAAAAATGTATGAATTTTAATTGAATAAAAATTAAATTAACAAAAAATTTGACAAAAAATTATTTTAATTTATTTTAATTTAATTCATGGCATGCTGTTGTATTAAAGACATTAATTATTGCTGTAATTATTGGCCTCCTTGTGCCTACAGACAATCAGCTGTGCTGATATTCAGTACAACAGCACACAATTGATATTAGTTAATTGACAAAAAAACAAAATTTTATTGTATGTGGCAGTATACAGATGGAATGAGACATTTCTGGAGGAAAGATTATATCTGATTGTGCATTCCACTGAAAATCAGTGTTGACTCAAGTAACTCTGAAAGTCTGATTTAAAAGGCCGTCTTAAAACGGCGTTTGCAAATAAGTCGCTATCAGGTCTTTAGAAACTCCCTGAGTCACAGAAGCACTGAGAACTGCTCACAGATGCTGAAATGTATATATATTTTTTCTAAAATAGCTTTCTGATAAATCACACAGAGATAAACACGGTGAGGGTGTGAGGTACTCAAAATGTCTGTTTTATTTATCTATTCATTAATTTCTTCTAATTCATTAATACAGTTCTTAAATATCAAAACATGACCTACTGCATCCACTAGAATAGTTTAGTAGTTCTAGTCGAGCAAAATGTTTTTATATTTCAGTTAGTGTTAGTATTTTATTATTTGTATTTATTTTAGTATTTATTATAGTATTTGTAATTTTATTTATTTTTTCTTAATGGTTGAATTTTAATTTTAGTTAAAGGGCATGAATATTCTGTCATCATTTACTCACCTTCAAGTTATTCCAAACCTACATTATGAGTTTCTTTCTTCTGTTGAACACACACACACAAAAAAAATATTTGGAAGAATTTTGCGGTCTGGAATGGTTACCAACATTCCTGAAAATATCTTCTCAACTTGAAGGTAAGAAAATAATGACAGCATATTCATTTTTTGGGTGACCTATCATTTAAACAATGAGAATAACACTGGTTTTAAATTAATGTTGCCAATTGTGCATCATGTGCATTTCCCTGTTATACGTTGAAAGGACTAGTTTATTACATCACACTAACAAAACAGGCCTAAAGAAATTATTTCCGTCATCATTTTCCCTTATCTTGTGTGTTTCAAATGCATATGGTTAATTTCTGTTGAAAACAAAAGGAGATTCTTGAAGGATTTTCCCCATGCAACTTTTACATGAGACAAATCACTGGTCACTGTGACGTGTCCGTTTGGTGTTTCATGATTAAAAAAAACGTAAAAATAAATAAATAACAGCTTAGCAGATTGCAATGACTTGAAGTCGGGTAAATAATAACTTTTTTTTTTTTAAATTTTAATTTTGCGGTGAGTGATTCCTTTAAGGGTCTTAACCAGCAAAGCAAAACAGCTTTTAGCATTACAACAACACATTGCAATATTATCAGTCTTTCAAGCATTTATATATGCATAAGGAAAATCAGAGGGAGAGCCTTGTGTCAAAACAATTTTGCTCTCGTCAGGAAAAACATTCAATTTCAAATAAAAGGGGCCTAATTAATGTTGGATGCAAATTTGAATGCTGTTACTAAGCCATTACATGCGAGTGAGGATTACATTCTTGCCTTTGCACGCCACTTTTCCGCCATTTTGCTGATGTTAAGGGGATATTTTGTGACTTCGCAATAATTAAATGGCAGCAGCAATTCACAGATAACTCAAAATGTGAATTACCAAAATGCACACGGGTCTCATTAAACGATGCTGGAACATCTACGATCAATACATTTTAGGCCTTCTGGCTAATCCTGCTTTATTACAAAAACTTCAATGCAACTAATTAAACGGCTGAGGAAGAAATGTTTGAAATGCCTTTCCGGAGGAGGACATTAGCAACAATTAACATATTACTCATGTTAACAGTTTGACGATCCCTGCTTGAACGACTTCTTGGGAAACTAAAGCCACATGAAATGGAAAAATGAAAGTAAACACTTAACTCGTTAACTAATTCTGCTGCTTGTGCAATGACTGTGCTTTAGAGCTCCATTAATGGAGGCCTTGATTGCAACAGGCAGTGAGTCGCCGTAAAAGAGCCGCTTATTTTTCTGCCTTAATTTCAGCCTGCAGAAAGAAAGGTTTAATGAGGGGACAAGCAGAGAGCTGCAAATGACATTTTTAATGATTTGTTTAGAATCAGTCAGTTTCTACGACAGTCAAAAAGAAAATGTTTATCTGTGAATAACTGTATAAAAACCAAGTAAACTTTGAGTTCATTTAAACATATATTTAACCTCACACTATTATATATTTAGCCAACATTCCTGGATGTGTGCTTGTGCTTTATTCAAGGGTAATCTGCAAATGTGTTGCTTTCTTCAACAGTGACACACTAGCTATGTTTCTATCCAAAGATGCAAATTTAACTAATGTGCAAAACTGGAATACCGCATAAAACATTTGCGAATAAAGAACCCTTTCCATCAAACATTTATAGATTGATATATGTCTAGTACTTTCTCACAACACACCATGTTGGTCTTGTTACTCAAATAATGTAATTTACTTCCTATTTATTATGCCTTTATATTATTAATATTACTCATTATGCCGTAATATTATTACTTTACTTATTACTCTCTGCCAGCAGTAGTTTGTTACAGTACTCATTATATTACTTATCTATTACATCCAATTTCCACTTCACATCCACATTCTGCTTCCATGTGATTTTCATGTGATTTGGGTTAGTTGAATAAGAACACAGGATGTTTATATGAGAAATGCTGAGGAGGTATAGGATCAGCATATTCTAAAATGATACAAATAACATTTATATTAAATTGTATTTGGAAGCTGTTACAAACACAGTGGTGATTTACAGTGAGCTTTGAACAAAATCATATAATTAATCTCATAAATTGTCATATGTGGTTTGATGCTAACTGTAGCTATAATGCTCCTGTTAGACAGGTGAGATTATATTTCATGATGTTGTTACAAGAATACATATAAGATCTGAAAAAAGTGGGTGGTCAAGCCATATACATAGTGGGTGGTCAAGCCATGTAATGCCATAATTTACATGTGACACAACAATGTTCTTGCCATCATTTCTCCCGACAAAATCACATAAAACAATATTTCTGGCCACTGACTGTAAGCATTTCCATCTTCCAAACTAGCTTGCAGCAATAGTAACAAAGGTAGGGTGCAAACGGGAGTCATGATTATGACTAAAACAAATCTAGGGATGATTCAATAGTTGCATTTCAGATCACTAGGGATTGAGGCAATAAATGTAAGAAAATGTAAGCATGGAAGAATTGAAAATTCTTATCCACTGAAATACGATGCATACCAAGTTTTAACTTCATGGATTGCGTAATTTAACAAGTTTTATTATTTTTTTTCTTTCAGTTTTAGTACCTATTTGCACTCTCAGAATGTACTGTTATCCATGTGTCTCAAGTTTCACTGCACGCAGACATTGTGTTTGGCAGATATAGCTCAAATCATTAGATCAAACTTCTATCTTCACAATATTTCAACAAGTAAAGATAACCTTTTGTCCAAAAGATGATACATTTACTTTTAGTTTCAGTTAAATCAATAAAATAAACGACCTTGGACGAGTTCGACAATCTCTCTTTTTTAACAACTAAGAACGGCAGACTAAATTTATAGATAAACAAATGAGTTTTAAATTTGTTACGGCTTAAAGCAAGGAATTCCATCACACACGGTTGCATAATTGATATTGAAAAAAATAGTTGATTATTATAACACCATCTTTTGACTGATTTCCACAAAATGAGGATGCATAATCTCTTTCACATGATGTACAAATTGGTCTATTTACATAATGATAGGCCATTCGGATATGATGTTATTAGCTGCAGAAATTTGATATATTTACTGTAACATGTTACTAGTAAGGCACAATGTCCCTTTAAGGCAAATCATTTCAATAATCAGGATAATGTACATCCAGCCAGTTGTTATCGCAAAATTAAGATGTACATTATCCCTTACTTATAATCTTAATTCAAGTGATGAAGGATTTTGAAAGTCTGGCAGTAAACGGTGTTGAGTGCTACTGTAAGGTTAACCCTGCCTGGTTTAAATGTTTCAAAATTATTAACAGTTGAAAATATTAGACATTTAGAAAAGTAATCAAAAAGTAACAAAAGTTAATACTTTAATAAAGTAATTGAAAAGTTTCATTACTTATTTACATTTTAAATAGGGTAACCGATTACATTTCCAAAGTAACCTTCCCAACACTGTATATATTTATATACATATTAACACATATTTCTATTAAATTATGGATTGCTAGAGAAATGAGGCACAGATTGCCATGCAGCGCCGAGGAAATTTACTGCAGCTTTGATCAGTCTTCCCCAGCCACACGTGAGCAGAATGTGATTTCAAAAGCAAGAATTAGAATTAGTATACTCCAATCTGCCGTTAATAAAATATGTTAAACATTCAGAGATTCTGGCTTTCTGCCAGCACTTGAATGGCTGTGAACAAATATTGCTTTGTGTGCTTTGACTAAACAAATCTTTTATACATTTTCAGATAGAGTACTCTGCTCAGCAGTGGTTAATTTTGAACTCTTAGCCTAATTCTCCTCTCAGTGTCCCTAATGGCCTCTAAACTGCAGGATGTGCTCTTTCCAGCTACCTGCTTTTACCTCACCCCGCTTTGTCTGGCCTTTTGAAAGTGCGGCATCTGGAGGTTTTATGAATAGATTGATTTCATACTGTGTATTTTAATACATTCTCTGTTGCCCTCACTCACACAAACACATAAAGATGTATTAGAGGAATGAGAAATATTCCGGGTTATTTACAACTTAATATCTATAGACAACAGCTGTGGCTTGTTTTTGATTACAACAGACAATACGTTTTACACATTCCGCACGAAAAACAAGTGATAAACACTTTTTATATCAATTTCAATACACCTCTTCAAAGCACAACATGTTCTTTATAGTGGAACAGTGTTAGACTGTTTATTAAAATGTTCTTCGCACTAAGAAGAAGGGGGAAAAATGTTCACCTAAATAAAACGTATAAATTGTCTGCAGTGTTCTTTTAACAATGTGTTCATTGTTTATAAAATAGTTCATAAAATTACCCAACGTGATCTTGATAGCAGCCCAAATTTCAACCTGCCATTTTTTTGGACATCTAGCTGCATACAATAAACATACAATATTAAATTATTGGTAACATCTACAATATAAAACTTTTGACGTATAAACCATGTACTTATATTTTTCAGACCACTGAATCTATTCAATTCATGTAAATTATAAGTTCATTTTATTGTAATAAATTATTCTTAATTTTAAAAATTTTAAAGTTATCATTTTCATTTAACACAATCAACACATTACCTAGTAAAGACAGCACACATACACACATTAATGTTACAATCAGTCATTTTTAGCTTATATTTCATTGCAAGCAAGCTTTGATGATAATTAAATTCAGCCATGGAAAGAATGCAAATGACTTATTAGACTCATCTGGATCTCATTTGTAAATCAATTTGCAATTAACAAAACTCTTCCCTGGACTTTATTTATTTATTTATTGTTTGTTTGTTGGTATGAAATTAAACTATGAAAATTGTTTTGAAAGTTGAAATGTGTCCTGGTAAAAGCATTTATGTTTTGCATGCTGTCAATATGTTGAGATGATATATTTCAGCTTCTTCAAAATGTCCAAAAAATGAATGTATGGTATATGAATGAGATAATTGTGTTATACTACAACATCTAATTTTGTTGCTCCTCTCCTGTGGGTCATCGCATCTGTATCTAAGCTAAACTGATTGCGTCCTGTTTTTGCAAAAAGCTGTGGCGGCCTCTGTCACCTTGGTAATGAAATACAAGTATGAGCGGGGTAACAGAATTAATCACGCTCCCAGCTCTCCTCTCGTCCTATCACACTTACCATCTAAATGAATATTGGCCTTGGTTCAAATAGTCCTGAGAGTGTTTCATCTTGAGCATGAAATCAAATTGAATCAAAGTGGTGACAGAAGGACAGGTAATATTACCATGCTCATTTCTGCTCCTAGACACATTGGCAATAGAGTGAAGAGGCATGATTCCTCCTGCATCAATCCTGCAACCTTCCCTAATAGGATATGGAATAATGTCTGAAACTCTTATGTGCTTGTTTTTTTGTTTTGTTTTTGTTTTTTGAACAGTGAAATGACGCGCTTATCTGGAAATGTTGATCATCAACCTCAGCAGGTCAAACTAAATATTATATGAGATACGTTATTTTTAATTCAGTATAAGGCTTGCAACTTTTGAAACCTTGTTATGAAAGCATTTCAAGAAATTTAAAACTCCGATTTGTGTCAGTTTCTTGTTTAGCAATATACTAAAAATGTATTTCATGTCAAGTAATGAAAATGTTACTTTTATGGCTTTAGTTCATGATGTCTTTATTTTTGTTTTAGTTATATCAACCCTGATTCAAAGTAATGAAATTCAAAATATAACAAATATATGACATTAGCATACGTATATTGTGCTATTGTTGGAAAAGTCCAAATGGAAGATGGAAATTATATAAGTTAGTTTGAAATATTGCAAGAGTTTCTTTATTCTTTTTGTAACCGAAATGTAAAAAAAAAAAATGAAAGGCATAATTTTTGGCATAAACACAAAACAAATCAAAAACACGAAATAAAAAACAAAACAAAACAGCAAAAACGGTTACATTGTAAAGAAAATAAATAAATAAATAAGTACAATCAACTTGGCTGTTTAACTTAAATTACATTAAACTGACATTAAAAAAAGAGTTAAATCTTCGATAACTTAATTGCTTGTTTTAATGAGTTAAAGTAATGTAAAAACATATGCGTGGACCACAAAACCAGTCTGATGTTGTACGGCTATATTTGTAGCAATAGCCAAAAATACATTGTATGGGTCAAAATTATCAATTTTTCTTTAATGCCAAAAATCATTAGGATATTAAATAAAGGTCATGTTCCATGATCAAATTTTCTCAATTTCTTACCATAAATGTCTCAAAACTTCATTTTTTTATTATTAATATGCATTGTCTATAGCTTAATTTGGACAAATGTAAAGGTGATTTTCTCAATATTATGATTTTTTTCACCCTCAGATTCCAGATTTTCAAATAGTTGAATCTCGGCCAAATATTGTCTGATCCTAACAAACCATACATTAATGGAAAGCTTATTTATTCAGAAATAAAGAAAATTACACTTAAGACTGGTTTTGTGGTCAAGAGTCACATACGTATGATGTCATGGATTATCATACCATTTTTACAATGATGTGTTTTTTTTTTTTGTTATTAGCTGTTGTGATATTAGTTGTTCTCACTTCATTCTGAAAAAAATCACAGAAATTATTATTATTTAAAATGATGTAAAAAAACCAAACAATTAACTTCATGTTGACAATCTCAATGCATCACTGAGCAATATCTAGCAGTTGTATAAATAACAAGCTACATATAAAATTAAATACATGTTAAGTGTCTGAGCTTGACCTGAGTATATTTATGAATATCTGCAGTACTCTTAGAAAGAAAGAAAGGAAATACTTCCTTATGTAACACATACATATATTCGGTTGTACGCTGCACAGTTCAAATGGTAATGCAGAACAGGACTGACCCTACACGTCTCTTTCTGTCTGTTCCTGGAGTTAAATATTCTGGTTTCTGATCCCCTTCCGTCATTATCATTTTGAAGTTTTATTTTTAAACGCTCTATGCCACTGAAGCTTGTTATCTCTTCTCTGTGGTAGATTTGGGTGAGAGTTTGAAGGTGCCTTTAAGTGGACAAGCATGATTAAAAAGATGCATATCGCATAGCTTGATTATGAGCTGAGATATGTTCAATTAAAACTGGAACAAATCAAGTGGGACTCTTTCGTTGTTCCACTGAATTTTAATTAGGATAATTAACTGAGATAAATTCGAATTTAAAACCTAATTGGTTGCTAGATGACACTGAATGGAGGTTCACACAAGACTGAAGGAAAAGCAGTTACAGTAAGTCACCCTTCACTCTAAAAAATCAAGGTTTCAAAAGGGGTTTTCATAGCGATGCAAAAGAAGAACCTGTTCTTCTCAAAATAACTTTTTTTTTGTAAATGTTTGATAAAAAGATTGCAAGTTTGGTTCCAAAAAAGGTTTAAAGAATGTTAAAGGTTCTTTATGGAGCCATTTGTGTCAATACAGGACGTCTCGCTTACGAATGTAACCCTCGTTCCCTGATGGAGGGAACGGAGACGTTATGTCGTGACGACATTAGGGGATTCACTTGGGAGCCCCAATCATCTCTAACTTTTAAAGAAAACGCCAATGAATATTAGCTAGTTGATTTTGCATACCTGAGCCACTCCCCGTGCATACGGGTATAAATAGGCGACAGGTCAATCCACTCATTAGGTTTTCCGCTGAGGAGCCGAGAATATGTCCCTGACACCCAGCAATGTTTCAAGATTGTGACATGATTGTTCCCTCCATCAGGGAACAAGGGTTACATTCGTAACCGAGACGTTCCCTTTTTGTCGGTCACTACGAGTTATGTCGTGACGACATTAGGGGTCCATGGAAAGCACCACAACCTTATGGCATTGTAAATGTTGACAAGCAAGCACGTGACAGACAAATGCCATGCAAAGGTCGTAACCTTCCCATCGCCCAAGTGCAAAATCCTTTCACCACAGAATTTAGAAGGGATTCCGACCTTCAACAAAATATTGCTTCAAGTCTTTCCTATTTGTTGCTATAGCTCGGCAGTAACGATGGTGAAGTGAGCCTTCCAGAGAAGGGCGCTGCGGAGGCAACATCTTGCCCGTAGGGAGGTGACATGTGGAGACACTGATATGAACTGACCCAGGCCTGGGGCAGTACTACATATGAACTGATCTCTGAGGCAGGTCCTTCCTAGGAGTAGGGAGGAGAGCTGTCAGAAGAGCCTGACAGAGTGCTCTGTCAAAGGGAAGACACTGATTTACCGAGAGGGAAACCTTACCGTGGAAGAATACACATATGGGATTACCTGAAGGGAATCAAGCCATATGCACACCTAGCCCAGTACAGGGGCTGACCAGAGACCCGGGCGAGCTAATGCCAGTACTGGGCCTGGCGTCAGACTGCTCCACCCAGTCTGACTGCTGGGGGTGCTGGAGGAACTCCACCAGGGTTCGCCGTCCGGGGAACTTACTGGAGGATTAAAAAGGCGCTCGCATCCCCAGGTGAGGGGGAATGGCGCAGCAAGCGTGACACCGGCCAGCTCACTTACCTTTTACCCAACACACGGGAAGAAACTGGCTCAACGCGGAAACTGTAAAATCTTGCGAAGGTGTTTGTGTCGCCCAGCCCGCAGCTCAACAGATGTCTGCCAGAGAGGAGCAGTGCGCCAACGCATAGGAGGAGGCAACACTCTACGGAGAGTGAGCTCTCACCCCCAGGGGGCACTGCTCGCCTTAAGATTGGTACGCCAAGGCAATGGCATCCACTATCTAGTGGGCCAACATCTGCTTGAAGACAGCCTTCCCTTAATGCTGACCTCCCTGGCAGACAAAGAGCTGCGTAGAGCTTCTAAAGCTCTGGGTGCGGTCCACATATATGAGCAGCGCTCTTATGGGACACACTGGGTCTGCCTCCTCCGAGGGCAGTGCTTGCAGGTTCACCACCTCATCACGGAAGGGTGTGGTGGGAACCTTGGGCACGTATCTAGGCCGGGGTCTCAGGACAACGTGAGAGTAGTCCGGCCCGAATACAAGGCACTCTTCGCTCACCGAAAATGCTTGGAGGTCCCCGACCCTCTTGATGGAAGTGAGCGCGGTCAGGAGCGCTGTCTTAGCAGACAGGAACTTCAGCTCAACTGAGTCCAGCGGCTCAAAGGGACCCCTCTGAAGTCCAGTGACGATAGAGAGATCCCAGGAGGGCACCAAGGGTGGCCTAGGAGGATTTAACCTTCTGGCACCCCTCAGGAACCTGACGACGAGATCGTGCTTTCCCGAGAACCGGCCGTCCACTGCAACGTGATGTGCTACGATAGCAGCCACATACGCTTTCAAGGTGGAGGGTGATAGCCCACGCTCTAACCTTTCCTGCAGGGAAAAAAAGCACTACTCCAATCGTGTATCTTCGGGATCTTCTCAGCAAGAAGAACACAAGATCACGAACAGACTCAACTCCAATGCAAGAGCTTGCCTTGTGGAGAGGGCTCTAGCCTGAGTGAAGTGTCTTCCACCGCCGGTGGGCAAAACAACTCAAGTCTCCCATGTCTCATCCAGGAACCACCCATGAAGGTTCCAAGATCTGGACGTGGGTGACCTTGCACAGTGTCTGTGCGAGAAGGCTCACTAGGAGAAGCGCAAACTTGCGTAAAACCCAAGGCCAGCTGCATGCCAGTGCGTCCGTGCTGAGGGGACCTCGGTCAGGGAGTCATACCACTGGCCATGGGAGGACTCGTGGGAGGCAACATGATTTACCTGAGCTTTCCCGAATCAACTCCAGAACAGCCGGATCTTCTCGGGATGGAGTCGCCATTATCCGGGGAATGTGAACTGTCGTGAGAGCACATCGGCTGCACGATTGAGCTCCCACGGGATGTGGACGGCGCACAGCAACTTGCACTGCATCTGACTCCAGAAGAGGAGATGGCGGGCGAGCTGTGACATGCGATGTGTTCGTAGACAACCCTGCCAGTTGATGTAAGAGACAGCCGCAATGTTGTCCGTGCGGACCAACAAACGTTAGCCAAGCAACAGCGGCCGAACCGCTGCAAGGCTAGTAGCACTGCCAGCAACTCGAGGCAGTTGATGTGCCAAAGCAGTCGAGGCCCTGTCCAGAGCCCCGAGACTGCAAAACCCTGTGGTGTTTGGTGATGAGTTTTTGGCTCAAGGTCTGCATTTAAAGTCACACCAGAGGAGATCAGCTGGGATTAGGACTTGGCTTTCTGCAGACCAGTCAAGTTCTTCCACACTGACTGAATCATTCATGTCTTTTTGAACCGTGCCTTATACACAGAGACACTGTCATGTTAGAAAAGAAAAGGGTCCTGTCCAAACTGTTGCTATAAAATTAGAAGCAAACAATTCCCTAGAATTTCATTATATGCTTAAACATTAAGATTTGTTCTCATAGAACTTACTAAAGTAGTCAAACATGTTCATTAGAAGGGGATGACCCAATACTTTTGGCATATATATATATATATATATATATATATATTGTGGGAAGTCGTGGCCTAATGGTTAGAGAGTCGGACTCGTAATCCAAAGGTTGCGGGTTCGAGTCTCGGGCCGGCAGGGATTGTAGGTGGGGGGAGTGAATGTCCAGCGCTCTCTCCACCCTCAATACCACGACTGAGGTGCCCTTGAGCAAGGCATCGAACTCCCAACTGCTCCCCCGGCGCCGCAGCATAAATGGCTGCCTACTGCTCCGGGGGTGTGTTCACGGTGTGTGTGTGCACGTTGGATGGGTTAAATGCAGAGCACAAATTCCTAGTATGGGTCACCAAACTTGGCAGTATGTCACTTCACTAATTCACTAATCACTAATATAGTATATATATATATATATACATATATATATAGCTTTCACCAATTATTTCAACATAACTCAAAAACAACTATGAAAATATTGTTCTGCTCATGTAGTTACATATATAAAATTCTGCTTTTGTGGTTGCTCAAAAAGTTGCACAATCATTTTTAAGAATGATATTTGGGCTGTTTCGAGCTTCTGTATTAACATGAAATATGACTGTCTCATACAAAAGCACGGTTTAAGTAAACAGCGCACTGCAGAAACACTTGGCCATGGACACCTTTGGACTTCATCATGTCCCGTGTCCTTAATGAGCCCATACATCTGTTTCTTTATTCATCCTTCACTGACTGAAATAAACCCATTCATTTACAAATGGGCTCAATGGTGACGGTAAAACCACAGTGCCCATGGTGTGTGAAATGTACCGAGCAGAACATACATCTAAATTTGGGAGCATCAGAGATTAGAGGAGACATTCACAGTTGGCCAGAAAGGCTTAATGAGCCGGTTAATGATGGCAGAGCCACTGATATGCCACAGAATAGGTACCTACTGATTAAACTTATGATTTTTCCTTCCAAAAATGTGAAAGTCTCCTAGGGGGTAGAGCAAATGAGTTCATGGCCTTTGAATACACATAAAGCCGTTGTTAAAGCTGTTCAGCAAAAAAAAAAAAAAAAAGCTGTTCAGCAGGGAAACATGCCTCGTTTGAAAAGGTAATGCGGGTAAAGTCATATCAGACGAGTTGGAGTCAATATTCAGGGTTTTGCAGGGTCTGCTGAATACTGTTATTATAGTATTTTTTTTTTTTTTTTGTAATATGAAGAGCTCTGCTGCTTCTAACATTATGCTGAATCACTGTGAGGGCTGCTGTTACTAAAGCCTCCAAATAATTGGTGGCCATCGTAAATACAGTATATGCTAATATAACAACAGTTTCTTTTGTTCGTTTTTTGTTGTTGTTTGTTTTTACAAAAATGTGCTGATTTGTTTACGCCTGTGGCTCAGTAGACAGAAAATGCTAATAGAAGCACAATTTATTTAAAAGGTGAAATCTACAGGGTGCAGTTTTATTTCATCAGCCACTACCTTTGTGCCTAAATACATGGTATCAATGGCATGTTTAACAGTCTGCTAAGATAATGCATTACTCACAATGAGGTGGTTAATGTTTTTTAGGCTTATGCACTCTTTGACACTATATGATGGTGCAGGGATAGTCATTATTGCATGTTTCACAAGACTTTCAAAGTAAGTCAAGCTAAAAAAAAGCTTTATCCAGAACAGATTAATGTGAATCTGGCAATGTCATATAACGTTGATTGTTGTATGTATTGCAACAGTTTGGAAAAGAAATGTCCCGTGAGTAGCACTGAAAGGTTCATTCTCAATCGCATTTAAAAATAATGTATTATTTAGACTACACCTAAACATAACCGATAGTTACAGAAGCAAACTTAACATAAAAATTAATTGGCTGAGCCATGCCATTTTATATTGCTTCTTTGTATTTGAGATCTTTTATTGTGACTTGTGTTTCACTTGAATCGTACCTGAAGGTAGAGACCTGCACTCCCGTGGGACCAACGCAACAGGGTGCGGTGCGGGACAATTCTTCATGTGCAAGTGCGGGTGCGGGCGGGAAGAGACTTGTGTGTGTGCGGGATGCAGGAGAATAAAATTATTCGTGGGACTCCCGCAAAATAGAAATGATCTAAATATAAAATGTCTGAAAAATATAAATGGTTATTTATCCGCTGCACAAAAGCAACAATTAATATTAACATTAAAATGATTAACATGCCAAAGCTAGGCAGAGTTTCTATTTATAACATGTGTTTAGATAATTGCACAATGTAGCCAATCACAGACTCAGCTGTCGATTTCTGGAATGCAATGGCCACTCAGAGGTGACTCACCACAGTGCTGAAATTGCGTGCTCACGAATCGTCTCATTTTAATACACAAAGTGTAGACATTGTGAAAGATTCATTGTGTTATAACAGAGCTTAATGAGATAGCGATGAACTAAGATGTCAGCTTTTAGTGATAATAAAGGAAGCACTGCTCGCATTTTGCCATGCCTAACCATGCTGGCAGCAGCCCATGCTTGCTTTTCTGTTAAAAATAACAGTGGTTTGTGAATGTTGATGCTTAGCCTAAATAACAAATATTTTATCGTGAGCGTATATGCTGGGATGTTGTGGAGTTTAAGAGATGTTACAGAACCATTTCATGTAAATTTCTTCGATGTACAGAAAAAAATCTTTATAGATTACGTTTATGCTGTCTTTTTTGCGGGCGGGACAAAACATGAATGTCGCGGGACCAGATAAGATATATTTCTGCAGGAGCGGGAGGGCGCGGGACTGAAAAATCCGTCCTGCGCAGGTCTCTACCTAAGGGCTCTGCATTGTAAATGCAGTGCTGTACCAGGTGAGTTAACGAGCAAGTTTACTGCCTCAGAAAAACCATACATATGAAGCTGGTTATGTGTTGCACACATCAAAATATTTGCTTACAAATCATGCACTATGGTAAAATTGTTTTGTGGTCACAACATAGTATTGTGTAAAGAACCACTTGAAAATAACTTTTTATTGATCAATAATCTGCCCTTGTTATCATACTTTGTGTGAAATGGAATAAAAGTTGTTGACGTTTTACTTCTACTAGTGTTTATTTCATCTAGAAACTGCAGTGAATTGCACGTATACATTTGAAGTGGATCAAAAAAAGTTAATCGAAGTTGTCCAAAGACAAGAACAGGCAATTTTTAGTCTTAGAACTTTGATGAAAGTTTTTGATGAAAGGTTTTGATCCACTTCAAATGTTGACTACTGTAGTTTATTATTATTATTATTTATTATTTTTATTTTTTTTGCATTCAACTTTTTTCATTTGAAAACTTTGGTTTGTTTGGTAACACAGATATGAGTTTTAGTTAAAGTAAACAGTGAACAAATCAATATGATATCAAACAAATACGTTTTGGGAATTAATTCTTAATGCATGGCTTCACACTCTTGGATTCTTCAAACTGCTTGAAATGTCAAAGAAAAGAATGCCTGGTATATTATTTAAAATTTATCATTTTGTGTTACATGAAAGAAATAAAGTAATGTAGGATTATAACAAGATGAGGTTGAATATGATGAGAATGTTACTTTTGGGGTTGACAATCCCTTCAAAAACAGGCAATCTAAAAATGGTTCAGATTTCAAAACCATAAATCAAGACCTCTGCATTCAGTTTTGTTCAGTTGTGCTTGCTCTAGATATTTTTGAAAAGAAGAATGGCTCACCTGCTGTGCACAATATATGCTCTCTAATGCTCTTCAATCAGTGCTGAGTGCTGTTGCTACCTTGAAAGTCACAGCATTCAGTGCTAACACAAATTGCTGTCTGATGAGTCAAACCACAAGATAATACCAAAAATAGGTATTATATTAGCTTATAGCATATATATACCAAGCATGTTATATTTGACCCACCTCCATAGAATGCACTAATCGGGTTCTGGAAGTAAATGCTTCATCCATTTTGTTTTTTTTCTTCAGGGAAATTGATTTTTAACAATATCTTATAAGCCTTTAAAGATGGACCTGTTGTGAGTTTAGAGGGGATGTCCTCTATAAAAAAATATATGCATATTTTGGGAAAAAATATAAAAATAATATGTTAGTGCTGTAATTATATATATATATATATATATATATATATATATATATATATATATATATATATACACATACATTAGTGCTGTCAAACGATTAATCACGATTAATCACATCCAAAATAAAGGTTTTGTTTAAATAATATATGTATGTGTGCTGTGTATTTTTATTCTGTATATATAAATACACACACGCATGTATATATTTCAGAAAAATATGCCATGTTTATATATAAAATATATTTGTTTATAATATAAATTATATGAATATAAATATAGACATGTACATATGTTCAAAATATATACTGTATATGTCATGGTGCACACAGCAGGGAGGAACGAAGAACACACAGACGAGGACGTAACTCAAAATAACAGTCTTTACTTTAAACAAGACAGGGCAAAACAAGGCAGGACAAGACAAGGCAAGGCTGACACAGAAAGGAACACCGGGGAGTAATGAGTAGACCAGACAAAGGCCCCGTCCACACGAAGACGCGCTTCTCTGTATACGCATACAAACAAACCAAATATGGACACAAGAGGCGGGAACACATGACAGAGGACTGACAGTATATGTGTGTATTTATATATACATAAATATACACAGAACACATATATTATTGAAACAAAAACTTTTATATTGTATGTTCTTAATCACGCTTAATCGTTTGACAGCACTAATATATATATATATATATATATATATATATATATATATATATATATATATATATATATATATATATATATTTTCTATAGATATAATCAACAACTTTAAATTAATAGTTTTGCATTTCACCATTGATTTAATTTGATGAAATTTGCATTTGCAATGCTTTACGGGGTTGTAGTTCTTTCCCTCACTGAAGCATTTTTTTTCAAATAAAAAGCGATTCACCTTGTAGCTGGTTGGCTTGGTTCATCATGTTAATGCTTTAACAAAGACTTAAAAAAAATAAAAACAACAACAACAACAACAAAAACACTTCTGAAACTAATTCACTCTCTAGGACTAATCATAGTTTATAATTTTGATGTATATCTGAACACGGCCCTACTCTTACTGAAAGCATCCTGAAATCATGAACAAGTGATTAAATATTTAAACATCTTTTGATTCCAAAAGTCACATTAAACTTGTGAATGATGGCCCTTCCAATACTGTGGAAATCTGTCAACATCTGAAATTGTGTGGGCCCGACTATCAGCGGTGGTGGTCACCAGCTTCTGAGTCACACGCTGTCGTTATCACCACCCCCAACAACCTATTTTCATGTCAGTATCTCTCTATAGAGGCACAGTAATTGGCTGAAGGTTTCAGTGAAAGTTTGATAGTTGATCATTGCTGCAACGGCTGTCATTGACAGTGTCCTGTGAGGGGCCAGTGGATAGGTGGGAGAGACGAATCATCGCACGCAATAATAACTGAGCATGTGGGCTGATTACTGAAGGAGTCTGGGAGATTTACTGGGATACGCAGCCTGCTGTGTTGGAGTATATTTGCATTGGCGAGTGAATGCAGTGATCCTGTTTCTGTCAGAGCATGGCTGTTAAAAAAAAACACTCTCTACATCTCTGAATGCAGGTAGGAGAGCGGCTACCATCAATCAATGTACTTACTCCACATCCAGCTGTGTTGCTATTAGGGGTGCAAAAGCTCCCATACATTTAAAAATAAATGGAACTACCTATATGGCTTGCTACACTTGTTCTTCAGTTGATTTAATGTCTAATGACATCTGTGAGAATATAAATATAAAACGTGTATGAAGTGCAAGGTGTATGTTTTCAGCAGTAATTACAGTAATTTCCTGTATTGCCAGAGAAGACAAATAAACTGCATGAACAAAACAGCAATAGATTACATGGATTTGGAGCAGATGAATTTAGCAAAACAAAAAAAATGCTTTCGATAAATTCCCTGAAAATTGCAGAAACAAATATTGTCACCAATTGGTAAATTGTACTGTTTTGAAATATATAATTTAAACTGGTTAATTCACACAGAAGTATTTATTTATTTATTTTATTTTTTTTGTGTGTGTGGTTAGTAGGCTTTTAGGGCAATCAGTCCAAAACGTAACTAAATATTAACCCTGTAAAGCCTGACATATGAAATCACAGTCAGATTTTTTATTTATTTATTTTTTTATAATAATTATTTTTATTTTTTTAATTGAAACAGTTTATTGAACCTTAATACAAGGTCTAGTGCTGCTGGTTCAAATTAATCAGTTTTTATAAGTGGAAGACTGAAACAGTGCAGGACGTTTTATATTAACATGCTTATATTCTTAAAATTCTGGAATATCTGGAATATCACTTTGGTTCATAATTCAAAAGTAAATATTTAAGTAAAGTTTTATTCTAAATAATATAAATATTTTTTATTTGAGGTTGGATTGGCTGAGGAGATCATTAGGATTCAAAATCAATTGATTTGCTCAAAACGATGATTTATTTAGGGACAAAACAATGCAATATTTTTAAGATCATTCAGTGTTTTGATTCATTCTAAGTTATAATTTATTCAGGAACAAATCAAGTGACAGTCTTTATGAGTGAGCCATTGAATCATTCAGTTGATTTGTTCTGAACGCTGACTTGTTTAATAACAGCACTGTTGCAATAATTAATTCAATTATGGCATTTGGAACTTTTTTGTTGGGAGATAAAAACGGACAAAGTAACTGTCAATATTGTGTCTAAAGTGTAAATTAATATTAATTTCTTGTTTAATGAAATGTTTTAAAGAATAAAAGGAACAGACACACGTTATTGAAAATGTCCAGTCTTTTGGGTTATTTTATTAATTCTAGTCAATTACATATCTAAATGTGTCAAATCCAAATCGTTTTAATAGAAATTTAATTGAAAAAGCTTTTCAGACACACAAAACAAACTAACATTAGTTTCACTGGCCTGTAAAGACATGATGACATGAACGCACGTGGCTTTCTCATTCTTTTTAATTACACCAGTCCACCCACAATACTTATGTAGATGATGAAGAATGAAAACAATGGATGATTATTTGAAAGAATGGGAAAATGGCACAGGGGTATAACAGGGTTATTATAAAATGTAAATAATTACATTCTATATATTTGATTATAGCTAATTATTGTGTCAAAATAGACATATGGTGGTGAGCTATTCTCTGCCACGGAAGTTAGTTTTTATAGAAAAAAAGTATATTTTCATAAGGTTTCAGAGCATTAAATAATTATGTATTGTATTCACAGATTCTGGCAGATGATATGACATTACAAATCCTTTTACTCAAGGAACCTTTAAAATGCAGCAGCTTTGTGTCACACACAAAAATAATGAATAATAATATAGACTCACTCCCCAAACAACTCAAATCAGAGATTTTAGACAGAGCTTAATCTCAAAACCACAACTTTACTTTCCTGGAAAAGAAGTAAGACCCAGTCTAGACAGAAGATTTTAAACAATAACACCAACATATGAATAGCAAGAACTGTGGAAAGCTCTGTTTGCCATTTAAATCAACATTTGAGACAAAGACATGAATGTGGGAAGATTTTGCTTCATAATACGACACTGCAGTTAGATCTTTTTTTTTTTTTTTGCATCTGTGTCTTTGGGCCGCCTGCCATCAGGGAGCAGGAGAGCTTCAACAACCTCCGCAAGCTGAAGCATGGATCACTAAAGAGATTAGCAGTACTGTAGGCTCCGTTCCAAATCATAACTGCCTATGTAGGCAGCATTTTAAAGTAACATATAGATGCATTCATGACACCATAAAGGGCTACTACTACTACTACTACCATAGCTGTTCCAAGCAACAGGCAATGACATGATGATGCTTTGCCTTCTTTTGGAGGCAAAATCTTTTGACCCAAGTTTAAGGCACCATTGCATGTATATTTCTGGGTCCCTGGGTACTCCAAGCAGTGGAAGACGCAAACCAGGCCCCACGCAAGGACCTCTCCCAAGAGGACAAGAGCATCGGCGCTGCCGTGCTGCATGCAGGGGTTAAGGACACCAAGCTGCGGCAGATGGAGACTCTGAAGAGGGACTTCAGAAGCCTGATCGAGACGGTATGCAACACATTGCCCGCGATGACGATCATGATGTCAGGACAGCTTCCCACGTATCGACGAGGACAGGAAAGGGTCATTAGACTTTTTGTTTTAAACGAATGGTTATTGTCATGGTGTAAAGAACAGAAACTGCTCTTTGTTACTAATTGGCTTTTCTGGGAGCGACCTAGGCTTTTCCGTGCTGATGGCCTGCACGGAAAAATATAGAAAAAATCTGATCGTGATTAAATCAGAAAAATTCTAACTAAATGAACAAAAAAGCTTTGGCTCCTAACCATTAGATCACTTTTACCCAAAGCAGTTATTGTAAATGAAATGATCACAGATAATAGTTTTGATGTACTCTGTGTAACCCAGTTACAAAATAGAATAATTTAATTTAAAATAGGAAAATCAATACCTAAGTTAGTCCTTCTTTAAGCCAATCAAAATAGTGTATCACATGTTGTCCCACCTCTTAGCTGTGCTCATTGGTTGAATCTGCTCAAGCAAGGTTTTCAGACTACGCAGATCGCACCACACAGAGGGGGCACATCTTATTGCTGATTGAGTTCTATATATTGTCAGGAGATCGCTGTGGAACAGCCTCGATTGTTCATCTGTTTTATTAATCAAGCTCCTTGTGTTTCTTAGTGAGTTTTGTCAATTGTTTTGTTATATTGAGCGATATTGATCTGGTTAGCCTAACTGGCTAAACAACATGCTGTGTAACTGCGTAGCGTGCTGTTGCATCACATTTATTAAGATCAAGTTACAATAATATAATACCGTGTAAGATTTATTTTCTTGAATATTGAAAGTGTGTTAGAAACAATACATATTGATGTATTTTCCATTTCCCTTGTACTGTGGAACTTAGAGTATAATCTTTGAAATTGAGATAATGGATTATTTTATCAGATGAAGAAATTGAAGTGCATTCATTTTTGTTAATGTTCTGAAATGCAGTATTCATATTTGTAACATATGGAAGTTATTTTCATGGAAACTGTGATCCTTAGGCCTAATTGATGATGTGACGAAAGTTTTACAGTTACCTGTTTTGTAATGCAGATCGGGTCTTTTTATTGATGTGGAACGACATGAGGGTAATTAATGACAGAATTTTAACCTCAAAGTACCTGTCACGAATCTGGTCTGTGGACTTCCGTTTACTCACCACCAGAGGTCACTCCTCCATCACATTGACTCTTGCACCACACTACTGTTGCACTTCACCCATGAACTACAATTCCTATCATCCATTGCACTGACGACACATATATAGCTGATTGCACTAATCATGCTCACACCTGAGAATTATCACACAATCACACACCCTACTTAAACCATGGACTTCCTCTTCCTCTCTGCCGAGTATTGTTCTGCGTTCAACACTCGCCTTACTGAGCCGTCTGTGTTCATGTTTAGCTCTGAGTCTGGTTCTGCGTATAATACTCTCCTAGTGTTAGCTGCCTTACCGAGCCTTCTGTGTGTATGTTTAGCTCTGAGTCTGGTTCTGCGTATAATACTCTCCTAGTGTTAGCTGCCTTACCGAGCCTTCTGTGTGTATGTCTAGCTCTGAGTCTGATTCTGTGTATAACACTCTCCTAGTGTTAGCTGCCTTACCGAGCCATTCTGTGTTTTCTAAGATTAGTTTGTTTTGTTTTTAGTTGAGGGAGACCTTCCATATCAGCGTTAAGTTCAAAAGCCAGCATCTCTGATGGTATGGGGGTTGCAGACGAGGAGAAGAGCACTGAAGAGCCCCGGTCCCAACTATTTTGAGACCTATAGCAGGCATCAAATATGAAATAGCTATTTTTTTGCATAACATTTTAAAATGTATGTTATCTATGTTCTATTGTGAATAAAATACTGGCTTATGTGATTTGACACATTTTCTTTTTATTCAAATTTAAAAAACGTCCCAACATTTCCAGAATTCGGGTTGTGTGTACATATATATATAAATATATATAGGGGGTGCTACAGTAGCATTTTTAAAGTGTTTATCCAGTAAAGTTTTTATTTACAGTGCAATATTTCTGTGTGTTAATGCCTAACATCTGAAATAAATTGAGTGAGTTGAACTGTTACCAATGTACAATGTTATAAATCAGTCATTTTTGATGGTTCAGTTGTTGCCTACACAGACAGCAAGACTTCTTACCAAAACAAAGTTTGGGAACAGAGCCATAATGTGAAACACTTAACTGATATCGTTTTCAATAAAAGAGAAGGACATTTTGCCAGGGATTTTATTTCCAGCAAAACAGAAAATAGGTTTTCTTTCTGTTGCAATTCAAGCCATTTTATGACAATTTTCTAGAAGCCATTGTGGGAGGACATTCTGACAGGAAATTCAGACAGGCGCTCTGGAAATGGACGATGGAGTTTCCTTTATATTGCAATAGCTGCAAACAGGGCAGCAGGGTAGCTAATATGCCTCACTTAAATTCATTAGCCATAGTCTCATAAAGAGAGTAATTATTAGAAGTCCTGCTCCTCCGTCCTGTTAGCATATGAAGCAATTATAACGAACAACTGAATGTTAACAGGCTCATTAGATAGCAGAAGACCATACAAATGCCTCATTTCCATATAAGGCTTTTAACATGGCCTAACAACAGACAGGGCCAGAAGAGAGAGACAGCCAATTGGAAGTGCTACTTTAGCCTCATGACATGCCCCCTCAAAAATGAAACTGTTCAATTAAACCGTCTTGCTTTAATCCAAATGACTTCATTCCTGAGGGACACATAAAGGTCTCATTCCCTGCAGTCTATTAATACTGAATTTAAATGGGGAGTCATCTCAATTATCACCAGTAAAGTATGGAGTACCACAAGGATCTGTCCTAGTTCCTCTGCTATTTTCAATATACATATTGCCTCTTGGTAATATTATTAGAAAATACGGGATTAGTTTTCATTGTTATGCTGATGATACTCAACTATATATCTCAACAAGACCAGATGCAACTTCTAAACTAGCTAAACTAATAGATTGTGTAAAAAATTTTAAAGATTGGATGACCAATAATTTCCTCCTATTAAATTCAGATAAGACAGAGATATTAATTATTGGACCAAAAAACATTACACATAATCTCTTTGATTACAATTTACAACTAGACGGATGCACTGTTACGTCCTCTAAAGTCAAAAATCTGGGTATTATATTAGACAGCAACTTGTCCTTTGAAAATCATACTTCCCATGTTACAAAAACAGCATTCTTCCATCTTAGAAACATTGCCAAGCTTCAAAACATGCTACCTGTTTCTGTTACAGAAAAGCTAGTTCATGCATTCATGACCTCTAGACTGGACTATTGTAATGCACTGCTAGCTGGTTGTCCTGCATCTTCAATAAACAAGCTACAGATAGTACAAAATGCAGCGGCTAGAGTTGTTATCGGGTCAAGAAAATATGATCATATTACCCCAATTTTACAGTCTCTGCACTGGCTACCCATTAAGTTCCGTATCATTTACAAAATATTATTACTTGCCTATAAGGCCCTAAATGGTTTAGCTCCTGCGTACCTAACTTGTCTTCCAACCCGCTCCCTAAGGTCGCAAAACTTTTGGTAGTACCTAGGATAGCAAAGTCCATTAAAGGAGGTAGAGCTTTTTCACATTTGGCTCCCAAACTCTGGAATAGCCTTCCTGATAACGTTCGGGGTTCAGACACACTCTATCTGTTTAAATCTAGATTAAAGACACATCTCTTTAGCCAAGCATTCACATAATGCATTTTATAATCTTGTACTGCAGTTATATCTGATCAAATGTACATTATTATTATTCTTTAGCTTGGGCTGAACAAATAATTTTTGCTTAGATGGAACAGCAGCTACGCTAATTATGTCTCTATTCGTTTCTCTGTTTCTGCCACAGGATTAACATCCCATGGTAACTAGGAATTACAGAAGCTTCAGTCTGGATCCAACCCTTAAATGATCTGAGATGACCGAACACCTGAGAAAAGATAACGCCAACCCCTCAGAGGACATCAGAGGATGCCAATGCTCAGACAACATACAGAATTACCAAATTTTGCCATAAGTTAAATATATTAAGGTTCTGCAATATATAAATATATTGTGGAAATTTAATTTCCTGTAGAGCTGCTTTGCAATGATTTGTATAGTAAAAAGCGCTATACAAATAAACTTGAACTTGAACTTGAATTGCTGCAGGTTGCCACGTATATAAACTTGCTATTACGCACCTGTTACATTTTTGCTGCTAAGTCGCCATATGCTCATCCAGTTTGTTATTTGTAATTAGTTCAGGCAGTGAATCATTGAGATGAGGGGATCTGTCTTTGTAAATCAACATTAACACATGAAGGCTTTGCAGAGATAATGGTTTAATTGATTTGAAATTCAAATTTGCCATGCGGAGGTATGTTATATTTATTTTAACCATAAAAGAGACACTTTTTCCCTTAATGTCTGAGAAGTTCAGATTTTTTTTTAAGACATCAAAATTAATAAATCAGCTTGTACTTTTCATCACCTTGATGAGTTCATTGCATATGCTAATTAGAGAGTTATTGATGCTTATTTCTCAAAACAGAATATTTCTTTATGAAAACTAGGCAATTTGATAACTAATGAAATGTAGCTAGCTTTTTAATGTGACCACATATGAAAAAGTCAAACAATATGAAAATTATGATCTGATTATTATAGGCTATAATATTTATAAATTAATTTGCTCGTCATAATATCATACAGAGACCACAGATAATTTGTCATCTCTACACACAATAGTTTGGTCATTAAATTAAGGAAACATTTTATGTACAATTATAAGTTAATTGTATGTAAGGAAAACAAGCTATGACAGAATGACCAAGAGTTGTTGATTTAGCTTTTCTTAACTAAGTAATTTGAAACAGGACTTATTTTTTGTCCTTTTGGAGTTTGATTTGATTTGAAGTGTGTGTGTGTGTGTGCACTTGTTTAAACTACATTGTGGGGACCAAATTGTATGATAGGTTTGGTTTAGGGTTAGGGTTGAGTTAGAGGATAAAAAAAAATTTTTTTTTTTGGTCAGTATAAAAGTAAGTGGAAGTCTATGGAAAGTCCCCACAATTTACAGAAATGAACGTAAATTGTTACAATAACTACATTTCCAAAATACGTACTTCATTTGTGTAGTTCATGCCATAAATGTATATCACATACAGATCCAAATAGAGTATATCGAACAGACCACAGTGATTCAGCAGAACCCTGTTCACTCTGAACATATGGTGAGTGCTGAAATACAGTACATACATTTTATTTTTTAGAACAGGCCACTTGTGAAATTAGTATGACCCACTCATTTTTTATTAACATCAGCTAACAAAACAATAGGGAGTTTTTCCTTCCATGGTTTCGAAATAAGCAGGCATCAATACAAATACAACAGTATCAAATAACGTAGCTACAATATCCAAACTGATGTTTTGAAGAAAATGTGGGTGGTGCTTGCCGGAGCAAAACACAGTCAGTGCTTCCGAAATCGCATACCGAGTAGGTAGAACATTTGAATTTGAACTTACTTCACAACGTTAAAAAAGTATGTTCTATATAGTATGAAGATGAGTAGTATGAATGAAATTCAAATGTACTCCGCCCGCCATGTTGTCACTACATCAAGTGACCTACCAGTGTCAGTTACGTTGCTTCAATGCCATTCATAAATCCTCTCCCATTGCCTCATGGGATAGTAAAGTGTCCTTCGAATTCAGAATCCTGGTGGTTTTTTTTGTTTGTTTGTTTGTTTCCTTTCAGGTCATTGCTATGGAGGGTTACTAACTACTAACTGGCAAACTGGCTCAGATCCCTTCTGGGATTTTATTACCTGATTTTATCCTTTGAAAAATCCAAAAGTAATAGCACACCTCTCAGCATTCATTATGTGGAAATGTGGATGTACTTTCAGCAAGTTAGGCTCAAAGAAATTTCTGGAAACCTGCACAGTGGTACATGTAAATTTCGGATTATGAAGCGATAACATCTCCTTGAGCTTTCCGAGGAAGTGAAAAGCATTTCTGGATTTTCCAAAGTGTTGAACTTGGCAAACGGCCTATAAATCTCCCTTGTCATGTCAGAGAACTGCACACTCAATCTGGGCAACACACACTGACACAGTGGCAAATATCTTAATAATATAGGCCCTGTGAGATGCAGGCTTTTGTCATCACAGGGGAAGGATCTATGCTTAGCACTGAGAGCTCTGCAGATGCTGAAGTCAAGCCAAGTCTGCTGGGAAGTCTCACATCAGATTAATTTGTAAGTGCATCAGGTAATATGCTGTCGACTGGAATTTTAAGCACACTGTATATGGCATTTAATGAGGTCAACACAGCTTTTGTCATGGCAACAACATTTGTAATCCCCAACGAATTGAGTTGATTTTTGCTATTTACTGGTCTATTCAGAGCGACACACACACCAGCACCAGCGCATCACCACCATCAACACATAAAGCCCTGATCAAGTGCATCTACATATGTTTAGGGTTAGTAAACAGGTTGGGCTTTATAAACAGTGGCTCTATTCCAAAACCTAGCGAATTGCTTGCAGCCTACATACACAAATGCCATTTAAGGCAACATCCTAGCTTTAATGGAGCATGATAAATTACTGATTTAGGGCATATGTAGCAATTCTGTGCATCATACAAAGCACACATGAGTCTTTACAATTGATTTCAGTAGAATCTGGCATTAGCTTGTTGTTAAATAAGTTTGGTGAAATTATGTTTTGTATCATCCACCAGCCTTTTGACAGCTCCAGGGCTTTTGTTAAAATTAGAGACTAAACATCCACATTTTTGAATACCTGCCTATGGACAGTCAGGTTTGCATTTTCAAAAATAAAAAAAATATTGCATAGAAGTTAACCCTCATGTTGTTCCTAAAAGTACAAGTTATCACAGACTAATATGTACTGATTTTGCTCACTTAAATAAATAATCTGATAACTCCTCCTACCCACCTTACGCTTGTGGTCTTCCAGGTACAAAATGGCAGGCCTCTTTTTTTTTTTGCATGGATATTACTAAAATTTGCCACAAATAATGTTTCTTTGAAAGTGTGAGACTTTGATTCTTTAGTTGCTATTGGTAAATGACTAGAAAAATAACAAAATGCAGTAAATGATAAAACGATTTATGCTACAAACTAACCTGTCTACAATTAAAACAATGCATTAAAATAATATAAGTTATTTTGTAGAGCTAAAAATAACTGTTCAACTAATAATACAAATTTCAAAAAATAAGAGGAATCATGCTAACTACCTTTTGGAACATGCTTCACATTAAGAACATGCTTATTTTGTAAAATAAGGCACTGGAAGAGCCACTAACAAAGCCACTGCCTTGTTGCAAATGCACAGATGAAACAAAGGAAATTAAGATAATTTGGATATATATCCTATGTGACAACTACAATAAACAAACTGGGGTGTCAATAAAATACAGGCAATCAGTAGCAACAACACTAGATGACAGTGGAATTGCACTCCATCTAAAGCAAAGCAACTGAAGTTGAAAGACCACTGTAGTTTTCAGCTTACCCACACTGATTTAATCGACATTTGTCTAAATGTCTAGGAGTCAGGGCAAAATAAATACAGAGGGCACAAAAATAACATTCATCCTCCGTGGCAGCCTGATCACAGTGCAGACTATGTGTTGCCTGATTTTATATCATTTCTGAACTGGACCCATGGGGCATTTACCCAGGTAACACATTTAGCTTATAAAAACATTGGAACATTGTTTTGAAATGTTTATAAAAGGTTGAAATGTCCAGTTTTCTTTATGTGATTATAACGTTTACAAAAATGTTTATTAAACATTCTAATAATTATATTTTTACACAGAATATAATGTTATTTGAATGTTTATTTTTAATATTCCAGGATCATTCAAATGTCCAGTTAGGATTAGTCATGATTAGAACATTACTTAAAGGTCACAGAAAGGTGTTTTAGAAAGTTTATCAAGTATAAATAACGCCATCAGGATGTTCTAAGAATCTTTTCATTCACCAAGTATATGAATAACATCATGTTTTGAGAAGGTTGTTCTAAAAACATTTTCTCTCCATATATTAATAGTTAACTACAAAGTTAACTACATTAAAATTAATATATTTTAAGAACATTTTGTCTTAAGATTTATATAACTTTTTAAAAAAGTTGTGAGAATGTTCCCTGTTAGCTGGGTATTGGGTATTCAATATTGGGTATTGGAAATCGGGTGGGTACTGGATACTGGGGCAGTTACTATACTTTAAGCGATGCTTATTAAGTGTCTTTGGGCTTAATTGTTATTTGGACTCAGCTCATAAAGTAATCTAGTTAATAAATTAGGCAGGTGTAGGTCACAATATTTTGGTATGTGGCTTATTAACCGGTTTGGATTTAAAGGGAGAATTCACCGAAAAATTAAAATTATCCAATGATGTACTCGCCCTCAAGCCATCCTAGATGTGTATGACTTTCTTCTTTCAGACTTTCTTCTTCTTATATAAAATGTCCTGGCTCTTCCGAGCGTTATATAGTGTTAATGAATATTTCGAATAACTTTAGAAACCGTAATTTCTAGCTTCCGCTAACTGTCATACGTGTGTTCATGAGAGAGTGGCGTTCCAGCAGATGATGTAGGTTCTAAGTGAATGCGGTTGTGACGAACACGGAAGCACAGAGGAGAGAGCACAACAAAACACCATTCATGAATTAGAACTACAAAACAAGGTTTTGTAAAGAAAAACATGTGAGAGGATTTCAATATAAGCCAAGAAGAGACTGGTTTTCCTTTGCTGTAAAACTCGCTATACTAGCATATTCTCACTGGAGCTTACATTACGGAACGCCAATCTCTTGTAAACGCGCATGCGACAGCTAGAGAATATGGTTTATAAAGTGTTAAATAGGAATATTTTAACTTCAACAAACGCACTGATTTGCTTCAGAAGGTCTTTATTAACGCCCGGAGCTGCGTGGAGTACATTTTACTATGGATGGATGCACTTTTTGGGTTTCAAAGTCTCAACAGCAGTTCACCTTTTTGGGTGAACTATCCTTGTAAAAGGCTTGATATTATTTGCTGTTTTTATATAGCAAGATCTGGCAACGCTGAGTCAAGACGTACCTCATGGTTTCTTTCACCACAACTGATGATTCCATACACACTGCATAGAATGCCTGTAAAGACGTTGTCACTATACCTGCATATTTCAAGAGCAAATGTGGTTGTAGAATGCGGTTGTCACTCCAGTAAATTACTGAATAGTGTGTGTGCAAAACAGCATTAAGCACTAAAAGGTGAATTGACAATCAGATTTAGTTGCAGTGTGTACATGTCCCATGTTTGAATCTCTACTGTCTGTTCACCTCTGAGAAATTACATTTAGCTTTTCCATCTTGTTAGTTATTGTGATCATTTTCTCATAATTTACATAATTAATTAATCAAGGTTAGGTGTGAAGCTTGCCTAGAACATACTTCTAAATGTCTGTTACACTTTGATAGAAATAAATCATTAAACTATTACACATTCATTCATTCATTCATTCATTCATTCATCAGGAATTGCCAGCTGTGCTCACTCACATCACACTAACCAGGAGAAATGTCCTATGTAATCTCACTCTCTCACCTAATAAAGAAGTTTTAGACAAGGATTTATCTTCTATTTTCCCCATCTTGATCCTTCAAATCCAACCCAAAAAATGCTCCACTGGGTCCAAGATGATTTAAATGTCAGCAAATGAAATTAAATTATGTACCTGGATCAAATGTTTGATCTGTGTATATAATAAAATTCATATTGCTTCTCTAAAAATACTGCAAACTTTCAGAAAGGTAAATTACTAAAACAACAGTATCTTTACAGCAAGACACAATAACTCAGTCAACTGAAAATGTGAGATTGATCAATTTTGTTGGTGAAATGCTGTATGTAGCTATAGCATATGCAGAGTATATAGCCATCTATCTTCTGTTTCCTATTGGCAAATGTTGTGGCACCTGTGCAATACATCTTCAGCTACGCTGGGGCCCTACAGCTCATCAAGTCTGTTGAGACCTTCCACAATTCAATTCCAGTCCAGTGCATATATTACCCTGATAGGAAGATTTACCTTTTCTGAAGAAAAAAAAGTGTTTTCTGTGCATTACTTACCAACACAATTCTAGGTTGCTGGTTGCTAGGGTATTCTGGGTAGTTGCTAGGTAAATCCTTACTAGCCTAATAGATGCTTATTTGAAAGATGTTTTCTATGAAATTCACCACTGTAGATTTAACAGTAGAGTATACTGTTAGCAACTATAAGGTCAAGGGTTCGATTCGCAGGGAATGCATGAACTAATAATATGTATGGGTCATTCCACGAAATCGGTGCCTTTTGCATCCCTAAGAAATAATCAAAAATAGATTTAATATAACAACGAATACATTTGCAATTTAAAAACATAACAATACTATGCATGCTTTCATCAATGTTACATAAAAAATATTAATGAATTTATATATTATTTTAAATAATTTAAATAGCATTTATGTTGTTAAGGGTAAGCTTTTTGGCCTGTCCCTATGATTTTTCTTTTTCAGCATTCACTTTTCATTAAAAATCACATTTGCATATTGTTTAAAATATAGTCTCATTGTTAAGCAATGTTTTTGGCATAAGTATGCATTTTCTAAATAACATTTCAGTTTTTTTGATTGGTGTCCCCTCCCTTGCCTCACAGTGCTTTGGTCCAAATGCCTGCTTTCCTCTTTTACATCAGTGCTGCCAATTGAGCTACTTTAACACTGTCACCGTGGGTTGTTTTTCATGTCCACAGGTTGAAGCTCCCCCAATAACGTGATATTTAGCCCCTTGAACCCTGCCGAAAAACGTGTATTTTATTCCCCGGGAAGCGATTTTTACCAGGGAACCCCCATCAAAATGCAATTGGGCTAGTTATGAGAAGCAATTGGGTGGGTTTTGTTGTGAAAATCTGGCAACCCCTGCATCACCTACACACACACAAGTCCGGTGAGCGAGAACAAAGTTGTGACTGTCAAAGCTATTTTATTCACTTAAACATCGGATGAAGTGATTATTTTCTCTTTAATACAGATGATGCCAATGCATGTTTCGATGAGTCCGCTGTTTGTAATAATAACGTTACCTGCTTGATGGATAGTAATGTCTATAACGGACACAACCACTGTTGCAGCACCATCACAACAGTTTGAAGAAGTTGTCTAATTTGGCAAGGTTTTTCTGCTACAAAAAGGCTTTCCACTGTGTATACTTGTCCTTCCTTACAAGTACAATTTTAACTGTATTATTTGTGTCCCCTTCAGAAATTGCTCTTGAGAAATTTTAACGATCTAAGCGCATGGTCTAAAGCGCACAGTGCGGTTGTACTTAGGGCGTTTCCGAATCCATTTTTGCTAGTATAACGACGGGAAAAAACGGTCAGTGCTCCTGGCGCATGGTCTAAAAGGGTTGCCCCTATTCTCTTAATGAGTAATGGGTGTATTTTTGGGCATAACGTGCAATAAACCAATCAGAGTCTCATCTTCCATTCCCTTTAAGAGCGAGTTGCTCTCGCGCCATGGCGGATTCGCTATTTAAATGGCGGAATTTTAAGGCGCACAGACTTAACCTGTCTCCAAGAGAGCAAACGGATCTGCTCATGCACGAGCAAATAGGTAGGCTAATTCTGATACACGCAATGACTATCCATTATGACATGTATGACATTTTTATATTTATGTAGCCTACACAATGATATTCTTTCACACTGTAATCCTTTATTTTTTTATATTTGGCATGTTTGTGTGCCCTGTGTATAATAAGCAAAGTGAACGCATGTTGTGGACCCCCCAGAGGCACATTTTCTAATAATGTGCTCTGTAAGTAACAAAAAAAAATATTGCGCCATTGACTTTAGACTAGGTTTGAGTTGATCTATGGTGCAGTCTATACTCAGTTCCTCAAAATAGCAATGCGCCAACAGTGCACCTGAGGACACCTATTTTTTAGACCAGCATGCCCATGAGCGCACAAATGGACGCAAATGCATATGCTATTTAAACACCGCGGTGTAAGATGGGAAAATGAGAACTGCGTCAGGCTGCAACTAGCAAAAACACTTGCGCCGCATTGCATCGGGTGTATAATATGGCCCTTTATGTTTATTGCCCCCCCTACTGTTAGTTCATGAGTTCACACTTACATATAATAAACAGAATAAAGTTTATGTGTATTTGGTGTGATGTCTGAGGGGAGGGCTCCGAGCTCGGAACTTTGGCCCAAACACTGAGTATCCCCCTATAGGTTAGGACAGGAATAGTTATAAGTGCGGAGAAGGGGTGGCAGAGGGATGCTGGAAAACTGTCAAGGAACAGAGGTAAATCTGTTTTGTATATATACACACCTCTTATCTTGTTAACTTGGTTGATTTACTGATTTTGCTCCTCTCGTGTTAATTAGGTTATTTATCTGAACGTGCTCCTCCCGAACTTTGTTAATAAAACATCATATGAAATTTTCACCCCTGCTTTCAAGTGGCATCACTTCTATGAGGTTACATCATCTCTCAACCAGGATTCCTACACTTAAAACACAAGCATGTTTCTCTCTCACTTCTATAATGTTCTATTTTTGATGATTTATAAGGCTTGACTGAGGGCGGTGGGCATGCAGTGTCAATACTGTTACCATTTTTAAAATGTAAATTAAAATAATTATTTACTACATTTAATATAATCAATATCTACAAGTACAATCGTTTACAAGTGTACAACATGTGCTTTTGTGAACTTCACTATTAGCTAGAAATTAATAAATTACTTTGAAATTGTCAAACCTGTTACTGTCATCCCTGTTTCTTTACAGGGTAATAGGTTTTGAGATTTGGGTAACAGGAATGACATAGATTAGGTGTAATCCTGTTTTTAAAGACTGTCTGTGTAAAATGCAAATATTTTTAAAGGCCACCCTGGGTGTAATTTTGAGTTATTGCCTATATCATTCAGTGGCATATGAGCATGAGCAGTGGCATATGTTGTTAATCACCAGGATCAGTCTCAATAAAACTATTTGTCAATAATGCATCCATGCAAATTCAGTTACATACAGGAGCAGCAAGGTACGGTGGCCAAGATAGCTCAAGGCGCTGCAACTTCAGAAAACACATGCAAATCAAAAAAGCACCAGCAAATCAAGAAAACATCTTCATCAATTTGACAGCAGGTTCTGCAAATGCTCACAACACAAACAAATAAAGAAACACACTGCAAATGCTCACAACACAACCAAATAAATAATTGTATTTTCTTTGTTTCTTATTTTTAGTTTCTTTGTTTGGTTGTGTTGTGAGTCTTTGCAGCTTCATTTTATGGATATTTAAAAAAATGTTCATTAAAACTATTTTATTTTTAAATTTTTCCAAGTGGAAAAGGCACCAATTTTGTGAAATGACCCGTATACCTTGAATCCGCTGTCAGTTGATTTGGATAAAAACGTCTGTCAAATGTATAAATGTACTTCGAACTACTCAACTATCATCTCTCTCTCTCTCTTTCTCTCTCTCAGAATGCGTGTGAGGTGTTAATGGCAGAGGGCTTGGCCTCTCTGTTTAACCTTCCTTGCAGGACCAATTGTTATTTATGCTGCGAGTTTATTAGCTGTGTTTGCTAAACGAGATAAGGCTAAAATATGCAGAGGGAGATGATTTGCATAGTTCAATTTGCATAGTTTTAAATTCACCCTCTAGAAAAAGAAACGTATCCATCATTTTATTATTATAAACCGGTTTGAATCAACCCATTGCCACCATATCTAATTTGATGCGTGGATATACATGGAGCTCAGGATGAAATTTAATTTTGTATCTTTTTTTTTTCCCCTCTAGAAATAAAACAGACAAAAGCATTGCTTACTGTTGGTAAGGAAAGAAAATTTGTGAGAATTACAAATCCTTATTTAAATAGAGGTTTTCAAAATGACTCCTAAGGCTTTGTTCAGGCTGCCCTTTTTTTCCAGGATTTGTTTTTCAAATCTAAATTTTTTGTAATGACTTTTCACAAGTAGTCAGCTGTTCTGTTTTCCTTGTTTGCTACATTGTAAATAAGTATTGGGATACTCAATTTCCTGTGACATGATCACTGTATTAATGACATTACTGTGTTACATGCATGAACCGTTATAATTTTGCTTCTTATCATGTGAGCTCATTCTACCTGTCAAAAGTACAGTGAATTCCATTCCATACTCATCCATTTCTGTTGGCATGAGAGAAGAAAATAGTTCTGGTAGGAGAACATTTTGAACACGTTAACAACCTCTCCGAACTACATTTTGAATTTGCACTTTTATAACGACTGTTAAAAAAGTATGCTCTATGTGGTTTGAATATGGACAGAATGAATTAAATTTGGATGTACTACATCCACCATGTTGTTACTGTCACAAGATATATCAATGTCAGTTGCGTTGCTTCACCATCATTAAATTTAAATCCTGTCCCGTGACCTCATGGGAGTAAAGTGTCTATTAAATGTGCACTTCAATATCCCAACAGAAATAGTAGGTCATCCAGGTAATTTTCATCTACTGAATTTTGAATACTATGAATCTGGACATGTGTGAAGTTATTAACGTAATTTTGGGAGGAGTACGCCCATTTAATCTTCTAATTAATATCAGAATATAAAAACAGCCTCTTATCACTTCCGTTGTTCTTTCGGCATCCCTCCACCTCCCCATCTCCTCCTTTATGCATATTTATTTAATTTATTCTTCTGTCTATAGGGCGGCTCGAGTAGAATAGTCTCTCTGAGCCCTCCATTGCAGACATTAAGCCAAATCCATTTACCACTAATGCTAAGATTATATGGGCACACAAACTTATTGCATTATTTTGTTTTGCATTATTTTTAAATTGCATTATTTTGTTTTGCATAGTTTAACATTCACATTAACTGAGAATGTTTCCTCTATGCTGCACACACGGCTGCACACTTCTTCAACCGCAGCCATGCAGAAGCAATAATGTGCTGCGCACATGCAAAAAATAGTTGGGAAAGCCATTTGATTGAATTCTTGTAAAAGTGAAATAAATCGAGCATCGATTGGTACATTGGTACACGATGTAAACCATACCAGTTTCGACACCTATTACAGTGGTCTACTTAAATCCCATTCATTCAGCCTTTCTTCTATTACTTGGCTGCATGCCACTTCTAACTCCCTCCTCCATCCCCAACTCCTCCTAGCTAGGATTAACACATTTAAATCCAGTGTTGTATCCGAGTCCGGTGTCCAAGTCCTAGTTTTTAATCAATTGAGTTTAAGTGGGAGACTTTTATTAATATATTTTTCATATTAATTTTAGGTAACACTTTATTTTAGGGTCTCTTAACTAGCTGCTTATTAGCATGCATATTACTAGAATATTAGCCATTTATTTGGTACAAAATAAGCACATAATGCCTTATTCTACATGACCTTATTCTACATCCCTAATCCTACCCAATACCTAAACTTAACAACTACTTTACGAACTATTAATAAGCAGCAAATTAGGAATTTATTGTGGGAAAAGTCATAGTTTATATGAAGTGTTATAAGTGTTCCCTATTCTAAAGTGTTACCTAATTTTATGTTGTTACTTTTTTAAATTTATTTTATATTACACATGACGTGGATTCGTCTGTACTCTGAAAAATGTCTGCGTCCAAAATATCCAAGTCCAAGTTCATTCATGACTGCAGTTCGAGTCCAAGTCCCGAGTCCAAGTACACAACTGTATTTAAATCTGATATCTGTTGAGGTTGTTTGAGTACATGGCAATCATTCTTTACGTATCTGGCTGTTTACAACAACTCGAATTGTAATATGTATGGACTGGCATGTGGAGTTCGCCCAGAACAGAACCATACTGCCAACATTAACTGTATGCTTTTATTATAATAAATATACTTTTGGTGAAAGTGGTCCTGACTGAATTGCAATGCTTGGGCAAATCGCTATAGAGTTGATGTCACTATAGAACCAGTCAATGCGGTTAACAGGTTATAGAAAGAGAATAATGAGCGCAAAATGAGTCGCTGTACAAACCAAATAATAAGTCATCATGTAAGTAAAGCCGGTTCTGTAATTAGTAGTAAATCTCCATCACATGCTTTCAGATGGAGAAGCATTTACTACACAGAGGTGAAGTTCACTGACAAGTAACTCAATATCCCATTCTTAATCGCAGACCGATTTAATCACACGATTCTGCGATAATGACAGCGGTTTGCATAGCTTCTCAGTGAATTAAAGCTCTGTGTAATAAATTCTGCTCCTTCTGAAAGCACATGAAAATACCAAATTTAATAACATGTTTTTACTTCAAAACATGAAGTACTTTCACTTCATAACGTCAGTCGAGCGTTTGAAATAAATCCTTCTCTGAGATGATGTGTCTTCTTAAGGCACGCAACATATTTCATAGTATTCTAAGCAGTGATAAAGACTATGTCGATTAGCACTGCATTATTATATACTTTATTATAATGAAAATTATAATAATAATTATAATAAGAATTTGACCTGTGTCTCATTTTATATTTTATACTTTAAAATATAATTTATTAATGTGAAGCAATACTGAATTTTCATTATCATTACTCAAGTCTTCAATGTCACATGATGAATGATGAAATCATTTTAATATGCTGAATTATTATCAGTGATGAAACGGTTGTGCTGCTTGAAGTAGGGTAAAGTTACCTATTGAAGCCACAGAACAGAAGATAACCCCAAATCTTCTTTCTTTATTTACTTGTCTTTTGAGAAAGAAATGAGTTCTCACGAGAAACATCACAGCTTTTCTCAGTGAGGGGTGAGATCACACACAGGGCATGATTCGGCAGAATATGTGCTGATAGTCTCTTGTGAAGCTTAATGCTTTGAAATGGCACCAGCAGAAAATAATTCTTCTTTCCGTCCTCTCTCTCTCTCTCTCTCTCTCTTTCTGCTGCGCCCCTACCTTTGTTTCTCACCACAGGGAATGAAATTTCTTGGAAGTTGACAAGTTCAACTTTGACAGGAAGGGTCACAAAGAACAGAGGTACTTTTGACAAGCGTACCAAAGTTGGGGCAATGAACCAAGAGAGTCAATTAAAAATTAAGTGGACCCCATTTGATAATTACTTTGAGCACTACTTTCCAGATGCTCAAGGTGACTTAATAATTCTTTGTGAAGGAGTTAATACTCAAAGCAGCAAGGCAAAGGAAACTCATTTGTGACGGAACAAAGCAAAGTAATTGCTCAAAGACTGACCATGTATTAGGACGCCAAACAAGCTGTATATTTCCACTGGGCATTGTCTTGACTGCTGACCATCTATGGGCTGAGCTACTTTACAAACAAGAGCTGTAGTTTGCCAGTGTTTCGACACACTATAATATGGAAAGCCTTATTCAGTGTTCGGAGACAATACTATGGCCAATAAATGTATTTTCTCACTCTGTTTGCATTTCTTCAATTTTCAATTGAGTGTGCTTTTCTGACATGACAAATATTGTTAAAACAGTGAAAGCTAGATTTGTACATTTTCTGATGAAATTGTGTTTGCTTGTGCAAAAATGATGTTGGAGGTGGAATGATAACTTTCCCATTTTTTGCAGAAAATCTTCTGGGTGGTTTTAATGGCATTGCTAGGGTGCATAGAGCAGTTGCTAGGGTGTTGCTCTGCGGTTGTCAAGGTGTGTTGTGAGTAGTTAGGAGACTTTTTAGGCTGTTGCTTATATATACACATTTACGCAATATATCACTGATATCCACAGCGCTCTATGTGGGCCCAGAAATTATATATTAAAGAAAAAATATATATTTAGGCAGCTTCAGTAGAACATCAGTGAACTGCGGTCAGATGAGATGTTGTCAGGCCATATATCAGTTAAAGTGAATTTTCCTGTCCTCTCAGCCGTTATACTGTGCTCGTATCGAGTGCTCTTCAATTGCACACACAAATATGGCGGCACACACTGTAGCCTGTATCATTTCATATTAAAGCGCAAATGAAACTATGAGCATGTGTGTCAAAACCACATCACTTTCAGCAGCAGCAGCTCTAAAAGTAACATCAGCCAAATAGCCTAGTAACCCAGCTTCTGTGATGTCTGTTAATCAAAGAACAAAATAAAAAAAAGAGGAAATCAAAAACATTTGTAGCTTTAAGGATTCATCTATATTTAATTTAGAATTTACTCTTTAAAAATCGGTATATTTCCTACTTGCTGAAGGGCACAGGAAAATATGATGTTATATTATGTTAAATATGTTATAATTATGTGAAGATTATTTTAAGTTCACTTAAAGTAGAAGTTGTTATTTTTTTAATGTAAATATAGTCAATATTACATAGTCACTCATTAAATATTAGGAAAACAAGAACAATTTCCTAAAAACACCAGTAGTCTTGGCATCAGTAATACTCACCTTTAGTCATAAAACCATTAAACAAATATTAAAAATATACTGTCTTTGTTTTTTCTACATTAATTTCAAGATTGAATTTGAAATTATTGTAATATAAAAGTATATTCAAAAACTTTAACATTGGATTATATTAATCATTGGATTATATAAAAAAAAAAAAAAAAAAAAAAAATATATATATATATATATATATATATATATATATATATATATATATATATATATAATATGTGTGTATGTATGTATGTGTGTGTGTGTGTATATATATATATATATATATATATACACCCTAAATGTGTGTGTATATTTACTATATTATTATAATCCATATTAGTATTAGTGTATATTTAATATATATTTAATATATGTTTTGTAGTTAAGCTGTTTTCTTTATACTATTTCAAAAAATTATTTTTTTTATTTTTGTGTGTAAATGTGTGTATGTATCATTTTTAAAAATCCTTATTTAATAATCAAAAATGACAAAAAAAAAAAGTAATTGAATTCATTAGTAAAAAGGTGTTGGTATTTCCGTGTTAAAACCTTCTGATGTAAGGCTAAAGCTGTCAAAAGAATAAATCAATACATAAATATGCAAAAAAAGTTTTATTTATTTATTTCCTCTGTGTGTGTGTGTGTGTGTGTGTGTGTATGGCAGCTTTGGCATTCCATATCCCATGAGTGTTTCCCATCATCAGAAGTCAAGTCAACGGTCAGTCCCATGTTCATTTAATGCATAGAGACGATGGTCTTCGAATCATACCTTGAATCGATAACGTACCCTGCTTGTTATTTTCATCTGACTGGGTCCATGTGTCTCGATTCCCCCGACTGCTAATACAGCAGCTCTTGTTGATCACACGGATGTCCCCTCCTCCTCCTCCTCCTCCTCCTCAGGAATGAAGTAATTAGCAGACTCATTGTACAGTCACGCTCGGATGCACTCTTTCCCCATCTGTGTAATGCACAAAAAGGCCTTTATTACTGATGCAAACAGACACAATTTCACACACTCTTATCAGCAGGTTTGCAGAGCCCAGTCTCAGGTGTGTCCCCGCGCAGCCAGAGGAGCCGGAACAGATTAAGGGTCATCATAACAGACAACAGAATGTTTACCAATCACCCTGATATCACACCGGTCACAAACACCGTCTGGCACAAAGGCAGGGGGCAACTGTGGCTTTGGTCTGGGGCAAGTTAGAGGGTAATACATATCGCTTTTGTTTCAATATGCCTGTTTATCTGATAAACAAAATCCACACCACATGTACGTGAATAGAGGATGCTGTGTTATGAATATTGATTAGTCCTTTTGGGAAATCCACTGGGATAATTAGATTGGAACCTTCTGATTTTTCAGGCTTTGTCAAAAACAGAGCTCAGCTGTCAACAGACTTCTCATTATAGCCTTTAGCATCTGGGGTGCATTCCAGAAAGGAGGTTCAACAAACTTACTTATACTTACTTATGTCATTTAGCAGACGCTTTTGTCCAAAGCGACTTACAAATAAGAAAAAGTAACTAAAACTAAAAGTTACAGCTCTATAAATACTATATACCCACATATTTAAGAAAATAAAGAAATTAAATCATATTGACACATATAACAACATTTCAATAATAAACATAAATGAAAAAACTAAAATAAAAAGCGATACTTCTATCAAACAAACTAGACAAACTCTGAGTTGAAACTTGAACTCTGAATTGACGTTCCCTGAGATGGGAAACTCTGAGTTCTTAATCACTGCTATAATATCGGAAGTGAAATATATATTGGTGGTGTGATGAGAAAAATTATTTTGTTTCCATTTGCATTAAGATTATTTTTCTTACTCCACTGGCAGATAATTTTACTTGTTTCACATAGGAAGCAAAACTAAATATCTGAAATAATTTTCTTACATAGAAAATGCATCTTGATTTAATAATTTTTCCCTATTTATACTTGAAATAATATATAATTTATATCATTTTTGTGGCATGAACGAATGAACGAACGAACGAACGAATGAATGAATGAATGAATGAGGAAAACATTGCTTACGGTTTAAAATGGGGGAGGAGACTGAAAGAAAAGGTTTAATGAAGAAAACCTGCTCCCGACCAGGTTTGGTTGCTATGGTAACCTACAGAGCGGTTTAGTTTTTTCTTTTATTGGAACCGAAAACCCTGCGTTTGCCTTTTCTGGTGTTAACAAACTCTAAGTTTCCAACAAAACCTGGGGCCTGTTTCATAAAACAAGTTTACCAAATAAGCCAGGTTTATTTCAGTTAGTCTGACGTATTGTCAGTTGATTTGGTTCAATATAATTCAAACTAACTGAAATAAGCCTGGCTTATTTGGTAAACTAGTTTTATGAAACAAGCCTCTGCTTTCTGAAATACAGCCCTGCTATATGAGAAGTGTGTTTTATGGAGCTGTAAATTACGGTGACCAGGAGGTGACATGTTTGGTTCACTTAGTTTTGTCATGGCCACGAGATATTAATTTTTGGGAACATCATCTTATTTGCTATGGTCACGCAGGTTTGTTTACGCATTAAACTCGTGGCCACAAGAAAAATATAACAGCAATATAATTGCGAGAGAAAGTATTTTTTTCTTTTCTTTTTTTTTTTTTAGCTATTTATTCCCCTTAGGGGTTTCGTAGTATACTTAATTTCCTTTTCCAACAAGGAATTGGGATGTGGAAGATTGTGGGGGTAGGGGGAAGGAATCCCGATGACGACTCAAAATCGTGATGTCTGGCAGCCATCGGCGATGGACGATGGCATCATCTATTGGCCCAACCCTAGTGGCCATGACATAATATCACGTTCCCACGAGTTAATATGACATTCCTATGAATTAATATCTCATGGTCACGACATATTATCACGTTCTAAAGAGTTAATGTTATGGCCACGACAAAACCTAAATGAACATGTCACCTCCCAGTCACCATAGTAAATAAAACAGATTTGTACTTATGTACTTTTTAATTTTTTTAAAGAAAAAGTTGGTTTGCGCCTTTGAAAAAATAAATAAATAAAATAATAATAATAAATAAAACTTGCGAGGCTGTTCTCTGTTGTTGCTAGGTGGTGCTAAGTTGTTTTAAGTGGTTGTTAGTAATTAGTTTCTAATTGGTAGCGTGTTGCTAAGTGGTTGCCAGGGTTTTGAACGGTTGATAGTATGTTGCTTGGTTGTTGCTAAAAATAAAAATATGTATCAGAGGTGTAAAGAGTACCTGAAAACCATACCTGAGTAAAATGTCAAAGAGATCCAGTCAAAAACTATAGCGTTGTGGAAAAGCTGGGGAAAACAGGCAGAGACAAAGATCTATGTGCAGGTATTTCATGAAAAAACTAGAACAAAAATTAAACCAAAGGGAACAAAGAACAGAATGAGGGGCAAACCATTACATTCAACAACTCACAAAGAACTAAAGAAACACTAGGGCTATATATACTGTATATATACAGTAGGCACTGGATGTGCTGGTTTTGGCCTCATTGCCAACTGCAGTCATGTCCTTTTGTGTAAAATACCTGTGATTCACAACTACTTGCTAAGGTGCTTGCATTCATGTAAAGTAGCCTTGTTGACAAGTTTAGGTGAGTAAGGGCAAAAAACACAAGATATAGTACTTTCAGTGCTCTGTAGTTGGCAATATCACATCTTTTGTAGCAGAAATAAACTGCTGCAAAAAGACTAGGTGCCATGCAAAATGTAATGTGCAACGGCAAAACTCATTACAACTGTAGTGGAGTAAAGAGTACAGATACTCATTCAATGAAGCAGAGAGTAAAAGTTGCTAATATTTTTGATACTCAGTACATCTACAAAGTATAAGAAAAGATACTCAAGTACAGTAATTAGTTACATTCACTCCAATACTTCACACCTCTGATATGTATGCACTTGAATATACAGATGCATATAGATCAAGTAAAACACTTAAAATAAAATAAACACTTGAATGTGCATTTTGTAATATTCCTTTACAAAAGTCTAAATAAGACAAGAGGCAAAAAATTCAATTGACCAGTGTTTGAAAAATCAATGGTTCTGCCAGTGGTGCCTTGTCTTAATTTCATAAAAAATAATAAAAATAAATAAACAAACACTACCCTTTTTTTTTATTTTGTCAACAGTGGCATGGATGGAAAAGTCACATCATGAAAATACATAAATAATTTCAATCAACACAGTTGGAAAAAAATGATAAAATAACTAAAATTCACTAAAAGTTTTTTGAAGAAGAAAAATCTAGAACAAATATTGTTGTTGTTGTTTTTTTTCCTCAAATGAACCAATTATAGTCAAGAATTGATCCAGTTGAACTCTCCCATGTTGCTACAAACCTGTGGAACACAAAATTGGATATTTTGAAGGCTGTTGATAACCAAACAGTTTTGGCTCCCATTGATCTCCATTATAAAGACAAAAGACACACAGACAAACAAACAAACAAATATATAAATAAATACAATGGAAGTCAATGGGAATTGAAACTGTCTGCTTACTTGCATTTTTCAAAATGAATAAAGTAAATGATGAAACATTTTCATTTTTGCACTTTTTACAGTTACAGAATGTTTTCAAAGTACACCGAGATCTTTTACCTCCAAAGATCAAGGAACATTTGATTTCTCAAGATGTGACCCCTTTATGATTCCTTTTATTCAGACCATGCAGTGTGTGAAAAGATATTTGAAAGGCATATTGCCTTGTTTCTGTGAGATATTATTGGCCCGTAAAATGAGAAATATTTGTTATGAGATGCACCGAAGATAACAGTGTAACCGCGAATGTTTGCATCAGGATTGGTATTGCAGGAGGAGTCTGTCAGGAGCTCCTAGTGCCTTCTGTTCATGTGAAGGGATATTTGATTGGAAGTCTGATAAGTGAGATAGAATCTGTGCTTTGGGAAATGAATTCTATTCCTGAAGACTCGCAACATCATTTCATGTGTAAGCAGCTCCTTTATAGTCACAGGCCTTGTTCTCCATCAGGGAATATAATATATTCAATATTAAATAATATAGTACAACATAATGTAGAAAGATCACAAGTATTCCAGCTGGGAGGATAAAAAGCGATAGAGAAGTGATCTATTCCCTCTCTAATACACATTCAAATTTGAGATGGCTATGTTGGGCATGATACAGAAATAATATTTATGAGGAATTTCAATTTTTGAAGTTACTCTTCTGATCTGCCTGTAAGCATATTCCAAGCTGATTAATGTTTTGCTTTTTTTTATTTTTTTATTTTTTTTTTATATTTGAAGTGGAAAGAAGAATATTAGACATTTAATTCAAGCTAGTGAATTAATTTAAGACTGTCGGTGGTCCTTTTAAAAGGGGTCATATGATGCAAGATGAAAATTTCATTGATCTTTTGAGATAAAAGAGCTCACTCTAATACAGAAACATACTTTAACTTTCAGAACTCAAATCTCTCCAGTGCAAAAACACCAGTTATTGACACTAAAATAAAATATGACTTCTGTGCTTATGTAACTGTCTCACATCAGACAAAAGAACACATGATTGCCACATTTTCACATCAGCTACACCTATTCGGTTCAAAAGTGTGGACTGCTCACTCATTCACAGAGAGATGAAAAGCAGAAAGCTTTAGAGATACTATTATTTTTTCATAACCAGACAGACTAAGGACAAGATTAAAATGTGATAAAGATTGCCAAACCTTTTGTTGTTCCTTTTGGTGTAGCACCTACAGCTCTGCAGAGATGTTTTTGTTGTTTTAATAACATACCTTAAAAGGATAGGTCACCCAAAAATCAACCCAAAATGAGATTTGCTATTAATTTTCTCATGCCATTCAAGATTTAGATTATTTATTCCTTCAGTAGAACAGTAAAGATGATTTTTTTTAGCTGAAACTGTGGTCCTTCGTGATTCATAAAATGCAAGCCAATGGCTCTGTCACTCAAAGAAAGAAAGAATACAATAAATAGGCAACAGGAAATTAATACCTCCTGGAGATATATTGAAGATATATTGAGGTGAAGTAAAACAATTGGTCTGTGCCAGAAACCAAACATTATTATCGATACAACATTATCATTTTATGAGTCACTGAGGACCATGGTTTCAGCTAAAAATCTTTGCAGTACTAAACCTATTATATATTAACCTTATGTGCAGAGATAAGGACATTAAGACATAATTTCACTTAAAAGTGTGCCCAAATATCCACAAGGCATACTGTCTAATTCCTCACAGTCCTGCTCATTGAATTAATGGGTCATATGTGAATGATTGAAGAAGATATATACAGAACACCAATCATACAGGCATTTACAAGTCTCTGCTGTGCTTCAACATGAATTATATAACCAAACAAAGTTCAGCGTGGGAAGGTCAGACGAATAATAAATAATGCTGCTCCTCTGGCATGAGAAAAGGAATCTGATTTATGTTGTATTTAGTGGAGTTATCAACCAACTTGTATATACCAGACAAACTTGATCTAACCTTGTTGAACATCGATCCTCAGTGCTACTAATGACAGAACAACAAACACAACAACGATATGTCTGCAAACACTTTGTTTTGATGAGCATTTGAGCATGTCAAGCCCTTTTGATATCTACAGAAAATAAGAGATGTTAACAGATACATGCTGCCCTCTGTATGGATGGTGGAGTCTCATTCAGGCTCTTGGAGATAGCAGAACAAATGGAATTATTTATAGAGTAAAATATTTACCTGTCCACAGTGACAGGTCACACTGCATTCAGCACAACACCAAGGTGAGTTGTTTTCTGAATACTCTATACACATTAGTGCTGTTGTCATAACACTTGATACCATAATGCTGGCCCTTGTATTTAGCATCAGTCATGCACTTAAAATAGCAATTAAAATAATACTAGCTTTTTGCAAAGATGAGCATGATGCAGCTGTAGAGAACTTGGAGCATCATAGAGGAGTGGCCACATTACAACAATTTGCATTGGTTTCTCTTTCTTTCTTTCTTATTGTTATTTTACTGTATGTTAAAGGATCTTCATATATTTCTGATAATATTAAAATATTTTAATAAGAGTTTGAGGTCTTCTTATGCAGATTTTTTAACTTTAATATAAACCACAATGACCCCCAAATCTAGATACCTTTACCAACTGAAAAACTTTTAGATTTTAGACTTTGATGAATAATTTTAAGGGTTGAATTCATAGATAGTTCTGTGGCCTGTAGTACAACGTTGGTTTGGGTTATTACCCAGGTAAGTTCATGCTTAGTTTGAGAAAACACTGTTTTCTGGCTCAAGAAGGTGGGTTGGTTTAAGTTTCGTCACCATGGTAACTTACGCCACACGACTACACTGCTCCAGAGCAGGTTTTATTCTGGGTTAGAGATCACAAACCCAAACTGGACCGATCAGCTGTGAGCAAAGTGACATATATCTGATGCAATGAAGCCACTCCCCCGTATCTCTCGCTCCAAATTAAAGCAGCTTAGAGTCAAATAATTTTAGAGACAAAATTGCCCGACATTTGCAGTTACTTATTTATTATATTTATATTATATTAATTGTAATCGTTTATAATTCAAGTCAGGTCAAGTCACCTTTATTTATTTAGCGCTTTTAACAATACAGATTTTGTCAAAGCACTTAACAATATCAAATTGGAGGATAGAGTGTCAGTAATGTACAACGATAAGATTAAACACTCAATTTTCAGTTAAAGGCATTTCATTATTGAATTCAGAGATGTCATTGTCTAGATCAGTTTAGTTTAAATAGTATCTGTGAAATCAAATTGACAATTGAAGCAAGCCAGAGGCGACAGTGGCAAGGAACCAAAACTCCCTCTGTGACAGAATGGAGAAAAAAACCTTGGGAGAAACCAGGCTCAGTTGGGGGGCCAGAACTGGCCAGACGAAACCCGCAGTTCAATTCCAACCCCAGCCATGCCAGATTGTGCAAGCGGCTTATCTGATTCCAGTGGTCTTCTCCCGATGGGGCATTTTAATTTAGAGTTTAATGTATTTGTTATATTTGTGTTTTATTCATTATTTGAAGTTTTTCATTTATATGATTTATTCATTTGCTATAATTGTAATGCATAGTTTAATGCATTAGTTTCTTGGTCTATTTTTTATAATATATATTTGTTTGTTCATTATCATTTTAATTTATAGTTTAATTCATTTAATGTATTTCTGTTGTATGTATTTAGTTATTAATTTTTCATATTTGTATATTATTGTTTTAATAAAAATTGAAATGTATAAATGTATTATTTCTATTTTCATATTGTTGCAATTTCTAACAATAATAGTGATGTAGTGAAAACGTCTCAGGTTACGTATGTAACCCTGGTTCCCTGAAGGTGTGACCGCGCTCTGAACCAGAGTGTAATCTGTCCAATGGATGGGCGAGATGTCATAGGCGGGTGACATCACCGACCGGGAAGCATAAAAGCACGTGCGGTGGAGTCTGCGTTTGCTTCTAGGAATGAAGCGACCGCTTGCAGGGATGCAGGAAGTATGGCCTAGAGACGCAGCGTCTTGTTCCCTTCAGGGAACCAGGGTTACATACGTAACCTGAGACGTTCCCTTCCAGGAACTCTAGCTGCGTCGAAAGCGCTAGGGGAACGAGCTGCCCACGCCACCAGACTTCCAAGTACCTGCCTTGTGTGTATCACTAGGAGCACAGCGAGGGCGAAAGAAAAGAAGAGCCTGGAGGGGCCCTAACAAATAGCATCCAGAATCCACCGACTAAGGGTCTGCTTAGAAGCAGGCAGACCCCGCTTGACACATACAATTAAGCTTCTGGTCGTGCTCCCCAAAGGGAGGAGGACTGAAGGCCTGCAGCACGACAGGCCGTGGTATGGAAGAGGGGGCCTAGGAAATATCCCGCTCGAGGGTAGAGAAACGCTTTGGCCAAACCAGGCGCAAAGACGAGATAAGAAGGGGCCACGAAGGGCCTGCAAATCCCCACTCTCTTAAAGAAGAAGATATCGCCAAAAGGAAGGAAGTCTCAAGGTGAGAATGCGATCAAAAATCTCTTCAATAGGCTCGAATGGAGGTTACAGAGAGCTTATAAAACCACAGCCAGGTCCCCGTAGGGACACGTCGTACAGGAGGCCTCAGCCTCAGTGCACCGTGGAGGAAACATGTAACCAGGGGGTGTCGACCCACTGTAAGACCATCGAGAAGGGCGTGGTAGGCCGATAAAGCCGCCACGTAAACCTTCAGGGTGGAGTGAGTTACACCTGCGGAGAAACGGGCCTGCAGGACCTCCAGCACTGTACCAATCGGGCAGTTAACTGGGTCAAGGTGGCGGTCTCCGCACCAAGAAGTGAACAATTTTCACTTCAGGGCATACAGTTTCCTCGTAGAGGGAGCTCTGGATTGGAAGATGGTCTCAGCAACCTCGGTTGAGAGACCGGAAGCTATGAGCTGTGCCCACTCAGAGGCCACAGCCACAGTTTCCACAACTCCGGGCGGGGGTGAAGGATAGTGCCCCCCGCCTGTGAGAGGAGATCTCTCCTGACAGGAATCTCCCACGGAGAGCCATCAAGGAGAGAAATCAGGTCCGAGAACCATACTCAGCCCGGCCAGAATGGTGCTACCAAAGTAGGCTGACCTCGTCCTGGCGCACTCTCGCCAGAACTCCCAGGAGCAGAGTGATCGGGGGAAAAGCGTACAGACGAAGCCTCGGCCAGGTCTGTACCATAGCGTCCAGTCCCAGAGGATCTGGAGGAACTAGAGAGAACCAGAGGGGACATTGTGCTGACTCTCGAGTCACGAAGAGGTCCACCTGAGCCTGGCCAAAAATTATCCATATCTGCTTCACCACCTCGGGGTGAAGCATCCATTCCCCGGGCCTCGGCCCCTGCCTCGACAGGATGTCTGCTCCAACATTGAGATACCCAGGGATATAGATGGCTCTCAGCGAGCGGAGTTTGCCCTGGGACCACACAAAGATCTGGTGCGCCCGCTTGTATAAGGGGCGCGAACGCAGACCTCCCTGGTGGTTGATGTAAGAGACCACCGCTGTGCTCTCGGTGCACACCAACACATGGTGATCTCTTAGGTCTGGGAGAAAGTGCTTGAGTGCACGAAACATGGCTAACATTTCCAAACAATTGATATGCCACATTAGATGGCGACCACTCCACAGACTGCGGGCAGGGTGGCCACTCATGACCGCTCCCCAACCGGTGAGGGATGCGTCCGTCGCTAGCATTACGCGGCGACAAGGAGCTCCCAGCACTGGGCCCTGAGACAAGAACCAAGCTTGGCTCCACATGTCTAAGGCACGTAGGCATCACCGCGTGACCTTGATCATGCGAAGCGGGTTTCCCCTCGGGGAGAACCCCTTGGTCTTGAGCCACCACTGTAGGGGTCTCATGTACAGCAGGCCAAAAGGTATCACGTTGGACGCAGCTGCCATGAGCCCCAGCAGTTTCTGAAACTGCTTGACAGTGAGTGACTGGCCCTCTTTCACTCTCTTGACTGAGGTGAGGATCGACTCGATCTGAGCAGGAGACATACGTGCCTGCATCGTGGTCGACTGACCTCTGATGTACCCAGAGCTGCTGCTCGGTGCCCTGAAGCGGAGGACCGGCAGGAGACGGCAGAACCAGGAGCTCTAGAGACCCCTGCAGGGGTGGCGAGCTTCTCAACTCTGCTACACTTTGGGGCGGAAGAAACTGAGAACATCGCTCGCTGGAGCCAGCTGCGCCCTGGAACACTGGCAGGGTTGGCGGACTGATCTCCCGAGGGCACTGGGGGGAGAATGACACTGTATAATGAGGTGTAACCCGCTCTGCCCCATAGGGGTCTGCCCTCGTAAGTCCTGGCCATAGCATCAGGACTGCTTCAACCTACTATTGAACGACGGTCCTCAGACCCGCATCATACCTAGGAAATCAGGCTGATAGAACCAGACCCTGCAAGGCAGGACCCAAAGAGACACGCCTGGCTTTTTCACTACCAAGTGCCTACTGAGGGAACCAGTCTCTCGAGACTGGCCTCTGGTGTACCTAGAGCTGCTAGCTCGGTGCCCTGAAGCGGAGGACCGGCAGGAGACGGCCGACCCAGGAGCTCTAGAGACCCCCGCAGGGGTGGCGAGCTTCTCAGCTCCGCTACACTTCGGGGCGGAAGAAACTGAGAATATCGCTCGCTGGAGCCAGCTGCGCCCTGGAACTCTGGCAGGGTTAGCAGACTGGTCTCCCGAGGGCACTGGCGGGAGACGGACACCGTACAATGAGGTGTAACTCGCTCTGCCCCAGAGGGGTCTGCCCTCGTAAGCCCTGGGGCACGCCCGTCAGGGCTTCTTGGCCGAGGACCCCTTAGACTTAGGAACGGTCCGCAGATCCGGCTTAGCCTTAGAGGTCCCCGACCCAGAGCGTTTGCCACCACGGCCCCACCTCGGTGGGGTGCGAGTAGCCACGCTCTGTTTTGTGCCTCTCTGAAGAGGGGCTGGCACGTGGCGAGGGCTGCTCCCGCCCAGCAGCCCCCTGAGCTAGAGATAGGCGAGGGAGAAACCGCTGAAACGCCGCCGCCTGTATACAGGCCTCTTGGTACCTGTCGACGACGGAATTGACAGAGTCGCCGAACAGGCCAGAAGGCGCAAGCGGGGCGTCCATGAGGGGCATCCATGACCCTATCTTCTCCTTCATGTTAGATAGGGTCAACCACAGCCAGCGTTTCTAGGGAGCTCAGGGATCAGCTTATATTTCAATCAAATTGAGCCCCTATCCCTCATCCAGCTCTCTAAGCAGGTACGTCAATTTGGTGAGCCTGTAACACTGCCATGGTGTGCAGACACGCACCAGCCTGACCTGCAGCCGCGAGCCTTCAGAGACAACGCCACGCAAGGGGACAGATAGCTCGCGAGCATCTGTTCCACCCGGGGCATCGCTTCTGATATGAATGATAATTACGTAATGCACCTCGGCAACGTGCACTGCAACAGCGAGCTCTCACTCAAAGGGGGAAGAACCGCACATGCAGGCGCTAGATCTGGGGAATGCAGGAGGAGATAGGGCGAACCCGTCTCCAACCCGTTCGCCAGATCCATGGAGGAAGACAGGTCTTAGGAAAAGGGAAGAAGATAGGGGCTCGCCCGTTTTCATTCCACGCTAGTGAAAGCTCACTCCTCAAAGAGAGCCTTCCAAGAGCAAGCATAAGCACTGAAAAAAGCTCACAAAACGGGCAGTCAGCTCCCTCGAGAGCTGAATCTGCATGCTCTGCTCTCAAGCAGACCACACACAGACTGCGTGTATCCCCAGCAGTGATACAACGTCTGCAGGGAGGAACACACAGCCCGTAATGCGATCTGCTATCGCCCAAGTGCTTGCACATATTGCTGGAGCCTAATTCAAGTGATTGTGCCAGGACAAACAACACTAAGTAAGACTCACAACACAAATCGACAGACGGAGTAGCGGTTGCTGAATGACAAAAAGCAAACGCCGGCTCCACCGCACGTGCTTTTATGCTTCCCGGTCGGTGACGTCACCCGCCTATAACGTCTCGCCCATCCATTGGACAGATTACACTCTGGTTCAGAACGCGGTCACGCTGAAGGCGTTCCCCTACCGCTTTCAACGCAGCTCGAGTTCCTGGAAGGGAACTCTGTGTGAAACTATACATTAATAAGTACATTCAGTTGATTGCCTTGTAAATGCATTTAAATTTATTACATTTTTAATAATGGCATCTCTTAATCTTCAGCAGGAAAGTGAATTGCGCTGACTCTGGCGAGAAGTCAATCGAGCTGATGCTCTCCACATTCCCTGTGATTGGCTGTTTGCTACAAGTGTCACACGTTCAGGTGCACCCGCTCCAGAGTAAATCAAAAACTCTGGTTCAAACTCTGAGTTGTCAGAGAATGTTTATTTCGAGCTTTGTGAGCCCGCTGATCCTGATCTAAAGCAGGATGGCTTTATCAGGTTATGTCAACTCAAAACTTACTCTGCAACTCTTAGTTTGTTAATCTCTCTTCATGCTACAGGCCACAGGAAACCACACAGAATTTCAGCCAAAAAAAAAAATAATTGCTTCTTTATTCATCAACAACAATTAAAGACAAGGTAAATTCACTGAAATGCAGTACGGTATTTAAATTACTATGTAAATGATATATAAAAAAATTATAAGTACATTTTAAATATTTCAATAAAGGTGTCTTCAGTCACTGATTTTTTTCTTATCCCCAATTCCTTTTTCATTTTATGCTTTTCATTTATTATTGTTTTTATGTTTTCGTCTTTCAAAATGTTTTGAAACTGACCTGTAAAGCATCAATTATTATTATTATTATTAATTTATTTATTGTTATTTATTTGTTTATTTTTACACTTTGGCAAAAAAGGTTCCATTTGTTAACATTAGTTAGTGCATTGTTATTTTATTTAGTGCAGTGTCATTTTAGTATTTATGTACTATTCCAGGATTTTTGAAATATTGAATTTTTTTTTTTAAATAATTTTACTTTCCTTTTCATTGTAGTTTTTGCTCAGTAATTTTGTTGCCGTATTTTTTATGTAGTGCTATAGTCCTTATAGTCCTTATCCTATAATCCTTATATACTTTAACCTAAACTAAATTGAAAATGATGCATAAAATAGTACACTCTTAGGTGCTCTTGCGTATAAGTAATCTTTCAGCATGATGCCTCTGGATGTGTTATTGGTGTGTTTTTAGTGAGGCTATAAGATTAATCTGTACGCATGAACCTATATGGATTGAAAAGTTAAAGCTGTCAGCCACATGCGCGACAGACATGAAATAGCAGGTGGTGTGATACTGCTCTCTCAGACAACAATAAAGCCAGAGAACGTGCTGATATGGCAGTACGCCTCAAATAACACTCTATAGCCGAAAAAACCTGAACGGGAAGCTACATTAAACCAACAAGGAGGATAAAAAGGTGACAATTACAGGCTGCCGAGTGACTTTTGCCATCTGCAAGCCAAGCTGCATGCAAGACACAAAGGACCGCAAGCAAATGTGAGCATGATGCATGTAAATGTGCAATTAAGTGGCAAATGGCTCTTGTGTCGAGAAGCATGATGGGAGCCGAGGCATAACACAGATTCCATGAACCATTCCGGAAGGACGCAAGGGACGTGCTGAGCACTTAGTGTTTCTCCTGCATGCAACAGTGAGTGGTCTGTGTCTATTTAGCTCTGCGCTTCAGCTTCTTGGCATGTTTTCTCCCTTGTGAACCCAGAGTCCACAGAAAGTGCCCGCTGGTTGCCATAACGCCTCCTGTACATCAAATTAAGACGTCTGACATCAAAATGGTACCCACATGCAGTTACTTATGTATTGTCCCCATGAATTAACGATAAAATGAGGAAAATGCAGAGGCCGCCATTAAAATGCCAAAATATAAATAGGAGCTGTCAAAGTAACCCATGATTAGCATGAATGATATGACATTCAGTAGCCACTAAAACTTTACAATCCTAACCCACAAAACCCACTGATTACTTTAAGAAATTATTGTGTGCTCATAAAGATTTTACTCTGCAGACAGGAAAATTTGCAGTTAAAAACAGCATACATTACAATCACAAATCTATAGTATGGCACGGAATATAAAGTACACTGGGGGGGGGGGGGGGGGGGGGTGTATTACTTTTTACTTGAAAAAAAAAAAAAAACACACTCAGATATTATGGCAAATAATCACACAGAAATGGCACAAATGTGAAATTAAAAAATACTGAAATGGTACTTTCTTTTAAAACATGGTCAAATAAATACAAATAAGTGTATGTATGCATATATGTACATTTGCAATTTTTGAAGCTCAACAGTATCTGTCCCTTTCATTGTATTACAAACAACAGCTTAAACATTCAGCGAAACATATTTTATTTTATTATTATATTTCCAGATAAGCATTACAGTCAAATTGGTTTGGAGTGATATGAGTCTAAGTAAATGACAAACTTTTAATTTTTGGTTAAACTATCCCTTTATTTTCAGTCTCATTGGTGTATATGGGCATTTCATCAGGGGTAATAATGTGAATCATTTAAATTCAGAGCATTACATCCATATCACCAACTTGTTTAGCGGAGCTATCTATAGAAACGCACTGTCATGATGAGTCTAATTTCCTCTTCTCATTGTCAGTTTAAGTCTGAAATAACTTAACAGCAAAGTTTTTTGGCCAGCATTGACTCAATAATTAGTTCTAAAACTTCTGATTGCTACAATGCATATTTTCATTCTGTTTACACTGTCCTTTCTTCTGCTCATGTTGTAGTGTTTGATGACTGTGCAATTGACCTCAAGAACTGAAGAGGGAAAAACACCACACAATCAACTTTAGAGAGGAAGTCACGGCCTTTGTGATAATGTAAACAGTTTCAAGCTACAGAACTGCTTCTCTTCCTTTAACATTTAATGTAGGCTCTTATGAATATGAACAGTTCTAGGGTCAACTTGACATGCTGTTCATAAGCCATTTTCTACTTCTTCGGATGCATCTGCAAGTGAAATAAGATATTAAATAACAAAAACTTGATTTATTCATTGGATAATGAAAAGTGGCATTATATACCACAATGGTGTCTAATGGTGGAGAGAGGAGATCATGGCAGCTGATAAGGAGGAAACTGGACCTTTTGTCTTGGGTCTGGGTGCGAGAGGGGTCTGGATTGGATCGCCAAGGTAAATTTATTATGTAGTTATGCAAAATTGTGAAGATCAGATTATTTTTATTTACAATGACACTGATTAATCTGTTGCAATAGATATGGATGGATGGATAGATCTCCAATTGCCGGCACTCCTGTCTTGTTCAGACTCTGTTCTGGTTTCGTGTCGGGGTTCGGACACTCACGCTCCAGGTTTGTTCTTGCTGGGGAGCGTGCATTTTCGAGTTCGCTCGGGCCGTGCGCTCCTCTGTCCTCTGTGTGTGTCTTTTGTTCGGCACGCGGTTCGGTTTCGGCTTCTTTTTCTCGTTTTGTTTTGCTCCGTGTTGCACGCAGCTGGTGTTTTTTCACTGGCGGTGTGCTTTCATGTTTGTTTTTTGTGAACACGCGGCTTATGAGTCTTCTCATTAGCTGGGTGTTCGTGTCCTGTTTTGCACATGGCTAGTGATTTGTTTTGCTGGCCATGTGCTTGTGTTTTTGTTTTGTTTGAGCACATGGCTGGTCTGGTTTAGTTCTATGTGCCATGTGCTCTCATGTCAATTGTCTTGACCCCACCCAACTTGTTTCCTGAGTATTGGTTAATTTGCCCCACCTGTTACCTCATTACCCTCCTCATTTGCTCCCCTTATAATCTCCTTGTGTTTGCAGTCCTGTGCCGGTTCGTCGTCGACCTTACCCTTGTGAAGTCCTGTGCTGCCTTGGCTTGCCTTGCCTTGTTCTGCCTTGCCAGTGTGTTTTCCCCTACGGGGTAGTTTTTGTTTGTTTATTTTATTTTATAATTAATAAAGTCCTATTTTCCTCCAGCAATTGAGTCCTCCCTCTATCCCTTCACCCTCACCTGACAGTATCAACTCTAAGAAAAGGTATTTCCTTGGCCACAGAAAATACTTTCCTATTAATGCATTAAAGCATTGTAGCAAGAGTCAAAATCGTAAAGGGACATTAATTTGCAAGACAGAGTCAGAAACGCATGTAATTTGTGCACACAACTTTTATTAACTAAACACTAATGCAAACTAGTCAAACAAACAAACATATGTACAATCACTCATACATGGGGAAAGGCTAAATGATAGTTGATGGATGAAGCCATCAGGAAAACCAGAGAATGCAGTTATGGAGAAAGTAATTTAACCACCTGAGTAAAACCATCAACGCCGTTTATAACAGGGTCTATAACTTATACTAAACCTCTGTTTCGTTTAGTTAAATGTTACACTTGCACTGCCTTTAGTCGGGTCGAGTGTCCGGAATGCAGTCTCAGATGAAAGTCTTAATGGTTTCAAAGTTTTGGACTCCCGATCACGTTCTTCCGGGTTAAAGAGTGATGAATTCCAAAAATGTTCTCTGGTAGAAATGTTCTTCCAAGTTTTGAATGGAAAAAAGCTAAGAAAGAGATCATGCTGCGGTCCAAGCTTGGTTGAATGGAAAGACAAGGCCGCAAAGGCCTGGCAAAAAATTTAGAGGGTCACAAAAAGTTCTAGCTCACATCCTCTTAGGATCTAACAAAACTGCAGACTGCCGGGCATCTCTGAAGTGGGAGCTTTATCTGCTATAGAGGTCACACCTCTGGGGTGTCAAATACCCAATGGAGTCCTGGAGTTTTGGAGGGAAAGTTTTATGACCTTTTGTCTCTGAACATGGTAATTTGCATAGGTAATTCGCCTGGGTTAATGCACAAACGTCTAAAGATTCTTAGGACACTAATATGTTCCATAGGTATCGACATGTAATATTCACTCTCAATTAGATCATCCGAAGACGAATTGATAGAGACTACACATGATGCAGCTAAAGTGATATTAACTAGTGATCTATCATGAGCATGCAGAAAACAGTGTACAATACACAAAAACATATACAAGAACAGTAATAATATACACAGTGACCTAAAGGTATGAGTGTTCATTCAAAGAAGGGTTTTCTATGAATTAAGTAGAGAAGAGTCCATTTGTGTGGTATAATGTGTCTTTCCTAAGAGGAAGTGTTGCTCTACCCGCATTCCTTTGAGCAACAAAACCAGTGTTATCAGATGGGTTGCCATGGAACCAGAGACCTGGAGTCGTTGACATACACACCAGCACCAGTATGTGTATTAGGTGGGGGTGGGGGTGGGGGGTCTGTGACCATTTGTTAATCTAATAACTAAATGATTTGTTAATTCAAATGCAAAATTGTGTCTGATTGGTCAAAATGCTACACTATTTTGAAAAGTACATTATCGTATAATATTATGTGGTTGTTTTTAAGAAGGGCTAAATCAAAGCAGGGTAAGTGAAGGTTTAAAATAAAATTTAGGGTTTAAAACAGTGTAAATAGAAAGTTGATAGTAAAATAATGTGGGGTATGGGTAAAGTTGGGCATCGTTTGCATTTTAATGATTCCGATTCTTGTCAGTGTGTGCAGCAGAGAAAACAGCCTGTGAGTCTTCTTGACTTGAATGGTTTAAAATCACATTGAAAATGTAGTTTGTTATTATAACAAAGGTGGACTCCAGGTACATTTTTTGGTAGGATGAAAAAAAGAGCATTTTATTTAACATGTTAACCCATACCTTGGCTTGGGAATCCAAAATCTATTCCAATTCTGGAATAGGATGCTTAAGATCAGGAATCGTCTACTTGTCATAAAATTACAATTTTGATTCCTCTTATCGATTCCTTTGTGCACATTTTAAAATGACTTTAAACCATTCAAGCACAAGAAGATTCATGCACTGTTTTCTGTACCGCACACATAGGGGCGTAGCCATCATTTCAGAAATGAGGTGGACAGAAATGTTAAAAAACAACAACAACAACGTTTGTCTAATTGACAGGCTTTATTTTTTTCTTATGTCTTTCAGTTGGCTATGAAATGAAATTCACTGCTGGACAATAACCAGTAATTTGTATTCTATAATATCGTTTTTCTTTATTTTCCTAATGACAATTTTAGGATTGGTTTATACAAACACATAATAAGGCGGAATAGTTTCTGTACTGGAACAAATGTTATGTCAATTAGCACTGTATTATTCATATACCATATTAATTACCTGGAAATGACCTGAAATTAGCCCCTTTTTTAGCTACAGCATAGCAGGTGCCTTTGTCCATATTAGGGATTTCCTGCACATTATAAGTTATTATATATTATTTCTACTAGGCCGTTTTGGACTTTCTGCGCGAGAGCGACTTCCAGCTTCGAGTATGAATGAACATGCACTGCCTGAGAGTGTTTAGCACTCCGTAATGTTCACAACGTCTCGTTTTGGATATGAATAAATCATCCAGTCATACATACATCTTGTTTTGTCGCCCATATGTGCACACACATCAGGAACCTGATGTGGTCTTTTGCTGCTGAAGTCCATCTGCTACAAGATTTGATGTGTACCTCGGTTGAATGAGTGACTTTTTGAGTTGGCTTTCTATCAGCTTGAACAACTTTGGCTATTCTCTTCTGACCTCCGGCATCAATAAGGCATTTTCGCTCATAGAACCACCATTCACTAGACATTTTCTCTTTTTCGGACCATTCACTGCAAACCCTAGATGTGCTTATGTGTGAAAATCCCAGTAGATCAGCAGTTTCCGAAATACTCTGAAATAGTTCAATTATCACATTCCTTCCCATTTTGATGTTTGTTTGATCTTCAGCAGATTGTCTTGACCACAAAATAAATTCATACAGGTTTGGAACAACATGAGGATGAGTAAATATTTTTATTTTTGGGTGGACTACGCCTTTAACAGTGGAGTGCAAGACTTCACCATGCATCCGTTTTCAAGTATTTTCATGACATTTCATCTGCAATTACTGCTGTAAAGACGTACTCAAGTGTTAAGATTGCTGAGGTAGCTTATTTAAAATATGATTCTTAAATGGTTTTATATTCTCTAAACAACATAAATACTCTAAACTGTATCACTTTAAAAAAGTGATACAGTTTCTTTCCATTGTGATGGAGAACATTTCAGACCTTCATTTGCAAAGCTATAGAAAGCACAGTCTAGAGAGAATGTAATCGATGGCGTTTCAATCAATATCAAAACATGAATCTCAGATTAATGCGGCATCCAGAAAGTTTCAATCGAACATTCTGTAAAGCCAGATGCTGTGTCTGAATATAAAAAGCCCCAAGGATGCTTGTTTATTCCAATAATAACATGATAAATAATAGAAAATCCCAGAGATTTTAGCTTGGATTTTGAGAAATTGAGTCATCATTCAGACTGCAATGTGTGATGCCCTGCAACACTCTCAAACTGATAACAGAAGTCATTAAAGGAATCTCTCTAGAATGAAGATTCTGTCTTTTACTCACCTTTGTGTCGTCCCAAGCGCATATGTCTATTTTGTTTTTTTATGATTGAACTGGATGAAACAATCTATTTACTATAATATGACAAAGTGTTTGGTTACCACGGGAAACCAAGTACTGTTAGCTTTGAATGAACATTGTTGAAGGCCAACATAGTAAACATACTTCAAAGTACCATGACGTTGCTTTAAAAATGGTTGTATTTTTTAATTTACTTTTTTTTTTTATCAACAAAACATTTTATGTAATGATTAAACTGGTGTCTGTATGGTTTTCATATGATGTGCCATATATAAATATGGTCATGAAATGTTTTCAAAAATGTACATTGAGTATTAATGACATTGGTGATTATTTACATGATCATCATTAGTAGTATTATTATTGACATTAATATATAATTTATTTACAGAAATACAAAATACTAGACTTATTTCTGTTGTGGAAAAAAATCAATAAAAAATACACAGTTACTTTCCTCACAGTTTGGCCTTTCACAATTGTGAGTTTATGTCTCACAATTTAGACTTTTCCCCCATTCCGAACTGCAAGTTTTTATCTCACAAGTACAAAGAATAAATTCATAATTGTGAGTTCATATCTCACAATTCAATTATTATTATTATTTTTTATCAGAAATGTGAGTTTGTCTTGCAGTGTTGAATTGTTTATCTCAGTTCTCAGAACCTTTTTAAATTTTTTAAATATTTGATTCTACTTTATAAATGTTTTTGTTTATTTATATTTATTTTAAAATTCTATTTTTATTTTATAATTGTATTCTATTAAATAAACTTCTGAAAATAAATCTTCTCAAAAGATGAGACATGAAATGTATTTACTGAATTAATAAATAATATAACTAAATATGTATGCCAATAAACAAAGAACATCCAATTGAAAATAAACACAAAATGGTTCACACATTATAGTACCTGGCCTTAAATGAACTTACATGAAAAAAATAAGTACAATGTACTTATTGTGGTCATATTGTATTGTAAAACACTTTTGCTGCTATTGAGGTGGGATATGGGTAAGGTTAGGGACAGGTTTGGTGGTATGGGTAGGTTTAAGGGTGGGTTAAGGTGTAAAGGATGGGTCAACAGTGTAATTTTAAATGTAATTACAGATGTAGTTACATAAAGGTATTTTTAAAAATAAAGTACAATTTAAAAACATGTTTGTACACGATAAGTGCATTGTATTAAATTATTAATTTAAATGTAAGTACATTGTAGTTAAGGCCACCTAATGAAAATTAATTAAAAAGATGTTTGTAGTTCATTTTATCCCATTCCCCCATATTCATTGGTGTCCAATACAACTGTGCATGCTTAAAATCTAGTGCGAGCGGCCCTTTAAAGCTGTGCTATTTCTCTGGTCTTGAGAGGAAGGCTCTGCAATCTCTCCATCTGAGCTTCCCCCACCCTGTCTGTCAAATCCCTGGGCTTTAACTCATCATTAGCAGGCTGATCTAGCTTCTTCTCTAGCCCTGCGTTTCTCTCTCAGTTTCTGGTCTCTCTCCTAAACACACTGCAAGTGTTCTCATAATCACACTATAAGCTTCCTGTGCAGGGTTTGGCATTAACAAAATGTCAGATAAACTCCCCTCAAGGCCCACCAGGCTGTTAAATTAAGCACAACATGCAAAAATGGACCTCTAATGAAGTGCATTAACCTGAGGTAGAGAGTATTCATTTAGTGGCCCGTTGGTGTCTTTTCTTCCCTTCTTTCTTTGCCATTTTCTCTCCTCTCAAAGCGAGAGTGAATGCAACAAAAGAAAGGAATGGAGAGAATAAAAAAATTCTGAATTATGCCTCTCAATTCAGAGGCATGTTTTCAAGAAAAATAGAGATAAAAAGCCTTGAACAGCATGAACAATTGGCATTTTTCTCTCAGACCAAATCAGAAGGGCTGTGTCTGCACTGTTATCGTGAGCTATTGTGTGTCCAGGTTCAAAAAGAGATTTTTTCAGATGCATTTATCTGCTCTTAGATGCACTGTGGCCTATAGCAGCGGTGACAGAAGGACAGAGATGTGTGACAGTTCTCCATCTGTCCTGTCACAGGCTTCTATCAAACAGATCTCCTACTATATAGTTAGGGTGGCCATATGTGCCATTCATACGGGACACGTCCTGGCCAGGATTTTAATATTGCCTAAATCATCCAAAGTAGTTTGACCAATAACATGCAGGTATTGTACATAATCGACCAATCGTGGCGCTGTGCGTGAGAAGGCAAGATCTACAGAGAATAATCAAAGCGATTTATTTTTCTCTTTTCTCTTTATACTGTATAGGATACTTTTTTCCCCTGTATTATCTTTTTTATTATTATTTATTATTTATGCATGAATATTGCATTGTATTATTATTATTGTGAGTAACATCACTGCACACTAATTTTCACTTCATTTAAAGGGGTAATGAAATGGAAAATCTAAATGTTCTTGATATTTACACATATGAAAGGTTACTCTGCAGTAAAAGCATACTGCAAGTTTCAAAACTAACTCCCTGGTTTAACATGAATATCAATGACTTCGCCTCTGTAATTATTGAAATATATCTGGATGAGGAAATTTGATATCATGTTTGACTGCATGCTGCAAGACATAACATGCTCATCTGCAATTCACAGAAGATGAGGATAAAAGCCCAATAACTAGTTTGTGCTTAAGGGATGCAAACTTATCAGGCCTGAAAAAAGTGACAAAATTACACCTGAATACAAAAACAGCAAAAAGTGTGTTGTTTAACACCATTTTTAATTCCCTGACAGCTGTTGGATCCCAGAAAGTAGAACACATAAAAAAAAAAATACCACTACTACTGCTGCTGCTACTACTACTACTGTGATTTTAGCAAAAGTGTCCCCATGCAATAAACAAAATTCACATCTTAATTAAAATTCTTTGTTGCTTTTCTAATAAATTTAGCTCTCTCAAATCATGTGAAGTTGTGAAATTTAGAGCAGGGGGGGGGGGGGGGAAGCCTGATATCTAAAAAATGATCTGTTCATTAATTCATTCATTCATATTTTCTTATTTTTCACTAAAATTCAGATATTAAAATAAAAATGCCAGCAATAAATATAATTCATTAGATTAGTTGGTTACCTTAAAAGTCCAGAGATAGGTGACAATCAGATGTGATAAGACCGGTTTTCCTGTTCATCCATCCTTCAGCATAAAGCCTATTGTCTCAAAAAGCAATACCCCGGCAACAGAACTGATTGCCTGTGTCCAAACATGGCACATTTCTATTGCAAAATCTGCACCAGTCAAGCAACTGTTACATTATAGAGATGAATGTGAACGCTAACGGCTAGCTTTCTTCAGGAATTACATAGACTCCTGGCTAAAAACAAGCAGAGGTTTGATAGCACTTCAGGTCCGCAGTGTTTACAGTCTTTGGGGAAATAAGCCTATGAATGGCTTAGTTATACTTGTCTCTACATTAAACTGAAATATTTTAACACAGTAGCTTTAAAAGAGGAACTAAATGTACTGGATGCAATATATATATATATATATATATACTGTATATAATTATTTTTTTTTCCCAAGGATAGGATATATATTTACACTGTTTACACTGACCTCTGGTTTCTGACGGAGTTTGGAAGTTCATGTATTATCTGCGGACAGCATCGCAGACATCACATATTGTTAAAGACAGATGGGCTGCGGTGAGTCTGTGTATTCTGTACCGACTGTGGCATAATCTCACCAGCTGCTAATTCACTTACTCATAAGGGACACGATCCTATGAGCTTTTGGATCATCTCAGATTAATTTCAACTGAAGCCCATAAACAAAAAGAAAAAAAAAAGAAAAAAACACTACTCTTACTGTCAAATAAGTCTGATTATTCACAATGTCCTGAACTCGTCACTTTTGAATTTTGTATATTATTGTCCTTTAAGAACAGACCTGCGACCCACCAACAAGTATAGACAAACAGTGATGGTGCATATGTAATTACAAACAAGATCAAACTGTACATGAAGTGTCTGCTTCCCAATTCCCAATTGAGTTATTTGACACTCATTCAGAAGACCTGAATGCAAAGCATTATTTTTCCTTCATTACAAAGATGATACTTTGTGATTACTCAATAACTCGAAAGGAAATTACAAAATTAGCCGCATTAGAAAATAATTATTGACTACTTTAAAGTGTGAAAATTAAATTTGACAGCACGGAGGCATTTGGGAAATAAGATGAATAACACTGATGCAATGATGTTTAAACAGTTACAACAGATTTTAAGTCTATTACACTAACACCAAAGCCAGTGCAATATGAAATCACAATGGAAAATAATAAGCAAAAATAGAACAGACAACATGCTGATATTTGATATGCAAAGCCTATGATGAATAATATATTCATCATAACTGTATCTGTAAAAATCCAGATAAATAAAGAAATGTAAAAAAAAAAAAGTTAATAACAGGCTGTCTGGCACATACCTTTTACCCACATTTGACACTTGGTGAGTGTAAATTTTGGACCCCACTGTACTGTACTGCACATGAATTCTTTCAGATCCTGAATTTACTTGTTTGATGTTGCTGCTGCGTAATAGCACCACATATTTAGAGGTCTAATGGCTGTTGAAAGCTTGTTTATTAGAGGTACTGTATAGAGACAGAAGCATGTTTGATTTTGGTGAGAGTGTGTCGAAGTGCAACCAAAGCTGTGACTCTGAGCTCCACAGGAAACAGTAGCTTAAGCTTTCTTCAAAAAGACACTCCACAGTTTTGTCTAACATTACCAAAATAAATATGTTTCAATACTCATGGTATGCTATGAGGAATGTTTGAACACTGCATGTGAAAAGTTTTTGGCACAAAAAAGTGGAATATTTGTAAAAAATTATTTCACTCTCAATGAAAAACACTTGATGTCAAGTGGTATTACCTCTTGCAGAAATGGAAACACTAAACACTAGGACTAGTTGTTTAAATCATGAAAATGAGTCTTTAATTGGCTACATAGCCTAATAAGTGCTCAAGCGCAAGCATAAAGAAGTAATGAATGTGTCAGAGAAAAACAGCAAGGAGGCTGCATTAACATTTTAATAATTAAAATAATAATTATAAACTGGTGTTTTCTTTGTTTTTGGCTTTAGAGATGGAGTCAGCGACACTGACACAGTAGTAGATGCACCTGTATATAGGTTTCATACCGATTACATAATCTGAGAATATTTGTTTTCCTTTTGAATTGGTTCATTTGAAAGATTTTTTTTCCACTAACAGAATTCACCCACCTCTGTAATTGACTAACTTCATTGCCGCTTTAAAGCAAAGTGTGTTTTGATACTCGAGATGGCAAACACTGTCATAGAGGCATATATGTTTGAGCTCGAGTCAGATCCTGAGGTAGAAGAAATCGAGACAACAGAACCACAACGATTGTTTTTTAGCATGAAATTGCTTAATTTTCAGTAAATATATTTTTAAAAGTAGTATTATTACTTGTACTACAAAAGAGTGGTTTTGAAGGGTATAATTTAGTTTTGATGTACTTTAGAAACTTGCAATATGTTTATGAGTAAATATCTTATATGAGTAAACATCAAGAACTTTTTGATTCTCCGTTATGTCCCCTTTGAAACTTTCTCAAAATACTGCAGTCTCATCTTGAATTAGAGCATTTGTTTTCATATCAGGGATTTTCAGTCATGTACCTCTAATGTTCAAAGTAGATGCTTGAGCATTCAAATAATATGCAGATTGATTAAAAAATGTTTGGCGCATGGTTAATTATTGCATCTTTCAGCAGATTTCATATTCAAGCTGTCGATGAATAAAAAGTAGTCTTTTCACTGTCTGTGTACATTGCTAAGGAAGCAGTGTGTGTTATGTTAAGACATGCACAATGCTTTTAGAAGCTCACAATTTAGAAATCACACTTCACCTGCCGATGGCTTTGCAAAAACTTTTCATTTAAAACTTTAAAATATGCTAAGTTCAATTTCAGTCAACAATCTGTTGCTTTTCCTCCAAGAAAACATGGCAAAATTCTGAGCATGAACCATGAATGCTTTCCACTGAGTGTTTATGAAAATAGATATGAGGTCAGCATTCTGAGAAAATGCATACAATAAACCACTTAGACAATGCCAAATGAAAGCAGTCCAAGAGAGAGTGAGAAAGAAAGAAATGTTTGCAACTTACCAGCTCTGTTCCAAAATCAAGTTGAGCTGCTAACATCTGAAGGCATTACACCAAGGCTGTTGCAAAAGAAAGACAGAATAATTATGCTGCTTTCTAAGATACTTTCTTGGCCAACATGGCAGCATGTATTTTTCATAAAGAAGGCAATCCCATAATGCACCATTACAAGGTCAGTCAAAGCAGTCCAAGAGAGAGCGAGAAAAAAATAAAAAAATGTTTGCAACTTACCAGCTCTGTTCCAAAACCAAATTGAGCTGCTTACTTCTGAAGGCATTACACCAAGGCTGTTGCAAAAGAAAGACAGACTAATTATGCTGCTTTCTAAGATACTTTCTTGGCCAATATGGCAGCATGTATTTTTCATAAAGAAGGCAATCCCATAATGCACCATTACAAGGTCAGCAAAAAAAACAAAACAGTCCCTCTGTTGAGTTTATGCTTGATCTCAGTGATCTGCTTACAGCCAATGGCTGTAAGTTTTGGGATAGTCATCTTTTGTACAAAAATTAATTAGACCAATTAAATTTATTTCTAAAAAAGTTGCTCTGCAGGTGTTATGAAATCAAGAGAAAGGATTCAATTGCGGATATACAACAGTTTATTGCGATAACAAAGTCACTAGTCAGGGCGGAGCTCGTGCACAGCGTGGATGGAAACCGGGCGCAGGGACGCAATGGGCAGCCAAGTCCAGCAGTGGAATCCTCCAAAGCCAGGGCAGAGACTGGAACACACCAGAGAACAGATCGAGTGGCAGAACAGGAACACTGAGAATCTCTGAGGATCTGACAATGAGAGGAACGTTAGCTGATCTTAAATAGACCCAGTAATGAGCCACAGCTGGGGCAGATCAGCCCATGATCACGAGCTTGGACACACCCACTCACGCCACACACCACAACAGACAAGCAAGGATGAGACAGTGACTGGATGAGACAGTATACTTTCAGTATAGCATTCACAATCGTAAATAAATTAAATTGGAAAAACAAACAAAGGCATGTAGCTATGAAAGCCCATTTCTGCCACTGAATTAAAAAAAAAAAAAAAAAGTAATTGCGACCTCACAATTCAGACTTTTTTCTCGCTATCCTGACATTTTTCTCAGAACTGTGTGACATAAACTCACAATTGAGAGTTACAAAGTCAGAATTGCATGATATAAATATCTCACAATTCTGAATGTTTTAGAATTGGAATTTGAAACTCACAACTACAAGTTTTTACTCACAATCGATAAATATAAAGTCTCAATTGTGAGAAAAAAAAACAAACAAAAAAAACAATTGTGAGTCTATATCTCACAATTTTGACTGTTTACCCCCCATAATTCACAATTCTGTGAAGCCCTGCAAGAAAAAGTCATTATTGCAAAAGTCTCAATTGAGAAAAAACCTAGAATTCTCACAATTGCAATTTTATATCTAAGAATTGTGAGTTTATATATCACATTTGACTTAATTTCTTTCAATTACGAGTATATATATCCCACAATTCTAACATATTTTCTCGCAGTTGTAAGTTTTTATCTCTCAATTCTGAAAAAAAAAAAACTGTGAGATGTAAACTCACAATAGCGATTAAAAAATTCAGAACTGTGAGATAAAAATTGCAATTGCCTGTATTATCATTATATTGTTCAGTGCCAGAAATTGACTTTCATATTTAGCAATTACCAATTAGGAGAAAGTTTGAAGTAATTATTCCAATAAACAGTAATAAAAAAATACTGTAAACGAAGAACAATGAGTGATTTTCTTTCTTTCTTTCTTTCTTTCTTTCTTTCTTTCTTTCTTTCTTTCTTTCTTTCTCTCTCTCTCTCTCTCACTCACTCACTCACTCACTCACTCACTCACTCACTCACTCACTCACTCACTCACTCACTCACTCACTCATTCATTCATTCATTCATTCATTCATTCATTCATTCATTCATTTGTTTATTCTTAAGCTAACAACTAACAGCATCATACACAAAAGTGGGTCTGTTGCATTTACACAGCTACACCTAATACACAAATCCAATATTTATATCCCATTTTTGTCACAAAATGGCCAATTTGACCAAGTATTTTCGAGCATACGGTATTGACTTAATTGGTATCAAAGTACTATTGACATCCTGATTAACTGGCTTACAGCCTGCACTAGCATAGAATATGACATACTCATCTAAGCTAGTCTTTTCAGGGTAAAAATGATCTTTTGAAAGTCATTAGAGCTACTTTTCCAGAGGTTTCATACATCAGAAACTCTCTTTGAAGTAATGTTGAAATCCTCTCCATAGTCTCGATGCTATGCAATCTCAACGCAATTGCACCATTTTCCCATTCTGTGTTGCATGTAGCATCTGTTCTCTTATTTTTTTTCTCCACGTTGCAGGGTATTTATCTGTCATTTCTTCTTGTCGGCCCATTCATCAGGGGAAACTGGGCTCTTTCCACAGGAGCATCACCCTGGCTCGTCTCGGACGATGATGGACACAGGTGCCTGACAACAGCCAGCGAGGGAGTCGGTGGCTCTCGAATCACTCCGCTCGTCCAGGGTTCTGGCAGGGATGTGGTGGGCTTATCATCAGTCCGCAGGAGTGCTCTGTCATGCCTCTGATTGGGTTTAATTTGGTTTATTTCTTCTTTGCTTTGAGACTGCACCTCCCGATTGCTTCACTATCAAGAAAACTGCTTTGAGGAAAAACACTAGTGACGCACCACATAATATAATGGAAAAAAATATATATATTTAGCAATCGCTGTCCAGTCATGTTCAACCAACACACCTGCACAGGGTTGTGGCTAAAGATAAACAGTGGCTTTTACTGCATTGTGAGTAAGGAGTCATGGGTACAAACTGGTCTTGCATAGGTTTCCCTAAATAGGATATGTTCCTGGATCATCATCCGTTGATTTTCAGCAATTGACAGTTACACTTTAAAAATTAATGGTTCCAAAAAGGACACACCAGTACAATAACCCTTTTGGTTCCTCAAATAATCTTTCATTGAGCAGCTCTAAAATATTTTTTGCTTACTTTAAAGAATAATCTAAAGAACATTTTCCACTACGAATAACCTTTTATTTAATGGAAAGCTTTCATGGATGTTAAAGGTTCTTCACGTACCAAACAGTACATTATATGCCGATGAAGAACCTAATTTTATTAAGACTCTAGGAAAAAAAAACATTGCTAGGTTTTTGGCTAGGGAACCGGAAATTTAGTTCTGAACCAGTCTACATTTCAACTAAATAGAAAATCGAACGATGACGTCCAAAGTCAGTTGGGTCCCACGTCCTTTTGGATTTTAACTGTTATTGTATTTCTTCTGTGTATTTTGTAGGAAATGTTTGGAACAGCATAAATTATAATTTCCATTTTTGGGTGAACTATCCCTTTAAATATAAAATAAATTAAATGTAATGTAATTAAATAATGTATGGCACATTTGGTGGAAATGTACGAAATGGTTCAAGAAACTGGCTGCGGCACCAGCACCTCTTCTGGTGGAAAAGGAGTACTACAAAATCACAATTACACCTGGAGGTACCAACCTGTTGTCTCTCTTTATTTTTAGGATTTAGAATCCTGAATCACCCTCATAAAATGATCCTCTCTCATAGCAGTTTTATTAAAGCATAACATGGGTTATTTAAATTGACTGTCTTAAGAATTAACAAGGGCTTAGCTCAGATCTCTCCAAATGTGAGAACTGCAGTCCTTTTGATCATTCTGGATAATCTAGGCAGCATTGCAGGAGCCACATGAGGGCAGTGAAAGCTGGTGCAGTGGTTTAACAGAACGAAAATCATACTTAAACATCGATTGAACCTGCTCTGGGTTTGTTTTTTGAGACAGAGAGAGAGAGAGCGAGAGAATAAGAGAAAACAGCTGCCATCGTGAGTTGTTTCAAACAACATGAGAAATGTCTGTGCCAATAAAAAATTCATGAGCAAAGGTAAAATCACTGTGGCTCTGTTCCAGAACCCAGAGAGCTGCCTATTTAGGCTGTTTTTAGGGCAGAATAGGCACAATCCCTAAGTAAACACTGTTTCTGAGGCAGTGGTGTAATTTTACTGCCTTTTAAGATGACTTATTTAGACCAGATTTTAAGACAGTAGGCTTACTGCGTGTACTCCTTTAATAGTGTAAATATAGAGAAATAATATATATATATATATATATATATATATATATATATATATATATATATATATATATATATATATTAGCAACATGCTAATAGCAAAACTCTTTTGAAATCAATATGAGCTGAATCTCCTGTGCTGATAGAGCACTCCAAAATGTTAGTTAAGATGTTGCATAGGAAGAATAGCTAGGCAGATAACTAAGTTTTGGAACAAAATTTTTTTTTTTTACACCAGAAATCAATGTTGGCAGAAACCGGAGGCCTGCGACAAACATTCATTTAATTTTATCTGTTACTACAGACTCTCTCTTTAGTCCTGGGTCCTGGACAATGTTCTTGCAAACAACTCTTTCATGTGAACTGCACTCAGATATATGAGAAATATGAGCGCCTGCCAAAATAAAGAAACAATATATAGGTTAATATGAAGAGGTCATAATCTACGTCAAAAATATATGTAGTTTTCTGAGAGGTTTGAAAGTGTATAAACAATGTTGACAAGCTGGAGGATTCTATAGACCCTGAGAATTTGAGAGTCTCACTGTCAAACCAAAGCAGAAATTTAGTTACAGCTCACCACACGAAACTTCCTTCAGTGATTTTAAATGGATTAATTTTGTTGCTGGTGCGTGGAGCGAGGAAAATGTTATTCCCTTCACAGCAAGCATGCAGTGATGTCTTCAGACAAGAAGGTAGAGAACAATCATTTCTGCTTGTTGACATGCTGGTGCCGTCTCTTCTAAATTGGCACAGAACCTATTCTCTGCTTGCAGTTTTGTTTACACATCCACAGTCGAGCATGACAACGACAACATGGGGAACGTCCATTACACACAACAACAATATGACACTGTTTAAGCTGTGAACAAGGAGCGTGTGAACCCCATGTGGTCAATGAACTCAATCAGAGAAGGTAGAGAAAATGGAACACCTTTGCTGTTTTTGATATTTTCAGTTGGTGGAAAACAAGGGCCATGTAAGCTATTGAATAACACCTCGTACAAAAACCCTGGGACTAATGCATCAGGGTCAAAAAGACTTCTGCACACATACTGGCCAATAACTGTCAGTTTACATTGGGGTTTCTTCTCTGACAAGACAAGTCCTATCAAGAAATGTGGATAAGAAACTAATATTATCACAGTCACAGGAGTGGGGTCATTGTGTTTGTTTTGTTGTGACTGGCTGATTGCACTGCCGGTGAAACCACCTAAGATGATCACAACTGGTTTGCAAATCAGCCTGAATGAGTCAAATGGATGGACTAATTAGAACTTAAACAAATTCACTTGAACATCATCACTGTTGGTCAGTGAAATTGAAATGACTTTACTAATGAAACATAAAATTATGTGTGAGTGAGATGTATTTAGCCTCGTTAAATTAAAGGTGGACTTCAATGCCTGCAACTGTCATGATACTTAGTGTTTACTGATGATTTCTTGATTAATGATCTGAAAAGAAATGATCTCTTAATAAGAATAGCCAAACAACAGTTTAAATATTAATTGGAAAACCATGCATGTGGTGACATTTCTGCTAAATATTTTGTTGCTTCTTACACTCTTTGTGACACTTTCAAAGTGAAATGTCTAGTCAGTAGGGCATTCAGTTTTATCCAAAACAGATGAGCGTGCATCTGGCAATGTTTTATTACATTGGTTGTAGTATGTACCATGTTCAGAAATTCAGAAAAAAAATGTCAGTAAGTGGCTGTAAATGGTTAATGTTATATTGCAATTGAACTCAATATACCATCTATATCAGGGGTGTCAAACTCAGTTCCTGGAGGGCCGCAGCCCAGCAGAGTTTTGTTCCAACCCTGCTCCAACACACAAACCATGTACAGTAGTTTTCAACTGAGCCTGAAGGACTTGATTAGCTGGATCAGCTGTGTTTAATTAGGATTGGAGCTAAACTCTGCAGGGCTGTGGCCCTCCAGGAATTGAGTTTGACACCCCCGATCTACATTAAAACCCTACCCTAAAACAAACCAAGAGTGTTAACAAGAACAAATGTGAAAGCAATCATGCCGATTTAGTTACTTCTACATGTCTTTGAGCTCATCTGTTGGCACTGAATGGTGTGCCGGGTGAGCAACCAAGCAAGTTTACTACATCAGAAAAGCCATACATAGAGAGCTGGTTTCATGATGCAAACATCGAAATGTGTTTGTTTACAAATCATGCATTATTATTATATATATATATATATATTTTTTTTTTAAATAAATGTTTATAAATTAGTAATTTGCTCCTGTAATGAAGTTATCTACAGTAAATAGGAATTGGTCTTTTACTGACCCTGTTGTTAATTTCACTAAAATTAGTTTTGCAAAAAAAAAAAATAGAGAAAAAAAAAATGTATTAGTTGAAGTCTAAGATAAATAGCCTAGAAACAACAAATGGATCTGGAACAGGAATTTACATTAGAATTAAAAACCCAAAAGCCCACCATATGCCACTGCTTTCAGGACACTCTATTTTTATATCTACAGTATGTAGTCCAACTAAAGGAATGGTGAATATCAACAAGAGAAACCATTATTTATTTTGGCTTGTGGCCTAAGAATGTCAGTCTCTCCCTGTCCCCCCACCAGAAATGCGAACAATCCAAAATTGATCTTCTTGGTTCGAAAATCAGGCCACAAGGGGTCATGGCATTAGGTTTACCCTATGAAACAGATCTGATCCTCTTGTTTTTTAAGCATAAGACCCAAACGTGAACTTGATTGCAAAAAATGGAATATTGGAGTATATTCAATAAACTTTTTTGTGTATTTTTAAACCAGGCCAAGATTTTCCTTAAACCAGTGGGAGAGAAGTCAGAGTGAATTATAAAATAAAGACAGCTCAGAGGAAGCCAATAGCAGCAACATAGTGCAGAGGTTCACTAAGTTTCACTCAAAGGCTGGAACAAAACAACAAACTGATTTTTGGCTGCCAAACTAAACCTCAATATTCTTGTTCTGGATGCCTGAAAAATCTCCAGGATTGCTAGTTTACACCATGATTGCAGTTTTGCTATGGTAAATTAAACATGGTCATTAAAAAAACACATTCATTGAGGACATTCCAGCTGACTAATGTATAACTTGTAAATCAAATTGCTTATGAATTATGATCCATTGTTCTGTCGTGTCCAAATGCATGTTCTGTAAATCACATTACTGCTCTCGCCTCGAAGGAACAAACTACAGTCCTGTGTTGGTTTTAAACACCATCTCATGGAAGAAAAGAAAAGAAAATGTAATGGATGCAAGATATTTTCCTGAATTTTTAACAACTGCTCCTCAAAGTTCCATTGCTATAAAATATTCCTCACTGCAGTTTCTCAAAACTGTGCAAGCTCCAATGGAAGCCTAAGAGTAGTTAGATGAATAGTTACTCTATTTCAAAACGTCCAATCATTTTTAACTTTTTATGCATGATCATTGAGTAGCTAATGCGATTAGTAATGCCACAGCACTTAACACTGGATGATGCAATTAAAACAGCCTGTGGATTTCTCATCTCCAGTGTTCTGCTTGTGTCCAGGTCAAGATGTTAATCAACTAATGTGAGGGTCATTAGCACATTGACATGGTTTCGTGCTCTGAATACTGCTGCAGCGCCTACATCAACACTTCATTTTTACCTCTTCGGCTCTCTTATTAACCCTTGAATTGAATTAGTCAGTGGAACAAACCTCCGCTCGTTGTGTTTATTGTAGTGCATTTGCTCTTTCATAGAATTTCTTAATATAGCTGTTTTAAAATTTACCACAGAAATACTTAAAATACTTAAAATAAAGGTTCTTTTTGATATATTGCGGAAATGATGTAAGCGAGTAGAAACCTCTCTCTTCCTCTCTCCCCATAGTCCACTGGGAGATTTCGTCATTAGAATTCCTTGTGTCACTTGGAATTTATTTCTATTTGTGCCAGGGAGCGAATCAGTCAATTTCATCTCCATTTCCTCCTTTCTCACCTATGCATCTCAATGAGACAGACACAATATTAAAATATGCCAGATAGGTTATGAGAAAAAATGGGCTTGATGCCCATCTTCTACAAGGCAGGCGAGCACGACCGCTTTTTACAGCAACTTAAACCTCTGATGGGACGTGTCAAGGTCTGCACTCTCTTGAAAATTTGGGTGTAAACAAGCAGATGTAGCAGAAATACAAATAAATAAATTGCTGATACTTGCCAATAACCAGGCCCTTAAGACACGCTCAGTAGAAAGTGCATTTGGATGCTTTCAGATTGTCTAAACACATCCGCAGCCTCCTGCTGTAACAGATTTCAGATTTTTTTTATGTTGCTCTGTAGAGGCAAGGAGAAATGAAATAAAACGAATGTGCCTAACTTAATTTCTGAATTCATGCCATCAACTAAAACTGGAAGAAAGCCTCTATAACATAACAAAAGACTTCTCAATCTGATAAGCCAGACAGCAAAATGTTCAATATTTTAAATATTTTAACATAATGAAATGAATAATTCATTCATTCATTTTATGCAGTGGTAATTGTAATATTTAGTATTTTCTCCATTTAGAAGCAAAGCTACATTAGTATTATGACGAATCAATATGTTGTATTTTGGCCTTAGAATGTTTATTTTTATTTTTCCTGAAAATGCAAGTTGACTAGTGACAAAAAAAAAAAAATGATAATAAAGCATAATATTGACACAGAACAGCCTGATTCACACCCTAGCCAATCCCAGCACACCTCATCACCTGAATACTGATCACCCACACCTGTTGCTCATTCACCCAGCCACTACTAAGCACTCACAGCGCCTCGCTCCAGTGTCTGGTCTCGTTGAAACCTTGTGGACGCCTACCTGACACAAGTGAATACTCCAAACGATCTCCTGATTGAGTTATCCCCTGTACTTACCTCCTGTGTTTTCTCCAGAGTGTTCTCCTCGTCTTCGTTCTCCTTCGTCTCCTTGATCTCTGCTTCCCGGAAACAGACACTGGAGTGGTCACCTCATCTGTAAAACAGACCTTAACTTCACCAACCACATCCAGAAACCGAAGTATCTTTGTCCTGGTTACTCACCTGCTCCATCCTGCTCATCTGCTGTGTGTGTTCAATAAATCTGCTAGCTAACATCTCTGTGTCTGGGCATCCTTCTGTAACAAATATGAGATTTACAAGCGAAAATACCTGACATTTTTAAAAGACCGGAACACCAAATTAGGTTAGGTTAGATTTTCAGCAAAGCAAAAGGGTTAACTGAGTCTTGAGTTGACAATAATAAATTTCAATTTGATTTGTTACCAATTTAAAATATTTTAAAATATATATATTTTAGACCTGAATAAATATAATTTGGCATATAAGTAATTTTACTTGTGGAACTATTATTTTTAATAATAATGATAACAATAAACTCAATGTGCATGTTATATGTGACGGCCTCTTTCTAAATATATGGTCGCGTCACAAAAAAAAAAAACAGCAATTCTTACTCCACACTCCCCCACTCAGTTGTAGTACATCAAAACATAATCAAATCTCTAAATTATACCTGTGCGTTAAAAACAGAAAAGACATTCTCATCTCCCTCACCACACACAAGCACACATGCACACAAACACATTAACATTAATGCATTTAATATCCTCTTCTAAAAGGTCAAGTGTTGATGGAAAATAGCTTCCCTTAAATTATCAGGAAACATAATGAGACAAAATTGTTTACGGATCCAGAGACGCATTTTGTTGCAAATGACTGTTTGGCTGCGATCACGCTTATCAGGAAATGGAAAATGATTGCGCTCTGTTGCTATTTTATTCTTTGATGCAGGTCTAAGGCCTTTGCTGTGATCCAGACCCCATTAAATGCTGGATCTCTATCCTCCACCAAAAAATGCTCAGTGAATTCATAGAACTACACCATTATGAGTTAGAAGCACTGATATTGCACTGAGATAAGGCACAGGAAGACCGATAACACAACAACAGAGAGCGATATAGACAAAGAAAGAGAGTAGTCGCTTATATAAAAGTTACATGGAGGATTCGTTCCAGAAGAATTCACTCAGTCCAATCAACATGGTCTTTTCCGGATGAGCTCTCAAGCAGTCCTGAAGTCTCTGAGGAACAAACGCTATATTTAACCTATTCCTCAGCAATGACAGAGGGCACTCTCTGCTAAGTTTAAGGTGTCCCGTCTTTCTTCTTTCCCCCCATGATTTCAGTGCAAGGATATGGAGGTGATGTAACTTCCTTGTTTATATGGATCTGAGGAGGTAGTTTGTTAGACCATTGTCTTGAATTAGCAGAACATAAACTAAGCTGCTGCCTGTTGCCTGCATATATCTATAGACTAATGCCTGACACACACACACACACACACACACAGCCAGAAACAAAAACAAAAGCTGTCTGTAACATCTTTAGCTGACACTAAATGCATGACAGCAAGCGTTTGTTGATGCACTGCAAATTACAATTTCGACAGTTTTTATTTAATTTAATTTAAGTTTATTTATTTATGGAAGAGCTCCTTTAAAGCTGCAGTCCATAACTTTTCTTTGGTTAAAAATGATCCAAAATCAATATTTGAGCAAGTACATAACGAGCAAGTGTTAAAAACGATCGCCTTACTTTAGCCAGATTCACAACGGTTAGCTTATAATAATGTTTTCTAATTTGAGTGGTACGGGTAGGTTTCTGCGAGAGATTCGAGCATGGCACTGCGTCTTGTAAACATAAAGAAGATGTCCCGGCTAGTAGGCTATGGCATGTGAGGATCCTGCAGGTGGCAGTTCGTTTATAGCCTTTTCTCACAGCAGCTGCAATAATTAAAGATAATCAGTTGGAAGGGAACATAGTTTGCTTGTAGGGTTAAAAGAATTTCCTAATATGACATTTGAATGGTATGACAATTAGAGATTAGACTGTACAGAAATTTAAATCTGCACGCTAATACACACTATACTCATAGTCATAGAATGCTGATGTTGTTAACATTAATAATTTGAGAATAAAGTATAACAATAATAATAATTTGCACAGTTTGATGTGATATGAGCTAACCAATTGTTACATGTAATCACCATTGGTAGCGTGATTTATTGTAAACCTTTTTTTTTTTTCAATTGGTCAGAACAAGCATGGCATACTTGTTACTTACTTGTTCAGATGGCAATATTCAGTGAAAATTCTTATTTGGGTCATATATTCCAAGACGTAGGGGAGAATCTGTGATTGCTAAGTACAGGATTCACACCGGTGCGGTGACTGACAGCTACACATTCTCCTTAAAACATTGGATTCATGCGTGCTGGAGATGTGCCAGAGTACAACCCACGCAATGAAGATAATTCAAGTAACTGCAATTCCAGGTTGTCAAACAGAGATGGCGACAAAGAGGCAAAACCTACGGAGTGCAGCTTTAAGCAATAATGTGACCTTCACATTTTAGTCTTTAAATCTGAACACTCTTGTCTGACCACACTGTTTAATTCCTGTCAGCACGAGAACACTTTATATGAATTCTTCAAAAGAGGCTCATAAGAGAAGAGTTTAAGATGGACCAGGAACTGCATCAGGTGCTTTCACAGTGCAGTTTAATGCAATCGAGAGATGCTTAACTTCAATTTTACTGTTTAGATATATATTCATTAAATGTTATGAATTGAAAGCTCAGCACATATTTCCACTGAGTAAAACTATTTGCTGCGACAACAAACAAAGAAAGGAGCAAAATAATGTTTACCAAAATATATATGTTCATCAAATATTTATTGTTAGATGTCAAATTTACACAAGACATTAAATTTTACTGGTTTTTTTTTTAAGGTAAAATATATCCTCAAATTTTGTTTTAAATTGTTCAAACTGTTTAAACTTCTTTTTATCACTGAGGATGCATTACATTTATCAAAAGTAACTAAGGACAATTAAACAATAATTATAATGTAATTACATCCTATTTTGAATTAATACTGTTCATTTGAACTTTCTATTGATCAAAGAATCCTGGGAAAAAGTATCGCGGTTTCCACAAAAGTACTACGCAACACAGTGATTCCAACATTGACAATAACAAATGTTTCTTAATCAGCAAATCAGCATATTATAATTATTTCTGAAGGAACATGCGACACTGAAGACTGGAGTAATGATGCAGAAATGTCATCTTTGCCATCACTTGAATAAATGTTATTTTTAAATAAATTAAAATAGAAAATTGATATTTCATATTTTGCAATAATTTCAAAATATTACAGTTTTTTTTATCCTGTATATTCAAAAAAATAAAAATAAGAGACACTCTTATGCTCAAGCAAGCTTCCAGCTTTTGAATAGTTTGTGTGTGTGTGTGTGTGCAACAAATATTTGATAAAATGCATATTTTGGTCAACATTCATTTGCTGTCTAACAGTGAATCATAACAAACTGTTTTACGCAGTGCAAATATGTGCTGGGCTTTCAATTCATATAATGTACTGAAAATATAGCTATCTAAACCATACAATTCGCAGTTAAACAAAGAAAGGGGTGAAATAATGTTGACCAAAATATGCATTTTCATCAAATATTTATTGTTGGATGTCAAATTTGCACAAGACATTACATAACTTGTAATGGGATTTTTATTTTTTTTTATGTAAAATATATCCTCAAATTTTGTTTTAAATTGTTCAAACTGTTGTTTTTTTAATTCACTGAGGATGCATTACATTTATCAAAAGTAACTGTAAAAAAGTACTAATGTAACATGGCGAATGAGACGTGAGGCGTGTGGATCCATGTGCAAGCTTTTATTAATAGACATTGTCAAAAACAGAGGCAGGGTCGAAAAAATGGGTAAGACAGATGAGTACTCAATTAAACGGGCGTGGTCTTCGATCGGCGAACAATATCCAGAGGGCTTGACAAGAGAGGTAATCCAGGTACACGAGCAATGTTCCAGGCAGGGGCAAACAGAGTCCAAATGGAAGGCAAAGGGTTAATCCAAGGTACAAGGCAGAAGATCAGGAACCAGACAACAAGACAACACGAAAAGACTTAAACTAAAATAAATAACGGAAACTAGGAATGGCTCCGTAAAGCAGCTAACACTCGGAGAGTGATAAACGCAGAACAATACAGGAGACTGAACACAAAACAAACACGGAAAGGCTTGGTACGTAGCTAACACTATGAGAGTGCTAAACACTAGACAATACTCGGCGATCTGTGAAAGGAAGTCCATGGTTTTAGTAGGGTGTGTGATTGTGTGATAATTCTCAGTTGTGAGCGTGTGATCGTGAAATGGCAGTGTGATCAATGCATTCAGCTGTGTCTGTGCAATCAGTGCAATCAGCTGTGTGTGTGTCATCAGTCCAATGGATGATGGGAAATGCAGTCCAGTGTGATGTGTGGTGTGAGAGTCAATATGATGGAGAGGCGACCTCTTGTGGCAGTCGGACAGAAGACCATGAACCGTATTCGTGACAACTAAGTAGACTATGTTTCCAACATTGATAATAAGGAATGTTTATTAAGCAGCAAATGTGCACAGAATGATTTCTGAAGGATCATGTGACACTGAAGACTGGAGTAATGATGCAGACAATTCAGCTTTGCTTCACAAATTGATATTTTATATTGCAATAATTTCACAATATTACTATTTTTTCAGATGCATATTTAAACAAATAAATACATATATGACCAGCAAGAAATCTGACTAGCTAAAGGTTTCCATGTTTCAGTCACCTTGACTGGTACACTAAAATGTTATTTTCAGAGCCTGCTTCCATTGTACAGTTAAATTTTTTGACCAAACAAACAAACACACACACACACACACACACACACACACACCTAATCCACTTGATACAGCAATTAGTCAATTGAGCGTGTTGTTGGTTTGACCTTTGAAACTTTCCTTTGCTTATTGATCAAGTCAAGCTCTGACACCTGTTAAAAAAAAAACCCCATGACTTCCATCTTCATGACTTGAACTCGCACACCATGTGTGGAGTCCTGCAATCTGTCCTACTTTATTTCCCAAGTCAAACATCACATCAAATGATGCCCACTAGTGTCAGGAGATAAACTATCTGTCAAACTGAAGTTGACTTTCAACCAACAACCATTTCATCATCCGTCTGAGTGCATAAATAACACTTATTGAGTGGGAAAAGAGACAGGAGAGACTTCCACCCTGCTATCCTGTGATCTGTCATCAGAACCCGTAAAGGTCTCTGTCAGTCAAAGCCTCAATGAGAGCGGGACCACTCCTCTTTCACCAGCCTGTTGACATCACTGCTCTAATGGGCCAATTAGAGGTGCAGTGTAGTGTGGGCCGACACCAATGGGCTCAGTGTCTGCTGTTAACCTCCCAGATACTTGCCGAAATAAACGCTCTCATGGTCGGAAAATGTCACTCAAGAAGACTGACATAATGGCAGATTGTTTAAGTGTTTATTCCAACTAATTCCAACTATAAAAGCACAAAGAGAGACTCGGTGGTGAGTTTCAAATATCTATTACTATGCTTTCTCAGTTCTTCTCTGGTAATATGTTACACATCTGTGTGTGAATTATAAAAACAGGACACTAGGTCATTCTTAACAATATGCTCATATTCCAGTTTTGTCCCTGTAGTTCTGAAGTGAAGGATTTCCAATCTGTGCAGCATCAGTCAGTCATGCTTCAAAATCTAAAACAAAAAGCAGTGTCATCAGCAGAGCTGCTTGTTTTACTGCAGAATAAAAGCAGAAGTGTAAGACTTTCTGTTCTGTCCGATGATGGCTACTTCTCTGCTTTTAACTTTTATATGTTGGCTACAACCATTATTGTCCAAAGTTCCACCAATGGAGAATGATTCAGCATTATTGCTCTGACAATTTTTTAACTCAATTTTTCTGAATGGTGTTGAAATAGCATAATATGGAGCAAATTTTGTGACAATATTCATCAAATAAATCCAGCGTTTTGCAAATAAACAGAATCTGCTTGTCAAAGAAAAACCCGACTTTCAAAGAAACACAAAGTGATTTGCAAATACAAAACTCTATTTGAGAGAGAATGCAGAGGTATGGACAAATATATGTATTGCGTGTTACAGCTTGATTTTCTCACAAATGCATGCTGGAAGATTTTCTCACAAATGTGTGCTGGCAGATTTTCTAACACTGTCGGTCAATTTACACTAGTCTCCCGAGACACGAAACACCCGTTTACTTTTCAGGAAATACAGCAAACCAGCATGAGTGGGGGACAGGTGAGATTTTGTCTTACTATATCTATAATTAACCATTTAGATGTTTTCACAAAGGGACCCTACTACAATGTTAAAGAAAATCAAAGTAAGTGCTGTAAAGTTGTTAACATGATTGATTAGTTCAAAAATCAGTAGTGACATGGCTAAAAATTTAACTAGGCAGTCTTTCCCTATAAAAACAAATCCCTTCTCTGTACCTCTTATCCACTGTTGGATTACGGTATTTAAAATAGGCTACATATGTTGATACAATTGTTCAACATTCAAAACAATGCAGGGGTATAACAATATATTGTTATACTAAGATGCAAATGTATTGTGGAGAGCGACAACTGTGTAACAAAAATTAAAGTGTTTTGAATTGTATTTTTACATTTAGTCAAGTAAGATTTATTGTCATTCTGCTATAAATAATCTACTGAAAGGAGTAGGCTAATCTAATACAATTAGGCTACTATAATCAAACTAGTTTAAGTTCAGGTGAGCTTTATTGTGATTCAGCTATATAACTGTACCGAAATATAATCTAAACGTTAAAATTCCCTTACGAAAATGAACCATGGTTTTACTAAATAAATACCGTGGTATTTGTATTAAAGCTGCCGTTATAGAAATGGTAACCTGCAAAAACACATGGTTACCACACTTTAACTATAGTAAAACAAACTTTAATTTTCATAAGGGATAGGTATCATAGTTTATTATCATATTTATGTTTATATAACATAGTTTATATACACGCGTTGTACAAAATTTAAAATTAAAAGTGGCCTGTAAGGATATATTTCATATTTCAACCAATATTTTACACCAAATACCGGCAGATTTTAGTCTGACAATAGCCTGTTTGGAAAAATCTGTCTAAAAATATGTAGATTTTTATATATAGCCGAGCAACATTTTAACTCATGAAGTTAAGAATAAAAGGCTACTGTCAGGAATTATATTGATCGCTCTTAAAAATGCAAATGTCCATCATCTGAGTCACTCCAAGAAGAGTCCTTGCTGTCCAGAGTGAGTCTTCACCTGTGTATCGTGCCATCATCCAACGCAAAAAGAAAGTCGGCTAAATTCTATGATGAAGCTTGACATTTTTATGCCGTTTTTCGGGGGCATCTACATGTTTACCTGGCTGACCAGGGAAAGCAAGAGCTGATAAAAAATTTAAAAACTGTAACTTGAATGCAATGTAAGTCGCTTTGGATAAAAGCGTCTGCTAAATGCATAAATGTAAATGTCTATATCCCACAGTGGATAAGAGGTACGGAGAATGGAATGGTTTTTACAGGAAAAGACTGCCTAGTTAAATATTTAGCCGTGTCACTACTGATTTTTGAACTAATCAATCAGGTTCACAACTTTACAGCACTTATTGTGAATTTCACTGACACTGCAGTAGGGTCGCTTTGTGAAAACATCTAAATGGTTAATTATAGATATAGTAAGACAGAAACTCACCTGTTCCCCACTCATGTTGGTCTGCTGTATTGGCACAAAATTCACTCCATAGGCTGTCCCATAACTTTTTTTTAACAGCAATACAGCAGTAGTAGGTACATAAATAAAGGTACAGCAATAGTGTGGTCTGTTCTGAGTAGAAAGGGTATTTTTACGTTCCAACATCTGGCCTCTTTTTTAACTGCTAATGAACACCCTTATAATGCATTCTGCATAAGGCTTTAAGTGTTACCAAAGGTTATTTAAAAAAAAAAAAAAAGTTCAAATAAATAGATAGATAGATCTATTATCTATAGATAAACTGAAATATTTTATAATTGTATGCGCAAAATGAGCTCATTTCAAATTTGATGCCTGCTACAGGTCTCAAAATAGCTGGGATGGGGACATGTTTACCATGGTGTAGCATCTCCTCTTCTTTTCAAAACAGTTTGAAGACGTCTGAGCATCAAGGTTATGAGTTTCTGAAGTTTTGGTGTTGGAATTCGGTCCCATTCTTGCCTTATATATGTTTCCAGCTGCTGAAGAGTTTGTGGTCGTCTTTGACGTATTTTTCATTTAATTATGGACCAAAGGTTCTCTATAGGTGAAAGATCTGGACTGCAGGCAGGCCAATTCAGCACCCGGACTCTTCTACTACGAGGCCATGCTGTTGTAATAGCTGCAGTATGTGGTTTTGCATTGTCCTGCTGAAATACACAAGGCCTTCTCTGAAATAGACATCGTCTGGAGGGGAGCATATGTTGCTCTAAAACCTTTATATACCTTTCAGCATTCATGGTGTCTTCCAAAACATGCAAGCTACCCTTACCGTATGCTCTTATGCACCCCCATACCATCAGAGATGCTGGCTTTTGAACTGAACGCTGATAACACACTGGAAGGTCTCTCTCCTCTTTAGCCTGGAGGTGTCACGAGTCCGGGTCCTGCACTTCTCCCTGGCGCCACAGGAGGCCGCCATCTCCCGTTCTCCCGGACTCCTCTCCCATATAACACACACCTGCCGCATCATCACACTCAGTACACCCACGGCTGTTCCCCATTAGCCACTGACTATTTAGTCTCCCCTCTCCCACCACTCTGGTGTGGGTTCATTACTTGTCTTGCCATTTTGTGATCTGTCGTGCTTAAGTGTTTGTTGTGCCGTGTTGGCCTTTGTTTGTTTATATTATTAAAAGCCTTACCTGCATTTGGACCCTGACCTCGTCTTTCCACGCCATTCCTGGGGGCGTACCGTGACAGAATGAACCCACCACACATGGGTCCAGCAGGGAGGCTCCTCAACATTCGCCAGGGAGTCCGGAGCACGGAGGAGTACGCCAGGGAGTTTTTCGATTTGGCTCGGCGATCGGAGAGGGAGAAGACCTGTCTTATGGTCTTTTTCAGGGGTGGCCTAGCCGAGCCCTTCAAGTCCCTGACGCCATTCTGGGACCCTGAGGAGTCGCTGGAGGAGTACATCAACCTGGTTCTATGGATGAGCGGCTCAACCTTCAGGGTGGAGTTAGCGGCGGTGCCCGCTCACAAGGCTTCCGAGACAGCTGTGCTCACTCACGTTCCTCCCGAGACAGCTGTGCTCACTCACGTTCCTCCCGAGACAGCTGTGCTCACTCACGTTCCTCCCGAGACAGCTGTGCTCACTCACGTTCCTCCCGAGACAGCTGTGCTCACTCACGTTCCTCCCGAGACAGCTGTGCTCACTCACGTTCCTCCCGAGACAGCTGTGCTCACTCACGTTCCTCCCGAGACAGCTGTGCTCACTCACGTTCCTCCCGAGACAGCTGTGCTCACTCACGTTCCTCCCGAGACAGCTGTGCTCACTTACTTTCCTCCTGAGAGCGCGGCGTTCGCTCACGAAGCTCCCGAGACAGCTGTGCTCACTCACGAAGCTCCCGAGACAGCTGTGCTCACTCACGTTCCTCCTGAGAGCGCGGCGTTCGCTCACGAAGCTCCCGAGACCGCTGTGGTCACTCACGAAGCTCCCGAGACCGCTGTGGTCACTCACGAAGCTCCCGAGACAGCTGTGCTCACTCACGTTCCTCCTGAGAGCGCGGCGTTCGCTCACGAAGCTCCCGAGACAGCTGTGGTCACTCACGAAGCTCCCGAGACAGCTGTGGTCACTCACGAAGCTCCCGAGACCGCTGTGGTCACTCACGAAGCTCCCGAGACAGCTGTGATCACTCACGTTCCTCCTGAGAGCGCGGCGTTCGCTCACGAAGCTCCCGAGACAGCTGTGGTCACTCACGTTCCTCCTGAGAGCGCGGCGTTCGCTCACGAAGCTCCCGAGACAGCTGTGATCACTCACGTTCCTCCTGAGAGCGCGGCGTTCGCTCACGAAGCTCCCGAGGTGGCAATGCCCGCTCTCAAGGCTTCCGAAGCGGCGGTACCCGCTCACAGCACTCCCGAGGCGGCGGTGCCCGCCTGGTTTGTCCCTCCGGTCCCACCCTGGCCGTTCGCTGGGGTTCCTGTTCGGCTGGAGTCTCCCTGGTCCAACCCTCCGAATCCGCCCCGGTCTCCTGCTTGGTCTCTGTCTCCAGGCCCTCTGCCTTCACATGGACCTGGCCCGCCATCCCTCCCCCTGTTTCACCATCCCCTGGTTCCACCTCCCTCCAGACTTTTGCGCTTGGTGGAACGTCTGGAAGCCGTTCCTTTAGGGAGGGGTAGTGTCACGAGTCCGGGTCCTGCACTTCTCCCTGGCGCCACAGGAGGCCGCCATCTCCCGTTCTCCCGGACTCCTCTCCCATATAACACACACCTGCCGCATCATCACACTCAGTACACCCACGGCTGTTCCCCATTAGCCACTGACTATTTAGTCTCCCCTCTCCCACCACTCTGGTGTGGGTTCATTACTTGTCTTGCCATTTTGTGATCTGTCGTGCTTAAGTGTTTGTTGTGCCGTGTTGGCCTTTGTTTGTTTATATTATTAAAAGCCTTACCTGCATTTGGACCCTGACCTCGTCTTTCCACGCCATTCCTGGGGGCGTACCGTGACAGGAGGACACGGTGTCCATGATTTCCAACAAGAATGTCAAATTTGGACTCGTCTGACCATAGAACACTTTTCCACTTTGAAACAGTCTTAAATGAGCCTTGACCCACAGGACACGATGGTGCTTCTGGACCATGTTCACATATGGCTTTCTTTTTGCATGAAAGAGCTTTAGTTGGCATCTGCAGATGGCACGGAGGATTGTGTTTACAGACAGTGGTTTCTGGAAGTATTCCTGGGCCCATATAGTAATCTCAATGACAGAATCATGGCAATGAGGGATGCAGTGTCGTCTCAGTGCCCGAAGATCACAGGCATCCAACAAAGGTCTTAGCCCTTGTCCCTTACGCAGAGAGATTTCTCCAGTTTTTTGATGATGTTATGCACTGTAGGTGATGAGATTTGTAAAGCCTTTGCAATTTGCTGTTGAGGAACATTTTTTTTTTAAATATTCCACAATCTTTCTATGCACTCTTTCACAGATTGGAGAGCCTCGGCCCATCTTTACTTCTGAGAGACTCTGCCTCTTTAAGACATCCCTTTTATAGCTAATCATGTTACAGATCTGATGTCAATTAACTTAATTACTTACTAGATATTCTTCCAGCTGGATCTTTTAAAAATTTCTTGATTTTTCAGAACTATGTTGCCCCTGTGCCAACTTTTTGAGACCTGTAGCAGGCATCAAATTTGAAATGAGCTCATTTAGTGGATAAAAGAGTAAAATGTATCAGTTTAAACATTTGTTATGTTATGTTCTATTGTGAATAAAATATTGGCTCATGTGATTTTGAAATTCTTTTAGTTTTCATTTTAGTCAAATTTAAAAAAATGTCCCTACATTTCCGGAAGGACAAGAAAATTAAGGGTGACTGAATTTTTGATGGATAACACATATTACCACATATTTCTTGGTACAGAATCGTATTGTAGTAGAGATATATCTAAAAGAGAAAAATAAAAACTGTCTGAAAGGAATGCAAATTTGAAATTCATCAAGTGTTTACTCTGCCATGCGGTACAGATGTTCATATTCTTATTTTTATCAGCTAGCCTAGAGTCTCCATACACACACACACACTGCTGTCTCACATGAGCGATTGTGTTTGCTTGAGATCCATGTGTGAAATACAGGGAAAATATGAGCATGATAAACATGCATGTAGTCAAAAATGACTTTGCATACTTTTATAACAATCCTCTTCAGTGTGATTGGCATTCTGGTGAGGCGAAATAGGATTTGAATGACTGTATAGATGCTATACAGCACAGTGCTTCAACCTTTGCCTGTCTGTTAAATCAACCAAAGGCAAAGCTAAGCTAGTATCTTGAACTGCAGTTGTTCTTTATCGCCTCTAATTGAACTCCTCCATCTCTGGAATGTAAATGAGCCGTCTTCATTGACTTATAAATTGCTTGGTTATATTTACTTAATCTGAAGATTTTTCAGCACTTTAAGCTATTTGATTGCCACTCAAGTGTGAGGCCACAGTTCAAACTTCTTTGCAAAGATTTTAGGAGTAGGTTTAAAAACCAAAAATAAACTTTTTTTTTTTTGCTTTGAAAGCAAATATTTATTTGAGGCCAGGCATCCTCTAGGATGCTCTATGATAACACCAGATTAGAAACAGCATTACTGAAGTCTGAATCAATAAAGATGAACAAATATCTCTTGGCACCCCGTCTCTCTAACTGAACCTCCCCACTGTAGATTATCGACAGGAGTTCTTCCTGATAGACCAGATTTAGCATTTTCACACTCAATAGGGTGAACTAGACATAGCAGAGACGAGAAGTGAAGGGCCAACGGACCAGTTGACAGGGTGTGAATTAGTAGCCGGTTTAACCCCTGTAATTAATGCTTGGGCCCTCTAAAGTAAGTCATTCACCTAATTTTTAATGAATATATTTACACATCACAAGGAGAAAAAAATCTATTAAATCTATAAATAAATTAATGCCAGTGGATCTTAGTAGTGTTGTGCACTTTTAATTTAAGGAATAATTAAACCTATATAGTGGCAAATTTCTAAGGTCTCTAAATTGTCAGCATGATGAAAACTTTGCTGATAAAACAATATATACACACACACATATATATATATATATATATATATATATATATATATATATATAGGAAACGTTTATATTCATTAATATTTATTAATATTAAGATGCACTTACTCTTACTAATACTACCACTACTACTACTAATATAATAATATGAATAATTTAAACATGAATATCAAATGGGAGACAGCCGGACTTTGAGGAACATTTATGTGTTCATCTCTCATTATCATTGTATTGCACTGCATATGTCCCCCCCCCCCCCCCCCCCCCTCCAAAATTATATAAAAATGTATGTCAGTTTATGTGAGTAGTGAGCTACACTGTTAACACCTTATTGATTTATATCACAAGCTATCAGGATTACATCTTACTCATTTGTTATATAAATGAATAACAGCAACTGCACCAAATAGCATATTTTTGTAAATTATTAATACATTTTACTTTTCTGTATTAATTACCAATGGAAGTAAAAAATATGGGGTCCCACTTTATATTAACTGGCCTTAACGACTATATACGTACATTTAAATTAATAATTTAGTATAATGCACTTACTGTGTACATACATGTTTTTACATTGTACTTATATTTTTAAAATACCTGCATGTAATTACATCTGTAATTAATTTCTGTAATTACATTTATATTTACACTGTTGACCCATCCCTACCCATACCACCAAACCTGTCCCTAACCTTAACCGTATCCCACCTCAATAGCAGCAGAAGTGTTTTGCTATACAGTGTGAACACAGTAGGTACAATGTACTTATTTTTTGATGTAAGTACATAGTCGTTAAGGCCACTTAATATAAAGTGGGACCAAATATGGTATATATCAAATAAACATATGGGACTTATGGGACATATGGAAACATATGGGACTTATGGGACATATGGGATTCCATAAACACCTGAAATTCAGATATATGTTAATACTGTACTGTTAAAAATAACCTACTTTAAAATTGTGCCAAAAATTGTATTTTTGTCCACTGCAAATTTGCACAAAAATTATTTTTTAATGTTTCAAACGCTGTATGATCGACACCTGTTGTTCTGATTAGACTTCTAGCCCTCACTTATTCATCTTAAATATTAAGTTCTGCAAATATGAAACCATTGCAACATCTATTTCAAAGCTTGTTTTAGACCTCTCTCTCCATTGACAGTGTCATAGCATGCTGTACAGGTATATACAGTTTTTATATTTGAAGAGATCCGAGGATATGCACAGGTACCTCGGTTTTCTGTTTTAAACAATAAAACTGAGCAAAATGGGAACAAACTGAAACATCCTCTCTTTCTCTCTTTCTCTCTCTCTTTCTCCTTGCCCTTACCCCTGCCGGTTGCCCTTGTCCCAGATAGACAGCCCTAGACAGCGATGTTTCGCCATGTCGATTCGTATGACACGCTCCCACATCCATTAGTTTTTCCTTTTCGCTGACATTTAGACAACTGGTCCGTAGACCGCAGGCTCTACCCACAGTGAGATATTGAAAAGCAAATTAGGCTGAATGAGCGGACCTTGACTCACCCGACTCCTCTCAGCTCTGTGCCGCTGATGTATTGTGTATTTATTGATTGCCAAAGAAACTGATGCATTCAACTTGTGGGTCAGAGACATGCTGAGTGCAAAGTCCTGAAAGGAGATTATGAAGAAGCTTTGGCTACCAGTTTTATATGCACTTTACAGGATGATGTATCTCTGATATTATTCCGTGTTATTAGTATTGAATATGGGAGGATTCGTTTTTGATGGAAACGTTCACCTCAAGAAGCCATTATTTACTCACCCTCAAGTTAAGATGGAGAAACATTGGACAAAAAAAGAGAAATTTAGAAAACTCTTAATGCAACTCTTTTCCATCTACAGTAACACCAGTTCAGGAGCCACCGCCAAAACCAAAAACACCATAAAAAACATCATAAAGGTATCATAAATGTAGTCTATATTGATTATTCAATGTCTTCTGGAGCCATAGGATAGTTATGAGTCATTTAGGTCTCCAAGGAAAAGACAGGAATAAGATTCTCCTCAAATTAATATATTTTCCCTGAGCTTTCTCTCTCTATTGTTCAGCTCTCACAGTGTTATTCTCTGCTGTTAATTTTGTTTGAGACTGTGAGCAGTATTATCAATTTGGTAGGTGTAAGGCTAATTAAAACGATCATCCAATATGATTTTATATTGAATGCTCAATTTTAGGCCTCAGCACAGCTTAATGTGTTTCTGGGGAAATTACTATTACTGTACAACGAGTAATTCCTTCAGTTCAGACTAAAAAGTTTGCTTTGTGGAATGGTATACTTGTTCATTTAATCACCTTTAAAAATACATTTAAAAAATAATAAAATCATTAATAAATAAATTAATAAAATATATTACATTAATAAGAAATAATTATATTAAAATCAATCTTGATTAATTTATTATCCTATTAAAATGTAGTGGGTGTTGCAAAAACAAAACAAAACAAAAATGTTTTTGCATTCAGATCTTTATTTTAAGAAAGGAAATTTGTGAAAATTGTATCAAATTAGACCGCGTGCTTGACTGAACTATCACAAAGAGAGAGACTTCTCCTCCAGCATCTGTGTAAACTGTGAACTTGAATTAACAGTGCTGAAAATAACTGATTTTAGCAACAATGGTATGTTATTTGTCATCCATATAACAATATACACATTTCTCATTTGTTTTTATATGGGGCCCTTGGCTTCTGGAGGCCCGAGACGGCTGCCTGCTTTTGCCTAGCATCAAATTTGCATACAGCGTTATGATACAACATAAAATACAAGTTATGTTGTTTGACTTCAATGACATCAGGAATTGTGTAACATATCAATGCCGCATTTTAAATCAGAACAGGGATGTGGAGGGGATTTGGGGAAGAGAGCTACAGAGGAGGTTAAGATTATCAATAACTTATCAGTGATCAACAGATTGTCAGTCATATGGCTTCAGGAGACTTGGAATGTAGCATACAAATCATGTTGACTACTTTTATGGTTTTTTTTTTTGCATGCAATGTCCTTTTTGAGCTTGACAAACATGGTTGCAATGAACTGTCACTTTATTGAAAAGAGCTGTGTGAATATTCTTACAAATTTGATCGATGTGGAATAACATGAGAGCGAGTAAATAATTGCTATTTTTAGATGAACTCTCCTTTTAAGGCTCTCATCGAGCTGAAGCTCAAGTATTTGATCGTGACTCAAGTAAATCTGGTTAATGGTTGTTCTTTTGTGGTTTGTTAGATGAAGCACAGGATGAATCACTGATCTAAATGGATTGTGTTTTTTAACTAATTGGAGTTCCGCCACATTCTGATGGAATGGCATGAAGCTACTTGACTTTCAATTTACTTTGGTTTAATGAGATTAACAGTGTTCAGGCAGTGCGTTCACTGTCAACTATTGAGATAAGCTCTTTACCTTCAGCTAAAGTTTAATGCTTTTCTTCCATCCACAGTCTCACCTACAACTGGTGGGACTAAACCCAACAAGGAAAAATGTCATTGAAATATCCACATTCTCACCTATTTCTTAAGCTGGGGATAATTGTATTAAAACCTGTGCTAAACAAGGCCACAGATTTCACCTCGCAGACAAGTAATTCATGAGCTAATGTGATTATGTGTTTCTTTCCCCTTTTCCTTTCCGATGGTGGCAAATTAAACTCTTATCAGCAGGAGGATTTTCACATTACCTCTCTGGCTCAATCTGCGATGAACTTAATGCTGCGGATATGAACTTACTGAGTAAAGAAAGCAGTGTGTGGGAATACCATTGTTTTAAATCTTTGTTTCAGCAAAATTGTACTGACGATGACCCTGAGATAAGTTCAATAAAGGAGTCTTCAGCACAAACACTCCAACCTAATCCTTGGACACTTCTACAGTAACAAACATACAGGAGTTAAATAATACAATCATAGTTTAAACATAACGAATGAAATCAATAACAATATAAATGTTTCAGTGTTCACTGGACTCAAAACAGGGTCACTTTCCAAAACAGACACTTTCCACAAAAACAGGGGTTATCGTTTTTTTTTTTTTTTTTAACAAATGGTCAGTAAAAGGAGGCAATTATCCTCCAGAAAATGATGATCATCAACCTCATCAACCCAATGAGGTGGAGCTAAATATTATCTGAGCTGTTGAGCAGATTGAAAACATTATTTGCTTGACTGTAATATTTTAGCTATAAAATATTAGTAGATGAACATGAATGTTTAGCATAATAAAATGGTCTGGAAACAAAACTTGCTTTGAAGCTACTGAAAAACTTTAGATTTACATTTAATAAACTTTATACATTCATCCATCAATCCATTTTCTAAACTGCTTGTCCTATGTAGGATCACAGGGAACCCAGCGATTTGGATAATAAAACATCTAATATTTCTCACTGTAAAACATGATACATGTGCCTATAATGCACAGACAGCAATGACTTCAACACAAAGTTTTCTGCAGGTTATTTCACAAGTGTCAGATATTTTAAGTATTTTCCCGGAAACCATAATAACGGTTCCCTTAGCTTGTGTGGAGGTGTCTTCATTGGGGACAGTGGGGTGAGTGTCTGAATCAGTCCTTGGAGGTAGGCCTGATCTCAAAGGTGCCAAGATGGCTGAAAACTTTAACTAAATCTGCATTCAGATCCTCCTCCCCTGCTTCTGTAGCTGGTCTGTGTCACTGGCTGCCTAATGTCCTGCTAAATTGTAATGATTTTGGAAGTATGATATAATGAGGGTTGTGCTCGGGATTACTAATTACCGCAATTAATGCTTATTAAAAGGTGTCAAGATGACAAGTGAGCTAGAGGTGCACTGGATTGATACAGAAAAGATTTCTGGAAGCAGTGCCACTTATCTGCTTAACATCAGTCAGATCTGTTTGGATTACAAAACAGAGCCAATACACAAACATAATGGGCACGGTTTTTGAAGGACGCACTGACGTCACAATGAAGCAAAAGTTTTGTGAGATAAATCCAAGTGTAGCGCCCGGGACACACCAAGCCGATGGTTAGCTGGGGTCTGTTGGGCTAGTTTGTTTGGTGTGTTCAACACGTCGGCTCTCGTCAGGCTCAGATAAGTGGAAGATTGCCCAATTCAACTAGATTGTTGCCACTATCTCTTTGAAGTCAGTTTGGTTGGTCCCGGCCTTGATGTTTTTTTTTTTTTTAAAGACTGGGTATTGAGTTGAGGGTTTAAATGCTTTAAGTAGATTAAATTGGAGAAGTCCTGCATACATCACCAGAACAATGACTGGAAGGGTGGCATTTTGATTAAACATTAAAGGTACACTAAGCAATTTTTGCCAGACGATGTTGAGATTTGGAAGCCCCGAAACAAACACGCCCATAGCCCAACAGGACCTCGCCCCTATTTTTATATCTCCGCCTCACATGTACATACACAACCATGGCAATGACAATCACGTAAACAAGTGAAGATGACACACAAGCATATTCAAATAAAGGCCAGCATGGATAAGTTGTGTGAAACAAAGCAAAATCAACATTACTCACCTATCAAGAAGAAACCTTGGCATCTGATTCCAGGCCTCCTTGAGTTCTCTCCAGCGCTGGAAAGCTACTCCGATATTTACGCGGGTCCGACTTCTTGCCTGATCACAACCCTTTTTTATCTGCCATCTCTCTCCATCTATAGTCGATCTGCTAATATACTTCCTGTGCACTCAAATTGAGCGCACTCTTCTCTCTATCATAAGAAGACACGCCCACTTACTGCTGATTGGCTACAAGTGTGTTTTGGGACTCGGCCCGACACTGTGGTCAAAAGTATTTTTCAAATATTGCTTAGTGCACCTTTAATCAATCAATGCAAAATAAAACATTCATTTTTGAAAATAAGATCTATGCCTTTAGAAAACAGATTAATTTTCAGGTTATGATAAACTTTTTTTTTTTTTTTGCTTTTGTAAATATATCTGTATATATATGTAAATATATATACAGTATATACACAATATGTATCTATATATATATGTACAAAAAAAATATTCTGACCTGCATACAGTAGGTTTCTGTAAACAGAACCCTAAAACATTCTTTTCCAGTTTTCTGTAAATGCCCAGATCAAAAAATAAAATTAATAAAAAAAAAAATCCTAAATTCCAGATAATAAAACCTAATAGGACTTCTTCTGGGAATCATGGGACCTAAGGATCACATCTTATTTAGGATGAGGAAAGTTATTCTCATCAGAAACTCTGAGGGAAACAATCTACAAAAAAGTTTCAAATCTTCATTACGATCCAACATTCTGTTATGAATCTGAGACCATTTTACCATTTTGCAGACATTTACTTATAACGGAAAGAACAGTGAATTCTCAAGATACATTATATGTAGTATATAAGCATTATAATGAACTTTTGGCACTCTGAGTAAACTTTTAGTGACCTGAACCTAGTGGAAGAGGAGAAGGAATATAGAGGCTTGAGAGGATTAGGCAAATGGCTTTATGTGCTTTTCCTGTGTGAACCTACTCCAGGTTTCTAGACGTGTTGATTTATTTCTAGTTCAGCATTCAGTCTTATTAGGAATTTTAGCCAGCCTTAAACAACATAACAAAAGTTGCAACCGTGACGTGACAATCCTCTTCCTAAATGATTTCCTTCCTATTCCTATATGAAGGAATGTTTCACCCAAAAATGAAAATAAATAAATGCTACCATATGAGATCAGAAAGAAAATTAAATGGGGTTAGGATGCAATCAGAATCAATAAACGGTGTCAGGTTTTGGATGAACTGTTCCTTTAATTTTTCTCAGGTTGTTTTGGCAATAACTTCATTATCAGTTCAGTTACTTTTAGAAAGCAAGATTTTGCTAACCAACTTTGAACATGCATATAAACATGCTTGTATGAATAATTCCGAATAATACAATAAATGCAGTCAGTTGATAAATGTTAAACCTAGAGCATTTATCACAGTTTCAGGCTTGTGTTGCAATATACGCTTTGACAGACTGCATGGTTCATAATGTAGGCCATATATTCTAGAGTACTGAAGTTGTGGTGTCGTTCTCTGCTAGGAGACACCTCCATGTCTCCTGAAGTCTGCAATGTTATTTTGTTGTTGTTCACGGTCAGATTGTTCTTATTGCATCACATTGTCAAATCTGCCACCTGTTCACTGTATGCAGTTTTATTGTTGCTGATTAGCCAAATTACTGTGGTGTCATTACCAATTTTGTTGATGTGATTGTTGTTACCATAATAACGCCAAGGCTATATCTCTAACATACAAGCTGTTTCATAGAGGTCTTGAATCTTTTTAAGAGGAGTAATCTTATTGATGTACAGACACTTTGGTTCAAGTTTATTTACTAGTGTCTTTTTTTTTTTCTTTTTTTTTTTTTTTTGGTAGGACTAGGGTTAATCCAGGGCATCCTTATCTTTGATGTGGTAGAGTGGAACCTAAATGTTTCTAAATAATCTGCTGACATTTTTAAAAGTACAGCAGGGTTGTAACTAGTGATGCACAAAAATAAATGTTTCATTGAAACACTGTGTTTTAATAAAGTTAAAAAATAAAGTATTCAAACAATATAATTATTATATCAACATTTGATAATCAACAGTATATAAACATTTTAAATTCTCACAAGGCAGCTTTTATACCAACCATGATTAAGCTGGCATACTCCAATAGCTGTATACAGGCTAAAATAGAGAAATACCAAAAAATCTAAAACAGTGTAATTATAAGTTTTTTTTTTTTTTGGCTGTTTATTAATGAGATATGGACATGGAATCATTTCCTTAGGAACATGTAATTTGACATTGTTTACAAGCTGTTGTATTGACATCTTTCAGTGGACTATTACACGAGAGATGGAACTAAAAGATCTTGGTTCATGAAAAAGTCAAAAATCAATATGCTTACCTGTTGCAGCTTATCGACATTGTGGACACTGGCAAGCTAGAGATGTTCATATTAGACTATTCCACATTCCAAAGATCTATCATTGGAGAAAATGTAACGGTGAACGTGTCAAGTGTGCCTTGATAACATGGACGGCACTGCAACAGTCAAATATTGCATGCAAATATATCTTATGCTTCAGAGAAACAAGTGTGCAGCCATCTTTAGAACAGCACCGAGTTGAACGTCATGTGCTGTCATTTCAGAATTACGGTAATTATGACATGGCGTGAACGCAGCAATATAGCCTACAAATGGAAGACTGAGTGCAACGCTGAAAAGGGGTGGAGCTACATAAGGTCTATACCACAGAAATAAAAGTGCCATAAACTGAATCCTACCTGTTTCAAAATCACACAACTTCTCTTATAAAACAGCATTTTTAACTCTAAAATGATCAATTCAAAACAAATGTTAAAAGGGATGCTATCAGTTTTCTAAATGATAAGCATTCCCACACGTTTCTGACAAAACCAGATGTTACACTGCTGTTATACTCTTTTTTTTTTACTAGCCATGGAAGTTTTGGACACACAGTCAAACATGCCATCAGAGAAGCAGTAAATGTCACTGTTTGACTTCAATATTTTGAAGAATAATTGAATTGTTGTTATCAATGAAGGTCTGTGGGATCAAAGACAACATCTGACCACATTTGTGTATAATTGTGTGTCTGTGTTCCACATTAGAAAGTCCTACTTTACATATAAGTTATGGCAGAGCATTCATTTTTGGGTTGACTGTCCCTTTAAAGCAACAAATCTCCAAATTTGATTTTGTGGTCCTTGTTTGGAAGGATGTAAACACGGTCGCATCCACTATTGACTCCACTGAGGGAGGCACATCCCTGCCAATATATTTTGTTTACTTTTGTTTTTCAGTGGTTGATTATTACAGTTGGTTTCCCCAATCCTGACCTTCCAAAACAGACAATTGTGAATAAACATTTTGGATCAGTATGCATAAAACTGTCAGCTGTCAAAAAGTCCCGTAACAGGACAGGCCATTTGGGACAGGAAACAATTTAAACGGCGTGGAATTTAGCACTACCACCAAATGCCCAATCAGACAGAGAAAATATCTGGCAATGCCTGCCGCTCTAGTGGACACAGGGGAAAAAACAGCTTTGTGATGGATTTAATGGCACATCACAGTCATGGAGAAAATCATCCTGCATTCCCAATCAAATGAAAATGAATGCCTTGCGAGCAATAAAATCTGAATGATGTTCTTCTTTCCAAAATAGTTTTTAGGCATGTTGCAAGTGAATCGACTACAGGTTACGACCAAGCAATGTTCACAGTCTATTTATAACACAGATCAGAGTACTGACGTACACTAGCATTCAAATATATACTATTACTTTTTCAGGAGAACTTTGGGTTAAGCAGATGTCATGAAGGAAAATGATTTTTCATCTGAGAGCATTGGCTGTTCTGGAGTGTTGAAAGACTAGATAATAACTCGGTGTAATGGTGCAGTGACTAGCTCAGCTGTTTTCAACATATAACAGCTTCATATTAAAATATATTTTTCTAATTTTGATAGTAAGCATTGTCAACTTAATATTCAAATGAATAGTATTTTTATGTCAGGGAGACAAACTATTGAAGATACAGGCTTAGAACCAGGCTATTGGCAAATGTTTAAGCTTTGTTCAGCTTATTTGGATATCACAGCTCTCTAATGATGCACTTAAGTTCCACTTAATCATGAGATCTATGTGCTGGTTTGGAAAACAAGCATTGCTTCAGTGTAGAATAACTGAAGATGCAAGTTCAGGCGATCTTAAAAACCTGACCCTAAAATGCTCTCTCTCAAGTCTAATTTATTTTGGTAAATCCGTTTATTTAGACATCTCATTTCATTGTACCGTTTACAAAAGTATTTCCAAGAGTCATTATGCAGAAGTGTTCCCAGAAGTCCTTACGAGACATTCAAGAACGTTCAATAAATATTTAGTTTAATACTGCTGTTGTTTTCGGGTCAATATAAGGTATGGTATTTTCCTATTTTTATAAAATGCTGTGAAAGTTAAAAATAGCTCAGCTTTTAAACACTTTTGTCAGGGTCCATCAAGCTGTTTTCAAGGTCAGGTGAACCCAGAACCAAAATGTAGTTTCAAGACAATTAGTCAACTAGCTGTTATGGCAACTAATTGATTTCAAAAATATGTAGTTTAGCACATAACCTTGCAATTTAGCAAAATTGCATAATGACTCTTGTGCAGCATTGGACTGATCACTACCTCATCCAGCATTGACTACAAACTACCTCTTCGGATAGTCTTTTGTCACTTTAACAGACTGATAAGCTCTAATTGCACTACACGTATATCTGCACAGTTTTGTTTTATTTAACTGGTTTGCACTCTATCTATTCTGCCATGTGTCTTATGCCACTTTATTTATCTCTTTTTTTTTATTTTTCTACAATGTCCTCAGACTGATAAGCTCCTCTGCACTATATATATATATATATATACACACACTATACATATACACATATATCTGCACAGTTTTGTTTTATTTAACTGGTTAGCACTCTATCTGCCATGTGCCTTATGCCACTTTATCTATCTTTTTCTTTATTATTCTACAATGTCCTCATTTGTATATCTGTATAGTTGTATGTACATATGTTTAAACTGTACTTATCTGTATTTGAACGTCTACTGTCAGTGTCTTAAATGTTAACTGTATGCACCAAGGGTCTGAGAGTAACGTAATTTCAATTCTCTGTATGTATGTGCTGTACATGTGGAAGAATTGACAATAAAGCAGACTTGACTTGAATTGACTTGAAAATACAGAGATACTCGACTGCAATAAATATATTTCAAAGCAAACATTTTTTTTTTCTTTTCAGATTTTGTGAGGTTTAATCTTCATCTCCATGAGTTTCACACATCTGGTACATAAAGTTAAGTTTTACATCAAACATAATCCCCATGTAAAAAAAAAAGACAAAAAGTCATAATGCTTCACATATGGAAGAATAACTAGCAGTGACACATACAATGATTGAGTTCATGTGTTCACAATGACTCGGACGATGATTTTCCTTTACAAACATGAAGATATAATATATACATTGTATGTGTTAGAAAATATTAACAAAAACCTATAGCTCACGTGTAAAAAACAAACTCGGCAGGATTGCAAACGTAGAAATTAAGTTAAATAATATCACAATTTTAGAAGAAAAGAAAAACAATTTACAATTTCAAATTATCCGAGGCAGGACAGAAAAAAAAAAAAAAACAGCTAGTGGCAAATGATGCATGATCCTCAGTGTTGAATAAAAAAAAAATATTAATAATAATAATACATGTGGAAGCAATAATCCAAAATATGTGACATGGGGACAGATATTTCTTTCCAGCAATGCGACCCAGGAACCACAGATGATTCTAACGCTACACTAGTACACACATAAAAATCAATGGCAGACATAAAGGTGTGCACAGTAGGTAGCTTCACATATTGTTACCTATCCCATAAACCACTGCAAAAATAAATTTTTAAAACCAATCCTGAACAACTCTAAGGGTTTCTCTTTTATTACTTGTAACTTTCACATTGAGCACAAACATTGAGCACATTTTTTTTTTCTTTCTCTTTTCCATCATGTACATTTGACATGGCTTAACAACATGAGCGTCATTCTTGTCAGATGATCTCATTCTTTAAAGAGGTCTGGTTGAGGTTGTAAAGAGGGCAGCAGTGATTTGTATTGGCTCTTCGTAAGGTTTCAGGACTGAATATGACGCTGTATATGTTCTAGACGGTAAGAGCATATTGAGGATCATTCTCTAAAAAAATATATCCACATATGCTTTTCTTTTAAAAATAGCTTAATGAGGAAGAAAGTTGTGGATTGCCCCTGAAAAGGTTTTGTGTAGGACATTAATAGTAGGTTTAACAAAAATTATGAAAATAAAACTGTATGGAAGCGCATGCGTTTTCAAGGACAACCTACACTTATAAATACAGCAGCAACAGAAATAAAACACATTATCTTTTAACTACAAAATTTCTAAGAAATAATCTGGTACATGAGAGTTACGATTATCTGGATCGTTTGAAACGTGGATAAGTTTATTGATGAAAAGAATCCATTTATTTCTCTAAATCTTTGATAATACCAAATGTAAACATTTGTGTGGGAGCAAATATGGAATGCTCTATTTCTTTGGTAACTACAAGCAAAGCGAGATGAAAGTGTTTATGCCATCAAAAATGAAGTGTTTCATTTGTGACATTGAATCGGATTTTTTTTTTTTTTTCATGTAGAGCAGAGGGAACATTCACATTTTAGATTATAATGACTAAACATTTTATTGATATTTGGTACTATTTGGATATATTTGGAAAAACGGGCACTGCCAATTTACCCATATAATGCTGTTTCAGCAGAATCACTGTAGGGATGTTGTGCCATGTCATAATTTTGACAAAATGTCATTAAATAAATAAAACATTACATTTTAACAGTCACTCAACTCAAGCATGTACAACAAGAAGCAAGCACATATAATCTGAAGAATAAAAGAGTAGCACGCAAATGTGTAACAATCAATAAAACTAAACTCACTGAAAGAGAAAAAAAAGAAAGCAGGGCGGTGACACAATGACAAAGAAACATTTCTGTCATTACCTACTATACCTCATGCAATTGCGGATTTTTTTTTGACAGGAACACAAAAATATTGTTTTTAAATTTCAATAAAGCAGTTCTTTTCCATACACCCCGAAATCAGGTTTATAATGCTACAGAAGAACCATTTTTGGTTCCCAAAGAACTTTTCAGTGAACATTTCCTAAAAGAACCACTTTTGCTTAGTTTGAAAAACATAAAAAAAAAAAAAAAAAAACGAAATAACCTTTTTGTGGAATGGAATGTTCCATAGATGCTAAATATTTATCATGTAATAATTGATGCCAGTAAAACTTTATTTTTTAAAATGTCCTTTTTGGAACCTGACAGACCAATTACCATTTCTCGGAAAAAAGCTGCGAGAAGGTTATTCAAAAAAAAAAGAAAAAAATTTCTATGCTCTAGAAAAAAAAAATCAGCATACGCTTTGAAATCACATGAGAGTTCATAAATAATGACCGAATGTTCCCTTTTGGGTGACAATTTCTTGAAACACGGTCAATGGTCAGACACTTGGCAGAATTAAAATAAAGGAGGGAAAGATCAAAGAGAGGTTTAGGCAGAGCGAAGGCTGATACCCTGTGTTCAGGAGAAGTGAGGTGTGCTGTTGTGAGGGGAGGGAGGGTGTAGAGTTGTGGTGTGGTGTTTCTATATTTACAACACAAGACTAGGGGTCCTAACCACACCCTCATAGTGAAACATGCAGTGCACAACACACGGTTTCAGGTCCACAAACTACTGACACTTTTATTCATTGTTCCGAGAGACCGCCCGCATCCTGATGTGGCCAGCGCAGGACAACAGTAATGAGGAAGGAAGTGTTGTTCCAGGTGTGACGCGTAATGGCTATCCTGTATGGGGCGTCTTGCAGCTCGGACGACCGTGGGTCTAGACGGACTGCTCTTTGGGGTAGTTAAATGGGGGTCGGGGGGTAGGAGGGGCCGCGTTGGGCTGGAAGGTGTACATGGGGGTATTAGTAGGGTGGTGGGTATAAGGTTTCTGGGGCAGGAAGGTAACAGGGGGGTAGGCAGAAGGAGGCGGAGGTTCAATAAATTGTTCCTGGTTGCCCGGATGATGGCAGCTTACATAGTCAGCTGGGTTCAGTAGCTCTTCGTTCCCAGAGTTCTGTTGAAACAAGAAAATTAGAGCAACCAGTGGAAGATGATTCACGACACTGTAAAGGCCTTTCACATGATTCATACACAACGCACCGAACTCAAGTTGCATGACACAAATCAGATCATGCCATTCAGAGAATAATCATAGTATTTATAAACAAATAAATGCAAATGAATAAACAGTAGCATTATCTGCAACATTTTTTCTTCTGGAAATCAAAGAGGCGTATGAGACTGATGTGAGTCATGTGAAATGACCTTAAAGAGCAATTAAACATTATACAGCAAGTTCTGTGCAATACAAATTCGTATATATTGTAAACATCATTAATGATATATTTGTAATGATTTAGATTTTTTTAAGCAATTTAAATAATTGAATGAACTTAAAGGGATAGTTCACCCAAGAATAAAACTTTTATCAGCAATTACTCACTTTCATGTTGTTCCACATCCATAAGCAGTGTTGGGAAGAGTTACTTTTAAAGTAATGCATTACAATATTGCGTTACTCCCTAAAAAGTAACTAATTACATTACTTTGTTACTTTTAATGGATAGTAATGTGTTACGTTACTTTTGCATAACTTTTTAAATCTGGGCAGGGCGTGCTTGTTTGTTTTTAATATAAAAAGTTCTATTTTTGGCAAATGTACAAGCCCTGACACACCAAAAGCTTCAGGCTGAATGAAAAGTAAATTCACGTCTGTACAGTAGAATGCAGAAGAGGAAAGTTCAACACTCTTCAGCAATAAAAATAAAAAGAAGAACAAATGTTAGTTTATCTTGAGTAATTTTTGCTTAGTATGGTTGAATTTGATCATTGAAGATCAGCAACAAAGACACTGGTTAATAAAATGGCATTACATATATAAAGGATATTTGTATTATTTAACATATTCTGAAATAACATATTTCTGAGTTGCATTTCACTGTTTTAATTCATTTTGAGGATATTCAATATTGAATCAGTTTTTTTTTTTTTGTTAGTGAGATGAATTTATGCATGTTCACATGTATTCTAGAACTAAAGTAACATCTTACTCCAGAATTCTCTCATGGGGACAGGAGAGCTTTCAATAAGTAAATAGGGAGTAAAAAATAACTGGCGTTACTTATTTGAAAAAGTAACATATATTTCCTTTTAAATTAAAAAGTAATGTGTTACTTTACTAATTGCTTTGAAAAAAGTAATCTGATTGCGTAACGTGTTACCCCCAACACTGCCCATAGGACTTTCACTGATCTTTTAAACTCAATAGAATATATTTTTATTGAAATCTGAGAGGTTTTATTGAAGGTCCAAATTTAATGCTTTAAAAAGTTCTTAAAGACATTGTCAGAATAATCCAAATGAATAGAGCAGTTTAACCCAAGTCTTCTAAAGAGACACTATTGCTTTATATGTTGAACAGATTTAATTTAGGCTTTTATTCATATAAAAACATTGATGAATGCACATTTATAGAGCACATCAAATATACATACTGTAAACATTCTTGGTAACACTTTACAATAAGCTGTCATTTGTTAACATTAGTTAATATATTATCTAACATGAACAAACAATGAACTATGCACTTATTACACTGTTTATTAATTTTTGTTAATGTTAGTTAATGAAAATACAGCTGTTCATTGTTTATTCGTGTTAGTTCACAGTGCATTAGCTAATGTTAACAAACACAAATTGTGATTTTAATAATGCATTAGTAAATGCAGAAATTAACATTAAGATTAATAAATGCTGTAGAAGTATAGTTCATTCTTAGTTCATGTTCAATAATGTTGTTAACTAATGAACCTTATTGTAAAGTGTTACCACATTCTCGTGTCAAGCAAGTGCGGTTGATCTTTGTTTACCGTATTTGATATGTGTTTATCATGTGAATTATTTTACAATGACTTTGTGAATGACTTAAAGCATTTTGATGTGGAACAAGCATTCAGCGGTGGAACAGAAATCTCTCAGGTTTTATTAAAACATATCTTCACTAGTGTTTCATAGATGAATGAAAGTCGTATGGTGTTGTATAACTGATTTATGTCATTAGATTTGTTATATGATTCTTCCATGACTTCTGACTGTGTGAGTGTAAAGTCAAAAGCAAAATACTACTGAGTCTCAGAACAAAATACACAACAACATATAAAACTATATGGATATACCTGCAGGATACACACCAAAATCTGAAATATAAGTTATATTTCCCATTACTATACTGCTTAATAGGTTTTAATGTATACAGTATGAAGTTTATTGGTTCGCAGTTCCCATGCCTAATGCCACTAATGCTACAGTAGGTCCAGTGTAGAGTGAAAACACACAATAGTCTGACACAAACAGCTTGTTCATATATAAAGTTAAACTGGAAATAAAACACATCTTCTTAGTTTTACGATCAGTCAGGTAGGTAGTCCATTCTAAAACAACTTGACAACTTATCACAAAAGTCCATAATTGTTGAAAAATCCAACACTCCAAAACATGTTGACCATGGCCATTCTAAACTTAGCTTCCTGCAAGAAGTACATTGATAGCTGCTTGTTAAAGGCAGGGGTTACAGAGATGACAAGAATGAAAGAAAAAAGGATTGGAATATGACATTGAGTAATGAGAAAATACAGTAATGAGAAAGAGATTGAGACAGAGAGAAACAGAAAGAGAAGGCCATATTTACACCTGGTATTGCAAACAGTGAAATCAAATTTGACTGTATTAGCATGGTGAGTGACTGGATCACAAAATGTTTTGGATCCCATTTATACCTGTATTTAGTACAAACCTATTGTGATTTGCTAGATGTTAACACCAGGTGTAAATTGAGTCAGAGAGAAAGAGTACAATTAAAAATGGAATGGAAAGGTGACTTACGCAGAGTCCCCAAGCATCTTTACGTCTACGACAATGATGATTCCCACTCTGTGAGCAGTATAGTAACGGAAGGAGCAACAATTTCAAAATAAACACTGAATGATGTACCTCAGGGCTCACCCCTGGGCAATCTTCTTTTCTCAGAGCTGACAGTGAAAGATGCAAGCTGGACACACAAGGTTAAGATGACCAGAATTCAGAGTGGAAATGGACAGATGGATGTGTGAAGGAATTTGCTCACACATTCATCAGATGTCACAGACATCTTTGTGTGCACATAAAGACATCTATCAGATGAAACAGGATTGTGTCAGTGGCTATTTTATGTTGCAAGAATATCTAAGATTTAGTAACATGGAAAGCATATGATCTCTGCACAAAGAGCTCGGAAACTACATAAACATTTTCTGGTAAAAAAGTAACTGACCCTTTAAATCACTAAGATGATATTTACTCACTCAACATGTTCTTGATCAAATAAAACATGACTAAACATGGCTTAGTTTTCTGAAGAACAGAAAGCCATCGTTACAGCTACTTCAGTTAGATGCACAAGGTCTTCAAGTGATCTGGAGCATAAAGTTACAGACAGTTAAAAATATTTATGTTTTCTCAGAAGTAACAAATATATTCACTGGCTTCAGTTCTGCAAAGAACAAAAAGCTACTTGGCCTCAGACTCCCCTATTATCATGTGTTTGATAATGCATAAGATGCACCCAGCAGGGGAGAACTGAACTTAAAAGAATAGTTCAATCAACAATCTACACAGTGTTATTGCTTACCAACTCTCATACCATTCCAGCGTTCCAAAGCCTTATGGCTTTTTTGCTTGCATGGAACATTAAAAGGTATTTAATGCTGGGGACAAGGGAGAGCTGTGATCACCATTTACTTTCATTGTAAGGAAAAGAGCAGCTTGGACATTGTGTTTTTTTTTTTCTTTTGTGTTCCATGCACAAAAAGACTGTTTCCCCTGGAGGCATATTAACCCTGTAGCTATTAGACAATATCATTTGATTATGAACATCTGTCTTGCTTGTTAAATCTGCAGGTAAAAAAATAAATAAATAAAAAAATAAAAATAACAAATGCACTAAAATACAATGAACTTCAAAACGTTTTTATTATTATTTTCAGTATTTTTTGTGTCTTCATTTAACTGGTTATCAAGGAAATGTTTAAAAATTCATTGCGATGAATTAGAAGGTTTGCGTACTGATTGTAACAGAAGTTTGAATGTATATCATGCAAGGCACAGATGACCCCTGAAAAAAACATTAAAACAACAATTAATAATCAAACTAGTACAAGCTAAGAAGTGTAACTCATTAATTAGGAATGTGTTTTTTTTTATATCACATGTAATTGGAATTCATTTAGGGGGAAGTGATTCTATAGCCCCTCTGGTTACAATAAATAATAATTTAAAAAAAATACACAAATAAACAAAAAGGGGGCTGAGGAATAAAAATGATGTTTAGACCCATTTACAGTGCAGAGATAAAAACTAAGGGGTTCATTTGTTGCCTCTGGGAAATTAAACAGAGAAAAATGTTGAAGCTTTAATGTTGGCTGAACTAATAAGCTACCAAACACTGCAGAACTAAACCTCAATTTGAAGTCTTTGTTTGAACTCTGGTATTAGGGGACTGCTTTACATATGCACAAACACAAAAACAGCTGCTTCCTTTGGAGGAAAAAACTGTGTTTTCTTAACAAGCGCAAGTAATAAAATGTCTACAGACGGAGGAGGTGAACCATTTTGACAGCACCTTCCTCACAGACACTGTGAGATTCAGAGAGAGACACTTCACTCCTGCATAAAATGCAGCACTAATCTAAATGAAAATCACTGGCCGAATAAGAAGTCCTTCTCTTTCTTTCTTTATTCCAATACCTTCAGTGGTGAGGTAGGCAAGTAGGGTTCTCTCTGATAGTCCACCTTGGGGAATTTGACCTAAATAGGCTTCTTTTATCTCCTTTTACAATGTAATGATTCCCTCATCGCAGCATTGCCGCGTTCCAGAACTTTGGAATTTGCCAAAGCAATTATTTCACTATCTTTAGACAAGGACGTTGACCTTCTGGCCTATCTAGTGGCTCTACATAAAGCCAGTTACAATGCTGATTGAAAATGCTTTCTAGTAATATGCACTGATTGAAATGGACCTTTTTTGTACCCCATTTAAAAAAGGTGGAATCCAGAGTTTATCTGTCAGTCATTCTGAGTGCTCCTTTGACAATATAAAACATGCTTCTATTTTTCCTTTGACTGGTTTGAAAAGAGGACTACGCTCTGACAGCACAGTTGTATTGAATCCACTAAGACACTGTACAGCCAATTAGAAAACATGTTGAAGCCATAGCTTAATGTTGTATATCCTTTGGCTTACTCCGTGAGGACATTTCAGGAAAAGACCTTTATGAAAACCAGGAGCTCATGGGGGTTTTCTCAAAGACTTAAGGCCTTGGAAAGTGACTAAATGTGCACTGGGTTTAGTTCTCTGTGAGGTTTTGAGAGGCAGAGGCAGCTGTGCATGTGTCTCTCCTGAACTTTAGGGGGCATTTACATGACACCATTTTCAACTAAAAACGGAAAACTTTTTACCCCCGTTTCCGCTGTATATTTTTACTGGTCTGCCAAGAATAATAGAGTATTTTTTTGTTGTGAACAGGAATCATTTCGACAACAATGTTGTCTGTACTTCTAAACTTTTCAAAATTGCAAAGGAAAAACTTACCATGCATTCTTAACATGCATCACATCATCGCCACTTGCTCTTTCTCTGCCTCTCAATTATTAGAATTGTTAACATGACAAAGGGTTGACTAATTTTAAATATCAAAAAAGGTATGTTTTGACAATGAGAGATCTAGTTAACATAAGAGTAGCAACATTATTTAATTAAAAATAATAATGCATGAATAAATTATGTAAATAAATAGATAAGATAAATAATCCACACGAATGATTCACTCTGCAAATGTACTTTATCTTTATTCTCTGAAAATGACAATTACTTTTTTTTTTTTTCCTTCTTTTGGAAAAATCTAATTTCTTTTTATTTTCTTTCAATTTTAATGTGAAAAATGACCCATTCATTAATTGGCAAATAACAGTTTGGAGAGTAAGTAAATCTAATATTGTCACGGTGCACACACGAGGGAGGGACCAGGAACACGCAGACGAGGATATAACTTCAAATAATATACTTTACTAGGACAAGACATCAGGACAGGACATGGCAGGACAAGGCAAGGCAGACACGGACATCACACACCGGGGTTAACGAGTAGACCAGACAAAATCTAACTAAACAGACAGGACTAATATACACCGGTAAATCATAGCTAACGAGACAAACACAGCTGAACAGAATGAACTACTAAATGACAAGACAGGAAACAAACCAAATATGGGCACAAGAGGCAGGAACACATGACACACACACACACGACAGTTCCCTGACAAATACATTATAACAAAACAAAACAAAAAATCCTTAATCCTAAATATGAGCAAAAATAATAGTGCCTTAACAACCAACAAAGGCAAGATATATTTCTGGATATCTGCAAAATTAATCTCACTCACATCTGTTTTTAAAAAGCGAACATTATGAAAATATGTTGATAAATGATTCCTCTGCTTTCAAATCTCTTGCGACTTATTGGGAAATCTTCGGAGAAATATTGTTTTGGGATATGACAATAGAGGAGCTAAAGTAAAATTAAATCCACATGGATCGTCATAGTTCTTTACCAAGAAAACATGATTTTCTAATTAACTGAGGTGTGTGTGTTCATGACAAGCATTTCAGATCTTGTAGAAATTCCACTGCATAGTATGACACATGCACAGTTCCAAAGCCATGACTTACATAACAAGAATGTGTGTGGATCATTATCTCCACAAATGAAAAGAAACTTCATCGCTTTTTCACAGTGCACTTTGACAGTATGCACCCACCATCTCACTGAACCACAGTATAACACCTAAACAATTAACTTAGTGTTATCATTAGCCATCTTAACATCTCAGAACATCTGTTCTTCGGCTCAACAGCAAGGACACACCACCACTCTGGATTACCCACTGGATCCTCGCTACATATTCACCCATATTCACGTCTCTCTCCGCTGGCAGGTTAATTACTGGTTACCTCACTCACACAGCCGCCCGCTCTGCCTGGAAAGGTCACTGTGGTGCGTGTTTAAACAGGCAAAACCAAAACTCAGACAACTATACACTCTCACAGGGAAGAGAAAATAAAGGTTACAGAAAATAGATGACAATATGCTGGTCTATGTAAATTAAAATTAATTTTGAGAATGAAATTATACTAAAGTGCAAAAGACCAAGAAGCTAAGGAAGTATAACGACAAAAAAAAAACAACAAAAAAACATATAAAGATCAGAATGAACTAATTTATCATAAAGTCCTTTAAATTATAGGGAAGTATACAACTCTCTCCCTGCTATTTATTTTATTTTTATTTATTATTTTTACGTTGACAATCACCGCTAGCATTTTAAACATGTTCAATAATGCTCTATAAACTGTACTTTAACTGCGATCAGGATTTGCATGCTTCACTCAGTGTGTTAAGCATAATCATCTTCAATGTTTGCTCTCTGGTTATTTATCCTGAAAATGTTTCATTCTAATTAGGCATTTGCCTTGTCTTATGTTGGTAACAAGCCTCCACAAGCTTTCATGCTTACGGTTGCCAGATGCCAACAGTTTAAATCCCCCAATCAGAGTTTTTTTTCTTAAATCGATACATTTTCTGCTGAGTGGTTTATTTAATCCATTCAGTACATTACGCTAAAAATCATCGATGAGTTGAAAACAATTGCAAACATGTAAGCTGGAGTTTAGCAAACTCTGCTGAGCCAGTCTGTTTTCTTTCACGTTTTCCGCTGTCTGAAGTGACTAAATTTGCAATGTCCTTGATTTGTGCTTATTTTAAAGTGCAATAACTATGATGAAATGTAAATAAATAAAGATTCAATATTCATGACTATATTTTGAAGTGGCGTGTAATAAATGATATGGAATGAAAATATTGTTAATGTTGGGGAAAGAGTTTACAGTCACTTTAGATTAAATGACCGGGGGATTTATTCCCACTGATTAATAATAATAATAATAATAAATGTAATTGCAGATCATTTAATATTAATGAAAAAAGCAAATATGTCAAATTAAAAGCTTTAAAGCAGTTTTAAATAATCTTATATTTTAGTAGTCTTTTGTCATGCTTGAAAAAGTACACTTATTCTGATGTGTTGACTAACATACTAAAGACTTACAAAAGACAATGTAAAGTACTTGTTTAGAATTTTAACTGTAGTGTGTTATTCAGATCACATTAGAGCTAATACATGTTAAAGGGGTCATCGGATGCCCATTTTACACAAGTTGATATGATTCTTTAGGGTCTTAATGAAAGGTCTGTAACATACTGTGGTTAAAATTTCTCAATGGTAGTCTAAAAAACATCTTCTTTACCCTGTCAAAATCAGCTCTGTCTTCAGCATGCTGTTCTAGTCCATCTTTATTTAAATCTTAGTGAGCTCTGCTGATTCTGCCCCTCTCTTCCGTGGAGTGATGAGCAGATTATAGATATGTGTAGATTCCCTATTCGACCACTCCAGATACGCTGACTCGTCAGCCATCTCACATTCACCATAATAATCAATGAATATTTAAAGATATACAAGCGTATAACTTGCTGTTGTAGACACTCACAGTCAATGCGCTCAAAGATTCACAGACCGTTCCAAAAATGGTGGATGGCTTACGTATCGCGGCCCATAGAAACAGTCCATAATGAGGCATCTAGCTATATATATCTATGGAGCATCTATTACTAAACTTCAGCCGCAAAACTGGTTAACTAGTACATTATTAGATTTGCAAAGATTCATAAAAACCCTTAAACTCACTTCTGTAGATAAAGCTGGATCAAAAATGATTCGCGCGAACATAGATGCATTTATGTAGATCGAGGATTGGCGCATTCCCTTCAAAGCGAAAATAACGTTAATCTTCTGCGTCTTCAGCGGCTCAGATGTCGTGAGTAACTGACAACTGCTTTATTCATTATTACATCCAACAACTAAACACTTCAATCGCTTAATCTGAGACATCTTGTCTTCCACTGCACGGAGCTGACACAATGGCCGACAGCTCTCAGCTCAGTCAGGGCGGGTCTAAGGTAAGACGGCCTTGTCAATCAACTATCATGGGAGGGGCTTGTACATATCTATGTCATTCTGACAGGTATCGCAGAAAAGCCTGATTTGAGAAAGAGGATTTTAAAATAGGGATTAAAAAAAAAAAACACTGGGTGTATTTTTATCATTATAGGATGGATGTGTACACATTTTTGTTCAAACAACTTGTAAAGTGAATTTTGCATATGATGGCCCATTTAAATGCAACAAAATACAAATCAAATAGATAAAATATTTAAAAAAAAATTGATAAAAAAAGAGTATATTTTAGTTCACCATAAATACTTGTCAGTATATTCTGCAGTATACATTAACTGAATTTCATAGACAATTAAGTGGGTCAAAAAACACTATTAAGTTCAACTAATTGCATTTAATATATATATTGAAATTCTAGTACATTTTCATTTAATTGTGAATGACAAGCATTCAGTTCAACAAGTGTCCGTTCAGTTTGCACTTGTCTATTCTTTTAAAATATATTATTTCCATCTTTTGAAGGTATGCAAGGTACGTTGATATGTACTGCACACATTCTCTTATTTCAGCAGTATTTTTTACAAGCATATTTCTGATAAGATGATAAAATCTGTTAGGACTTCTTTAATTTTAATTTTTCTATAATGTCTATAACAAACAAATCACACAATTTGCTTTTTCTTTGTTTCTCATGCTTTTCTTTCTTTTAGTCTTCACTGAAAACTTTCACACACACAAAGGAAAGACTAACAAGATGACTGAAGCAAGTTTCACAAAGAAAAAGCAATGGGATGCACGTAAGTGAGTGAGCTTAAGTGTGATGTCAGCACACTAAGACATAAAGCTCGATGCACAATACTCAAAAGCCGCTGTGAGATCTCCTGCAAGAAAGTCTGCCATCTGAGACTTTAAATCCTCCAAATCATCACAGCTCAGACGGGATGAGAGATAAAAACATGTTTGGTCTCTAATGACAGATATTGGAATGTCAGTCATTAATCATTATGGTAATGTGGGTCAAATGGCTAAAGCCACATTTGAGGAATAAGCTGAAGAGGTAATTATAATTTTTAAAGGCCACATTTGGGCTTGAATGACATTACAAATGATATTGAATCTCATTAATGTTAATAAGTACTAATGGAAAATAAAAACACTTGGAAATTGCAATTCAAAGCAAATGTAATTGCATCGTTTAAGCAATTAGAGAAAATGCACATCAGCAGACAAAGTAAAAGAGAAACTCCATGACTTCCTAATGTATTCTAAGAATCAAATTTATATTAAAAGCACTATGAACAATGCTGATGGTATTGTTTATAGCGCACACGGTCTGTGTTGTTTCAGCACTCAATTCACTAAAGGAATTATGCAAATGCAGTGCAAACGTGCCCCAAAAAATAAGTGCTAAAAGCAATTTGCACGTCACAGTTCGGAGAGCAAGTTTTTAGGGAATACAGCAGACTACTGCGACGCTGTTCTCCATCATTCAGTCATCATTTGATAAATTACTACGTCCATTATTAATATACAAAGTACACAAACATTTTGTCTTTTAAACAAAATGTTATTTAGCACCCACTTTCTCTAACACGGGTAAAAACAGCTTTGTGAATTTCGTGATTAGTTGCATTGCATAATAAGCCTAATTTCATAGAAAGAAAGCATGCTTCTGATGAATAAAGGACAATATTGAATTGTCAATTTGATGTATTATTTAATGTAATTTGAGATTTTTTATTGGCACAAATTTCCTTTAAAAAATCACTACAATTTTTCAAAGATTTTTGTGTAAAATCAATTTATGTATTCTCAGTTCCTCTTCAGAAACTCGAGCTGTGTCTGGAGACGCTTTGGGGAACGCCTTCAGCATAACCGGCTCTGAATACTAATTAAATCTGTCCAATGGATGGGAGGGACGTCACGGGCGAGGTGACGTAATGACCAGCTGGTATAAAAGCACGTGCGGTGAAACCGGCGTCAGCTTTCTATCATTCAGCTAGCGCTCTGTGTTTCTGTCAGTCTTATTTACTGTTGTTTGTCTTTAGCTATGTCTAAGAAGAGCCAGTTTAAAGCTAAGCATGTGGGAGAAGCGCAATACAAGCTGTGTGTTCCTCCCTGCAAAGCTTTTTTGTGTGCGGGAGATACACACAGCTTGTGTGTGCTTTGCTTGGGAGCAGGACACACGGAGGCGGCTCTCGAGGGGGCTGATTGCCCGCACTGCGAGGGCCTTCCGCTGCATGTGCTTCGCTCCCGAAAGGCCCTCTTCTCCAGGGAGGGCTCTTTCATTGGCGTTCCCCGCGGCGCTGGCCCCACTTCCGCTGAGGCGAAGCGGAGGCGGATGCTCGTGGGGTTCGCAGCGGGATTTGATGGAGGGATCGGAGACGAGTGAGTCTCTATCTCCATCCTCACGTGTCAAATCCCATGACCGCTCCTCAAGATCGGAAGCCCTTCTGGCGGATACTTCCCCTCGGGCAGCGGCCTCTGCGTTTCTCGTGTCTTCCTCCGAGGAGGTTGACATGGGAAACGTCGAGCATGTTGCACCCCCTCCATCACCTCAATATGAGGAGCTTGTGGAGGTGATCACTCGTGCTGCAGCCAAGTTGAGTCTCGACTGGCCGGCCGAATGTCCGGTCGAACCGCAGAGAGGCAAGCGCTGCGCACATCGTCAGTGCTGGTGGGCAAGGCGTTTGGGCATTTGTGAACTCCGCAAAACCGCTGATTTGTCTCTTCGCGCCACCAAGGAGACCGCCCGTGCCATTGGGCGGTCTATGGCAGCCCTGGTGGCGGCGGAGAGGCATCTTTGGTTGACCCTGTCGGATATTAAAGACCGCGACAGGGTCTTCATTTTTGACGCCCCGCTGTCGCCTTCCGACCTTTTCGGTGACGCTGTTGACTCCGTTGAGGCCGGGAGGCAGGCGGCGACATTCCAGCGGTTTCTCCCTCGCCACTCTCTAGCTCACGGGGCTGCTGGGCGAGAGCAGCCCCTACCGCTTGCTTTCTCCTCACATACACAGGCGCAGAAAGAGAGCGTTGGTCGAAGACCTCCCAGCCTAAGCAGGATCTGCGGACCATGCTTCAGGCGAAGAGGTCTTCGGTCAAGAAGCCCTGATGGTGGTGGACCAGGGCTTATGAGGGTAGCCCCTGATGGGGTAGAGCGACGATCAACGCAGTGTACGGTGATCGTCGCCCCCCCCCCAGCGCCCTCAGGAGATCGATCTGCTAACCCTGCCACATATGGTGTTCCAGGGCTCAGCGGTCTCCAGCAAGCACACATCTCAGTCTCTTCCGCCCGGGACCGTAGCGGAGCTGGGATGCTCGCCACCCCTTCGGGGGTCTCTGGAGCATCGGCCGTTCCCTGCCGGTGTGCCGTTCCAGGGCACCGAACTAGCCGCTCTGATTACACCAGAGGCCAGCCTCGAGAGACTGGTTTCCTTAGTAGATAATTTCGCAGTGTGGAAACTACTGCCAAATGTGTCTCGATGGGTCCTGCACACTGTAGAGTGAGGCTACAGAATCCAGTTCGATTCTCGTACGGCTCAATTCAACGGGGTGAATTCCACGTTAGTGGGCCCCGAGCAGGCTCTGGTAATGGAACAAGAGGTAGATACTCTCTTAAGGAAGGAGGCCATCGAGGTGGTTCCTCCTCATGAAAGAGAGTTCGGATTCTACAGCCGGTACTTCATAGTTCCAAAGAAGGATGGAGGGTTGCATACCATTTTAGATCTGCGGCAGTTGAACCGCTCAGTCAGCAAACTGAAGTTCAAGATGATAACTCTCAAGCAGGTCGTGTCTCAAATCAGGTCCGAGGACTGGTTTGTCGCGATCGATCTAAAAGACGCATACTTCCACGTCTCCATCCTTCCCTCTCACAGGAAGTTCCTGAGGTTTGCTTTCGGGGGCAAAGCTTACCAATATCGGATACTTCCCTTCGGCCTAGCACTCTCACCCCGCACTTTTGCGAAGTGTGTGGACGTCGTGTTAGCTCCGCTGCGGCTACGGGGTATCCGCATACTCAATTACATCGACGATTGGTTGATTCTCGCTCAATCAGAGGAGAGGGCGGCTCAACATCGAGATGTTGTTCTCACTCAAATTAAAGTGTTGGGGTTAAGACTGAACCCCAAGAAAAGTGTGCTGTCTCCATTACAGAGAACCACTTATCTGGGGGTGGTGTGGGATTCGACCACGATGCAGGCACGTATGTCTCCTGCTCGGATCGAGTCAATCCTCACGAAAGTCAAGAGGGTGAAAGAAGGCCAGTCACTTACTGTCACGCAGTTTCAGAGCCTGCTGGGTCTGATGGCAGCTGCATCCAACGTGATACCTATTGGTCTGCTGTACATGAGACCCCTACAGTGGTGGCTCAAGATCAAGGGGTTCTCCCCGAGGGGAAACCCGCTTCACATGATCAAGGTCACGCGGCGGTGCCTACGTGCCTTAGACATGTGGAGACAACCTTGGTTCTTGTCCCAGGGCCCAGTACTGGGAGTTCCGTGTCGCCGCGTAACGCTAGCGATGGACGTATCCCTCACCGGTTGGGGAGCGGTCATGAGTGGCCACCCTGCCCATGGTCTGTGGAGAGGTCATCATCTCGCTTGGCACATCAACAGGCTAGAGATGCTGGCCGTGTTTCAGGCTCTGAAATACTTTCTCCCAGACCTAAGAGGTCACCATGTGTTAGTTCGCACCGACAACACATCAGTGGTCTCTTATATCAACCACCAAGGAGGTCTGCGGTCGCGCCCCCTGTACAAGCTGGCACACCAGATCCTTGTGTGGGCTCAGGGCAAACTCCTCTCATTAAGAGCGGTTTACATCCCTGGGCATCTCAATGTGGGAGCAGACAGGGGCTTTTGTCCGGAGAATGGATGCTTCACACCGAGGTGGTGAAGCACATCTGGAAAGTGTTTGGCCAGGCTCAGGTGGACCTCTTCGCTACTCATGAGACAGCGCAATGTCCCCTCTGGTACTCTCTACTTCATCCAGCTCCGCTGGGGCTGGATGCCATGGTATAGACGTGGCCGAGGCTTCGTCTGTACGCCTTTCCCCCGATTGCTCTGTTCCCCAGAGTTCTGGAGAGAGTGCACCGGGACGGAGTCCGGCTGCTACTAGTAGCCCTGTTCTGGCCAGGCCGAGTATGGTTCTCGGACCTGATTTCCCTCCTCGACGGCTCTCCTTGGGAGATTCCAGTCAGGAGGGATCTCCTCTCACAGGCAGAAGGCACCCTTGTGCACCCCCACCCGGAGTTGTGGAGGCAGTGGTTGTGGCCCCTGAGGGGGCACGGCTCATAGCTTCCGGTCTTTCAACCGAGGTTGTTGAGACCATCCTCCAATCCAGAGCTCCCTCAACGAGGAGACTGTACGCCCTGAAGTGGAGACTCTTCACTTCATGGTGCAGATATCCCCAGCTCCACCCAGTTAACTGCCCGGTTGGTAAAGTGCTGGACTTCCTGCAGGCTCGACTCTCCGCAGGGTTAACCCACTCCACCTTGAAAGTTTATGTGGCGGCGATTTCGGCCTACCACACCTCTCTTGGTGGACAGTCAGTGGGCAGACACCCCCTAGTTACACGTATCCTCCATGGTGCACTGAGGCTAAGGCCTCCAGTACGGTCCCGGGTCCCCCCTTGGGACTTGGCTGTGGTGTTGAATGCTCTCTGTAGGCCTCCATTTGAGCCTACTGAGGAGATCTCAGATCGCCACCTTACCCTGAAGACCGTGTTTTTTCTGGCGATCTCATCTCTGAAGACAGTTGGGGATCTGCAGGCCGTGTCAGTGGCCCCTACCCACTTGGACTTTGCGCCTGGTATGGCCAAAGCCTTTTTATACCCTCGTGTATGGTATGTCCCCAAAGTTCCTTCGGTTACGCCACAGCCTGTCGTACTGCAGGCCTTTAGTCCTCCTCCCTTTCGGGAGCCTGACCAGCAAAAGCTTAACCGTATGTGTCCAGTGCGAGCACTGGACGCATATGTCCACAGAGCTGCCATGTGGAGAAGGGCGGACCAATTGCTGATTTGCTATGGTCCCCCTAAGAGAGGTCTTCCTGCTTCAAAGCAGACCCTCAGTCGGTGGATTGTCGATGCCATTCATATGGCCTATGAGTCCTCTGACCTCCCCTCTCCGATGGGAGTCAAGGCTCATTCCACGAGGAGTGTGGCGGCCTCCAAGACCTTTCTCGCAGGTGTCCCAATCCAGGACATCTGCAACACTGCGGGATGGTCTACGCCCCTGACTTTTGTCAGGTTCTATGGCCTGGACATGCGAGCCACTCCAGGCTCTTCCATTCTCTCGCCCTAGTTGTGCTTCATACGGATACACACAGGGCAGGGATTGGGAAGTCAGGTGCCATGGGTATCTCGTTCCCCAAAGCGTCTCCAGACGCAGCTCGAGTTCCTGAAGAGGAACGTCTCAGGTTACGTATGTAACCCTAGTTCCTCGAGGGAACGAGACGCTGCATCACGAGGCCACACTTCCGGCATCCCTGCCAGCGCTTGCTTCATTTTAGAAGCTGACACTGGTTTCACCGTACGTGCTTTTATAGCAGCTGGTCATTACGTCACCTCGCCCGCGATGTCACTCCCATCCATTGGACAGATTTCATTAGTATTCAGAGCCAGTTACGCTGAAGGCATTCCCCAAAGCGTCTCCAGACGCAGCGATGAACTAGGGTTACATACTTAACCTGAGACGTTTTTCATTATTAATATTTTAATAAAAACATGAATTAAAAAAATAATAATAATAATAATAATAATAAAAAAAAAAAAATATATATATATATATATATATATATATATATATATATATATATATAATTTTTTTATTATTATTCTCAAGGGAAAGTTTTTTGAGTCCTGTTCAGAAAGAAATTATTTTCACCATGCAGTCTGCGCTTAGCATCAGTCCTCATGTGGTGTGAAACTGACATTTGTAATAGTGCAATATTAAACTTTGACTTTAATGCTTGGTTTAAAATACCTTTTTCATAACACTGATAAATACTTTAAATGCAAGAGGAAGAAAATAACATGCTTCAAATTTTTTTATCTGAAATGCTTTTAAGCTTTTAGAAAAGCATACTTTGGCAGGATCATAATTTATTGATGATATTTGATAAACTGTATATCATAAAATGGTTTACCGTGTAAATGTATAGATAATACAATTTTTTATACTTTTTGTATTGATGATGTGTCACTTCTGTGGAAACAATTAGTAGCAGCTAATGTTGATTTAGCAATTCCATTTGTTGATTTTGCTCCCTTGCATTCAAACTTTACATTCTCGTCTAAGAAAGGCTGTCAGCATTTCGAAAATAAAATGAAGTCTTTTGTTGAGGTATTTTGTTCTTGTTTTACGATGTTCCTGATCAGCAGTGTTTGCAGCGGTGGCCCTCTGAGAACTCCACGCTGTGATATTAATTGCTTGTTTTAACAGTGAGGCTGACTCATTCAGACTTTACCCCTGAGAACTGCATTTTTTTCTTTCTTCTTCCTCTCTGCTGCTATTATCTAAAAGAAGAGATGAGTTTCTGAAGCAATGGGAAATCTCTTGTACACTGGGACAGTAACAGGCACAAGTCAGACCCTCTTGTGTGTTTATCTTATACAGTGGAGATAACATTAAGAGAGATTTCTGAAACCTACTGAGTGAGCAAAATGGCAAAATGGTAAAGAATAAAACTACATACATCACCATTCAAATGTCTGAGGTCAGTAAGATTTTTATGTTCTTAAAGGAATCTACTGCTGGATCAGAAATATAGTAAAAATAGTAATATTGTGAAATATCATTACAGTTCTATTTAATATATATGAAGAGTTTGGTTCCCAAATATGATACACGCCATTTAAAAAAAAAACTTTGTGATCAACAAACAAACAAAAATTAGGGCTGCAGGATAAATCCCATGTGATTGTCATGCGCATCTCGTCAGTAAAGTGGGTTCTGTGATCTCCATCACGTGCTTTTCATCTACACAGAGCCATAGATCACAACAATATCGCGTTCATAATCGCAGATGAATTGCATTTGATTATGAACGCGATATCGCGTATCTTGTCAGTGTGAGTGTTTTTATTAATGCCATTAATATTTTTGTTATAGCCTACAGTGTATAGAACTAGTCAACTAAATGAATATAACATGGCAAAGACTGATTGAATATATTTTTAGTCCAGTGCCTGTATATAAAATTAGTATTGACCAAGTTCAGAGGCTGGCATATGGGGGTCAACTTACTCTGTTGTGTATTTTAAATATTTTCAATATGAAAAAATAACTTTTATATTGATTCAATGGATTTAGTTCATTATGAAGAAGAAGAAGAAAAAATAAACATGTCATGGATTTATTGCATTTTGGGGAGTTTTTATAATAAATCTTTTAAAATCAAAATCTGGATTTGAATTTGTAATATTATTATGCATTAAATATGCTATGTGAAAGTCTGAAACAGAAAATAGTGGTTTTCATCTTGCCACTTTCTTGGTAAAAAAACCTCTTCATATACAGTGTATATATATCGACGGCCCGAGACTGGATTGCCAGGTGCTTTCTGCATAAAGAAGAACCTTCCCCTGGACCCAGCAGGATGGTGAAGCTGGATGGGAAACCAGTCTAGGCCTTGTTGGATTTCGGCAGTTCAGTCACCCTTGTGCAACCTACACTGGTAGAGCCGAGGCCCAAACAGATGTCAGAGCTGCCACTTACGTGTGCACGGAGACACCCGCTACGCACATGCCCGTACAGTTCGGATTTCAGCGGCGCCCGGGACCTGGGTCGTCGAGGTGGGCATTGTGCGAGACCTACCTGTACCTTTGCTCCTGGGACGTGACTGGCCGGGGTTCGAGAAGCTCCTCCTCACCCCCAGAAAACCTGCTGCTTCCGCCCGGGACCGGCCATGGAGAAAACGTCGGGGCCGCCCAGCAAGAGATAGGCCTGCCTAGCAATGGACAGCGAGAGGGAGGGGGAGTGTCAACCAGTTAACATTCCATCTGTCTACCTCGATGTGTTTCAGCAGGTCACGGCCGGGGGTTCGTTCGGCAGGGAGCAACAAGAGGACGACCGCCTGCGCAACTGTTGAGAACAAGTGCGCCAAGTCGATGAGGTAGACAGGCTCCCGGGCCCACACCCCCTCCCTCATTTTGATTCTGCTGTACTGTGTCGCCCACAGGCGGGGGGAGGAAAAGTTCCTCTTGGTCATGCCTAAAACCAAGACGGAGACAGTCATGGAGCTGGCACATGCCCATCCGATGGCGGGGTATCACGGGATGAAAAAACACCATTCAATGCATCCGGAACCGTTTCCACTGGCCAGGACTGGATGCAGAAGTGAAACGGTTCTGCCGTAGTTGCCCCACTTGCCAGCAGACGTCTCCTTGTCATCCTCCCCCCAGCCCTCTCATTCCGCTACCCGTCATCGATGTGCCCTTCGAGCAGATCGGGATGGATCTGGTGGGACTGCTGCCGAAGTCTGTCCGGGGTCATGAGCACATCCTGATCATCCTGGACTACGCCACCCGGTACCCAGAAGCCATTCCTCTTCATGCAGAAAACGCAAAGAACATTGCTCGAGAGCTGTTTCTGCTGGCCAGCCGAGTCGGGATACCAAAGGAAATCCTGACTGACCAGGGTACATCCTTCATGTCCTGGGTGATGGCAGACCTCTGTCGACTCCTCAAAGTACAACACCTGAGGACTTCGGTCTACCACCAGCAGACGGATGGCCTCATTGAAAGGTTTAACCAGATGCTCAAACAGATGCTGAGGCGGGTGGTGGGAAGATGGGTGCGACTGGGACCTTATGATCCCGTACGTGCTCTTTGGAACCCGTGAGGTACCACAAGCCTCCACCGGGTTCACGCCCTTTGAACTGCTGTTTGGAAGACCACCTCGATGTCTTCTGGACATCGCCCGGGACGCTCGGGAGAATCAATCAGCCCCATACCGCAGCCTCATCGAGCACGTACGGGGTATGAGAGAACGAATTGACCATGCCCCTTGTCAGAGAACACTTCATTCAAGCCCTGCGCGCCCAACAACGTCTCTACGACCACCCAAGCCTGGGAGTTCCAGCCGGGAGATTGTGTGATGGTTCTGGTCCCGACAGCTGCCTGTAAGTTCCTGGCGACCTGGCAAGGGCCCGACTTCAGGAAGCTCAATGAAGTCTCCGCCTTCAAAGGAAATTCCATGGCACAGGTAGATGAGCTCTTGGACCGGCTGGGCAAAACTCGATACATCAACACCTTAGACCTCACCAAAGGGTATTGGCTGGTGCCCCTGTCCCAGACCTCCTGGGAGAAGACAGCCTTTAGCACCCCCAACGACCAATGGCATTACCGGGTGCTACCCTTCAGCCTGCATGGGGCACCTATCACGTTCCAGTGGTTGATGGACATAATGCTCCGGCCACGCCAAGGCTACGCCGTGGCTTACCTGTATGTGTTTTAACGTGGTCATTTAGTACTTTAGTATTTAGAATTAGAGAGGGCGAATATTTTTCAGAATGCACTGTACACAGTATATACGGTGAGAAAGAGTAATAACACTGTGAAAACTAAAATATTTAAAGTGACACTGTTTGCTAGCTTTGACTAGTGCGCTCTAAGCATCCAATCAAAGGACGAGAAAATGCTGACGTTATCATAAGCCTGCTAGATGGCCCTGGAGCTGCCAACTCGAAATCTGATTGGTTAAAGCAACGATTTCATTGCCGTTGATGTTAAGCTACAGACGCCTGCACTGCTGATTCTGAAGGCCTTAGGCAGATTTATTTGACACTGGCAACACGATTGCTGAAATATGATTGGATAAGAGCTCTAATATAAAGATATGCTACTGGAAGCAGCACAACCAAGGGAAAAGCTATGAAATGAAGAGAATAGACTATTGTAAATAATTTAATACACATTCAAGGAAAAATATATTAAAACTAAGTCAGTGATTCTGATAGTGTTTAGGCCAGCAGAGAAAGCTTTGATGGCCCTGACGGCCCACCACTGATATATGGTTCTCGAACACTCTCTTCATCTGCCATAGGCTGATAAATCAGATTTTCCCATCCCACACTCACACCATTGGTTAAGACAGCGTTGCTGTTTTGAGATGTTCTAACAAACAACGTAACAATTTTAAAATGTCAAAGAGCCACATATAACTGTCAAACAATGATACAATTATTTTTTGACACAGCAAATTACATGCATCATCTTTAGGTAGACTACCCATCAAACTGACATTAGAGACATGTTATCGTGTCACTATCACGGTAGCTCATTTATTACGATTAGAAGCTTTGGTATTTAGTCATATCGAACATATGGCCATCACAATTACAATTAACCAAACGTCCACTCATATATCTCTTCCGAATCCTCATTAAACATAGTTTTCCTCACTTAATCAAGTTGATGAATAATATATAAACCATTTGCAGCAATGTAATCAATCTCAGCAGTAAAACCACACTCTTCAGACCACACATGCCTGATTCAAGCCCTGATGCATGACCATGCAGGCTATACCAGACTTTTTGTTTTGGACACTGAAATTCATGAATACTACATTATTCTTAATAATAATAACTGACCAGAATAAACCAGTAATGGATCTAAAATTAATCTTTAAATGTATGAATTACTGGTTTATTCTGGTGGATAATTGATTGATCTGATTAATTAGTAATAAACAAACACAATAATAATAATAATAATAAAAATATTGAATACATAGTTTGTATTAGATAAAAGATAAAAAGTTGTTATTCAAAATTGTTCAACAAAATATTTTTTGCTGATTATTTTCTGTTTAATATCTAATGTAAATATATATATATTTAATTATTCATTTTTTTATAGTAGAAATACTTTTTGGGCTCATAGTATGTAAGCCTTTCTTTGTCGCTAATATATAGTACATTATATAGTAATATAATATAATAGTATAATATATACACGGCCGTAGCCAGCTATGAGGTCACCGAGGTCCGGACCTCGGTCATTTTTTATATTCAAAAATAAAATGTCAAGCTCTCTGAATGATTATTTAGCCGTTTAAACCACCTCATATCACATGAGTGTTTGCAATTCATGTTGCTGCGAGAAGCTAGCGCAGTGAACGGGGCTTGAGAGCGCGTTGAGTGAGAGCGCGGGTGCAGTCTCCATTTGTTGCCAGATCCACCTATTATACGTGTTTTGTGACTCGTTTTTCCAATTTATTGTGACACTTTGGGACGTTTATAAAGTGGAAAGTTGAACGTTAGTGTTAGTGATATATTCTTATTTACAAAACACAAGCTTTGAACTTATTTCGGATATCTTTTTCTTTCTTTTTGTAATTGCTTGTTTTTCGTAGCAATATCTGGCAACATTGTACATTCATAAAAAAAGCTTATAGACAATCTGTAATTTAATTGCTGACAGGAAGATACCACAATCGGTAAGACAAACGCAGTGATCATCGTTAATATCTGAAAGAAATGTATAACACTATCAAAAACAATAGCATAATACAAATCTGTTTGTAACAGAATGAAATAGGCTAACGTTACTATGCCAAATAACTTTAACGTTACTGGCCAGCAGACGTCTCATGCTCTTTAGTTAACCTTAAGTCATCAAAAAACATTAATTAAAGCAGTGTTTCTCAACTGGTGGGTCGCAAAAACGTTTTGAGTGGGTCGCGGAGTGTGCAGTCAAAGAAACAACAAACGTAATTCTGTTTTTTCTGACGCTAGACTATTATTTTGAAAGACGTGCTTGAAAGCGGTTGACTCTTCTAAAAGTAGGCCTACCTGAGAAAAACGCTTTTTCCTCATTCAGTATCTACGGTCAAATCAGATGTTGTCAAGTTTTATGTCGGTGTCATTATTCTAACGTTATTTTTATAACTTGTTATAAAATAAAAATTCCCTCACCTAAAAAAAAAAAAAAAAAAGAACTTTCCAGTCCTGTCAGTCATACTGTGCTGGTTGCGCGCACTCTTCCATTACACCGCAAATTTACCATGGTAACAGACCTTAACCCTCAAAATGCCACTTTTATATATAATATTTTATATTATTTTTATATATAATTGTAATTTAAGTGAAATTACTGAACTTAAATATACGAGCTTGATAAAAATGATCATTCTAGAAGAAATTTTCAGACGGCATATATATATATATTTATATATATGTCAATTTCCAAAAAAAAAGGGTCGCAGCTTAATGTCCATGGTAAAATGTGGGTTCAATGGCCTAACCAGTTGACAACCACTGCATTAGAGCACAGCCAAAGTTATTATTACTTATCCATATAGCAATGTTTATTATGGAAATCTATTACAGTAATCAGTATTGTTACATAACCCATTGTGATGCAATAAAGAAGGTCTAATTTAACAATGTTTATCCTCCAAAACAGACAGAACAGAGAGAGTGTAGAATGGCAAAAAGGTTCCGGCAAAATACATTAGATGTATTTCTTAAAAAAAAGCCTAAATTGAAAGACACACACACACACACACACACAAACACGCGCGCACACACACACACACACACACAGAGAAACACTATAGCAAATAGCCTGTAAATAGTTTGTAACATGTAAAACATTATATTGAATAAAAAATATTTCACAATCATCTACATGTCTGTCTATTTTGAAGTTTAGGCTATATGTAGTACATTTGTGGGTGTTATTATAGCACAATTCTTAACACCTTACTTCGGACCTCACTAATTTTCAAACCCTGGTTACGGCCTTGAATATATAGTATAATACTTTTTGTTAACTTGCTTAAAATTATCTATTGCAAACACATTCAAATATGAGTTCATAGTGTGTTTATATGTTCAGTATTTTGTATTGAATGTCATTGCATTAGATTGTTGTTGTTGTTGTTTGTATGGGGTTTATTATCCAAATCAAAAACTTTTTTTTTTTTTTTGGTGTGTGTGTGTGCGTGTATATATATATATATATATATATATATATATATATATATAAATAATGAATAATTTATTATTTATTGAGATTTTCTATTAAACAATAAAAAAATGTGTATCCAATTAGAGCTCAGCCTTGGACAGTAGATACATAGATAAAGGCAAAAGCAAACAACAGAAGAAAGAAGACACAAACAGGATACACAGAGGGAATTCAGTGCCCAGTGAGAGAGAGTGAGGGACGAACAGAGGAAAAGAAACATTGGAGTGCATCAGTCTGTGTACCTTGAGGCCAGAGTCATAGGGGGAAAGGCCTACAATGGCATGCGTTAGTGTGAGCTAGGCTGGATGGTTGCATACTCGACAAGGTCCCCGCCAGTGTGCACAGAGCTTCGTGGGCTGGGAGAGGAAGCCAAAGCTGCAGTATCCAGTTCCGCATACTGGACATCACAGTCCTTGTGACCAGAGTTCTGGAGATAAGAGAGGTGGAGAGGATGTATGAGGAGTGGAGCTCAAAAAGAACGAGTGAGAGAGACAGAGAGAGTGTAAAGGAGAACAGAAAGAGAGAGAACAGAGCTGTCACTCCAATTAGTGAGCACAGACTCCAGGTTAGTGAGATGGGGAAAAACAAACAAACAAAAAACAATACACACACACACACAAACAACACTTCACTGAGGAGTCCAGTCTGTCTTTCTTTCTTTCTAAAAATCCATCTATCTATCTATCTATCTATCTATCTATCTATCTATCTATCTATCTATCTATCTATCTATCTATCTATCTATCTATCTATCTATCTATCTATCTATCTATCTATCTATCTATCTCTAAATGGATGAATGCCTAAGACAATTTTGTATCATTAGGATTTGGTTTGCATTATAATTTTGTTTTTATGAATTTTCCCCCCAATTTTTCATTACATGAATGCATCTGGATTTACTTGATTGTTTGCTTGCTTACTTTATTTATTTATTTACTTACTTGCATTCTGGTTGTGATAACTGGGAGGTGTTGATTTGTCATTTTTAAAAAATATATAAATCAGTATAATTACTTACATTTTTATAGTAGTAATTCTAAATAATATACATACTATGTATTTAATGTTTTTAATTAATATTTTGATTAATACATTAACAAAACATATTGAAACACTGTAATAATGTGAGTTTTTATGATGTCATTTAATATCTGATCACATTGTTAAAGCTTTAATAATGTATTTATATTGACTCTGCAAGTGACAGATACTTTCATTGTTTCTGTGTTGGTATCACCATCTTGACTTTATGACTGCCTTCTGCCTCTGCAGCTGTTAAATCATGTAGCTCAGGCAATATGACGAGACACCTCCAGTGAAGTGACGTGGAAGAGCAGAGATGAGATGAATGGACAGACATTATGGAGCATGATAATGATAACACAGAAAACAGACGTGGTGATGTTTTCACATGAAGACAGATGGTTTGGCATGTAACCGATAAATCAATCAAGCTAGAACAAACAAACATGAGCCTGTGCTCAAAAGGGCCAAGGACTCAAATACAGTTCCTCAAGGTTGAACAAATGACAATCAATGATGTGAATCTGTGAGCTGACATACAGCGGCCCCATCTGTGAATGCATTTGAACAATGTATAAATGCCATTGCAGTACACATCAAAACAAGCCTCTTTAAAAAAAAAAAAAAAAAGTTTTGCTTGCATTTGAACTCTCTTGGACTACAATGATTAAATATTATTTTGAAATTATTTAAAAGAATGTTTAAAACAATGACATTCAGAAGTCTTAAAGAAATAGTTCAACCAAAAAAAAAAATTGCTTGAAATTTACTTACCCTCAGGCTATTCAAGATATAAATGAGTTTGTTTCTTCATCAGAAGAGATTTGGAGAAATTTAGCATTACATCACTTGTTCACAAATGGATCCTCTGCAGTGAATGGGTGCCATCAGAATAAGAGTCCAAACAGCTGATAAAAACATCACAATAATCCATAAGTGATCCACACAACGTCAGTCCATCAATGAAAGTCTTGTGAAAAGCTGCATGTTTGTAAGAAACAAATCCACCATTAAGGAGATGGACTTTTTCACAGGAGGAAGTGTCATCATGGATTATGGATTCATATTTTACAACAGTTTGAATTTAAAACACCTTAATGACAGATTTGTTTCTAACAAATATGAGGCTTTTCAAGCTTTAGGTTAATTCATGATCTGGGGTCGTGTGGATTACCATGATGTTTTATCTGTTTGGACTCTCATTCTGACGGCATCCATTCACTGCTGAGGATCTGTTGGTGAATGGTGTAATACTAAATTTATCCAAATCTGTTCCAGTGAACTTTTTTTTTTTTTTTTTGGTGAAGTATTCGCATTAAATATCTGCATACTCTTTGGGTCCACTGTACAAGCATATATAACAAATGAAGGAGAAGACAAGCAGCCTTAGACATGAGCAGGAAAAGACAGAAAGGTAGAAGATGTATGTTATACATCAAGAACACATTGGAAAACAATAATAAAAGAGCACCACAGTCAAAAACAATCAACCATTCACACAGCATAAAATCTGATATGAAAGAAGACAAGCATAATATGAAAACAAAATAAACGGACACACTAAATGGCAAACTTCAACGCAATCTGGGACCCAAAAACATTAGGATAAGATGAGATGGTAATGTTTTGAAATGATTTAGTCCATGAAATGTTTATGAGACAAGTTGAATCTCATAAAAAGGTCATTATCTGCTTTGTTCTGGCCACAAATCGTTGAATTGTAATAAAAGAATTCACAATTTTTGAGTAATGCGGCGGATTTCACCCGCAGCCCGCATTAATGTGGCGGCTCTACAGCCATTATCCAATCACTGCTGAGGAGCTAATGAACACTCTGGTGGAATTCTATAATCTCTCAGTGGTGGCACTTTATATTCAAACTAGGAGTATAAACTGTCATCTTCCTTTATCATTACTTTCCCTTCGTTTTCTGGCGCAGCAGGCTTTTCGCTTCTGCTTTGACAGTTCCTATCCTCTTTATATCCCATAGTTCATGATAACATCTAGCAGATAATTGTTTTATTCAGATTCAAATGACAAACTCCCCATCGGAGCGATGTTGCAGCGGAAGAAGGGGCTTGTAATCTTCGGTAATTCACTAGGTTTGTAAGCCGGTGTCATTGGATGCGAACAGATGCTGTAGATATTGGTTGTGATGACTGGGTGATAGTAATGCGAAGGGACGTTGAGTGTGAGTGCGTTGAGTGTATCTCCTGCGGGTGGTGCTCTTTGTGAATGGGAGATGAGATGAGCTCTGCGGTATTTGTGTGCTGTGCCTTTGGTGCAGTGCTGAGAGCTGGCGAGTTTGACTTTCTGGCCCTTTCTGCTTAAGATGACAAAGTGAACAGAGAGCCGGGTTGACGCTACACCTACCCCTGATTTTCTGTCCCTGGAGTTCGAGATGCTTTAGGAAGACATGGGCTGCATCCCAATTCGCCTAGCTGCTATCCGTACTGTAGAGTTTGCGAGATGAGGATTAGGGAGTCACCAAAAATCGGAGGGAATTCTGAATCTCATTTTTGCTTCTGTAAAGGGCGCTGCTACTTGAAAGGTCACCCCAAACAAATGTGAGCAACTGAATCCCTTCAAGAATGTCCTGTTATGGCTGTTAGAGTAGTGGACATGTAATTGTCAACTGGAAGATGTAATTTTGCCATTTATGAACACACAGATCTGGTTTGCACATCCTAAACAATGATTTTAAAAAGGAAGGTCATTTTGGTCTGTTTGAGATTTGGTTCTATGTAATCAAGGTAACATTTTGGTTCATAATAAAGTGGCAGTAATGTCCTTGTGTACGGTGTTTTAAACAGCTTTTGAAGAAAGCTGTTCATAGTTTCATAATTTAAAAAAGTGTGCACCCATGCATGTTATTTGGGCTAATGTTTCCCACAAGCCACTGCACTATAGAAGAGTATGATTTTGCTCATGGCGTGAGGTGATTGTTCAAATTGCAATTGTTCCACTTTGAAATTGAAATCGTATTAAATAATAAATAAATACACAAACATTTTTTTTTTTTTTTTTTGATGGCTGGTGCCAATATCTATATGATATCACACTGTTAAATTTAAAAATATGCATGCATTAAATGACTGGAAATTAACTGGAAATTGAGTCTAAATAAACAAACAAACAGATTTATACTTTAAACAGCAACTTCTTGATTCTGTAATCCTCGTATTGTATTTTTCATGAATAAAGAAAGAAATAGTTTAAAAATGAATAAAAAGGAAATAAAAACTGTAACCAACAGTGCACTCAGTAATCTGGTAAGTCTATTTGCACTGGGAAAATAAATAAAATATAAATAAATAAAAAACATAAATTCACTCTGTAATGTATGTAGCGCTTCATTTTTGGTGGAATATTTTTTTTTTCCCTCTTTACTCATATTTTAGCTCACTGAAGCTGCCTATGTTTTAGGCAATGACATTAAGTCATAGTAGTTTTTGATAGTTTTGCATGATGAGGAAAAGTGAATTATGAGGTAGTTAATTTCATATGCATCATATGCATCAAAGGCATATTGGCAGATTGTCTTACTACGCACTAAAAAGTATGCAATTTCCCCAAACCTGTCCATATTTTTAGTGCATAGAAGTATGAAAATTAGAATGCAGCCACAGTCTGTGAAAAGCAAACAGGAAGTGTTACATCAGCCTGACTGTAGGGCCCCTGATGGGAAGTGAGGTGTGTGGAAGACAGAAATTTGACATTGATTACTTAAGACCCCATCTGAAATGGCTTTTCAGCCACACACCAATCACTTCTGCAATGCTTCTGCCCTTTTCAACGATTGAAGTGCAATCCAGCGAACACAATGGACATGCTAGTCAAGCTAATTGCAGTCACGTCAGCTTTTGGTGGGTGGTGTGTCCCCTCTGGGAGCGTGCGTTCTGGATCGGGAAAGCTCCTTCATTAGTCTCCAGCTCTTTTCATTAGCAAAAACACTAAGAACTTAAGCACCCACACTGTCACTTTGTATTTTTCATTGCAGAATGTATCAGAATGTAATGTATTGTTTTCATTCTCTGCATGTAGATAATATACATATGCAGTAATACAAATATCTGTCATACAAATACTGAATTAGGTTAGATCTTTGCTAGCAAGAGTGCTTTGAATCCTATATTACTGAAATTTCACCACTTCATGCTCTCAGATGAATACGTGTTAATCTACTGCTGTAGTTATAGAGTAATTAGGATTTGACAGTTCAAGTTAAATACAGCACAACAAATCCAGTGGATATTTTCTTAGACATGCATTGCTCTACAGTCATAGCTGTTTATTCACAGTACCACAAGAAATAGTTTCCCACTGTTTCATAGTATAATCATCTCCACAGTCCTTCTAGTACACACTCACCATCATAAAGACGCACTGCAGCTGGAGGTATAGAGCACTGCATTCCCACTGTATGCTTTAAACAGACAACTAACAACACAAAAGAATGTGAATGTACTTCAGTACAGGGGTTCCCCTTGGCTTTTGTGTATCACATCACTATATCGACTTGCAGTTGGTGTACAAAAATGTTTTTAATTATATGTTGGTTGATTTATTTTGTGCAGAGTCTTGAATGTGCATGGATATTGCGTCAACTACTCTATCAGATGCCAAACAGAATTGCGAAAATTACACATTGTCGCAATGCTACATCACTTTTGCATGGTTGATAGGGAATTTGCTAGTTAGTTGATTATTGGCTGAAGACCGAAAATCCCACTCTCAAGTCTCTATGATATTCAGCTCTTTAACCCTCTGGTATTCTTCACTTGGGGATAACACTTGTAATCTACAGAGGTCAAAACAGAATAAAGATAATAAGCACAACATTTACATGTAAACGAATCTAATATTTAATTTAATTTAATTGTAATGTATTGTTTTGTATTGTATTTTAAGTAGATTTCATGCTACTAGATTAGAAATTCACCTCTATTATGTACTATGTATTTTTATATTATATATTACAAACATGAGAAATATATATATATATATATATATATATATATATATATATATATATATATATATATATATATATATAAGTTCAAGTTTATTTGTATAGCGCTTTTTACGATACAAATCGTTGCAAAGCAGCTCTACAGGAAATTAAGTTTCCACAATATATTTATATATGGCAGAACCTTAATATATTTAACTTATGGCAAAATTTGGTAATTCTGTATGTTGTCTGAGCATTGGCATCCTCTGAGGTCCTCAGAGGGGTTGGCATTATCTTTTCTCAGGTGTTCGGTCATCTTTAAGGGTTGGATCCAGACTGAAGCTTCTGTAATTCCTAGTTACCATGGGATGTAACTAGGCCATCCCGTGACAGAAACAGAGAAACGAATAGAGACATAATTAGCGTAGCTGCTGTTCCATCTAAGCAAAAATAATTTGTTCAGCCCAAGCTAAAGAATAATAATAATGTACATTTGATCAGATATAACTGCAGTACAAGATTATAAGATGCATTATGTGAATGCTTGGCTAAAGAGATGTGTCTTTAATCTAGATTTAAAAAGACAGCGTGTGTCTGAACCCTGAACGTTATCATCCAGAGTTTGGGAGCCAAATGTGAAAAAGCTCTACCTAGTTTAGTGGACTTTGCTATCCTAGGTACTACCAAAAGTCCAGAGTTTTGCGACCTTAGAGAGCGGGTTGGATTGTAGCGTGATAGAAGACAAGTTAGGTACGCAGGAGCTAAACCATTTAGGGCCTTATAGGCAAGTATATTTTGTAAATGATACGGAACTTAATGGGTAGCCAGTGCAGAGACTGTAAAATTGGGGTAATATGATAATATTTTCTTGAGCCGGTAAGAACTCTAGCCGCTGCATTTTGGATTACCTGTAGCTTGTCTATTGAAGATGCAGGACAACCAGCTAGCAGTGCATTACAATAGTCCAGTCTAGAGGTCATGAATGCATGAACTAGCTTTTCTGTATCAGAAACAGGTAGCATGTTTCGAAGCTTGGCAATGTTTCTAAGATGGAAGAATGCTGTTTTTGTAACATGGGAAATATGATTTTCAAAGGACAAGTTGCTATCTAATATAACACCCAGATTTTTGACTTTAGAGGACGTAACAATGAGAGATTCTGTGTACTGTTTTTTGGTCCAATAACTAACATCTCTGTCTTATCTGAATTTAATAGGAGGATATTATTGGTCATCCAATTTTTAAATTTTTTACACAATCTATTAGTTTAGATAGTTTAGAAGTTTCATCTGGTCTTGTTGAGATATATAGTTGAGTATCATCAGAATAACAATGAAAACTAATCCTGTATTTTCTAATAATATTAATAATATTACCAAGGGGCAACATGTATATTGAAAATAGCAGAGGACCTAAGACAGATCCTTGTGGTATATATATATATATATATATATATATATATATATATATATATATTTTTTTTTTTTTTTAGATATAAATACAAGCTATTTTAAGCCAAAAATAAAATAAAGGTGTCTAAAATCCAATCCATGGAAGGTGGTATCTGCGTTGAGAAATAAAGAAAATCATATAACTGTATATTGGGCTGAATATTCCCTAGTTGATTATAAGAGCATTTTCAGACACTTACTTACTTACTAACTTACTAATTACATACTTAATAGGTTTTGAATTGAAACATATAGTTTAAAATGATTTAAAATCACTTCTCTGTGGCTAATTTGTATATCATACCCTAAGAAAAAAAAAAAAAAAAGTCTCTGCATTTTTACATGTCCCATTAATTTACTATGGTGGTCACACATGTAATTTTTTAAAGACCAATTAGCCTTTCCTAATTATTTCCTTTTGTGCGCGTGGGTCCCTTTTGTGACAAAATGTCCCCACAAAGATGGCAATATCCCAAATTCTTGTCCTTGTGGGGACATTTTTTGAAAGTTTTGTGTGAGGGGTAGGTTTAGGGTAGCATTAGTTTAAAGGGGAAACAAAATACAGTTTGTACAGTATAAAAACCATTATGTATATGGAATGTCCCTATTAAACATGGAAACCAGTGTGTGTGTGTGTGTGTGTGTGTTCATATAGCAAGTGCCACAAAATTCAAAGATTCAAGATTCAAACTGTTCCAATGAAGTAAAATTTGTAAAAATGTTAAATACTGTAACATATTTTGTTTAACATCAAATTTAGGGCTACGGGTTCAAATGAAAATCCACAGAGGCCATGTATTTATTTTTCTGTCTTGTTTTCTTGTAATTATGAAATATTTTTATAGTTATCTGGAGAAAGTATTTTTTTATCGACTTTTCCTTAAGTTATATCAGGAAACAATAAGGCAGAAAACTAATAATACTGCATGGCCTCTGTGGGATTCCATATGTTTGTATTAGTATTATTGCAGTTCTGTTTGGTGTTGCACACTTCACCTTTACACAAAAGTCAGCAGTACATTCCCCATTTTATTAAAGTGACCATGTTAAAAAAATGAGTCAAAATAACATTTGTCTTAGTTTGCAGCAGGTGCATCAAACTGCACTCTTTCTCTTTTGTAGCAAGCAACACATTTACAGCATGCTTTTCATTTCTATCAATAAAGAAATCCCAAACAACAAAAGACTGTCTAAACAAAAGCCACATCCTTCAAACACACTGCTAGCACATTGCTGTGTTTAACGAGAATGAGACTCCGATCATTCCAAAGCCATGTCATGCCGTCAACACAAAACTGACAAATGTGACATTTTCACACACAATAAGCCCAACAAAGCTATAAAAGATGACAGACAACGAGTCTATAGCAGGCAGGAGATTGTGGCTCTTGAAGAGGCATGCAGCTCAGAGTTATAGAGAAGCAAATGCATCAAATATAACATGCCCTGCAAATGAGGGTAGGGGGCAGAAAGACAATGCAGTGCGTTGTAGAGCCATACAATCTATCCACAAAGTATTGCTGGGTAACTAGTGTCTTAATTGCCCTGGACTGTAGAACACCATTATACGAGAAATAATGAGATGTGGAGTGACCAGAAGAAATAAAACCTCACGGCAACGACAGCCAAGTTTCAGTGTAAAGAGCAGTGATATTATATTTCACCAAGTGTGTGTTTGGTTTGCTGTGGAGATATTACAATTCAGTGACATGAAGCAAGTGTGTGGATTCATGGTGTAAATTCATTTCAAGACTGCATTGCTTCATTCCTCTATGCTCAAAGCACCACTTTAAATAACATTTGTGTTCGCCAAGTATACATTTTGAGCATTGCACTGTTAGCTTAGCAACATGCTAATAAAAAACTCAACTAAAATGTGTCTCTGCTAAATAAAACAAACATCTTAAACCAGTCTAAGCTGGTGTGCACCTCTGTAATAACATTTGAAACCAGCAAACTGACTTAGGCTGGTTTACACATTTTTTTTTTTCTTTTTTCAGTGGAGTGAGTTCAGTCTTCTGTGGACTTCACGTAAGGAATGCTGTGTATACGATGAATGTCTATGCAAATTGTTCCTATTCTGTCACTGTGCGGTTTCATTTCAGCTAGGATGCTACCTTTGAAGGCAGCTTCCTATGAAGGCAGTAAATAAGAAGGCAGCTCATAAGGTTTTGGAACTGAGCCAGGATGTCAATGCTTATACGCCTGCAATAGATTCCCTCAAACATATGAGAAACCTCAAACCTACTGCAGAGCCAGCTGAATTACAGACCCTTGTCATCTGTTCTAAGCTGACACAGTACAAGTCGGAAAATAAGTCCCCTTGGATTCCTCTTTTAATCTAAACATCTTTCTGAAAGCAATTTATCTTGTGCAACATGCATAAGATGTACTCCCTAACTGCCTGACCACAGACACCTGTTTACAACGTTACCACCAAAGCAAGAGAATGGACAAACAGCAATGAGTTTAGCAACGCTACTCACCGTCTTATCGGTGAACGCGGTGGACTCAGACTGTGCCATGTCATAGTATGGAGGCTGGAGAGCAATCTTCTGTATCTCATCCTCCTTGTCCAGATGAACAACCTTCAAAGGCAACAGAACCTGAGATGAAGACGCCATTCACAGCCGCCTGGGAATTGTGCTATCCTGGCTGTCTACATGCACACTTAATCTGTACAAAGACCTAAACACTTAAACAGTACAGTTTCAGGAAAAAAAAAGTGCAAAATTTGTACCATTCACTGAGTCAGGACCCTCAAACTGACACCTCTGTGTCTTCTTTACATCTAAAGGGTTCATAATAGTACCAAGATTATATTGTACAGTATTGCTACGTTTATGATTACTGGGTAGAGAACTTACAAATTGTAGTCGGTTACTGATTCCTAATTACATGACAAAAGTTGTATTTAGTAACTTGATCCATTACCTGCATGTCATGTGACCATTAAGCAACATCAGAGAACCGTGAATATGCAAATGTTTTACTTAATTATTAACTTATCTCAATATGTCAGAGAGTATCTCAAGTAAATGTATTAAGTGAAAGGCTGATTTTGGGGAATCACTGGAATACATTTAAATAATGTGAATTTGTGCATTTTAAAATGTTTGAAAGCCAAAGATATAGTAATACGTAGTAAAAAAAAAAAATAATAATAAAATAAATCAATAAATCAATATTTGTTGAAATTTTGAGAATCCACAAAACTGGAAGATTTTCTGAATGTATATAAGCAGTAGGCTATTTTTGACAGGTAAATTTCAAACATGGTAAATAATATGCAATCATGTACAGTAATCAATATAAAATAACATATACTCTAATTACAAGTAATTCATTTTTGGACTCTGATTACATAATCCAGATTACATCTAATCAGTTATTACCCACCGCTGGGTACTAATATATACACCCTTTAGGTGTAAAGAAGGTACAAAGGCGTCCTTTTGAGGGTCCTGCCTCAGTGACAAGCTGATATACCCTAAAAGCACAATTTTTGCACTTTTTTTTTTTTTTCGTGACAGGGTATAATTTTGTTAGGCCTATTCACAAAACTAATGCAACAAAGTCAAAGTGAAATGCAAAAAATATCGGCAGCCTTGGTAAATATGATCAAAGAAATGTGAAAATTAATCTGCATTGCTCATCCTTTTGATCTTTTATTAAAAATTCACACAAATCTAACCTTTCATTGGATAATAAGAATTTAAAATGGGGGGAAATATCATTTTGAAATATTTTTTTTTTTCTCAAATACAAGTTGGACACAATTATTGGCACCCCAAAACATATTACGTCTAAAATATATCTGAAGTATATTCCCATTCATATTTACAATTTTGAGCACTCCAGGGTGATTATGAACATGAAATTATCCAGCCATGGCTTCCTGTTTCACAGAAATATAAATAGGAGGGAAAACAATGCCAAAATTATCTTAATCATCCATCACAATGAGAAAAACCAAAGAATATATTTCTTTGTGCAGCAAAAGATAATTGAGCTTCACACGTTAGTGAAGTGGCTTTAAGAAAAGAGCTAGAGCAGTGAAAATTCCCATTTCCACCATCAGGGCAATAATTAAGAATTTCCAATCAACATACAATGTTATGAAACTGCCTGGAAGAGGACGTGTGTCTATATCGTCCTAATGCACGGTGAGAAGGAGAGTTTGAGTGGCTAAAGACTCTCCAAAGACCACAGCTGGAGAATTGCAGAAAATAGTTTAGTCTCAGGGTCAGAAAACCTTTTAAAAAATTGTCAAACAGCCCCTACATCACCACATGTTGTTTGGGAGGGTTTAAAAAAAAATTCTCCTCACTCATCCAAAAACAAACTTCAGCATATTTAGTTATCAGACATAACTGGAACTTCAAATGGGACTGGCTTCTATGGGCAGATGAAACTAAAAAATGAGCTTTTTAGCAGCAAACACTCAAGATGGGTTTGATGAACACAGGGATAAAAAGTACCCCATGTGTACAATTAAATATACTGCTGTATTTTTAATGTTGTGGGCCTATATTTCTGCTGGAGATCCTGGACACCGTGTTTAGATACTGGTAGAAATCTTATGATGGGCCATGTTTGGATCTTCCAACCCGACAATAATCCAAACACAAACCTCAAAAACAACACAAAAATGGGTCACTAGGCACAAAACCAAGCTTCTGCTGGCCATTCCAGTCCTCTGATCTGAACCCTGTAGAAAATGAGTGGGGTTGAACTGAAGAGAAGAAGCACCGTCATGGAGCTGTGAATCTGAAGGATCTGGAGAGATTCTGGATGAAGGAATGGTCTCTGATCACTTGTCAGGTGTTCTCTAACCTCATCAGGCATTATAGGAGAAAATTATAGGAGCTGTTAAACTGGCAAATGGAGGTTTCAAAAAGTATTGAATAAAAGGGTGCCGTTAATTGTGGCCAATGTGGATTAGAGAAAAAAACATTTATTTCATAATGATATTTCCACCCATTTTAAATTCTTATTATCCAATGAAAGGTTATATGTTTTAGATTTTTTTTTAAATAAAAGATCAAAGGGATTAACAATGCAGATTAATTTTCACAGCCTTCTTTGATCATATTTACCAAGGGTGCCAATATTTTTGGCCATGACTGTTGTTATTCTAGCATGTATCATTCTTTTTTTTTCTTACATAATGCAACTTTTGATTGTTCATGTCCATTTATTTATTTATTTTTTATTTCTTGGCAAGTACTCATGTACAGCATCATTACATTAACTGTATCATGATTTATTTTAGGATGCCTGTTTTATGCCTTGCTTGATAAAAATATGACCCATGACAAAACAGAGAAAACAATCCAAAATGTATTTATATATTTTGTTATTCTCTTGGATTTAGCCACTTTTTTGTGACTATTTTATGTTCCTTGCATCTGGAGATCAATGGTCTAAACAGATGATGTCTCTCTAGAATGCTGGTCCTGGACAAATAAGCCAGTTTATTATAAGTTTATTTTATTGCTTTTTGAACAACAGCAACAAAATAAAACTCGTTGTCACACCAAAAATACACTTTCGGCGAGAATAGGCGAATTATGTGAATGGTACGGCAGAGTCACTGTGTATTTCAAGTTCTTGCTATAGCACTAGTTCTCGACAAAGGGGAGTTAAATAAATAAATAAGTAATAATAATAACAATAATAATATAATTTATGTATCAAAATCCAATAAATAAATAAACATTTTATTGAATCTCTTTACAGCCAGGCATTCCTTTCTTTCTTTCTTTCTTAGCTAGAAATGCTAATGCCACTTTTACATAAGCTGTTTCCATTGGATCAAAGATAATTCGTTCTACAGGCTGTTAATGCTGTGCATGTACGCCTGTGAATTCACAGAGCCGTTTATAACAGCAGTCTGTTTCTCTGAAACTGATGAGCTTCATTCAAAGGGTTGTTGGCCACCTGCTGATTCCTTCGCATCACATGCAAAAGAAAACTGGGGATAAAAGAGCTTTGACAGAAAGTGTCTCAAACATGCACACAAACATGTTTTTCTGACTAAAATTAAGTTTTGCGATATTTCACACCAGAAGTTCCTCTTGGGGTCCACAGGAAAAGAAACCATCGAGTGCAAAAACACTGAAATGGGTTACGCAGTGATATACAAGATGCGTAGGGTGGCAAAAATAACAACGGGCTCATTTTTCACCCACAGCACAACAGAACAACTACCTTAAAACTGCCGTTGAGACAACATACGCTCTCTTGCCTATGAAAACGAACACAGCAGAATAGTGCTTTCATTCCGTCATGTTTAATGGGGTTAAAACCTCTTCCAACTAACTGCTAAATGGAAAACGATGCCCGAGCCCATCCAAAAAGCTCGGCGAAGGCCTCGGCCTCATTGTTTTCGGAGCAATTTTCATTAGGCTTACAGTGTGCTCCTTATGAAGCCCTTCCCGCTTCACTGGCAGCAAGCGCAATGTGTTTAGAAGTTTGGGATGGGATAGTTTCTCAACCCTTAAGTACTAAAGCGGAAAGTCTTTTCCAACCCTAAATAAAACGTCTGGAGCTGCTCGAAATTGCGACTGTCATGTGAATGAAAGAAAAACGAGAACAATCAAGCGATAGCAGCCGGCCTTTTCGTATTTTCTCACGAATCAAAGACGAGAGAAGACAACAACAACAAAAAAACAAAACAAAAGACGGAGCCGCTTACATGTGCAGCGGGGTGCTTGTTTGGCTTGGAGGGCTGTTTTAGTGGTTTGATGTGACTGAATCGAAATGCCTAAATGTGGGATAATCCTCCAGCAAAGATGGCCTTTGAGTAAAGATTTCCAACAATCACCGCCTGCCTATGTCACATTTCTGAGGGATATCTATTCACTGTAAAGAGGACTTTAGCTTTACGGAAGATTTCTGAGACAGTGGAAAAAATTCAATTTAAAGGAAGAATAAAAGGCTTTGCTGCCTCTTTGTTATGGCAGCCAACTATTTTGTTTCTTGTTATCTCTTCTCTGGGGCCTTGCTGAGAGGAACGGGGTGGGAGGAAAATGCTACGGAGGCTCTCGCAGGTTCCCTCATTACCTAAAAGTAACACGGGATGGTGTCAGTCAGGCTTATATTGGCCTTTCATGTACATGCTGCTTATCGTTTTGGTGCAGGTACAGTATCCACTGGGTCAGCTTTGGATGGTTGTATAACAGGTCTCTCCTTTTGAGCTAAATTTAACTGTACAAGAGACATAATTATTCAGGGTCACGTGTGTCATGTTGCTTAATAAAGTCACTTTCTGAGACCGCATCAAGTTACATGACAAATGTAGTTTTCTTTCCTGTGTTGACAAATTTCCTACTGAAACTAGTCTAGGTGTCTAATACACCTGGCATAAAAGCATACAAATATGGTTGGCTCTTTGCTTTTGTTCCTTTTTTGTAAGTGGCTTTGCATAAAAGCAAATGCAAATGCATACATGTAAACAGGAAGTTGTGTTGACAGACATACAGACGTATAATGACTTTACGTTACAACAGTCGGATGCTCATTTCAACACAAGATGCAGTTTCCAAGTAATTTTACTTCCGTAATGTGAGGTGTTTCCACGTGCAATAAGTTGTTCACTAACAACAAAATACATTTAGGGCAGGACATGATTTACCGAGAGCTGAAGGGAACGTGAAATGTGTTTGTTACATGCCAGAATGAAGCCAGGTGATTAGAGGGGAGAGGCTGTGAAAGAAAAAGGGATTTGTGCTGTCAGTCAAAAACAAAAGTCATTTGAGAGGTGGAGAAAGACAAACACTATTTTTCTATGGAAAATAACGTGCAGTGATAAATAATCCTTATCTAAGTTAGTTAAACTGTTGGTTTCAAGTTGACAAAGACAATTCAAATCAAGTTTAGATCAAGTTTGGCAGTCTCACAATAGAAAGTCAACTCAGGGTTTGATGCTGAGTTTATGATGAACTCTGAAACGTGCATATGACACTAACAGCAAACGGCCTATGTGAAACACAATGAATAAATAAATAAATACAATTAGTAAGTTTTGTCATTTAAAAAGTTTTTTTTTTTATTATGTATTAATTATAAAGCTTTTACATATATTGCACACTACCTTTCAAAAACGTGGGGTCAGTATTTATTTATGCGGGGGCAGTCGTGGCCTTATGGATAGAGAGTTGGACTTGTAACCTGAAGGTCGTGGGTCTGGCAGGGAGTGAATAACCAACACTCTCTCCACCCTCAATACCACGACTGAGGTGAGACCCTTGAGCAAGGCACCGAACCCCCAACTGCTCCCCGGGTGCCGTTGCAATGGCTGCCCACTGCTCCGAGTGTATGTTCACTCATATGTGTACACTTGGATGGGTTTAATGCAGAGCCCAAATTCTGAGTATGGGTCACCATACTTGGCCACACACACCACTTTTTTTTTTTTTATTATTCAATTGTTTGCTGCTTTAAATTGTTCAAAGGGTGAAAAATTTTGAACAGGATGAAGATGTCTAATGTTTTCTTTCTTATTTTTTGCAGAACTAAATGAAAAAATAAATAAATAAATATATATATATATATATATATACTTAATTTGTCTTCCGGGAAACATGCAAGTATCTTCTGTTGCTTCCGAAGCGCAGTACTAATAAAAAAAAATAATAATATATATATATATATATATATATGGTGGTGGTGGTAGTGTGATGGTAGTGTGATATATATATATATATATATATATATATATATATATATATATATATATATATAGATTTTTTTTTTTTTTATTTAGTACTGCGCTTCGGAAGCAACAGAAGATACTTGCATGTTTCCCGGAAGATAAATTAAGTACAATTTACCTTCAAAAAGGTTTCACCCCCTGGCTCTTAATGCATCGTGTTTCCCTCTGGAGCATCAGTGAATGTTTGAACCTTTTATAATAGTTGTGTTTGAGTCCCTCAATTGTCCTCAGTGTAAAAAGATGGGTCTCAAAATCATACAGTCACTGCTGGAAAGGCTTCACAAATGCAAAAGATGCTGGAAAACTGAAGATTCCGTAGGACATGGAGGATTTTTTCTGAAGAACAGTGCTCAGTTTAACTGTTCAGAACAAACAAGGGACTCATGAACAACCATCACAAAACAAAAAACAGTTGTGGATTTTTTTGTCTTGTGGACTAAATGTAATCATCTTTTATGTAAAATATCTTATTCAGGACAGTGCTAAATAAAAAATAACATGCATTTTGTATGATCGCTCTTATTTTTTTAAAATTGCTCAAATTTTCACAGATTCTGTAACTTTCAAGCAGCACTGTGTGTGTGTGTGTGTGTGTGTGTATATACACACAAATTTTTTGCCCCTTCCTGTTATTTTATTTTTTGAAATTGAATGATTCAGATTATCAAACTAATTTTAATGTTGCACAAAGATAACCTGAGTAAATACAAAATGCAGTTTTGAAATAATTATTTCATTTATTAAGAGAAAAAAACTATCCAAACCTGCTTAGCACTATGTGAAAAAGTAATTGCCCCCTAAATCTAATAACTGGTTGTGCCACCCTTTGCAGCAACAACTGCAATCAAACGTTTGTAAAAACTGGCAATGAGTCTTTCACATCGCTGTGGAAATATTTTGGCCCACTCTTCTTTGCAGAATTGTTTTAATTCAGCCACATTGGAGGGTTTTCGAGCATGAATGGACTGTTTAAGGTCATGCCAATGCATCTCTTTGATTTGGCCACTCCAAAACCTTAATTTAGTTTTTCTTGAGCCTTTCAGAGGTGGACTCGCTGGTGTGTTTGAGATCATTGTCCTGCTGCATAACCCAAGTGCGCTTGAGATCACAAACTGATGGCCGGACATTCTCCTTCAGGATTTTCTGATAGAGTCTAGAATTCATGGTTCCATCAATTATGGCAAGTCGTCGAGGTCCTAAAAGCTGCAAAGCAGCCCCAGACCATCACACTACCACCACCACCACCATTGTTTGACTGTTGGTATGATGTTCTTTCTATGAAATGCTGTGTTGGTTTTATGCCAGATGTAACAGGACACACACCTTCCAAAAAGTTCAACTTTTGTTGCATCAGTCCACATAATATTCGCCCAAAAGTCTTGGGGATAATGAAGATATTTTTTTGGCAAATGTGAGAGGAGCCTTTGTGTTCTTTTTGGTCAGCAATGGCTTTTGCCTTGGAACTCTCCCATGGATGCCGTTTTTGCCCAGTCTCTTTCTTATTGTTGAATCATGAACACTGACCTCAATTGAGACAGGGCCTGCAGTTGTTTAGATGTTGTTCTGGATTCTTTTATGACCTCCTGGATGAGTTGTCGTTGCGCTCTTGGAGTAATTTTGGTAGGCCGGCCACTCCTGGGAATGACTTTATTACCCTTTCCAGACTGATACATGTCAACTATTTTGTGTCTCATTTGTTCTTGAATTTATTTAGATCACGGCATGATGTGTTGTTCTTTAAGCATGCTTCACTTTGTCAGACAGGTTCTATTTAAGTGATTTCTTGATTCAACAGGTCCTGGCACTAAACAGGCCAGGGTGCGTCTAGTGAAATTTATCTCAGCTTTCTAAAATAATGTGGTTAATCACAGTTCTTTCATGATTTAACAGGAGGGGGCAATTAAGTTTTCACGTAGGGCCAAGTAGGTTTGGACAGCTTTTTTCCCTTAATAAATGAATATATTAACATTTGTTTGATGATATTAATATGTTAAGTGTAACATATATGCAAAAAATAAAAATAAAAACTGGAAGGGGGGGGGCATTTTCATGGCACTGTATATATACAGTATATATATATATATATACACACACACACGCGAATGAACTACTGATATAAGAAACCGAACTACAGAACTGAAATAAGCTAGAATCAACTCAGACAGCCAGTTAAATCTGATTTGTGAGACAGGCCTCAATGATATGTACTACAATATGAATGTCTCTGATGTCTCTGAAGCATTTTGAAAGTTCAAGGACACACGTGTGCTTGAATGAGATTCGTTCATGATGTGTCTGCGGTGTAATTGAAGCACACACAGGGGTGAAGATAACAAGGAAAGTGGTTTAGTACAGTGGTATGTATGTGCACACCCAACTTTCTATAGAGGTCTTTTGTAAACAGTTTCCTAGCAACACCGACTGTGAGGGCAACTGTTCTCTGTTTATACCAACAACAGGTCTTCCCTTCATCAGCACACCCTCCCATCCGCCGCGGAAGGCCTGATCTTATTGAAACTTACATGAAACCAACATTTATGGGATCTGAGCAGGGCACCGGATGAAACGCACACACATAGATTCATGCAGGTCAGATATCTGAGCCGGCATGACTCAAGCAAATCAATGACCCCTTCAACGCTTAAAAAAGCACAACAAAGACATAAACAGAAAACAGAGTTGTTTTCTGCCAAAGATGGATATTTTTATGGGAAGAAAGAGGAAGGCAAGACACCTGCAGTTTATAAATGCTACTCACTTGTGATCTCCCCTATCCTGTGTGCTTTAAGATCAGGGAGACACAATCACAGCCTGAACATGTTTACTCTCAGGTTTTTACAATTCAGTGCCCCGCACGGATTCTTCACTTTCAAAACGGTACAGCTAGAGCCAAATGTCTCTGAATACTGAAGGAAATTCAGTTTCCAGATGTGTTCGGAAAGATTTAGCAGAACCACGGTGACCTTCAAAACACGCTATCGATTTAGGGAAAATGATTTTACTTCCTTCGAAATTAGCATTGTCCACCAGGGACAACGCACCTCATTTCGAGTACATCGCCGAAGACAAATGCAAATGTGAAATGCTGGTGTGTCATGAATGCTAATTACAGTATTGGACATCTGCACGAAACCTCACATGGACTGAGAAATGTCAACATAGTGTAATCTCGTAAATTAAAACGGATCTGTGTGGTGCTAATTAACATCATTTACATCATTGGCAAACATCCTGCACAGCAAAATTATAGAAAAATGAGCTAAGCTACTTGGTAAATGATAAAACGAATATTGTAGGAGCACAGGTGTGTTTATCTTGAGCAAATTCTCACTTTTTAGACCAGAAACATGGAAAAGGAAACAGTGATATAAGTGACAGATCATCATAGAATTTAGCTAAAATACAAGAAATGCAGGAAACTAGATAGAATCCATTACTACAAACATATTTTTTTTTTTAAATTTGCCCTGTACTCAACTTACATCTTGCATAGCCTTTGGATTGTATCACAGCATGAGATCATCTTGGCATAATGGCCATCGTTCGTTTAAGTTCATCTTTCTGGATCCATATTCACAATTGCTTCTGCATGTTCACTGATTTTGCTGGGGTTTTCACACAACAATATTCTTAGAGTTATTCCTGTATTTTTTTTCTACTTTTTCCCTCGATGTAGTCGTGCAAGTTATGTTTTTTTTCAGTTTTGTTGAAGGTGATTAAATCAACAGTTTTTCAGTAGCTGTTGAAGAGATTAAATTAGTATTTACAAGCAAATGCTCTGCGATGGCACTTCTTGGTTCCTCAGGCGGAATTGGAAATAAGCTGTTTTAAATTAGCACTTCATTAAAATGGAGCTAAAAATTACCAGAAACTGATGCTCAGTGTAGAAACACTACATTTACAAAATATTGTGGTTTCTTTGGATTATCATCGGAACTGGTGGATCAGGAGAAACCAATTGACCTGCGGCTGGTGTTAGTAGATCTGTACTGAATTCAAATCTGAAAATCACAGCATTTTACCTTTTGAAGCCCAGCTGCAGTTTGGCATCAGTAAAAGTTTTTTTTTTTTTTTTTTTCAGCAAAGATGCTATAAAGGGTTAGTTCACCCAAAAATGAAAATTCTGTCATTAATCACTCACCCTCACGTCATTCCAATCTCATAGCTTCATAATATCAAGGTTGAACCACTGATGTCACATGGACCATTTTAACAATGTCCTTGCCAGCTATCTGGGCCTTGAATGTGGTAGTTGCTTTTCTGTCTATGGAGAGTCAGAAAGCTCTCGGATTACATCAAAAATATTTTAATTTGTGTTCCAAAGACGAACTTAGGTTTTATGGGTTTTTTAATGACATGAGGGTGGGTAATTAATAACAGAATTTTCATTTTTTTGGATGAACTATCTCTATGAATTGATCAATATTGACAGTAAAACATTTCTAATGTGACAAGAAAGACTATACATATATTAAATAATTATTGAGCACCACATCAGCATATCAAAATGATTTCTGAAGGATCATGTGACACTGAAAACTGGAGTAATCAGAGGCGGCAGAGATAACGGCAGGCAAGAGATAGAGTTTCGGAAAGCGTCTGTACATCCCGCACCACCACCGAAGTGGGTCTTCGTTTAAAGGAATTGACGGCTCCTTCCAGTAGAGTTCCAGCTCGTCTTCATTTATGGACTCTCCGTAGTCATCCACAAAGAAAGCACTCAGACACATTTTCTTCTGTTTTGGAGTGCTGGTGCAGTCTTCATCAACAGTAATGCTGTTTTCATCATCATTTGATGGGAGGATTTGGTACAGTGATGCGATATTGTCTCTCACAGCCTGTTGCATGGCCACGTGTAGAAAGCTAAGATGCTTGTGTCGCGGGTCAAGTGCAGAGGCAAGCAGTGCTGCACTTCCGGCCTTTTCTGTATCCACGGTACCTATCCATCTCTCCAATGATGCTGCAACCGTTCCTTTGAACTTGGCAACTTTGTTTGAATCGCCTGCTGCTGGGCAGAGATGCCTAGGAGGATTTATTGATAAAACAATTTAATTTGCAGATAAAGATTAAATATCCTATTATTATTATTATTATTAACAATACAAACATTATATTAAATATAATGTAGTCTGTATTTGGCTATATTTATTTACCTGTTCAGTAAGCTTATTGTCACGGGAAGCACCATGGAAACCGACACGTATGTCTCGCTGCATAAAGCAGTGGTAGCACTTTTGAGAGACTCCAGTACGGGTAGCATGGTTTCGATGGTCATCCAGTTCTCATCAGACAACTCCAAAGTCCTGGCGTCTGAAAGTTTGGTGACGGATCTGTCAGATAATACAGCAGCAATGACCCATCTCTGTTCGTGCAAACATATCGCTGACTGAATTCCAGCGCGTTTTGCAGGACTGTATTAATGTGTGTTGGGGCAAAGCTTGCTGTTCCTGCTTTTTCTTGAGTGCAACGGTTGCAACAGTGCTATGGTGAAAATGGCTCACTAGTCTTGTGCATGCACCAATTAACCGTGTCATGGCGTTAGCTTTAAATCCATCCTTTACCGCTAACTGGAGCGTGTGGGCAAAGCATGCAACTGACTCCCACTCGAGGTGTTGGTTGGCTAGTACGATGTTGCTTGCATTGTCATGGACACAGGCAGTGACCTTGCCGTTCAGACCCCAATTTGTAATTGCTGTTCGGAGGTGGTCTGCTAAATTTTCCGCGGTGTGGCGCTCATCGAATGCGCGAGTCTGTAGTACGCTACTTTTCAGTTCGCCTTCGATGATAAAGTGGCAAGTTATGGTCATGTAAGCCTCTGTTTTTAATGATGTCCAGCAATCTGTAGTTAATGCTACATAATCTGTCTTCTCCATGGTCTTTTTCATATTCACGAGCATGTTCTGATGCGCCAGCTCCAAACGGTACTCTGTATTCAGGCTCAACAAAGTCCATGAGTTTGCGGAAGCCTTCTCCTCCGACAAAACTGAGTGGCAACAGGTCTCTTGATATCATCTCAGAGATCAGCTCGGTTATTTTTTCAGTGCGGACGACATCGCAGCGGCGGCGGGTTGTAGTGAATGACGTTATTGGCATTTGCTGGCTTTGGCTAGCCTCTAAGCTAACTCCTACGTGCCTGTACTGAATATGATTACGCATCACTCCGGTAGAGTTATTGTAAGCCAATTTGCCATTACACAATTTACACACAACTTTTCCGTTTCCTTCTAATTCAAAATAATCCCACACCTTGCTCGTTTTACGCGTGGTCATTTTTGAGCTGGCCGCAATAACTGACACAAAGAAATTGCATATGCTAGGTCTGAGGTAAAAATGTTTCCGCTCGATACACTTTAATAATAATAATAATGAAAAGTAGTATTTTTTAAACATTTTATTTTAACTTAAATTATGGTAATTTGATTAATATTTTTATTTATCTCTATCGACTATTCGACTATTGTTTTCAGTGTCGACTAGAAGGAGCTGTACCGTTTAGTCGACTAGACCCGCACATCCCTACTAAGAACTACTGTATACAGTTTCATAATTAATGTGAATTATGCATAATGTATAATTAATTCTAAAATGAAGATCATGGTAACCCACTAGTAATGACTCAATAATTATCTAATTTTTTAAAGGAACTACTAACTACTTGGATCAGTATTCTAAAGTGAAAAGCATCATAACTCCCTAATATTGACTGACGTCATTTTAAGCTTTTGATATATATGTAAGGTTTTGGATAGTAATGATTCATGTGTTACTATATCCTTATGAAGAAACTACTAATTATTTGGATCAGTATTATAAATTGAAGATCATGGTAAACCACTAGTAATGATTTAAGTGTTACCAAATCTAGCAAAATTAATTACTAACCAAAACCTTACAAAAACCTTAAAAGTTTACAATGATTTTATTAATTACTAGGGAGTTATCACGATCTTCACTTTAGAATACTGATCCAAATAATTAGCAATTCCTTTAGAAGGCTGTTGTACCACCTGCATAATTACTATCCAATCCTTAACAACACTCTCAAAAGCTTACAATGATTTCAGTCATTAGGGAGTTATCATGATCTTCACTTTAGAATACTGATCCAAAAAATCCAAAAATTGGTAATACTTGAGTCATTACTAGTGGGTTATCATGACCTTTACTTTAGAATGAATTAAACATTATGTATTAGTCATATTAATTATGAACCTGTAAACAGTAGTTCTTAGTAGTTATTAGGGAGGTATGAAAAAATAATAGTTTCCGATTAGCTAATAATCCCCCTCCCCCACCCACTTGTGCCCCCTCAAAAATAATGAGTGCATTATGCCCCTGGGAGTAATGATGCTGAAAATTCAGATTTGCATGACAGGGCAAAAAAAAAAAACAATAAAACATTTTAAAACATTTTGAAATATAAAATAGATTAAATATGAAATATTAAATTGTATTAATATTTCAAAATATTACAGTTTTTGTTGCATTTTTATTGCATGACAGGGCAAAAAAAAACAATAAAACATTTTAAAACATTTTGAAATATAAAATAGATTAAATATGAAATATTAAATTGTATTAATATTTCACAATATTACAGTTTTTGTTGCATTTTTAATCAAATAAACCCAGCCTCAAAATGTATATAAGACTATGTCAAGGCTGTTTTGCAGAATCTCACATTACATTTAATGTAAAAGAAATGTGTCAATGTACATAGTAAATATGTGGGTAATAGATCTTTACATATGTTCAATTGTAAAATATCTGTATATTGTAAAATATGTATGCATGCATTAGAAAGTATAAGTAATAACACGGAGTGCAGAAAAATAACAGACATGGTTGGGTGTTTCTGTATAAACTGAGGCCTGACATCATCACAAACACCTAGATAACAAAAGGTTTACGTCTAAAGAAAACTCTCATTTTAACTGAAAAATGCAACTTTATGAAGTTAAGTATGTGAAAGTAATGATTCAGAGGCAGACTGAAGATCATGGGTGGTGGTGTAAGTGTTTCCTGAGACATGCCGTGTGTGGAAAAGAGGAAGACGCCCTACCTGGATCTCGTCAGACGTCAGGCCGCCTTTCATGTCGCTGCTCTTTTTCTTGGGTGGCGGAGGGGCCGGCTTATGAGCAGGGGGGAGGTCAGTCCTGTTGGAAGAAAATAAAACAGACTGACACCCGGTACCCTGAGAGAGCTTTCATGCAGCCGTGGCTTAAGCCTTGTGTGAGCACACGTAATGAGGAGTCGAGCCCACGTCTGCCTCTCCTGCCTGCCGGGGGTTTGATAGGCATCTCCTTACACTGCCTTTGTTGTAGCCAGTGCCATTTCAGCCGTGCCCTTTCAATGGCTCTCACAAGCCACAGAGAGAGAGATAATGAAACCAGATTGTAATGGGCAAAATGGAGAGGAAAGAATGGGAGCACTAGGACAAGGGAGGTTTGAATTATAGCCCACCAATGTTCCGATCAATCCCTTAAAGTGTCAGACAGACAGCAAACAGAGCACACGTGTCTGATCCACGATGTGAGACGCAGTAGGGCAGAGTTGCACCAGTCATTCGTTACTTCAATTCAGAGTCACCATCAAACTGGGAGACAATGGGGAACGCTGTAAAAATGTCATACCATGCCTCATGAATTTTATTATAGTTTGCAGACGTAGTATAAATTGAGACTTTAAGTTCACACTTAGTCACAAATAACTAGGATCGGGATAACTTGGCTTGTAAATAACTATGTATTAATTTGGTTGTACCATAATCTAGTGCTGTTCAATTTCAAACTTTGTGGAATCAACTCTGAAATCCTCAGTTGTTTTATATTTATTGGTTCGTTCGTTCCTTTATTTATTTATTTATTTATGGAGGAATATGTTCACCTAATCATCTGTGACTACATGATATGAAGGATTACATCGTTTTAAAGGTCCGTAGTAGTATTGATTATTATCAGCTTCTATTCCTTGCTGAAACAAACAAACAAACAGCTAAAACCAGTCTATGATGGTTTAAACAGGTCAACCTGGTCTTTCAACCTGGCCAAGCTGGTGGTCAGCTGGTTGGTCAGCTGATTTCCCAGCCTGACCAGCTAAAGAAGTGGTCAAAACCCCTCTAAAACCAGCCTGCAAACCAGCTAAGTAGGCTTGAATACAAGCTAAACCCAGCCAACCAGCAGACAGCATGAAGAAAAAGCCTGATGGAAAAACAGCTGAAACTACTGTTCCCTTTCAGGAACTCGAACGCTTTGGGAACGCCTTCAGCGAGACCATGCTCTGAAATATGTGTGTAATCAAACCAATGAATGGGCGCGATGTCATGGATGGCGTTCCCAAAGTGGTCGACGCAGCGTCTCATTCCCTCGGGGGAACTAGGGTTACATATGTAACCATGAGACGTTTTCCATCAAGGGTTTTTCTTCATGTCGTCTGCTCAAAATGGTCTGTCATAGCTACATAACAAGCCATTTTACTCTTTAAGCTAAATCATGGAGCTTATAAGACTAATTTATTTTTTATATTTTACTTTAGACATCTAGAACACATCTGTATATGTGCATCATTGTCTGTGCTGTTTGTTTTAGAAAAACTTGTAACGCAATACAAGTAACAGAGTTACATAATCAGATTACTTTTTCTCATGTAACTAGTAAAATAATGCATTACTTTTTAATTTTGAAAAAAACATTCTGAGTAACTTTTTCAAATAAGTAATGACAGTTTTTTTTTACAGCTCTCCTGTTCCCATTTGAGAGACATCGGGAGTAAGTGCCGCGGCGTTGTGTGCGCTGTGTAAATATGACGCTTACTGTACTGTAGTTCTAGTAAGGCATTTATTCATCTCACTAGCACAAAAAGAGATCCAGCATTCCTCAAAATGAATAAAAAAAAGTGAAATGCAAACCTGCAACAATTAAATATGCTAAAACAAATATCCTTTATGTATTTAATCCCACTTTATTAACCAATGGCTTTGCTGCTGACCTCAGATGATCCAATTCAACCAAGCAAAAAATGTTTTAATAAACATCACATTTGTGTTTACCCTATTTAATTACTGAATTTTCCAAAAAAATAGAACATTTTTATATTAAAAATAAACAAACAACCCCAGCCCAGTTGAGACAAATAAATAAATAAATAACACACAATTACTAACACAATGAGATACTTTTTTTAGGGAGTAACGCCATATTGTACGGAAGCGTATTGCATTCACTTGAGGACAAAAAAATCTACTCTGTTTTTCTGAATTAACGAGTTAATTATCTCAGAATTATGAGATAATTTTTCATGAAAAAAGTTTTTTCTCTGTTTTTCTGAATTAATGACTTTATCTCAGAATTACGAGATAATTTTTCATGAAAAAAGATTTTTCTCTGTTTTTCTGAATTAATGACTTAATTATCTCAGAATTACGAGATAATTAAGTCATTAATTCAGAAAAACAGAGCAAAAACTTTTTTTAATGAAAAATGATCTCGTAATTCTGAGATAATTAAGTCATTAATTCAGAAAAAACAGAGCAAAAACTTTTTTTTCATTAAAAATGATCTCGTAATTCTGAGATAATTAACTCGTTAATTCAGAAAAACAGAGCAAAAACTTTTTTTTCATGAAAAATTATCTCGTAATTCTGAGATAATTAACTCGTTAATTCAGAAAAACAGAGCAAAAACTTTTTTTAATGAAAAATTATCTCGTAATTCTGAGATAATTAACTCGTTAATTCAGAAAAACAGAGTAGATTTTTTTTCCTCAAGTGAATGCAATACGCTTCCGTAATATTGTAATGCATTACTTTTAAAAGTAACTTCCCCAAACACTGCGAGTAACCAAAAGGTGAATTTATTATTAGCTCTATTGAACTGAAAAAAAGCCATTAAAGAGGACTTGATTTGATGATTCCAACCCTTAGAATCGATTCTCAGACCTATCATTAATACAAAACCTAACTAGTATGTTGTAGGCTTGCTGCAAACCAAGCAGGTCTGTAAAACCATGTCCATTCACATTAACATGAAGAGTCCAGTCGTTTCAGCAGTCCAATTAATATTATTTTGCATACAGCAGGTCAACTCACGAGGGCTGCCATCTTTAAAATCACATGGCCAGCCAAATACAACTAGCTTTATGTTGGAGACTATTATGGAACAATTTTGCTAAAAAGTATTTTTTTAATAATCCTTTGTAATAATCTCTTATCATTTTGTCCATCCATAGGTCCACACAACCAAAATGGTCAAGCTTCATTGAGCTATATAAAGACATCAACATAAGAGTGAGCAAATTATGATATATTGGACAGTTAAATGGGTCCTTTTGGTAACATTAGATAACTTAATTAGTTTACATGAAAAATAATGGTCACAGTTAATATTAGGTGGCCTTAACTACTATCTACTTACGTCAAAAAAATAAGCTCAATATACTTATTGTGGTCATATTGTATTGCACATCACTTCTGCTGCTATTCAGGTGGGATACAGGTAAGTTTAAGGGTGGGTTAAGGTGTAAGGGATGGGTCAACAGTGTAATTATAAATGTATTTACAGAAATTAATTACAGATGTAATTACATATAGGTATTTTAAAAATATATAAGTACAATATAAAAACATATATGTACACAATAAGTGCATTGTACCAAATTATTAATTTAAATGTAAGTACATCGTAGTTAAGCCCACCTAATATAAAGTGGGACCAAAATAATTCTAAAGAATTTTTGCATGAATTATGAAAATCAAAAGTTATAATATTAATATTAACCTAAGCTAGTTAATGCATTAACTAACGATAAATAATGAGTCTGGTAACACATACAATTAGGGAACACTACTCACTATTAACTAGTTGCTTAATAGTATGCATAGTATTGGCATACTGGCTGATTATTAGTACTTATAAAGCACATGTTAATGCCTTATTCTGCATGACCATATCCTATCCCTTAACACTACTCAATACTTAAACATAGCTACTACAACAACTACTATCAATATGCAGCAAATTAGGATTATATTGAGGAAAAACACTATAGTGAATAAGTGTTTCCTAATCTTAAGTGTTACCTTTACATTTGTGCAATGCACAAATATTTAGTAGCACGTTTAGCTAAACTCTAACGTCTGCATTGCAGTGGTTACACTGCAGAAAGCTTTCAATCAACTGCTGTCTAACCCAACCCATGACCTCACACATAACACTTCAGCACACCTGGGCCTCGGCACACACCTGATGTGGTTCTGGAGAGTTCCATGCAAACACCCGATATTCAATTTTACTTCAAATAAGTCACCAGTCACTGAGTTTAGCAAAAACTGTAGAACGACATCTGGTGAGTCATAAACTCTCCAATTTTCTGCACTGTAATTTCATTCATAAAGCCTGAAAATTCAAATAAAAGCCAGTTCCCAGAGGAGAACTCAGACAAAACTCAAGAGCAGATGTCAAACTGCCACACACACGTACACACAAGCTTGCGCACGCAAGGACACATGCTCCCACACAAGATGTTACAAGAATGTGGGTGCACACAAAAACGCACATCTGCGCGCACGCATACATACACAGACGCTGCTCTAATAAGTTTTTGGGTGTCGTTATTTGCATCGCTTGAAGGAGACCCAAATAATTCTCTGTGACAGGTGAGCTGCCATCTAATTTCCAGAAAGAGGAAAGCTCTTTCCTCAAACATGTTAGCAGTCAGACATCATCCTGCTCATTCTGACAAGATGTCTGTGCTGATAGATAATGAAGCACAGTCTCTCTCTGTGTGTGTGTGTGTGTGTGTGTGTGTGTGAGTCAAAAATAGAGGAAAGGTAAGATAGGCTGTATAACACTTCTACATTTTACATTTCACTAAAACATGTACATTTCTAGAGACAAACACACCGCCTCATGTCGCTGTTGAGTTGCATGACCTTTCCACGAGGCCAAATGGCCTCTGTAAAGTCAGGGCTGCTTTGTGCATGAGTGCCTCTCTCCATTTCCTCTTTTATAGACATCACTTCCACTTCACATCACCTTATATCACACCAGAACAGAGGCATGGCACTGGCACACGGCAAGATAAAACTCTCACTGCAGATAAACACACATTCATAGTCAAAATAAAACAAATACATTAAAAAAAAAATAATAATAATAATTAGCATTGAGAAAAATCAAGCATATTTTTTGAACCATTAAGAATTTTTCAATTATGCACATTATTATGCAAATTTCTAAATACACATTCTCATTATTGTAATGTATGGAAGACTGTTTCTGCCACGGAATTAAAACAAACTAACTAACTAACATAAAGAAATAAATGTCAACATTTCATCTCACAATTTGAACTGAATTGTGATGAATTATGTTTTTTGTTTCTCAGAATTGCAAGATCTAAACTCAGAATGTTGAGGGGGGGGGGGGGGGGGCAGAATTAAAAGAATGTTGTGCTTTTTCCTCAATATTTGCATTTCACAATTCCAAATTGTATATTTTATTATTTTATTTTATTTATTATTATTTCTGAGTATATATCTCCCAGAAAGGTATAACCTCTTTGTTTGGGAGGAATGAAAATTAATTGTAAAATCATTTTTAAAAAGTCATTTTATTGATTGATTGCCAGAAATGGGCTTCCATAGTAATACAATGCATCCAAAGAAGTGTTGTTGTTTTTTTTTTGTTTTTGTTTTTTTTTGGTGGGGGGTTAATAGGTTTCACTATTCTTAAACATGTTACATTATGATTATGTGAATGTGAAGGGACTGAGTGCTTCATTGTCATTACAATAATAGCTTTATGAGCCTAAAACATGCCTACATTTTCTTTAAACTTTGCACTTTTTTTTCTTTTGAAGTTTTGCTGAAAAAGGCTTGACACATGTTCTTGACAGGTTTCTTTACATTCACCCAGACAGAATCGCACACACATGGTGTTGAAAGCCTAATGGTCCAGTCTGTGGGCTGCCAATACGAAGGTTGCATGTTTCACTACCAAAATTATCTGAGTCAGTAACTAAAGAGTTTCTGTGCTCACTGTGGCCTCAAGCAAAGCACTCAACCCAGAGTCACTTTAAAGGACTGTGCCTCAAATGAGTGCACAGTAATTTGCTTAAAAGGGGTCATACAATAATTTGAAGTATTATTTAATATTTCTTTTCTAAGGTTCACTCATATGTCAAGATTTCTTGCATCCAACAGAGTCATAATTTAGTTGATCCGTGACCATTTCCCACCTTCTCTTCAACCCATACTGTTAAATGGATGGCTTTTTGTTGCTGTGCCTTTAAAATGTCCTTGTAAATAGAGTGCTCCAGGTATCCAGTCGTATTTTTGTAGGCCTGAAAATTAGTTAGCAGTTTAGTACTTCCAATTTCATCATCATGAACTCAATAGTTTTGTTGTTGTTGTTGTTTTTGAATGGGTTTTTGGTTAAATACCTGAAAGGAGGTCTGTGGTCAACACAATCTCAATATGTTTTCACTTTTTTATTTTATTGTATTTATTTATTTATTACTCATGTGCAAAGCTGTAGGTGCTACATACAGCCAGCTTTCCCAAATGTTACTCTTATTGTTAGTTTGGTGTTTAGGAACAGTATCCACTTCCTCTTAAATATCTCACTGATTAGATGAGCTATGTTTCTGAACACTAAATAGGCAGCACTAATGTGTAAATGTGTGTAGCCATGCTCTGCTACATCGATCCACAAAGCTATGGAATGAGTTGCTCAGTTTGGAGAAAATGTTTTGAATTTTACATTAAAAGATAAAAAAAATAGCTGATTGACTCAAATGTGAATGGCTTGTAAGCAGAAATGGCCCATATTTCAAATCACATTATTCCATGGGGGTCATGGCAACTTTCATTGCGATGGATGGCGATGCTATCCTGAATGCTGTCTCCAGGTATTGCTTCCTTGTTACAGACACACTCATCCATAAATAAAAGATGAAAATTAAAAAGAGCTCTAAAAAGATAAATAGTTGAAGAAATGGAACACGTACGTACGCACTTTTCACACAGAAAACAATTACACAGGATAATGATGATGCATTATAATTAACATAAAAGCCGCCAAGAGTCCATAATTCTACCAAATCACAAATCTGCATATGCATGCAACTGACTGAAGTTGTTCTAAGCTGCTCTAAATATGAGTATTTTAACTGCCAGTCTAAACACTTCTTAAAGGCTGTGATAAATGAATCCGTGAATAGTGCAGAGCTTCTAGAATGTGCAGTTTCTTTTACTACCACGCTGTGAGGTACTATCATCTTGTGCACCTCTCGTTCACTGTCTGCTGTTAAATAAATGAATATGCAAAGTTTCAGAGTTAAGTATAATTGTGTGTAATTAGTTGCAAGAAAACAATCTTCTCTTATTGTTTGGTCTATTTCACTAAATGTCTAGTGCAGAATCAACTCATTTTCTGCTGTAACGTCACTACAGCACAGCAAAAAATGACCTCATATGTGTCCAGCCTGCTTCTATTTAAATATAAGACAGACACACAGTGCAATTAGAGCAGACTGGGTCTTCTTGACCCATGTCCTCAGAAGCTGTTCCCAACTGGCCACAGCTGGAGACAGATGTACTGCTGCGATGCAGCATCCAATCAGCAGCTACCTGCAGCCCTAAGACTGACATGTTCCTCTTTCCAGAAGCTGTCAGCATCTGGATTCACCAATGCTAAAATGCAATTTGAACACTGTTAAACAACAGGGATGCTCTGAAAACTGGCTTTGGGTAAATTAATAAATGTTAACGTAAATGTATCAAATTCTAAAATAATTATGCTATTCTATAAAAAAAGTTAGTAGTTAATTGCTGCTATTCAAACAAAAATCACAATCACTTTTACCTAGTTTTTTTTTCTTTTCTTTTTTTCTGTTCAAGTTTTCAAGCACCTGTTCAAGTTTAATGATGTAAGACTGAAATAGCCTATTAATTAGTTGAAAAAAAAAGTTAACTACTTTTTCCAAAAAAAAGGAGCATGATTGTACATTAAATTATTACTAGCTTTAATGTAACTTCCCCAAAATGTGCCTGATAATTCTTAAGGGAATAGTTCACGCCAAAAAAAGTATTTATTTTCTGTTTGTTTGTTTGTTTTCATGAAACACGAAGACACAAATGTGTAGATTATTTTTCCATTCATTTTTTAATGGGTGGGGTGACCAAATTGAATGACAAGGTGTTACATGAATAATGATAAATAATGTCAGTCTGTTTCTCACAAAAAAGGCTTTGGAAGCCTTGAGATGCATACCCTTGTGAGTCATCTGGACCACTTTTATGGTACTTTTATTGTGCTTTTTAGTCATTTCTGAGCCATTTTGAGTCATTTCACAGTCCCAGTTCTTATTTACTTTCATTATTTTGAAAGGAATAACCAGAATATTCCTCAAACATTCTCCTTTTGTGTTCCACAGTTCCACTGTCTAGGTAGGTAGCTCACTAGGTTTTGGAACAGCTAGAAAGTATGTTTATGTGTGTGATGAGCCTTGACAGACAGCGTCACTTCCAGATGCACAATTATCTTTCTTCAAAAACAAAATAATGAAAGCCAGCTAAATAATTCAGAAACTTCCTCCTTTCCAGCTTCTCTTTTCAGAAAAAAAAGATCACTCCCTCTTTGATCCCATTTTGAATTCAATGCGCTTGCTCTTTAGAGAAAATTGATGTAATTATTGATCCAATTAGACTTATGAGGTACCACAGTGGTTTACCTTTTTTCCTTATTGGGTATCAAGCAGAGACACAGAATAGTGCTTTAAATCAAATGTGTATCAGGTATGAATCACAGCGCTGATCAATTGATTTGGCTACTAAAATCAACACCAGGAAAGAAAGATCCCCAGACACAGCAAGTGCATGGAAAATAACTCACATTTCTGTCCAATGAAATCCGGTGCATATCAACTGCACTGGTTTAAATGACACACCATACTCTAACAATCTTATATATGATGAATGAAGACAATGACACTCAACACTTCTTTAAAAAAATGTAATTAAGCACAAAAGTGTAAAGAACACTGTAAAGATTAGTTGGTTTGCCATCACCTAAAAGAAAAATCATTACAGGCTTTATGACACTTCGAAGTAATTAAGCCACACAAACAAACAAACACACACACACACACACACTGCACACTTCACACCAGGATAAAGGGCTAAACAAGCCAAATTATGCCTTTTATCAGCATTTCTAATGAAAAAAAAAAATATATATATTAAATAAATAAAACATAAAAACCCCATGCCAGGCAGACTTTTTCACTTTATTTAATTATTATTGACCTTGCTTATTTACATGTATTTATCAAGCTTCAGCATTGCAATCAAATTCCTGAACTTGAAAAATGAATTCAAGGAAGCAGAATTAAAAATGAAAATGAAACTGAAAGTAGTTAATAGAAAGTAGTAATATAATATTTCCAGATATTGAACACTTGTATGATATCCATACATATTTCAAATGCCACATAGAGTATGTAAGCAATAGCTATCATTTGCACACAATATTTACATCCAAATGCAACTGGAGGTAAGACATCTGCACTGAAATTTGGAAAGACAGAAAAGATTGGCATCGTGAAAGAATTGTGGCGAATCAGAAATCGCCACAATTGTTTCACGATGCCAGTCTTTCATCTGGGACAGCCGAAAATCATGCAGTGTGTCTCGGACTTTAGAGTGTGATAGCTTTTTTTAACAATTCAATAATAATTTTTACCAAATAGCTTTTTTTTTTTTTTACCAATTCAGTAAACAAGAACGTAAGGTTAAGTAACTCCAATTTTAGACCCAATATGACCAGTTACTCTGCCAATGAAAATTTTCCAAACAAAGCCACAGCAGAACCAATGTGTGTCTCTGAGAAATATTCTTTTTGAATAAAAAGGTTAAGTGGGTTATTCAATGACTCAATTATAACGTAATATGCTCCCTTCCTGACTGAATCTGTTTTGAACAAATCTGTTGAACGAATAATGATTCAATGAATTTTTCATACTTTTTCTAGCAAGTTCTTGGACGTTAACAACTACAAATCCTTATACTGTGTCTAATGCAAATGTGAATCCAGTCTTCCTTTACTTAGGATTTAAAGTATTCTAACATGAACAGGCCTACATGTTAACTGGTGCATCCAAATACTTGAACCCGCATGAACGGTGATGTAGCCACTGTTGGCAGGAAACAAAAGAGTTCAGGTTTTCATGAGGATGTCTGGCCACCTTCACGACCTGCCCTTCTCCTTGGTCTGTCGGCCACGAAAGGCTCAGGGCAGCTTAAGAGGGGAGATTTGACAGGGATAGAGAGAAAAACATAGCTAATCCCTGCTCTGAAAAGAGTAATCTATGAGAAAGAGTTAGGAAGAAGGGGAAGAGACAGAAAAAAAGGAAAATTACTTTCTGGAATCCTTTGACAAAGGAAGTGAGGCTATCAGTGGAGAGATGCCGTCTAAATCCGTAGAGAAGAAGAGAAGGTTTAAATATGATGTCTTTTTTTTTTACAATCAGAGCTCCAACTTGGTCTGTCACTGAATCCAAGTATATCATGTGTTTCTTTATGACTTCAGGTCCAGATCTCCATGGGCATGATGTGAAGTGAGGCCAGTCTCTGGCACCTTCATTGATCTCTGTTGATCACAATCTTATTTGGTCATTTAAATGCTAATGACACTTCTAATTGTACACCAGGGGGAACGCAATCTGATATGGAGGAGCCAATGATTTGCTGGTCTTTGTCTCAGATAGGATACTCTCTGAGTGTCTCTTTCATCAGACCAGACCCAGACTACATTAGCTACACTGTAGAAAAAAATCTGCGATTTCACAGCATGCGTCTGTAATATTTCACAGTAAATTACATTATTATCACTTTACAGGCTTTTACTGTGATTTTCAGCATTCGGGAATTTTACTGTGAAAATAATGTCGGCGGAGCAGTTACAGGAAACTACTCTAAAAATGAATTCTCTCAACTTTAGCTTTTCTTAGTGCTAACAGCAATCTTTTTCCCTTATTAACGTTAACTGGGCTTCTTCATAATTTTCTCCCATGCTGTGTGTGTGATACAGAGCATCCTTTGTCTGCTTCATGAACTGAAAAATGAAATGCATATATATATGTATATATATCTGATGCATGTAATTTAAAAGTATTAACCAAATAGTTGTAGGCTCTGTTGTCACGTTGTTTGCGGTTAGCTTGCACATATAGGTTTGAGAGCGCCATTTTTTGAACCATAAACAGACGTTGGTTGTAGTCTTATTGACAAGTCTTATTGTACTCTTATTCTGTTGATATATTATTTTGCAGCCTTGTGCTACAGCTACAGCCACTGATGGTTAAGGGACTGTGATGCTACCAAGAACCCCTAGCTTGCTTGATTGTTCAAGATAATGTTGTCCTTCTCATTTTTAATGTATTTTCAAATGTCATCCACAAATTTGTTGTGAGCAGTTTCATGTGGGAACTATTTTCTTTCTACAGATCTTTCTCAGAATAAGGTTTGTGGATTATCTTGGTCATGATTTCTGGATAAAGGCATTGCTGTAGAATGAGAATGGTTCTGACTAAGATACTAGTGATGTATTCATTTCATTTAAAGGATCCAAATGTAAACAAAAAGGTTGCCTCACTGCCTGAAGTCAACATAAACGATTTAAACCTGCTATCACTTCTGAACTGAATCATTTGGTCTTGAAATGTTTTTAAAAAGGCTTATATTTGCAACTGTCTTGGTTTTAAAACAAAAAAATAATAATCTATTATGAAAATGACAGATTTGTAATATCAAAACTGCTAAGTGATTAGTTATGTTAAGTATTAGTTATGTGTTATTTTAATGTATCACTTTAATAATGAATATACTGGTTTGTAGTGCAAACAGTTTTACCATTTACTTGTTATTATTCTTGTTATTTCCCTACAACGGCTAATGAACCGGATGACCAGTAGAATGAAACATTTGATAGCAGGTTTATAATCAATGGTGTTTAACTCATCATTTATCTCATTTAGAATATGCTTCATTATTTATACAACATAACGTTATATTATTGCTCATAGGCTATCTGCACAAAGTGCCCTGAAAGCATGAACGTGTCTGCGCAGCTCTGAATTAACTCCTTTTGTGGACAGAAACACAGCAAGTTGGCAACTGAACTCTAAAAATTCACAGCGTTTCATTATAATACTGTTCTCATTATAATGTTATTTATATGACACTCATAGTTATTAATAGTCTGCATTGTTGTTTGTACTGATCACGCTGCGCACTAAAGAGATAATCACCGTAGTACTACATTGAAGCGCTTCACTGCTGCAAAACTCAACCAAATGCAACTTATACGAGATAAATAATATATATATACGATATATATATAAACCGGCTGAAATCACTCGTACCCTACCTGATCGGAAAAATCCAGTCTTTCACTCTGCCTGTGTGTCAGTTTGAGTCTTGTTAAAGATTTAAATTCCTGCTGCCAAGATACTCCTCTGCCGGACACGGATTATGGAAAGTGAAATTTAAATCTATAGGGGTGTTTGGATTTATTCACGCACGTTAACATATTTATTTAAAGCTTCTTTCTTTTCAGATTCTTATTTACAGCATTATCTTAATAGGCTGTATATTAACATATTGGGAGAAAAACGGTAGTTCTATGTGAAATCAAGACATTTGAGCACCCCCATATAACCAAAATGGCATGATTATAACACCTCTGCAAATATTCGACTGTGAGATTGGGATTCAAATCAGGCTCCTCCTATCAAAGCATCGAATCGTCGACTATTCCAGGTCACCCCTAAACAGTAGGTAACAGTATCTGCTTCTGTTCCAGGTGACACAGTGAAGACGAGGGCATGGATGCTGACATTGGACGGTCAATTTGAAGTATGCTGAAGATGCATCTTACACTCTGGAATTTACCAAAGGTAATTTCTACATAAAATTGTACTTGAGGGCTTGTTTTTTTACTTGGTGGGTTGAACAAGGAATGTTTGGATGTGTTGGGATTTTGCGAGCCGTGCAGGACCACAGCAGCCAAGTGGTGACAACCCCCTTTTCCCCCTCAAACATGCTGTGCTGGAGACCAGAGAGGAAACTGTTTTTAAAAGGATGCTCCATCCTCTGCAAACAGTACATATAAAGTGATGTACACAGTTGTGTGAAAAAGCTCTGACTGGATAAATCACACACCTCTACTTTGTTGCAGGACTGTTCTTGACTGTGTGTTTGTGATGGAAATGTTTTTGTTATTGCTGTTAATGCTGTTATTTAAATGGTTAGGGTTAATATCACCTTGTTCTGTAACTTTTTGGTCTGTACTGCAACAGCAGTGACCCACTGAATGTGGTGACTGGGAACTGACACCTGTTTCATCCAACCTTAAAGAAACTAACAGCTTTCCTCTCTTCCTTTTTGTTTGTAGGTACTTCTTGGGCATCAATTCAGAGACGGCAGAGAGGACATATCAACCAGCAAGTCTGTACACTGATCAGGAAACTCATTGACTTTGAATGGATGTCAATCTAGTGTGTAAGCAATGTTCTAACGCCAAAATGGACAAACTCAACTCTGGCTTTGTGTTAAGCCAGTCATGCAGTAAGACGATCACTGAATATGTTCTATAGTGTGTCCTGGTTCATTGGAGAGATACATAACCATCTGAATCTCTTTGCTGGAAAGTTTAGACAGAATTTATTAAACTGCTAAATAAGAGTACAATTGATTTTTTTTGTTGTTGTTTATTTGAATTGAACATATCTTTCCAGTGTTATAGGTTATTGAATGGGTTAACAGATAAAATGTAAAAATTACAGAATTTTATAATAAATTAAAAGTAAATTTTAAATTAAAAGTTTTTTATTAACAATACGTTTTATAGTAAATTAAAAACACAATACTGGCTACTGAGTTGCATTACTATTACAGTTTACACTATAATTCTACAGCAGAATACTGCTAAATTGCAGTAATCCGATGGCATTAACTGTGACTTCACAGCTAAATACAGTAATTCTACAGGAGCATACTGCTAAATCACAGTATGGAACAACTACTGTGAAGTCACAGTATACAGCTGCCATTTCACAATTATTTACTGTAAAAATAACAGTAACTTACTGAAAGTAATGTAACTAATTTACAGTAATTTACTGTGATTTTACATACAGTAATTTACTGTGAAAGTAATGCAACTAGTAGCCTGTAATTTACTGTGAATTTACGGTCAAATATTTTACAGTGTATCTATTTGTCTGTGTGTCTTTCTATTAGTCTGTCTATCTATTTATCTGTCCATCTGTCTATCTGTCTCTCTCTCTGTCTCTCTATCTGTTCATCCATCTATCTATCTGAACCCCTGTCCATCTATATGTCTATCTATCTGTCAGTCCATCCATCCATCCATGTATCTGTCTGTCCATTTGTCTATTTATCCATCTATCCATCCATCTGTCCATGTATCTGTCTGTTTATCTGTTCATCCGTGTATTTCTATCTGTTTGTCCGTCCATGCATGTATCAGTCAGTCTATCCGTCCATATGTCTGTTTATCTATCTGTACATCTGTCTTTCTATCCATCCATCTGTCTATATATCTATCTGTCCAACCATGTATCTGTCTGTCTATCTGTCCATGCATCCATCTGTCTGTCCAACCGTCTGTCTGTCTATCTATCTGTCCATCAGTATATCTGTCTATCTATCCATCCATCTGTCTATGTATGTGTCTAACTGTTTGTCTGTGTATATGTCTCTGTCCGTCTGTCTATCTGTGTGTTTATCTATCTGTCTGTCCATGTATATGTCTGTTAATCTGTTTGTCCGTGTATATGTCTGTTTCAACCATCCATGTACAGTTAAGTCCATATATATCTGACACAATTTTCATAATTTTGGCTCTGTATGCCACCAGAACATAATTAAAATTGAAGTGCAGACGTTAAGCTTTAAATCAAGCACTTGCACAAAAATATAGCATAAAATACTTAGAAATTGCAACCATTTTTATACACATTTTCCCTCCTTTGTGATGCTTTGCCAGGCCTTTACTGCAGCTGACTTCAGGTGTGTGTTTGTGGGTCTTTCTGCCTTTAGTTTTGTCTTCAGCAAGTGAAATGCATGCTCAATCGAATTGAGATCAGGAGATTGGCTTGGCCATTTCAGAATATTCCACTTTTTTACCTTCAAAAACTCCTGGGTTGCTTTTGCTGTATGTTTTGGGTCATCGTCCATTTGTACTATGAAGTGCCTCCCAATCAACTTTGCTCCATTTGACTGAATATGGGCAGAGAGCATATCCCTATACACTTCAGAATTCATCCAGCTGCTTCTGGCCTCTGTCACGCCATCAATAAACACCTGTAACCCAGTGCCACTGGAAGCCATGCATGCTCATGCCATCACACTGCTCCACCATGTTGCATCACACTGCTGCACCTCAAGCCCATAGTAATTATATAACTGTTACTTGAATATGTTTTGGTCAACAGCTAAAATAATAAACATTCTGCCTGTGTCCAAATATACTGCATATGGACCTAATTGTATGTGTCTGGCTATTTGTCTTTTTATCTGTCTGTCCAACTATCTGTCTATATGTATGTCTATCTGCCTGTTTATCTATATGTCCGTCTGTCCGTCCATCCATGTATATGTCTTTCTATTTGTCTGTTTATCTGTCTATCTGTCCCTCCATGCATCTGTCTGTCTATCTATTTAACCTTTTGCTTACCTGTCTGTCTATCTGCCCATCCATCTATGGGACTGTCTATCTGTCTGTCTGTCCGTCCATCCATGTATCTCTCGGATGGATGGATGAATGGATGGATGGATGGATGGATGGATAGATAGATATATCCATATTGTTGTCTTTGCCTTATAATCAACCCTGTCATTGCCACAAGTAACATGCTTTCTGCTAGTGCACGGAAGTTAAATTATTGCAGCACAGCCTTTAATATCACTTCAGCTCTGGTTGTCAGAAGTCAATACCAGCCCACTTATGGGCCAAACTGCTCTCAAAAATCAAATAGTACCACATTATTATCGTACACAGGAACACATTTGGAATGAAGGAAATAGACTGCATCGATTATATACCTCTGTGTCAACATAAAATGAATTATTATCACAAACTCATCCCTAAGGATAGAAATGACGCTTTATTGCATTGTGCTTTTATCTGTTTTCACAGACTGCCCATCCATTGAGAATTGAATCACAGTGATTGACTCCTTGAACTGCCAGCAGCGTTCTTCATGATCAGCGACCAACTGTTATGTGTCATTTAGGCCTCCGTGAGAACTGAGAATTATGGGAATCGACTATTTCTGACACACATCATATTAAAGCCATCAAGAGGCACTGAGTTCACATACTCTAGATGTCCCTGTTACCAGACTCTTTGTTGTGACTCTTTGTCCATTGTGACATTAAACACTGCATAAACATCACAAACAATGACACAGTCCTCTCCAAAGAAAAAAAAATTAAATAAATAAATAATTTCCATACATTTCAAATGATCATGAAAATTAAGGAATATTATTATATTATATTATTAATCTATTTAGTGTATACAGCTTTCTCTATATTGTCCCCAAACTGTTTTACCCGGGTGTGCCTCACACGTCCTGAAAAGTGAAGCTGCATGCTCTTTGATCGCCCCCTGTTGGCTGGCTGTAGTGCAGGACATAAACCCTGCCCTCTCCATGAAACCGAATGGGACTTGTGTGAAAAAAATTAAATAAATAATAATTACACTTCCAATACAATTTTCCGAAATATGGTTTTGGTCATCTAACGTAGTTGTTATCATGCTGATATATGTTCAATTGTTCAGTTTTGTGATAAGTTTAATTTTAGCTAGTAATTTGATGCTATAAAAACAGGGTGTGTCATTATGGTAATTGGGTCTGCGGGAGTTTGGGCAGCAGTTTGATTCTGCGGCTCCACCTCACGACACTACTGCGCAGACTCTGGCTCCAAACGAATCTCTACTGCGCAGACTCTGGCTCCAAACGAATCTCTACTGCGCAGACTCTGGCTCCAATTGACATCATTGTCTCAAGAAGGCAACGGCTATACTGAGATCAGTAGGAAGTGGAGACACAACGTCCATCTTTTTTTACAGTCTATGTTTTTACCCTCCATTACACCAAAATTCCAAAATCTACGTCAGCAATGTTTGAAAACTAATTTGAGGAAGTTCATTTTTTAATATCGCATGTAGTCAAAATGGTTCCTAATAGAATTACAAACATAGACAAGCACAGATACGACACCTCTACTATCACTGAAACACCAACAACAAGCAGCAGTAGATGCGGACCACTGTTCACCAGGGACTCATATTCTGGACATGCAGACAGAAACATGCTTTCAGGCAACACAGGGAGAGAAAAGAGACCAACGGAGGTTAAGGAGTTTTAGCATATTGAGCAGAGTTTGCAGTGTGAGTCAGTGTAAAATAGTTTTAGTTTTATAAGTAAAGCTAGATGAGAATCCTCTTGAGGAATGATTGTTAAACAAATAACTTTTCATCAAAAGAGGGGCATGATGAAAGCGCACACTTCAAAAAGCTCAACTTTGTAGCTTGCGCACATCATTTAGGCCTTTCTTCATCTCTGGCTGCTGCAAAGTCATCTAAAAACTGTACTGCGTTTGTGGTCTGGTCAAAACTATTAAAACTTTGTCTGGGCAGTACAAGGAGTTCATGCAAACAATTTATTTTTTTATTTCTTTATTCAAATTCAAATTGATTGATTGATTGATTCACAACTTTATTTCTCACAAATTTGCGGTTACATATAATAATAATAATAATAATAATCTATTATTAATAATAATCTCCTATTTTTTTTTTTTTTTCCTATTAATGCTCAAATGCTGCTCACACAGAGCTCAAAACAGACAGGACTGGAGGCCATCATGCCACACAGAGACTCTATGAGGGGAAATTCAGAAAGGGGGTTGACTAGGAGGCCATGGCCTTTACTTTCCTGGTGGGGGATTCGGATTTCTCTGGGGCCTCAGTCCCAGGGGCGTCTGGCTTTGTCACACAGCTATCAGCCACAGCGATGCTGGGATCCAGGGAGAGAGAGAAAGAGTGGTTACTGAAGCAAAGCAGCAGAGAAAGACAGCAAGCGAGAAAGGAGAGCCTCATTTGTTCCTAATTTATTCCTGTGAGATGAAATCAGCGTGCTTTATTTGTCTCTTTAGGCCTGTCGATTGATTGCGAGAGAGAACGTGGGCAGATGCCAGGTCTTTAGCAGGCTACTCCATCTTAGGTGCCATTTCACAGGGTTGACTGAAGCGTATTGACTCTTGACACAGATAAAAGGTGCGACTGGATGGGTGTTAGAGCTATAGCCGAACGCCTCACTTTGACACTTATTGCAGCTGCACGGGGTGATTTACATTTACCGACAAACACAAGTGCTCCATTTATTGCTGGGTGGTAAATTTAGAATTCTTGTGGGAAAACAACAGCACTACGTTAAATTATGATGATTTGAAAACCCCCTTATTTTTTCCTTCATAAATAATGACAATCATGACAAACAAAATATATTACATTTAGGAAGGAAAAAAAAGACATCCTGAGTAAATCACAGTGGGACAGAAAGAGAAAGCAAACAAACAGCTAAGAGGCCTGCAGTACACACTGATTAAAAAAAATAGATCTGTAAATAAAACAATGATTATTGAAGTATACAAGTATTGCAGCCCTACTAGGCCATTCATTATTTTTTACTTTTTTTTTCTTGAGTTAACAAAAGTAGTTTTCTCTACATAAAAAAGCACTTTTTTTCATTACACAAATTACGAGAAATCTTACGCCTTGAAAGTGAGGCCGGTGTTTCATTCACGCCAGCTCGGCAATAAAGCTGCATACCTAACAGCTTCTTTCTCAAGTGCCAAAAGAGCTTTAGTTTAGTCAAGATCACAAGAAAATTAAGTTGTGATCATGAGAAAACAAGAAAGAAAAAAATAATACATGGGCTACAAGAAAATACTATTTCAGTCCTTTTCCTTTCAAATTTCTTGCTAATGAATAATTAAGTAAATATGTTACTTGCTGTTTCTTCGACCATAACTGCAACATTTATTAGTAATTTCTAAGTAATTTCTCATTTTAGTACATTTGCTATTAAATCAAATCTTTGAATATCACAAATTATTAAATCGTAAATGTGTATGCCGGTTTATTAAAATATTGTTTAATAATAATGATACAGACCACCGTTCCAACTGATGCTTAGACCTGCTTCCAGACTCAAATATCAAGCTTTCAAATCATAAAACGAAATGGCATGGATTTTGTGAGAGTCTCTCAAATGAGCATCATAATTTCATCTCTGAGGTAATTAAGAACTCAGGTGGATCCTGTGCCAGATTTCATGCACCCCCACACTGGTTTGCCAGGGCGATATTCCCATGAAGGACAGAAGCCAACACTCTCCATTGAGGGATTATTTACCCTCTCAGAAGGACAGAGTACCACTAACTTTATATATCACAAGTTAAATGGGTTAAACGGCAATATGCTGATTTACTGATCCAAGTGACTCAGTGTGGGTTGAAAGTGATATTAATACCTACGTTTCAGTGTTTTTGAATTGAAGTTGCTAATAGGACCCGTTCGTGAAGCAGGCAGAGTCCACATCTACCCATGGCAGAGAAAGAAAGCCATATGCACATTCATCTCCCAGCGTTTATATTTTATATGAGGGCAGTGGCCACACTGAATTTTGGCCTGCTCACTGAGCACTCTGGGAAGAACCTTAGAGGGAATAGTTAGCTGGAAACCGGTTGCAAGTCCTGTACAACATGTTTCAGCAGTCTCGGCTTCACAAATTAGAGAAATATTGTTAGGACTGAGTTACCCAGGACCACATCAGGTCAGAAGTCAGTGTTACATGATGCACATATTGCTGATCAACTATCACTCACTATCTGCTGTCATAACGTGGATATCTTACATACTGTAAGAATGTGAAATATTGCAAATTTACCTATAAAAGACAAAAGTGATGCATCTGATAAACTTATTTACCACAAACATAGTAAATCTGATGATTGGTAATTTTAAGATTATCTTAAACAACTGCATAAAATTATTGAGCCATATATCTTGATTTTTTTTTCCTTGTCACACCCCCCCCCCCCCACACACACACACACACACGCACACACACTTTTTTTTTTTTTTACATAAACCTCACTTTTAATTCATACAACAAGAAAAAAATCATATTATCTTATTTAATTTAGCATTTTAAACAAAGAGTATCTCATTTTAGGATTTTAAACTTTTTTTAAGTGCTATTTAAATTAATATAATATATACTAGCAATGGTTTGAAAATTAAAAACATCTTAATGATGGATTTGTTTCTTAAAAATACATAGCTTTTCACTTCAAAAGAGGCTAATTGATGGTCTGGAGTCATATGGATTACTTGTGGATTATTGTGATGTTTTTATCAGATGTTTGGACTCACGGCACCCATTCACTGCAGAGGATCCATTGGTGAGCAAGTGATGTAATGATACATTTCTATAAATCTGCTGAAATGAAGAAACAAACTCATCTATATACTTTCAGCAGATTGGTTAATTCATTAATTCATTTATTTGTTTATTTATTTGAATTAATTATTATTATTTTATTTTTTTTGCGATCTATTGCTTTAATAACCGCTGTCAGGAAATGCTGAAATGTCAATGACCCTGCTTATAGCTCTTGCCTTTTTGTGTAATAGTATGCAAATATTTTTAATATACTTGCTTGGAAAGATTTAAAGGGAACAATGATCGAAATGATAGTAAATGACCAATCTAATTTTATATTTGACTATATTTTTTGTTATTATTCAGATTATGGTCACATCAGTGCAGTGCAGAAAAAGAGGAAGTAAAAGTGGCTGTTGAAGAGGGCCAAGATGTCATGGGAATATGTTTTTGTGAAGTTTTCATGCATGTTACTAACATGTTCCCCCTATTTTTTATTAGCCAATGGAACATTTCCCCTTTAAAACATCTCCACTCTCACTGAATTTCATAAAGTTATACTCCACACAAATCAATGTACTTTCAGTATGTAGTACTTATCTTTGTAACTTATCTTTATTTGATGTAATAGTTTAATAATTGCATTAATCTTTTCAATAATTTAATTATTAATATTTAATTTCAATAGTCCACTTTAGACTTCTAACTATAAGTAACTCTGCAACTACATGTCAACTAAATTTCATTGGAGTAATAAATATTAATAAAAGCAATATTATGGTCTTTCAAGTTTTAATGTTATTTTACTGCACAATGATTTTTTGAGTACTTGTTCAGTTGCGATTGTAATTTGGGAAACAGTCTGTAATTCTCTGATAATTTGTACAATTGTCTCTACGATTTATTTATAATGCCTCTAGACAACATGGGCCAGAATGGTACAGCTTATCATTATTCATTCCTAACAAATAGCCTTCTCAACTATAGATACTCCCAATCACCGTAGATCACCAGGGCCAAAGTTTCGGTCTTTTCTGAGATCCCATGTAGCCCTGAGTTTTGTGAAGTGTGCGCTTCAAACCTTTGACTGTCAAGTGTTCTGTTTATTTGCCATGCTTTGGGATTTGACAGGCTCTGCTGCTAATCTGATGTGCCTCCTGCAATCAGCCCTGATTGAAACACCTGTCTCTCAAACAGAGAAATGGACAAATCAGGTCTACCTAGCAATCAGGAAACCTCTTTAACAAATAGGTATCATGCTCTTAAGCAATCAAGTGCATCCACTAACAGCAAAATGAGAGATGTATTCATAAATGCTTCTTTTCTGGATATTTTAAGTGCGATGACCCCCAAGTATTGAAGGTTGTTCTTTTATTAAGGTACCTAGAAGCCCAGCATTATGATGGGATGATGCAGAGAAATACTTTCAGAAACAGCCACTGAAGTCTTAAATGTTCACTCCAGTTGGAGTTTCTGAAGTGTAATTCTTCTTAATGACAACGACAGGCTCTGTATTGCCATTTCAATCACCTCTTTCTCCAACCTTCAATAGCAGGCAGCATTAATGAAAACTCATCTTTATGGTTTTTTTCTAACACTTTTACTTTATTATTTATTTAGTTAGTTTTAGTTAGTTAGTCAACCAGGATTGCAGCTATATGATATATGTGGATATAGATCATAACCACAATATATACCTTTCTAAATGTTATTTTACAGTGAAATATTACTATTACTAGTATGCTCTATTCTTTTTCTGTTCTGTTTTTTTTTTTTTTTTTATATATAATTTAAAAAAATCTTCCCACATGTACTGCGTTAAGCTAACTGAGATTTGTTATAGCATTTGCATATCATTGCTCTTTTGTTGATTTTGATTTCTTCCATTGTCTTCATTTGTAAGTCGCTTTGGATAAAAGCATCTGCTGTTGTCCTTATTTTTATTATATAACTATATTTGTATTCAATCACAAAAATATGGCAAAATTGTGTAGGCTTATAAACATGCACAACAAACCCGCACATCTTTAAAATTGCAATCATAATTTTTTACTTTATTTTGATTTGATTGATTGATTGATTGATTGATTGATTGATTGATTGATTGATTGATTGATTGATTGTTATTTAATTACAAAAGTAGCAAGGTTTGCTTAAATTGTTTGGAGCAAGAGATTTGTTTGCATCTTGCTTTATGATTTCAATGAAATCTCATAAACAAGATGAAACTTCTGTTCAGCGCTTCCGCTGTGTTACTGTAGATTGATCCCTGCTGTAAGCAATTTCATAAAGTGGTGGGGACAAAGTTGGCCATGGCAAAAAGTGCCTACAATCATTGTCACCTGTGAGTGAAGTACTTACAGATCGTTGTCTGTTTCTGTACGGGGCTTCTGTCCTCTCCTGTACACCATACATATTGTGGCCACCACTCCTATAATCAGACCGGACACCACCACAACTCCCAAGATGCCAAATATACCGCCAGGAGGTCCCTGTGGCATCGGCTTTTCTGCAGGAGAAGAGAAAGAAAGAGCATTATGAATTGTGCCTGATTTATCCCACCACCATTAAAGGAACACTCCACGTTTTTTGAAAATAGGCTCATTTTACAACTCCCCTAGAGTTAAACAGAGTTTTTTTTTTTTGAGGCGCTGTGTAATATCATTGCACCTGCTGCACCCATGGTACGGCAGCAAAGTTCCTTGATTATTACGCCGGAATGAGAGTATAATTCTTAGTGATATCGGTCTAGAACATCGCAACTTTTCATTTGAATTTTCATTGTCTTAGTACATGATGTAACTACAGAAGAGTCAAGCTTTAAAGGTTCCATAGAATGAAAATCCTAAGGTTGTAAATGGACATGTAAAATCGTTTCTGGAGATTTTTTGCCCTTACCTAAGCCATATACTTTCTATGTAGATATCAGAGAACGATTTAAAATACTGTATCAATGCATTCTATGGCACCTTTAAATAGGAAAATTATCGAAACTCTTCGGTCATTTTTATGGAGATGCTAATGGTCTAATCCGATTCAATGATCTATGCTAAGCTAAGATAAAAGTGCTGGATTCAAAAACGGTAAAACTCAACCGTTTAACTCTGTTCTTTTAAACAATCAACGATTCTGAATCACAAATATAAGAGTTTGCAGGCTGACACAGCACCAGCTGACCACAGATAATCAAAACAGCATGTGTTTACACTCCAACTTCATTCCTGCATGTTAAGTCAGCGTGAAGAAAACACAGTGTGGGATCAAGATTTTTTTCTATTTAATTGTTTGCATCTTTTCCTAAGATACATTATTTAATCAACAATTAGGCCTAATATTGACAACAGGTTTTACTTTGGAAGCAGAATTCCAGTCAGTGTATTTTAAGAGTCATGATGGTTGAGGTCAGAGCTTAAAGGGACAGTTCACCTAAACTGAACATTCTGGCATTATATACCCTTAAGTTGTTCCAAACCTGTATGGGTTTCTTTCTTCGATTAAGAAAGAAAGAAAGAAAGAAAGAAAGAAAGAAAGAAAGAAAGAAAGAAAGAAAGAAAGAAAGAAAGAAAGAAAGAAAGAGAAAGAAAGAAAGAAATATCTTCTTTGGTGTGCAGCAGAAGACATTCATACCGGTTTGGAACGACATGAGGATTAGTAAATGGTGAAGAAATTTTACATTTGGAGTAGACTATCCCTTTAAAAAGGATAATAGCAGTGTTTGAAGCACAGCAATGAAAAACTAGATAGTAAAGTTTGAAGACAAACTTTAAGTTGGCTTGAAAAAGCCTAGCCAGAAAGTTTGTAAAAGTTTTAAAAGCTTGAAATTTGAAGGTTTTCAGTTTGAAGTAGTTTGAAATACATAAAATAGTTTTAAAGATTAAAGTTTGAATGTTTAAAGACAATACAGTCTATCAGAAGAACAGACACAGAACATTTGTTTTTAGGTGGTTTTGATAGTCTGTTTTACGAAAACCGTAAGCCGGATCAGTTAGAAAAGATATTGCATACCGAGTCAGACCAGTCTGAAGGTCTGACGCGAGTTTGGTGGTTATAGCTTTAAAGGTCTAGGAGGAGATACATTTTAAAATTTGGTCTCAGAAGAAGAAGAAGTAGTTTATATAGGATTTCAGTAAGTTGGCTTTTTCAAGCCAACTTAACAAAAGTAGCGACGGACCTTTTCTTCCATTGACATATCTGAGTGTAATGGCTTATTGAGAAAGAAAATTGGATTTGGCACTCCAAAAATTAAAGGTAAAAAAAAAAAAAAAATGCATGGATGAATCGTTAACAGAAGGGTCTATATCTGTTTGGAAAATAGAATAGGGGGAATTTAGATTTATGCCAAAAAAAACAACCAAAACAAATTCATACTGAATCAAACACACATATTATAATAAAGGTATAGGCATAGATCATAACATAAAAGTATATCTTATTTTTTACGCATACACATCATCTCGAATGCATATGACTTTCAAGGCTTGTGTAAATTCAGAATTTGAGCAAACTAAAAAAAAAAAGCACCATTACCCACTGGAACTTGAACTGAAATAAGAAATAGAGGTCTGTCAAGCCAACGTTGACATTTTATCTCTACTGTGTTTTTGTTTTTCTAAGAATTTTAATTCATTTTAATTCAGGTTTGAATTTCAGTTCTAGTTCCTGTTTACTATATAAAATCATATTCAGGAACTGAACTAAAATTTACAAAGCATCATGAGAAAAAAAATCTTCAAAAGGTCAATAATAACCATTTCTTTCTTTGGACCAGTCTGGTTTTAATCTGGTCTGATTCTAATCTTTATCTGGTTATCCGTACAAACTAACACAGGCAGCAACAAAACACTTCAACAACTTGAGTCCTTTCTGATGTTACTCTTAAAAGCAAACAAAAAGAAATGGTCAGTTTTACCTGTGCATTACAACGCAAGGTCAACACAACACATTAAGTCTCTCTCAAAGTTTTCGAGAGGTTACATTCTCACAACCTTAGAGAGCAAATATTTGTGTGAATTTCAGTCGATATGAGGTGTGAAGGTAAAGAGGTTTCTTCTGTAATGCTTGCATCAGGGCTGAAAGCAGCAGTTTCCTTTGTATTTCAGCAGATAAAACTCAGCCTGAAAACACAAAAGCCACAGTGCAGCGATCTCCACAGGCTCCACAGTTTTATTTTTTATTTTTTTTGTAGCATGTGGGCTCAGCAAAAGTACATGAACTTAGGTGCTCACTGTGAGAGCACTATACTTTTAGATGTTAATATTTATGCAAAAATGCCAGCAAAAACAATCAGACATAATACATTCCAGCAAAAGCACATTCTCACATGTAACCCAAGTGAGCAGCTGCTTGTGGGTGTTAAGCCACTGGGTTTTTTGGCAGACTATTGGGGCAAATATGTTCTGAAGACTGTGGCAGCTGTTGCTGACTTTATGATTGGCCTCTAGTTTGTGTCAAAAACAGTCAATGTTGGCAGCAAATGTCAACATGGCAACCGATTCCACTGTCAGGGGTATCTCATAAAACTGGTGCAGTGTGACTGATGGCCAGCAGGGGGTGAGAGCGTTCCCGGTGGCACCATATGTGCTACAATCAGTCACATGTCATAACGCATCTGCATAGACTAGACTACCCATCCAAATTATGTTCAGACGTGCAACACTTAGATTTAATCACTAAATACAGCAGATGACAGAATTACTGTCGACAGGAACCAGGCCAAGAAATGTAATATAACTGAACACAATAAGCGAGAGCTCTTTGTGGCGTCGGAGCTATTTTTCTAATGCTCATGTCTAACGTTTTAATTCTTCTGTTTGATGGCGTTCTGGATTGTTTTGCAAGATTTTTTTTTTTTTTGTGCCTCCATAGCTTTATAGGAGATTGTGCTGTCATATACTGAATGCTGGGTTTGATCGATTTGCTTGTTTGATTGATTTACATACAAGTGCTTTTACAGCCAGGAATGTTTTATTGCTCAGTGGTTGATCTTTCATAGTTTGAAAGACTTTATGGAGGTCTCAGCTGTTTCATTAAAACATCAACTTTGTCTGCTTTTGATAAAATTCATTAAGATAAATAAAAAATTAACACAAATGAGAGATGTTTGGACAGAGAACGAGTATAGAGAGCTATAAAATTGAAATCGTTGCACTGGAAGAATTTGACAAGAAATACTGGAGTATTTCAAAATCTGAGTACAGTTTGACACATAATTTTGAAACTCTAGAAGAGAAAAATGTGGGATTAATGAGGTGTTTTTTTGACGATTAAAAAACTGAGACGTAGGTCACTTGTGTCTCTCTATTTAAATGCATTGCTGTCTAGAAGAAACATCTCAGATATTGAAGAGTTTCTATTTCCTGTGGGAGTTCTAACTCTACCGGTTTGGAATGTAAGACTGCAGCTGAAGTTAATTTATCTTTGCAAGTCTAGTTATTAACTCAAGATAAGAGCAACATTTTGGCATAGCTATACAATTAAAATGGATGGCAAAGTATTAATTTGATGAGAGTATCTTTGACTTTTGATTGCAGAATTTGGTATCTTGGTAAATCTGAGCACAGTTCAATACATTGTTATCTATTATGAAACGTTAGAATAAAAACATTATTGGGGTGTTTTTTTTGGGGGGGGGTTTTAAGTGGAGAAAAAAAAAATGGAAGCGAAACAATTTAATCTCCATTTGCTCAGTATTTAATCTCATTGCTGTCTAGAAGGAGTAATTGGAATATTAAAGAGATCTCATTTGTAACTTGTATGTCGTATGGGAGTTCAAACTCTATTGGTTTGAAATGTAGAACTGCAATTGAAGTGAATTTCTCTTTGCAAGTCTAGTTACTAACTCAAGCTAAACGAGACGTTTTGACATAGCTATAAAACACTGTATAACACAGTATTAATTTGATGAGAAATATTGGAATTCATATTGATGTCTTTGACTTTTGATTGCAGAATTTATCATCTTGGCAAATCTGAGCACAGTTTGAGGTTTTATTTATATCTATTCTGAAACTCTAGAGGAGAAGCGTGGGATTATTGGGCTGTAGAAAAAAACTTGGAAGTTTGCTTTCTATTTAATCTCATTAATGTCTAGAAAGAAAATTGAAATATTAAAGAGACCTCATTTGTAACTTGTATTTCCTTTTGGGAGTTCAAACTCTATTGGTTTTAAATGTAAGACTGCAGCTGAAGTATATTTATCTTTGTAAGTCTAAGTATGGGGTAGAAGCCAAGAAAGACATTTGGATCTGATATTAAGTGTCCAGAATAGAGTTTTTACTCCTTTTTTTAACAAGTAATTGGTATGTCCTAATAATGTGATATGAAAAAAAAATGATTTGTGATATAATTATATGACTATCATTGTTGCTAAGAAATGGTGGATCTGTCCTTGCATGAATCAGTATTTTTCATTAAACTCTAATCCTCAATCACTGGCTGATCCAAGATTATGAACACGGATTTATAAAGTTTCATCCATGCCAAAAAGCGTATGCATTCTCACTGATTCAATAGTAGTAGAAAGATGGGCATAAAACAGAATAATGCATTCTCATGAATCTTTAACTGCTGAGTACTCCATCAAACATCAAGGCACAATGGCTCAGACTCACTTCCAGAGATCCCAAATTGAATGGCAGAGCAACGTTAGGATTCCATCCTCAAACAGAGTCTGCCAACCTCAATAAGCAAAACCTAGCAAACCTAGGGCAGAATCAATGGCTGCTCCCCTAGTGCTCTGAGAATCTCTAAACACTTTCAAGACTCTACTGAGTAAGAGGCCTATCTATAGCCCCCACGATGTCTTCATTATTATCTGACCATGAATGTCTCTCACGACAGGATGAAGCTTCTTTCCCAGGGGTGTTTTTTTTTTTTCCCCCGACAGCCTCTGATCGCTTGGCTGACTCTCTCTAGAGCACAATGACGGACATTCAGAGCACCACTTCACATAACGGCGAACAATGGCTGCGCAAGCCTCCACACCTGTAAACCGCCCCACACCGCTCTCACTTTGTGCTTGACACTCAGCGTGGTCAGTGTAAGCAATTACATGTCACTTCGGGACAACTGCTTTGGGGCCCTCACTGACCTCAGGCGCTGTGCTTTCTGCAGTCTACTTGGAAGTTATGGTCTTTGAAACCTCCAAACGGCAGGAAAATACTTCACAATAAAAGTATTCTACACATTGGTATTTTTAAAAGACACAGACCAAAAATGACCATTATTTATAAAGATATTTGATAACGTTCTACATTTCATGCATGGTTGATATTGTGTAATGTAAGATCTACAAGGTGTCACAACAAAAAATCGCAGTATGGTACACATTGGTGTTCCTTGGATATTTTTAAAAGCGTTGGAGGCAGAAAGCAAGTTTTTGTTGCGAGACCTTTTAGATATTTTAGATAAACTATTACATAACATTAACCAAGCTTGGAAAGTAGAGTTTTAAACATATCAAAAGTCTTAAACTTTTAAAAATGGCCATTTAGGTCTGTACTACTGTACTTCATAGGTCTTGATGTTCTTCATAGATCTCAACTGAATCTATCAATCAAACCCATAAAACTCAAGACCATAAATCTTATTTTAATCCACTTATTTTAAGTAAAACAATGTGGACTATTTCAACAGCATGATGGGAATTTAAATAATTACAAATGTATTGTTTTTTGTCAAGCTCGACCATTCAACCCTGTTGCTGAAGTTTTTGAGAAAAAAAGCAATTATATATTGATTGTTTGATTGATTTGATTGATTGATTGATTTTATTTTAAATACCATAAATTTCCAAATGTTTGATTTTTTTATTCTTTATTCAAAATGTCACTAATCTGCAGATCCTTTTAAGACAACATTTAGAGAAAAGTGGCATAAAAATGAGAAATACGTGTGACAATAAGGAGAAAGACGTTGCATGTTAGAGAGAAATGAGTTTTATTCCCATAACTGTAGTTGCCCTTTGGGCCTGTTTTCCATTGCCTTAATGCAGCAGTCAGATACAATTCTGTGTTACATAACACAAACACACAATGAGGACAAGAAAAGGTTCAAAATGCAATTTCCCTTTTATGGATCAGAGCCTCAGATACTGTACACTGCAGAGAAAAGGAATGGTCATTTTCGGTCATTCTCTGCTATAATACAGGGAGTGTCTCACCAAGTAGCCAACCAGAACCTCTGAAATCTCTTTTTTCTTAAAAAAACAAACAAACAAACAAAAAAAACAATCATTTTCATCTTTAATTTTAATATATATTCACGCACACTTGTTCAAGTAGTAAATTGCACTCGATTAGTCGCAAACAAAATAACTATTTTCTGTTAAACATACTGTACCTGCAAACTGTTCCTCCCTTCACAAAATAATCTTTTCTCTCTTTCACTTAAGGAGGGGGAAGAAAGGATAAAGTCCAGTTACATACAGAGTTGTACTGTACAGAGTTGAAATGATTCTGTCATCATGGCGAAAGTTGGGGCAAGGGTTTGTTACAGCAATTCTTATTAATCACCTTGTTCAAGACCTAGCTCCATGAGGGATGGAAAAATCGATCCAGTTCTCCAGATCCAGACCATTCCATTTCCCTCAAAATGTACAGCTAAGCATACAGAAGGAAATTCAATTAGCCCCTGCAGGACGGGTAACCTTCCAGTAACACTTCCAGCATGGAAGGTAAAGCAATGCATGCTGGAAGATTCAATTAAACTTGGAAACGCATTGCTGCGAGAGGGAATGCAGGATATATTGATACATCATTCAGACTCAACTTTTTCCATTTAAACTTTAAGGTATGATCCTTTCTTTGATTAAATTGCTGATGATCATGCCCAAGGAGCTAGATTATGGAACACCTGTGCTTCAGGTTTGAAGACATGAGATATTAAAGAGACCTTTTTTTTATGAGATGTCCTGTCTTATATGCCAGATAAAGGACATCCCACAAGGGTCACTGACTCATTTCTGATGCTTATCTCTTATTTTACCATGCATTAAAGGTATACAATGACCTCTCCTATAATGATCATCATGTGGTGCAACATGCATAGTTACATTACCGTACATGTATAGTATAGTTAGATACAATATATAGAGTATACAGTTGTGCTCATACATATACATACCCCTTGCAGAATGTGCAAAATGTTAATAACTGAAACAAAATAAGAGGGATCATGAAAATGACATGCTATTTTTTATTTAGTACTATCCTGAATAAGCTATTTCACATAACAGATGTTTACATATACTCCACAAGACAAAATAATAGCTGAATTTATAAAAATGATCCCATTCAAAAGTTTACATACCCTTGAATCTTAATACTACGTGTCATTTCCTGGATGATCCACGACTTTCACCTGCCTGCCGTTCTTCAAAAAAATCCTCCAGCTCCTGCACATTCTTTGGTTTTTCCAGCATTTTCTGCATATGTGAACCCTTTCAAAAAGTGACTGTATGATTTTGATATCCATATTTTCACATTGAGGACAACTGAGGGACTAATACACAACTATTACAAAAGGTGAAAACATTTACTGGTGCTAGTGATGTGTAAATACTTCTCATTTTGTTTGTTGATGATATTTTTTTCATTTAGTACTGGACAGCTACATACATGTTTCCAAGAAGACAAAACAAGTACAATTTACCCTGAACATCCAATTTAAAAAAAAGTTTACACCCCCCGAATTTAATATCTCCAGTCTTTTTCTAGACAGAAATGAGGATGCATGTAGAGCAAATTGAGGCTTTTGCTAAGACTTTACTAGTTACCAACTTATCAAAGTAAAAAGTCATATGACAAAGTTTGAAAGCGTTTAGATTTCTGTATGAACTGCATGTCAGCAGTAGTTTCAAACAGTCACCATTTATTTCTTTAAGGCATTTTAGGAGAAACATCTGAGGTTCTTAAATAAAATATAACAGAGAACTCCATAAAGTCTTCTCAGGCATAAAAGAGCAACCTCTGAGCAATAAAATATTCTTCTGGGAAGACACATCGCACTTAACTTTTCTAATCAGCGCATAACCTGAGTCTTTAGTGTCAGTCACCGAGAGAGAGATACATAAAGTTCACAGCAGCAGGAATGACACCGCAATCACTTTGCTAGCTGATCCTTTAAGGCCAAACCCCAGGGACTCGATATTATTCTTTAGTTGTTGTGATAGCGTGTGGTAAAGGCCATTGAATTATGTTGGAGTTAAATAATGGCCTATCAGTGCAACTGCATTAGAGACAACAGGCTCTTTTCTGCTGTAAGAGCAGCAGGTCTGCCCAGAGCTGTGATCAATAGTTTTGTAATGCACTATAAACTTTCAACAGGCGACCGAGCTGGCAGGCCAGAGCAGCGGTCCCCCACCCATCTCTAAAAGCATGACAGCCTGTTTGTGGATCATAAAAGAAGAATCACAGGGGCAGCATTTGACAGCCTTTCTGCTATGATTGCTCAGTTAAGGTGCTCTGTGAGCAAACTAATTGAAAATTCTATTTGTTTTGACATTTGTGGCCACGAGACAACAATAGAAAGTCCATTTAGGGGGATCACAGTTGAGTTACATGAGAGGATCTGATGAACTTTAATGGCATTTCGGGAAAACACTTTGCAATTCTTCCACATTTTTTAAAGTTCAATAAGACTTTTATGGTTTGACGTGAATAAATATTATTTTGTTCTATTGTGTGTAGTAGGGTCCTATAAAATCTGCTTTATATATATATATATATATATATATATATAACAATTGAATAATTGATTAAAATTGTAACAATAACAATACCCTATGGAATTTATTTATTACCTATTTAAAAATCCTGTGTTGTCTGTTTTAATTTAATAATTTATTTAAAAATATATTAAAAATGGTGGTAAGGAATGAACGGAACATTAACCATTTGTTTAGTATTTTAAAATGCAATCAAATTAAATTTAAATTATTATTATTTATTTGTTTACAGTGACTTTGAGTGGTATTCCTTTAAAGAAAGAAAGAAAGAAAGAAAGAAAGAAAGAAAGAAAAAATGTTTAAATAACCTGTATTGTTATTATTACTTTGATAAGGATATTTTACTGTACAATAGTTATTTCAGTCATAATTCAAGTTAAACCAAACTTTTATTTTGGCAGCATGTAATGAAAACTTTTGAGTTTCTGTGTATCTGACAATACTTTCATCAAATGAGATGGCGAGATGCTAATACAATGACTCAGACCAGCTCTGGAGATGATACGTTGATTGAGAATTTATTTATTTTTGGTTAATATTCACAGTATTAAGTTAATATTGCTGTATTAAGTGTATAGCTCTACTTCTGATTTATTTGTCTAAATTCTACGACTCTGTTTTTCCATGATTCCATTTGCATTTTCCATGTGGAATCATAGGGTCACAAACTTTAACAATATTCCCAATCTGCTCAAGCTAAATGTAAGCCCCCCGAAAGCTTTCCAAATAAGCAAAAATATTTGAAACTCACCTAAGTAACCAAATATTTGTTTTCTTAAAAATCACTGCATTTAAGAAAAATATAGAAATGCCACTTCTGTCCTGTCTCAGAAAGTGAAAAATTGTCATTGATTTTCAGTGAGAGCAGAGAATCCACCCACATATAGACCTGTAGCGTCCCTGTCAGCAGAGTGATGTCTCTGCCCCTCCTGGATACGACCTTGATGATTAGTGATGCAGCCTCCTCCTGGGTGGCAGACAACCTCCATCACCTGTCAAAGGCGCTAATGCAGCCCCCCTGAGAAGCTCCATGGCCTCAGATCCTTAACGTTTTGTCATGTAAGGTCCTTTGTAAGTTAACATTCAGAGGTACATACATTATATACAGTGTTCATGGTTACATTCTTGTTATATTCTAGTGCATGTCATGTGACGAAATTATATGACCCACAATATCTTCGCTCAGGATGGTCTGAGCTACTCGGAATAAAACTGATCACTAGTGCATATATACTGTAGTAAGTCAGAATTGTGAGGTACAAGTTGCAATTGCTTTTATTATTTTATTTTATTTAGTGGCAGAAACATGCTTCCATACTACATAGTTTATGTTTACATTGAAACATTATTCTAAAATAATAATGGCACCTTAGGGTCATGTAAATACCATGGTATGTACTATTCATAAAGCACTTGTACTGTAGAAAATCACTGTTTAATACCACCATGGTACTGCAATGGTGCTTGTATGTTACTGCTAGTGGTTGCACTTTATTTTAAAGTATGTATACTTACAGTGTAAGAAAGTTCTGGTAATGCCTAGTAACTGCATGGGGTAGGGTTAGGTTTAGGGGTAGGTTCAGTGTTAGTTATTGTACAGTCGTGGCCTAATGGTTAGAGAGTCAGACTTGTAACCCAATGGTTGAGAGTTCGAGTCTCAGGCCCGGCAGAGATTGTAGGTGGGGAAGCCCCTGACAGGACCACGACTGAGGTGCACTTGAGCAAGGCACCAAACCCCCAACTGCTGCACCGCAGCATAAATGGCTGCCCACTGCTCTGGGTATGTGTTCACTGCTGTGTGTGTACACTTAGGATTGGTTAAATGCAGAGCACAAATTCCGAGTATGGGTAACCATACTTGGCCACATGTCACGTCACTTTTTTAATTACTATAATAAGTACATAGTATGTACATGATGAACAGGACTGTAAAAAAAAAGTTCTACCATTAGACTCGTACTTTGTCTTGTTCCACAGGTTCCGTTTTTGTATTCAAGTATAAGCAACCCAGGGAACTTCAACACAATATTAACAGTTTATTAAAAGATAAACATTCCTCTAACGGTACTTTCATGTACCACACACAGTGTGCCAAACCTGAATGTGAGATCCAGCTTCCAGACACCACATGATATATCAGTTTCTCACTCTGCAGATGTGAACCTGTGCTCTGTATCTTATATCATGCTGAGAAGAATCAGATTTCATCATGGTTGGATCAAGGGAGGAAGTCTGGTATATTAATGCATGATGGTCACAGCAGGCTCCTTCCCCTTCAGAGCGATACAGGCCTCAGTGCTGGTCACAGTTCTCCGAGGGGAGCAAGGGCTGGGCCATGCAGATTTACATTTGTTTATCATTTGAACTTTCTGCATCATTAATTCTGCCGTCATTCTCCAACCCAACTCACTGCATGGAATTCACCACTTGTTAGCAATGTGTTCCTGTTTGTGACCACTTCAAGTTGTAATTGATTATTGATGATATCATATGGTTTGAAATAAACAGTATTTTCTGTTTAGTAATATATCTGTTATTACGAGCGCAATGAGATAATCATAGGCAACCAGTTTCTTTTTTTTTTTTTTTTTTTATGAATAACATATTCGCCCTTTTTCCAAAACCTAGTGAGTGGCCATGCTTGATACTGTCTACACAGGCAGCTGATTTCTAAAGTATTATCCTTACTGAAATGGCAACATTCTCATGAGTATTCATGTGCATTTCTAGCACACATGCATTTGCCTAAAGAGACATTTCAAATAAATACATTAATAAATAAATAAAAAATTCTGTCATCAAAATCATATATTTTGAAGAATGTTAATAATCAAACAGCTGACAGTAGCCATTGACTTCTCGAGGTACAGTTTAAGTATGAACAACTTTTACAGTTGTGCAAATATTAACAATTTGGTTACATATTGGTTGATTTTATTGTATGTATAATAAATTAGATTATATTTTCAATACCATCCATTAAAAGCAGTTGACTCATTTACTTAATTTTAAATTATGCATTTAATTTTGTTCTGTGTGACTTCTGGTGCCAGCATGCTTCAAAGGATTATATAGTCATAAACAAGACTACACTTTAATATCTTAAAATAAATTAAATTTCTGTAATGATTTTAGACCATAAAATACACTACAGATGCACCATAAATAATTATAAATGTCAGGGGCTTCTGCAAGATTTCATATGAGGGCACGCACAGAGGGGAGGGTTTTTTATTTTTATTCAACATATGCTCATGTATTACAAAAAAAAAAAATCACTTCAATGTGAGCAAAGGCTGAGCAAAATGAAGACGTGTCTAGACAGCTTTTAAAACTGACACTAAAACAAATATGAATTGATTCAGACAGTGTAAACATGTTTGCCCAGTTCTTTGAAAAGAATGAATTTACTCAAAATAATGATTTTTTTTCATAATTAATGATATGGCTGGTTCAGTCGACAGAAATATGGGACACACATAATAACTGCTGAAATTTTTTGCAGGGAAGTCATATTTTTTCACAGTGATGAGCCATTAACAGATAAAATTTTACTCTGTACCCCACACTAAACTATTGCATGCTGCCAGTGAGAATGTCATTTAAATACTATGTTTAACCATTTTGTAATACATTATTATGATTACACTTGTGTATCTGTTACGTTTTTCATATATAAATGCATCATTATTCATTCATTCATTATATCCTCACACATTATATGTACACATATTTGTATTGCTTTGACATTCTCTGTAGACCCCTGTAGTTCTCTCACACCTCAATTATGTACAATGCCTGCATGCTATTGGTCAAAAAGTAAATTTTTGTATCTATGAAAGCTACATACAAATACCTATTTATAAGCAATAAATGCTGATGGAAGTTTAAGACTGATTCAAAAAATTCTCTATGAATCGCACAAATAGTTTTGCGAGACTACCAACAATTAATGAATTAGTTTAATGTTAGCTAAAGTTATTCCTTTCACCTTGTCAACTATCTTAAATTTTATACTTACCTCATCACAATGCATTCTGAGATTGACATTAGCACAAAGTATTCATGCTAATCTTCCTTAAAATGGGACCAAAAGATGGCATAGTTATGTTTCCATCTGCATCCCATCTAGTGTGCATTAAAAAGCTGTCTAGGGTGGCAGCTAACAAGGTTATGGAATGCTATTGTACATCTTAAGGCTCTGTGTCAGTTCATGTTAAGAATTGGCACTACATGCATGCAAACATCTTGAATTATCAGGCACACTTCCTTGTCAGTATATCTCATGCAGAGCATGTACCTTTGGTGTGAAAATGAGAGGGGAAAGGCATTTCATTTGCTATGTGAAGAGCTCTGTCAGCCTACAGCTGGGTATTTTCCATCTTGGCCTTTTACCCTTGTGTTAAGATCTTTCAAAAGTTCAAAGTGGCAAGACTCCGCTGTAACATGTTAGTCACACATTGCAGTATGAGTCGCGCATTAAAATGAGAGGCCCTGAAATTAGCTTGGCCCACCTGGACCAGACCTCGTCCAACTGACTAACAGTCTGTCACCATGACTGGCATGCTAGTAGTCTTAAATGGAAACAGGTTCAGCTACTGATCGTCTCACTAGCGTATTCTCGTTTTTTGTCCAAATTTTCTTGAAAATCTTAAAAAAAGGCAAATTTGCTCACCTTCAGGTCATCCAAGATGTAGATGAGTTTGTTTCTTCATCAAAACAGATTTGGAGAAATTTAGCATTATATCAGTTGCTCACCAATGTATCCTCACAGTAAATGGGTGCCATCAGAATGAGAGTCCAAACAGCTGATAAAAACATCTCAATAATCCACAAGTAATACACACAACTCCAGTTCATCAATTAACATATTTTGAAGTAAAAAGCTGTGTGTTTGCAATAAACAAATACAGAGGTTTGAAAAAGTGTTGGCCCCCTTCCTGATTTTTTTTTTTTTTGCATGTTTGTCAGACATTAATGTTTCAGATCATCAAACTAATTTAAATATTAATCAAAGATAACACAAGTAAACACAACATGCAGTTTTTGAATGAAGTTTTTTATTATGAAGGGAAAACAAAATCCAAACCCACATGGCCCTGTGTGAAAATTTGCTTACTCCCTAAACTTAATAACTGGTTGGGTCACCCTTAGCAGCAAAAACTGCAATGAGTCTGTTACAGCGCTGTGGAGGAATTTTGACCAACTCATCAGAATTGTTGTAATTGTGGCAGAATTGTTGTAATTCAGCCACATTGGAGGGTTTTCGAGCATGAACTGCCTTTTTAAGGTCATGCCACAGCATCTCAATAGGATTCAGGTCAGGACTTTGACTAGGCCACTCCAAAGTCCACCTCTGAATGGCAGATTTGCTGGTGTGTTTTGGATCATTGTCCTGCTGCAGAACCCTGCTTCAGCTTGAGGTCATGAACAGATGGCCTGACATTGTCCTTCAGGATTTTTTGGTAGACAGCTGAATTCATGGCTCCATTTATCACAGCAAGTCTTCCAGGTCCTGAAGCAGCAAAACAGACCCAGACCATCACACTACCACCACCATATTTTACTGTTGGTGTGATGTTCTTTTTCTGAAATGCTGTGTTACTTTTAAGCCAGATGTAATGGGACACACACCTTCCAAAAAGTTCAACTTTTGTCTCGTCAGTCCACAGAGTATTTTCCCAAAAGTCTTGGGAATCATCAAGATGTTTTCTGGCGAAACTGAGACGAGCCTTTATGTTCTTTTTGCTCAGCAGCAGTTTTCATCGTGGAACTCTGCCATGCAGGCCATTTTTGCCCAGTCTCTTTCTTATGGTGGAGTCATGAACACTGTCCTTAACTGAGGCAAGTGAGGCCTGCAGTTTGTTAGATGTTGTTGTGGGGTCTTTTGTGACCTCTTGGATGAGTCGTCGCTGCGCTCTTGGGGTAAATTTGATTGGCCGGCCACTCCTGGGAAGGTTCACCACTGTTCCATGTTTTCGCCATTTGTGGATAATGGCTCTCACTGTGGTTCGCTGGAGTCCCAAAGCTTTAGAAATGGCTTTATAACCTTTTCCAGAATGATAGATCTCAATTACTTTCTTTCTCATTTGTTCCTGAATTTCTTTGGATCTCAACATAATGTGTAGCTTTTGAGAATCTTTTGGTCTACTGCACTTTGTCAGGCAGGTCCTATTTAAGTGATTTCTTGATTGCGAACAGTTGTGGCAGTAATCAGGCCTAGGTGTGGCTAGAGAAACTGAACTCAGGAGTGATAAACCACAGTTATGTTTTAACAGGGCGGGGGGGGGGGGGGGGGTTGGCAAACACTTTTTCATACAGGGCCATGTGGGTTTGGATTTTGTCTTCTCTTCATAAAAAAACCCTTCATTTAAAAACTGCATGTTGTGTTTACTTGTGTTATCTTTGATTAATATTTAAATTAGTTTGATGATCTGAAACATTAAAGTGTGACAAACATGCAAAAAAAATACAAAATCAGGAAGGGGGCCAACACTTTTTCACACCACTGTACATCCTTAAGACATTTACAAGCAAAAATAGTCCAAAACAGTTCTAAATATATCTTGGTGAATTGTGATGTGAGAGGACTCGTGGACTCTCATTCTGATGGCACCCATCCACTGCAGAGAATCCATTGATGAGCATGTGATGTACTGCAAAATTTAATTAAACCTGTTCCAAAGAAAGAACAAACTCATCTACATCTTGGATGGCAATGAGGGTGAGTAGATTTAAAGAAAATTTTAAATTTTGAATAAACTATTATAAGCAGCACTTCTACTATTTTATTTTATTTATTTAGTCATTTAGCAGACACTTTTATCCAAAGCGACTTACAAATGAGGACATAAGAAGCAATCAAAACCAACAAAAGAGCAACAACGTGCAAGTGCTATTACAAGTCTTGGTTAGCCTAACGCAGTACAGATAATTATTATTTTTTGAATAAAAAGACATATAGATCAAATAAAATTAGAATAGAGAGTGCTCGAGTTAGAGGGTCAAGTAAAGATGGAACAGATGAGTTTATAGCCGTTTCTTGAAGATGAGTAAGGATTTGTCTGCTCGAATTGAGTTGGGCAGGTCATTCCACCAGATGGGAACAGTTAATGAAAAAGTCTGTGAAAGTGTTTTTGTGCATCTTTGGGATGGCACAATAATGCGTCGTTCACTTGAAGAACGCAAGCTTCTAGAGGGCACATAAGTCTAAAGTAAGGAATTTAGGTAAAGAGGTGCAGAGCCAATGGTGGTTCTGTAGGCAAACATTAATGCCTTGAATTTAATGCGAGCAGCTATTGGTAGCCAGTGCAATTTGATGAACAGAGACGTGACGTGTGTTCTTTTCGGCTCATTAAAGATTAATCTTGCAGCGGCATTTTGGATTAATTTTAGAGGTTTAATAGAATTGGCTGGAAGACTTGCCAAAAGAGCATTGCAATTCATTACTGTACCATCTGGAACAGCTGAGGAAATTCAGGGTCTCACCAGCAATCCTGAAAACTTTCTATTAAGGGACCATAGAAAGTGTATTGACTCAGTGCATCTCAGTGTGGTATGGAAACAGCTCCAATCAGGACTGCAAAGCACTACAGAGAGTTGTGCTCTTAGCTGAGCGCATCTCAGGGTCTGCTCTCCCCTCTCTGCAGGACATCTACCTCAAACGCTGCAAAAGTAGAGCTGTTAAAATCATCAAGGACTCAAATCACCCTGGTAACCGACTATTCACTTTGCTTCCATCTGGTAAGCGCTTCCGTAGCCTGATGGCAAAGACTGAGAGACTTAGAAGGAGCTTCTTCCCCCAGGCCACCAGGCTCCTAAACTCTAACTCTGTGTCATAACATCACATGACTCCATGTAAATATCACCATATCAATAAGCTATTCATAATTTTTTCTACCTCATATTGCTGCTATTTAAATACCCTGTACAACTTTTTGCACATTCCTCTTTATTACTATCTAAGTCAACAACATACTGACCTGCACATTTATATTTATATTTTTTATATTTCATTTTATTTTTTCTACTTTTCTTTTTCTTAATATTTGTATACTTTATAATTGCACTGTCCTTGGAGCGGACCTGACCTACATTTCACTGCTGGTTATACTCTGTATAATTGTGTATGTGACAAATAAAAATCTTGAATCTTGAATCTTGAATCAATAGTCAAGTCTGGACAGAACAAGAGCCTGAACAAGGAGTTGTGTTGCATGTTCCTAGAGAAAGGGCCTGATCTTCTTAATATTGTATAATGCAAATCTGCAGGACCAGGCAGTTTAACAATGTGGTCTGAGAAATTCAGCTTATCATCAATCACAACTCCAAGGTTTCTGGCTGTTTTTGAAGGAGTTATGGTAGCTGAGCCTAATTGGAAGGTGAGATTGTGATGAAGTAATGGGTTAGCTGAAACTACAAGCAGTTCTGTCTTAGCTAGGTTGAGTTGAAGGTGATGGTCCATAATCCAGCAAGAAATGTCTGTTAGACATGCTGAGATGCGAGCAGCGTCGGATCATCAGGATGGAATGAGAGGTAGAGTTGAGTGTCATCAGCATAGCAGTGATATGAAAAGCCATGTTTCTGAATGACAGAACCTAGTGATGCCATGTAGACAGAAACGAGAAGTGGTCCAAGAACTGAGCCCTGAGGCACCCCAGTAGCTAGATGTTGCGACTTGGATACCTAACCTCTCCCAGATACTTTGAAGGACCTATCAGAGAGGAAAGACTCAAACCACAGGAGTGCGGTTCCTGAGATGCCCTTTCTCAATAGGGTTGACAAGAGGATCTGATGGTTGACCATATCAAATGCAGCAGACAGATCCAGCAAGATAAGTAATGAAGACTTGGAAGCCGCTCTTGCAAGTCTTAGGGCTTCAATAAAAGAAAGCAATGCAGTTTCAGTCGAATGTCCACTTCTGAAGCCAGATTGGTTACTGTCCAGGAGGTTGTTCTGTGTGAGAAAGACAGAGACTTGGTTGAACACAACTCGTTCAAATGTTTTTGCAATGAAAGGAAGAAGGGAAACCTGTCTATAGTTCCCTAAAAGAGTTGGGTTAAGAGTGTTTTTTTTATGAAGAGAAGTTATACGAGCCTGTTTAAATGCTGAGGGAAAAATTCCAGTGTGAAGGGATGTGTTAACGATGTGAGTGAGTGCAGGTACAACTGCAGGAGAAATGGCTTGAAGGAGATGAGATGGAATAGGATCAAGCGGACAGGTAGTAGGATGACTGGAAAGGATGAGTTTAGAGACTTCTGCCTCGGAGAGTGGAGAAAAGGATGTGAACGAGTGTATGTTTGCTAGTAAGATGTGTTTGATAGATTGTGTGCAGTGAGGTTTGTAATTTTATTAATGAAGAATGTGGCAAAGTCGTCCGCTGTTAGCGGTGACGAAGGAGGGGGACAAAGGATGGAGGAAAATGTTTTAAAGAGCATACGAGAGTGGTCAGACTACTCCAAATTTGACATTCTTGTTGGAAATCATGGACTCCGTGTCCTCCAGGCTAAAGAGAAGGGAAACCTTCCAGCGTGTTATCAGCGTTCATTTCAAAAGCCAACATCTCTGATGGTATAGGGGTGCATAAGTGCTACGGTATGGGCAGCTTGCATGTTTTGGAAGGCACTATGAATGCTGAAAGGTATATAAAGGTTTTAGAGCAACACATGCTCCACTCCAGACGACATCTATTTCAGGGAAGAACTTGTGTATTTCAGCAGGACAATGCAAAACCACATATTGCAGCTATTACAACAGTATGGCTTTGCAGTCCAGATCTTTCACCTATAGAGAACCTTTGGCACATCATTAAACGAAAAATGTCAAAAAGACGACCACAAACTCTTCAGCAGCTGGAAACCTATATCAGGCAAGAATGGGACCAAATTCCAACACCAAAATTCCAGAAACTCATAACATTGATTCCTAGACATCTTCAAACTGTTTTGAAAAGAAGAGGAGATGCTACACCATGGTAAACATGTCCCCGTCCCAACTATTTTGAGACCTGTAGCAGGCATCAAATTTGAAATGAGCTCATTTTGTGAATAAAATTTTAAAATTTCTCAGTTTAAACATTTTTTTTAATGTTATCTATGTTCTATTGTGAATAAAATATTGGTTCATGTGATTTGAAATTCCCTTAGTTTTCATTTTAGTCTCAACATTTCCGGAATTCGGGCTGTTTATAGTTTCTATCCTCTGTTATATGACCTTCATTTTTCAGATGCATAAGTACAAATGCAAAATAAGAACAGACTGCACTCCTTTTCTGGCTCTCTTCAATTGATGCGCCATCAAATAGAAGGATGCATCTGAAAATGTACTAAATGTGTAGAGACACACACTCCCATTTGCATTAATGCGGTGCACATTAGACAAAACAGCTTTTTCAAAGCTTTTAATACTGCACTATGCGCATCTCAGACGGAAAATGCTCCCGCTGGCCTGAATTGTTTTCCGAAGGTTGGACCTGGTGTTCGTCTCTACTGCTTACCGCAAAACACTGAACCAATGGCTTCTCCATACCTCACTCCAGAGTTTCTGGGAACCTTTCAAGAGAACAGACTGGAAGTTTACTGACTCATGCCATCATGGCAATGAAAAGAGAATACGTCTGCCAATGATAGCCACCTGTTCCTTCCAAAGACTACAGTGATGGGTATGTTATTACAACCTCACACTCCTGGTGCCAAGGCAGCTGAGATAGCTCCATCAAAAACAGAACTGTCTCAAGAGAAAAAAACTAACAAAAAAAAAAACATGGGTGAGGAATCATGTGGGTACGGAGAAGATCTGCAAGCAATTTATGCAGAGTAGCATTGCTGCTTTTTTATATCCCCTTGTTTTTTTTCCATGTGGGCCAAATACCACAGGCCCCAATAAAGAAACAGAAATGTGGTTTAATGAAGTTCATAAATCTGTGTTATTTGCTGCCAACTCGGAGCGCCACTTAATTCGTCTGCAGATCCTTCCCTCCTCGTTCACTCCACTCCCGCCCACCCCATGCTAAATCCACACTCTCATTAAAGTTACACGTTTTCAAGCCTGTCTCATTCAGAACCACAAGATCTTGATGTCATCCTGTTTTCCACTGCCGTTTTCCCACTAATGCTCCATGGAGGAAGACATTCTGCCTCATCCTGACCATGTCATCCATCCGGCCCTTTCGGTCTCAGTCCTACACGCAGCCTTCTGGGAAAGTGACTATGATTGTTTCTGATAGTTGTTCTTCACTACTCTGCAGAGGGCAACACTTTATTAAGGATAAATTTCTAACACCTGGTATGTGTTTATTAAGACAAATCCGGACACATTATTGGCTTCTGAATTCTCTGGTACGAAGGGAGAAGCACCTGAGGCCATTCAGCCTCTTTGCGGCCCATAAACAAATAAATCGCAATAAAAGAACCACCCAGCTGTTATACCTTGTTACAAGACGATAGGGCTTCTAATAATGTCGGAAATCTTTCTTTTACAAGTTTTTTAATATGAAGGCATTCATACATACTTTGTTTTGTTCCAATCACACACTGTACAAAGACCCACAATCGCAGTGTGTTTCCGACTGTGCTTTGGGGCTTTCTGTTCACAATGAGTAATGTTTTTTGTAATTAAAGCTGTACTTTAACCTCAAATGCTAATGAAAATCCCATTCCTTCCCACAAAACAGAGATGGATAAATAAATAGCAGTTGCATGACCACTGTAATCTGGGCACACAATCAAAAATAGATCATTATGTCCATTGTGTCCTGTCAGTCCGGTAAGGTCCAGCAGGAGATCTCCGTCTACAGGTAATCATCCTTCAAATATAATAGATCATTAAAATACCACAAACTGGACAACCCAAGGCTTTCCAGCAGCCTGGGTGCAAATAACTAGCTCAAGATGAGTGTACTATTCAAGCCTGATGTCCAGCAGAGGAATACCATGAATGGCTGTACGCTTTAAAACCGTGCTTGACAGATTGTACCTCCAAGTCGGATGTCCATCATTATGACATGTCATACATTCAAGTTCGGCTTGCCGTTAGTGAGCGACCGAGAGGATAATTAATGATCAGCTCTAGTGAACTGAAAATGGCTATTAAAGAGGAGTGGATTCCCTTTGATGGAATCGATTCCAGATTCTTGATTCCCAATGCTCTATGCTTCACTTTACACCATTCATTACCGCCTTGCTTTGCACTCACAAAATCTATATGGATAGTAGATATATTACATTATATTTCCCCCTTTCAACATCACAACTCGGCATCTAGAAATCTGAGTTTCCTACTTGTAAATACGAATTTGCTTGGTCATTCAAATGCACCAACTCCATATGAGGGGTACATATAACCCAAAGAGATATTGGGTAAGACCCAAGACTGTTGACTGTTGATTAGAGTTTTTGAACTCCGTAGTGACATGAAAATGTAAAAGTATTGTACAAAAGCAAGCTCTTTTGATAATGTTGTTAATGTTTTGCCTTTGAAAGGAATATTTCCTATACTGTCAAAACGTGCCAAAATTCATTGCATAGGAGATTAAATGGCTGGTGTTGAGAATGCCACATTAAACAGTCAAAACTGTGGCAAAATTCATATGCAGTGTGCACACGACGTCCTGTGTGTCTGGTCATGAGGATATATGCAAACCCTGCATTTATCAGCGCATCTGAATTATTACTCTGTCAGGCTGGCAATGGCTGGTTAGATGTCCCTTCTGTGACAGCTGAAATCACACGTACATTTCGCTCTAATTAAACTGACGGAGAACATAAGGAACTGTCATGCAATCAGCTGGAATAAATTTAAAGCAATGCATTAAGATGAAACTTTGAGCTTTGGGTTGATGGGGCACAAGAATATTGTCAGGAGTTAGTAAAATATCTACTGACATGCTACTCCTCATCATCTATAGAATGTGTATTAAAGCAAAATCACAATTATTGTTTTGTAGGAGTTTTTTAGTTGCTGTTGTTGCTTTTGCTCAAAATACGGAATGTCTCAGCTAATGCATGACAGTTGACAACCCAGTGGATAAGTACAATATTTTCAAAGAAAGTCAAAGCACTTCTGTAATGCACTGTAGTGGTGTTTTAATCCTGAACAATTCAGTGTTTTTTGAACAGATTGGTTAAATAAATGATTCAGTGCGTTGATGAAATTAATTGAGCTTTCCAATTCTACTTATGAGACAGTTAACAATCTAGGACACATTGATTTACTAAAATAAACAGAACATTCTAATTCCAGAGAGCTCCATTTAGGATGAAACCATTCACAAGAATGATTTGGGTTTGCTAACAGTACATGTGTGAGAGAAGAGCATTTAGGATGAACCATTTCACTAAAATGATTCTGACTCACCAATGCAAAATATGTTACATTTGAGAGAGCGGACCATTTAGAATAAGCCAACAAATACAGTGACATTAAAAGTGTTTTGTTTTTAAAGTGAAATTAAACACTACCACACCAATAAGCTAGTTATTTTCTACTTAGCTCCATATGTTGCTGTCACACCAGTGTCGGCTCTTCTAGTCCAATTTTGATACAATATGAATGACCTGCACACATGTGGTGAGGGTGTAGCTTTTGAATTGTTAGAGGCATATGCACAGCATATAAAGCACATTGGCAGCATGTACAAGTACCATAAATGAATTTAGTCAATGAAATGCAGTGAACACAAGCTTACTATGACTGAGTGTATGAAAATATTACAGGCAGAATGTTACCTTCATGCACTGCGCAATAATAAAAGCATGTTATTATGAACTACTGTCATAGTAACACCATTCACAAAGCCATGAGAAAATATTACAACATCATGTGATATTCCAAGGTGAGACACATTTCCTGTTCTTGAGAGGCTTTGATGTCCCCTTAATGCTTTCCTGGTCCAAGGTCAGGTGTTAGTTTTTATACGAATGAGGAAAATTCAATTCATTCAGTACCATTTGCTTTAGCACTACCTTCATGAGCAGCCCCACCAAAGCCCTTTCTATAGCAATGCCATTTCCCTCAATGTGCCAGGCCACATTTTAATTTCAGGGCATCTATAGTATCAGCTCAAAACGGGAAACCCACAGTACTTAGGTAGATTCTGATTCTATCTCCTTTTTTATTAGCAAAATTGCTGCTTCTAGCGAGTCAAGTGTCTCCACGGTTAGCATCAAGAGGACAGCACTTTAATATCTGACTCCATTTAACAGCTTGCTGCACAAAGACCCAGGTTCAAGTATAGGGTAAACGTAACTATTAAGCTCACCAAAATCTACATTGAGACATTTTTAGTACACAAGATATTGGTTTCAGTACAAAGAGTTATGTTAAAATAAAATATTAATCTCTCACACAAAAAGATTTAATTTTATTTTAAATGACAAAAGCATTTCACAAGATATACATCATTAAATTCAAAAAGTCTGGCTGTGCTTAATGGGTACATTTATGTACCCTTTAAGCACACCCCTGTTCCCATTAAGCACATATCATGTTTTATTAAAAATTATTGTTTATTTTAAGGAACATTTTTAAAGAATAATTGTACAAATATATAATTTTGAAGGTAGAAAGTCAATCACAAAAAAAGCAGAACACTAAAATCAAGCAACAAGGCATTCAAGTCGATCAGTTATATATTCATAGTGAAGTGTCATCAAAGCACACTGCAACATCTATACTAGTCCACGTTCAGCTAAGTAACACGTTCAAAAATCAAATAAAACAAACCAATAAAACATTTCATTCATGGGGATGATCACAGAAACTAGCCTCATTATGAAACCTCTTGTTAAATGGATGTCAGCTTATCTATAGTCTCTTAAGGCTGGAATACACTGCACGATTTTTGCCCTGATTTTCCACCGATTTACAGTCTGCAGAAGTTGATGCTAGTTGCCAAAGATCAGAGCCAGTCTGCAGATTTGAGTTGACAGAATCCATAGAAAATCGATTAACTTAACTTAAAGTAACAGCCATCAGTTTATATGTAAAGTCTATTTATGAAGTTTTTACATAGACGTTCAACGTGGAAGAGCTTAAAGAGAGCACAATGAGCTTAAGTGGAGCAGTAACAATTTTTTTAAAATGACATGATTTTACTATGTAAATAGTCTAGGTGATGTACTAAGTTCATACATACAATATGAACAATTATTATTAACTATTATATACATTTTTTTCTTATTTATGTCACACTGAAGCTGTGTGATTTTCATAGTAGTGCACCCTTTAAGCTCACCTTAAAATAACATGAAATATAAAAAAAATACAGCACTGTAAAATGACAGACCAGCATTAAGATATCAATTTATAATATTATGGATGTAAAAGTACAAGCCAGTAATACTTGTGAAGTAATATATAAGCGTAGCACACAATCTTATACAGCTAGACGGCTAACTGTATTCTGTAGCATCTGCGCTATGCTGCTAAATTTCTAATCTTTTGGATCTAATGTAATTATTTCCCACATCTAAGTTCCAGGATATAATATGCAAAAGTCTGAACATTAATCTCTTAATTTTACAATAAGTAGCAAACCTTACCCAAAGTAAAGGCTTAAACATCTAAAAAAACGCACATCCTCTTTTGGTGAAAGTTTTTAGACAGCTTTCAAAATGGCCACGAGGCAGTGTGAACACATGAGACTCTTATATCCGTGTGCAATTATCTGATTGACTTGAAATTATAGGAGGTATATAGTAACAAACATATCAATTAGTTAAGACATCAAGTAGGATAATAAATATTTTTTTCCTTTTTATAAACAGATCTCAAAAATGGAAGTGTGCTTAATAGGTGCGTTTACCCTATATGTATATGTATGCGGTGTGTGGGTTTTCAATTTATCTATAAGCTAGGTAACGCAGGCTGGCTTTCTGCACAGTGCCCATAGAGTTCTGGCACTCAATTCCAACAGCAAGCTCAGATAAACAGAACTCAGTATACAATGAGCTTACATGGAGGCAGCTGACTTTGTAAATGATATTTCAATTATGTTTGCCCACTAAATTTCTGTAGGTGGAATGTATTTATTTGATATTTTCCTTTTCGAGATTAGCTATAGTGGCAATAAAACAGCAACAACTTTTATTTCAAAAATGTTATTATAAATTATGAATATATGGGCAAATTCACAATTTATAATTACTTTTTTTTTTTCTTCTTTTTTTGCATGGTTCCTCTCACAATACTTAAACAATGGTGCATACAGTAATTTGTGAACTAATGCACTACTAGCTCCTGTATGGCATTTCTGATGTAGTAAACTTGCTCGGAAGCTCACCTGGTACAGCGTTAAACTTGCAATGAAACTTGTATTGGTACAAGGCCTGTGGAACACGTCTCACAATACTCAATAAAAGAGCTCAAAGACTTGCAGAAGCAAGCTAAAATGGTGTGGTTGCATCAGCAAATGTATTTTTATCTCAGGTTTGCTTTTGTTGACACTATGTTTAAAGTAAGGTTTAATAGGTGGTAGGCCTATGTTATTTAATGTGAGAGCATTAACCTTATATCATTACTCACTGGACATTTAATTTCCGAGCTTCTGTGATCAACGTAATAAAATTGTTTCAGAATAGAATAGAAATAGAATAGAATATGAATAGAAATGTCTCCACAGGCACATTCAGTCATCATTCAATACAATCACTGGTGGAAAATCCAGCTAAAGCACAGTAGCTGGTTTCTAGTTTGTCCTTGTAAATGCTGGTAGACAACCAATAAACCAGCTATCGGGGAATGAAAATTGCACAAAAACACCATAAATGTGCTCCATAAAAGTATATTCCAAGACATCTGAAGCCATATGATAGATTTAGAAACAGAGCTTTGACTCCCACAGTACACTTTTATTTTCATCATATTAAATAAATAAATAACCCTTTATTTATTTGGTTTTGGAATGTCATTGGTTGAGTTAATGATGACAGAATGCTTATTTTTGGGTGAAATATCCTCTTAATGGTCAAGCTGGATTTTGGAATATGGTAGATAGTCCAGATTGGTCTTCCAGTCCAGCCAGATCCCCACCAGCTGGTAGTCTAGCTAATAACCAGCTTGGACTTGTTAATGACCAGTTAGCATGTTCTAAAACACAGCTACCAACTTTAGCTAGTTTTGGCCGGATTTTCAAGCAGGGACTATGTATGAATATACCATGGTTTTACAATCTGATGCCACCACTGTACCATGGTACCACCATATACCTTTGAAAAAGACAGTAAAAAGAAACCTCAACATTTTCCAGAGCTGGAATATAGCTGACAATCACGAAAAAACAAAAAAGTGCATGTGTGAATCCAACAGATGTCAAAGATGAAAACATACATAAACTTGTCGTTACAGGAAGGGATTTTCAGCATATGTGGAAATATATATAGCAAACTCACACAGGTTAATCAGGTACTCAAGTGCACACATTAATTCTTCAGTTTTTATTTTCCATGTTTTCCCAGTATTTTTTTAAAGCGCTAAAGTGATCATGTACATAGCTTTGCCAAAGTTTGAGGCACATGACTTCTCCATGCGTCTGGAAAGGATATAGATGCCTTAATCATCAAGAAAGTGCAGACTGAGGTTTATGAAGCAATTTGTTCACAGGGTTCATAGCTGGCAAACTTCAGAGAATGTCTGTCATGAATTCTATTCATAGTATGAATGTGGGGTCTTTCATCCCCTCCAAAAACACAAGTGAGACAGATAACACACTCTAGACGTCTCATTGATGGTGGGAAACACTAGCGCACCCTCGATCCCTTTCTTTCAGTGGCCCTCCCCCAGGCCTAGAACACTACGCTTGATCCACACCTTCTGTTATTGTTAAGGAAACACTGGAGCGTGCTCTCCAATCTAGAATGCATTTCCCCTTGAGCCCTGGCTCTGTCCACAGCCAAAGATTGCAACCTGAGCGAGTGCAGTGAGACTGCTGAAAAATATAGAATGGATCTAAAAGCTAATGCAGGGGAGAGAATGTGAGGAGAAATGGTTTGGCTCCATGGCAAGAAGAAAAAACAACATTATGAGCCGAAAGCTGGTGTGGAGAGCAAAAGACAAAAGAGCAATTGTGCAGCGTAGAGCACATGGCCAACAAAGTTAAGCAAATGTTCAGCACAGCTGTAACACCAATAATAGGCACCAGCTATGTTATAATACGCATGTCATCCACATTTGTCGATTAAAGGGATAGATCACCCAACAATGAAAGTTCAGTCAAAATGTATTGATCCCCATGTCATTACAAACCTGTATATCTACAAACCTTTTCACTGGAAATCGACCACTTGGGAATCAATAGTGTTTGAGATCATTGACAGCACTTGGCATTTCTCTAAATATGGATAAATGACATGCTATATTTTATGTTGTTTTATGATGAACATGCATGCTTTTAATTTCTGAATAATATATATATGTATATATATATATATATATATATATATATATATATATATATATATATATATATATATAGGGTAGCACTTTAGTATAGGGACCGATTCTCATTATTAACTGGTTGATTATTTCGACCTAAATTCCAGAAATGTTGGGACGCTTTTTTTTATTATCATTATTTGAATAAAATGAAAACCAAAAGATTTTCAAATCACATGAGCCATTAAGGAGATGCTACACTATGGCAAACATGCCCCCGTCCCAACAATTTTGAGACCTGTAGCAGGCATACAATTTGAAATGAGCTCATTTTGTGAAAACCATTCTCAGTTTAAACTTTTGCTATGTTATCTATGTTCTATTGTGAATAAAATATTGGCTCGTGATTTGAAAGTCTTTTAGTTTTAACTTTATTCAAATTTAAAAAGTGTCCCAACAATTCGGGTTGTAGCATGCCTATTATTTACTGTTTATTAGCACTTATAAAGCACATATTCTGCATAACCATATACATTCCTAATCCTACCCAATACCTAAACTTAACATCTACCTTACTAGCTATTAATAAGCAGCAACTTAGGAGTTTATTGAGGCAGAAATCATAGTTAATGGTTTGCTAATAGCAATAATTTGACCTTTAAATAAAGTGTGACCTAATTTTGACATTTATAGGAAAACGTGCAACAAAATGTGGCTGTGGTGACATTTCTGAAAAATTATACCATGTTGCTACTCACACGTATTTGGGGGGTGGGGGTGTCCAATGCTGTTTCATGCATGTTGAGTTATTTACACTGTTAAAGAGTTGGATTCTTATACTAAACATGGCCAAAGTTTGAAAAAAACGATTTGGACGTATAACAGAGTATTTCTGTGCCAAATTTGTGCCACACTTCCAGGTTTCTTCCAAGTTTCAGAAAGTTGAAGGGTGTAACTCCTTATATGGGCACTTCTCCTGGAAGAACGCGCCTGCGCACGCATCGACCAGAGCGAGTGCAAGAGCGCTTCCCTCAATGTGCTTCATTCAGCAGCACTGCTGCACGGAACTCGCACGGGAAGAATGTCTCCGAAGAAGAGTGTTTTTGGTTGTAAAGGAACGATAACCTTGTTCAGCTTCCCGAAGAACCCAGCATTATGTAAACAGTGGATGCATTTCGTTTTTCTGGGGCAGCAACGGAGTTTCACAACTTGTTGACTAATGTTTTATAAACAAGGCCCAGTTCGACGCTGGATTTGCACATCGTTTGATACTGAAAGATGGAGTGGTCCCAGGTATAAAATATCCTGGTCATGATTCGGAACTGCAGATGTTAAGTGAAACGTCTGTGTTTTGTTGGCAATCGGTGCTCAAGTGCTCGTCAATCTTTAGCTCCGCCCACGGCGCGCCTCCAGGAGCATGGCTGTTTTCGGAGAGAATCGTAAAGCTGTATCTTTCTTTTATAAATATGATAAAACTAAAGACTTTTTGGAGATATGAAGGATGTAACACTACTCCATAGGTACTCAAGATTAACATGAGATTGGGTCAAACTGTGTGTGTTACACCCCCTCTAATGCACATTTTAAATAACATGCCATATTCTAAAAATAACTGATAGTGTTAAAAAAGGTAAACATTACATAAAAACATAAAAAGCAACTGTGCCATTTTGACTTGATTTAAAAAGTTTTTTTTTAGCTATTATCGTGCCTCGTGTCCCACTGAACGTAAACAGCGTATGCTGTTCTTTGTCAGCTGCGCCATGCGTTTATGTTGTTTTTGTTTTCGTTCAAATCAAAGTGTAAACAACGTAGAAAACGGATCCGCGTGGCATACGCTGTTTATGTTTATTGGATACTCTCCAAAAAGACACTAGGGTGACACAAAGGAGACAAATTGTTGAATAAAGTCATTTTTTTTTCTTTGTGTACAAAAAGTAATCTTGCAGCTTTGTAAAATTACGGTTGAACCCCTGATGTCACATGGATTATTTTACCAATCTCGTTGCTTCATTTCTGGACCTTGATCATGCTAATTACATTGTCTATGGGAGGGTCAAAGAGCTCTCAGAAGTAATCACAAATATCTTAATTTGTGTTCTGAAGATGAACGGAGGTTTTATAGATTTAGAATGACATGGGGTGAGTAATTAATGGCATAATTTTTGGATTTTAAATTTTCTTAATTTTTGGGTGAACTATACTTTTAAAAATGTTTTGAGGTCAATATGCAAGAATTTATATTTTCACAGGGAACAAAGAACTACTACCATATGATCATACAGTCCCAGTGCTCAGGGAGTAAATACAATACAGGAAGTAGAACAACCCACATGAAGACAGGTAATCTAACCATTCCAGGCCAGAGATCAGCCTCAAGCGATTACATGTGATAGTCAGGGTAATAGACTATCAATTCCAGCATATCCTTGGTAAATTGACCAGTTGATTTGAGAGAAATCAGAAACTTCATGGCAAAGGGCCACACATTTCCTACCAGGACAGATGATGAGAGAGCTTATAGGTCCACTCAGAAGGAGAAAATGCCAGGTCATTTATACTAGGATAAATGAGTTAGCAAAGTCAAATACAAAGTGTCTTTCATTGCTCAATGTCTACCTACACCCATCACTTATGATGTCTCCTGTTGAGAATTCTGTTCCCGCCCGATGCTTTTTGGGCAGGTGAAATGAGGCTATTTAATGCACGGCCTAATTTCACTTCACAGCTTGCTGTCGGTGCACTGACTTTAAAGATGGGGAGGTGAAGAAGGTCATCCTCAAACAATGAGGAGGGGAATCTGCTGTCAGGCTGGGAGGGAGGCTAAGCTTAGATCTGCCTCTGGTCTCTTTAATAAGGATGGCAATCGCAATTCCACATGCATACCATCTCACCCAGTGCCCAGACCACAGATTGTCCATTCCCTAGCTACACACTGATAAATCACACAGGGAAATCTTAAAAATCTTGCCATGGAAGCTGCTCAGTTTCAGCACACGCACACACATGAATATACACTACAGTATATTTTGGGTGCTAGTTGTTGTACTTTCACAGTAGCTTTTACTGTAGTACTTTTACAATGTAATACAATGACAGTAAATGCAAATTTACAGCAGTCAACAGGAAAATATTTTGCTATTTTATGAAATTGCTGTTAAATCTCGCAAAATCATTCATACATCTGAAAACTCTGACAGTCAAGAGTCATCTTAATGCAGACTGAAATGCCCACAGAGAGGTCGGCCTGAAAGAATGACCCTTTCATAAAAGCGTAGCTATTCAGATGTTCTCATGTGAAAACTGAGGTGTCTGGAATATGCAGGCATTGTTCATCAGTGCTTACGTTTTTATTATGGTGCCGAAATATGGAAATCCAATTAATTACGGTTTAACATAGACCAATAATTCCAGAGCTGGACCCAACATTAACAATAAGAGCTATTTCATGTGTAAATGGCAAAAACACATGAGAAAAACATGGCAAATTACTGGTTTTCGTCCTAGAAGGATGTTAAAAAAAAATCAGACAAATTAGTTATGTAGAGAAAACAGCTGAAAATGTAACTTATGATATTTATTTATTTTTTATTATTTTTTTCTTTCCTCATTAAAGAGACCACCATGGAAGTATAATATACTTTCTCAGTTTATTTTATAGTGACAGCCAGACAATATTTACAAAATGTTTTGACATTTTACTACCAGATCCATTTTAGACACACAGGACATAATGCATGAAAACTACTTGAGTTGAATGAAGTCGAGTGAATTCACATCCTGATATGTCAGCATGGAATCTGCACTGTGCAAACAAATCCAGCTTTCATACAGGAACTAGACAGATGTACTAAAGCACACTAATATACACACACATTCAAAAATGGCACTGGGGAGTATACGGTCACTCAAACACAAATACACATACTTAGGTAAAGGAAAACTGTGTCTTCTCATGCCTGGATGAAAGTGCCACAGTGGAATCCAATCGTGCGGTTTAGCCTTGTCTTCGGTGATATGGCAAGGACGGCCAAACAAAATAGCACTCTGTGCACCTCACATTCTCCCCGTGTCTGTAAACGCTTAATGTGACCATGGAAACTCTCTGTGCATCCAACCTTTGAGAACTGATCATCATATATTTCGCTTTTAATAATTCATTTCTCAGCAAGCTCTGATTTTCATATTAAAGTAAACTGGTCCAGGTATAATAGTCAACGTAAAATGCCATGACTTCTGCAGTGATTCAGAGTTTCATTTTCCGGCACTTAAATTCACAGACATGTGATTCATCTGGAAAGGGAACAAAGTGAGGCGAGAGTCGCTATTACTATTGCTCATAGTTAGTGTTAGCGAACTGAACAAATCCTTAACCCTGAGTGTTTCATGTGTAATTTATTTTGTGCAACAGACATGAATGGTTGCTTAAATCATGTAGCTTGTTGAGAAAAGGTGTACTTTTACTCTTCTGAATAAAAACTACAGCTGTTACAGTAAGTAAGTTAATTGTAAAATATAAAGCCACACTGTCAGACAACAAGTCAAAATTGTAGAACTAGAAACTGTCACACTTGCAAGAAATACAGTCACATTGTGTAATATAAAGTCACGATTATGAGAAATAAAGATGCAGTCATCATATAGAGTCACATTGCAAGATATATAGTCACACTGTAATATATAACATCACAATTGGTTTCTTACGGAACAAAGATGCAATTGCGACATATAAGGTCATAGCAAATACAAAAATATAGTCATGTGAGATATAGTCACCTATAGTGAAAATGATTTGCAATTACAAGAAATAAAGTCAAACTCGCAAAATATTAAGTCACATTATGAGACATGACTGTAGTGAGTGGGGCGGGGCCGAGAGCCGTGGGAGCGGAGCGAGGCCGGTGGAGTTAATGATAATGAGCGACACCTACGCCACTCACTACAATGACATTGCAATTACTAAAAACAATTGCGATACAGTCTCATTGTGAGTTATAAAGCCATAATTGAATTCACAGTTCCTAGAAACAAAGATACATTTCCCTCACATAATGTCACAAATATGAGATAAATCTTTGCAATTACAAGAATACCAGATATAAACTAACTTTAAGATATATACTGTATAGTCTCTTTAGTATTTACAACTACGAGAAACAAAGACACTTTTGTGGCATGTAAAGTCACATTGTGAGATATAAAGTCGCATTTGCAAGAAACAAGGATGCTATTGTGAGATACAGAATCACTGTACAAGTTATAAAGTCACAAATGACATATATAAAGTTGCAAAGGTAAAGTAAGCAGAACATTACATCAAGCATATATCAAAGTTGTAGTTGTCTGGTTTATTTCCCCCAAGCAGCTCTATTTTTTTTACTTTAGTTCCTCAAGTAACCAGTTTTTGTTTTGCGCTCATACTCTTGAGGCTCTCAAACATCAGGGCCCATAGCAGTCAGTAAGACAGTCAATTCTGTCAGCCTGCAATGCAGTAAAAATAACAATTAATCCTTCAAACAATGTGATGTGTTGTTAAATTGAGGGTGTGTGAAGTTTATTCCTAACAGACTACTTTTTGCACTCTAACTGATTGCTGCTGCTGTTGGATAATCTAGTGCGCAGGTGTGTGTATGTGTGAGTGTGTTTTAATTAAAGTTACATGTGAACTGGGAGAAGTTGAATTCAGAGGAGGCAAGGTGAAAAGTTGTCTCGTTTTCTTGTCTTCATTTTGAAACTGCTTCTTATCTTCCTTTACACTTGGCCACTGCTGAGGTTATCTCCCAAATTACTCACAGAACTCATTTATTTCTGAAATGAATTGGGCTCTACGGAGATGGGCCCCTGCCACCAACCCTCCTCCCTACCAGCTGTGCAGTGGTGGCAGCTTTCCTACAAAGTTGCAAGGATTCACCAGAAGTGTGATGAAGATCAAAGCTCACATCACACAGTGCCTGCACACACACAGGTTTAGTCATAAGCCCTAAACACAAGAACACAGAGGCATTTAAAACTCTTATCACACATTAATGCAGCAAAATAGCTGTCACTTTTGAACACACAATACTTTCAAACTGTTTATATCATTTTAATGCGTCAGACTTTGATTCTACCCAACAGGTAGAACATCCAGTTTAAGCTAGCAGCTGTGTTTTGAAACATGGTAGCTAGTTTCTAGCTGGTCTAAGCTAGTCATTAACTTACCCAAGCTCATAATACCTGAGAATACATTGTCACAATGTATGGCCATTAATGGAGAAAGAAGCTCTTTGCAGCCAGATGGTGTAGTTGTGACATCTGCCACTAGGGGCTAATGAAGGCCTGCTAACCAAATATTGACTTGAATGACACTTGAATGATCAGTCAAACTCTTTAGTCTCGCCTAGCCAGGCCTTCAGACTGACAGCAGAATGTCTGGACACCATGGCAGCACCAAGGACTGCCCAAGAACCCATCTGACCGATATGTAAAGCATCTAATTACAGTTCATTTCATTCAATGTCATGTTTAGGGGCCTGAAATATAAAGTCGATGTCCCTAACAGACCGGCATGCAGGCAATAAATCATTCTTTCAAGTACGTTATCTTCAGTCGTCAAGAGTTTATGCCATCAAATACTGCTCATAAATTCTGTAGAAATCTACCAAACAGATGATGGCATGCAGTCTGTAGGTGTGACATCTGAGGCTAATGGTACATTTACATGATAACGATGTACTAAAAACAGAAAAATTTCATGCACAGATGACAACGTTGTCAAAACGATGTCTATTAACACTGATTTGTGAAAATAACTACATCGTCAGGCCAGTAGTTGGCGATGTCACTAATGCAAAGAAACACTATGTGCCTGCACATATACGCATTCTTCAAGTAGGCCTACTCGTGCATGCCTTTAGACTGCACATGTAAAACACATATGCACGTTGTCATCATCTACACATATTTGCATTTCTGTAGTGTACACTGAGACGATAATAGATTTGTTGTCATTGTTATAGTTGTGTAAATGAATGGCCCAAACCTTGACACTTTGGTCATGTGTAGACATGTTCTGGTATTCGATAATGCAATATATCATGATACTGAACATGCACAATATTGTTATCGCAGGCAAAATACAGTGGATAATTATTTGTTACAAATTATTTCGATTTTTGAATGCATTTTAAGTATACCTTTCCCATCAACTGATTAAAATGCGCAACACAAAGACACATGTGCACTCGGATGTAAACAAGCCCAACACTAGTGTTGCCAAGTCCATGGTTTTCCCACCAAATTGGGCTACTTTAACATTGTTGCCACAGGTTGTTTTTCATGTCCACGGTTGAAGTGACCCCAATAATGTGATATTTAGACACTGGAATGTGAATTTTGACCCCCCTTGAAATGCAATTGGGTTAGTTTTGGGCTAGTTTTGAGTAGCAGTTGAGAAGGATCAGAAGCACATGGCGGAACGAGTGAAGCAGACACTTTGAATGAAAATACACATTCAGTCTCTGACAGCAGATGGTGCTGATGGAACAGCAGAAATACAGACATTACCATGGCAATCTCGTAAACAAAGCAGCCGCACTACATTCTGTTTCTGGACAGGATTTTAACCTGTTTTTGCTAACCAAAGTGTTGGTAAGTCCAAGTTTGTTATGTTAGAAAAGCCATACACTATAGTGTTGAGGCACATTTTTCCAATGCTGGAAATTCCTCCACTTATGCTTCACAGAAGAAAGAAAGCAATGCAGCTTTTGGAACAATATAAAGGTAAGTATATGACAGATTTTTAATTAAAAGACAAAACAAAAGTATGTAATGAATTCTGCAGATATCATATTTAACTGAAGATGTATTTGTCGATATGAATCACATACTGTAGTTTACATCTAGGTCATCGTTATTGCAAAAGAGCACTTTCTTTTTAATTTTCTCTCAGAAGGGGTAAAGAGCAGAACTGTTCTGCATATTTACAGGCATTTGTGTTCCACAGAGACAAACAGATGAACCAAAACATCTTGAAATGATGAACATTCACGGCAGGAGAAGTTTTATCAAACCCTATGCAACTTAAACCAAAAGCCAAAGAGCATTCTGGGATTTTCTGGGGACAAATCTCTTGAGAGTGGTATTCCAGAAGAACTAAGAAGTTAGCCTTGTTTATGAAACACAAAATAAAGATTCTTAAACCTTTTTAGAAAAATCTGAAGGAAAACAATGATCATCTTATTATTTCAAGATCTTGCTCTGCCTGAAGTGTCTGTATGTCAGGCCTGCTTGCAGAAAACCTTGAAACTCGGCAGCATTTGTTTTCTTTTTGCTCCCTCTTTCACTCTCTATTTCCTCATCCCCATCTGTTTTCAGTTTTCTCGGCATGTGTGACAAACAGCAAAGAAATTCCAAACTCAAGTCTCTCTAACCCCAACTACCCCCCCCCCCTCCCCAATATCCCTCCCCTCCCTCACTCTTTTCTTTGGCAGGGCAGCTTATGTCTCACATTTAATCATGATCACTTTGCCAGCCTGCAGGGCCCTTCACTGGGGTGGGGGGTGGGGGGGGGGGGGGGGGGGGGGGGGGGGCTCAGAGCTTGAGAAGGACAAGACACTGACATAGAGAAGGATATTTGAGGTCTGGCATCTCTTTAGATTTGGAAGTCTAACCATGTAACCAGCATGATGCTTGTAAGTTAACTGGCAGCTACAAGATATTTACTTTGTCACCACTGCAGATTTGGGCTGCTGCTTAATGTAATGATGAGTGAATGGGGTGCCCTGAGGTAAATTGTGTTGGGGGTAATGGTACAGGATATGTTATGGAAGGGTAAATTAATATAATCTGCAAAGAAAGAAGCAGAGCTTAAGAAGGACAAGAGACTAAAATAGAGAATGATATTTGGGGGCTGGCATCTCTTTAGATTTGGAAGTCTAACCATGTAACCATGCAAATTAATTATGCAAATGGAGTTTGTGCAGCTAATAACCCTGTTGGATCCATTGATCTTAAGCTGGTAGCTATGCTTTGGGACACGGTAACATGTTTGTAGGTGGTCCAAGTTGGTTAACAGCAAAGCAGGTCACTGACTGTTCAGTAACCGATCATGTTTTCTTTACCAAGAAATTGGTATGACTAGATGTTAGCTGGTTTGTTGTTATTCTAAGATGGTCTACCAGCATAGACAAACTATCATTAGCATTATCATATCAGATGGTATGTACTTTTTACACACATTTCCTGGGCTGTTTATGGGGAAGATTATGTAGAATCAGGGCCGCTACTGGCCAAATGGGTGCCCTAAGCAGAATTGTATTGTTGTGCCCCCTCCCCCAAATATTATGGATGTAAAAATAAATAATAATAATAATAAAACAGCACCCACTATAGGGGTCAAAAGATAAAAGTAAATAAATAAATGAATTGTAATTAAATTGTATTATTTACAAATTACATTTTTAGCTCTCGACAGTTACCTCTGGCTATTATTTTATTAATACAGTTGTCTGATTGATTTTATAGTTTAAAGTATTCAGACATCACGCAAAAGAAAATTGAGCAGTTTTGCTCTGATAAAACCATGGTTCATTTGTGTAAGGGTTGTGATGTCCACGCGTTTTGGAGATAGAGGCTGTAGCATTTCTTTTGCAAAAATGTGGCCTAAAATTAAAGATTAAATGGATATTTGAATTATCCTAAATGTTTGGTCAATATTAACAGGACTTGATCGTTGTGTTTTACCAGGCGTTTGGCTTGCTTTACAGGCATTTGTAACAATATGTAATGTATCTAAATTGTTTATTATGTATTTTAACAGTGTTTTCCAATTAAACCATACAATTATTAATTGTCCAATAATTATTGCCTCCTTGTTTTTATATAATGCTTTTTAAGTCATTTTAAAGGCTGTTGTTGGCTTAGGTCTGTTTGTATAACCACAAAAAAATATTATCTTAATACTTTTTGTAAACTATTATTTGAAGTAACAAAACCATGGTTAATTTAAGGTTACCTTCCATGGGTACAAGAAACATGATTTTTGGTTTGAATTATTACTGACATTAAAACACCTTATTAACGTCAACAGCCCAAAAAGTTTCACAGGATTATGAATACAGGCTACCTAAAAGTGATGTATGGGTTTCATCTTTTTTGTGATGTTAATGTTTAGATTTTTATTTATGTATATGTATATGTTAAATTTAATACTAATATTGAACGAAAGTGTTTTTTTTTTTTGTGCAACTGGAATGGTGCCCCCCCCCCAGGAGTTGGTGCCCTACGCAAACTGCATACTCAGCATATAGGGAGCGGCGGTACTGTGTAGAATGAATCTATAGAAAAATTCAGCTGGAAAAATCTTGGAAATCTAATTTATTCTAGATTTATTCTAGTTGGAAATCTAGTTTAGTATGGGTCCAGAAACTTTTACACCATTTTTGTATTTAGTTTTTTCAAGTTTATATTCTTGAGGGTGAAAAAAATAAAATAAATAAAAAAACAATAACAATAATAAAATACTAAAACTAAAATAAAAAAATAAAAATACTAAAATTCAAATTTATAAAAATTATAATAAAACTAACCATTATAAAAAAAATTCACAGCGATATATAAATAATTAAATAAAAATTATGGTGAAACATTTTTAGTATTATAAATGCATATAGTAGGAAAAAAAAAGTTTTTGAAATAGGTAAAATATTTGTATTTTCTTTTTGTAATTGCTCCCACGTCAATACTAATACCAGTTTAATTTTTAGATCTAAATTTAAAGATCCAGACCAAAAATGAGAGCTACTGCATTTACCCTGAAGCTAAATAAATAAATAGTATGTAGGTAAAATACATTTACACACTTTACGAGGTGTTGAATTCTTTTAATGTGATTTGTATGGAAGCATTAAAAAAGTACACTTTTTTTTTTCTGACAGTGTACTGTAGCACACAATGCTAGCCTTTTGTCTTCCATGTGTGAGATTTTAACATACATTAGGTTATCTTGTCACATCAGCTTCAGAGAACAACAAAACAATTTGTGCATTGGACTGGTTCCTGTACATTTGCTATCTGGAGCGTGTACATTAGTTAGGCCTTTATATTTCAGTCGCTCTCAAATTTCCCCCAGACAATTTCCAAAATAAAGAAATAAACAGAAACAACATTATTGACGTGACAGTACACACTCGTGCATTTGATCTTATTGGCGAAAAAATAAAGCACATCTCTTGTCACTCTCAGGCTTATATACGTTCTTCTCTTGTCGACGGGGCTCTTGATGTTTGACGTGCTGTAGATTGTGGCAGATGTTGAATGTGAAATGAGGTAGATTCTTTTAAAGGTCACAGGCACCGCTCACACGGCTGTTTACAGCCCTGAATGATGAATGCGTACTCTACGCTGAGCTAGTTACCTGCCGTCGAAGCGTAATTCCTTATTTCCATTTGGGAGTATGTGGATTTTAATGTTCAGAACCTCACAGTTGTTATAGATGTATGGTTTTCTACCGAAATTCCTCTTAAATGAGGCATGTCTATGAATGAATAAACACATTATTCATGTTTGGCTAAGATATTAGTGTTTTTGTGTTTGTATAGCCATTGCGCTAGCTGAAATGTCATCCCTGACTCTGGCCCTGTGGTGCTGACAAAGCTGTTATACACAGACAGAGTTGATAAAAGCAGACACCCAATAGGCTCTGTGTTCACTGCTTGCCTGAAACCTTCCATTACACTGAAATGTTGCAAGCTAGTACAAGGAAGCCTGGTCCCATAACAAGGCAATGGGCAGTCTGTTCTGACTGAAACCACAAGGTGAGCTAGAATGTTCTGCCTTCGAGGTAGTACTTGGGTAGGAGTTTGATGGCCTGGACTCTAGAGCTTGTTGTAAAGAAGGCACTTAAAGTACCAAGTGAGGATTGAGAGACACCTTGCCTGCAAATAATGAGATGGAATCCGGTTGTCTCGTCTCTGCACTGAGGTTTTGATGATGTGGTGCGTAATTACAGAACTATAAAAATGGAGACACAAATCCTAATAAGGCTTGATTAAAGCATACCCTTTCTGGGAACTGTCAAGAGTAAACATTATCAACCATTACCACCCCAATTATTATGCATCAGTATGTTGCAAGTCCAAGCTCAAATATATTCAACTTGGTGAATGATAAGGGTGCTAATTGTGGGCTCTGGGGGGCCCGGTGATGAGAATTTGGGGAAGTCATGGCCTAATGGTTAGAGAGTCGGACTCGTAATCCAAAGGTTGTGGGTTCGAGTCTCGGGCCGGCAGGGATTGTAGGTGGGGGGAGTGAATGTACAGCACTCTCTCCACCCTCAATACCACGACTGAGGTGCCCTTGAGCAAGGCACCGAACCCCCAACTGCTCCCCGGGCGCTGCAGCATAAATGGCTGCCCACTGCTCCGGGTGTGTGTTCACGATGTGTGTGTGCACTTTGGATGGGTTAAATGCAGAGCACGAATTCCGAGTATGGGTCACCATACTTGGCAGTATGTCACTTCACTCACACACTTCACTTAAGGCTTGTTTGCCCAAACAATACATGGGAATGGGTAGTGACAGAATCTTAAAACATGTATTTTTACTTCCTGAGAAGAAGTGCAGGAAATAGGAGCAATTTGATTGGTGTGGTGAAGATCTTAAAAACAAGACCAGATGGTAGTGGGTTTGAAACCTCGAGTACTGTGCAGCTGTTGTTCCCTTTAGGAGTACCTTGCAAATGTGCCGCTGTGAACTCCAAAAAGCACAGATAGGGGTCCAAGCACTTCCATGAACAGATGTGGCTACAACAAACAATATTAGGAGTCCATGGTGGCATCTCCTTTCTGCCGAAAACCACATCAGGTCTCTGCAGCTAATGACAACCAGCTGAGCGCTTAGAGTCACTGTTCTGGGATGAAAACAAAATATTATGCCCTCGGTCCCCAAGCACATTTTTATCATACAAGCCTCATTCTAAATACAATTAATCAAAGTGCATATACACTACCTGCAAAAACAAACAGCCATCCCTGCATGGATCACTTGCTACTATTGCCCATGCTGACAAAGTCTTATTGTTTTTCTTAATTTCTGCACAAAAAGCAATCGCTTCTTGGGACTTAAAGCAGTCGTAAGCCCATGTAGTCGTAAGCAATCTATACCATTGTTTATCGTCTATCAAATAGAAAGTAGCGCCCTAAGCCAGCGACTGACACTGCCAGCAAATTAAGACCTACAAAGTTCCTCTCCTCTGATTTCTCTTCAAGCTTCACCAAACAGGGTGCGAAAGCTGTCATGTGTTCCCAAAACTCCAGGCTTCTCATCGATCAATGACGGCTTCAAGCCAAACGCCTCTATCTGCTTTCTCCTACTCTGTGGCTGTTGGCAAGTCACCAAGTGTGTTAGCAAGAGCCAACGTATGCTCGTATTGGGCTGCAGTGTCGGTTCTGTTCTCTCCTGAAATAATGAAATACATTTACTCCAGGTCTCGATGGTAGACCGATCGGCCAGCCTTAATTGGAAGCAGTTTCTTTAGCTTTATATGTTTAAGTGCTAGGAAAGGCAGTGATAAAGATTTAGAGAGAAAGTCACTTAATTAAAAACAGCCCACTTACTCTTAGTCTTCACACATACAGCAATTTGTAGAAACAAAGTGACCACAAGACATTCATTTCCAGTGAGAGATGGCGATTGTGATGCGGACATGTCCATATATGCTACAAAGTTGAAGAAAGATTAAATGTATGCAAAAAATAAATGAATAAAACAAAATAGTGACGAGCAGAAATTAAAGGGATAGTGCAAACAAATATGAAAATTCTGTCACCAGTTTCTCATTTTCGTGTCATTCCAAACCACTTTCTTCTGTGGGACATAAAGATATTTAAAAAAAAAAAAAAGGGGGTGCAATGTTGTTAAGTCCCCATTGACTTTTTTGTATGGACAAAAAATATTGAAATATTCTTCAAAATATCTTTCAGTCTTATAAAGAGGAACAGACACAAAATCATAATTTTTACACAGCATATAAACTGATTATACCACTTTTTAGATGCTAAATGCTATGCAGCAATTTTTGCTGTAAAACTGCTTACACAATAATGCAAGGCATATTTTCGTAAACTTTGGATTTCATATATATTTATCCACTTTTTTCCTGAATGCGGAAGACTTGTCAGACATATATCCAGTCTCTGGTGTTTCTTGTCAATTTAATGGATTTGTGAGTCGATAATATAACCTTAACCCTATGAAAATGGTTTTAAAAAGCACATGGCTCCATAGTTCCATCAATTTATAATGTCACATTGACCGTCTTTTCTCAGTGCCTCACTTGTTTATGTGTTTAATGACTGGGTAGATGACATGAAGCAGCTCGATGTTAGCTACATTGAAAACAGATGGGTGCTCATATTTTACATAAAGCTTGCAATTGGGGTGAAGTTCAATGGATTTGTCTACAAAATGGAGAAGAGCACACATATAACTTAGTTGGGAAGTATTTAAACTTATGTACTGCAATCCATGCTAGATTTTCTCTGCGTTCTCTAGTTTGGATTGTTAACAGAAACCACTGCACATGCATGATCTAAATAACCTGGCATTGGTGTTTATTCTCAGTAATGAGTGATAGCTTCAGATGCAGGATATTTTCATTCATTAATAAGTATTGCATTGTTAGGTATCACATTGACAGCCGTTATATTACTTTTCTATTCCAGACAGTTAATTTTTATTAGCAATAAAACTGATTCCTTGAAAAATTATGACATTTATTCTGCAATATATGTCATTAGTGACCTTATTTTCAAAAGTTATGGCCAGTTGTGCAGCCCACCAATAACATTAGGGTGTGCAGCAATAGGAACGCCCACTGTGACCAACAATATAGCCAATCTTTGACCTCCAGATAAACAATAACTTTGTATGTACGTGTGAATGGGGCCAATACTCTGAGCTCAAGTCACTGGGGTATTTGGAGACTTATATCGGGTATATCAAAATCTCCCCTAAAGCATCATTCTTTGATTAGGCTAGAAGAAGATGTGATAAGAAATTGCCTGTTTAATAGGCTGATTTTATGAGGTTGATATGAGCCATGATAAAATGTAACATTGCTCTAGATGTATCTTGCCAATATTTTTATTGGCTCCGTAACTACAAACTGCAAATTAAGAACTTAAGATTTTGAGTTGATGTAATCAACCATGGTGGAGAAAGTGTCTTTTGTATTACGATATAATACGATTACAGATGTCTGGGTGCTCGTAATCTTAAACTCTTGGCATTCCGCGGCATAAAAAGTGCAATATTGTTTCTTAAAGCATTGCTTAAGGATAACTACGATTGTGAAACATAAATTATATCCAGCTGATGTTCACTGCTACACACAAAAATGAGAAATACATAATATGCATTATGTTTACTATCATTCACATCAACATATGTTAAGAAAGCCATTGGTTTGATCTTCCATTCTACTGCACACAGACTTTCCATTATAGTACAGAGATTATGTTGACCTCTCTGTATATCAAAGGTTCAGTATCTGTATTTTATCAATTTTAAGGAGCCTCCGCTGAATTCAAAACAGAAAAGGTCTCTTTGTCCAGCACAATAGCGGCTCAGATTGATGGGACTCCTGAAAGAACTGCCAGAACAGAACAGGACCCTCTATTTCAATTCCCCGTAGGAGATGAGTTTTGTCAGTTGTCAAAATGGAGAGCAGGAGGGAAAGAGAGGCTGATTTAGTCTTCCTTTCAGACAGACAAGAGCCGCCATAGACCTCAGATAATATATTACAGGCTAATGGTGCAAATCAGCACAATTGGATCAAAGATTGTTCGACGTCCATGAACAGTTCTACCTGAAATATTTCTTTAAATGCTCCTTGGCTTTGATTGGATTCAGTGTTTTGAAAGAGCACATCATCAAAAGACATGATAACGGTATTTTTTTTTCATGCCATTTGCATGTTCTTCATATAGCTCATCCAAAGATAGTTAATAGTTCTATGGTGAATAAGTTAATTGTCCAGCTCTGTGGCCGAGTTTCACGACTGAATATTATTGAGGATATTTGCCTTCTGAAGTGCTCATACTCTAGAAATGTTGAGGTAAAAAGACAAAAGAAATAGAGACAAAAGAAATAGTATTTTACTGTAAAACTAATAATCTTTGTTTTAAAAATCATTTATAGTGTATACAATAACAATATTTAAAAATAAGTACAATGTATAATAAGTTGTAAATAAAGCAAATATTATTGGAGTATGTTTTGCAAGAAATATTATTTCAGTCTTTCTACTTAAAATTGAATGTTGAATTTAATGTGTAACTTGCTGTTTCTTTGCAATTATTTTGTGAAATTTACTAGCAAATACTGTACTAAATGACTGTACTAAAAACGGAAACATCATTCCTTTTGCATACGGATGACAGTGTCAATATGATCTGCAAAAATGACTAAAACTGCTGTTTTATGCATGCCAGGCCAGTAGTTGGCGATGTCAATACGCAGATATAGACATAAGTAATATTAATGCGTATGACGTCACTATTTTCATAAATTCACATTTTAGTAGCTTACGCTGCAATGATAATGGTATCGTTTACAAAACCTTGCAAGAAACGCGTTTTCAAAAGTTTGCGTTATCAGGCTGCTGAAATGCCATTTTTGGTGCAAATGAATGGAATGGAACAAATGAATTATTTTCTAGCTTTTTCAAGTAAACAAGCTACTACTTCATTTTTTCCCCAAGTAAATAGAAACGATTTTAGACAAACCAAACTCTTGAATCCTAAACTGTGGTCTGTCACTTGTTCTGTTTAAGTGGCTGCAATGTCGACAAGACAAGGTCAAACGTGTGACTGCACAAAGCTAGTAATACTGGGACTCTTCGTGGAAAACAATTAGTTTAAATACAAATCCTGCTTTAAGCCTGTTAGCATGCACATGTAGCATTGGCCTTTGTCTTAGATCAAAGGTGTGTTAGGACACGAAGAGACTTGTAAGAAGGGAGCGAGGAGGTTTAGATTTGGTTAAGAGTTGTTTTCTGTGTTTAACATGGCATGTTAGCACACACGCCTGTCCTCTGGCAGACTGCCCTACTCTGCCACCACCTCCTGCGGCTTGTGTTTATCGTAATAAAGAACAGCGCAGATGAAGCCAAAAATCTTTCTGCAGCTAGGAAAAAAATATATATTCAAATAGCTTTTCATCACTTAAAACTTCCAAAGTTTGACAGACATTATAGGTATGTCCTACAACAGTAATTAAACAAACATAAAACAGCCACATGGAACGAAGGGGTGGGAAGATGAAGAGATAATCAAAGCCAGTCAAAACAGAAATAAAACAACAAAGCTGCAAGCAAAAGATGCAACAAGATCCACCGTAACCTTTGACCTCTTCTTCTATTGTTTAACTCACCTTTAAGTTAAAAGCCGGGCTCAACATTCCTTTAACAAGAGCAGCATTTGTCCTGTGTCACTTACAGATCCGAACAAAACCGTCTGGAGACCGGATCTCTTTTTACTGATGGACGCCAACTATTGTACTCAGACGTGAATGTCAATAGGAGGCTTTTAGCTGGCTCGGTTTAGTCTTTAAAGCGGTTAAACACAAATATATCCTCTTCCCTTTGTTGTCACAGTTAAGAGCTACAACAGGTCAAAATCCTCATAAATTACCAGAAACAAATATTCTCCTGTTCAAGGTCTTTTTGGGTTTACCAGGGTCTAAGCCAAAAAGCCGCTATCTGTTTTGTTATTCTCTGCACCTCCCTCTCCGAGGGACTCCATTTAGATGTTTCCCTCCCTGACTGCTTTTATTTGTGCAGCGTAGCCTGGAAAATTACAATCCTGGAGGGATTCTGATCAGACCATGTCAATTTAACACAATCGTAATCCACAAAGAGGAAAAATATTCTCTGACTCAACAAATAAGAGTTCCAGGAGGACATCTGTTAAACTGGAACACGAATATAGCTCCATGCAGATGTTTCAACTTAATTGAACACATGTCTGTCACATTGTCAAGTGCAATCACCATACATAATTCAAATACAACTATAGTCAGTCAACCACATTGTGTTCATTGAAGTATTAGTTGCTTATAATTATTATATTATAATTTGTTATAAATAAATAAATATATGCATACATGCATTCATTTATTCATACATACATATTTGTAGGACTGAGTGATATATGACTATATGATATGACCAATAATATTATCAATGTCAATCAATATTGATATTAATATCACACTATTTCATGGAGAAATAAATAATTCCTCATGCTGCTTGTTAGACCCCCCCCCCCCCCCCCCCAATTCTAAACAAATAAATAGAAAAAATTAACATTGCATTGACATTAGAACATTAAAAAAGTAAAATAACATTGACATACAAATGCATTTAAAGCATAATATGTTTTTGGCACCTGTTCAATCAACTAATGCAGTAATCTGTTTTATTCAACTAATGCAAAAATAATAATAATAATAAAGTCATTAATAAAATGTATTATAAAAATTATTATTATTCTTTCCCCCCGACTCCCATTGGTCATACAATGAATTCTAGTTTAGTTACAACACTCAAAACAATGTTTAGAAAGCCCCACTGAGCCATGGTGTTTCAGGGTGTTAAACTATGACTGACTTGCAGTTGTTTCTGCTCATTAAACAGAGATAGGATGAAGTATGTCCAATGGAAATACATTTAAGGAGACTGCATACCGTGTCTATGATAAACATTGTTAATACTGTATTTTGTTGTTCTACCACAGTTAAGAATGCAGTATGTACTGAGTGTCCCTGAGCTGCCTGGCAACAAAGGGCCGGAGTCTGACAGGGCTGAAGTTTGTTTGCATTTTGCAGGAATCAGCACAGAAGGGCAGCTTGGCAAATCCACACTAGTAACTTAATCAGTATCGTGGGCTTGTTGAATCTGCAGGTGAAGAGGAGAGGTTAGACTCTGTCAGCAGGAACTTCACGCCGTGCATGCGCCACGGTGCCTACCAATATCTGACTGATGTTGGGCAGGCCAGGAGGACAGGTAAACATGTATTTGTTCAAATAACAACAGGTTGTGAAAAAATATGAGTTTAAGGCAAATAGTGTCACCGTTTTCACAGGTTTGCATCATGGGTGCAATACACACACACACACAAATAATGATGACAGAGAACAAGCTTTTTTTGACCATGTCACAACATTACAAATGTTCTAGAGCTAGTTTCTATCTTACTCATGTCCAAACTGTCTTCTGGAAAAAATTTCTGGACAATATACTGTATATCTCCAGGCCATATAAAAAATCCCATGACATAACTTCCTTCCTTACTTTTACCGGGCCTGGAAAGGTAATAGAGTACCTACAGATAAAAGAGCTGTGGCAGGACAGAAGGGTCTAGTAACCTACTGTTAGCATGCATTTGTGAACATATTGCAAGTTCACTACATTATAAATCACCAGAGTAATGTTGCGTGATACGTGAACATACAAACAGAAGTCCAAAAATACAACAGAAAGACATCTGGAGCTCAGATGTGAGAACAAAAACTCTTTCCTTAGTTTCAAGGTGAAATGCAGTTAATGTTGAAAGCTTGAGTGAAGTAAAAAAAAAAAAAACAAAAAAAAAAAAAACTTTTAACCCAGAAATGTATTTTTCTAAGGGATTTTGGAGTCCAAAGGCATGCATGACTAGATCAGCTGACCAGACCATGCACCAAAACATAAATGTTTTAATGTATGTTGAATGCAAACAAACTTGATAGATTCATAAACTATTAATTTTGAGTATTATTATTATTATATTTTGGGAAAAGTCTTTGTAATTCTGAGAGATGATTCTGCTTAGCATTTAATTGCTAAAAAATGTTACATTTAAAAAAAAAAAAACTGTAAAATAAATCTATATTGTATTGCACAGTCAGATTGTTTAACTAAGCTTTGCATGAAATTGTTTGGCAGGTAAAGATTGTTTTCTAAAATAAGCAAAATGAGCATGAACTCACTGTTTCTTCACGTTTTGATTAAAATCTTGAGCCTTAGAAACTGTGTGTAGAATATCAAGTCTTATGTTTTATGTTTCCAATCAAAATAATTCAATATTTAGCTTTGTTTTATGCACATCTGTAAGGTTCATTTCATATGATCTGCATCACAGCTTTTTTAAAGTGTCATGTTATTTTAAAATCTACTAGAAAAGTCTTGCTGATGTAGAATCATGGCAATTTATCAGGGTTGCTAGGTAGTAAGAAACAAAAAAGTACTAGTAAATTACAAGTAAACAAGTAGAGGGCAACATGTCCTGTACAGAGCACATTCAGGGCTTTATAGAGATACTAAATGTTTGGAAGTTTCACCATGACCACTCCCTCTCCTAGGTCTTTAAAGATGGCTAAATTTAATTTAGTGAAAAATTTTACATTCTTATGTAAATATTATAATTTGTAATTGTCATTTAAATCTGAATCATTTTCAAAATTGTTTGTCAAAAAGCAACATCTCAGGAAAATGTTATGGGTTTTCAAATTCAAATATGACTTCCTGTTATGAAACAGGACATAATTTCATTCATGTCCACTGTGGAGGACACCAGGACTAAAAGCATGTTTATTATGCATTTTGGGAGACATAACAACGGAATAGGAAAATTAATTATTTATCAATTGTCTTATGAAATATTAGATATTATTATGAAAATATGGCCATTTATTGCTCCCATTAGGACAATTCTTTTGTCAACATGCTGTCCCAACAGCAACATTAATATGCATTAATAATACATTAATAAATTAGTGCATAGATACACTGTTTAATGGGAAAACCAGTTTATGGAAATGTTTACACACATATTGCATAAAACAAAATGGTATATCAAATCATTTTGTTATATATTTTATAACATAGTTGAGAATCATCCTTAAAGTTTAGTATAAAAAATCCTGAAACCTAAAAAAGTCCTAGTATCCTCTACAGAGGACATATAAAAAAAAATGAATAAATTTTATTTTTCTTTGTTTTCTTATGGTCTAAACAATGTATTGACATGAAAAAATACTAAATTCACAAAACTGTTTTTGGGGAAGGGTCTCAGGAGGATATAGGTAGAAATTGCCATGATAGTGTGTTGGGCATGTTTAAGTTTTATGGACAACAACAAAGAAATGCAAAAACAGTTTTCTGTGTCCACAAGAAAACGGTGTGTTTGACAGCATTTTCTTTTTTAATACAATTATTTTGTCTGCTGTATAGTGCAGAAATCTTGCAAGTAACTTGGCAACAGTTTGTGTATCTTGTGTGTGTATTTAAGGTGTGGTACTGTAATTCATAGCATATATGCTGACAGGCAGCTGCCTTGAGACATAAATACAAAAAATGTTTTGTTGAATGGAAACTTCTTTTATGTTACCTATTTTATATCGTACAGTTTTGTTTCTGCATGCTAAGTAAAAGACAAAGAAGAGGGAAAACAAATACTACAGTCTCAAGAGTCTAACACAAAGTCATATTGGCATGTGAAGAACCAGACAATGCTCTTTCTTTTTATCTCTTGCACAACACACACACACATACTCAAATCTCTCAAAACCTCGACTCACTTAGAAACTCCACATCCGGATCCTCAGCCTACCCAGAATGCTTTAGCTGAACAGAGGTGTCAGCGTTTCCACAGAGGCTCTGTTTTTTGAGTTCTTCTCTCTTGGCAGGCAGCGTTTAATAGAATAGTAATGTCCAGCTCTTAAAGGGACAGTTCACAGAAAAATGAAAATTTGCTGTTAATTTACTCACCCTCAGGACATCCAAGATTCGACTTGTTCTGTTCAGTAGAACAGTAAAGATTTTTAGCTGAAACCGTGGTCCTGGTGATTCACAGAGTCAGAGGCCACTGACACTTTGAGAATCAAAAAACCATACAGACAAAACAAAATTATTATCCATGGCTCCTGACAATATATTGAGGTCTTACGAAGAGAAACAATTGGTCTGTGCAAGAAACTGAACATTATTTATAATAGTATAACCTGTAAACCAGACCGTGGGGAAATCTGATTATTTTTTTCCCTCCCGTGAACTGGAACTTTTGGACAGTTTCTTTCATTGAGCTGGTTAGATTCTTTAGTTTGTTTACGTAACCACACAATGTGGTTTCCTTCTATACCAAGCATATAAAGTCAATAAACTTGTCTTCATCAGCTCACCTTTTTACATAAACAATGAGAAACTGTAAAAACTTTAATTTGGGCCCTTCATTCAAGCTCGTTATCAGCGGCTCATCGGTCTGAGGTGACCGTTGGAGGAACAGGAGCATTGAATGAGTTGGCAGAAACCAGCATTATAGAACCATATATGCCGGTATTTAGGCTCATTTCCAGTCGGAGTGACTGTAAATCGTCCGAAAGTGAGGTTTGTTTGAGTAACTTGTAGATCTGTGCTGCTCAAGCTGTGAACTGTTTCAGATGGTTCAGTCCGATTTGGTGAACTGGTTCAACTCATTCACCAAAAAGAACCAGTTTAAAAGAATGATTCATTTGCAAACCAGACATCGCTCCGGACTGTTAGCATGAGGCTCTGGATTACAGGTAATAATGCTGTAAACTTGTTAGCTGACGCGGGGCCCGGTGCGAGGTAGGGAGCGGGGCCCCCCTCGGTCCAATTCGCGTTCGGGGGTGGGGGGTTTGTAATAATTTTGTCTCTCCTGTATGTGCTTTTTGGACTCTCGAGTGCCTGTAGCCGCTCACTAGCATTTTAGGAATCTTTACTGTTCTACTGAACAGAAAAAGTCACTTCCATCTCAAATGGCTTGAGAGGGGGTAAATAGAAAGTAGAAAATTGTAGTTTTTGGGTGAACTATCCCTTGAATGTGCTGTTACTGAATAATTGATTGTATGGGTACGCTGACTCACTTTCATTTCAAAGATGCCAAACAGATAATCCCAGAGACTTGATACATTTGTTTGCTCAGCAGCTCATTAACAGAGCTGTAAGTGAGATGCAAATAAACACACAACTAAAAGGTGGTGCCCTGATGATAGCAATAAAGCAAACACATACTCAATTAAACCCTTTCAAATATACAATTATGCAAAATTGATAAGCTTCTATGTGAGCTACCAAAGATATTAAACTGTTCAATTTGAAAGCATATCGCTACTCACAGCAAAGCGTATATTAAATAGATTTTAATGGATTTACTTGTGCAGAAATGCCACATGTGCCAAGGCGGTTCTATGCAGTTGCTAGGATATAACGACTGGTTGCCAGGGAGTTGTTATGCTTTTTTAGGGTCCAGCTGGTGATTACCAGGACATTGGTATGTGGTTGCTAGGGTGGTATATCTGGTAACTAGGGTATTTATATGTGGGTGCTAAGATGGTTGTCAGGGCAATGTGGCTGGTGGTTGTCTATATGGTGTTGCACGTGGTTGCCAGGGTGATGCTGTGTTGTTGCTAGGATGTTGTAACTGGTTGCCAGGGTATTTATGTTATCAAGGCATTAATGTTTGCCTACAAAACCACCTCTGACTCTGCACCCCTTTACCTAAATTCAGTACTTCAGACCTATGTGGCCTCTAGAAGCTTGCACTCTGCAAGTGAACGACGCATTATTGTGCCATCCCAAAGAGGCACAAAATCAGTTAGCTAACAGTTAGCTAATCGATAACTAATGTATTCTGTCATACCTCCTGAAGAACTACTATTAATTATCTACTAGTTAAGGTTTGAGAAAAATAACTGAAATAACTACTACTGAACCGTTTTACGCAAATAGTCACTTTAATAATCAGGCTATGGCCCACAAATCAAGTATTTGAGTAAAAGTACAGATAACCCAATAAAATATTACTCCAGTAAAATTATAAGTAGGTCTATTAATTTTCAAAATTACTTGAGTAAAAGGACAAGTACAAAGTACTACTACAGTAGTAACTTTGTTACAGTCCACTACTATTATTAGCCTATAATGGAAATAAAATATGCGTTTTGACTCATTACTATAATTGTACATAAGTTTTTGCCTGTATGGTAAATACCTGCTTTGTGCGCATGTTCTCTAGGAAATCTGCTTCAGAAAGGAACCCCAACTCCACTGTCTTGCCATAACTATCCAACTTACTACCGATACACTCTGTCAGATGGTGGTTTGTTTATTTATTTACTTACTGAAACACTGGAATGAAGCTGTTGTGTTGTTGTTGTTGTTATTTTAGTCTTGGGTAGTTTTTGTGTTGTGTTAACGCCAAACTCCCCCCCCCCCCCCCCCTCCTTTTCAGAAGAGGGAAGTTACAGCACCGCTGAGCTGGTGCAATTCTTTGGCGAAATACAGGTTTTTGTACATTTTATTTAATGCATAAAATCATTACTGTGCTGTAAATCAATTTATGTTATGCAAAACAACAGGTACGCAATGTCAGTTACACATGCCTCTTTCGTTTCACATGATGGAAATGCCTGATCCTTTGCGTAAAACAAATTATTTTATTTTTACAGAAACTAAATCTAAATACTTTGGATGTTAAAATACTGTATGTTCTCAGAGCTGTGCACTGTTTATGGGCAGGTTACGGAGTCAGTAACAGCATATTGCAGCTATGAGTGAAACGCAGAATAGCGGTCTGCAGTTTCCCTGAGCCCAGCTCCCGCACAAGATCCAGCACTGCAACCGAGGAAACAGGAGACCGGTTGAGTCCAGTTGAATTGCTTTTAAATGTTTAACTTTTGATTATAAAATGTTTGTTAAATTAGTTTAAATGTGGGCAGTATACATGTTAAAACGGAATAAAATATGCTGTATTAAGAAATGATCTCATCTGAAATAAAGATAGTAAACAAGTTGTGTTGTGTATTTTACAAAGTTTGATTAATTTTACAAGGTTTTTTTAGAGTGTATGTTTTATTTAAGTCAAAACGATGTAGTAATAATTATTTACTAATAGATTCACATTAGAATACTGTTTCAGGTTCTAAGTAATTCCACAGAATTATCTGATAATTATTTATTAATTACTAATGGGTTCCCAATATTTTCCCTTTAGAATAGGCCTACTGTTTCAGGTTCGAAATAAGTCGTGCATAATTATTTGATAATTCTTTATTAATTACTAATGGGTGTCCCACTTTATATTAGGTGGCTGTAATTCATTTCTGTAATTACATTTATAATTACACCAGTGTTTCCCGCAGGATTTTATGAGACTTGTGGTGGCAGGTGACATCACACATTAATTTGCATATTTATGACTTATTGTTTTGGCACTTCAGATCTGTTCTACTGTATGAAATGTCACATACTGTATTACAACTGAATGCCCAATAAGGCTATTCACGTTATATTTTCTGTTGTCAAACATAAAACAAGTATAAATTGTAAACACGACCCATTAATACTACGTTTACCAATCACTCTCACTATTCTTCTTAAATCCTGTTTTATAATCTTCTGATAAAATCAATACATCTAACTTACACTAAAAAGTGACTACATGTGGTGGTTTTGGCTATATTACTGTTTTGTCTCATTGAGCACACTGAGTAACAAACTATGCACATATTAATAGACAAATTATGTTCATATTTAAAACTCCAAACAGTCAGTAAGCGACAGGTGCTTGGAAACGTTGTTTTGTAAATGATTTGTTGATGACGAGTCTGCTGCGTTCTCTGCCGCTCGCTGCACAGAACAGACGCCGAAAGAGGCGACGCTGCACTGGGAGAATCCGACTTCGCTCTCGCGGGGCAGCTCTGGCGACTTCTTCCAACTGAACGATAGCTATGTTTTTTTCTGAAGAGTCGCTAGGTTCGTCAGTATGTACCTGTTATGGGGAAAAAGCCGCCAAAAGGGTCTGCAAGTTGCTAAATATTCTGCTAAAGTCGCGCTCGTGTGCGAGAGAGGCGGGAGCTGATGGCAGCGGTTGTCTGTGGGAGTGTCGACAGTTCTTGAGCACACAGAACTAGCAGTCTACGAAACGCGTAGGGCGAGGGGAGATTTTCCACTAGTTAATCGATCGCGGATGGTTTCATTATCTCGGGCGGATAAAAAAAAGTGTAAGTCTACTATAGTAATAGCACTAAAACCAAAAATGTGTCACCAAATATACTTGGGCGGCCGTTAATATATCTGGGCCATCCCTTACACCTTAACCCACACTTAAACCTACCCATACCACCAAACCTGTCACCAACCTTACCTGTATCCCACCTCAATACCAGAAAAAAGTGTTTTGAAATACAATATGACCACAATAAGTATATTGTACTTCTTTTTTATGTAAGTACATAGTAGTTAAGGCCACCTAATATAAAGTGTGACCCTAATGGGTTACTTGTATTTTCACTTTCCCTCAGTCCTTGCCTTACATACAGTAATTTAATTAATTATAATATGGTATATGCTTAGGAGGCACACATACAGTACTGTAAAATATAAAAACTAAGGTAAGTTATCGCATGGCACTGAAGTGGTGGTGGGGTTCCTATTGGAAGCTGATTTCTTACAAAACACACTCACAAAACAATTCACTACACAGGCAAAACCTCTATAAAATGTATTGCATTTATTAATATTGCATTTTCATACTACTACTACTACTGCTGCTAATAACATTTATACGAAAGGGTCACAACTCAATGTAATTGTGTATGACTGTTCATTAGTAGTTACTTCATGGTTATTTTTCTTGAAAATTAACTAGTAGATAATTAATAGTAATTCTTCAGGAGGTATAACAGAATACATTAGTTATTGATTAGCTAACTGTCACTTAACACAATCATAAAATTATATTACATACTGATTAGTTAACACATCTTCCTCAGTAGTTAAAACTATTGAGTTGAGTGTTAATGAATAGTTAGTTACCTGTTAGTTCTTCAAAAAAGTTATGTAGTTATGTAGTAAGTAAGAAACAGTAATCTAAAGTGTTAACTTTTTTCTATATTCTATCTACTCATTTTCTTAAAAAAAAACCTTGCTATGTGTACTGCGTTAGGCTAACCGAGACTTGTCACAGCACTTGCATATTGTTACTCTTTTGTTGGTTTTGATTGCTTCGATTGTCCTCATTTGTAAGTCGCTTTGGATAAAAGCGTCTGTTAAATGATTAAATGTAAACGTAAATGTAAATTCATGTGTGGGTGTTAGGGTGTTTCGCAGGAAAGGGTGGTTGGCAGGATGTTGCTAGGGTGTTGTAGGAGGTTGCCAGGGTGTTGCTATGCAGTTTATAAGGTGTTGCGGGGGGTTGGCACTACGTTGGTATGTGATTGCTAAGATGTTATAACTGGTCTGCCAGGGTATTTAAATGTGGGTGCTAGGGTGGTTGGTGGTTGCCAGGATGTTGCTAGGGAGTTGTAGGAGGTTACAAGGTTGTTAATATGCAGTTTCTAGGGTGATGTAGCTGGTTTCAAGGGTATTTATATGCGAGCGTTAGGACGCTTTGCAGGAAAACTTGGTTGGTGGTTGCCAGGATGTTGCTAGGCTATTGTGGGAGGTTGCCAGGGTGTTGCTATGCAGTTTATAAGGTGTTGCGGGCGGTTGCCACTACATTGGCATGTGGTTGCTTGGGTGTTGTAGCTGATTGGCAGGGTATTTTTAAGCGGGTGTTAGAGTGGTTGCCAGGATTTGTCTAGGGTGTTGTAACTGGTTGACAAGGTATTTATATGCGGCTGTAAGAGTAATTGGCAGGACAGGGTGGTTGATGGTTGCCAGCATATTGCTTTGGTGTAGTAGGTGGTTGTCAGGGTATTTATACGAGGGTGTTAGGGTGGTTTGCAGGAAAGGGTGGTTGCCAGGGTGTTGCTTTGTGATTTCTAGTGTGTTGTGGGTCATTGCCAGGGCAATCCTCTCCTGTTGCTAGGGTGCAGATGGTGGTGGCCAGAATGTTGCTAAGTGGTTGCTAGGTGTCTGGTAGCCAATGTACCTGTGGGTGTTAGGGTGATTGGCAGGGTAGGGTGTTGGTGGTTGCCTGGACATTGCTAGGATGCTGGAGGTGGTTGCCAGGGTGTTGCTATGTGGTTGCAGGGCATTGCAATATAGTTTCCAGCACATTGATTAGCATTAGTTAGGGTGTAGTGTAGTGAGTGGTTGGCAGGACATTTCTATGTTGCTGCTAGAGTATTTGCCAGGATGATGCTGTGTGGTGGCTAGTATGTTGTAGGTTGTTGCCAGGGCATTTATAAAGTAAAGTAAAGTAAAGTCGTGACGTATTGTCAAGTATGGTGACCCATACTCGAAATTGGTGCTCTGCGTTTAACCCATCCAAGTTCACACACACAGCAGTGAGTAGTGAACAAATGCACACACACACACACACCGTGAACACACACCCGGAGCAGTGGGCAGCCATGCTGCAGCGCCCGGGGAGCAATTGGGGGTTCGGTGCCTTGCTCAAGGGCACCTCAGTCGTGGTATTGAGGGTGGAGAGAGCGCTGTACATTCACTCCCCCCACCTACAATCCCTGCCGGCTGGGGACTCGAACCCGCAACCTTTCGATTACGAGTCCGACTCTCTAACCATTAGGCCACGACTTTATATATGGTTTCTAAGGTGTTCTAAAGCATTTATAAGGCGTTGCAGGTGGTTGCTACAGCATTGCCATGCAGTTGTTGTTTTTTGTTGTTGTTTTTTTCAGGTGGTTGACAGGGCATTGGTATATCAGTATAACTAAGAGGGATTTAAAAAATGGCAAAGTGGCAAGATTTAAATGGGTGACTCTCATGAAACCTGTCACGAACATATCTACAAAATAAGAAGATATATTTAGTTTAAAAATGTGTATATTTTTGCTACTTAGACTTCATTTTTACCCCAACTATCACAATACAAAAAAAATAATAATCTAAACAAAATAAAATAATACTTAATAATTTTGAAAATAAATAAATCAATTAAGAAATAAATAGTGATTCATGGAAATGTTTGATTAACTACTTTTAATTCATGTTGATCTAAATGAATGTATTGCAATAAAGTATAGTACAGTAACAGTAACAAGCAAAAACGTTAGTTTACAATTAATAAACTGTTAATAAACACTATATTAAAGAAATGGGAATTACCAATTTTATTTCATGACATCTTATGCAGATTTGTTTAGGTACATGTATGTGTTTTTAAGATAAATTTGCATTTTGTTTAGAAACAAACCACATACTGATTAATAATTTTACAGTGTAAGGGAATAATTGCAGACAGAGTTTTTTTACTCTACCATGTTCTTACCATGTTAGAGTGTTGCCAAAGCAAAGACATTGTGTTTTTCGAATATGTGCAACTACATGCCCAAATAATAAATATATGTTTCATAATACGTTTTATCTCTCTATGGTAGAGCATGGAAATATCTCAATTTGTCCCAACACGACATACAAGGAATTAATATGTCTGCATAATCCATGTAGGCTGAGACTGTAGATCATATACAGTTCGCTTTAGCTGCATGTATTTTATGTCAGTTAGAGTGTCTGACAGCATGTGTACATGGAAAGCTGTCAATCCACTGGCTTCACAAGAAGAAGCAAATAATGCAGCGGGAATATCAGAGAATATCAAACCTTCATCTGTACATAGGACACATGCACATTCACAGTTCTGTCTATGGTCAAGTCTCTTTTCTGTATATTTTTATTTTTATTACTATTGTTATTCTTAATTATTGTATATTCTCTTCATTAGTGTTCTTTATCACCTTAATTATATGTTGTCTGCACTATGTTTGTACTTTCTGTACTGGTAGCTCATAACACCAAGACAAATTCCTTGTGTGTGCAAACACACTTGGCAATAAAGCTCTTTCTGATTCTGATTCTGAAAATAACCAGATTTACTGTCTCATAATGTCACATTATTCATTGTAATGAAACACTTCTTGGTTTTGCTGCCATAAAAAGAAAATTAAGAAAAAAATAAAAATCTGTAAGTGTGGATCTCTAAGCAGAACCAGATTAATAAAAGTCTTCTTGTCTTTAGTAGAGAAGTGACTCTTTAGCGCTAATGCCTGTCTGGCACAGTGATAACAAATTACACTGACAAAATTGGTGAGATGTTTTAGCACCTTCCATAACAGAGAACTGCTTTTTTATCAAATGGTCAGTGATGTGCTAATTAAGGCATCAGTTGACTATCAGCCTCATAAGGTCAAACTCAATATGAAATGAGCTGTTTTTGATTTTCATTTTATACCCAATCCTGTAACCATCATTTTGGACACATCTACAGTTCACACAGATTTACTCAAACACATTCAGTATCTATTGAGCTGTTTTCTAGCAATAAACGCTGCATTACAACAAGAAACTACAACAGAATATAAAATGTTTGCCGATTTACCCTAAATTAACCCGTCACTGTGTAGGGTCTTGCTAGGTGAGGTTTACAGTATTTGGCTAGTAGCTATTGATAACAGTTTGATCAATTGTACAATAACTTTTATAGCAGATAGTGATTGATTGTCGTTTTACAATAATTTTGCATGATAAGTTTTTCTTTACAATTTGGTCTGAACATTTGTTAGAGCTTTATTTTTTTTATTTTTTTTTACAAATAACTTTGCTGGATTATTTTTTAGATTCTTAAAACAGCTTTGACTGATCATTTTGTTTGGCAATGTTCAGTTTACAACTAATTTGTCTCATATTTTGTCTCATTGTTTCTTAAAAATTTGAAATGAAATTTTCCCCTAAAATAATGTTGTCTGTCCTAAAATTGTCTGGCGCCCCCCCTAAAATTATTATTATTTATTTATTTATATTTTTGTCTCACAATAACTGTCTGATCATTTTGTTTGGTTTTTGAATGTTTTTCTTTATAATACATTTGTCTGATTTTTTTTTTTTTTTTCATTTTTAAATCATTTGTCAGATCATTTGTTTATTTTTTTTAACAATAACGTTATCTGCTTGTCTGATCATCTTTCTGTTCATTTGTCTAACCATTTTATTTAATCTCTTGCCTGATCATTGTTTTCTCACAATAATGTTGTCTGATCATTTTGTTAGACTATTTTTTTTCCAACACATTTGTCTGATCATTTCTGATCATTTGCATAACTTTGATATTTTGTCTTTATTTTTTTATTTTTTTTATAACTTTGATTTAATTGATCAAAAAAGTGCCTCAAATACTTAAAACATAAAAAAGTGCGGTAGCACTTTATTTTAGTCCTGTTACCCATGTACATACTATGTACTTATTAAAGTAATTACAATAACTGGGTAATATCTAGGTACTAACCCTAACCCATATAGTTGCCTTATATTACCAGTACTTTCTTATGCATTTACACTTTAAGCACACTGTAATTACACGTACTGTAAAATAAAGTTCAACCAAAAGTGCCATGTGACTCAGAATACAGAAATCAATAATTGTATTGCTGACTAAACTCTGAACTCATAACTTAATTGCTTGCTCTGGTACATGGGTTTATGATTAAAAAAAAAAAAAAGTACAGTACGCTACTGACAATTTAATTGTGGTCTTATCATAAACTGACAGCTAAACAAACAGAAGTGCGCAAAGAATACAGGATGTGTTCAATGTGTACACATGGTAAACCAGGTTATATTGAAATTATAACAGAGATACGGATAAAACACTTGTCGTTTGCACATTAAAACATGCAAATATCTAAACTGACCTGCCATTAATATAATCCTGACATATTATATTCAATATCTGTATAATGACTTTACCGTGCAGTGAATAACAACACAAACCTAGGGAAAAACATGATTTTATTTGTGAACTGTACCTTTAAGAACAAGATTTCATATCAAATTCACAATCTTATTATGACCCTGGCTGTGCCGTTCATGGGAGAGTCTCATGTAGCCAAATTCCCTTTGCCTGCACTGCTGACTGACACAGCATGGAAGTTCGCTCTGGAGGGAATGAGCCTGATTCCATATCATTTAGGCTTATCACGAGTGAATATGCTTTCAAAGGCCCGTGGGGCTACAAAGAGAGCTTTGAGGAGACGGACAGGGACAGCTGCTCTCCAGGAACCCTGGCAAGCAAGTCTGCACTCTCTCGTTCCCATCTGCGATTGCTTTTCAGGGGTGGTTCAGCTGATCAAGGGCTGAATTTAAAAGCACTGGATGATGGATAAGTAATTGCCCTCGCTGTGAAAATAGACCATGCACGTTGTATCGCTTATTCACAGTGAAAGGGGAAAAAATATAGTGCTCTAATATTTTTTTATTTTTTTTACTGTGATTTCTAAGTGCAGAAAGTGAATAATTTGCATTGCTCAAGAGAACTATCGCTTTGCCCGGTGGGGAGGCCACATCCAGCTGTTAGCACTATTGGGATTTGAAGCTCACAGTTGCAGTTCTCTTGTACACAGACAAAAGCTTTTTCAAATCCGTGTCAAATTCAAGAGTTACAAGCCATTTAACTTCCTGAAACTAATGCAAGTACAAATTTATGCATTTTGATCTCATGCTTGCTCGTCGGTATTCTTAAGTAGGATGTTTGGATAGACAATAAAACATACAATACTGACAAAATCTACAACAAAAAAACCTTTTAGACTGGTCAGAACTGTTATTGCTGAACCACCGCCGTAGATGACCAAATTCAGTTCACAATCACATAATGGGACTTTAATTTAATAATGATGTAGAAATCATTTTGAGAAAGAGACTGAATTACAAAATTGCTTTAAATAAAAAAAAAAAAAATATTCTGATAACAATAACAGTTAAATGCTACAGTTTATTCAAAAGTGGCTCTTTTTAATAAATTGTTTTTGATCCTTTAACTGTGCCCTACTAAAAAAAAAAAAAACGTAATATGTTTAAAATACATTTATTTCATACTAAGTATAGTTCAAATCTATTAACGTATTTACTGACATTGCTCGGGACTTACTGATATAAAAATTATAATTCAACTTTATTTGGAGTAATACTTGTGCAGAATGTACATTTCTTAATATTAAGACTAAAATGTGTTTTAATGTCACTCTCGATGAGGATTGTATGATCTTTGAAGAATATCAGTCTTTAAATGCAAGGTATTTAAAGGATATTTAAAGCTTCGTGTCGGGCGGTTCTTTGCCTCCTTCTTTGCCATTAAAGGATTTTAATGCACGGCTAGCCATTGATTATCCCTTACACACACACACACACATATATATATATATATATATATATTAGTAAATATTTTGTCACTTTTCACTTGCCACTTCGTACTTTATACAGTACATATATATATATATATATATATATATATATATATATATAGACTTCTATACTTACACTCTGTGTAAACTATGCTATCTCTGACCCATAACCCCTATTGAAATACATGTAATGTACAGTACATTATGTAAGAATATCTATAATACTATATGGGTTAATCAATGTGACAGTGACAGTTAATCAATTTGTATACCGTTGAAAATATAATACAATTTATTATGATCTTTTCGTTATAGACACTTTGCTTGCACTTAATATGTGACCCTGGACCACAAAAGCAGTCTTAAGGCGCTGGGTTATATTTGTAGCAATAGCCAAAAATACACTACATGGGTTAAAATTATCCATTTTTCTTTTATGCCAAAAAATCATTAGGGCATTAAGTAAAGATCATGGTCCATGAAGATATTTAGTAAATTTCTTACTGTAAATATATCAAAACTTCATTTTTGATTAGTCATATGCATTGCTAAGAACTTAATTTGAACAACTTTAAAGGCGATTTTCTCAATATTTAGATTTTTTTGCACCCTCAGATTCCAGATTTTCAAATAGTCGTATCTCGGCCAAATATTGTCTGATCCTAACAAACCATACATCAATGGAAAGCGCATTTATTCAGCTTTCAGATGATGTATAAATCTCAATTTTGAAAAATTGACACTTAAGACTGGTTTTGTGGTCCAAGGTCACATGCTTTCGGTGTATACAAAATCATGCATGACCATCAAAATGGGATGACTCATCTTTAACTCATAAAATAATTAAATCATATAAAGGTTAATAATTATTATTGCATGTTAACACTTGACTAAACAAGCATTAAATAAATAAATAAAAAACCTCAGATTTACAGAACAAAGTCATATTATAATATTTTGAATATATTGTTAATAAAAATATTTTAAATATACTATACTATATTTTTATGTAAGAAGTGTCTCTCTCTGTGTGTGTGTGTGTGTGTGTGTGTGTGTGGCACTAAAACAGTGCTGCCTAATTGTGAAGGGTAAAGAGAAGATATCAAATAAAAACATCACCTATATTGAGTGAACTGGGACAAAACATCTTTGAACATTTAAATCATTTAATGTTTTAAAGCAAATACAGTTTACTTCACTGGGTCAACACATGTGAACAATATATATATTTTTCATATCATTACCGACCTCAGCAGACATACATTCACACGGCTGCATGAAGACAAGATCTTTCTTTGTTTTTTTTTTTTCTTGTTTGTTTGTTTGTTTTGTTGCAGTTATGTACAAAGTCATTGTAATGCATCAACCCCACATCTCTATACAGAACCCATTAACATATCAAAACCTATCTACCCAAGTCCATGTCGAAGTAGATTTATGGCAATAAGCTATACATCTCCAGTCATCTAAGCTGTCTAATTTGTTTTCTAGTTCAGCTTGCAGTCAATGTCCAGACTTGAAACTCCTCCGTTTCTGTTCCCCTAACATACAGTAATATAGTTTCCAAGGTACATACATTATTTACAGTGGAATGTCAGGCTTTGAAGTGGGCAGTTAGAAAGACATGAGACTCTGGAATGACTAAAACTAAAAACTTGATCTAAAAAACCAGGAACATATAAATGAAGGAATAACAAGCAGTATTTTTTCTGTTGAAAATTTTAAAAAAGACAAAATATTATTTTCTTAGTATGCCCATGCGCTTATGCAGGCTATTTAATGTTGCTAGAAGCATCAACATCAACTGATCCAGCAGACAGACTACTGTATGAAAAGAAAGAAGCTGATATGGGTCATTAAAATTAATTATAGTCAAATTAATTTTCTTATTTGACATTTAAAGCCATAATAGCCATTTGGTAAATGGGTAACTTGTGCTTAGCTTGAGAAATCAAACACACACACAACGAAAATAATAATTAACAAAACCCTGGGAGCACAGGGGTCAATGAAAAGAATGAAAGAGAAGGAGAAATGAATGCAATACAAATTTACATATAAAATGAACAACTAATTAAACTTCTAGAACAAAAACTTGTGCTTTAGCTAAAGTGATGTCAGTCTCTTTAATCACAGCCATGATTATGTAGCAGGTTTCCAGTTGTGAGCTGGTTAACAAAGAGCTGACGGGCCAGCGATGGGTTGCTTTTGACAGAGAATATTTGTATTCATGAGGGTTTCAAATACCTGGTAAAAACAGTTTTTATAATAATTGTAGTCCAGCTGATGTGCTTTCCACCACACTGGCCAACTTGTGTAGATTCATATGTTTATGGTGCGCATATTGTAAAAATATACAGTGAGGGCAGACAATAACTCTAAAAAAACAAACAAAAAAACAATATGTACAGGATTTATATCTAAAAAAAAAAGTCAAACCTTACATCTCACACATCATAGGCACTGCAATTTGTATAACTTTACACATTGACCTTACTAATCTAAAATACAAGGTTTGCTAAGCAACAAATGTACAGTTTTTCATTATGTGGTCCATTTTAGGTCAGATGTGCATGAGGTTTTTATTCATTTGTAGCTTAGGTGTAGACATATTACGACTTTCCTCATGGGACAGACCACAAGGAATCTGCTGCTGCAAGTTATGTGGGTTCTTTTAATAATGGCTTCATGTACCAGCTTTAATGCATGTTATCATTTTTAAGTCCCTTCTGCAGATTTTCTAATGCATAAATGCCACCAGATTCCATGAGGGCCTGCTTACCTACAGTGAGTGGCGTTCATCTGGAGTTCCCCCTGTTTTCAAGTCCGTCTAGATTGTCTGTGTGAATACATCGGTTCAGCATCCTAAGCTCTCGTCTTGTAAAGAGCCTTGTTTAAGGCAGGCAAGGGAATTAAATGTTTCATGGACAATCCATGATAAATTCTACTAAAGAATGAATTTTGAATCTAGAAAGAGATATGGATACAGTTAGGGAGGTTATTTTTCTCTGGAGGTAACATAATTTATTGGACTGCCCACCCTTTTGCAAACACCAAACCCTGATGTAAAAAGTGCGATAAAGGTTGAACCAAACAAACAGCGATTAAAAAAAAACATACATGCATTAAAAAAAGGCTTGAATGCTTGTACATTTTGCAGTTGAACAGGTATGTCACTTTGATGAATATCAGTTTTATTTTTTTAAATATATACTAATTTGTAGCCAAAAGATCTGCTGCTTATAGAGGATCAGGAAGGATTTGGAAAGGAATCCAGGCTTTGCCGCAGATCCTGTGGTTTCAGAGATCCAGCAGTACATAAGCCTGTCTGTGATGCCCAGTTGCTGCCATGTTTACCTCCGATTTAACTTTGGCTCGAGACTTTTCCGTAATTTCATTTATGTGCTTTTACCGCTACCTATTTTTGGGAAAAAAACTACTTCCATCAAAAGGCTCTATATGGTGGTTGACACACGTCTGTGCCATAATCTCCTGTGGAACTAAACATTACCATTGAACCTGTTCATATTTACAAGATCTTGAAAACATTTTGACCACTCCACATCACCAACTCTAAATAACAAACACCCTGTCTTTATAACAACACCACATTATACAGCATTATCCTTTTGTGTCTTAAGAGTTTCAGAGGAAATGGATTTTGGAAAGCATCGCTGTGATAACACTACACGTGATGGCACATCTGAGGAGGATCTGTGGATGGAGACTGACTAAGACTGGCATGTAGAATGAGGGGCGGGTAGGTGGGCGCAGTATATCTGTCTAGGCCCTTTTCTGCATGCTCGACTGCAGTGTGCATATGACTAACGCTGCAGATGTGTTCCTCAGCTCTCAGGGTAGCTGGGTCTTAAAATAAATACTGTTTTTGGAGAGCAGTCAGAACCCACATGCTTTTTTGTTCCACTGGATTGTAGACTTCCAGGCCATGCCACATTTTCGGACCCCTGGATCTACATTCAGGGATGTTGGGAGCGGCGTTTGTACCAAGAACCACAGGATTATGATGTTTCCATTAAACACAATAGTGCTAATGCAACCTTTGACCTCGTAATGACACATGTAGGGGCGGGAATAATTATTATTCTATTTAATTCCACATTTTCTGGTAACCAACACTTCATATAAAAACAAGACTATATAAAAACGAACAAAACCTATGATTAACGTAAAAGTAATGGTAATATGCTAATGAGATAAAAAAAAAAACAAGTCAAACTAACAATAAAAAAAATAATAATCATACATCCAGTGTAAGACTTTCACAACATGATCAGCAATATACCCCTTTCCAAAACAGTTACAGTCTTTTTACACATTTAATACATTTATAACAACAACAAAATGAGACAAAAAGGATAATACACTAATATTTTCAAGCAACCTGCCTGTCCAGCCTTACTGGATGTTGATTGGCATCAGTCTGTGAGAAAACCTCTTGCTGTTGTAGCAGGTTCATCTAAAAGCGCGTGGATGTGTAATGATGTTGTCTTGTTGATGTAGCGAGCTATTTTTCTACAGCTGTTTAATTCGATGGGCTCTGATGGGGGCGGAGGTTACTGGGTCGGGGGTGGGATGTGCAGATAGGGATAAACACATGGAGGAAGGGTTCTAGTGATGGAGGTGGATGGGTGTGGTCGGATGCAGGAGAGGGCAAAAGGTCGTTGATCTTTTTTTTCCCTTGGCTTTGCATGCCACTCTACACATACCACTCTTTCTTTGAAATAACAGAGCCGTCGGTTTGGGAGACCATGTCGTCGGCGATCTCGGGCTCGGGGTCGTACTGGAAGGCGAGAGTCCGTTCGTCATAATCGTGACTTTCGCCTTCGTCTACGGTAAAATAGGGTCTCTTCAGATCCTCAGAGTTGCCGTCGAAATCCCGATCACCGCCCTCGAAACCGCCGGGCCCGCTAATTTGTGCCGGCTTCTTTTCATCGTCCGAGTCGTCGGGGTATTGCAGATTCTTAGGCATCGGAGGATGAGCAGGCATGCCGCCAGCCTTGCTGTATCCGTTCCCGAACACGTGCTTTTTGGTGCTGTAGTCACCCTTAAAGGTGCGCTGACGCCGCCGCAGGAAGAAGACGAGCAGCGCGATGGCGGCCACCAGCAGGGCCACCCCACCAACCGCGCCGCCGATGGCAGCACCGGAACTATGCTCCTCCAGTGGGATCTCACGGCCATCAAAAGGCAGGGAGTTAGGGAATTCTGGGTAGGAAAACACAGATGGAAGGGGAGAGTGTGTCAGTGCTCTGGTGGGAAGGAGGTGCATTTGTGCAGGTGCTCATTTTTGATGAGGAAAGGAACATAGGGGAGGAGAAAGAAAAGGGAAGAAAGGAAGGAGCCCTCGCCCCATACCCCAACCACCCACTCCCAAAAAAACAATCCATTATGACAGCTTAACACAGAAAAGCAAGCGCTGAATGTTTAGTCTCATCATGCCTTGTATGTAAGGAACACAAGAACAAGCACTCAAACCATTTTATAAGCAAATATAACAAACAAACGTCTTGAAATTTAGGGTGCCTGTACACTAGAGCAGGGGCATAATGTTTTCATTTAGTGTGCATTGGGACCAGTTTCTAATACCCATCTAGCATGTTGTTTTCTGTATATTGGTTGTACCACATTGATTTAGATTGGGTACAAAGTTATATAAGGACAGCATTTGAACCCTGGAAGGCATTAATTAAAAGATTAAATCGGACTGACCTAATATTACAACCCATTCTCACTTCTAAGGCAGCAATAACTGAAGCACCTTGAGATTCACTATTAAGGTACACCTAGGCTAAAAGTCTCCTCCAGCCATGCTCCTAAAGAGCTACAGTGCCGTCCTGCAGATTTCAGCTCCAACCCCAATCAAACACATCCAAACCAGCTAATCAAGGTGTTGATGGTTACTTGATAATTACAGGAAGGTGTGTTGGAGCAGGGTTGAAACTGAAGTCTGTAGGACTGGACTTGGAGATCCATGCCCTATGCGTCACTATATAAATTAACTTGGAACTCCACTGCTTACAATTGCTCGCCTTATTTAGAAGATTAAGATGGATTCATCATATATCAATATATAATTAAATGACAAGAAATTATTGAGGTTTTTCAATGGACTTCCTAATTCATTATAGCAACTGAGGTATACCTTCAGCATCCTAATAGTGATGCTAAAGGCACTTAACCATGCTTTAGTTTTTGCCTCCTTGGGAATGAGAATGGTATTTCATTAGTGTTGCCGTAAATGTTACAACTTTTGGTTGCTTTACTTTCTGAATCTTTTGGGCTTTTGTCTGATATGTCCTTGTGCAATGCACAACCCTTATTGAAATTAATTGATTTGTATTGTTTGACTTAGCGTAAACTCTAGTGTGTAGGCACCCTTGATCATTTAAGTTATTCACTGCAACACTTTAACCTGCCTGGAGGTAAAGCTTACGTTAAAAGTAACAATCAGCACCGATACACTTATAACAATAGACCAGACAGCTCTTTAATTCTGAGCGACCTCAAAAATTACGATTCAACATAAGTACAGGTGGCTTGCATTCGAAGCTCTTGACCTTGTTGGCTTATATGGAATACATTTTTTATAGCGCACTCTTTTATTCTCTTAAACCATTCATGAAATACATTTATTTCTTTTTACTCAATACATTAACGAACAGATAAAGAACCCTGATGCTGCAGGTGAAAGGCAAAGAGAGGAATACCGCTTTCAAAAGTTCATAAAGTCTTTCTAATGAGTGATGTGGTTTTTACAGACATGCTGGAACATGAATCCCCTGCAAGGCTACTGTACATGGTTACAGCTGACACACAGCTTGTGGTTTTGTTTTCAAAGCATACAAAAGACATGCATCCAACAGAAAGCAAGTGACACAGCATGTAATAAGCCCATGCAAAAAGTCAGTAAACCATTTCTTAAAAGTACCCAAAGCATTGAGATTTGCAAACAGCAATTAGAGTTGAAGAAGTAATTCACACACATACACAAAAGCAAGACATGCAACTTTTTTCAGCATTGGATCATTCACAGTAGCTGGATTAGCAGCTTACATGCGGTTTCTAAAGGCTTTTTTTTGTGCGGCACTCCTTGTAAACATAACCAAACCGCTCCAAGCACTACAATAGGTCAGTGCAAAAATCTGCCAACAAGCTATGTGTCTTCTACAATGCATTTTATTGGTCACCACATCCAAAATCCCAATCCAAATGAGAATGTCTGTTTGGATCTGACTGTCACAATGTAAGAAACAAAGACATCCAACAATGTCTTCTATGAGCTTCTTCAAACTGCCAACAAATGTGTCTTTCACACGTTGTGTTAACACAACAGTTGTGCGTCGTTAGCAGCACAACGCAACATCTGACAACAACTAGGCAGTAGACGCTAGACACCCTGCACCATATTTCCAGTCTGAAGTCTATGCCATTTACATGTGCTAATAGAATATGCCGGTTAAAAAGGTCAGCGGCTGCATTGTGAAGGTTTCTGACTGCCTTATGCGACAGTGACTTATTGAATATAGGCAGTAATAAGGCAGTCAGGGTGAGCTGCATTTGACATATTCCAGCTCTTTAATGAGCTTCCATTCTAGACCTGGCAGAGCACCGTCTGGTACCCACCACACACACGGTGATGGTCAGATATTTCTCATTGACACACTTAGACAGCTTGTGAAGGATTATGGTCATAAAAGGCAAAAACCTCTAGGGGTTTAATCCATCTTGTCCTTTAATCTAAGAATATAAAGTTAAATGCTAATAGGGAAGGGAAAAGGCATAGCATACTTTCAGAGGATACACAAAGTGCACAAATAAAAAAAAAACTTTCCTAGCTACACATTCACATATTGTTGCATTTCGAAATATGTGCAATTCATAACACAATGCTAGAGCGATCATTCTTTGTAAAAAAAAAAAAAAAAACCTTTAAAAACAAATATTGGAGAACATTTTATAGGAAAATGCTCTTTTATTTTTTTCTACTTAATTTTATTTTTAATTGCATACTTGCCATGATTGTGTAATTATTTGCATAATTTACTAGCAGTTTCTGAGAAAAAATTGTTTCTACACCAATTTCGTTGCAGCAGATGGTGCTATAACGAGTTTTAGCATAAATACTCCGCCTCTATGGTCAGTTGTCTTTTTCAAGTGAAGTCTTGAAATGTTTATAGCTAACAGTATATCAACACAGTTTAAAGAAACGGTTATTTTAAGATAACTCTATCGCCCCCTAGAGTGTGGAGGATAGTTAGCGCCACAGTGTTTCTGGCCAAACATGAACTAAACATTTTGCCACTTTTTGTAATTTGCTACTATGACAGTGAATAAATAGAAAATAAAATAACAAAAAAATATAAATGATGTAAAAATAAATAAATAAATTGGCTTGCTGGTGTAAGCTGGTTTTGCAAGGCCCTTCACATATTTACTGTTGGATTTTATTTTTAAACTTTTGTGAGTAGCTTAATCAACCACCTATCTCTGTCAGGATACTCCTATAAAAGACATTTTTAATCTCAAGGTTTCTTTCGTGGTTAAAAAAAGGTCTAACAATATAATGGACTTTTAAACGATTTCATTTCCTGTTTTGACTCCAATAAACCATTATTTCAAATTCTGAAACACCTCTCATTAATGTTAATGGCAAATGTTAAGGCTAACAGGCTGCCGTTTCTCATATTGGGGGGTCAAGGGAACAATTTGACTTCTGAAGTCTTTCTCTCAAGTTTAATTACTGTGACACTCCACGGCTAAAGCCATTCAACCACAGGAACCCATTTACGTATACTCTACCTCCCTCTCTCTGCTTCTCCTTCCGCTGCTCTTTCTATTCTAGGTTTAGTCAGAGAGTGTCCACACTGTGGTTTGGCCGCCGGTGGTGCGACCATTCTGTCAGCTATCAGCTCTCAAGTATTAATCTGGCCTTTAATGGGATTAGACGAACTGGGGGCTTCATTATACTGAGAGAGAGAAATCCACAGGACTGGAAGAGTTGAAAGGACCAGCCTTCATCCTCTAATTCGTTCCTCTTTCCTTCAGTGCACCTTTCTGTCAGTATCTCCTCAGCTCTCGCTCCATCACTCTAATTGGTAAACTCGTTTTGTGCCCCTCATTCTTTTCCTGCTGAAGGCGTGTGTTTATACTGCTACTATATTTATGACACGCCATAACTAGCTGCAACCAGAGAGAAACATTAAAACTGCAAAATGACCCCCATGAAAACTTATAGCAGATTATTTCAAACTGGAGACCCTTTATGAAGCCTATAAACATTTGCCACCCAAGTGGGGTTTTTCTGAAAACATAAAAAAAATCTTATGGAAAACGTGGCAGACTAAATCCTTATCGATGCAAAATCTCAAAAAATGAAAACTACATTATGTCATTGTTGTCTTGGTTGTCTTACTTTATTATTTTTTTAATAACTACATTATTTTGTCATACATTTAAGATTTTTTTAAGACAAAACAAGCTGCTTTCAAGATTTATTTTCCCACAAAATGTGTTACTCCACCAGAGAAGGCAGAGTTTTCAAGTCAATAACGTCCAAAAACTGTTTGGTTACCCACATTCTTCAAAATACCATGTTTAATGTAACAGAAAAAAAAAAAAAACAACAACAACAACTCGAGGATAAGTAAATAATGACAAAAATTCATTTTTGGGTGAACAATCTCTTTAAAATGTTCCTTTAGTCCCGGTTGTATGCTATAGATCCTTTAAAATATCTTTAAAACGACTCCATCAGGCTCACAAGAGCTCTCAGATAATCAAAGGTATTGAGACTATAGATGAAGTCCTTGAAGACTTGATTTACAAAGCGAATCAATTGCAGTATTTGCCTTACAGCCAAAGTACTGAGGCATGATGGGAAAGAAAAGATGTTCCCACACCCCACTTCAAGACTCTGCTTCTCCATTTCTGTTCTTATCTTCCTCAAAAACACACTTACTGCCCATCCTTGACAAATCATTTTATTTTAACTGAACTATGGAAGCTCAATGCTAATACAATTAGCATTAAGCTAGCAAACTCTAGCTAAAAAAAGAAAACAAAAACAGCTACGCTATTTAGGTGTCATTCATTACCTCAGGAAGTACGTATTTAAGTAACATTGTGTGGGGGCCTGTTGTTAATCATATTACCACAACGCTAATAATTCAGCAGTCTCTAGCTGCTTTTCTTCATCGGATGGCAGGGAAGCGGAGCGAGGTGACAGACACGTAGCATGGTAGCAAGAGGGGTGGAAGGGGATCTCAGACTTCAATGCCATGTCGCCAACGGCTACACCTGCCAGAAGATAGATAAAACCTCACTCGCAGTGTGTCTCCAACTGCCCTGATACCATTAAAGCTGACAAAAGAAACCGCCTATTAACAAGCCTCTGGGAATATGCAGATACAGCCGTAACCTTGAGTTGCGGTGGACAAATAGAGCCCTGTTGAGATTAACTGGTCGAAGAACTATGAAAAACCTCAATTCAAAGCGTGTGGATTTATAATGTGTGACCTGCTGCGTTGCAGTCTTCCAAATGATTTTCTGTTTGGCTAATCATTAACTGGGTTTGAAAAGCTGTGACGACGTTTTTTTTTTTTTCTTCATCTCTTGCTAGCGCTTACATTTATTTACATTCACTTCCTTCCATACCAGCATGTCTATGTGAATGTGTATAATCTGTTGTGACAATTACTAGCTCAGATAAACACAGTCCAACATATGTTCTCCAAAAAACATGGAGGTAACATGTAAATTAAAACACATAAACAAACACTAAGCTTCCACGCTAATAAAAACACTGGCTTGAACAGACGCTTGACAGCTACTTCATAAAGAACTCGTATTCACAAAACACCATCTATAAATACACTGAATAAAAAATATAGCCTATTTAAAAAAAAAATCAGTCAGGCAGCTGCCATCACTGTCATACATCTAAATGAGCTGATCTGCTCATCTTATGTGAGATTGACGACACTTCTGAATTTAGCTCTCACCAGAGAGTGTGTGAAGCAAACAGCATTGTGTGAATGTACAGGTGTTTAGGTTGTAGTACGTGTGTGAGAGAAAGACTCCGGGGGAGTTCAGGGGTATGGAATACTGTTGTTGTTTGCTAGGGTGCACTTTCTCACTCAGACACCTCCATGCTTTTGATCATCATTTTAAGAGTGACGTTCAAATTATTATTAATTAATCAACCAACACTAAACTGACTACATTAACAGTTAGAACAGCTTCGAAACCACATAGAAACACCCTCATAATCACAGACAACGCCACTTACATTTTGTAGAGAAAATGTACAAGTCTGGTTATTAGCAGTCATGAACAAAACTTTCCCTGAACTCATAATTGAGGTATCCTCAGTGGCCCATCACATTCATTCTCCTCACTGTCCCATATCTTCGCACCTTTCTAATGCATTATGATGCCAGTGAGACAATTGAATTGTGTGATTTTAGCTTATGTGATGAAAATAACTATTGGTTTGGAGTATTTTTTGTTGCTAAACCGAATGTAAAAAAGATTAGAAAATGTGACTATCATGGTCTTTCCTTTCTGAGCGTAAATATGGAATTTTATTTATGGAATATCGGGACTGTTAATAAACTGCACTAATGAATTGCAATTAATCTAATAATAATGTATCAGTTTATATTTGAAAGTGTTGAATATTGCTGAAATTTGACTCTAAATATTTAATCAAAATATAAGATATAACTAGTCACACACACACATATGCTTTTCTCCATCTCTCTCTCAGATCTCAAGTATGGAATTTTATTTATGGAATATGTTAATACACTGCAATAATGAATCGTTATTAAACTCATACTATTTTTTGTAGTTAATTTTGAATTTACACAAATTTGGCTAATTATATTTCATCAATATAAAACTATTAATTATTCCATAACATAAAAACAAATACATCAATCAACCGATTTTTTGAAAATGAATCCAGATCTCGTCTGTTCACTAGGTGACTGTTGGCTAAATGTTTGCAGCTGTTTGATGTGTATGAGCGTGTCTATACAAGCAGCATCACAGTGCCGGAGTCCATTCACATTCTTAACCTCCATCACCATCATGCTCTGAAATTTCTACACAACAGAATAAATGTCCAGCTGAGGCAAGGAGACTAGATGGAAGCGAATATAAAGACAGGGAAATGGTGCAGCAACAGATGTGAGCAGAATATAGTGAATGAGCCAAAAAAGAGGGAGAATAGTAAAAAGAGAATGACATAAAAAGAGAGTTAGGGAGGGCCGGTAATGGAGGAGGATGTGTTTACTCAGTAATTCAAGTGAGAGACAGTGAGAGAGAAAGAGAGGGGGAGACAGAAATTGCTTGTTACTCTCCTGACTGGATTTGCCCACGGTTGTGAAGTCATGGAAATGTAATGCTGCCACAAAGGATAAATCCTCATCAGCGGGCTAAACTCAACAAGCAAACTTTCTCTCCAGAACACCACACAAAAGGCTCCTTCTCTCTCGCTTTTCCTCCATCCTCTTACTAGCATGCTATCATTCCTTTCCTTTCTTCCTTACAAGGCTTTGCACTTTAGCCAAATATGGCCAAAAGGAATATTCCGGGTTCAATAAGAGTTAAGCTCTGTTGAAAAGTTTTGTGATATGCTGCCAATTACCACATAAAATAATTTTGACTTGTCCCTCAGTTTGTCACAATGACAGTTATGCACTTATTATCTTTATTTTTTTCCAGTTAACGTTTATTGTATTTCATATATATTGTATTTTATTTTATTTTTTTAAAGTATACCCCTCTGAGTCATATTGATTTGGATCAGATTTGTTTTGTTTGTTTTTGGCATGAACTACCTCTTTGACTGTCACTGTAAATTTTTTAGTCCGCCCTGAGTGATAACGTGAGGCTGTGCTGAGTGATAACATGACAGAAAACTGTTGACATGGAGGGATGATGACACATTCAAGGCTCTGACCTGAACACGCGTGGCATCCGCAGCTCATGAGAGATTTTCTCCAGAGAGCGGGGTTGGATTTTTAGACATCCTACCGAGCGCTAGTCTAATCTCATTTAGTCGCGGCATCCTCGTATCAAACAATTTCTCTTCCTGATAGATAATCGGAATGACTGAGCATCATAACGGCACATGCGTGGCTCTTGCAGAACACGATAAAGGCGTGGCTTGCTATTCTAAACGGATATGCATGAGATCTTGACCAAATCAAGACTAAATTAATAATAATTTTAGCAGATGAGCTGTGCTGTTTGTCAAATGCAAACATGCCGTCTTCATCTGGTTGTCAGAAGCAGCTGATGTCAGGCGAGAAGAGAGGAGGAAGCAAGATGAGCAAGTGAGGCGAGCATCTATATTACTGTTGCTTATATTTAGGGTTAAAGAAATTCCTCAAATAACCTTAAGTGTTAAACTTGAACACATACCATATGTTTAGCAGATTGTGTTGCACACATAGATTAAATCACTTTTGAAAATGTCATTTGGTGTAACAATCAAGTAAAAGATAATATCATACTTTCCTTAAACCTTGAATACACCATTATTCTATTTTTGGAGAGTCGCACCATATGACTGACCTTGGCTTCTCATAAAGTCAAATTATCTGAAATTTTAAGGATTAATTGGCCCTGGCATGATTAACCATGGTATTAACTATAACCATGATTATAATGACTTTTTTATTTATTTTTTTTTTTTTTTTTGCTAGGCTTCATCTGCCCAGCAAAAGTCTTTCAAATATTAATAGGCAGTAATAAGATTTGGTGCCAAATAAAGTTTGTTTTGTAAAATAATATTTATACTATATAATAATAAATAAATAAATACAACTAAAAACAATATTCATAATAATAACAAATAAATATAGTTTTTTATGTATTTAATTTTTAATATGCTTATTGCAGATATGTATTCAAATCATTGTATTTATGAACTGCATTTTTTATTTATTTTTTAATAAATGAAAAGACAGGACATGTCATTGATCCTTATGCAAATGCATCAATGTTTGGTTAACACAACCTCCTTGGTTACTGCCAACAGACCTTAATCATGCTAGATGCCATATTGAATTTTACACGGATGAAAACAATGCTGTGAGTGACAGACTTACAGTTTTTACAATGACACACACTGAAGGCTCTAGATAACACGTCATTTTCAAAACTCTCAAAACTTGCCAAACCTGATATGGAGTTGTTGTCTATAGTGAGTTTTTTGGAAAGACGTTTCAACAGTTGAACAGTCGATGTGTTGTTAAACAAGAGTTTGATCCAGTGAACACACTGTACTTCTATCTCTCACAGTCATGTGTTCATTCCAGTCAAAAATTAAATATGGCTCTACTTTGACTAAGGTTAATGCTTGTTGCTGCATATTTATATAAATACACTATTGCTTGTCTGTTGAGGCGATCCACCTGGTTGGTCCTTTGTCCTACGCACCTATTACTTGCAGGTGTGCGATGGAGTTTGATCACTATAAATACACTATAAAATAGTGTAGAAACATTTTTCACTCAGAAATTGCTAGTAAATTTCACAATCATTTTCCAACAAATGGTTTTTCCAACAAAAGCAACACAATGATTTAAACTTGAAATGCTGAAGCAGAAAACCTGAAATGGTATTCTTCTTCGAAAATATATCAATTCGAAGAAAATAACTTATTTTAGTTTTTTTTTCTCCAGTATGCTAGCCTTCCTCTCTGTTGTTTTTGGGTCTATTTTTACCCTGATAATTTTGGTATGCTCTTTCTAATGAGTGACACACGGCTGAAGCTCTGACCCTGGGTTACTGTCTGACCCACTTACTCACCCTCCCAGGACTGATGCTCACAACAGTAACAGACAGCGTGATGACAGGAGGAGGGGAAGATGACGGGGGGCTGATCACTGCCAGAAAAAACTCTGCACTGGCTGTGTGTCCTGCAGTGTGACTACTCCATCACAGACTGCAAATCTCCTCCCACAGAGAGCAGAAAATGGCCTCTGTGGTAGGAGGGGACAGGGGCCTCATAAATCGCAGATATACGCCTTCAGCCCTTCGGGAACACGCACATCTGCCTGTGATGTAGCAGAGGTGGTATGAGGAAGAGGACGAATCGGACAAGTATTGAAAATAATGGGAGAAACCATAAAATTTGGTGTACGATTTCGTTTGAAATCCTTTTCACTCAGGAATTGCTAGTGAATTTTACAAAGAAAACATTTAATTATATGTGACATTTTGAAATAGAAAGACTGTGCTAGTATTTTGTTGTAAAACATACTCAAACAATCCAGTAATTATTTACAACTTTGAAAAAAAAATATTACAGTGTAATACCCGTGCTGTTAAAAGAACATTTCGGCTAACTGCTGACCATTCTGAATGAATGAATAAGTAAATAAATAATGCTGGATGCTTCTTAACTAGCTTAACTAACAAGTAGAGATGCACCAAATGTTTGGCAACTGGAATTATTCAGCCGAAAATAGTAAAATAAGCTGTAATTTTCGCGTGAATTTTTATGTTTTTTTCGTATTCGCCATCCTTTCCTATCAAAATGCATGCAATGGAAAGCGAAAACACAGAAAAACGAACCTGTTCCGATTTTTTTTTTTTTATGACGGAAGAAAGTTTCAGAGGCAGTGTGTAAACGTGATTGACACAACGTGAGGTCGTATTTATTTTTTAACGTGCAAAAATGTTGGACTCAGTGTGAAATTATCTTTAGGGGTGGTTACTGTATTATGATTGAAATCGTGAAATGGCCTTAAACTAGTAAATAAACTGCAGAATGTTATGCTTTCTAATACACACGCAAATTGCATGTATTCAAACAGCGCAGCATGAGCTTGCTGCGCTATCTGCTTGTTAGCCAGGGTTCAAAGTCCAAAGCACGAGGAAAATCTGTGCTGAAACAGCGTCAGTCGTCAGTCGCTCAGTAATATTTTAATGAATTTTTACAAGTCATGTGGCAATGCGATACGTGCGACAAACATCTTCCCAAATTCTTATTGAGAATCATTTATAAATCTGCTGTTGTATTGAGGTCTTCCTGCAGATTTCTGAGAACTGAGAAAAAGCAAGAACTCCATCAGAATTCATAAATATTAGTATTGTTATTTTACTGTTCCTATGTAAAATAAAATAAGACAATAATAACGATAATAATAACAAAAAAAAGCAAAATACATTGGGGAAAATAGCAAAAAACTCTTCGGTATTCGGCTTTTGGCCCAGTGTCCGGCTTTGGCCAAGAAGTTTAATTTGGGTGCATCCCTACTAACAAGTCTTCATGGTAAGCCGGGGTAATTTGTAAGATTTCTGTGAGAATCAGAGACTTGTGAGCAAAACTCCTGCGCCTGTGAGAAAACAATGGGTTTTAATGGTATTTGAAATGTATTTGATGGAATTTTCTTTATGGAATATTAGATTAGAACTGTTAATAGATCGAAATGATTACATGCTATTAACGTCATACAATTTTAATTCATAAAAAAATTAATGAATTAGTTATTCATCATAGTGAAATTTACTTATATATCGTGTTGCACTAAACAGATTTTGTCCAATTATATGTTGTGCAAAATACAAAATATCTTGCCCCCCTGTCATTCCACCTGTAGTCAACTAACAAATCATTGTTCATAGGTGTAAGTAAGCCTAGTGGCTATCTATGAAAACACATGCCTCACACAAACCGGAAATATGTCAGCAAGGGACAGAAAACTGTAGTCATCGAGCGACTTCAGAAGGACTGGCTGTAGCTGTTTCTCTCTTACAAAGAAGTCTCTCACACACTCCCAGCAGAGAAAGAGAAAAAAAATACAGAAAGGACGACGTGCACATGCTAATATCTCATTTGGATAATGAGGCAGAAGCTTAGTGGGAGCTGAAAAGTGGAAGTCACTTCCTGTAGAGAGCAGAGCAGGCCTGACTTCACACTCCATCAGTCCAGCACATTCAGAACTCTCCCAGGTGCTCGCCCGCCGAGACTCACGCGACTGGGAGGCACAGACCCCCCGACACGCAGCTTTGAGCTTGCTCTTCAATCGCCTTGACAGCCACGTTGTCCTTGTGGTGAGAGTTTAATGATACACAAAATCCACATGTACGTCCTGCGGAGGGATGAATTATGCAGAAGGCAGCGTGTGGGAGCTCACAGTGTCATATCAGTCCGATTGAGACCGATTCCACAATGACGAGCAAGACAAACAAATTTCACATCGCTGGAGGGATGTCACACCAAGCAAGACATTAAAATGCCTCATCAGGGTGGTACTCAGAAAGAAGGAGAGGGAGTCAGAGGATGAACGAGAGGGATGGAGAGACAAGGAAACAGGAGGTGGAAGGTTAAATTCAGGAAAGACTAAAACAGCTCATTTGAAATGAAAACTGATTCGATTGCTTCATACACATCCCTGGTCTTATTGTGATCTAATTATATCTTATTTCACTCATTTTGAATATGATTAAATGCTTAACAGAAGTAAAATGAGTTGCAAACACATTTACAAGAAAAAACTAAATATTGAAAAGAGCATAGTCGGGGTTTGATTTAATTCATTGAGATTTGATTAAATCACGAAAAGTAGGCTGATATAAAATCACAATTATGAAAAATAGTAGTCCCAGTTGTGAGATAAAATTGTCATTAGGAGAAATTGCAGCTTTGAACAATAATTATGTTATAAAGTAACGATTATGCTATGTAAAACTGAAATTATGATATATAAAATCGCAATTATAAGGAATAGTCCCACTTGTAAGAAAAAACTGTGTCGCACCTGGAACTTTAAGACATTTCTGAAAAGAACAATTGTGTAAAAGAAAGCTGTGATATGTGAGATATAACGTTTACATTTAAATTATGAGATAAAGTCATACTGTAGTTATGAAATAAAATTGCAATTAGGAGAAATAAAGTTGAAACAATGAAAAATAAAGTTATTATGATTAATAAAGTGACAATTATGGATTAGGAATCTGACATTCTTAAATATAAAGTCACAATTATGAGAAATGTATTTGGAGAAAAAATAGGACATATAATGTTGAAATTATGACAAAAGCAGTCAAAATTATGAGAAATGAAGTCATCATTTAAAATATAAATTTGCCATTTTAATATATTAATTACCAATTTATGATGAAATTGTATTTATTTTTACCCTGAGGTAGAAATAATTTATTAGGGACATAAATAGGGACAACCGACGTGTGCAAAGCCTGTCCCTCCCACCGCTCTCCTCAAGGACCATAAGAACAGCAGGAATCATAATTCCTCATATGTGTGACCAGCTCTACACTCGCTGGGATTTATATAATTGGAGTTTTGTATGGCGAATCAGCCCTTTGCTCCGAATAGCAGCGTGAACGAATTTCAAATGAAGCCTGTGTGATGTGAGCGGAGGCTATCAATATATTAAAAGCCCTGACGTTTTCATGCAAATGAAATGCCTCTCAAATGACTTCTTATCAATTCATATCCCAAGCTATCTCTTGCCTTTTCTTTGTGTCGTGTTTCACTTTTTTGGTGCCGTTTTGATGTCTGCAACTCTCTTCTTTTTCATCCTTCACATTTTGCTCCCTTGTCAAGCCTGGGAGGACAGAACATGTGACAGGAGCGAAAGAAGAGCAGGGAGATGCCAGGCCTTGATTCAGCCACTTATATAAAAGCCAGTAAACACCCTCCGTCACCCCATCCCAACATTCACCCTCATGCCTCAAGGGCTCACTTACGTTTCCATTTCATTCAATGGTCTCAAACGAATCCCAATATTGGTTCCACTCAAGCGTTTCTTCCAAGTATTCCTTTATTTATTTATACTTCGGTTGGTGTGGCTATGTTTTATTCATCTCATTTTCACCTTGTGGTGGCCATCTTTCTAACTTCCCTCTTGCCTTTTTTCTCTCCTTTTGATTCTGCCTCTCATTTTGAACTTCATTTTCTGGCCGTGGTGTGAGGGATTGCTTGCTCAGGCGAGCGTGAACAGTTGTCAGCGGCGTGTAGCGGAACTAAGCTAAGCGGTCTTGGCTTTTTAAACGGAGGGGAGCTAAGTCACCTATGCCACATTAACCCGTGTTGTGCAACACGTCTACAAACAGGTGACATCATGGGCCTTCCTGACCCAGATGATAGAGACTGTCACTAAGTCATTTTATAAAAGCAAGCGCACACAGAAATCAAAACTAGTGCCTTATGATTTCTGCAATGCTGAAAACGTGGATGGAATCTCACAGTCGAGTTAAAGTATAAGACAGAATATCATGGATTTTGTGTCTTTGAATATTATGCTCTATGCACAATATGCTCTATGCGCTCGTCTCAAAATACTAAGACATGAACTTCATCTCCAGAGCTGCTCTGAGAGTAGTTCTGAGGGTGAGATAAGCAAAAGAGACAGAGGAAAAGACTGAAAGGATGAAAGAGAGAAAGCAGATGGAAATAACCACACACTTGCCCTCTTCTCTTTCTCAGGCGCGCTAATTAGATAATTACGGGAGCATCTTACTCCACTCATTCTTACTCGCTGTTCACATACATATGAGACTAGCGGTCTTCAACACTTCCCACACAAAAAACCTAAAGCAGTCAGCACATAAATCTCCTCATTCATTTCTTTAATTACAGATCCCCACGGTTCTTCTGATTGAGGAATCTCTTGAAGGCTAACCGCTTCCTCAAAAGTTTTAGACCTCAAGTAATTTCATTAGACAAAGCTGTAGGAAATGCATATACAAATAGTAACAGTAATGCACATGAGCCTGATCTTAGGGAAAAAAAAAGTTAAAGATTAGGCACTTTATAGAAGGTAGAATTATTTGAGTATGTTTTTATAAGCAGTTTCCTCTTTTATAGTTTTTTTTTTAATTGACTTTAATTTGCATGTATATATGAATGCATGTATCTATTTATTAAATAAACAAATAGATTCAGGGGCAAATTGTCACCAATGTAATGTACTAACTACAATAACTCATGACCAAAACAAAGGTTTAATATTTTCATGTTACCTTTAACTGCTTTTTCATCACTCAACACAAGCGTTTGATATTTTTACACCATTTACACTAACATTAAATTTTTATTTGTGCGTTGCATTTAATTTGATTATTTATCTATGTATTTATTTATCTAGCTAAATGGCCTGTAACCCCATATCCAAAGCAGATGTGAAAAATCAATACAAGTTTTTGCAGATGATTTTGTTTAAATTTCTCGAGTCTACTGTAAAATCTCAAAATCCTTTATCTTATAACTGTACATTAAATCCAAAATATCTTATTGACTGGCTGCGACTGTCTCACGTTCTACACAAATTGCTTGTCAATGAAAACTTGTTTAAGACATGCTGTAATAGGCTATTTAAATGCCATTCACAAAAGGTCAACATGTTCGATGAATGTATCTTTTATCTGAGCGGTAATGCTGTAAATGTTCAATAGCGTAATACCCTTCGAAGTGTGTGTCTACATTCAACAATAAACCTATAAACCAACAACTTGTAAAAAGAACAATAACTATCCAACTGATAGCTTACAGATTCTGTTTTTATTTTATTAGATTTTTTTCCTGATTGTGACATTAGGGAAACCGCTAGCACAGTTAGGTGGCCTGAAAATGAACCTAGCGTAAAATTGTTTAACACTCCTCATGCATTCAACTTCAGCTATAAAGCATTCACTGCACTTATCTTCAAATCTCCAGAGAGAAAGAGAGCGAGAGATAAGATGAAAGATTCAGTTCTGAAGAGCTTTGTCAAAGCATAACTGTTAATCTACAGCGCATGAGAGAAGCGATCAAACAACTTGACAAATTATGGATCCTCTGAGCTTTTTAAAAGTGTATCGTCCACTGAATCAGATTTTTAATCAAGAAGCACTGGGGTGAGTCAAGGTACTTGAGATTCAACCCAGTATATCTAGTGGAATCTACTACACCCAGGTTGTAGATTTCCATTCAATTGTGTGCAGCGTAACTGCATTTGACGAGGTGAATTTCAATGGAGCCAGATGTTTATTACTCCATGTCTGGGCACCGAATGCGGTCTTTCCATGCATGCAGAGCACAGGTCATATGGAATGCATTAGTGGCCACAGCATTTGGGTAAATTTCCACCAGTACGAAAGACGGCTACTGCACAATCACTTGTTTTCGTGTGTTTTTATTTGGAGGACACCTCATTTTGCATTCTGTCCTGCCTGAATGTTAAGTATAATCCAGTCAGAAGCAGAGCAAAGAAAATCTGCCTGGCCTCAGCAAGGCCTGTCCATAGCTGTTCGGGAGAAGAGAGATTGTGTTTGAAGTTTATGAAGCATCAGCACATGCTTTAACTGAGCCTTCCAGTGCTAATGCCAATTCAATCCAGTGCAGAGAGAGAGAGAGGGAAAACCACAGAGAGAGAAAGAGAGGGACTATTAGAAAGCACTCTTCATTTTAACACAGACTTAGTCATAGTTTTTGTCTTTTTGTTGAAAATAATGTTAAAATTTAGTCAATACTTTGTTGTATTATTAGTGCTGTCAAACGATTAATCGCGATTAATCGCATCCAAAATAAAAGTTTTTGTTTACATAATATGTGTGCGTACTGTTTATATTTATTATGTATATATGAATACACACATATGTATATATTTAAGAAAAATATGTTACGTTTATATATGAAATATATTTATGATATAATTTATATGAATATAAATACATACATGCAAATATTTTCAAAATATATTCTGTATGTGTGTGTCTTTATATATACATAATACATATACACAGTACATAATATATGTGTGTGTGCTGTGTATATTATGTAAACATTTTTTTTTATTTTGGATGCGATTAATCGCAATAAATCGTTTGACCGCACTAGTAGATATTAATTCAAGCTTATGTTTAAGATATATTCAATATTATATTTTTTATGATTTGTTTTGACATTTTTTGCCTTTATTATGATAGGACAGATTAGAGCTGACAGGAAGCAAAGTGGGAGAGAGAGATGGGGGAGGGGATCGGGAAAGGTTCTCGAGTGGGGATTCAAACTTGGGACGCCTGTAGCACAACGGCGCTGTATGTCGTTGCACTATCCACAAGACTATCAACGCTGACTCAGTAATATGTACACATTGCATCTTTCATCACATCTTTGTTAATGTTGCCAAAAACAACAAAAAAATAACATTTCTGACAGCAGTTTTGCTGACTGGATTAACACTTGTAGAAAGAGAGAAAAACGTGCTGGTCTCACACACAAAAGAAACAGAAAGAATGAAAAAGAGAGCACAGCTGTTTAAGTTGAGATTTTCTCTCTTTGAGATCTCCACAGTTTCATCTTCACAATGGTATCATCTCTTCCACACAGTCTCGCAGCTGTTTCAGGCTCCTGCAAAGGCGTGCCAGACTCACCATGTGCTTCACACACAAAACTCTCCTTCTCCCAGGTGCAGCCAGACGAACAATGGACAACTTACGTGGTTCACAAGAAACCACGGCCAAGACGTGTTGCTCGGCATAAACTGCATCTCTCTGGCACAGACATCTTTGCTGTAGCTCGACGTTGCTGATACTGGAGGAGCCGGTCACGTGGAGGCTTCAGTTCTCTCACGGACTCTTTCAGGAGCGATGTATGTGGAACTAAAATGAGCACAGAACACTGTTTTACAGCGTTTGAGAGGGGCTGCTTTTGCCAGAGGTATCACTTCCACTCTTTCTACAGTATGAGAATGAGGCTGTAATAGCCCATATGTGCTCTTCCGTGGAGATGTTTCCCTCTAGCCATGATAAGAACAGATGGAAAAGCCTTATAAGCATCTCATTTGGCCATGCAGGCCACGGTACAAAACTACAGGGACCGTAGAGCTGCGGCGGTGAATATTTACAGACAGACAAGGTGGTTTTGCATTGTCTCCTGGATTAGATTATGCCATTGTACTTTAAGTCAACATGAGCTGTTTGCAACCCATTTTACTTCTGTCTAGACAGACCTTCAGTAATAAAAATTAGTAGGGCAGAACTTGATTTTATCCATCAGGCATTGATTGAAGTAGCTGTTATACAGTAGAATGGAAGCAGATGGTTGGAGGATCGAAAAGTAAAGAGAGATTCGAGAGTCCATTTTGATTTCATGTTGAAGATAGATAGATAGAGGGAAGATAGAGGGAAAAATAAATAAAGATAGATAGAGGGAAAAATAAATAAAGTAATTCATTAAGAAATGCAAACTTTTTTGCATTAAAAGTTTTGCCCAAAAGTTATGTTTAAATATGCAAGTTAATCATTATCTAATTATATATGCGCTAATTTGCATTTATCAAGACATATTTCAAAAAAGTAAGAAGGGCAGGACTTGATTTTCACCATCAGGCATTGATTGGAGTAGCAGTTGCACACCAGAATGGAACCAGATGGATGTAGGATTGAAAAGTAAGAAAGATTTGAGACGTCAGCCAATACAAAAAGTAAAACAAGTTATTACATTTAGATAAACAATTACAAACATTTTTGGAAGCAGAATGAGACCAAGAATGTGCATTAAGAAATTAAATATAGGGTGCATTTTGATTTCATGTTGACTTTAAAACAAAGGATTCTGCAGTGACTACAGTCCTCAATGCATTGCGCGTAGGCCGAACATCTCAGTCACGGTTATTAATGAAATACTCACAGGAATGTGAATGAGATTAATATGAAGTCGTAAAGGGAGAACAGCTGCTGCCATGGAAGTTGTATCTACAAATAAAACTATAATGAACTCATAAAAAAGGCATGATGAAATATTTAAAGCCGCAGTGTGTCATTTCTGCACCACTGGTGGCACCAGACAAAATTGCAAAACTAATGACTATTTCCCAAACATGTCCCAAACATTGTTCAGTCAACCAGGTAGCCTCAAACTCACGTCACTGCTTCAGCCAGAAGTTGATATGTTGGACACCACAGTGTTTCCACTGCCTGCAAACAATTACCTACATCTGTCTTGCACAAAAATAAAAATAAAAATGACACATATGAAATACATCACACCAACAATCCCTCTTCATAAGTATCATCTTGATACTTCGATATCTGTGAGCTCTCCCACAAACAGAGAGGGAGAGAGACAAAGGTTCAACAACCTCCGGATGGAATGATCCATCAAAGGATAGACGTTGCCGTAGAGGAGGGATCTATCATCAAATGGGCACATGCAATGCGGAAACAATCCCCAGGCATTGCCAAACAGAGGTCGGAAAGAACAAATAAGGCTTTCAGTGCATGCTCTGCTGGTGACCTTTGGACAGCGAGAAGGAGAGAGGAGACGTGCAACTTTATGAAAATTACGTTTTCTGAAGAGAAACTTCCTTCTGTACAGAAATGAGGGGATGTGAATACTCTATATCCCCCAATGATATGTCTTAGTAAGATGTCTTAGGTTTTATGATCAAAGTTCTGTAGTTTTCATCATTGGGGGGCAAAATATAGGCTACTGTATATTGTGAGCAATGCAATACAATGATAATGTCATGGATAACAAAGTAAACCTAAGTTGTCTCAGTCCAGTAAGTGTTCATCTTGAAATATTACTAACAATATAAAAGCGTTTACTTTTAAAAACTAAGCAAAGATTTCACGGCAAAAAGACACCGCGACCTGAAGGGGGCGTTTTTATAATTATACTAAAAGATCTTTACTTGCTCAGACGAAAAACAAAAGGAGAGTTGCGTGTAATATAAGAGATAAACTATAAAAAGAGCAATAAAATGTTCCACTGCAAACTACCAAAGTTCTGTAAACTCACATCGTGACCTATTGCTGAACTCTCACCATTTCCTGCACTGCCGATTTGAAAACGATCAACAGCATCTCTTCCAAAGCAGACGTGCTCTATACATATAGATTTCCCGCCTGCAGAATATTTTCCTTCACCACTCCTCATTCAAACTTCCATTAATGCATTGCCTGTGTCTGCGGAGCGTATCATCAAAACCTGCCACGGAATGAGATGACATCACCGCATCCGCAAAACACATCACCAGAAACTCCAGCTGAGACACGGCAGGACGAGGAAGGTCTGAAAGTTTACACGCAAACACACCCACGCACACAAATAAACGCAATGACGGAGAAAAGCCAAGCTGTCGAATCCAGCATGCAAAGCTATGCATGTTAGAAGCTCCCAGCTGAAGCAAAGAGAGAGGCGTACAAGCTATTATCAGAACAAAACTGCAGAAGCCTCCTCTCTCTTCAAATATTGGACCAATTTTGAGGTTCTGCTCGGCAATCTAGAGCAGCATCACCTCCTTTCATTATCGTCTTTTGTTCTTAATGTGTTGCAAAGCCTGAAGAGCGAACTACAGGTGCTTGATATGACAATTAGAGCGAAGGCAGAGGAACGGCTCCGGTTTTGCTCTGTTTTCGTTTGTAGTTCTTGTTTTCACCCAAGTAAAGGCGGAGAAGACGGAGAAGATGTGGGAGGTGAAAGTAGCTTGGAGAAATGTGAGTTTGTTGCAAAGTGCCTTTGATCAATACTAAAGAGGCAACAAAACTGTGATGTTATTTTGGGGAGAAAATGACAGAGTGCTTTATTCTGTATCTCAGCATCTGTCTGTATGTGAGTGAATATTGTGGCTGCTGGCATCGTAGCCTGATGTGTGATGTGACTGTGAGAAATTAAAGAAAAGGAAATGACAGCAATTTCTTCTTCACTGTCAGGTCGTGCATGTGCAGGCTTCAACATGCACAAAAAGTATTTTGACACTAAAGCCAAACGTCAAATGTTCGAATGCCATTTGCCTTTGATAATAAACTAACAAATCAAATAGCAGTTATTTTAAAAGCAGCACAACTACACTTTTTTAACCACTGAATTAAACATTTATTAAAAATAACTTTCTGATTGTCAATCAACTGTGGATTAGGACAGGTAAATGCATTTTTATTTAGACTGCCAAAGGAAAATTACATCTAAATTAAATCAATCTTATATAGTGAAGAAAATGGATTGAATATAAGCCAATTTTATTTTATCGCTTTCTTTTTTTTTTCATTTTGAAATTTTCTGTAATTGAGTTTGTTGACAGCCCTGGTTGTAATAATAATAATAATAAATGAATATACTTTATAGATAATATACCTTTATAAAAAAAATAATGAATATACCTTTCTGGAGAAAAGCAAGAGAGCAAATAACTAACAAAAAAGTTTATTTATATATTGATTGATTTATTTGTAATTTATTTATTCTTCAGTGATCATCAGTGATCCACTGCATCAAAAAGTAAAAAAAAAAACTTGGTTTTAAGTGTTCAAATACTTTTTGTATCTGTGTGTTTGATCAAGAGTGTTCAACGAGATTGTAAATGAGCTTGTAAAATAAAGAATTGTTATTGTACTGCTCTTTTTACTGTTCAACTCCTACATAACTCACATTTCTGGAGCTACAGTCACCTGGGCCCAGATTAAAGCTTTCCCAGCACCAACACACGCACTTGATAACTCAGATAAGCATCCGTAACTTACCCGTCACGTTGACCTCTACCAGTCCAGAGCGTGTGCCGATGCTATTGGTGGCGTCACAGACGTACGTCCCTCCGAACTCATAGGTCACCGGGCCTTTGAAGAACAGGGTGTTGTTCTTGATTTCAATATTGTTGGGAAGCGATCCATTCAACCTGAGAAAAACAGACAGATAATATAATTTAGCTGACCCGTATGGAAACAGAGTTGGTTGGGAAACAACACCAACTCACATCGGGTAAGACTGGGATGGTAGGGTAATATCAGTAGATCAACTGTTACTATGAGGACAGATTCAATCTTCTTTGTTAAAACAAACATACCAAGCATACCAACAACTGCACATCTCAAACCAGCAGACGTGAAGGGTGGTACTACAAAACGACTGAACGGGCCCTTACAGGCCTGAATGTTGCCCCAGGAAAGAGGGAGTAATTTCAAATGGAAAAAAACAAACAAAGATAAAAAGCAGAGATGTCACATGTGGAAAAAATGTGTTGTTTTGCTGCCACTCCGTTCTGGGCTGTTGCACCTGACGCTGGATCCCGCATGGCCGAGACAAACCGATCAAGAAAAATATGGAGACTGACTTACAATGTGGCTATCCTTTAGACTTTAACTGTAGTGTCCTAATTCTAGACTCTTCATTGTTCAACTGCCCCGTGGGTCTAGACCTGCCCCGTTCTTCTTCTAAAGCTCGACAGAGGTCACAATCTCTGGCAGATGTTCTTGTGGCAGATGTTCTCTTTACCTCTTATCAGAGATCAGTATAACGATGCCTCCCCAGACACCAGACACCTTCAGATCATCTTGTTCCCACTTAAGTTTCTTCCTTCAATCTCAATGACACCCAACATCTTCCAGGGTCTGGTTGACTGGTGGTGTCCTTTATAAGTACCTTTCAAACCTTCTAACGGTAGTGTTCTCAAAGCAAGAGATACGAAACAATCGATCCACTAGTACAATAAGGCATCCAAACAATGAAACGGACCATTTATTCAGGTCAACAAAAGGGTGACAGTAGAAAGCATGGGACAAATTAGGTCAAGTCGCAGTCAGAACAGAACAGACCACGCACAAACATTGTGTACTATAAGATGAATTATAAAAAGGACAGTTCTGACCCTATTTGGGTGAGCCTCATCTGAAGTTGTTCATATTTTACAAAACTGTGAATGCACATTAATTGAATTCTATATTAATGTGGCATAGACAAATTTATAATATTCAGACTTGACAAATTTGACCAAATTTTATATTCAAATTTCCAAACTCGATTGTTTGATATGCTTTCTCTATGAATATTTCCATAGTAAATACTGACAATGTTTTAAAATGTCTGCAAATATATCATAAAATGAAATCATTGTTTTAAGGATGTTCAAAGATATGAACAACCCTGGGTAATAATTCTAAAATTGAACTTTCTAACGCTTAAAAGTAAACACAGTATGAGGTTATTATGCTAGTTAGTAGTGATTATTAGTATTAAAACTTGAAATTATTATACACTGGTGTCTTTTATCACTATGCTGTTGTCAGTGTTTCATAAAAGCAAAGCCACTTAACCACTAGAGTGATTTTACTATGGTTAAAGGTATGATGCAAAGCAAAGCAATGACTACTAAAAGTTCAATTACAAAATGTATAACCCTTACTAACACACACCATTACGTCTATTCTTAGACAATTTTATGCAAAACAATTCCTAACTTGGGGCCATATTGTTTTTCAAATGTTTTTTTTTTTTTTTTGTCTTTAAGCAGATGTCATCTGTTTTCTAAATTGCTATTGTAATATTCATAACCCAGTTGAGGACAAGGCCTGTGAGACAGATTTCAGCCGAAAAATGCTGAAGGTATAATACGTTTCCCTAAATGCTGACTGCCGCAAAGCAATCTGATAAGATCCAGCAGACGGAAGACGGGAGGAGAGATAGATAAGGAAATATGTCACAATGAGCTGTCTGAAGAACAGTGTTTATGACTGTTCTGCTCGCTTTATGATATATTTAATGTAAGAATCTCTCGGGCATGTTTTGATAGCTGGGAAATTAACGCAAATCTGAAACTGAAAGTGTGCGTAGGTGTGTGAGAGAGAATGTGTGTGAGTAGTATCATATTTCAAAGTGAAATCTGAAATAGAAATTATATTTCATATTGTCATGCTTAGCCAGACTTTTGAGCATCAGTTTAAAGTCTGGCCCAAGAATCAGCCGAGAATCACCCACTTAGGAAAAGACGAAAAGCGATCAGTCGCAGTTCACAGTTTCATTACAGGAAAGGTCATTTTAAATAGTTGCAGAATAGTTGCAAAATTTCAGCCAATCAGATCAGAGATTCCCAGATCAAAAAAGCGCTCTCCAATTGTTTGCAATACACATCAAGCAGTTACTGAACAGACTGTGGCTGCTTTAAGGCTGAAACAAAATTTCTTAAAGTCTGTGTGAAATGGAAATTGCGACTGAATTTACCTGTTGCAAAGATTCAATGATCTTGAACTATTATAACACATTTTAGAATGAAATGGAAAATTTCATTGAGAATATTTAATTCAACTGAATGTGAAGTTGAGTGGACTTTACAGTATTTTGGTGTATTTCTGAATATTTAATGAGATAAAACAGAAGGCAGGGCTTGGTTTTAGTGCACCTCCTTGCCATCTTTAACTCATAGCAAACTGAGGGTTGGAGGGAAGTGATTAAAAATTAAAAATTAACATTAAAAATGTTCTGCCCAATCAGAGATGAAATGCTACTTGATTAAAGATTACAAAAACATTCTTGTAACCTTTCTTAAATAATAACTTGCTTGTAACCTTATATACAGAGAAAATGATTTGTAGGCTGACAAAAAATGTAAAAACTAAATATTGCTTTGTTTGTTTAAGAATCCAACCAGGCTGACATAGCAACAGCGGCTCAACCAATAGGGTGGGTTTGGGGAAGTCTACGCATTATATCGACCAGTAGCAGATCATGGAAGTGTTTGAGAAACCTGCAAAAACATTTTTTTTAACTCCATTTGGTGAAGCAAGTGGTGCAGAAATTACACACTTCGACAAAGACTCTGTGTTCTTCCCAGAAGGGCATTTGTGTAATATTTATGCATAATGTAAAATATTCAGCGTTTATACCATGTAACAGACTTCCGCACATTTGTAATTGAACTGCAGCTAGTGCTTATGTGTGCATCCATAGTTGCTTTGGATTGAAATGTTCTGCTACAGCGCGGTGATGACCTCCAGTGTAGAGCCCAGGGGACCCTTCAGAACACATTTGGTGTCCGCTCTCCACTGCTGCTGTGGCCGTCCCCTCTTATCTGTCACGTCGGCGCCCATGTCTCTCCCCATCACTGTCTTCTCCTCCGCCTCACTCTCTAATCACACCATTCTCCTCTATCTTACCTTATTCTCCCACTGTTTATCCTCTCGCTTTTCAAGCAACTGCCACTGTTTGAATGAGATAAATATTCTTGCTATTTTTAGGGATGCTTGCATATTTCTTTTATCTGCTTTTCAAAGTGAGTTGAGTCATCAGTGTTAGTGTGCATGTTTTTGCTCACTATACAGTGTTATTTTTGTAACACTGATCCTATTCATTCATCATTGATACTTTTATAGTTTTATTAATATATTGAATTATTTTTTTTTGTTTTTTTTCTTATCGGTACGGCTGTGATTCAGCATTAGGTAATCACAACACACTTATATACAGCCATATCACACTGCTACTTGTGTGATATTTCATTTATACAACAGTTTGACGACACGAGTGTGTAAATACATAAGAAACAACAATGGAGTGTCTTTAAAAACCCTGCTTCCTTCCGCCATAGATTCAAATCTCAAGTTGGCAGTATAACAGCTGAGCCCAAGCCACCATTACTAATTCAAAAATATCATTGTACAACTAGTAATGAAGGAATGTTGAGTTGCTTTATTGAAAACGTATCATATTACTGTATATAGTTCACTATATAATGTAGAGTATTATGAGAAAGAGTTGGACTGAGCGAGTGTGATTACCTGCATCTGATACAGCATTCATTTTTCAGCTCAATCTCATATTCACGATAAAACATTAGATTGAATGTCCGCCGAGGAAATATCTTTATCATACTGTCCTTTCAATTTTTTGGTAATTTCCGATAACAGTGCTGCTCAGTGCGTTTGTTGGCTGCGTCTTACAAGGTATGTTGAAAGTAAAAATAACTTCCTAGTTTACAACTCTGTTTCAGTCTCTTTCAATATAAAAGTCTTTACTGCTGACTCACTTATAAAAACAGCCTCTTGTCACCATCTAATTGTGTAAAACTAAAATCACCATCACAAACACACAAATACTATTATTAGATAATATTTTGTATGAATAATAGTACTATGTATTGAATAATAATATTTAACACAACAACAACAGCCATCATTTCTCTAACTTTCTTGTACCTCATCTTTTCCCTTCTCAATCCCCATTTTCCTCATTTCATCCCTTCCCTTTTCTTCTCTTTGATTCTACTTCCAGTCTCAGCATACCAATTACTAATAAAAAATGCCTCAAGAAGACCTTAGCACCATCCACGAGTCCCTCTTCACAGAGTTGGCTGCTGTATATGTGTCCTTTGATAACCTGAATAGCCCAGAATGCTCAGCGCTTTCCTCTCTCTCTCTTGTCCCTTCTCATTAAAACCCATCCCGGTCCACAGAGGCAGTGCACCCTGGGCATTGCCAGCTATTAATCCACCACAGCTGAAGTCCGGTGACATGTTTTCCTTTCCCAGCTTTCGTTGCCTAATTACTGAACAAATTGCCACATTTATCTCTCTGTTTTTTTGCTGCATAATTCCTCCATTTTTAACTGTAAGACACAACCTGCTCATCCACTGTGTCCAATGTTGTTCGTGGTGTTCGGTATTGTTTGCATTTATATACACATGCGTTCATGGGAATTTGCTAGGTGATGAATGACGGGATATTTCGCTGTGCTAATTGGCATATAAGTGTGGCTCATGCGGCAATGCCGTGGCACTGAATTATAATGGTGCAAAAGAGAGTTCAAGCAGAAGGTTACACGGGTCATCTTACAGAGTGGACCTGACCCAGGGGCGAAGGAACAATCTGGAACAACACATTAAAAACCTTATCAGCTTGTCTCATAAATATTAATTAGGTGATGTAACAAGTGACAGGCTGATAGGTCAGGCCAATTAATCGGCATCAGCATGCCATGTTCACTTGGCCCAAGTGTGTAAGCTCTAAAATCTGCCATCTATCTATCTATCTATCTATCTATCTATCTATCTATCTATCTATCTATCTATCTATCTATCTATCTATCTATCTATCTATCTATCTATCTATCTATCTATCTATGTCTGTCTGTCTATCTACCCACCCACCTACCCACACACCCATCCATCCATCCATCCACCCATCCATCCACCCCATCCATCCATCTGAAAAAAGGTTAATATGAGCTTTTTCAGCATGTCACTAAATTCTAAAATGTAAATTGTAGTATGCATTAAATATTATTACAATCATTATTACTGCTATTCTATTATTATTATATATTATTAATTATAAATTATAACTGTGTGCAAAAACAAACAACCATTTGTGTGTGTGGGGTCTATAATCATTAATACAAGTTAAAATGATTAATGAGTAATGGTTTCCATACCCTTGACCTCATATATACACCGGCATTGTTCACAGAAGCTTTATAAAACAGACCTGAGACTGTCTTGTCAACATATTAATTTGGTAGGCAAAGCAATGATGTCATTTTTTGCCAACATACTTTGCATCCAAACCCGTAGCACCAGTAACTCGACAACAATAGCCATCATAAGACTCACACTGACAAAGACCCGGTCTCACTGTATATCTCTTTCACTGTTCTTTCAAACCGGTATATTGGTAAAGTAAACATTCACAAGTACACAAAGCATAGCTTATTTTCTCATGTTTGATCTTGTTTGAAGGGTTATCAATGGCTCCGTGAGTTCTGAATAGAGTCATTGTAAACGGCTTTACTTATCTTGATTGAGTGCTAACCACCAATGAATGAAGAAGTAGTTTATGGAAGGAAATTATTCTCTTATCAGTCATAACACATCTATGCTGTCATGTAGTATTACAGTAAACTGAATATTTCAGAGGAGAACTCATATAGTCATATTTTATTTAGTTTAATGATGCCAATATTAACAACCAGTCAAAACGTTTGGACACACAGAGCCTCATGATCTTAAAAACCTTTTGATCTAAAGGCTTATGAGCAAATGCTTGACATAGAAAAATATAAAGTATGCATTTCTTAAATAATAATAAAAAAAAAATTAAATAAAATTGATTTTTTAAAGGATGGATTAGATAGTAAATCTATCTATCTATCTATCTATCTATCTATCTATCTATCTATCTATCTATCTATCTATCTATGATTTATTTGTTTGTTCATTCACTCGTTCGTTTAGTTGTTTGTTAAATTCTTTCTTTCAATTGTTTTGAAGACTGTACTATTATTTCAAATATGTAAAAAGTAATACAAATGAGTAGGTGTGTGCAAACCTTTGACTGGTAGCATAAATATTTGGTAGTAATGTTTATTTGAACAAAATAAATAAATAAATAAATAAATACAAATAAATAAACTTGCAAACAAACCAGTTGGCCTTTTATTCTTCCTCTTTATGGATTTTACTCAAATACATTACTCATTCATCATGTTATATTAATCAGCTCAGACAACAAAATGATTATTCTTAATGTGGATTAGTAGGTCAAGCAAGAATAACTCACAGTTTCCACTGGTAGACGGTGACGGCTGGGTTGGCGTCTGCATTGCACGTCAGCTTTACGTCTTGGCGATTCAGGTACCAGTTCCCGTCGAATCCATCGATTTTTACCTCTGGCTCATCTATATAGAAGCAAAAGAATAAAAGTAAAAATGTCTTCAGGCAGGGGCTCAGACAGCTTTTCTGGGTCACATGATTTGACGATGGGTGCTTGTCATGATACTGATTAATGGTCTGGGCTCATAGCTAAAAGGTCAAGAGTTTATTTCTTAAGCGATTGGGAGGACAGCCAACAAGTGAAGGGTTACTGAGACTACAACCACCACTGTGCCCTTTAGCTACCCACTTAGCCGCAAGCTGCTCCTGGGCAACTATTCCAGAAATTGACCTAATTGGATAAGAACCTCAGCTAAATGCCAAATTTCAATTCATTACAGCACAATTTTTCTATTAATGATGATATTAAAATGCACTGCATACTTGATGGTACCAGTCAGTAATTTATATGTCTCTTCAGATTTATTCTTAATTGCTTTCATGAGCATGTATAAGGCTGAGCAAATTCAATTTGGAAATGTTATACCAAAGGGTAACTTGATTAACAAAACACTCAAAGTAAATCAAGAATCAGGACGAGTGATTCTCTGTGAACTTACCGCTGCACTTTCACACAAACAACCGCACCGCAAGAACAATGTATTCTATAGCGTAGCGTGGGAGAATGGGTGGATTTCCTCTATCAGTGTGCTGTATGGGGGCTGCTATACTGCTCTAAACTGCCCTAAACAATAGCTGATAACAACAGTGGCTGAGACAGGCCAGTGCCACATCTCTTCCTGCTCTGAACCTCCTCTGCAGGACTTGCGTAACAGTACAGCATTAATGCTAACATCTCATTACCGAGCACAAATCCATTTTTTATGTATTGTTCAGACATTTTTGACATTCCAGTGGGGTTTTATATAAATATGTCAGTAATTAGACAAGTCACATGGATCGTTACATCAGCTCAATCATTTAAAACAGTTCAATTAAATATGATTTTTGAAAAAACTGGATAACATAGTGCATGTAATTATGTGATGTATAAAGGCTACACTACTGATCAAAAGTTTGGAATATATTTTTTTTTTTCACGTTTTTGAAAGAAGTCACCACACTGAATTTATATATATATATATTTATATATATATATATATATATATATATATATATATATATATATATATATATATAATACTATTTTCAAAAAATTAATTTATTCTTGTGATAGCAAAGCTAAAATTTTTTAGCAGTCTTCAGTGTGCCACACCAGAAATTATTATAATATACTGATTTGGTGCTCAATTATAACTCATTGTTCTTATTGTTATCAATGTTAGAAACAGTTTTTGCTGCTTAATATTTTTTTGTGGAAATCATGATACATTGTTTCAGGATTCTTGATGAATAGAAATTCTAATGATAGGGTTCTAATGAATAGAAAATTCCATGAACAGCCTTTATTTAAAAACATTAATATGTTGTACCATTATAAATGCCCTTCCTGTCACTGTTGATCAATTTAATGCATCCCTGATGAATAAAAGTTATGATTTCTACGCTATTAAATAGTAAACAACAAAAACTGATTGCAACATTGATAATAATAAGAAATGTTTCTTGAGCAGCAAAACAGGATTTTTTCTCAAGGATCATGTGACACAGAATACTGGAATAAAGATGCTGAAAATTCAGCTTTGCATCCCAGGAATAAATTACATATTAAAATATAAATATTAAAATATAAAAAAAATGTTTTTTGCCGTTTTTACTGTATTTTTGATCAAATAAATGCAGTCTTGGTGAGCAGAAATGACTTCATTCAAAAACATTTAAAACTTTTGACCGGTAGTATATTTTATACATATCTATCAATAATGAAATTTGAAAGATATGAAGAAAAACATTGTTCTTACACTGAACGTTGAGTATGACGCTGTCTGTAAAACGTTCTGCACGGTAGGTGACGATGCAGGTGAGCTTCTGACGATGGGTCTCGCGGCTGGGCAACAGGATGTAGTTACTGCGCACGGTCACGGTGCCATTCGGATTGCGCGTTTCCTGAAACGTGGCTTCACCCTTCAGAGTGGTGTCCCATTTGATGATGCTGGGAGGCTTGCCATTAGCCGACATGCAGGTGGCCACAGGCATCTTGCGTTTCGGTGTCCTTGCCACGATGGTGGGTGAAGTCAAGGTCATCTTGGTCACTGGCCGTGCTGAAAGAAAGAAGTAAACAAGAAAAAACAAGAAAAGAAACACTGTAAGATACTAAAGTACTGTGTGAACAGAGGTGCCCTTGAGAAGTTACGAAGTAAAAAAAAAAAAAGGTTTATTTTTCTCACTGATCCAGTGCCTCTAACACTGATCTCGCCATTCTGAAAAGTTGTTTTTCCCCGTCAGTATAAATCAAGCAGTTCACTAATTTCTTTTTCCCCTACCCTGTGTTCAAAGCGAAAGCATCAGTCAAGCACTCAAACAGATGTAGAAACCACTCGGTGCCCAAAGTCATCCAATCTCGATCCTTTATGGGCTGCCAATTAGCAATTAACAGGCCCGCATCAAAAGAGAAGATGTGTGTTTATGTGAGTGCGTGTCAAAGAGTGCTGATAGCAGGACTGAGGTTTGTGGCGAGGGTTGATATGACATGAAGAGGCTCTTTGAAAGCACTGAGCTGGTTATCGCCATTAAGGTTGCTTACTCTTACTGCAGTGCCAGCGTTCTCAGAGGACGCATGCGAACGTGATATACAAAATGGGCTTGGGAGTTAACAAGCCACACTAGTAAAAAAAAAAAGCACCCTGTACTTGAGCCAAGCAGCTCCCTTTGCTGGCTTAATGGAAAACATATCAACACTTCATTTCTAATTAGATCTGCAATCAGTGGGAGCATAACCCACCTCTCTAACGAGATACTCCTCTCTTGCACTGCAACACACACACACACATACATCATGGTGCTTTTCCTAACCTGTGCAGCTTCCTAAGAGACGAATCACAGCTCTGCTCTTGAAAAAAATGTGTGTGAGGAGGGAAAGCTTTTATTGATGTCTGTTTAGGACATTTATTAAAGTTCACCCATCAGCAGAGACTTGTAAGACTTACGCACCCTCGCTTTTACAAGCCATATTTATTTTCATTTTAGGCAGAATATCACAGAATCAGTTTTTTTTAATACAATAAAAGTGGGTCATGATTTAAACAGCCAAGCTCAAAAAGGCAACATAAAAGTAGCCCATTGTGTACTTTCTTCCATGTCTTCTGAATTCATGTCATAAGAATCGATTTTAACCTATTTTAACCTAACATAAACTTTTTTGTCGGCCAAACTTAACTGACACAGGGCTATTATAGTTACTAACTAAAACTGAAACTGTAACAGTTCTAATTTTGATTTAGTTTAACTTGACATATTAAAATAACTAATAAAACTGTAATAAAATAAAATAAAAATGACAAAAAAACAACAAAACTGCTAAAACTCTAATCAAAATTTAACAGAAAATATATAAAATAAAACGTATTCAAAATATTAACAAAAAACTAAAATAACATGGATTCTACCTAAAATATTTATTTGAAGTATGTACACATTTGAATTATTTAACAACACATTTGTATGTTTACTTGGTTAATAGTTCAATGAAATGCAGGAATACAAATACATTAGTAAATGTAATTTATTTGTGTATTGATCTATTTTAAAATAATTTGAAGTTTTCTGATTTCATGAAATATATGCTTTTCATCAACACACAAACCCCATTTTGGAAAACCCTGATCTACTGTGTAGCTTTAGAAGTTCTGGAGTCATATGAACTACTTTTACAGTGTTAATGGTCTTTTTGGAGCTATACGGTATAAGACTCCATCCACTTTTGTTTCGTCAAAGAGCAGCTCGGATATTCTCCTTAACCTCTGATTTTGTGTGTCAAGGAAATAAGAAAATAATACAAAGTTGGATTCCTTTGATAAAATGCTAGCTTACCTTCACCTGTGTGTTTAGCTTTTGACAAGAACATGCATGAATACATTATATCTGCAGGTCGAGGCTGAGATGCAGTTCTTTCTGTTGTGGTGACCACTGATCAATACATTTCAAGTGTAGTGAAGGTTTTAACCAAGCACATTACAGACCCGGAGCGGTCAAGGACAAAGATGATTTTTTTTTCTGAAGGGCTTACAGGGTTATGAATAAAATATTGCTGAAACAACATCCATTTACACCTTACTACCTGCTAACCATGACAGCACCTTTAATCAAAAATATCTCACCATGTCAGTGCTAAGAGTGCGGAGAATATTTGAGAAAATGACACCTACTTCTGTGCTGTCCATACATGGTGTTATAAGTGTGCTGCGTGCAAATCAGTCTTTTGCCACTACATGCACATTTTTGTAAACTGTTTGTAAAACATTCATTCAAAGAGTTTATTTATATATATATTTTTTATATTTTTTTATTTTTATTTATATATTTATATTTATATATTTTAGAGTTTATTTATATATTTTATTTTTTCTTTGTAAAAAAAAAAAAAGTTAATGCATTTTATTTATTTATAAAAAAAAATCGTATACAATTCTTACATAAATTGTACAATTTAATGTGAATAACTACATGCATAGCTATTTTTACATACATTTTAGTGTGGAATATAAATGTTTTTGAACAAACAACATAATTTGTTCTACTTGTTATTTGTGAATGAGGCCCATTGTCACATTAATGTGACAATATCAGGATTATTTTACGAATGACACAGAAATTCATTCTGCTTATGTTTCATGAATGAGGTCCATTGATGATCTGTTTGTGAACGCGCTCTTTTCACAGGAGAACAGCACTATATATGTAGTGTGGTGGTCTTACCAAAGACGCTGAGGTTGACCATATTCTCCCTGTTGCCTGCTGGGAAGGTGGTGTACTCGCAGATATAGGCTGCCTCATCAGAGAGCCGTAGGTTGCTGAACACAATGGTGGTATCCTCAAGAGAAGAAGGGGTCCTCTGGCGCACAGCAGGGTGCTTGAAGCTCACGCGGTCTTTGAAAGGGGGCAGCACTGATACTCCCAAGGCTGGGTTAGCAGTGGCGACGTTTTGTTTGGTGCCATTTATCAGCTTTTGCCAGGTGACCTGAGAGATCTTCACTGGCGGCTTACCGTTGATGAAGACACATCGCAGCTCGACCGTATCACCCACAAATCCGGACTTACTGGGGTCCGTCTGCACCGACTGCCCGTTCCCTGCTGGAGAAAGACAAGAAGAGGGACATTACAAACAAGTCAACCAATCCGTGCTGAGAATGATCGTTAATGTACTAAATTTAGCAATACTTTGGGAATTAAAGGAATAGTTAACACAAAAATGAAAATTCCATCATTAATTACTCACCCTCGTTATTTCAAACTCATAAGACCTTCGTTCATATTTGGAGCACAAATGAACTGCCCTAAATCCGAGAGTTTTCTGACTCTACATAGACAGAAACGCAACTGACACGTTTAAGGCCCAGAAACATAGCAAGGACATCGTTAAAATAGTTCATGTGACATCAGTGGTTCAACCGTAATGTTATGAAGCTATGAGAATACTTTTTGTGTCATAAAGAAAACAAAAATAACGACTTTATTGAACAATTCCGAATCACCGTCCGCCACCATTCAAGAAAGTTGAATAAAGTCGTTATTTTTGTTTTCTTTGCAAACGATTTTAACAATATCCCTAATTCGTTTCTGGGCCTGGGAACGTTTCAGTTGCATTGTTGTCTATGCAGGGTCAGAAAGCTTTTGGATTTCATCAAAAAATATCTTAATTTGTGTCCCGAATATGAACTAAGGCCCTATGGGTTTGGAACAACATGAGGGTGAGCAATTTGAATTTTCATTTTTGGGTGAATTATCCTTTTAATACCAATTTTATTTTAAAGTGACCTGCCCATTTCATGTGTAACACATAACTAATCCTAAACCTAACCCTAAGTAGTTAATTGATATTCCCTAGTACTGTGTAATTACACTGTAACAATATTACCTTAAAATAAAAAGTAACCAAAAATCTATTTAGATTATATATAAGCATATGCTATCTGTCCATGTGTGTTTTTGGTATTTATTTTGAATATGCATCATGAAAACTGACAACCTTAACTGAAGTTACAGCTACTCATTGACTCGACTCTGGCTTTCACGCTACAATCGAGTGCGTCAAAACAGCTAGCATGCCAATTCAACAAGAGTACTTCAAACGCCAAACAGAACTAATTACAAGTATGGCAGCGGTGTTTACAGGCAGCATTAGGTCTTCACGAGCGCCGGATGTAGACTTTCACTGCATGTGTAATGATCGAAGATCCCCCCTGACTCTGATCCTGACTGCCAACCCTCCCACACCACTTCATCCTAATTATTTCTCATTGGTAAACATCTCGGTGACAGCCTCAAGCACCTATTAATGGAAACAATGTGGGATCCAGTCTGAGTGTGCCCACAATAATGGCACTTGAATTAAGCTACAATAAACCAGGCAGGCAATTAGTAGTAAACGAATGGGTTTTCTATTTTTCCCCCACAACGGCTTTCAGGAATCCGAAGGTATCTGTCACGTAGAAGATGCTTCCACTGCCCCCAGTTAAAACAATAGTGGTTTTGTCTCTCAAGATAACCCTGAAATACGGCATGCCCCACAGTCAAATGTGTCTTGTTTTGGCAGGCCCTTGGCCTTTTGTCTCCCTGGTGACCTTCTTTTACCCCCTCCAGCTGAGAATGATGTGTCAACACACGAACCCCTCCTTCTCGCCCCCTTATCTTTTCTCTTAAGTCTCGCTTTCTTGCATATGCTATTACTCATACTTTTGTATAACTGCCCCCTTTACCTCACCCCCTCCTTTTCAATCATATTTTCTTTGTCTTCACTTCCTTAACACCTGACCAGACAACCAGCTCGTCTTACATTTCTACCCTGCTTATGCTTCCTCAGAAGGGCTATGCATCCTTGAGCATTTTCAGTTCCTGTTTAGCTCTACAGAGGCCATTCATAACAGAAGCTTTCCTGACCCGTGAATAACTCTGAGGCAAACGTGTCCCTGGAGGGTCCATGAGTTCTGTTGTCTTTAACAAACCTGTCGTAAGAGACCCCGAGTAGATATATTTCTCATCACAGTCAGGTGCTGTGCTGTTCTGTTGGCCTTGCTTCCTGCACAAAGATATACTAAACCACATACCTTGACCTCCCTCTTTCCCCCTCTCCCTCTCTTTCGCTTATTTATGACTGGCAAAAGAGGTAATTACCTCCTACAGAGAGACCTTAGCAAAGAGGAAGTAATTCTGAACTACCGCGCTTAATCATGCCACTCATAAAAGTTGGAAATACTGCAGGGGGGAAAAAAACAGAGGGAAACTGTGGGTAATTTGACCAAATGAGTGCTATTTAGATCCCTTATATAAATACCAATTCAAGTGAAATTCAAGTGTGAACTTGAAGCACAACTTAAACTTTAGTTCTTCATCTTACATTTCATTCATTCGCTGTCTTACAATGTCTACACTACTACCATGTGTTTGTATAATAAACAACAGATGATTAAAAATGGATGTTTGTAGAAATATCAGCAATACATTTTCTTTCTAAAAATAATGTTTTAGTTTAATGACTGAGTATCTGTCAGATTAAACTGATAAATTGTGAACACTGTTAACTTTCTGAATGCATATATATATTCTTAGTATTAAAATGATTAATTTGGATTGAGATTTGTTCACACATTATTTGTTTGACAGAAAGTTACATTTAATTTAAAATCATACAATCATATGCATTTTAGAAATCACCTTTATTTAAATGGTATCTTTTGAAAATGAGACAATAATGGGCAATTTTGAAGAGTTTAAGGTGAATTACTGATCAGGGATCAGCTTCCTACTCAAGGGTATTCGTAAGCCATTTTAAGAAAAGTTGAAAAACTGGTTTGAGCACAGGCCTGTGGGTAACATCAGTCATAAGAGTTCAACAAGTATGGGCAAGTGTTTAAATGCTTAGTTCAAGACTTATACCCCCGGTTTCACAGACAAGGCTTAAGCTAGTCCCAGACTAAAATGCATATTTGAGCTATCTCAACTGAAAATATCTTGCTCTGACATATCTTAAAATGTCAGTGTCATTGTTCTGTGGCAAGATGCACACCTTAATGTTTTCTTCTAAGGCATTTTTGTAAAAGTTGCTTAAATATATTAATTTAACTAAGTCTTAGTCGTGCCTTAATCTAAGCCCCGTTTGTGAAACCAGGCCATAGTCATTTGAAAGATAATCTGGGAAAAGTGAAATATGAGAAGACACCGATAGTCTAAGACTAAAATGGATTTCATGACCAGTGGGGCTGAAACTAGCCACACATTTAGTGAGAAAGCGAGAGAAGCAAGCAAAATATGCGATGAACACAGAAATATGTCTTTTGTGTGTCTTTGTTTGCAAGTTGGAAAAAAAGAGGTTCAAGGTCACCACTGCACAAATCGGAAAGCAAGACACTCAAGAGAATGAATGGTACTGACCTTGAAAGTAAAAAAGAAACTCTTATTGCTAGGAAGTTTCCTCTTTATCATGCATTGTTACACTAGTAGTTTCAGGTTTGTTTGCAAGAACATGAAACTTAAATATGTTCCCTATGAATTCAGTTGTGTTAAGCACCTGCAAATGGATTAAACTACATATTTACACTTTCTTGCAAAAGTTGCCATCACAATGGTCTTATTAGTGGTTACTTACTGGTCCATGTCATAAGAGATCCCCTAAGTATGAAAATCAATTGTGATGCTATCCTTAGCAAACATCACTTATGAAGGAGGGAACCAGCTGGTGATGTGTCAGTTTTTTAACCGATGCACACCAAACCCTTCATTTCTCATTTACCCAGGCGTGTACAGATGAGATATTTTTGACCAGAGTGTATAGACCCATCAGCAGGCACTGTGAAACGACAGATTGATTGACTAATCGAGTTTGACAGAAAGACGGCTGGCAACCTCTGCACAGATACCTTGGGGAACACCTGTGTCCTTGTACCCCTCGGTTTGACCCTGTTTCTGCTTGCATTTGCTACTGTGACAGGGTCAAAACAGAGGAAATGCCTTGTGAAGTACCAATACGATTTACAGCTTGCCAACATCAGTAAGAAAAACCATCTGAGGCAGATCTAGGGGGAAAGAATATAGGTCTAGTTCACTTCAGCTGCATGGAGATGTTGTTAGTGGGGGAATAGTAGGAGTAGCAGGGAGACTATGTTCTGCTAACTCACTCCTTTGAGTTATCCACTTAGACCACCGCAAATAAAGATCAGTCTTCGCTTTTGAGGGAGTTGTGAGAGAAGGGTAATTATACAGATCCAGAACCCAAATCCTCACACTAAGGAACCCAAAGCCTCTGGGCCCCCTGACCCCGTTTCCACTTCCTCTTCCTCCACCTCGGGGCTGAAGGGGTCTTCCAAAGAAAGTAGGAGATAGAGAGTAATTATAGCCCACACAGTGGAATTGAACAATAGTTCAATAATAATCAGAGAGAAAATTTGAGAATATAAACACTTCTATACACAATACAAGAAGTTAAGTTGCTATGAAACAGAAGCAAGGGCAAACAGACCGCGAGAGAACATTGTTGCTGGCACAATGGTGCCCTCGAAAGCATAACAATAAAAGTTGAGTAAGACGATCACTTGCAAACATCTGAATAACGATGAAACTGAAGTACCACACCGCAGACCAAATCATCCAGTGGATCTGACAAACGCACAGACAACATGGACTCTACTTCCTTTTCCAAGTCTCTTAGCTGGACTACATGCAGAAACGTATAATGTGGAGGGAAGTAATTGCGTAGATATGACCGTGAGGCATATATGAACCAGATGAAGATGAAGTCAGAAAGCCTAAAGCCTTTCACAATCCCCATTGTTCAAGATTAACAAAAAAACTAAACAAAAAAATTACTCATTTAGTCACGTTTCATCCACCCATCATGTCTCAGAGAATGAGCATGAAACAAGTCCAACATATGAGAGATTAGTCCCTCAGTTTTCAGTAATCTGGCAACGACTGTGAACGTGTAGGTGGCAGTCAAGGATGAATGTGGTTTTCCTACTGGAGGGTCTACTTTGAGGTCGACTTTGTTTTGCTAGCCTGACCACTGACCAGAGACCTCCGGAAAAATTAAATACAGCCTAATTCGCCTTGAGGAAATCCGAAAAGTCTTAACCATACCTCAGATGCAATATTCTCCGAACCAACAGGTGTCAGTGGTGAGAAAATATCAGCTGAATCAGCAAGACGAAGCATTATGAAGTGTCTTGCAGAGCTTTACATTTACCTTCCCCAGGTGAAGGATTGGGGGTTGTATATCTTCTTGGAAAATTGGGGCCTTCAAGTCAAAAAGGTTCATAACCCCTGTTTTAGTGTATAAAAGGTAACTGCTGTTGTTTCCAGGCCTACTTTTCACAACGGTATCACAGAATATGCCCTATTCACTCACACTCGTGGACCATGCGGCCGGGGTGGGGGTGCGACTAGGACACCTCCTGTAAGACATAGCATCAGCACCGAGGCACACTCCAAACAGTGCTACCATTCTCCGGGACGGCAGCCTGACCGGATCCGCATCTCTCCCCGGGCACGAGGCACAACAGTGGACCTGCTTCAGGCTTCAGAAAAAATGATGGCATTCGGCCCATCTCATTAAGGAAACCGCAGAAAGGCTTGTTTAGAGAGTCTACAAAATACACCCCATTGTGTGTGGGTAATCTAATAGCAATCCAGGTCCTTCAGTTAAGAAAAAAAAGAAGACCTTCGGTGAGGACACTAATATGTTTATGTGCTAGAGAGTGATGATACGGTGCCTGCCAGCACATTCCGCTCACGCTGTGGGCGCATTACAACGCTGTATCAAGTTAGCAGCTAAAAACAGAGAAGAGACTGCGACGGTGGAGTTCAAGAGTAAATCTAAAATCAATGAGGAGAATGTAATGAATCCTACAGCCGGCCATGCACGTACGACTCATTCCAGTGTGTTTGTTTTTGAGCGTGTGCGCTTTTCTGAAGACGTGCTGGGATGTTGAGCGCTGCCTCTACCTCTAAACATGGCTATTTGATTCCTGTTTTACCAGCTTCCGTCATCTACTGTGTCAGGCTTAGCTAATATTTACCTTCAGCAGAAACCTGCTGCAACATATGGTCAGCACTCCGGCTTTCACTTGCGCTCTGCTCTCGCCCCTTTCTGCATTAATGCTTAAACTTTACACACATTTCCCCTGAATATCCCTTTTCCTGACAGACCATCCACCATCTGCTCGATTGAGGCGGTGTGTTTACCTGAACCAACCTGCTATACAGGAAGTTATAAAGGTTGTGCATATTCTGTTTGTCAAACAGTTTGGTACATATCATCAACATACACTAAGGGTACGGTTACCAACAGCTCCTGGGATAATAAAAGGAATCATGCTATTTTTGAAAAGTGGAAGGGAAATACTGCAACACTCAGAAACATGGTTATTATAGTGAACTAAAACAGAAACTAAAAATAAATAAAATAAATAATAGAACTACTTAAACGTACAGGTGCATCTCAATAAATTAGAATGTCGTAAAAAAGTTAATTTTTTCTTGTAAGTTATGTTAAAAAGTGAAACTTTCATATATTTTTAGATTCATTGTATGTAAAGTAAAACATTTCAAAAGTTTTTTGTTTGTTTTAATTTTGATGATTAGAGCTTACAGCTGATGAAAGTCAAAAATCAGTACCTCAAAATATTAGAATTTTATTTTTTGAGTTTCAATTAATGACCATCCCTACAGTATAAATTCCGGGTATCACAATAATGGATAAGGCTGCTGACTTGGCAATGATCCAGAAGACGGACATTGACACCCTCCACAAAGAGGGTAAGTCACAGAGGGTCATTACTGAAAGGTGTGGTTGTTTACAGAGTGCTGTATCAAAGCATATTAAATGCAAAGTTGACTGGAAGGAAGAATTTGGGTAGGAAAAGGTGCAACAGGGATGACTGCAAGCTTGAGAATACTGTCAAGCAAAGCTGATTCAAACACTTGGGAGAACTTCACAAGGAGTGGACTGAAGCTGGAGTCACCACGCTCAGACGTCTTCAGGAAAAGGGCTACCAAGCCACTTCTGAACCAGAGACAACGTCAGAAGCGTCTTACCTGGGCTGTGGAGAAAAAGAACTGGACTGTTGCTCAGTGGTCCAAAGTCCTCTTTTCAGATAAAAGTAAATTTTGCATTTCATTTGGAAATCAAGGTCCCAGAGTCTGGAGGAAGAGTGGAGAGGCACAGAATCCATGTTGCTTGAAGTCCAGTGTAAAGTTTCTTAGGGCTGTGTATTGGCAAGAATCTGGCGATACGATACGTATCGCGATACAGGGGTTGTGATACGATATATTGCGATACTGTAAGCAAGGCGATATATTGGGATATTTCTTATTTTAGGAATAGGATATATATTTTTTAGGAAAGCTGTCATTAAGAACACACCACCATATGCAAACCTTAGCAAAAAATAAATAAATAAAAATATTTTAACCAGAACACACTGCAGAACACACTGGGATCTGCATTTGACTCTACCGCCCGCTGCGCCCCGCGCAAAGGCTCTTCAACACGGGACATGGCAAGCGGCAGAACCGAGGTTGCGCTCGCGCCGCGGTCCCGGGGCGGACATTACCACAAAAGCCCAAATGGCGCCACACTTCAGCTTTGTACATCGAAACGAGAGCTGGAACAATTCTTTCATCCTCCATTACTGGCAGCGAACTATATTAACGCTAACATTAGTGGAGTGCCCTGATGCTAGTATTTCCTGTCACTGTTTAAGTTCAGAGATGAAGACTAGTGGTCGGGATATGAACTCAAAACGAAACAACTGCCATGAATCTGCTATGATTTTTTTTTTTTAAATATCGATATTCCATTTTGGAGAATCGATACAGTATCGCCAAACAAAATATCGCGATACTCACGTGTATCGATATTTTCTTACACCCCTAAAGTTTCCACAGTCAGTGATGATTTGGGCTGCCATGGCATCTGCTGGTGTTGGTCCACTGTGCTGAAGTCCACAGTCAACGCAGCCATATACAAGGAAATTTTAGAGCACTTTATGCTTCCTTCTGCTGACAAGCTTTATGGAGATGCTGATTTCATTTTCCAGCAGGACTTGGCACCTGCCCACACTGCCAAAGGTACCAAACGCCGGTTCAATGACCATGGTGTTATTGTGTTTGATTGGCCAGCAAACTCGCCTGACCTGAACCCCATAGAGAATCTATGGGTTATTGTCAAGAGGAAGATGAGAGACACCAGACCCAACAATGCAGATGACCTGAGGGCCGCTATCGAAGCAACCTGGGCTTCCATACCACCTCAGCAGTGCCACAAACCGATCACCTCCATGCCACGCCGAATTGAGGCAGTAATTAAAGCAAAAGGAGCCCCTACCAAGTATTGAGTACATATACAGTAAATGAACATACTTTCCAGAAGGCCAACAATTCACTAAAATGTTTTTTTTATTGGTCTTATGAAGTATTCTAATTTGTTGAGATAGTGAATTGGTGGGTTTTTGTTAAATGTGAGCCTAAATCATCACAATGAAAATAACCAAAGACTTAAACTACTTCAGTCTGTGTGAATTGAATTTATTTAATACACAAGCTTCACAATTTGAGTTGAATTACTGAAATATATTAACTTTTTCACAACATTCTAATTTATTGAGATGTACCAGTATGTCTATATATATATATATATATATATATATATATATATATATGTATATATGTGTGTGTGTGTGTGTGTGTGTGTGTATATATATTAAAATTCTGTAATACTTTGTCTACATTTGTTTACATGACTTGAAATGATTATGATTATAACATGATTGCAACATATAAATTTAAAATCAATTGTTTAAAAGTCACATAATATATAGCATGAAAAAAATTATGAATATGATTATATTGACATTTGCTAAAAAATACACTCAGTTATTGCACTATTAACTCTCATTTAGCTGTATATATTGACAACTGTAATTATTCAATTAAATTTGAAATATTTTGCAGCCCGATTTGAGCTAAAAGAGGATAACATTTTTGTCAAATTTTAGTGGTGATGTGCCATATGTTATTATTTATTTATTTATTTTATTTTTTTAAGCGTAGGCTTAGCAAACAGCTTTTGGCCTTTCCTCATTCAAGCAGATAGAAGCTGCTCTTGCATAACTTGAAAATAACCAGCCGAGGGCATTATCAAGATGGCTGCCAAGTCGAATGACTTGCTTAAAAGGACATTGCCCTCATCTAAAGAAGGCACCGATTATACAACCATATGTTGCTTTCTTCCATATTTGACTATGGAGCCAACCCCACATGGCACAAGTCCAATGTGATGTAGGACGGAGCGTACAGGCCCACGCTGCTTCCCCCCTGAGAGTGGTTTGAAGGCGTTGTGAAAATGTCAAGGGGATGCATCAGCATACCTGTGTTCTGCTCTCTTTCTTCTCCATCACTCTTTTTTACACACTGATTCATCTCTCACAGCTCGGCCTGCCAGCTCTTCCACTACATTTTGATATCCAGAATCCAACAGCAGGATAGATGATGTAATACACACGCATACAGGCTTTGAACTTCTTATTTGGCAGGCATATTGCACTCTTTATAAAGGTCAATGGATGCAGCACAAACTTTAAATGTGTGTTGCATCATGCAAACAAGATCCAAAGAATTTATTTTTTTATACTAGAATCTTTGCTGGATAAGATCACTGATTTTTTAAAATTATTTATATACATATATGTGTCAGACCTCTGTTGTGTGTGTCTTTTGTTTCCACGTGCGCCCTGTGTTTCCATGCCCATATTTGGTTTGTTTCCTGTCCTCGTTTGATGTCATTAGTAGTTTATTCTCTTCCAGCCGTGTTCGTCTAATTATCCCTAGTATTTAAGTCCTGTCTGTGTTGTGGTATGTCGTCTGGTCTACTCTGGTCTACCCCTGGTGTTTGGTGTCTGTCCTGTCCTGTCCTGTCCTGTCCTGTCCTGTCCTGTCCTGTCCTGTCCTGTCCTGTCCTGTCCTGTCCTGTCCTGTCCTGTCCTGTCCTGTCCTGTCCTGTCCTGTCCTGTCCTGTCCTGTCCTGTCCTGTCCTGTCCTGTCCTGTCCCCAGTAAAGTCTGTTATTTTGAGTTACATCCTCATCTCCATGTTCCTCCCTTTTTCTATTTTAATATATTTAAAAATGTAATTTATCCCAGTGATGGCACATTTTCAGCATCATTACTCCAGTCTTCAGTGTCATAAGATCCTTCAGAAATCATTCTAACATGCCAATTTGATGCTCAAGAAATATTATATATATATATATATATATGTGTATATTCAAATATATATATATATTCAAAATTGATGATGATTTGTTAACAATCATGTGACACTAAAGACTGGAGTAATGAAATTATGAAAATTCAGCTTTGATATTTAAAGAATAAATTACGTTTTAAAATGGAAATATTAAAAAGTTAAACTAGAAAACAATTATTGTATTTGTAATAATATTATAAACAATATTACTGTTATTACTGTAGTTTTGATCAAATAAATACAGTTTTGGTGAACATAAAAATACTTATTGTCTCTTTATTGGAATTTCAGTGATTTCAAACGTTTGACCTTTATTGTAAAATAAACATACAAAATGTATTTTTTCACACTAGAAGTTCAAAACAGGCCAACAGTAACTACAAAGTGTAAACAGACCGGTATTCAGCTACATTATTGATGTTCCCCTTCAGTAAAAAAGCTTTTTATGTGATCCACAGGAAAGAGTGACAGCTTCCTTTACTATGTGTATTTATGCTGTGTTTGGAGTATGTATATATTTGCGAGCGGATCTTTCTGTGAGTGTGCACTTGAATGTGTTTAATGCGCTGGTGTGTGTGCGCAAGGATAGGTTTGTGTACAAAAGGACAACGGCGAGCCAGCTTCTAACAACCTAAACATCTATAAATGACTTTAACATACTGAGATGTTTTTAACGAATCACGGTCTCCTGTGGATAGCAACACAAAAGTGACCAGCATATCTCAGCGGGTGATTTACAAGCAACGTAACCAAACAATATGACCACTGCAAGCCTGCGAGTCACGGCAAATGCAAAGTAGTTTAGAAATAATGAACAAAACATAATTAATCTTTTATCGCACAGATTGCCAGATAAATACACCCACAAGCGTTAAATGATCAGAGTTGGCAATTTTTCAATAATGCAGTGATATCCTCCGGCATAAAATCAATAACAGCTGTTAGATGTCTTCATGTGAAAAATATCTAATCAATAAATAATGTGGAAATGGCCATTACTGGTGGGCCATAAGTAATGGATTACACCTGAGACGGCCTTTGTCTTCGGGTTACTGTTGGTGGGAGGTGTAAAGGGGATTGGAATCAAATTAAAGTGAATCGGAGGACAGATAGAGAGAAAAAAAAGGGGAAAAGAGCAGTTTATATAATTTAAGAAAATCAGATGTACAGATTTTTACATTATAATCAACCTTAAAGGGATAGTTCACCTAAAAATTTGAATTTGCTGTTTTTTTTTTACCCTCAGGCCAAGATGCAGATTAGTTTGTTTCTTCATCTGAGAAATTACATCGCTTGCTTACCAATGAAACTAGTGAATGGGTGCCGTGAGAATGAAAAAACATAATAATCCACAAGTAATCCACACGACTTCAATCCATCACTTAACATCTTGTGAAGCAAAAAATATGTCCTCTTTTGTCCATCCATATCAAAATCCACCAATGCAATTTATTTAGAACTGTTTTTGCCTGTGAAGAGTGCTTGATATGTGCATATTTCTCTCCTAAATCGGACAAGACCGCTTTTTCACAGGAAAGAGAATTATTATGAATAGAAGACTTTATCCGGAAGCAACAAATTGAAGTTTAAAACATCTCAATGATGGATTTGTTTATTAAAACAAGCTTTTTACTTCACAAAATATTAACTGATGGACTGGAGTAGTGTGGATTACTGTGATGTGTTTGTCATCTGTTTGGAGTCTCATTCCAACGGCACCCATTCACCGAAGAGGATCTGTTGGTGAGCAAATATGTTCCGATGAAGAACAAATTCATCTACATACAGGATGGCCTGAGGGTGAGTACATTTTCAGCAAATTTTCATTTTTGGGTGAACCATTCCTTCAAGAGAACAAGTTTGAAATGTGTCCAAGGTTGGTAATTAAATATTACCATACAAAGAGGCATTGCTCTAAAGTATTTACTCTAGTATAAAATAATAATAATTGCTGGATTTCACCGAAAACACTCAACATGAGTCATATCACAGAGTAAAGCACCATGCAACAGCGTGCAATACAACACTAGCCCACAGACTCAATAAAATCATTGTCTGGTGCAACTCCATGTCTGTATTTTGAGTGACAGCTGGGATGTGTTTTGTGTCTGCTGCTGAACCGATGGCCCCAGTGCACCTTGGGCTACACTGTATACTCAGCACATCTTGCAGAAAAAGCATTTCAAGTTCAGCCAAAAGCAGCACTGGGAAATATGCTAAAGACGGCCATGCATGACAAATCCTCTCCCTGTCCATCATCATCAATGGGCAACATTTCCGTCTGGAAAAGTTCAAATGCAAAGTGTTCACAAGGAAAACCGGATTGGAGGTAAGTACAATGATTAAATGGATTACATGGATGAGCGATTTAAATGCTATGCATGAACAAGCATGACGCAAGATTTCAGGTTGAGTATGTTTGCAAAAATCACCTGAAAATAATTATTCTAAATGTCATTATCTGCATTTATTAATCTGTGGTAATAATGTAACATATACTGTAACATGCTATTACTGTAGCATTATTTTATTCATGTAAAATAAATAAAAAAAAAACTTAAAGTACCATATATTCTTTGAAATATCTTGCAAATACCATGGTACGTCAATCATCATAATAGACCAATAACATAGCCCAAAATAAAATACCATGGTACATCAACATCATCTGTCTAGAACTATAACAGACCAAAATAATAGCCAGTCCTAAAAACTGACCTATATTTGGCCATTTTGAGAATACTGGTCAATGTCTATGTTGACTTAAGTGAGATAATAATAAAAAAAAGTCATGCCTTTGTGGAATAATCACATTTTACCTTTAAATGCATATATTATATATGGGTTTTATATTGTCTCGATAGTGGTATTGGCATTGGACACTTTTCGTTAAGGCTTCCTGATGACTTAATCTGTGATTAGCTTTCCAAACTCCCAGTGCTCCTGTGACTAACAGTAGTGCAATCCCCTGATGGGAGGACTAATTTAAAAACAAAAAGAGAACAGATAATCAATATTTGATGCGAGGTGCTGCTGAAATCCTCAAGCCCCCTCCTGCGTATCTCTGATGAAAGAGTTTTATGAAGATTTCTTAGAGGGAAGTCATGTTGAGAGATTCATCCATTTTTAACGATTTGTAGAAAAATATAAAATGTCCATCAAAGACATCAAAGAGCATGGTTTATTATCAGGGTTTAAACAGGCCAGTATTGTGGAAACAGGACAGCTGGGCCGGTGGGCAGCTTTGGTATCTCCCCCTCATTCGACAGAGCAGATTGATCCATTAACATGTCCGGTTGGGAATTCACACTCCCACTGGAGGGGGTAGTGAGAGAGTCTGGACCACTCACAATTAACACATAAATTTAGTATGCAACCGGCCAGTGTCATCATCTGTTATCTTGCGCTAGAATAGATCATAGAGATGTATAACTGGAAGAACATTGGGAATATTTAGCCAACACTACAACTACGAGGAAAAGAATTCTTCTTAAAAATAAAAATGGCTAAATCATCACAGTTTCATATTACATTTACCATATTATTGATTTTAAATGAGGTTTAGGGCACTTGACTCATTACAGTCATTACAGGTTTAGCACTTTTTCTCAGTCAAGACAACGCAGTTAACGCAAGCAAAGTTGTTAGCAATCATTATCGCTTTTGCAAGCACTCACAATTTTCATGAACGTTAGGCTTGATGCTAATCTTAAATTCAAAAGAGGACTCAGCAACTTCATTAAAAAAGTGTTACCCCTAAAAAAATAAATATATTTTTTTTGTAATAAAATTGTTTAAATTAAGTTTTACGTCATAAGATGAAGATTTTGGTCTTCGAGCTTCTTTTTTTAAATCAGGAACGGGTTATTGCATGGGCTAACCATGTTGAGATCACAAAATCAGGTGATAATTTATCTCTCTAACCCTCCTTATCAGACACTTCTGCTTGTGAAATAAACTAACAATGGTTGAATGCAAACATAACATTTTCCACCATGGCATGGGTAACCAAAAATGTTTACTTTTATGGATGCTGCCTCCACACCACTAGGTGTCATTAAGTCAGAAAGGGCTTCCATATCAGCCAGTGCAACATTAAATTACTCATATGTCTTTTCCATCAGAATGGTTCACGTTCTAGAGCCAGAGCTTATTCTCCATCAGTTCTTGTCCAGGCAAACTGGAGCCTGTCACAAACCGGTCGCACCTTTCCACTGACTTGAGAAATGATCTATGACACTACTACGTGTTTACCTGACTATAACGAGTCTAAAAACAAACTTTGCGGAGCCCCTGGTACCTAGAACCCATTCTCATGTGGCAGAAATGCATAGAGCGATTTGAGAATTGGCACTGGCCTGGAACCCGCACTTGAATCATGTCGGTGGAAAAGTGCTATCAGAGCGCTAAACTAAAAGGACAAAGAAGGGGAGACAAGTAAAGAGGGTGATGTATAAATCGTTCAGTGTTTCTGAGGAGAACTCCAAGAGTATGGGGCTGTACTATTTTTGTGACCAAGACCACAATGAATCTTTCCAATGGCTCTTTGGGAGCGTTCCATTCTCCACACACAGCCCACGGAATGCTCACCACATCTCTTGTGCTCCTTTAGTCTCCAGAGCATGTGCTACCCAGCTGGGTAGAGGGACGTCAAGTCCCCCTCGTCCAACTCTTCACCACACACCACATTTCAGAGATTTTCCCATATCCTCACATGCACACACACACATCTACACACTCCAATGCATCCAGAGCACACCACGTCTATACGTCCAAGATCCAGTTTTCGCTTTCCCTACAATAGTTCTAGAAACCTTCAATGTGACTTTTGTTCAAATCACAGAAGCGTTCCAGAAATCTGTCAGATTATCTCAGCGAGTCTGGAGGTTGTTATTCCAGGTCGCACATCAAAGAGCAGAGGAAACCCAATCCAAATGACACATCATCTATCATAATGCATGTCCTTCCGTCAATAACCTCCCTCGCCAACAAAACCCGGCAGTCTGCGGTGTGATGGGTGGAACTTGATATTAGGCTGACATTTTTCTTCCTTTAAAAACTCACCAAATCGCTTTGCGGTCATCAAGCGAACGACTGCACAGCAGCGCAGAGCTATTGTAACATTCTGATAGCATCTAAGCAGAAACAAGAACATTTCATTCGAAAAACGCAGAATGAGAGATTTCTCAGAAACGAAGTGCGGAACCGGGGCGCTGATTGCACATTTGAAGAGTTAAACATTGAGGCACTTTTGGCTTTCAATTAAATGAAAAATATCTGGCAACGAGATGAAGATGAGAACCACAAAACCACAGGTTGAGGAGAGGGAGAATGTCTGAAAAAGTCAAGGGGTGGAATTAGTTACAGTATTCGCCACAAGACATCAGAAGTCCAACACTGTATATTGACATGAAGGCCATGAGGTACAAGAACCCACCAGAGGATCCTTCTACAAAGAATTTTAGCAAATGTGCGTTAGCATATAACGTTGTATATAAGTCATTGTGGTTGAGGAAAGGAAAATTGCATGGCTAGTTCCTCATACTTCTCTGTAAAAGCAGGCCTGAGGTAATTGCCCGGGTGTCTGAAAGCAACAGTGTGGGTGGGCTCACAAAAGAGGGTCTCGGCTGGATAACAAGAAATGGACTTGTGGGATTTTGCAGTGGGTCTAAAAATCAAAGGTTTTTGAGAAGTAGGTTATTTTCTTTTCCACAAAACAACTACAGTAGATTACGACATTAAGATGAATCCAACAACACGTCCATTTGAAGTCTGGATTTAGGATACAGGGGTGTTAGTGGGAAAGAAAAGATGAAATTGTTCTCTGTTGATAAAGGGTGTAAGATGAGTAAAGAGATTTAACCAAGGTAATTGTGGAGTTCAGAACAGTTTAATGTAAATGCAGTGACAGCAGTTTTAACAATTTTCTTCATTAATAGCCATAAAAGCTAGAATACAATTACCTGCTGTTTCAAAGATATGTTTAAACTCTAAACCGTGTCAGTCCGAACGATGAATTCAAACATCCCCACAGGTCTACCAAGCCATTCTTGCAAGGTGAGACAATCCCCTGTGAAAAGAGTCTGCTTTTCGCCTGATACCCTTTGATAAAGAAAGAATGGGGTAAATATATAAATAAGTCTAGCTGACATATCACAGTAGTGTATTACTATTGATCAGAGACCCTGAAGCGAGCGAGAAATGGGACTCAAAGGGAGATTCAACAACTCAATTAGCTTGGATTGAAATTACTGTCACTCACTGAACCTTGCAAGTTGTGGAGCACCGCTCGAAAGAACTCAAAACCGGGCACAGTCTCTGCAAATCTGCAGCTTAAGGAGACAACACAAACTTGCTAGCAGCAAAGGATTAAACTCATCATCATTTCCTCTCATAGAACAAACCGTATATTCCGGTGGAAATGACTCACATGCCCCAGATGCTTCCACTGGAGCAACAAGTCATTGAATTTCTATAGTTCTTTTTTAAACACCAAAAATTTTGCATATAATAGCGACTCATTTCAACCGCTGCCAACACGCGGCACCCACCTGGAGAATGCAGCAGCCTGTTTCTGCCAATGCAATCAACGCACATTTGCAATTCAGTGAGGAGAAAATGAAAAACGCACCATTTTTATTTTGACTGAGCTGTGCCGTGAAATTTATATGATGTATATAGCCTGTGCTAAGTTACATTATATCAGTAGTCCATACAAAAAGGTCAATCTGTTAGCATTTAGTCACTCTCATATTGTTCCAAACCAGTATGACATTGTTTCTTCTGTGAGAGAGAAAAAAAATGGGCATAAAACAATATTGCAAAATTCGGCCCATTTGACACTTAAACATTTTTGAAACTTTCTTATTTTATGTTACACAGAAGAAAGAAAAATTCACAGTGTTGAAACAACATAAGCAAATTCCTTTATATATTGTTTTTTTTTTTACTCTTAACACTTAATTTTTTTACCATCTTGAGCCATAAGTGTTGTGTTTTAGTTAGTTAAAAGTACAAATGTTGTAATTTACTCACCCTCATGTTGTACCAAACCTGTATGAGTATTTTTTTTTTCTTCCGTTGAACACAAAAGGAGTTATTTTGAAAAATGTTGCTAACCAAACAGTATGAGGGGAAAAAAATAATACCATGATATAAGTCAATGGCTACCAGCAGATGTGTGTATGGACAGAATTTTCTTTTTTGTGTAAACTATCCCTTTAAGCCCTAATGGTTAGTTGATCAGAGATTTAATTTTTAAGACAAAGAGTTTCGTATTTTTTCTTTTTTTATCTGACAAAGGCAGGAAAATATTCCCCATTCTCCTTTTTAACCATTTTGTCAAAGTGCCAACCCTACGCATGACCTCTCCCTTCCCCTCCCTCGATCTCTCCACCACTGTCATGCTTTGAAAGGATTGACGGGCTCTCAGACAGAGCTGATTAAAAGCTTTAAGGTCAGAGAAGTGGGACAGCTATTGAGTGAACACCTGTCTAGCCATACACACACCGCCAACCCAATGCAATGCTAGGCATGATCTTCATCACAGCACGATCAGAGACTCCAATAAAGCAGGCCTGCTGCCCCCTAACACCGCACACGCACTCATGGGTGAATGCCCTACCTGTCTTGGCCCAAACATTAGCATTAAATGCCAAACAAAACCGTCTTTTAAAGGTACTGGAAATGATTTGCTAACCCTCGTCCTCTCTCCAAAACCCATGTCAGCAAACCCGAAAGCACAAAACGATTCCCAGTCAGAATAGGAGTTTCTTATTGTAACTCTTGTTTGGTGTTAAAATTAATTGAAAATCTCAAAAAATTGTGCATACTTGCTCCAGAGGCTTTTCTCTGAAAGATGAGTGTGCTCAGTTTGAGAAATCAATTGACATTGTAGAAAAACATTTACTTCCTGGCTCAAGATTTCTCTATAGGCAGCCAAACCAGAAGCTGTCCTGAAGTGCACTTTTAAGTCAATTCTAAGATGTATGACTGTTTATCACTAGTTACAGCAGCACTATTATCTCTAGGAAGAAAGACGCAGTTGCTCAGTCCTTCAAGACAAACAGCGCTGCCAGAACTGAACAAGATCCAGCTTGTCTGTCATGATTTTGTTCATAGTAGTTGAGCAAAACTTAATTTGCCTGAAGGCAATTTCTGTGACATCGGTAGCATTTGTTTCAAGACATGCGTATGTGTGACATGACTTATCAGGCAGTGACAGCAGCGTCTTGTACTTTAAGTACTATACTGAAAATTTAATTTTCTAACTCAGAGGTCCATGAAGTTACTAAAATATCCAACATAGAAAAATAAATATGGGGGAAAAAAATCAGATTTTTTAAATGTGGCACAACTTGCTGAAAAGTGATTGAATATTGTGTGCAAAAATATACACCCTTATCAATGTATGTGCATTTCAATCTAAAACATGTCTTTTCCAACAAGTTCCAGCAAGGTGACTGCCTTATTTCTATTACCACATCATTAAATGTTATAATCAACATACTGCACCAGAAGTGTTAACTGAAGCCATGGTTACAATTGTGAAAGTGTTCGTGGGATTTTTATGTCTATGAAAAGCAAAAAGTTTTAAAAGAACTTCTTAATGACTGTTTTCTGCTTTCAAAGGTTATGCCAAAGGATTACTGGTCATTAGAGGCGACTTTTCAGGCTCTCTTCCCAATAAGTTGTAGGCATTACAGTTTGCTTGGCACGTATATTCTTTCACAAGGCCTTACACTGCTTTTCGGTCCAGAGTTGAATTTTCATTTGGAGATTAAAACTGCGAGGCCAATTTTTTAAATAAATGTTTAAACTCAATTTTTTGTTATTTTACTGAAGAAAAAGTTGAGCTTGCCTATGCAAAAATGTATTCTGGGTGGGCCCATGTTTCTATGACATTGCGGTAGCATATATATATATATATATGGGATTTTATTTTACCCTTTTGACTTTTTTAAAAAATAAGTATGAATGCTCAGAAAAACAGTCAAGTATCTCTCATCAAGGCACGTTTCAGGCATCGTTCATGTATCACAAACATGCTGAAGTTCAATCCATGATGTTACGGTTATGTTCGTTTCCTAACCTTAAATAAGAGCAATAGTCACAGTGATGCTTGCCTTAGCAATATACTTCAGAAAGCAACTGCCAAGCATCAAAGATACTACTTTAACCTCTCCATAACCTGGCTGAAAACTCATTTTCCTCCTTCAAAGCCATTATGTGCCTTCATCTTAGTTTGAACACGTAACACTCCTCTGCACAATGGGAATGGTGTAGTGTGACCTCAAAGATATTCTCAGAACTGATATGCGGTTTGTGGATACTCTATCAGGCCTGGCTCCCATCGTTTTACCACCAGGTGCAGGAGTATCTCCTGTTTTGCAAGTTCAGAAATCCTCTCTCCAACACAGTGGCTTAACCTGTCTAGCCTGATACGACTCGTGAAAAAACACAGAGAACCGTTGATTGCTTGACCTTGCTTTAGTTTCCCACAATGATGAAAGCAAGCATTTGAAAAAGATAAAAAGGCACTCAATGTTCCTTCGCCTAACCTCAAAAGACGGCCAAATTCAAAGACAATAACTTGTTTTTTGTTAAAGCAGTAGTATTTAATTACAATATTCACAATCTTTCTCAATATATATATATAACCTCTAGCAGAAAACAAAAGGAAGTTAAACTCCAAAAATTGTATTTCTATATCTAGTTATGTATTCTGTAAATCTACAGTTATGACCTAGCCTGCAACCAGTCAGCAGGGTGCAAGTTTCACTTTTACTGTGCATGATGTTTTGTTTTAATATTTATTTACTGACCCATTTGACACCCCTGTGGGAAATCATTTTCAAGAAGGTGAGACTGGTTCTTCTTGGTGTTTGTGTATTCTGTGACGTGTTGGTCCACACAGCTAGGGGTCCTAATGACTTTGAGCCAAAACACATCATTGATTTCATAGGACGTTTGGTATTAAACACTACTGTGTACTTTGAATGTAAAAGAGCAGCTCAAACATTCTACAAAACCTCTCTTTTTTATCCCAATGAAGATACAGACATATGGGTCATTTGGGAACAACATGAGAGAGAGAGTAAATAATGGCAGATTTTTAGTTTATTTGTTTGCTTTATGTTTCATTTTTGGGTGAACTATCCTTTTTAATGGTGCACACAAAAAGCATGTTTATCGGATACAGCTGCTGTTATTATAATCAAGTCAGGGGAAAGCTGTTCAGCTGGCTCCGTTAGCACCACGTTGCTATGGCACTGTGTATATCAGATTAAGACGACATGTCCATGGATCCTCTTCTGAACACATTTGTATGGGAAACAAGTTTATGAATGTAATGAACTGCTTCTAGCGCCAATACAGCTGTTAATGGAGGCAAAAATAACTCTACTTTTGCAAGCCGAAGACATATCCAAAAACAGACATGGGCAAACCCATCCTCACACAAACACTCGGTGTTTCAAGAGGGGTCAGTAGAAAGGTTTATGTTCAACAAATTTGACATCTGGTTTGCTTTCACATCATAGTATCTACAGCTGCAAGGTATGTATTTGTACTTGGTGGAGTGTAAATGTATGAATGTTTGTTTAAGTTTGGGAAGGATTCAATTATTGGGTTTGAGATGAGTGAATCTGTTCCCATAACTGTCACCTTTGTATAGTCATATTTATTCTAGCACGGCATGGCATGGATGTTCACATAAACTTGACTTGCGAGTTAAGTCCCTTTGTGTTTATTTCATGAAGCCCTTTACGAGGTCTACACCAAACTCAGTTCCTGGAGGGCCACAGTCCTGCAGAGTTTAGCTTTAATTCAATTTAATTTAATTTAGCTTTTAGTCATTCGATGTTATTTCTAAACTACAGGTATATGCATTGGAACAATGTTGGAAATAAACTCTGGACCTCCAAAAAGCTTCAAAAAGTAACATTTACACATTTAAAGTATCCCTTTTATAAACTCATACATTCCCTGTGATTTGTACCCATGACCTTGGCTTTGCTAACACACTCGTTTGAGCTACTCAGCTCTTTCTACAACAAATTCTACTAAGGAATGTTCCAAATGTAAATATACTGCAAACACACAATGATAATTAAGACTCGTTTGCACAAGAAAATCATATCCATAATTCATGCATTTAGTTCGACAATGATCAAAGGTAGCCGTTTACGCTGCAGTGGGGAAACAAGGAATGAGTTCCAGTTAATAACCTGTTTGTATTCCCAAATCAAGCAACTCTTTCGGTTATCAGCAATGAAATTATTAATTTTCATATTTAGCAAAAGCGTCCACACAAATTACTTGATTTGTTATTGTAATACTATGGCTTTAAAGATTAAATATGCAGGAAGCACAACAAAAACAGCACTGATGAATATGTATGAGTGCTTCCAAGCCGTGCACCCGATTCGCTCAGCCGAAATCAAGTGAACCTTATAGTGACCTACTTAAAACAATGCCAGATGACAAGGCCATCTCATGCTTTTTCATCTTGTAGTCAAGTGAGGCAGAAAGTCCCACGATGCACCGTATTTTAAACAGGCCTCCTTATTAACGCGGTGTGGCCAGTCCTCGAGCAGCGCAGGGTTTGGTTGATTAGCCCTGTGAAGGGCAGGGCGACTCTACCCTCCTACACTGAACGGTACCGATGCCACCGCTTCTGTTGTTAATGGCGTGTCCCACCCCTGCAGTGTGAGACTCGAACGGTCGGACTCTTCTGCTTCCCACCATGTGGCTCGCAGCACTCCGCTTGGCCAGTGGACTGTGACAAGTCCGGGGCTCCAAGGTTGTTTGTGCTACAGACCAGCCAAGCCTACAAGGCAAAGGTGACACTTAAACCCGCCGCCCAGCCCGACCAGATGGCAGCTGTTTCTTTAATCAACAAAGGTGTCTATAGATGACACTTGGCATACGCACCTGAGAAGAACCTGTTAAGCATTCAGAAGTAGCGCAATGCAGGTGTGCCAGGAAGTCGGTGTGAGCAAAGGCGAAACGAAGCATCACGACAAGCAGGAACATGACTTATCTATAACACCCAAAGGCTCACAACCGGCGCTGTGCTCTGATCGTACACTTCTCATTAATCGACTCACAAATGACGCATATGTTTCTCAAGAAGTGGGCGCAGCAGACAAACCACAGGGAGGCTGGCCACTGTGTAATCTTATGAGGTAGCGGTGGAAGGGTTTTAGCCCACAATGGCCGAGTGAGTCAAGACACACTCATCTGTTGAATAGTGCTGATGAAATTCTACACTGAAGCAGTTTGTGTCAGTTCTAGCTTTTCTTGCAATAATTTCTTAGCATATGATTCAAAGACCTAATGCCACAATCCCTGGGTCGCTGCTTCTAGGCCGTCAGGGGGAAATGAGACCCACAAAGTTCTTCCTCCTCAAGAGGATCACTCAATAGCCACTGAAAATGGTGGATCAATGAACCCATTGTTTTTCAAGCGGTAGCATGTTGTAAAACAAAAAAATTACAAACAGACAGTGGGAATGGCTGCAGAGGAGTTCATGGTGGTCACTGTGCTGGGGTCAACATCAGACAAGACAAAAGGAAAAATGACAAAAACACCTACTTAAGACAAGTTCAATATGGTGGATTATTCTGCAATACGCAGCAATGCTTTCTTACCACTGCACAATGGTTGGGAAATAACTGGTGAATAATGTAAAAATGTGCTTACTCAAACCACCACAAGGCTAACCGGACCAGTGAAAAGGTCATGAGATTGTATGGTTATTTGCAATTTAAATTTTTCTTCCTTGCTCAACATGAAAATAAAACCAAAACTTTTTTTTATTTATTGAATACATTCCTAAACTTATTTATGTAATCTTCATCAAAATAACTTGCTCTGCCTCTGAACTTATTATAATGATTTCCAGCTATATTAACCATTTTTAGGCTATGGTTGTAGATAATGCCTTTCTAAACGGTTTTGATAATAGTCAATAAAGTAACAACAATGACAGCAAAATATATGTTAGCATGGATAAAGTATGAACTTGACCAGCAGCTTAGCAACTACAAACTCGCGTTATAGAATAAAGTCGTGAAGTAAAATTAATTTTGTCATTTCATGTTGAGTTTAACAGTTGATAATACAAATTACAACTCTGCTTTATTGCAAGAGTCTAGAAAATTGCATGTTTGATTTTTAGAGTATACGCAGATTTGGAGACAAAAACATCCTGCAGCATTGACGATGTGTGTTATTTGAATATCAGGATGACCTTTCAATGAAACAGTGGACACAAATGCAAGGTTGAGCAGATTCAGTCTATTTTGTTCAAAGAGCAGCGCTTTCTGATCTCTTTCCGAGATGTTTTAATGCCAGTTGAGTCACCAAAGGCCAGAGAACATCTGCATTAATATGAACATAAGGCCTGAGAGCCTGTGTGAGAGGATGCTTTTTACACTCCCTCACTGTCTGACAACACTTTCACTCGATGACATTCAAGTTGCAGTCTCCCAAGCTGAGGAGAAGAGAAATAGAGGGAGAAAGAGAGAGGAAGGAGAGGGCACAGGGCACAACAAGAGAGGGAATGACATGGAGCATGCTCAACACGCTGGGGGAAGGTCTGGGCTGTGGCCTTACATCAATACTTAGCTTCTGAATTCTGAATTAAGCTTCAGTAACAAAACTAGTGTTAGAACTGGTAAATAGGTTTCATTTTAGTTATTCAGTCCATACTGTACCTATTCAGTCTAAAAAAATGATTGAAACCATTTCAGCGAATACTTTGAGATATATACCAAATAGGATATATTTGAGATGTACATCAAAGATACATATACAAGTACTTGGCTGAGAAAAAAAAAAGGTTTTAGCTATATAGCTCAGCTCTAGCATCTAACAGGATGACAAACGACCACAGAGTAAAGTGTAGACATTTATACAAAGAAAAGCAAAAATTTGAGAGACCCATCGCTTTTATATCACAAAAGTTTGCAAATACTGTTGGATAATAATCACTAGAGAGGGAAAAAGCAGATCACTTGCTTTCAGTTGACTTGCATAAATACGCAGCGGAAATATAACACTATTACAGACACTTTGTCAGTGCAAAAACAAAACGGCTTCAAAAACTAAACCACACACCAGCGTCCACTGGGGTTTGGCAGACTGAAGTATCGTATTGTGCAAATGTGGCACTCTGAAAATTGATCCATGAAAAAACAAAGCCGGATCTGGGCTATCCTCACCCATTTCAAGCATACACGAGAAGTGTAAGCGCACTGCACTCACGTGTGCACATATATGTGTGCGGCCCCATGATGCCTGGCTTTGTGCACGATTCCTTCTGTGCGTCTCACATGACATGCTACCTTTGCGTGCGCAATATTGACTTGACAGCAGAGGAAGGCGACGAGAGAGAGAGAGGGAGAAAGAGACAGCAACCACATCAAAAAAAGAGAAAGTGCTGAGCCTTGTTATGCCAAATGGCGTAATGGGAGAGACTGGAGCGTGCAGAGCATCAAATTTTTATCCGAGCAGCAGCACACAGTTTAGAAGTGCTTTATGGATGCAAAACAGCAGAAAAATATCCTCAAGGAAAGGCACTCTATTTTTAGATGGTGATGGGCACAGTCTAGAATAATTTAATTAGTTTAATTAGGAACTGTGGTGCGTGACCGTACCAATGTGCTCTTTCGCTATTTGTTCTCAGGTTTTATGGCGCAATCGCTCCTTCCGCCCTGAAGTTTAAAGTTAAATTAGCCGTTCATTTGACACATTCACACAATGATGGCGCACCGGCTCCATTCGAGTTCAATATTTATGTTTTCCGTGAAATAAAGGCTGAAAATGGAGCCTCATTCGTTGCTGCAATTCAATAACCCAGCATTCTCCCTTTCCAGTACATGGGGACAAATCCAGCCATCCACAATCCTACTGTTTCACATTCAATAGGCCTACCTGGCATCGAGCAGCAAGCTGGGACAGGAAAAAGAATTCAAAATGTCAACCGGCTTCCCAGCAGAGGGAAATTTGACCCAAACCGCAATCGCACAAGCAGGGGTCAGCTTCTCAAGAGGAGAGCCACGGGCATCAACAACGTAGCACTGCAAAACCACCAGGGAACGGACTTTTCGATCTCAGAATGGACAAATTAGAAATGTCCAAGCATGTTGCGTGCCAAAACATCTTGTTGTTTCTTTTCAGTGCCCATTAACTTCTGTTGTGCGGTAAAACAACAAACCAGACAGGAAAGTAATTACAAAGATTCGAGTGTCCAACTACATTGGGAACAAATACACTTCACAAGCCTGTCATGCTTATATATGCACCCCGTTACCAAAGACACCTGCATTCAAACTCTGCGTTCCAGCCTCCCAGATGCAAGCGCCAGAGCCAAGCCAGCTTGCTGCGGAAAAAAGATGGGAAAAAGGAGGTGAAAATAGCCTGGAGAATCACAACATGGTTGTAAAAAACAGCACATCAGATACAATGAAAAAACCTGCTAAGACCTCCCTAAAGAACCACGGATATAGATGGGGGCTCTTGGCTGAATCGAACGGGGATTTGACTGCCCAATGCATTTGGTTCGTAATGAATGCAGATCCTATTGCTGGAAGTAAATGGAATGATTCGCCGAGGACCTGTAGACACAGGATGCAATAATATTAATGAGCCTACGCTGAGAGGACGGATGTGTTTTTTCAATCGTAGGATTCAAGGACATTGTCAAATTTTGTAGGAGTCTGGCAAGGAGAAGATCTGGACGGAAAACAGGCAGGTGGGGGATTCAATTGAAAGCGTTGCCAGATACTCTCAGACCTGAGGCCGAGGAAACGACGAGAGAAAATGATGATGTGTAGGACGAGTGTAAGAGGAAACCGAACTCTACTGCTCTCAGGGGTGAGGTTAACCGAAGAGTGCGATGACAATACAGTCAACAAGCTTCTCTTGCACAGGAACAGTCGCATACATAAGACACAAATCCAGTCTTGCAAAATCTGCCCACGCCAGCAAAATCTCACCTGAGGACCTGTTAAACCGCTTCCCCGACTTTAACGTCCTCAGCAGGAGACAACTGTAACGACGCAACGTAACAGATGCAGTGTGTTGAAAGATCTCTCTTTTTTCCCACACTCACACACTCTTAGAAAGACGGGAGTGGCCATTTTGCCACAGAGTTGGTCCTGTAGTTGGTCCCCCTGTAATTGTCTACACATTGGCGAGACCGCAACATCGCCAATATGAGAAGGTTACAAACCCAGCGGAACCAAAGCTGGAAAAAAGCCTCTGTGATTCACATTAAGTGTGTCACTCAAGCTCTGTGGCTGATAGCTGTCCTCTATATTAAGATATTGTGTATTTTGGGTGAGAGAATACAGTTACCTAAGGGGACAAATCACTACGCCAAGGACATTCACAACTGAGGACAAAGGCAAGAGAGATGTGCTTGTCCTGATAGAAAGAGATATTTACAAATATGCTGTGGTGATAGGCTGTAATTTACAGTGGGTATCAGATGGTTCACATTGATGTATACCATGGTAGGGCTGCACAAAACAACAGTATTCATAGCCAAAAAAAAAATCAAACAAACAATTGACACATTGCCCTTATAAATAGAGTAACCTTACGAGTACGGAGTGGGTCGTAAGTTTACAAATAATGCTTCAAGGATGAAAATGGTGCATTTCCTGTTTAAAACATTCCCATTTTATCCCCATACCTTTCTGTGCTTGTTATTATCCTCTGCACACAGCAGTTTTGTAGCTGTTGGCCACAGGCCAGTTAAATGCAGGGTGCCTCTGTTAAATGCATCTCTATCTCTGAACCTGGCTTGCACTCCGCTGATCAGGAAACGGTGCTGGGGCCTCTACGATTCCCACAGAATACAAACACTCGCGCACGAATCACAGCCTCTGAAGAAAGCATGATGAGTACGTGACGGTGAACAATAGATTGATTTGGGCTGTGCAACTGGAATGATGGGTGTTTTTGGTTCGTTTTGGAAGGATAGCCGTAGGGATGTTTCAATTGGGCTGAAGCAAGAACAGACTTGTTCCTCCTGTCACAGTTACATCGTCTTCTCAAATAAAAAGAAGAAAGACAGTGATCGCACAATAAATGCATATTGGGATAATTTATTTAATCTCACTTATGACATTTGCACACAAACAAAACTTGAAGAGGAGCGGTAGAACACGCTGTTTGAGTGCGCTAGGAGCTCGTCTGATAAAAATAGAACCTGAACTCCGTTTGTATTCTGACAACTACTGTGTTCATGAGCACACAGGACATCGTAGAGCTACTTTAATATTCTTTTTCCTCTTCGTTCAGATTTTCCTTCACAAAAATAATAATTGGAGGGTTGTAACGACATTAAATATGGAAAAATGGGTCAATGGGGTGCGCTGATGACTTCTCGTGTTAACTGTAATCGCTCATGAAATCCCGCATGCAAAAAGATTGAGCAGTGACACTTATCATTGATTCCTCTCCCTCAGAAACTGAGTTTAGGAACTACATGGCCGGATCCATCATTCCCAATTAGGCAGTTACTGTGAGGCCACACATAAATGCAAATGACCCATTTTCTTATTATCAGCCACTCTGTAAATCACTCGGATATTACCGCCTTTGACAATTTGCTGGATTCAAACAGCAAAGGTGGGATGGAGATTTTTTTTAAAAACACAACCATTTATGTTGAGCCAAGCTTCGGTTATATAAAAGCAATTGCGTAAGATCCTTTCTTTCTACCATTAGTCGCAATAGCCTTCATGGTTAATTTCACTGCAGTTCAGTAACCTCCATTATTTTAAGGGGTCTCTTTTATGCCTTAAACCCTGCAACGATATTCATATTAAACCCTTTGTGTGGTGTCTTTATGGACAAATGAATGTTCAAAGACATTGTGTTCCATCAGCACAATTGAGTCTTACAATTTAGCTTAAAGATAGTCCTCACCACATGTAACGTTGGATTACATAAGCATCCATAAAAGATGTTTACAAACCATCATCCATATTTACATTTTCCCCATCATAATACTTTGTTGTGTGATCTTTCATTATATTACCTTTACAGCAACTTTGCAAGTTTTCATTATATTTATGCAAAGTTGTATTGTGACCTGAAAGTGTGCAAATTCTGCTCTATTTTGGCTACGTCTAACTGTTAAGATTAAAATGTTATGCCATTCTCATTTGAAAAATTAATGATTGTAAAAAGTAGTGTAGAATCAATTGAAGATAGAAAATAAAATATTATCATTAGTTAAATTCTAGTCACAGCCATCAAACTTTAATGTGGCAATTTAAAAAAAAATATATTATTGTTATTATTATTATTTCTAATAATAATACAGTAATATAATTATGCAAAGTTTAAAAGAAAAGTGGTATAAAAAAACAAAAACAAAAAAAAGCAGCTTAAGTTGTTTTTGAATGTATGGCAGATATAGTTATATGGCAAATTTATGGCATATATCTACTACCCATAGAGCACCTTAAATAAAATAAAATAAAGTAAAATAAAATAAAATAAAAATTATTAGGTCATTATAAAAATAGGTTGTTTTTTGAGACTAATTTGGTGCACTGGTAACAATCATTTTTATTCAGGAAGGGAAAATAGTACTGGTGAACTAACACAACCCTTTGGAGGCAGAAGGCCAGTTTTACAGGCAGAAAACCATACATTCATAAATTGCAATTATGGGAAGAAAAGTGGAGCTGGGGTGAGGTCACACCTTCCGTTTGCACCAATGAGGATCTCATTAGCATTGTAAACTCGCTCTCTGGGAAAACACATCAACAGCATCTCTCCACCGTCAACCCAAATTAGAGTTTAATGACCACAGTGTTGCCCATTCACTATTGTTTCCCCCCACAGATCTGTCCCCTACCCGCAACCATCTGTAGCACCTTCATAATATTTATCATCCTTCTCTAAACAGCCCATTTTCCCATAATCATACTCTCTTGCTTATACAACCCCTTGTGATTGCCCCCCTTCTCGTGCATTTTTCCCCTCCACTGAGGTTGCATTGTTTCTCGGCCTTGACCTCCGTGCCCCAGAAGCCTTTGAGCTTGTTGTTATTGTTTCCTACGTTTGGCCTTATTCACACACCGGGCTCATCATGGCTGGGCCGAGCGTCAGTGTGGCATTATAGCCTGGCATTCTTCAACTAATTGCCCTGAGCTGGATTTCCCAGCAAGCCTTGCACCCAATCAGCAGCCACATCCAGCAGCGCTGATTACATGCCCGGGGGAGGCTGGATGCGGCTCTCGATTGGGAATCAGACACCATGGAGGAGAGACGGATGGAGGGCGGAATCGTGGGATAAGTGCATGGACTGTAGCGTCTGTTTGTTGTCATTCACAAGAGGACAGCCAGCAGCAGGTGGAAAGGAAGAGGATGAGATGAGATGGAGGTTAGGCTACAGAGCCAATTATTTTCACCTCTTCGGTGGGCCTCTGCCAGCAAACATGCAATCTTAAACGCTCTTACTGATCCCAGGGCAACTCATGGAAAGAAATAGCGAGAGACCTAATAGATGAGATCAGATAGAAAGTGCTTATGCAAGAGAGAGTCTTTCTCGCCACTATCTGTCCTCCATAATGCCACCTCTATACTCACTTCCTCTAGCACCCTATTAAAGTGCACATACATTACTGAGCTTCTCAACCGGCCACTGACTTTACATGCTGTAGGTGAAATATGGAGTGGGAAATGAAGATGTAGGAAAGGCATTATCCGTGTTAGTGCATTTGCCTCATTTCTCTCTCTCTATCACTGTCTTGCATTCCTGATTTGCTTCTGAAGGATTCCACATCTTGCATCAATTAATTTCTATGACTTTTTCATGTCCTTGTGAGTCATGTATTGATTCATGTAAAGAAGAGATTGCAAGTCAATGAAATATTCTAGAACAATGGTGCTAAATAACTGTCATGTTCACATATAATGGTATTTAGACAGGGCATAAAAAACACAATAAATAAATAAATAAATACACATTTCAAAAAAGTAATAAATAAATAAATAAATAAAAAATAAACATTGCAAATGTTTTTCATAGCATATGTCCAAAAAGCAAGGCAATATCATGATACAGTAAGTCATAAGTCAATTAATAAGTGATCAATAAGTAAATCAAGCAAGCAAGGTAATACCACAATACATTAAAAAAGTTAAAATGTAAAAAACAAATATGCAATATATGTAACTTTTAAGTAAAGTTAATGTTTAAATGTATGGGTTTTGATAGTAAAATAAATAAATAAATTGGTAAAAAGACATTTCCAGAAGTCTGTGATATATAAAGCAGATTTTGATAATTCAAGTAGATAGGTACATTAACATTTTATAATTCATGAACTATATGGTTATATAATTTCTGTAAAAATTGCAAATAACACACTGAGCTAAACATGAAATTCTGAAGTAGAAAGATTGAAATAGTACTTTCCTTTAAAGCATACTCCAATTTTTTTTTCTTTCTTCTTGAAAAAGTGCATTATATTTATTTTCTTATATATATATATATATATATATATATATATATACACACATACATACGCATATATATATATATATATATTTTTTTTTTTTTTTTTTTTTTTTTTCTGTGGTTGGTGAAGAAAAGGAGGGCAGAAAAGACTGGAGCCGATGAGTGTGTGTTGGATCAACAGGCCGCTGCAAGTAAGACAGAAGTCAGAACACAATGTATCAGTGCGTGTACTGGGAGGTGTTTCTGTGTCCCTGTCATTCCAGGTGAACTCAGGAGGGAGTCTAACTGAGATGGGCTGAGATACTGTGTGCTGAGGTGATGGAAAGCTGCCAGGAAGTAGAAGACAAGTGTGCACACACTTATGCTGGGGTGTGTGTGTATGTGTGGGTGCTCTATGCAGTGAGAGAGGGATTTCTTCTCTGCAGTGGCAGTCCAGCACTGCTGTTCCTGCTTAGACCTTGAGCACCGGAACCTCTTAACAATCCCACTCCATAAAGAAAGGCCAACCTCTGTGCAAGCTTGATGGCCTTTTATACCATTGCAGTGAATAAACCAGAGAGGCTACATGGATAAGGCATGACGCAGAGCAGTCAACTTCACTTTATGGAGCCAGGAAGAGGGGTCTTTGAAGTTGAGGACCTGAGATAGAAAAATAGATGCTGAATTGCCTTACTGCTTTTATGAATTCTGGGATAGGGTTTGTAAACAGGGCTTGAGATGCATCCACTTGCCAGAGATAATGCACTTTACTGCATATGAATAAAAAGAGCACTGCATTGTATGAAATAAGTGGTTTGCTCTTTTATATACCATGAGAATTGTATCAGTAGGTCTGCCTCCATCATTATCCATGTTGTTTGAGTGCCCATGGCCTTCTTAGAGCAAAATACCTTGATCTATGAAAGCATATGAAAATAAAAGGAGCAGCTCAGGCAGCCTGCCAGATGAGAATGTGAAAGAGTAAAGTTTGAAGGAGACTTCACACCACCTCCCTTTCCTAGCAGCCCCTGATGAGTTTTTACTTTCTTGTGCTCTCCGACACTTTCCCTGCCATACAATGAAGAAATGAGCTGAGCGACATCAAGTCATGCTCCTTTATTTGGTGTCCTTTGTGTCTTGAATCACACAGACGTCCAGGCTCCCTAGTGACCGTCTCACCCGTGAGCCTTTCCCATGGCGCTTGTACATTGTGTGTTAGCTTGTCTTTGTTCAAACACTCAGCACCACTCCTTTAAGATGCTAACGCAAACCAAACGGTCGTAGGGAGCAGCAAAAGTCATTAGCCTCCACGCTGAATAGAGCTGTGTGCTGTGGAATTAAGGTTAAAAAGGTTTTCTCACGTAAATGAGTTGACAATGCCCCCAAGAGGTTTTTAAACCCTAGCTGTAAAACCGTAATTCCCAAAACACATTAGCATTTGCTCCATAGCGACACAGGCTAAACTTAGAAACCTTGAAAATAAAAGATACAACCGTATTAATACACGGACTGTTTGACAGAGAAATGCGACTAAGCTTTTTATTCCCATGTTGTGACAGATTAGATGACACATTAGACAGACTGACAAGAATGTCCTGGGAACAAAACGCTAATCGCTAAATAGCTAGCATTTTTCTTTACAAAATGTTCTGAATGTAAATTAAAATGAACTGGCACCCCTAATTAAGTGTTTCACCTGACCAAGGAAGTCAAAACAAAAGATTTGAAGGGGCATGAAAAGCAAATATTTAAATCAGCCCTAAATCTATATCATTCATAATGAAAGTTTAATGTAACATTTCGATAACAAGTTCAAAGTTGGATTACAAGTTAGTAAAAGTGTGTATTTTCACCTCACGCTAAATAAGTGCCTGTGAACAGAAATCTGAGAACGTAACCACAGAAACAGTACAAACACAAAACATAAGTACTGTGATTATCACTTTATTTAAATTTTTCCATTCCTTGCTTAAAAATACAATCGGTGTTCAGTTGGCTGACTGTGCTATGAATGACAAAAGAGAATTTGGGTTGTGTCAGATGAATTTAAACAGATTTTCCAGAAAATAAGAGAAATAACTTTTCAGAAATAACAGTTGAACCCAGTTAAAGTCACTGTATGAATCACATAGGACACATTAGCATAATACTTTTAATAATTTGGAAAGGAATCATTTCTTTTTTTAGTATAATCTCACACTGTGAAAGTAACTTAATATCAGATGAGAGCTTGTAAGCCTCCATCTAAATAAGTCCATTAGAAAGTATTTTGTTGTTGTTTTATTCACTTATTTGCTTAAGCTTTGCTAAAAATACTAATTTTCCGACATTTCTATATGTGCAGGCTAAGTTAATTTAAGCAGTCATATATTCCAACTTCATAACTGAAGTAATATGCCCAGTAGTTTTTTTTTAAACACTTTAAACAAAATAGTCTTTTTAAGATTCCTTTGAAATGCCCTTCTTCAACTTCATATTTCAACTGGAAAATAAGTGAACACTGGAAATATCACTGTACTAGGCCAGGCATTTCACGAGGACATTAAAAAGCATAAAACTGGGTAAGCAGCACCTGTGAAGCTCAAGGCATGCATGTGGAAGACCACAAGTCCCAGAGCTAAAATTGACGGTTTTATTGGAGCGTTAAATTGTTTTGTTCTGGAAAATGAGAGCTGCAACCTGAAAAAAAAGCCCCAAAAAATTCTAAGTTAAGAAAAGTAAACTAGAGTCACATGTTTAAATCCCATTGTTTCATTGCAGTCTGTGTGAACATTTTTCCAGGCATAATAATAGAGCGAAAAAAAAGGCACAAAATGAGAAATATGCTCTTATTTTCCCAAATGTAAGCCCTTCCCTCTAATAAAAGATTTCCAAGCTAGTAAAAAGACAAAAACACCAAAGCAGCCATTTTGGCACACTTTTTCATATTACCAAACCAAAAGCGAAGCCAGAAGAAACAAAGCAAGACACATGAACCGTGCAACCTTTCTGAGACATTAGCCATTGCGGATGGCATTTGATGCAATGCTCATTTTAAAGAGCAAGCATTTAAAATCCTGACATTACCACTGCAGTGCTAACTATAACTAGCACGCCTGCCTTAATGCTTGATGAACACAGAAGGTCCTTTGTTGTGTTACTCCCTTTTTCATGTCCTAACCTTAACCACTGGCTTACTGTCATATCCAACGGCATGAGTCAGCGTGTGCTAAAACAAAATGTCCACCCCCACTTCCTCTCTCCATATCTCCGTGGAGGGTGCTTGTGTTCAGTAGTTGGGAACGCTGTCAGGCCCTGTGAGTCTTCCAGCCCTGCTGCGTCACACTCACTTAACATCTGCGGCTCCCTGTCGGGCAGAATATCTCTCTTGAACGTGCCACAGCACACGCAGCTCCCAAACACGGATGAGATGCCGTAAGACAACGTCCTATATGATAGATTGCACCATGCGCGTGAGGCTCTGTTAGTGCGCAAAAACGAAAACTCTATGATTGATCGGATTCTATATATGTACCATCCATGCATGCACAATAAAAATGTTGCAGAGAAGGAATTATGGGTATAGAACTGAGGCTACAAAGGCTGTACTGCCAAAGGCTCGAGACTAAAAAAAACGTAACGGTCTGTGTAATTGCAGGTTCACATGTAAGCTACGTAGTGTAGTTATGCAATTAGTCATACGCAAACGCACCAAATAATCTTGATAATGCGAATTAAATCATGTAACGACATGTATAAATTAAGTTGAGCAACTTGTACATGAACACTCATCACGCCTGACATTAAAGCAGAGCTCTTTACATGTGTTTCCTGTCTACTAATCCTAAACTTCCTTGCTCAAAGACATATCACTAAATGCTTGCACACATTATTTTTAGTGCAAACATTTGCATCTTATTCATTACAATCTAGTTGAACCAGGCTGGTATTTTCATAACTTTCAGTATACATTTGGTTCATTATAGAATGTGCCTTATTCTCAAAAACAGTTCTTTTTGCATGCTGCTATTAGCATCTGTTTTTCGCTATAATGAAATTTTCATAATGTAAAGACATTTCATTTGTCTAATTTCATTGCGATCATGGCAGCAGTATTTCATCAAATCAAGGAGAAAACATTATACTGGGCATACATCCAAACATGCAGTGTAGCTGAACATACATTTAGAACAATCAAATGCCAGATGCACACAAAACAGAAAGTCCTTTAGGTAGGTTCTTGAAATATTCTTAAACATTTTTCTTATGAACATGTCCTTTTATTTAAGAATAAAATGATAGACTTTAATGCTGTCTGGTTGTATACTAGCATACTCATGAGGTTGCCTTGTGTAATACAATAAATTCATTTATTTAACACTGCTAACACGTTTAGATCATTATTTCTGTTTTTATTTATTGATTTATTTTTGTGCACTAAAAGTAAGAAAATCTGGTCCCTGAAAACCGCATGCAAAATCATTCATTCTTAGAAGAGCCTTTGCATCTCCTCTTGTGAAACTTCACGTGGAGCTTTAGTATCCATGGGGCATGTGTGAGGGACGTCGGAGAGTGACATGTCAGCCTCAAAGGTTCTAGGACCAATGGCACCATGCCATTCTGCACGAAACAGAGCCTGAAGCATACACAGCTCAGCATCACTATCATCATCATCGTTGTCATCTTCAAAAACAACATCCTTCTCAAAAAGCTCCTTACATGCATGGCAATGGCTCTCCACACGCATTAGAGACAGCAGGGTTCACCCGCGTGAGGTGGAAGATTACAGCAATAGATGGAAAAGTAATGAACTATGACTGCTACGCTCGGCTGAGCTGTCGGATTAGAGGTACGATGAGAATCATTTGCAGGGTATTGCCGTAATGGCAGCACAGTGTGAAATGCATTCTGTTTTATATGTATATATATTAAAAAAATAGCACTGTCACGCAAAAGACTGATTGATTTATTTATCTATCTTTAATGCATTTACTTATGCATTACTACAAAATTTGTCATTGTAAATTCAATTTAGGCTGTTTTATATGAACTAAAGGGAAAAAGAATGACTCGCTCTGACTTCAGGAACTCTCGGATGGGGTTTGAGAAAAGCTCAATGCATCTCAAGTGCAACTTTGACCTTGGCAAAATACATCATGTAATATCTTATCACATATATGCCACCAAATACAGGCCATTCCTTTCCCTGATCCAGGAAGCAGTGCCGATAAAATGAAAACACTATCTCTAGAGATGCTGCATCATTTTAATCCGTTCCCACTGACTCGCGGCTTCACAAACAGAAGAAAAACTCAATTTGGAAAAGAAGAATCACATAAAAACCATATTCTGAGAGCTCTTCGAGGAGGTAGAATCTGCGACAGGCTCGCATTTAATAACCTTGACCGCGAAAATGCTTTTGTACTGTGTTGCGGAGCACAAAAAAACAATTCAGATTCAATTCTGACAGAAATAAGTAAAGTTCTGAAAGCTCCTCTGTTTAGTTCAACTCCAGAAATAAATTGAGAGAAAGGCCCCTACATGCCAAGTGGTCTTCCCCACACCTGCCATGCGCTCACACTTTTGGCCCCATTGCTGGCTTTTACTTTAAGTCCTGATCAAGTCGAGTGACAAGGGTTGGTTCAGTTTATGCAACACTCAGGGGCTGGGAACCAACTGGAAATCCCACTGGAATGGAGGTGAAGCTGAGAAGATGGAAGCACCGTATGGTCAAGACATTAAGGGTGACTAGAACAACCTTTGACTAAATGTAGGAGGTCGTAGTCAAACGAAGGGGTCATCAATGGCTTATCGAAACACACGGAGGGCAGCTTGCAGTGAAGTGCAAACCCTATTAGCCTTTATGTTGACTTAGGAGCAATGTGCTTTTGTTATTAGCACTGCCCAATGTGCTCTACTTGTCCTCTCTTGTTGTTTATTGCCATATTGAAGCACCCTGTGTGCCGTGCTTAGTGCGAAAAAAAAATACTGTGGGGGTGTGGGCAATGAAGTATAGTAATGAATTGTGACAGCTCCTTCCCAGGGAAGAAAATATTAAACCCTTCCTTTTTTTAATGCAGTCTCTCACCGTTTTTTTTTCATCCTTTCCTTTCCCCCGACGGCTCAGAGCAGGGATGGGGACATCTCTATATATATATAATATATAGGATATTCAAGCAAATCAATCAATTAGCTGTATGTGCTGAGTTCAGTCTGAGCGTGGCAGCTGGGGGGAGTGGCCCGAATCCGAGGAAGCGAGGGGTTGGGTGATGTGTAGCGAGTGTGCTTCTGGAGAGCACTTACTCGTGCGCACAATGAGGTCAACACGTGACCCCCTCCAGCACGCAGAGCATCCCTTCTGCGACGCTTCGGGGCTGGACACACAGCACCATCTGAGTTTGCTGTACGCCGTTCAGTATTCCGACACACTGAGCTGCAACCGAGGACAAAACGCAGCCCGGGCGGCTAAATATACATCATGTGCAGTCATACTCCAGAGATCTGAACCGAAACAAACCGAGGCAGGGTAAACCGGATCGACTGCAGTCGCAGAGGGCTTGTTCATTTGAAATATCCGAACGTAGGTACGTGAACTTGTTAGAATTCAGTCCACCAGGTAGAAAAATGCCCTCTGCAATGATTAGGGCATAAAACGTCACAGATTTGTAGCTGTGAAATCACACTGCATTTCATTACCACTAAAAGGCTGGCAAGTGAAAAGAAAGAGCAGCACGAAAGGTATTTCATCTTCACCTTCAGAGGAAGTGTTTCCCTGTGTCCTATGCAACCTTTCACCCATTTGCAGTTTAATCAGCGGTCCTCTTTCCCAGGAACCTTGAGTCAGTTGCACGCAATCAGCCTTTGCAAGTTGCTGTGGCACTGATAAACGGCCAGGGGATTCTTGCTGCACCATTTCCCCATAAATATAAACCATAAATCCACTTTTTCATGTCAGGTGTGGAAGACAAAATGGCAATTGCAGACACCGCTAATAAATACGTCTACTAAATAAAGCAGTCTGTAAAAAAGATGGCAGACAGTTCTGGAAGCAAAGCATCTTATCAGACAAGTGACCAGATATTTGGCAAAGCCAAACCAAAAGAGGACCTTAAATAGCAAGATTGCATCTAAATGAGAAGATATAGAAGTCCAAAACACCAGAGAGTGTTACAGCAGCATTATGGATTTAGACCAAAATGGCTCTGATCCCCATTTTTCTTGTTTATGCAGAGTTATGATTCTTAAATCCGGCATCTGAATAGGCTCTTCTCTAGTCAGTATCTCCAATTTGCAAACACCTAAAGAAAGTAAGAGGTAACAAAAGCGTTTGAGGCACTATCATACCCCAAACAGAGCTCGGAATGCCTTTAATTCAAATATAAAGTGGCATTTAATGACAGTTTATCTGTTTTCCTCGCAGCTGGGCAGGCTTTTCACTGTGGAAGGGAATTGCTATCTGTTGGAAAAAGCCGACTCCTACTCTGGAAGAGGATGGCAAAACCATCTTTGTAATGGTAGATAAACAGTGCAGCTGGAATATACTGAATATGGCTTTTCTCGCTCTCTCTTTCCACTCAGTTCATTGTATGCAGCATAATTTGATTAATTCAGCTAAAAAACAGAGGTGGGTGGTAAATCTTACATCATGCATTATCATTATCATACATAGGTCATTTTAAATTATGGTAATGGTATACAAATCGCACAAAGACGGATGGCATAAGTTGTATTACATTGACATTTTACTGAAAGCAAACCCAATAAGGCTCTTCATTTAGGTGAAATAAAAGCCCCAAGGGACAGTTTAAACTCATATGATATGTAGTGTAGTTGCAGCTTTGCAATGCCTCATGATTTGTAACACCTCTAGTGCTTCTTTCCATTCGCACCTTTGCATATGCATAGAACAGCAACACGCTTACGGCAGCGAATAATGCTGCGTTATTCTCCTCTACTTATCAAGCTCTCAGCTTACACAGACACTTACACACACATGTTCAAGTCACAGTGCGGGTGATGGGCTGTCATTTATCAAGAAATCTGACAAACACAATGCTTTTGTCAAGAAAACACTCTATCATAAAGTGCTGACCATGTATCCCGGCTCCACCGTTGATATCTGATTAATCTGTGTGGTAAGTGTGGGCTGTCAGGACTGGCGTGGGGCTTCTTGAATGATGGATTTTCCAGCCTGGATGCGTGAAAAGCAGTTGTGGATGTCAAGACTCCCCTGACACACATTCATTGCTGATCAATCTCCCATTCTGCCGCCCCGGGCCTGCCCCCGCCCATCAGCATCAATCCAGCATAAGTAAATACAGTGAGTGGCTTAATGCATCTCCATTCTGTTCCCATAGGACCTCCCAGGCCAGAGAAAGAGAGAGAGAGGCAGTTCTCATACATATCAATAACTAAGAGATCTCACAGAGGACAGGTAGGCTTGCTTTTTATGCGGAATATACACAGGTTGCCCATATTTTATGAGTGGACACAACCATGGATGTTAGTGATGGATCAACATATCGGCCACGGTGATTATTTGGATGATCTGGCCATTTTGAAAGATGGCCATCAGCAAATGACCAGCTCAGCCAATTACATCAATAGTGTTAGTTTGATTATGTCAGATTTAAAATCTGCTTGTAAGAGTTGTCTCTCTCAGAATTGAGAAAAATATCACAACGTCAAACTTGTTATGAACTGTTTATTTCTCAGAGGATGCTTTTGATTGTGCATTTTTGAGGTAGCTTGGCAGATCTGAGCATTTTGAGATGTGATTTAAGTGAGGAGACACATACGATTACTGTAGTATTTTGCACAGGAGAAACATTCATCAAACTTAAGAAGCAGTTGGGATATTAAAGTTCTTTATTTGTGATTTTTTTTCTTTCTTATGGGAAGAGTTTTCAATATGAACTCGAGTACTTTTCATCAGATTTTCCTAAGATCAAATGATCTGCACTATGACATCCACAATAGTTTTAGAACTCTATAATTTTACTGTATATCAGCAAGTGACATGGTTTCTAGTTTTATTTCTACCAGGGAATTTCAATAGAAACCTCCGAAATAAAATCGATTCTTAAATGAACACTTAACCGAAAACTACATAAAGAGTCTTGTGCGATGACAAAGTAAACATTGAGCAATAAAATTTTCCTCCGAGACTTTCCTCTCATGCGGTTAAGGAGAATGTATTAAACAAATCAAGGCCCGTGTACACCCACACTTGCTCACTCATCTAGTCACACAGACACACACAGACACACGTACTGTATCAAATCAAGATCACACACAACCGCAGAGTCAGCAAATGCTCCAGAGTATCACATAAATTACAGCAACGTTTCAACATGGCTCCAAATCAACACGCAATCAAGACCTGGGCAATGGGCCGGCGGTTGCAATTCTCTCAATCTCTGCTTCATCTCTGAAATCATTACACATAGTCGGCTCAGCAAAACCCTGCTGAAATGTGTACAACAAGAATTTTCATTCCAGTGAGTTTTAAAAGTCTGAACAAACATGTGCACACACATACACTACCTTTATAAGTGGCAAAGACAAAAAGGACGAGCTTGAAGCGGTGGAGAGCAGCAGAGTTAATTACAGTCCACGCTAACCGTGGTGACACCTGCTTGAAAGGGCTGTGCGCACTTCCCTCTCTACTGTGTCCAGACACTGGCTTGATTAATCCCAGAGAGAGAACTTTAATCCTGATCCCTGCACGTATGGCCCACCAGAGGCCCCCCCATCGCTACCCTTGGGCAGAAACATCTGGATCTTTCGTGTTACGCAGGTGGAATAAAACATAATGAACACAACTGGTTCTGGCACTTAATGGACTCAAAAACTAAAAACTCAGTAAATATACAAGGTATACTGTACATGTAATTAAAAACTGAATCCATCCCATGATGGAAGAGAGATCAACGTTCATGAGAACAGGCAGAATGTTGCCTTTTTCTGTTCAATCAATAAAAATAGGCAAATCAATCAGCAAATGTTCTGCAACAATGCATTATCAGAAGCCTTGTGAACATTAACATAAAAAAGTGGCACGGAGATGCTCCCCCATCACCAGGATCAAATAGTGTTACCTTCCTTGTGGGAAACTGACAAAACTGTCTTGTTTTCTCTGACAGACTCTGTTCGTACCTGCTCTCTAAGTGAACAACGAGAGCGAAGGGTTATATGGTGCCAACAATCTTTGGCTGATATGCAGTGACTGACGTTAAAGACAGGGGGCTTTGACAGGCCCTGTAGGTAGTAGGAAGGAAGAATTAGGAAGGTTATATAACTCAATAGTATACACATGAGCAGAATTGGCTCAAAATGGCAGAACTGTCTAGAGAAACAGGGAGAAATTCTCTGGAAGATCGGTCAGTAGTTGTAAGTCTACAAACAATGTGAACAGCCAATAACGAAATCAACATAGATTCCAACTCCCGTAATACAGGAAGAAAGAAAGCATGGAATAACTAAATGGTGCAAAAATATAAAATGCACACCACACTGATTCATTCGCTACTCAAATCCATCATCTAAAGCTCAGAATTTCATTTCATGCATCCAAGATTCCATGAGGAAGACATGCTTCCAGGAAGACAGCCGTCATTAATTGCAGGGGATCCGCATGAACACAACGAACCATGTGCACAATGGAGCACACACAATTGTTGAGCCTGCAAATGGCATAGATCAAAACGCAGCTGAAAGTGAGAAAAGCAAGCCACGGGGAAGTCGCTGGAGAATGTTCAGTATGGCTGATTATTTCACGGCAGCAGGAAGCATGAGGCAAATACTTTCCTGCTGCTCTGGCACATCACCGTGCAGGTGTGGCAACTCTGACTTGCAGGGCAAATTAAACTGCGGGAGAGTATTAACAGAGTGTTGTATTTAACACCTCACTCCAGTGATGCGTGTCACTGAGAGGCAATTAAAGAAAAAAAAAATGCAAAAACACACAGGCATCTTCATACAAGGGACCGGATTAATCTCCACGCACCGAGATCAGACGATCTCATTAAACCTCAAACAAGACTACACACAAACAAACGCTATCGCTGACCCTTAATAAACACATCATATGGTTGAGAAATCACTGCCTTTCAATCGGGATTGTCCATGAAAGCAAGAATTATTCATGCTGTGGTTGGTAAAAGTATAAGCTGCCTTTGTGTGGCTGATAAATATATTTCTCTGTGTGGTCGGTCAACCTAATATTTTCCATTCTACAGGAATTATATCTTTTACAATGACTGTGGTTAAAGGGATAGTTCACCCAAAAATGAAAATTCTGTCATCGTTTACTCAGCCTCAAGTAGTTCCAAACCTGTATGAATGTCTTTGTTCTGCTGAACACAACGGAAGATATTCTGAAGAACGTGGGAAACAGAGCAGTTCTTAGGCAACATTGACTTCTATAGTATTTTTTTTCCTACTATGGAAGTCAATGGTGCCCCAAAACAGCCTGGCTACAAACTTTCTTCAAAATATCTTACTTTGTGTTCGGCTGAACGAAGAAATTCATACAGGTTTGGAATTACTTGAGGGTGAGTAAATGATGACAGAATTTTAATTTTTGGGTGAACTATCCCTTTAAAAGAGGTAAACCCTGCTGAAATCTGGGGTCCAAGGTCCTGACCTGCTCAGGACCTTGGACCCCAGATTTCAGCAGGGTTTACCTGATCAATGATCAATACGCATAGTTAAATATGCATAACAAGATTTTTCTTAAATCAGTTTTTAACCTTGAGGGATGCAGTGAACGTTTACAAATCTTATTACTGAAATTATGAACATCACTAATAATGACTATATTCAGGTTTAGACTTCACACCTTATCTTGTTATTACTCATTATTTCACCCTAGAAAGCCCAGCATATAATAAAGACACTGAAACAGGCTTTCCAATCAGAAAACATAAAATGATTTAGTTTTTGGGAGTAAGAAACTGAACATGTTGCAACTAACCTAACTACATTAACAAAAAGCATAGCTTTTCCAGGAATAACAAGCCATTTTTATTCACCAATCATCTGAACAAATTAACTAACTGATTAATTTTAATGTGTTGGTTTGTTGAGATGTTAAAAATGGACCGATTTTGTTATCCTTATTGTTTTGTGATGAACACAGCTAAATAATGAAATCCTTCTATAAGTACCTTAGCAAATGCATAGCTTGCTATAGTTCAACATTACATTTTGAGTAACACGGTTCACGAGTTAACTGTCAGTTTAAGCTACAGGACCATGGCTGTGTTTATTTATGCAGATGCTAATGTGCTAATGGCTAACAGCAGGAGAGGAAGGGTATGTACGTCTGTCGGCCAATCCCATGCTGGAATCCCAGGCATGGCACTGTCGTGGCACAGTTCTAGTGCCCCAATGACTGCTGCATACTCCACACCCCTGACCCCTATTTCCCTGTTGGTCAGTGCCGTCACAAATCCGAAAAGCCTCCCAGCATTTCCATGGTGACTGGCCCTGGCTGAACAGATGGCCTCAGTGTGCTGAGCAGCAATTAAAGAGGGGGAGAGTGCAGAGTAGAGAGAGAGAGAGATAGAGAAAGTGGGTCAGGATCAAGGGGAGTGCGTCCGACTCTACTCTGCTGCACGTCCACGGTGTAAACACACATACCCATGCATGCTTACGTACTCATAAACAGATTGATGTGTGTGTCTGTGCACACGTATACTCATGCATCACCACATCCCTCATTCTCCGAGCTCTCCGTTCCCTTAACAAAAACAAATGCCCTATCCATCCCCCTCACATCACGGAGGCACAGCAGGAACACTGCGCAGGGCTTAAAAGCTTTGGATCCTACTGGAGAAAAAGCACTGAGAACTCATTCTCAAAAAATAGAGAGGATATATCGATAACGTCTAAAGTCAGGAGCCCTAGTGAAGAGAATAACGCTACCAAATCCCAGCCTATTGGATTAACCCTTCCCACTTCTTCCCCGCCCCCTACATCTTTACTCCACATGATTACTTCCACAAGAGCAGCATCCTGGCACAACCTCCACAATTTTTTTCTTCTTCTAGTAGTCGTTAATTCACAAACGGTGGGGACAGAAGCTCTCCCTTAACACCATGGGCCTAATTCAAGTTCTGAGTTTCCCAGGTGGGTTCCACCAGAACTTTCATATATCTACATTCAAACACAGGCTCAACCTGAGATTAAACACGCCAGTTTAATAACCAAATCATTTTATGAATCCATAAATTTATACATATTGCTTAAACATGTGGCAGAGATCAAGTGTTTGCTGTAGGAACTTTAAGGGGTTTTGTGGTCCAAACAATCCAGATGAGAAACAAGGGGAAAGATATAAAAATAGTGAAAGAGAAAAAGATTTATGACACAGGGGGAAAATGAATAAACAGTTTTCTTTAGACAGTTCTTCAGCCCCTTGCTGCTTAAGAACATGGCTTTGGCCAGAAAGACGATCTAAGCGTGAACTGCGGTCAACCCTGGAATGGGCATTCATTAAGAGCTATAACACTCCCCTAGCACCCCTAGTACATCCCTAGAGATCATGTCTGTAGATCAGCCCTCCCATCCCCCCTGCAAATCTGTTTTCCGTGAATTAACAAAGGAAACGTTTAGCTTTAAGTCATTTTACAGCGTACCTCAGAACTTGGCAGCATGGATGGGTCACATCCAAGACCTTGGTGTTTTTCTTGCAGTCATAGGAACAGTATGGGGCACTGTATTGAGTTCCTTTTTCGCTTAATTTTCATCATGAGATTTGATTTGTCCTTTCCTGAGTGCAGTTTCTAGGCTCTTAGCAGAAAAACCCGACTAAATAACAGTTTGGTCCATCAACTGTGGGTAGACAAACAACAGCAGTGAGAGAACAAATTATCTATTTGGATTTGGAGAGAGGCAAACGTTGGCGGCACCAGCGTTCTTTGTGGCAAGGAAAACTTTGCCTCTTACTCTCTTTAACCTCCACAAAGCCTGCTGGAAGAATAGAATCAGAAGCCACGCTTTCATAGGCATCACAGGGTGCTACATTGTCTCTGGCTATGTGCATGTTGTTGGGAGGTGGATTATTTAGCTTGTATGAATAAATGCCCCTCCCTCTCCCTAGTCAGATATAACTCTTGGCACAGACTGAAGCACAACAAGGACTTGGCTCCCCACGCTAACTAGCTGCACAGCATTTTGTGGCTTCCATACTGGCTGATGCCACAGCTAAACCAATCGCGAAACGCCTCAAGAAACGAGCCAGAGATTAACCTTCCATTCAGCTGGCACAGTTGCTTTCAGAAGGTGCGAAAGGGAGGGGTAAGGGTGGACCCACTGTGAGAACGAGGTGAAAGGGTTCTGCAGGAGGGAGAGTATTGTGTCTTTGGCTTATTCTTAGGGAGAGGAACCATGCCTGGTTGTTCTGCTCTAGGAGTGTCAATCCTCCACCTGTGTAGATACAAGCACACATTTATTTGTCGCCAATTTCAGAGTTTGTGTCCATGACTTTTGTGCAATGTCACAGCACCTGGAATTGGGCAGGGAAAAGCCCCACAGAACAAACTGGAGTTAAGTGTCTTGCTCATGGGCACAAAGGTGAACATGCATGGTCTTATGGGCTACCAGTCAACCTTATGGGCTACCAGTCAAGACTACAACCATGACAGTTCCATACGAGCAGATTTATCATATAGGCCACCCCTGATACATGGGGATGTGCCAACGTACTGCACTGCATATTTAACCACACACGTATGATGTGGATTATCAATTTCATAAACAAACATAAGTCAATGTGACTATAGCAATATGAAGAATGTGCCTTTCTTTTACTTGGGGCATTTATCTACATCACACATTCACCTTGCAATAAAATGATCCACTAGATCAGATTTCAGGGCTTTTAATGTCAGTGCACACTGCTGTCTGAGACACTGGGGACATGCACTATTATTGTGAGAGAAAGGAACCACACCCTGTCACAGGTGGCACTCAGGTGATTTAATCACAGGTGAGACGGCAGGCTTTATAATGCACTCAGGGACAAAGAGTCACCCCTGGGCCAAGAGTAAGAACTGCCTGGGGCAAGTTAGGGTTGAATGACTATGTTGGGGCAGTGAATTTGTGCTGCGGAACATATCGGCAGTCTGTTCCATTAGTGTGGCCATCACAATGTCTGAACAGAATATTCTTCCCTCATTTTTTAACACCTCTCTCCATTATTTCTCACCCTCTGTCTGTCCCTTCTCTGACACAGGAAAGGATGAAATCTATAAGCGTCTCTCTTTTTCTTTCTATTTTTTTATCTTTCCATCTGTCACTTACACTCACAAGTTTTGTTCCAAAATCTATTGAGCTGCCTACGTAGACAGCATTTTGAGGCATCCCAGGAGCACTTTGCATAAAGAATGTTAATCGTATGATGTGAAAAATTCAGTAGAAGTTTATTGCAGAGCTACACTGACAAAACCCCACACATACACAATAAGGTGAAATGTGATGTGAACCCGCTACCCACAGACATGTGAAAGACAAAAAGTGCTAGAACGGTGGCAGATGTGTGGGTGCATTTGGGCAGAAATTTTCCCTCTCTAAATGAAGTAGTGACATGGAGCTGTGCAGCCATGCCTGAAACTGGTGAATCAATATCAGACTACATTAGTTACTCTGGCATCAGAGCCTGCCAGGCCAGAACAGGATCAATGCCAAAACAGCAAGCCATCTCTCGGCTTTCACTCTGGAACTGTCTATATCTCTACCTGTCTGGCCAATCAGAACAATTTCAGCATGAATGAAAAGTTAACTCCTATTCTGAGCAAGTAATGCAAAAAGACAGCCTTCCAATAAACAAAGATCTGGATTTTTGGCCATAGCAGATATAGGAGAGAAAATTCCCTCATCTCCAGATTTTACATCTCAATCGGTAGCTGGTTTGGGATTTCAGAACAGTTGGAGATAGCTGAGAAGGTATTGATCTTAGGTAGGTCTATCCGAGCACTTGCCTGAGTCAGTGTAGAGTCTTAGCAGGACGCAGTGGGAGCAGATGTGCACTGCCAAGCAGGATAACTAAAGCCTGTGTTTGTTTTCTAAAGCAGACCAATTTCCCCTCCCTTTCTTACTACAACTATATTGTTGCTTTGAACCATGCTCTGCACTCCTAACAATCTGCAGCCTGGAAATATTAAACAAGTACCTATCAAAACTCATTAAAAAATGGAAACATTTCATCCAACAAACACATGCTTGTTGTGTCTCTCTGCCTGTGCAATAAATAACTTGGGAGCTGCATAAGCAGCTGCAAATGATACAACTGTGACATTAATATAATCACTGTATGGTGCATACATCACTAATTTACAGTTTCTTCAAAGTGGCTCCACCAATCAGATTTATTTAGAATGCATTACCGTTTTGAATCTGACTACAACTGAAGTGCGTTTTTCTATTGATGCGCGACAACTTTTTTTTTAAATTTGGGATTTGTTAAAAACAAACCATAATGGAACAAAGGAAATGATCAATTCAAAATTACTTACAGCATGATGTAATATTTTTTATTCATAACTACTAACTAGATCTGCTTAGCAACCCCAGTCCTTGGCTTCCCTTCATCCGATCTTTGATTTGCCAATTACACAAACACACAAACATTCACACTCACACATCCATCCAATACAGGATCTGTAGACTTACTGTGCCCTTGGAGAGATAACAGGCAGGAAAACTGCAGCTATATTCACAGAATTCCTCCTCTCTATTCCCCTGACTGACGCTTTTGTGCAGGCCAGTAATCGCCAGTGCATGTCTCTTTTAATGGAGGCATATCAGCCCAGCTGCCTGTAGTAAATTGACTTGTTCAGTCTGAGGGGCCTGTGTGTGTGCGTACATGTGTGAGAATCTGATCTATGTTATTTCAGAGGCATACACAGGATTTTAACGGAAGGCCTGGAATTATCCAATCGCTCAATCCCAGATCAGTGCTCTGACTAACCGGCCCACTTCTCTAGCGTGACACCATTACCCCTGCTGGATGCCTCTCAGCAGAGCCCTCACTGGTTTATCTCATATGGAGCCTGTGAAGTGGAAGGTTTGATAAAGACTCAACATAAACCCCTACATAGGCACATGACAGACAGCTATAAAGCTCTGCTACACTCCTCAGAAATATATTATTATAGAGAAGCAGTGATAGCAAAATCTGTCCAATACTGATAAATATACAATGATAAATGTTCACTTTTTACAAATGCCCTTTGTAAACTTAAACCTTAAATGTATTATGTAAAATACATGAAAACATTTATAATAATTATATAAAATATTTTGACTATATTATATGATTTATACAATTTTAAAATGATAAATATATGTAAATCACATACTTGTACCCTAATCCCCCCAATCCAAAAAAAAAAAAACTGAACAGCATTCAAACCAAAGCTCTGATCTATAATATCGTATTTCAATTAAAATCTAAACATGATAAGGTAAATTAGCAATGATGGATCACTGTTTAGTTCTTTTGGCATAGAAAAAGAGAATACTGTTGGAAAGGAATATAAAGCAGAATATTATCTGCTTCCAATTTTGGCCTAATCAGACATATGATATATATAAACCTTTGTTCATGTACTAAAATCATTTTAACTAATAATGTTGCTCTAATTTAAGTGGACACTGATTTTTTTTTCTTTTTTCTAAATTAATTTGTGCTCTTCATGCTAGCAGCATGACTAAAGTCATCCATACATGAAAGAAAATGTTCTAAATGTATGTTATTTTTTATCCAGAAGTTAACAACAGTGAACACGGTGGCCTAGATTAGTCATTTACTAGCCATGGGCGGCCTGGCACCCCAAACAAGCAAAGTTCAGACTTTCATGTAGAGAGAGAGAGAGAGAGAGAGAGAGAGAGAGAGAGAGATGATAGGGACAGACAGAACCTCTGAGAGGATTCCATTTAAATATATGAGGAATCCTAATGAGCTGATCCATAGATAACACAGCCGGAGACGAATAAAGAATGTACTGATAATTCAAATTCAATTCCAGAATTTGAAATGACTGAGCAAACAGGATGCTAAACTGAAAATCTGATTCAAGCCTGATTCAGAAATGAGCAAAAAGTTTGATAAAAATATGTTAACACTTTACTATAGGGACCAATTCTCACTATTAACCAATTGATTGTTGGCATGCCTGTTATTAACTGTTTATTAGTACTTATAAAGCACATATTCTTCATGACCATATTCTGCATCCCTAATCCTTCCCAGTACCTACATTTAACAACTACCTTACTAACTAATAATAAGTAGCAAATTAGGAGTTTATTGAGGCAAAACACATTCTTTTTATGTTAATAAATTATTTTTTTTATGAATAAAATGTATTAAAAACTGATCTACTAGTGGTCTCATATTCTGCATTTCAGGGAACAAACAGCCATAATTAATCACAATTAACTCATGAACACTGGACTAATGAAATTCCTCTCGAGTGACTGTGTTCAAATGTATTCAGTTGTAATTCCTTTTCTGGCCATTCTAATTCATCATCCTGTGGCCAATTTAATTCAAATTCCTAGTTATAAATTGAAAAGGAGCCTATTCTGAAAATTCTGCAAGAAAAAGAGGAGAAAATAAAAGAAGCCAACAGAAGGAGGAGGGGAAACGCTGCAGTAATACAGCTCAAGTATCTGTTCAGCGAGTGGAAAACCAAGGGTGGGAGGATGGGTGGGCTTAACCATTTAATCTCTAAATCGAGATGAGAATCGCTAAATCAGATTAATACCAAATCAGAACAGCACAAGCAAGATTGGCCCCCCATTTATTGATTTCGTTTTTCTTTAGTCGGCTGATTCAAGCATTTCGACCTGAAACAGAACAGGATTTTCAGGGGTTTGAAGCAGAAAATTGCAGCTGCGCTTTGCAGATAAAACAAGAACTCCATTTGGACGGATGGAAGGGAGAGGTTTGTGTGATCAGGGACCTGGAAAACAAGTGTGTGTAGCAGTGGCGCATGCATGTGCGCAGAGACAGTCGCAGGTGCACGCAGACAAATACGTTCTGCACTGAGACGTCACATACACCCTCATCCGAAGGACACTGAGGCTAAAGGTTCCCCACGCAGGGTCACTTTCAGGTCAACCTGATGCCACTAACACACTTCACAGACCTACCTAAAGAACCACCATCAATAAAGAGAAAGAGGATGCGCTTGTGTGTGTGTGTATGTGTGTTAATTTAGCACTTACTCTGTTTTAATGTTATTTGTGCAGTCAGCTGTGCGGTGCAGAAACACTCTGTGCTGTCACATCCACTCCATTATTTAGATCAGGAGCTCTCACTCATGTTTAATTCACCATCGAGCGGCTACGCCACATCTAGACAGAGCCGCACAGCACCGCCTAAATGTGCACTACAGACTCAAACAACAGCTGAAGTCCTGCGGATGCAACATTTTTGCATTACAAAAGAAAACCGCTTTTTAAGAAAAACCATGTATGTATCACCAGGAGATTTCTCAGGAAGAATTCTGGGTAAAAATATTTTTTTTGCACGCAAAATATGCAAATCACAAGACACATAACTTGCACACTGCAATTTCCCATCTTCACTGCAATGCTCAATTTGAGACTTTTGCAAAAGTGGATAAACATGGAAGTCTGTCTCCACTACAGAATTCTCTTTGCAATTCTATTTTTTTTTTCTTGTAATCCTGAGGGGAAAAAAACAGAACTGTAAAATATACAGATATATAGAGTTGCTTAATTCTAAGAATGAAAAAAAAAAAAAAAAAACTGAATTGCAAGATATGAATTCGGTATTCTAAGACAAAAAGTAAATTATTATTATTTTTTTTTCATTCCGTGGCAGAAACAGGCTTCCACATACATGCTAAAAATTCTTGAAACAAGATAAACATAATTGAGAAGCAACAATGAATAACTGATTTGGGCTAGATACTTTCATTCAGATAGTGTAATATTAATGAGTATATTTTGTCCAGCGTTTTTTTTTTTAAACAAGCTCAAATTGTGTCACTGCAGTAAAACAGAATTAACTAACATTCAAGAAACCAACCAGTTTTAATAGTTTGCAGTGTTGCTTCAAGTAGAGGTGTATTTAAAAAAAAGATATGCAGATATTTCAGAAAAAAAAAAAAAAAAAAAAATTATATATATACATCAAATTATATATATACATCAAACCCATATTAATAAGATACAAAAATTAATTGTGCTTGCATCAAAATTCCCACTGCGCACAACACAGGAGTTCCAACCAGCATTTCAAATGCTGCATTAACAGTCTGCAGGGGTTGCTAGCAGTGGTCCATGAGGTAAATTCACCATAGTAATATTATTTGGCTGTCACTCTGACTGTTCTTCCTCAGCTTGGGGCGGCTTTCCATGCATCACCCCAGTACCGAATAAACCCAGCTACTCCAAGGGAATTGGATGGAGCTCTCCTCTGCATGCTAATGTTTAACCATCCAACCCAAATGTCTGTATAATCACTTTCACAGCAGAACTCCATCCGGTGAGCGGCCCCCGCCAAATGCAGTGCCATGTGTCATTGTCAGACAGTTATGACTATCTCTCTCCAAGGAGGACAGACAAACAGACAGAAACACATGCAATAAAAGACTTTTCCTGTGACCTCTTGGGGTTAAGCAGCACTTATTGAGGTTCGGCTGATGAGTTCTGCAGGTTTTTCACCCTTACAAGCTCCATGACCCTTTGGGAGACACCTGCTTCTGATCAACGTCCTCTTTTATGACCCTGCTTCATCTGGTTTTTAGTTTTTAAAAGATCCACTTCAAATAAGAACACATCCCCATCTGGCAATTACAGGCGCATGCAACAAGCCAATCAGCTCAAAGACATGAAACCGTGGACCATTTGGGTCAACTTCAGTGCGAACGAGCCAATTGTAAACATCTGAAAACAGCTAATCAAGAAAAGAGTTTCTGGCCATGGTAAACGCCGCAATCAAATGTTACATTTTGTATAAAGCAAATATTACAAAAGCAAAAACGAGAGCAACTACTTGAAGTAAATCCTGGATACCAGAACCTCCACAGAGGTAAGCACCAATAAGCAACAAGCCTAGTGGGTAAACAGAACCGAGGGTGTCTGAAAGCAAAATTATTCAAATTTTGCAGAATCAAGTTTGCATGGTGCCAAGTTATTACTTGGATTACATTTCAGAGCTAGACAAATTCACATTCTGAATAATTGCATTTCTGTGCTTGATGCTCATCCATCATTGGAAGTGTTCATTCCCCCAAAATGTTTAATCCAACTAAGATGAGCATTTGGAGTTGAGGAAATCGCTTTAACCAGCCTGAAAGGCAATGATCTATATGAGGGAACATACCGCACAGACCTTTCCCAGCCTCCATCATCCCCAGAACACACAATACAGCGCAGACAATTAAACAGCAATGGGAAAGGAAGTGAGGCGGGGGGTGGCTCAAAGATGAAATTATCATGACATCACAACAAACACCTGCGTTTCCAGGTTCCTCAGACAAGCAGCTTTTAGTGTTGAATATAAAGTGAGTTGAGCCGCAATTGTAGGCATTATATAGCTTATGAAAATTATAATGAAGTGATACCTTCTATCTATCTATCTATCTATCTATCTATCTATCTATCTATCTATCTATCTATCTATCTATCTATCTATCTATCTATCTATCTAAAACACTTTTCACTCATAACCTGCTAGTAAATTTCCCTAACAGTAAAAAAACAGCAAGTGACAATTATTTTTTTACAACAAAAAAATTATAATTCAAAGGTTTAGTGTATAGTTTTCCTCAAACAAAAAAAGGCAAGCAGACATGTGATATGTATCTCTAACCCTTGAACACATTTTTAATTTTTTTTTTTTTTAATGTATTGGACTTATTAGACTCAATAAATGTGGTTATTAGGTTATTTTAAATATTAAAATACAATGCAAAAAATGCCATTTTGATTTGCTTTGGAAGTTAAAATGAGTCATTTCCAACTTCAAGATTTGTGTGATGCCTTGGACAATGGGGGGCCACCATCGGGATGAGAGTTGATAATCATGACCAATTTTGCTGAATCCTGCACTTTTCATGATCTACCAATAATGACAGAACTCTAGTTTTTGGAAAACCCGCACACACAGCACTTTTCTTTCTCATTTTCAGCTCTTCAAATCTAAAACAGCTCTTTTCCAGTGTATCTGAAGAATGCAAAAGTGTTGTGACTGACAAACAGCAATTTCATGTATACTCTGCTGTAAAACCTCACCTTTCCGGGCTATAATCTCATTATGATGAAGGACTGGAGACAAGTACCCATCGACACAACTATAAAACAGAACTACAAGCACAGCCAACTAATGTGACGTATTTGAGTGAAGTTTGTATTGTGATCTCTTACATTTGTGCAGACAATGTATTCAGCTCACTGAAGCCGAGTGGATTGAGTATGCTTCTGCTGTTTTGGCACAGTCAATTTAATCTTGAGCACCGCTGTGGACTGCGGTTCATGTTAATAGATTTCTACACTGTTAATTTCAGGAATGGCTGGGCAGACCCCATAGATCGCTGCTGCTTGATGATGAGGGGTACACGATAACCTGCTCTCTCACCTGTAAATCACACCTTACTTTGTTTTACACTGCAGTAATTAAAAGCTAAATTTACTCGGATAACAATACAAATGCTCTGTTCCAAAACTACTCCTAACTGAAACTGACCCTCAAAAGCGAATGGTTAGGGCACCTGCATAGGAGATGTAATTAGCATGTTGTCATCCTAACAATATGATACCCAAAAAATAAAATGCACAAAACAGTTATTGGGTAAAATACTCTACTGCAGTTTTAAGCTATTGTTCCATACTGAATAGATTTTATACATACATATCGCCATATTGGTCAAAATGCATTATGAGAGTGCTTTCGCCACAAAGCATATGTGTGATGCTTCAATTTGGCTACAAGACAGCACCTTAGAAGGCAACATAATTACATTTTGGAACAGCCGTCACGTTGGGAGCTCACCTATGATACCTTAAAATTGTGTCTAGATGAGCAAGCATCTTCGCCAAGTCTGCAGCGTTTGAATAGAGCAAACAGGTGCCTTCGATATACTGAACAAGGCCACTTTCAATGAAATAAAACAAGTTTGCATAAAGCATATGAAATCAAGGTTACTGCGAGAAATAACACAATTATCTTAGTAGAAAAATAAATGAATAAAACTGCCATCTTAAGTCATTTAAAATGCATGACTAAACTCCAGTTCAATGAATGGGCACACTGACAGATGAAATCAATAAATAGAAAGTGGCTTTTTAATGCACCTCATTGTTAAACACCGTCAAAGAAAGCGGTTATAAGTGATAAACGGCATCAAAGCGTGGCTGAAACTGCTAAAATCAGGTCCCTTCACCCAAACCGTTTCAGTTCACACTTACATAATATATTCTGATGTGAACTGAAAATGGTTTAAAATGCTATGGGACTCACCTAATGCAAAAGTAATGAACGTTTTACTTGAGAATAAAACAGATTTTCAACCCATTTGGAAATACAATTGAGGAGTGTTAACCATCTGTCTGAACTTACCCTAGTTTCTCATGGGTGGAGTGGAACAAGTGATGGTTTTACACCCACACATGCACACACACACACTTGTTTGCCATTTAAGCCATCTATTGTTGGGGTCACAACAGCTTGTATATCACTTAGACCTTCAAAGCAGGCTGACATTAATAGGCTCACCTTTTGACCTCAAAATGAATGACTGAATTCCTGTCGTTGCACATAAAGAAAAGCATAAAGCCATTTGACGTGAAAGAGAGCCGAGCTTTTGCAGCAAACAACATATGTTTTCCCCTCGCTGAACTCTTTTACGAATTTGTAATATTTCTCGTACACATCTGTGAAAGACCCCGGGCGATCTGATATTGCTCATCGCAGCAATTTAGAGAGTGTTGGCAAAACTCACAAATTAAAAATGCCACTCAAATATGGCTTTCACAGTCAATGGGATAATCAAAACACGCAAGAGGGGGAATATCACAAGATGTTCTTCTTCTCTCTCTTGATTGAACCACTTCAAACGAAATTCAAACATGATTCCTCCAGCCAGGAAAATAATCCTGATCTTTTACATGAACCACAGGATCATCTCTACACAAATCAGGCAAGACTTTGTGATCAAAGAGCAGAACGCACAGAATCAGCTGTCGTGCTCGGAGGAAAGGGGACTCATGGGTAACAAGGCCAACCGGGTATTTGTTCCGTTCTGGTTAGTAAAATATTAAAGTCGACCTGAAATCAGAATTGACCCTATGTCATCCTATTCACAATTTTGAACATTTCATCAGTGCACATTATTTCAAAGGAAATGGAAATAAAGAAATGACTGTGCTTTTCCCCTCTTATTTATAGAAATATATAAAAAAAAAAAAACACACTAGAAAAGAAAATGTTGATTGAATCAGTTCTTGATTAGCAATTCAGCACTCACTGATGACTTGCCATTTGTATTTGCATCAATCATAGAATGAATTTCATGAAAAAAAATGCAGTGGCATCTATATTGTACATATTTAATTTATAAAGTTCACTGATAAAACCACCTTTCATATTGTACATGCAGTAGCTGAAGGTGCTTTAGAAACAGGTGAAAAAGCATTTTTGGCATTCAGCCATTCTTCTACCCTGGATTAACTCGACTGATTGCAACACGCACTCACAAACCACTTTCCTGGGTATTTCACCTTGAACCAGCCCTCTTAGTAAAATTGATGTTTGTGGTGGATTCAAATAATTAAGGTATAGATCAGAGCTCCTCCGTGAAGTACTCCTTAAACCGGGCCAAACCATGATGAATGCTTATTTCTGAAGCATTATAAAGTTTTCCATTCCGTAAATAGAAAAAAGTATTGCTAAAAAGGTATCACTGGAGGAAATGATGATTTATGAATCAATGATGGTTCGCCAAGCACTGGAGGTTAGAAGAAATTATCCATGTAGCATCTGTTTTACTCTAAAGGGAGAGCTGTAAGTCATGTAATCACTATCAAAAGGCACAGTCCGTTCCATTACTCTTCTCTTCCATCTTTTTGAGTTGTTGAATGAAGATTTAGATGTGTTTTCATATGAATAAGGGAAAGCACAGGCATGCTGTATCACAGCCCAGCATGCATTGGTGAAATTCACCATATTTGCTTTACAGCAGCATTTTTCTGTCTTCCTGAAAGAAAACCATCATGTTAAAGTAGAAGAGCCCTATAAACAAAGTAAAAGGGATAGTTCACCCAAAATCATTTACCCACCCTCATGTCATTCATAACCTGCAAGACTTGCATGTAGAACACAAAAGAACATATTTTGAAAATGTTGGCAACCAGTTTTCATGACCACTATTATGTTTCCCTTGCAAAAGAAAGCAAGTCGCACATGTTCGGAATGGCACGAGGGTCAGTAAATCATGACAGAATCTCCATTTTTGGGTAAACAGTGCTTTTAAAAAGGACTTGCGAGTTCATAAAGCGTCAATCTATTGATTGATCTGGCCTAGTGCTGAGCCATTTCAGGCATTATCAATAGACCGGGACATCCGATGGATTCCTCGAGCCGCATTACAATCAACAGGATGCAAATTGCCCAATTAATAGATTAGTCTGGCGGGTTCCAACTTGGCAAAAAAGGGGGTGTGAATCTCAGACAGATAACATTATATATTACAACACTTCTGTCCATGCTTTTCAATGGAAGAGCCTTGGGTGTCGAATCACAGAATCCATATAATTCATTACACTTTGTTATTTTACTCGACTTTGAAGCAGCGTTAAGCATTCAGCTGTACGTGTAGCTGCACGTGTTTGTGAACGCAGGTTGAGAGCAGCCCTGCCAACTCCGACATGTACATGTGCACGTAGAGTTAGATTTATGCTGATTGATTGTTTTGCTTTAGAAGGAGAAACAATAACCAGATGTCTTAGACCCCCATTCCAGCTGTTAATTGGCATGGCAAGTGTCTAGTAAACACTGCGCAGAGGTGAACAAAGAGGGATGTGTTCAGTGCGCCCGGGTTGTGTATATCATTTAGATTTGCAAGGTGTCTTGTCATCAGGGCATGCTTGGGTTTGTTTGCTCAAGGATCTTGTCTGAACGGATCTTTGTGACTTTTTGTATGCTCCTATATTTTTTTGCCCTGGGATTTTATTCTGTATGACTTTGAAGTCTTAAATTATAGCCTGGGAAGAAATTAATAGTTATGTGCATGTCATTAATGTCAAGAAGGTGAAATATTTTGCTCTGTTAAGTTAGCCGTCATTGCTAACGGTGGGAAATGCAAGCCAAATAATTATTTCTGAAGTCATCTCTTACCCACAGGAACAAATGCTCAAATTTGCTGACTCTTTTAATACTGTATGCTATCATCGAAAATTTTGCTTGGGCACAATTCCAGATCTAGATCCTGTATCATCTTGCCATGCAAGTTTAGATCACATGACAAAAGTCTACAGGAACTGAATCTGAAGCAGCCTTAGAGACACACAAACATTTGGCTACTGTGTGGTTTAAATAAGGCTGTTCTGTTTCTGGAGTCACGCCAAAGGCAACATGTTCAAGCTAAGATATTTGCAACTGTACAAGGTGCCATATATTACACAAAGCTTAGCGATAAAATCATCTCCTTATGGTAAGAGCTAGGAATTCAGTGAGCCTTGCAAAATTTTAGCAACGCACTCTATCACTACAAATAGCAGCAACACATTGAGAAGCAAAATATCACTGAAATGTTTTAATCAAGTCTCCATCACTAAAAACGAGATGATACTAGGAATAATCACCCAATGAAAGGAGGTTCAAGTGTTATCACATAAGCCTTTCACTCAGCTGACCCCAAACAGCTGTTATGACTGGCTTAACTTCCTCTATAGAGCCACTGGGGGCAGGCCAGAGATGCGCTCTAAGACCAGCCAATACATCAGACGGTTTGTTTACAACATTAGAGGTCAGCAGTGCAGTATTGATTGGAAAATATACTCTCAAGAGCAGTTTATTAAAAGACACCTAACGCTGGGCCAACAGTAGTACTGTCAGACACTCTGGGGAACGCACATGAATTGAATACTCTTGCTGATAAAGGAACAGGATGCTTTTTAAAAGGGGGACTGACTGTTTAAGTCAAGTTATTGTGTCAATTCATGTGATGCATTTGTTTCACAGGAAGGAAGGTTCAGGTAGAGGGGATGAACGAGGGAGGGCAGCTTCTCTGATCTTCACAGGAGTCACACCCATATACCAATCACAGACAAAGCAAGCGCTTTAATCTGGCAGCCAAGAGAAAGTTCACTAATTGCAACCCATACTTGACTTCAACAATAGCTGCTGCACCTTAGAACATTGTGAACTGTATTAATTCCCAACACTAATTGGTTTACAAAAAAATAGCTAGAATGTTGAGTCATGAGACAAAAAAAAAAAAAAGAAATGCAGCTAACATACATTTTTAAATAAAAATTTAGCTTACAACTTGGCACAGAAAATTCTATTAAATGTTTCACTTGTGTTGAAAAAAGTTCAATTGGTTGCTTTTTTGATGACCAATGACGACACATGTTAAAACATTATGCCAGAGTTTATTTTTATAGTTTACAGACACCAAGAGATGCATTCAAGTCATTTTTGTATGAACTGCATTTCTTGAAGCATTTTAATGTAAAAAAAAATGGTGCTGACCAATGATATATATTTTTTTACTCAAACAGTAACATATATGTATTTACTCAAACAGTAAGCACCTGATGTAATAATAAAAGCAGCTGCTATCAATTTGTAACGCGAATGGTTCATCGCTTCGGGTTACTTGACCCGTCTCCATCCAAGCCACTCATTTGACATCTGGCGTCAAATTATACCGTCAAACAAAGTCTAATTAAATAAATTAATAATAACTTGTATGTGTAAACATGAATATCCTTTATGTCTTGAAAACTAATTTACTCATCTCTCTGTTCCCTTATAGGCTCTTACCTGAGCTATCCAATAATTCACAACTAACAAGCAGCACATATTCCAGCGCAGCATCACTGTCGCCATCTGCCTGCATCTTATGCTCTCACGCGTTCGCTTTCAGTGCATTTATCTTAATTATGGCAACACTGTATCATCAGATGGTTTAGATTAACTTTACACATTTATGAAGCATGCACAGATCTGTTCTTTTTGAGACGCCTACAAAAGCGCATATTTGACTAACGAAACATGCTTCAGTGGAGCTCATGGACTTACCTGGAGCGTTTAACGCGACCAGCAGGACGATCCAAAAAGTCGCCAACATCGCCATCGCGCTTCACGCCTTGCGCCGAATATCCGATCTGATATCGCGATCTGCAAAGAGCGATCCGGTGATTCATGCAACTTCAACACAATCCACTTCTGTCCACCCTTCGCTATGCGACAGAAAGTCAACTGTTAATGAAACTGCATTCAGTGCAACGTGAGCCAGGAATCTAGATCAAACCCAAAGCTCGAATATTAGATGTTCATCGACTCTCTCTGATTCTGCAGATGAAAAGTCCGCTGGATAAGTTCAGGGATCCCGCATCCCAAGCGTTGAATCCAGTACGGCTGTTCAACCCCCTCGAAACAGAAGCTTAATAACAGTGCCCTGGACAACGGGGCGTTTAATGCATCCGATCCGTTGGCTCCACAATACAAGTACGTATAACAAGATTCGTCTGTACTTTTTTAGCAACCAGAATATGTCCTAGAAGTCTCAGCGGCCCCGGTCTGTTCCCACAGTTTGGGAGTCTGGGGATTATCAGATTATTCTTTTTTTGTTGTTGGGTGCTGAAGATGCATCAACGGACGTGAAATCCGTTCCGAGTAATTTTTTTTCCCCGAGAAAACGGACTGATTCTCCAGAATATGGCAACAATTCCGTGGTTTGGCGCACTTCGGGCACTGCTGCCACAACCTGAACTGTTCTAGTGTAGCTGATACAAGCGCGAGCAGAGATCCGAATCAGGGTGACGTCAGAAAGGGGCGGGGCTTACACTAGAAGCGCGAGTAGGAGGATTTAGTCCATTGTTGCCATGTCCGCATATAATAAGCGGCTCTGTGTTTGTTTTAGTTTGTAAGTATGAGCAATGGTGGTCCACACTATTTGTGGATAATTTCCAGAACACAAGCAGGTTTCTGAGGTTTGCTAGTACACAAATAGCAGCTTTCAAATATAATCACTGACTATTTCAGCCACACTGTAGCCTGTGTGATGTCTTTATTAAAAATATGACAACAGGGGAAACAAACTAAGGTTGCTTAAGGGTGCAGAGCAGAAATGCATACTAGAAACTAAATTAATCACTGTCATTGTAAACAGGGCTTTCTTACAAATGCATATATTATTTTGAAATACAATACATGAAATAAAAGAAATAAAGCAATTCTCAAGGATCCCTAATATGTGCACTCTTAGTTTTGTCAGCTCGAACTACGTGCTTTCACGATTGAGATCTGGCAACACTGATTTAGTCGACATTGCGCAAAGTTTACTCTGAGGGGAGGATTAAATTCGCAAACATGCTGAAAAATATATGCGTAAAGAGATCTTCGCATGATAAACCGGAAGATATCAACATGAAATTATCATTTGTGAGGTAAAATGTTGATAAGAACTACTTATTTTATCCCCCGACTGCCTATTTTATTCTACCTATTTACTATAGCCATACAGTAACACTCAGGACTTGTCAACTTTAAGAGACTTTGCGGTTGAGGCTTGAAGTCAGCGCGTCCGTGTCAATTCACATTTAATCTAACGTTATTATTTATTAACAGTCGTAACTCTTCCCATTTCATAAGTCTATGTCAGGTTGGACAGTCAGTGTGACAGAATATGAGGTGATTGAGGAGGTGGAAGTAGTAAAACACTCCCCTCTGCTGGTCGTGAGTTCCTCTGGGTAAACCGGACAGCGCTGTGGGAGTGTTACCGAAAGCCCTTCTCTTTACAGAGCTACGCATCAGTTTACCTCACGTGAGGATGAGTAACTTCTCATTGAAATCAATCAATTAATTGTTGCCAGATCTCGCAAAAAAATGCACATCCTGGTCTTAAAGAAGACCACAATAAGCACATAGCGCATTCTGATTAAATACATAAATATTGTCATTAATAATTATGTAATATATATTTGCTTACATTTATTTTCCAGCATTTATTACTCAAAATAGATAAAATATTAGTTTTAGTTTTACATGGGAGTTTGCATCTCCAATATAAATAACAATATATTAATATATCTAGGTCAGAGGCCAAGGTCAAATATTAAGTTAATGTCAGAGTATATTTATATACAAGAGCTGAGTATTTGTAGGGATCCACTCTTCAATATACTTTGACCCACTCACTCACTGCCCCTGTCTGTTTTACTAAGGATACAAAAAAAAAATACATAAAAACATGTAGCATAACTTTACATAACGTGCATTAAAGACTATATTGGTGAAAGAAGTGAAAATTAAATACGATGCTGGAAAAAATTTGAAACGCGAGGAAAGGAGAAACAATCTGCACAGTTTATAAATGTGGTCAAAACAGCAGTTGTGGAAATTTGACAGAAAGATTTACATTTTATTGTGTTATAAGGGCCAAGATCCCAAAAAGATGACTACTCTGGAAGTCCGTAAGAAAAAATGCCCAAAGTCACTTATAAAAAGGAGGCATGGCAACACTGAAAGCTATCCAAACCACATAGTGGTTGGCAAAATGACCAAAATCGTATATCACATTAAAAATAATGCTTCGCCTTCAGAGAGTTCCAAATAAAATGAGAAAATAATCAAATAAAAGTCAATTTTATTTGTAAAACATTTAATTTACTGACAATCCAAAAGTATGCATTACCAAGTATGTGCATAAATTTTTTCAGATTAACACGTTAAAAATATTTAACGCAATTATAACGCAGGGGCAGGGTTATTGCTGGCCACCCCATTCACAACTGCTGCCTCTGTCACTTTTGTGTTTATTTAGATGCAGAACGTCTTTATGACCACATCAAACGGGAGACGCTTCAGTCGTCAGCACTGTTTCCAGCACTGTCTCCCTCATCTAAAACACCCGATTCAACTCGTCCGCTCGTTAGTAGAGACTTTAAGACCTGAAGTGGGTCAGAAAAGGTAAAGAGATTTGTGAGAAAATAAGATGCTTGTCAGATCCGCGTCACATTCAGCAGCAGCAGCAGCTTTTAAAGAAATAGCAGGCAAATAAACTAAGCTGCTGTGATGTCTATTAATCCAAGAACAAAAGAGAAAAAAAGAGGAAATCAATAACTTTGATAGCTTTAAGGGGTTCCACTATATTTAATTTAGAATTTAGTGTTTGGTAAGTATTCATTTTCTGTATATTTCTGCTGAAGGGCACAAGTAGGCTACCTAAATATGTAATTTATTATAATGGGTTCGTGTGAAGATTGTTTTAAGTTCACTTAAATTAGAGGTTAAGTCTAATAAATGTTAAAATTGATAGCTCTCAATTATACTGTAATGCTGAAAGGCTACAGTCAATGGTGAAATATTAAGGGGAAAAAAACTATTTTATACAGACATCAGCAGTATGAATCATAAAAAAAGATGCCATTAAAGAAGTATTAAAAATATACTGTCTTTATGTCATCTGTACATTGCACATTTGAAGATTTAAATTATTGCAATATAAAAGTATATTTAAAAACTTTAAATATTAGGTGGGATTAATCACGATAAATTTTAGAAAAATGTGCGATTAATTCGTTTTTTGTTTTTTTTATCGATTGACAGCATATATATTATATACAGAGTCTAAAATCTCACACGCCGATACACATGTGATCGCATTTGTGCACTGAATTATAAATGAATGCAGCAAGGTGTGACTCTTTAAAAAAAAAACTCATTTTTTGTTGTGCCTGTCACCTTTTAATAACAAGTTCTCCTTCATCTTGACCTGTTTGGGACCTATCCATTTTTTTGTATATTCATTGTTTCATTGTCACTATCATGTGTAAATAATGTAAAGCAGTGCTGTCCACTGATAGCTGCACAAATACAGCAGTATAAATGATGCAGCAAAATATCTACCGGCTGACACAATTCTACCATCGCACAGTCTGTATATCATCATACCACCCAGCCCTGCTGCCACAGTCACAATAATCTTGAAATGAAAAAGTAGTAGTAACAGATGCCGTTTGCATGTGATGAATTAAAAAAAAAAAAAGATTAAAAATGGTGACGAGTGGTCCGTATTTAATTTAAATGCACGCACAAAATCCAGTTTCCCATGCACCGTGGGTGGGAGTTTCTCTCAACAATTTACAAATTGGAATGAATGATTTTATTCATCAAAACATCCATTCTGAAGTGTTGATGGAACAACACTGTTTAGTTTGTAGGATCTGGTGTTTGATGCATGGAGGGTTTTTTTTTTTACTCATAGAGGAAATTGAAAGCCCCAAAACAACCAAATCTTCATGCTCTGTCCAGGCAAACAGACAAACCTTAAAAAAAAATCATCTGCAATGACTATGAACGATCCACTTCTTCCATTGCACCATTCGACCCATGAAACAAACACATGACTCGTAAAGTTTACCCATTGCATGAGCGTTCAACCCTTTACTGTTTATTTCTACAATAAACAGACACTCCTTTCTCCTCCTATTTTCTTTGCCACAAATACAAATGTGCTAGTTTAGACACACACAGACATGCAGTTTGTGTGTGAGGTTGTATGTACACACATCTCTAAACCTCACGCCCATGGGAGATGAAAAACAATCACAAATACACAATATTTATTACAGTTTGTTCCACCACAATATCAGCAATCACAGCTGTGCACTGAACGATTTTTAGCAGCAGAATGGGATCACATGCACATCTGAGTCTCTTCAATCATTTAATGGGCACTGAACAGGCCACCTTGTCAATATTGTGTGCATCGATGTATATGTGTCAGAATTACAGAAGCTTTACACTCTGATGAACCTCATTTAGTAGAATCAACACTAATGACTACGCTATTGGAAATTACTCAACCCATGGCTGATTTAATGATTATGGAGTGAGGCTGTATGCACATATGCACATATTACGGTATGTAAAAAGATTAGTATGTCCGAATTTACAGTAGGCGAAAGAAATTATGACTTACAGGCAAGATTACAACGTGCACATCCAATGGACACTCTATCCCATGAGGCCATGGGAGAGGAGTTGATATCAGGTCACTCTATACAAAATACATTTTTCATGGTTACTGAGTATTCAAAAGAATGCATTTTCAAAAAAAAAAAAAATGAGACTAGAACTCAGCAATGAATGACTCTGTTTTTGCAAGAGTGAACTGCAAAGAAGAATATTAATCATAATGCAAAAAAAAGCTTTTTGCTAACCCGTTTATATTTAGAATGCAATGACAGTGTTTCATCCAACAAACAACCTAATAGCACTGCAAGGATAATGCTGCAGACTTCACACGCAGTGCTTCGAGTCATTTTGCGTGTCCCAAGAGCAGAATGATGCATGGCGTATCTGGACTGTGTCAGGATTTGAGCGATTTCCAGGAAGTTCGAGAATAAAAGAATGTGTTTCCACTTTGGATGTCACATTAAATTGATTTCTCTGGGACACAGCAACAGTGTTAGGACGTGTTTATCATGACCAACAATGTTGTGTTGTAGATATGCAGCTCGGGCAGCAGTTGAAACCCAATACATATGACTGAATTTGTAATTGACATTCAATACAAACAACATGATACGCAGGATCAGACGTCCAAACTGAGGAAACATGCCTGTCATTGAATATAGCTGTGTTACATTCTTGTTTCTACATCTCTCACATTTCAAATGAAACAGCATTGCACTATTAATAAACGGGCATTTACAAATAATATTAGGCCATGTTCTATAATCTTAATAATATTTTAAGAGTCAGTTTAACATGGCGATTTCTTGCATTTTAACCAGCCATGTCTCACTGTTCATTTACAGGTACAAAAACATTCTTTGGATAGATAATGAAATGTATAATATGGACGTAAAATGTAAACATTACATATAACATTTTACTAAATATATTTGCAAAGTTGTATACCATTTAATAGTTATATTTTTGATCCCTTAACCCTACCCCCAATCCTAAACATACTGTATAACCACTTACAGTATACTGTAGTATATAAAAAATATATATATATATATTTTCATACCATTAAATAGATTGTTTAGAGCCGTTAATACCACTCCTACATCTAGTCCTAACCATTTCTTACTACTGTATATACAGATAATATAATATATTGTGAATATAAAACAGATCACAATAGAGCACAAGTATAATCAAACTAATTTATTGCAAAAATGCTAAAAAAAAAGTAGTCCAAATGACTGAAGATTGTTGAATAAAGTTTTGAATTTAAGTTTCTCACAAAATAATTGCATGCATTCTGAAGATTTGGATCACAGTGTACAAATAAACTGGATTACTTTTATAATGATATAAAATATATAATTGTCACCCTGGACCACAAAACCAGTCTTAAGTATCAATTTTGCAAAACTGAGATTTATACATAAGCATGAATTAAACATGATTTATAAATAAGCTTTCCATTGGTGCATGGTTTGTTAGGATCGGACGATATTTGGCCGAGATACAACTATTTGAAAATCTGGAATCTGAGGGTGCAAAAAAATCTAAATATTGAAAAGAATTGCCTTTAAATTTGTCCAAATGAAGTTCTTAGCAATGCACATTACTTATCAGAAATGAAGTTTTGATATATTTATGGTAAGAAATTTACTAAATATCTTTGTAGAACATGATCTTTATTATGATTTTTGGCATAAAATAACAATGTATAATTTTGACCCATGCAGTGTATTTTTGGCTATTGCTACAAATATAGCCGTGCAACTTAAGACTGGTTTTGTGGTCCAGGGACACACTATTATGTTGCTTTTTCTGCCACACCATATATAGAAAACACATTTTCTGCAGAAAAGTTATTAATCGTGGCCTAATGGATAGAGAGTTGGACTTGTAACCCGAAGGTTGCGAGTTTGAGTCTCAGATCTGGCAGGGATTGTAGGTGGGGGGAGTGAATAACCAACACTCTCTCCACCCTCAATACCACGACTGAGGTGAGACCCTTGAGCAAGGTACCGAACCCCCAACTGCTCCCCGGGCGCCGCAGCAATGGCTGCCCACTGCTCCGAGTGTATGTTCACTACTGTGTGTACACAGAGCACAAATTCTGAGTATGGGTCACCATGCTTGGCCCCCCCCCCCCCCCCCCCTCTCTTAATTTTAAGATTTTTAAGTGTAATCTTCTTTGAAATGTCCATTTAAGTAAATAAGTCAAATGTGTTAAACAAATGCCATTGAAACAATCTCACTAACCATAAATAAAATAGTATCAACTGATAAATTCCATGAATTCAATCTTCAGAAATAAGGATTCTTTTGAATATCTCGCTGCTGCACAGTGCTTTATGCTATATCTTGTCTATCGGCATATTATCAATTTCCTCTTCGCTCCACGGTGTTTTTTTCACCGCATAAGAAAATGGACATGTGCCGTGAGAACATGAGAGTTGGAAGCCCTGTGTTAATACATCAGTATGACATGTTTTATAGTCTATGAAAAGTAAGTATATTTACATGAGGTAGGAACAAATTTTATTAGTGAGATCACATTGTTTTGACCCAAATAATTGGAAAGGCTGCCCCCCCCCCCCCCACTCCTCCTTTATGGGAAGTCGTGGCCTAATGGTTAGAGAGTCGGACTTGTAATCCAAAGGTTGTGGGTTCGAGTCTCGGGCCGGCAGGGATTGTAGGTGGGGGGAGTGAATGTCCAGCGCTCTCTCCACCCTCAATACCACGACTGAGGTGCCCTTGAGCAAGGCACCGAACCCCCAACTGCTCCCCGGGCGCCGCAGCATAAATAGCTGCCCACTGCTCCGGGTGTGTGTGTGTGTTCACTGCTGTGTGTGTGCACGTTGGATGAGTTAAATGCAGAGCACGAATTCCGAGTATGGGTCACCATGCTTGGCAGTATGTCACTTCACTTCACTTAAGGCTTTTAAGACCATGTAAACATCATTTTAGCATGTGAGTAACAGCACAGCCCATCCTTCAACAACAGCCTCTTTGTATCTGCATCACATAATAACAGGTTCACAAAATGGTCAATGCTAAAATGTGCTGGACAAACTGTCAATAGTATCTTCTGCTGCCGCTGGTAGTGGTTAGAAATAATACATCGAACATATTCCCTCGTTAATACTTCACAGAAAGACTAAGAGGCTGAACTACATTTTATATACAGTTTTATTGGTCTTTTCAACGTCCTTAATCGACCTTGAGCTTGAATGGCAATAAATAAATAAAACTGATGTTTTATAATACGTTCACCATGAAGTAGTTTCTGCTTTGCAGTATTGGAACAGAATTGGAATTGGAAGAAAACCAGACTGAAAAACTGGAGGCTTGGTGAATCTCACACAATACAGTCAATAGGAAAAATGCACAGATAATCTACGGCAACTGCTTATAGAATACAAACAAAAAATAAGAATAAAAAATATTGGTGAGCACAACTTGCATTTACAAAGCACCACAGCACAGTTTTAAGTGCCTTTCTCTTTGTTTTTTCTACTGTCAGAACAATCAAATCTAGCATTATGCACCAACTGTTGACGTCAACATTCTGAAGACTTCTATATATGCTTATTCCTTCTCTCTGTGAAACACATTATTTTTTGTTTTAACAAACAGCAAGCAAGACATGCTTGTAGATGACTTGTTCAGTTGTCGTGCATCACTGTAATTTTCTTCAACAATGACTAGTTTGATGTCAGCGGGCTCTTACATGTACATTTGAATTGATTTATTTATTTATGTTAAGAAAAAAAAAAAAAGGCTTCTGAACTGAGTGAAGATGTAAACACATGCTGTCCATTGTACAATTCTCACTGGATCCCACTGAAGCTTACCCATATTAAGACAACAGCATTAAAGGAAATATGCCAACTGCTTATTAATTAAACTTGAATGTGTGTACAAGTACACAAAAACCATATTCCAATTTGGTCTGACTATTTAGCCATGACTGTAAGGCGAAGTCAGTGCCATCTGCCCGCTCAACCACCCACCATCTGGGATGCATTTGCCTTTCTGTCCGTGATATCACTTTATTGGGTGTTTATCAGTGCTGCAGCTCATGCAGCTCCCCGCCGATGGGACTCTGTAGGGGGGAAACTCACGCAACTGTTGGGTCAACGCTTTGACAGTCTCCTGTGATTACAAGTGAGACACCAGACAGCCCCGCTTTGTCAGCTAATGCAGACCCACTGACAGAAGCTTTGAGCACTCAGTTAAAAGTATAATAATATTTGACAAGTAACTACATTCAAAATAAATGCAAAGATTACTGCACAAGTACTGCATAATTTGTATTTGCATATTCAGTGATGCATTGAAAAAAATATCAATTATGTGAATATAAATATATACATGGAAATAATTACAAAATAAATACAGTATGTGTGTGCATTTATATATACATAATAAATATACACAGCATACACACATATATTATGTAAACAAAAACTTTTATTTTGGATGCGATTAATCGTGAATAATCATTTGACAGCACTAATATTTATTGTTCCATGTCATGTGTGAGGCTCATGCTTTCCATGTTCTTTGTATTGTTTCTATTTTAATGTACTTTATACACAATATACTCACTGTGAAATTATTTGTCACTCTTCATTTAGGGCTAAAAGTAAATTTGAAATACATGAGCATCTGTATACTGTTAGCAATCATCCCATGATTCGGAGAAGAATTCCATGTCGAATAAAGTGGAGCCTAGAGCACACCTAGTGGTAGTTCGAAGGTCAAAATGTAGCAAATATTTTTGGAAATTTCACTTTAGTTTCAAACCCTTGAAACTAACCCCAAAAACGAACTTCACTTTGGCCTGATTTTGTTCAAAATGACATAAATTCATTATTAAATTTCTCTTGAAGTATATCACTTGACAATCTTCAAAGATGAGCACCTAAGCCCAGGAGATCACAGTTCTGGATGGGCCTTGAACACACATCTTTGGAGACCATTCCTGCAATGAACGATAGGACCACCCATCTACATGGCAGTAGACCAATTAAAAACATAAATCCATCTGTCAAAATACCTGTACGCACTCATAAAATAAAATACAGTACATGGATACTATGTGGCACATGTTTTTATGTTTGGTCTGGGTTTATATTTTGTTCAGTTCAAAATCACTGCTTCCGATTAATTAATTTTGGCTTTGTTCTTTTAAAGCCCAATCTGTTTCTGCAGCTCACAAACACTCCGACATCCTGCTGTACACATGAATATTAATGAAAAAGCAGAGAGGAAAAAAAAAAGCCCTGAAATAACTGATTGAGAAGCAAGGGCCCTTGTACAAGGCCAGTAATTACGTGTGAAACCTGTTTGCTTAGACATCTTTATGAGACTAGAATGGTCAAAGCCCAGATTGACCAATTTAAAATCCAACCCGGACTTTACCTTAGGCTGAACTTTCATTTCCTTATTTCAAAAGGATGCATCGTTAACATTCTATTCTGACACCATTCAATGGCTACTACTTATGTTTCATATTTAATGTATCAGCTGTGTTATCTATCACCATCGTGTTATTTTAGAGATTGGAGAGGAATACTGCATCTTGGAATGAGAGGATGACCAAGCAGTTTTCAGTGGGTAACTGTAACTATTTCTTCTAATTGCAACTTTATTTTTCATAATTGCAAATTAATATGACTTAATTGTGACATTATATCACACAATGTGAATTTATTTTTTCTGTTAACTTTTTTTCTTAAAAATTTCATTCACAGTAGTCCATTGTCTGTTGTCAATACTGTAACAATATTATAAAGCCTCTAATTCACCTGTACCCTAGAAAAAGAAAGAAATAAAATTCTGCACAATGGAATGGACAGTATGCTGAATACAGTTGACAAAGAGAGTGAAACAGAAAATAAAATACAAAAGGACCTCAGTGCTTTATATTTCTGTATTGAAGAATTGCAACTACCTTGGAAAAGTACTGAATAATTGTCTTTCTTTTAAAACATCCATCCAACCATTTTCCATACCACTATCTTCTCCAGGGTTGCAGTTCAACGGGTTCTGCATTTTTAAACTACACTTATAATAATAATAATAAATACGCTAATTAGAAAAGCTTGAATACTATTCATTTCTTAAGTCTGACATACTCAGAAGTCTGACATGGTATGGACACGGATAAACGAGCCATTAGGGAATCAGCTGGGATAAAGCTCATCCCTTTTCATGTGTGTTAAAAAGTGAGCACATAATTATGCATGAATAGTTTTTTTTTTTTTGTACCTTTACTAGCAATTTCTGGGTGAAAATTGTTTCAAAGTAAATCCTACACCCTTTTTTTAATGCAAAAATCTACATATATACTGCAAATAGTATCATATTTTGCCCTGGTAATTGCTGAGGGGTTGCCCAGCTTATGTTAATAATGTTCACAAACTGCCTTACAGTCTTTAGATGTATTGTTCCAAAATGTATTGCCTCCTTCTGACCTTGCTGGTCCATTAAAGCGAGCGCCATCAAAGATGAATACACTGATAATCTGATGAGTATATACTCCTGCACAGAGGAGAGCAGAGCTCCATCAGGAGCAGCAGAACACAGAACACATGTAATGCTCATTGGGCTGGTGTGTTAATGCTCCAAACGTCCCTGGAGTCCTGTGTTGTTAACACTAATCACAGTTGTTGATGTGGATGTTCACGTAAGCATGATGTACAGATGTGATACTGTGTCTGTTGTGCATTTGATATCACATGGTTTATGTTCTTTAACAACATTAGTGGAGAGAAAACAGCAAATGTGAAAATAAGAAACATCTACATTTTTGCTTATTTATTTAGATTTATTCAAATAAATAAATAAAAAACTCCCACCATCTTGCGAATCCAGAAATCCACATCTGTACTCTCATTTTCAGTTGCCATTTAATTTTTTATAAACAGATTATTAGCCAGCTGAACTGATTTGAAGCAGTGAATTAAGCTGTGCTAATTTTAAATAACAAGTCAGGAAAAACTTCCTGCGAAGTTCCCTTGTGAAAACACGAGTAAACTTAACATATACTTTTAAAAGGAGTACTTATTATGGAAATAAAATACTTTAAAGAATATACTTGAGTGCAAACTGGATGTATTGTTTTCGGACTCTTAAATGAATGTTATTTACAATGAGATGAAAATGTATTATAGTTTATATGTTTACATGTTTTAAATGCAGTTAGTTGAGCTTAGTTCAGTTTTTTCCTTTTGTTTTTTCACTCACTTAAGTAGGATTTAAGTAAATTTTTATATGTAATTTCATAATTAATTATTGTCTTTGAAATAGTTAAAGTGTACCGCTGAATATACTGACATTTATGGTAAATTAAAATATAGCTTCATGTAATTTCTTGTAGTAATTTTATGTAGTATGTTAGTCAACATATTTAAGTGGTCATTGAAAAGAGCTCATTAGCATTTAAAGGAACTGTCACGCTCCCTCTGGGAGCAGGGAAAGGCAGAGGCGAGCAACTTCTCTTCAACACAGACTTTAATTAAGCAAACTTAGGATTCACAGGAACCGTGGAGACAGCAACTGAAGAGAGGGGTTTGACGGTCAGACTGGACACAGAGGCAGGGAAACACAGGGTTTAAGAACACTGGGAAATTAACGAGGAACAGGTGTGGACTAATCAAACACAGGGCTAGGGACTAATTAAACAATGATGACAAACGAGGACAGGAACAGGAAGGCCAAATATGGGCACAAGAGGAGGGGAACCACAAGACAAGGACTGACATTATGCCCCCCTCCGGAAGGCGTGTCCTCACGCCTAACACCATCCAATGGGGAGGGGGGGGTGGGCGCTATGGAGGCCTCCAGGGCGGTGCCCGTTCCAGGGGCCATGGCGGGTCAGGAGACTCGGGAGGCCAGGGCGGGTCAGGGGACTCGGGAAGCCACGGCCTATTTTTTTTCGGGTCGTGTGGCCTTGGCCCTTGGCCCGGCCACACAGGCTGTGACCCTCTTACCCCCCCCCAAAATTTTCTTGGGGAAGCTCCCCCCTGGGAGCCACAGAGGAGCGGACTCTGTCGGGCGCTCTTGCAGCGCGGACTCTGTCGGGCGCTCTTGCAGCGCGGACTCTGTCGGGCGCTCTTGCAGCGCGGACTCTGTCGGGCGCTCTTGCAGCGCGGACTCTGTCGGGCGCTCTTGCAGCGCGGACTCTGTCGGGCGCTCTTGCAGCGCGGGGCTGGATGGAACCAGCAGAAACGCAGGAGGGCACGTGCGTGGAGCCGGCACGGGAGGGCACGTGCGAGGAGCCGGCACGGGAGGGCGCTCGGGAAGCGCGGACACCTGGGGGCGCTCTTGCAGCGCGGAAACTTGGGGACGCTCTTGACGAGCTGGGCTGGACGGAACCAGCGGGAACTCAGGAGGGCACGTGCGTGGAGCCGGCACGGGAGTGCGCGTGCGTGGAGCCGGCACGGGAGGGCGCTCGGGAGGCGCGGACACTTGGGGGCGCTCGGGAGGCGCGGGGCTGGATGGAACCAGCGGAGACGAAGGAGAGCCGGACGGAACCAGCGGGAACTCAGGAGGGCCGGACGGAACCAGCGGGAACTCAGGAGGGCCGGACGGAACCAGCGGGAACTCAGGAGGGCCGGACAGCGGGAACTCAGGAGGGCCGGACAGCGGGAACTCAGGAGGGCCGGACAGCGGGAACTCAGGAGGGCCGGACGGAACCAGCGGGAACTCAGGAGGGCCGGACGGAACCAGCGGGAACCCAGGAGGGCCGGACGGAACCAGCGGGAACTCAGGAGGGCCGGACGGAACCAGCGGGAACTCAGGAGGGCCGGACGGAACCAGCGGGAACTCAGGAGGGCCGGACGGAACCAGCGGGAACCCAGGAGGGCCGGACGGAACCAGCGGGAACTCAGGAGGGCCGGACGGAGCCAGCGGGTACCCAGGAGGGCCGGACGGAACCAGCGGGAACTCAGGAGGGCTGGACGGAACCAGCGGGAACTCAGGAGGGCACTTGCGAGGAGCAGGTACAGGAGGGCGCTCTTGAAGCGCGGGGTTGCGGGGGTGCTCTGGGCTGAGGACAGCAGCAGTGCTGGGAAGAGTTGGGTGGCCGGAACATTTGGCAGGGCATGTGGAGGGTCCTGGCGAGCGGTGAGCTGGTGAGGCCGGGTTGTTCTCGGGTTGGGTTGGACGAAGATCGGTTTGACATTCTTCGACTTCGAAATCAATGCCATGTACATTGAGGACATAATTTATCAGCCCGATAAGGGAAAAACTGGACGTGGGGATATCGCAGCTGATGACATCTTTGTCCAACCCAAACCGAAAACACACACCGAGCGAGGCGTCAATCCAGCTCACCTCGTTGGAAAGCTCAAGAAACTCCTCAACATACCTTACCAAATCCCGACCATCCTGCCGCAGACACCAAAGCCTGTCTTCAGCCATAGTTGAGTTGTATAGGTCCAGTCTTCTGTCACGCTCCCTCTGGGAGCAGGGAAAGGCAGAGGCGAGCAACTTCTCTTCAACACAGACTTTAATTAAGCAAACTTAGGATTCACAGGAACCGTGGAGACAGCAACTGAAGAGAGGGGTTTGACGGTCAGACTGGACACAGAGGCAGGGAAACACAGGGTTTAAGAACACCGGGAAATTAACGAGGAACAGGTGTGGACTAATCAAACACAGGGCTAGGGACTAATTAAACAATGATGACAAACGAGGACAGGAACAAGAAGGCCAAATATGGGCACGAGAGGAGGGGAACCACAAGACAAGGACTGACAGGAACATGGACTAAAACGGCTTACTGAAAACAGGTGATTTTGACAGGTTAAAAGGGTGTTGTTTTATAACACCATTGAGAAATTTTAATCAAAGTATGTTGTCGACTTTTCATTAAGACCCTAAAGAATCATATCGACTTGTGGAAAATGGGCATCCGATGACCCCTTTAAAATAAGTGTATGTCTTTAAAGAATGAAAAAGCTTATTAAAACAAATATTTAAGATGTACTCAATGTAAAACATTGATATTTAGAAATGTGGCATTTTCTAAAGTGTTAAGAAACAGTCATGAAAGTGTACTCTTTCAATATTTTGGCATTTTATTTAATATAATATTAACTGCTAGTACAGTATTTTTTTGTTAAATAGTACACTAAAGTGCACATTTAATACAATTACGCACATTTCTTTTTGCGAGAGACTGAGCACTTTGAAAGTCAATAATACCATACAACACACAACCAAATGTTCTACAGTAACATCAACTCATACATTTTGTGGACGACCAGAGAACTAGAACGATCACCTCATCCTCTCTTTTTCACTTCACATGACCATATAATTCAGACTGTATCATTCAGAGAGCATCTGTGCACAGAGTGTATCATTCAGACCAACTGACAGACCATCAATCCTGCCATTTTCACATATACAGCAAACGGGACAAGCTATGTGCCACTGGCCACCCGGTTAGTCACTTTACAGCGCACACATTCCTCGCAGTGAGTCCTTTGAAGCTTCAGCCACAAATTAAAGATTTACAGATACGCCACACGTCAGTTGTTGCCCCTGCCATTCTCCTCAGCCCATATCAGTCCTTCAACTTCACAGACCTCTCCAAGTAAAAGCTTTCTAAAAGTAAGGAGAGAGAAAGAAACTGAAAATTACCAAAAGAGCACCAAAGACTTGAACCACACAACAGTGCACTTTGTCCACCCTGTGATTACAGACCATGTGTCGACCGTAGTGATGTTAGGAATTAACATAGAGGGTCCTGCTGTGAAATGAAACACCCTATACAAAGCTCAAGTGTCACAACGTTACTCGAGCGAGCCTTGGCCCGCAATGAAGAAACCCCATGCAGCAAAGCATTATGGGAGATAATGCAACAGTGTAAGTCATTCGTGCATATAAAATAGCCAGTTTGATCCACTTACCCTGTAGAGCTAAAGATACGTAAATAGGATGTTTGAATAAAAAAAACCTTTCCAAAAGATGCTTAGAAAGACTGTTCTTCGATAAAGAGTTGTTGCGTTCTTCTAGTTTTTATTTCATCAACAAAATTACTAACAAAATATATATATATATTTTTTTTTGTCAACAACAGTGAATGAGATAATTAATTTGGAAGAAAAACCTAATAATTTCAAATAATAATATAATATTATATTATAATATAACATAATATAATATATTGTTTCGTGATAATATTTATAATAATGTTCATAAGATTTATAATAATAATAATTATAATAATATTTATTATTATTTATTTAGTAGTATAGTATTAGTAATATTAGTAGTAGTAGTGAAGCAACAGTGCTACCTACTGAGCCACTGCCCATAATATAATATAATATAATATAATATAATATAATATAATATAATATAATATAATAATTTTGTCATTACTATTCATTAGTATTTTCATTATTTTTATTTTTATTTTTGACAGAATATATTTAAAAAGTACATATAAAGTATATTTCTGCAAAACACAAAACTATGAGTTAAAAAAGCAAAAATAATAAATAAAAAAGGTTAATCCAAAGTGAACAAATTTAGCAAAAAACATCCCAGTTAATACCATAAAGTATCTTAAATAATTATTTAATACCAGTAAATTCAAGCTGTAGCTGAAGCCAGGTTTGACTTCTGAGTTGGAACCAATCGTCCGAACAGCATTTATTTATAGCTAGCTGAGATTCAGGGTTATCTTTGAAGTGTGTCTCTCTCTGCTGTTTCAAACCTCAGGAGAAGCCTATACGATGTCACAGAGTATGTGTTCTTGGCATGAAAGTGCATGGAGCAAAATAGCTTCTGCAGTGAGCAAATAGATAGACTCCCAGTTCAATGACAGTTCAACAGACCTGGTGCAAATGGAGAGAGAAATTGACCAAGAGGGTGTCACATGCTTCCTAGCTATGAACAGATGTGTGGAGCGAACAGTCTGGGGTCTATGATGTTCACAAACAGGCAAATTGAGCAAGTTAGAAGTTAATTACATTTGTGTGTTTTTTTTATATGGTGTGCTTCCAGCCAGTAGTCTGTCAAAGCCGTTTGTTGATAGAAATATTTTGCGGACACTGGTGCAAAATAATTGTATAATTGACTTTCGCGTATCGCTTCCTTATTCTTTAGCAAACCAGCGAGCCAATCAAAAAACTATTTAGCAACACAGTTTGAAATTGCCAGCAGGCAATACTTGATATAACAGCTAAGTGAGAAATCGAGAGCTTTGACGGCAATGAGGTAAATTCATTACCTAACTGAAACAACATAGTCTCGATCACAGAGCTGAGTCTGTCAGAAGCCTCAGGTGTTAATTGTTTTCATCACAGGTTTTGATAGTGGTAATCTGTTTCAGTTCCAGCCCTGTTCCTGAGGACACTGCAGTGGTTTGAGAGAGACACATGATTTATGTGGCGCTCTTATCTTCTGCTTTTGTTCTTCTATTAGGCAAGAGCCTGCAGCAGGGAAAAGAGTATCTGTTAAAATACCGTGGGCATGTCACATCACTGTCACCATTCTCTCCTGGACACCCACCATTGATCTTTAGAGCCTTTGTGAGGTCAATGACTGATATACAGCTCTGAAGAATTAACGGTGAAGTGATTGCCTTGATCACGACTGAGGTTTGTAATTAATATTGATGCGTGCCCTCCGCCAGCCTGTTCTCGTGTTTCAGTTGTACTTACAAGCATGAAAAATATGAGCAAAAATTTGTAAACAAAACAAGGGCCTTACTTTTCCTCCTTTTCTAATAACAGTGTACAACAAGAAGGAACGTCAACCTTTTTCACAAAATAGATTTGATATGTGGGCACAATTATGAGCAATGAAGTCTCAATTGCAAGATACTGTATAAATCACGAGAAACAATGTCACATAAAAAGTCGCAACTACAAGAAATAACCGTAATTACAAGAAACGGTCACACTGGGAGATATAGTCATAGTGTGAGACACAAATTAGCATGCTAACATAAAATCCCCATTCAAGAAACAAAGTCGCAAATAGCAAGATACAAAATCATATACTGTAGTTGTGATGCTATAACTGTAATTACAAGAACAAAGTCATAGTGCAAGATTTAAATCACAATTATGAAAAATAAAGTCGCAAATGGTATATTTTAAGTTATAATTGCGTAACGTTGTGAGATACAAAGTAGCATTCATAGTCTTCATTTGAGAAACAAAGTTACAATAGCAACATATGAAGTTGTAGTGAGTGCTATAAAGTGACAATTACAGGAAACAGTCAGAGTGTGAGAAAATAAAGGCTTTGTTTGAAATAGAAAGTCACATTTACGTAAAATAAAAATTGCAAATCCAAGATATATAGTTAGAATTGCATTGTGTCACATTGTGAGATACACATTAGCTTTCTAAAAATAGTTCCCATTTAAAAACTAATTTGCAATAGCAAGATATAAAGTTGGATTATGATATAAAGTGTCAGTTACAAGAAATAATCACAATTACATAGTCTTACATAGAGATTATGAAACTTAAAATTGCACATGCAACATTTTACAGTTGTGAGATAAAAAGTAGAAACTAAGTCACAAAATCAAGATATAGTCTCAATCATTAAGTCAGTTACAAGAAATACAATTACAAAAATCAAAAAGCAATTACAAAAACACAAAGACACACAGCAAAATATAAAAGTAGCGTGTGAGATATAGTCACGATATAAATTTGCATTGCGTAATATAAAGTCACAATTAAGAGAAATAACCCAAATTACAAGAAACACTGCAAGACATAAAGGCATAGTGTGAGACATAGTCACAATTATGAAAAATAAGGTAACAAATGCAAGATATGAAGTTGCAATGCGTGATATAAAGTTACAATTACAAAAAGTAAGTTGCAATAGAAAAAATAAATAAATCAGAGTTTGATATGTGAGAAATATGGTCACTCTTAGCGGAAACAAATCATATGTTTTAGCAATGGTGAATGATAATGTCATTTTTATAAAATAATAAGAAACTCAAACTGAAACAGTATACATCTGTGTTAAGAATATTCTAGTGATCATCTCTGATGAATTACAAAGTGGAAATGTTGCTATTTCAATAACTAATGGCAGGCAATGTTGTAGGACGTTTTGTCCCATGTCTCAGGAGTCAGTGAAATGATTTATCATTGAATGCGAATGTGAGGCAAGCATCTGAATTTCAATGAGCTCTTCAACATAGCTTACAGCAGGGGTCTGTCTCAGAGCAGCAGTGTCACTGCGATCTAATGACACAAATGTGCTAGACTTTACTCCATATTAATAAGCATTCTGTCCACCTCAGCATCCCAGATTTCCCCAACAACAGCTGTTTCCACTGATAACAGCACTTCAGACATCAGATTACGTGAGAAGATGAACTATGACTCTTGTTCTGAAAATCCTAGTCAACAGTTCCCCTGATTGTGTAGATCACCATCCTCTTCCATGCAGAGTAAGTAAGTTTCTTAATGTTTTCTGGTGTTTGAGTGGCCCGTGCCACTCACTGTGACTTTGAACAATAGCTTCTAGACATGGCAGGAGGTTATCAGTTCTCGACCCCAGCTTTAAAACCATGCCTTGTGTAGTTATTAAGAAATAAGATATTTCCTCCTGGCCCACAACAGTTGTATTTGAACAAGTTGTAAATGCTTTGACAAGCAAAGGAGGAAGCAAATCTATAAATAACACGACATGCATCTGCTTATGGAGATAAGGTAGCTATTGCATGACATTGATTAAGTTCTGTCTTTCCTCAGCACTCCGAATATGCTGATTTAACCACTACAGATGAAGAAATTCCAAGATATAGGCTGGCATGTTTATGTATTACCCTCCTTCCCAAGATGAAGTGAAATTAATTATCATAGCATAAACCTTGATGTTTGGATGCAAAGTCATGGTGTTTTGGTCATGAACAAATCACTGTTCATTCTTAATTATGTACTGTTAGTAACGTGAACATACTGAATGAATATGGCCCTACAATGAATGTTTTTTGTTTTGTTTTTTAATCTAATTGCCAACAAGGAATAGTTATTGGACAACTCTACTGGAGTGCAACCGATTAACTTTAAACTAAATTTTAAAACATGCATCCCTAAATGCAGAAAATGTAGATTTTTTTTACAACAGTTCAGTAAATAGTAGGTTGTGTTATATTTCAGACAGGCTATAATATTGTCTTTTTTTGCTCAATTTTGAAAATAATACCTGTAGAGCCACAAAAGAACTATTGTGCATCTCCAAGCTACACAGCACTGTTTCGTTTCTGAATGAATCTGCATTTTTAACTAATCGTGTGAACCAAAGATTCATAAAGAGAGCCATTTATGTAATTCCTGAATGAATCAGCAGTGTGAACAAATTGAATGAATGAATGACTCACTTACTCATAAAGACAGTTACCTACTGGCAGTGTTACTTTCTTATTTAGAGTATGATTTAATTTAAATAAATACATACAGAAATAAATCATTTACTCACCCTCAAACCTGTATCACTTACTTTCTTTTATGGAACATAAAACAAAATTATGTTGATAACCAGAAGAAAAAGAAGAATGTTGGTGGTAAGCTGATTTGGTTACCAAAGACTTCCATTGTATTAACAAAAAATACTGATATGTTTTTAAAATTATTATGTTCCATAGTTTATGTTAGGCCATTGTAGCCTAAACAATTAGGCCTTGTAATAAATTTTACGTTGAATCAAATGAATTATTTATTTCTAAGGCTACTTTTTGTAATATCTAGGCTACTGTAAAGTTAGGTCTATATATATATTTAGACACTGACATAATTTTCATAAGTAGAAAAGCAGATTTTCATAGAACAGAATTAAAAATAAAACAATCAAAATGAAATTGAAGTGCAGACTTGAAGCTTTAATTCAAGGGGTTGAACAAAAATATAACATGAAATGCTTGGGAATTACAACTCTTTTTATACACAGTCCCCCCATTTTAGTGGCTCAAGTATAATTGGACAAATAAATTTAATCATAAATAAAATATTCATTTTTAATATTTTGTTGAGAATTATTTGCAGGCAATGACTGCCTTAAGTCTGGAACTGGAGACTGGGGTTCCTCCTTCGTGATGCTTTGCCAGGTCTGTAGCTGACTTCAGTTGTTGTTCTACCTTTAGTTTTGTCTTCAGAAAGTGAAATGCATGCTCAATCGGGTTAAGATCAGGAGATTAGCTTGGCCATTGTAGAATATTCCACTTTTTTTAACCTTCAAAAAACCCTGGGCTGCTTTTGCTGTATGTTTTGAGTCATTGTCCATTTGTACTATGAAGCTCCGTCCAGTCAACTCTGCTGCATTTGGCTGAATCTGGGCAGACAGTATATCCCTATTCACTTCAAAATACTTCCGGCTGCTTCTGTCCTCTGTCACACCATCAATAAACACCAGTAACCCAGTGCCACTGGAAGCCATGCATGCTCATGCCATCACACTGCTCCATCATGTTTCACAGATGATGTTGGATCAAGAGCTGTCCCAAGCCTTCTATTTGCTTTTTTCTTCCCGTCATTCTGGTATAGGTTGATCTTAATTTCAGCCGTCCAAAGAATGCTTTTCCACAAGTCGTCTGGCTTTTTTAGATGTTTTTTTTGGCATAGTCTAATCTTGCCTTGTTTGCACCTTGTGGTGAACCCTATGCATTTGCTCTCATGAAATCTATTGTAGAATTTAACAGTGAAACACCTACCTCCTGGAGACTGTTCTCTTGGCTGGATGTTGTGAAAGGGTTTTTCTTTACCATGGAGAGGATCCTCTGATCATCCACCACTGTTGTCCTCAGTGGACATTCAGGCCTTTTTACTTTGCTGAGCTCACCAGTGCATTCTTTTTTTTTTTTTCTCAGAATGTAATGTTCCTTCTATCTCTCTGATGAATTTGTTTTGTTTTTGAAGCCTAACAATTGTCAGTTTCACCTGCATTGAGAGCTCTTTTTACTGCATTATGTGGTTCAGAGCAAGAGCTTCCTAATGCAAATGCCACGCTTAAAATCAAATCCAGAACTTTTTCCTGCTTAATTCATGTATAAATAACGAAGGAATAACCCCCACTTGTCCATGAAAAAGCTCAAGAGTCAATTGTCCAATTATTTATGGTACCTTGAAAAAGGGGGGAGGTACCAATTAAAGAGCTGTAATTCCTTTGCCTTTCCTTCAATTGTGATGAAAATACCCTCAAATTAATGCCCAGAGTGTGCACTTTAAGTCCACATGCATTATATAACTGTAACTTGAATATGTTTTGGTCAGCTGCTAAAATTATGAAAATTGTGCCCGAGTCAAATTATTTATGGACCTGAATATATATATATTTGTGTGTGTGTGTGTGTTTGACAAATGAGGACATACATTTGTATAATGACACAGGTATTACAAGGTGAAGGTGACTTATGAGGACATTGCCCCATGTCCCCACTTTTCAAAACACTTATAAATCACACAGAGTGAGTTTTTTTGGGGGAAAGTAGGAATGCACAGTCTCCTGTGAGGGATACGTTTAGGTGTAGGGTGTAGGGCAATGGCACATACAGTTTGTACAGTATAAAAACTATTACGCCTATGGGATGTCCCCACTTTTCACAAAAACAAACGTGTGTGTGTTTTATATATATATATATATATATATATATATATATTAACACAATAATGGCAATAACTTACATTAATTATTTGGCATATCATAGAATTATTGTTACACGTAAATTATATGGAAATATTAAACATTTTGATTGACTGAAAAAAATACCAGCTCTTCAAAAATAAATTGGGTGGAAAAAATGAAAATGCATTTAAGTGGACCCAACTGAAGTATTCCTCGGAGTGGAAGCGGGATGACTCGTTTCTGCTAAAGGAGGTTGAATCTGTTCAGTCAAATCTGCTTGATACTTCAGACAATAATCTTTCACCATGGGTATAAAGGAAAATTCCTCAGCCCCCATTTTAACTTTGGTTCTTAGGTGGAGCTGGCATGGCAGCGGGTCTGTATCTACTGTTCTCAGGGTCTCAGTCCTCTCTCAGGCTGCCAGAACAGATGACATCTTGATGCTCTTGTCTTCAAAAGAGAAAAAGCGAGAGTGAGACAGAAACAAGAAAATGGAAATCTTGGCTCTATCAAACAAGCTTTCAAAAGCCATTTCAGGCGAGAACATTGTCATTTTTGCAGCGCAGGGCTCAATAAACACTGGCAGGTGCTTGCTGGCATGGGTGAAGAGTTAATCATAGCCAAACACTATCCAGATGAACACTGTCAATACAGACGACTGTGATGGAAACAAATTGCACTTGTGATTGTGGCAGGCCTTTCAACTGTTTATGTAAGTTTCATGGAGAGTTGCTCTTAAACATCGATTTGCATTTCATATATGCTTTCGTTTATTGACTTCCCACAATGCTGTCGGTTTTGAATAAAACAAATCATATCTGCTATTATCAGCTACAATGCTTCAGCTTTTTATAGTATATGGCACCTATTTAGCATTTCTTTTCATCATACCATTAATTTTATCAATATTGCTTTACAATAAGGTTGCATTACATATGATTAATTAATGCCTTAGTTAACATGAACTAGCAATGAACAACACATCTGTTCACCATTACGTAATCTTTATTATTGTTAACTTGTATTAATGCATTACCTAATGCTATTGATAAACTTAATTCTAAAGTGGAAACCATCTGAATATCAAATGATATGTTATTTATGTTTGTAGACTGTTTATTAACCTGACTTACCACTAACAAAGTGGTTTTGCATTATGGCCGCATCATCACTTCGGGTGTGCATAATGCATACGTACAATAAATTAATAAAAAGACGGACCTACTTTATATTAAGTGGCCTTAACTACTATGTACTTACATCAAAATACAAGTACAATGTACTTATTGTGCTCATATTGTATCGCAAAACACTTCTGCTGCTATTGAGGTGGGATACAGGTAAGGTTTTTTTTTTAATAAATGTACAATGTAAAATCATGTATGTACACAATAAATGCATTGTACTAAATGATTAATTGAAATGTAATTACATAGAAGTTAAGGCCACTTAATATAAAGTGGGACCAAGAATCTTAATTACAAAGTAAAATTCCCTTAATACACACCGTTACCTATTTTCTTTCTTTAAAAAATATTTTGTATTATTTATTTGCAGCAAATAAATAAATATTGCAGACAAATTCAGACTTTTTTTTTCCTTTTTTTTTTTTTTTGATATGAAAATGAATATTTGTTGAAGTCTCTATTGGACATGCACATTCCCGACAACATGTGTGATACTACAAGACTCCTGCATAAAACCGGCTTAACCTCAGAACCAGACCTCTAATCAGCCTACCACGCTTACGGAGCAAAGACTGCGAACAGAAGCACGGAAACACCGGTCTGATAATAGGACTTACATCTGGGAGAAAAGGAAAGAGGATGGTGATTTTTCTCAATCCGCTTAAAGGAAAGAGTAAAGCTCATTTTCCTTATCTCAGCTCAGAAAAGCAGAGAATCAATACTATGCATATTTTTGTCATTTTATCCACTCCTTTTTCAACATTCATTCTAAATGTATTACATTTTGCACAAATTTAGTTCACTGATTCCATATGCATATAAGTGCACTATTTCAATATCTGTTTCTTTATATGCAGAAGAACTTCCATTTAATTACATGGTTGGTAGTGTCACATCTTTGGGTGTCCTGATCCAGTATTCTGTGCTTTACAGAGCTGGATTCACTCACTATAATGCTAAAAATGCACTATTGCCCCTGTTCTGTTTTGTAGGATTTCAAACACCTGGTTAAAAAAAGTCATACTTGCACTTACTTTTCTTGGTCGTTGCTGTTTTAGCTGTATTTGTTGTGATTCAATAAAAACTATAAAAACTAAATTTTAAACGTATTATTTTTGTTTTCTACTCTTGATGAATAGTTTTTACTGTTGATTCTGTACATGGGGATATCATGATATCACATTTTAAGTAAAAGTTACATGTGCTGTTGCTGTTACAGTTGTATATTTGTTGCAATTGCAATAATAAGGATTAATTCCCACAACCGAATTTATAGTACTTGATCAAATAAAATGTGCTTTCTTGTTTTACTTAAAACATTGCCAAAATTCAACTAAATTAAAATGAGGGAAAAACATGGCCACTAACCTTTAACAAAAACGACAGAACATTTGTTTTTCTTTTGCGAGGAAATGTTCAAAACCTCCTCAAATGTGTCTGTACAGAAATTAACATATTTACCTGGGTAAAAACTGACAATTTGCCCTAGTATCTTCAACTCCTTGATTTAAGGCCTGATTTACTAAACAGGGCTAATCAGCGTGAAAGTGCGATCCCATAAAAATGTCGAAAGAAGTGGAAATGTGGATGATCTACTGACAATGTGCAAATTAATGAACAACTAATTTCCACAATGACCAACACAATCTACCAAGAGAGGGCAAATGAGCACAGGGTCAAACAAGCAGAGCCAATGATAATCTACTAAGAACTAAGGTGCAAAATGGGTTAAGACATGCTTTTTTTTGTGTGTGGGGGGGGGTTAAATAATGGCGCAAATACTAGTAAACTGACTACCGCAAAATTAATCAATCAGTTTCCATGATTTATTTAAATACCCTCCACCCATAAATTATGTGGGAAACTTCTACAAATGCATATGCAATAACTGTGTCCACACCTTTTCATCACTAATGTCACACTGTGTTTTCATTAAATAATGACAGCAAAACAGGCTTTGCACGATTGGTGCAAGATGTTAGTAAATCTGTCCCTCAGAATTAAATTCATCTGAGTAGAAGCTATTTATATGACTCACTACATTGACATATCACAGGCCCTTGGGTTAATGAAGTAGATGCTAATAAGAAGAGAAATAGGACTTTCTGGAATCTGATTGATCCGGTGAAAAATTAATTTACAGGGATTTTTGTAGACGAGTTTAAAACTGTCTGCTTGTGTAGGAGGATGTGCGAGCAATCAAAGGCCTATTTGAAATAAGTCTTATATAAACTGACTGCATTCATCCGACTCAGTCCTCAACTATAATGTCTTTAAGTAATCTGAAGTAAGTGTCTATAAGTACTCAACACAATTTATGATAGGAAAATTAGCTGAAAGAGAAATAGTCTATGCATATTCATTGATCCAACAGTTTTTTTCAGTAATTAAATAAATTACATGAGTGCGCCGAATATGTGTACAATGAGCTATAGATCACACTATTAGTGGCAATTTTCTGTATTCATTACTGAGTTGCACCAGTGTAATAGCAGCTCTTATTACAATATTTATGTCCGCCAATTTGTGACTGCAATTCAAAAAGCTATAAACAGAGTTTTAGGGGTTCAGTGACTTCTCCCAGCTGTTTCATATGGTACAGACTTTTTCAGTCCCATTATAATGATTTATATAGAAATACATGGCAGCCTTCTTGCTCTTAAAAAGACCACACAAATATGCAGTCTTCAAGTCGTGAGCTTACGCAAAAACTCTTTGCAAGGTCTCTAGGTCTCTTTGCAAGTTGAGTGACAACAATCTGTATGACTCATTCTCATTTGACAGTTGTGTTTCGGAGTACAAAATCTTACTTTACATGGATTTTGGAGAACAGATATGCAGTTGTTATATTATTGAATGAGTTGTACGAGTAGCCAACAGCATTGTGTTGTATGCAAATGTATTACGCATACTCTAACCCAAACATCACCCTACAGGTGTGTTCAAAATGACAGTAATTTGCAGCAACAAAGTGATAAAGCGTATGCAAGAAAAAGTTATTCAATTTCAATAAGTATTTGAGGTGACGTGAGGAACAGAGAAGGTTGAGAAGAGTTCAACTTTATGGAAATGAACAATGGTGCAATGCGGCGACAGCCAATGGGAATGCAGACAGCTGCCAGCCACTGTAATGGAAGTGCCATTCACAAAGGCTGTATTATTGCAATGTCTGTAAAAGCGAAGTGTCAGGTTATTAAACTTTCAGCCTGGTCTCATGGCATAAACGTAGCTGGGGGCACTTTTTAGCGAGACCGTTTTTACGTACCTTACTGCACATTTCACAGCAGTTTCAAAGATAAATGTCCACTGAGTGGCGCTAAAACATGGGTTCAATACGTAAACCCTCGAATGTTTTTATTACATTGATATAAGTACGTTTGCTGTGTTTTTTTATTACATTGCTTCAGGTACGTATTGCGGCAGTTCATAATTCAAATATCCGGGGACCGTCGCTAAAAATTAATGCTCTATCGTGTTGGAAATATGCCCTACACCAACCGTAAACCTACCCGTTAGTGTTGACAAATGCAAAACTGATATAAAAATGCATTTGTTGATGCAACCATGCTATTTGAACCTCCTTACATGCAGATTTGAACTGTTTTGTCGAACCATAGTTACACGGGATTTGAACCGGCGCTCCTCACCTCTCAAGTAGCCTACATCTCCGTACTCTGTGAGCTACCGAACAAACCTACCGTCTATGAAAACCCATAGATATGAAGCTGGATATGTGTGATGCTAACGTTCAAAAGCATCAGTTTCTAAATCTCCCAGCATCTAGTGTTCATTTTTTTTGGAAACTGCAGTGATATCTACTTGTTACGTAAAAACGGTCTCACTAAAAAGTGCCCCCAGGTGCGTTTATGCCATGAGACCGGACAGTAAACTTTTCAAATACATTTCAAGACCCTTGTTTCCAATCCCATTTTGTTTTAAATGCAGGAATGTATGCTTTTGTACGGGCGATTAGGAACGTTGTATTGGGCCCTTTGATAAGGGGGCCCACAAAGGTCCTCTATGATGTAACCTACTCATTAAGCACAGGGGAGAAGGGCCCATGCATAAAATTATGTCCCATGACCTCTGAATTTAAGCTAGAGTTAACCTGCTCCCAGCTACATACAAATGTGGTAATTTCTCACTGTCGTTTCATTATGTCTTACTTTAATGTCTGTGTTAGATTATACTTTCTTTTTTGGAAGCTGAGATGAAACACTCTCATGTTCCCGTCTCTTTAAATGGATAGTTCATCCAAAAGGAATGTTTGTAAGCAAACAGTTGCTGGTAGCCATTCACTTCCACAGTATTGTATAGTATTGTATTTATTTATCTATTTATTTAGTTAGTTAGTTTCCATCTTATTATATTTTAAAATACAGTCTACTCCTGTGATAGAAAAGCTGAATTTTCACCATCATTACTTCAGTCTTCAGTGTCACATGATTATTCATAAATCATTCTAATATGCTGATTTGTTGATTTTATTATTATCAGTGTTGAGAACGTTATATTAATAGTATTGTAAGAACTGTCATTTTTGGTCATTTGAATGCATTTTTCCTGATTATAAGTTTATTATTATTATTATTTTTTTTCTGAAGGTGGGCGGTACTTGACATTTTTCTTCAAACATTTTAAATGTGCCTTCAAATACTTCTTGGAGCACTTGAACAACTGATGAAACTATACTTGTTTGGTAGAGTCCGTTGCCCCCCTAAAACTACTATGTTATGCTAAGGAGAGAATCAATATACCAGCTGACTCATTTCAAAGGGCAATCAAGTGTCCTTGAATATTCAGAGTCATATTGTCTTTACTTTTTTGTTCCTTTTCTTTTTCTAAAGGCTGCTCTACCATTCTGTTCAGCATCAGTGAGGCAATGACAGCATTGTGAATAGATGCAGATTCATATGGCAGAAGGAGATGAGCATTCATGTGATTCTGCAGATTTGTTACTGGCACAGACTTCATTAAAATTAGAAAATAGTGCCTTTGGTGGCACATTCATAAAATGCTCACTTCTCTGGACTGTTCTGTTTCTGATGTCATGAACAATTACATTGTTTTGTAAGCCATAATGGCTTTACTTGAGCGGTGCCAGCTTGTGACTGTCTAATATTTCCCATTTAAAACACTATAAGAGAATAATTATAGATGGTACAAAACAGAATGTTTAATTAAAGAGCCGACAGACATTCAAATGGTGTTGCGTTCCTTTAACCTCTCTGGCTGGCAACATTTTGAAATTACTGCTATTATTTTTCATCCCACTCAATGTGACACATTAATAGTCAGTGACAGCTGTGGTCTGTGCGAGTCAAGCCTCACCCATTAAACCAAACGGCAAGGCCAGTTAAAGGCTAGAATGATTTGAACCGGCTGATGCTTAATTGGTTTAATGTTGTTGATTTGACCATTACAATGTAGTTGTGGTCAAGTTGTCACCGGCTTTGCGATATTTTGATTTACTTTACCACAGTGACATGCTTTCTGTAATCAAATATAGGTTAATAGTTTGTGTTCATAATTCATTAATTGAATTCATTTTGTACACAGATTTGCAGGGATTCATATAATATGAACACAAAATAATAATATTATTACAGAATAATAATAATAATAATAATACAAAATAGGCAATCATTAAAATAATTATTTAAAATATTAGTATATTCATATAATATTTTAAATATTACAAACATTACAAAATAAGTGCAAGCACAGTAAACAACAACAACAACAACAGTACTTTCAAAGCAAATTAACCATAAAGGCCATGCATGTGATGATATAAAAATGTCAATATTTATAGATTACAAATCATGCACTTTATAGTAAAAGTGTTTTGAGGAACTGTGTGAAAATAAGCATTTATTAATCAATAATCTGCCCAGTAATCATATTTTTTTGTGAAAAAGTTGTTGATCTTTTGCTAGTGTTGATATCAATAGGAAACTGCAGTGAATTGTATATATACACACACACACACACACACACATATATATATGTGACCGGGGCAAAATTCACCTTATACTTGGTTAAGTTTCACAGTAATTCACCTTTGTTGCTTTAACTAAGTTATGTGCGCTGTCCCCTTTAAGAGTTGTGCATGCGCTAGAGTGAAGTGCACGTCAGACTGGAAGAGAGCAAAGTTAGAAGCAGGAGTTGCACAGAGGAAGAAATAGTTGATAAAACTGTTAAAGAGAGGAAATTTCCAGCTTTATTTCAACTTGTGAGTGTGTGGTGACTACAGTTGTGTGGTTTTATTGAGTGGATGGTTTAGTTTGCCGATCATACAAGCATTCTGTTCCTGCACGTGAGAGATCGCCCGTGGGGGAGGGGAATTCAGATCACGTTGACAGAGACTGAGCGTGAGTTAACCTAAGATATGTTGTAAGATTTGTTAAAATGTTAAATAACTCTGCTTATTTCATATATCAACTGAACATGCAGTAACTCTTGTCCTTTATACTGTGTTAGAGGGGAGAGAAACGATACGTAAGATCACACAAGTGCCAATCACCACGTGAGCTTTTTCTGTGTGCTTCAGAGGCTTAATAAGAGTGAGTTTTGTTCATTTTATTCTAAAGAGTTTCTGTATATTGCATGAAAAGGATTGTACCCTGTGTAAAGTGTGTACTGTTATCTTTAGTTTATTTACCGATTAATATGCTCAAAAGAAGATAAACGTGAACTGTGTATAAAGTAGGTGGTGCATTCATGTTGTGAAATGTGCTGATTGCTCATATTCTGTGTTCTATTTGTTTTATTAGGCACAAACAGGCCACTGCCGTTGTTTTGTACACCCTTTATAAGTTTTGTAACCTGGTTTGCACTGGTTTAAGTTGAATGGGGCTTGTGAATTGGAGTTTTTTTATTTGAGATTGCATGAAGAACACTTTTTCATATTATTGCTTACTATTTTACTTCTTGTACCCATTGTAGAAAAGTGGGTGTTTGTCTTTGTTTTCGTTTCTGCTTTGTACAATTTTTCTCATCTAATTGGATTAGAATCTCCAAATCTTGTCCCCCAACAAAACATTAATGCTGAGCCCCTTTTTCAGGCTCAGTCAAGAATAAAAGAATCCTTTTGCTAGATGTCTTGGCTTTGTCTTTTCCCTTAACATATAATAAGGACGTCAAGCCGGCCACATCTAATTTTGGTGTCAGAAGTGGGATTCTGTTTTGTTCGGGGCTGATTTCTTTTTGTTACAATAGTGCAAAAGTAGAAGGGTGCAAACAACGGTAGTGGCGAAAGGCGACTGAGTGCTGAAAGGACCGACAGTGCCATCCCGACAGAAGCGGCGGCAGGACAAAGGGTCAGCGCAATAGGACTGCAGTTTGTGAGGATTTCGAGGAGGACAGTGCTGGTTTAACTGACTGTTTGAGAACTGAGACCTTTGGTGATTGCAGCTCAAAGTCATGGATGCTGAGGACATGGACGGTGCAGCTGCAGGGGAGGAGGACATTCAAGTTGCAGGTGCTGCAGCTCAGGAAATAGACATTGAGGGAAGTAACCCCGTCTCACAGCTTCAGTCCCAGATCTTGGAGTTGGGACGTAGACATGATGAAGTAATGTCAGCTGTGGCTAACATGACTAGTGCCCATACTAGATCCTATGTGTATATCCCCAGAGAGAGACAAATTGTACCTTTTAGTGGGGACCCAGGTAAAGACTGCCAAAATGTTGATGAGTTCATTGAGGAACTTGGGAGGGTTATAAGAGTGAGGGGGTTGAATGCTGAAGATCAGGTAGATTTTATTCTCTCCCACTTAAAGGGTTCAGCACTAGATGAAGTCAGGCTGTGTATGGGGAGGGAGGATAAGTCAGCTGAAGACCTGTTCTCATATTTGAGGGCAGCTTTCAGGGAAAAGCGTAGCACCTCCCAGATGTTGCACACATTTTATGCACGAAAGCAATTGGACGGTGAGGATTTTCGTGATTTTTCACATGCATTGTCATTGATGTTAAATGCTACACTGCAACAAGCACCACATTGTGTTCCAGATGCGCAGTTGGCATTGAGAGACCAGTTTATAGAAGGGGTGAGGGATTCAGCCCTCCGAAGGGAACTGCGTAAGGTGGTTAGAGAGCGACCTCATGCTACATTATTTGAAGTTCGGGAGGAGGCCTTGTTGTGGTGTTCAGAAGAGAGACACCGTCCAGCTAACGTGGGCCGAAACCGAAACATAGTGAGTGTCGAGGAAAGTGTAGGGCACGCAAGGATGACCGCCACCGTACCAAACGACTTGACTGTAGCCCTACAAGATGTAATTAAGGTAATTACACAACAAGGGAAGGCAATCGGGGAACTTACCAATGCTGTCCGTGATCTCACAATTCAGAGGTCTGACCCAACTTGTGAGAAACATAGTAAGCCCAAGTTTAAGCCAAAGTATACCCGAGATGGTCAACCCATTTGTTTGAGATGTGAGGGCGTTGGGCACATAGCCAGGCAATGCACTGGGCAGCGCTTTCAAGAAAACCCTGTGCCTGAGTCTCCGGTTCCGGGAAACTTCGCGCCTCCATTGCGAAGAGCCGAGCAATGAGAGGTGGCACCGATGGCTCAAAGACTGGCACACTGACAAAAGAGCGGTTTCTGGAACGTGCAGTGGGCAAGTGCCCAGAAGTGGAAATTCACGCTGGGGGCGTAGCAATTCGGTGCCTGTTAGACACTGGCAGTAACGTGAGTACTTTGACAGAGAGCTTCTTCAAAGAACATCTTCATGGGGAAGACAAAGACCTGCATTGTACGAGCAAGTGGTTAAAAATTACTGCTGCCAATGGTTTGCCTCTTCCCTACCTTGGGTATGTTGAACTTGATATCCAGGTAATGGGCTTGACTATACCTGGGTGTGGGTTCTTGGTGATACGTGACCAGAATGATGGGGAGACTGACTCAGCGCCCCCAGGCATACTTGGCATGAACATAGCACAGCGTTGTAAACAATTAATTCTAGCTGAGTTTGACCATGCTTTGGAGGGGACGTTGGATGCTGACTGGAGAGCCGTCCTTAATAGAGTCCAAGAGGCTGCCCCAGTAGGAGCGGACTCTATGGTCCGGGTAGCAGGCACCCACAAGTTGTACATACCTGCAGCCTCCGTGGCTACAATTCAGGCCAGAACACACAAAGAAGTAGCTGGAAACAGAGACTTAAGCTTGTTTGAGCCAGGTAAGGCATCATTGCCGGGTGGCTTGGTCCTGGTTCCTACCTTGGTTTTACCTGGTAGGCGGGTATTCCCAGTGCAGGTAGTAAACTTGTCTTCAGAAGGTGTGTGGCTGCCACCGAAGGTGAAACTAGGGGTTCTTGCCCAGGGTCATCATGTTGAGAGTAGCTCCTGCGAAGTTAGATTCCATCAAATCTCTGCAGATCATGAAGAGGTTAGGGTTAACCAGAGGTCAATGACAGGAGTTAGCGGTGACCTGCCGTGTCCCTTGGAGAAAGTACAGATCGGCGGTACTCCTGCACAACAGGCAGAGCTGAAGGAGCTTCTGAGGCAATACCTGGATGTGTTTGCTATTACTGATGAAGACCTTGGTTATACTGAACTTGTAAAGCATGAGATTCCCCCGAACGATGACCTTCCTGTGTCACAGTCTTACCGACGTATACCCCCAAACCAATTCCAGGAAGTGAAGGACCATATCTCTGGACTGCTCAAAAAGCGTGTCATCCATGAAAGCTCTAGTTCGTATGCATCTCCAGTGGTGTTAGTCCGGAAGAATGATGGGAGTCTTCGGCTATGCGTGGACTACCGGAAGCTGAACTGTAAAACTAGGCGTGATGCATTCCCGTTGCCACGAATAGATGAGAGTCTGGATGCTTTGAGTAAAGCCAAGATGTTCTCGTCTATTGACCTCGCGAGTGGCTATCACCAGGTAGCAGTTCACGAGAAGGACCGTCACAAAACAGCTTTCATTACACCATTTGGCCTGTATGAGTACCAGCGGATGCCGTTTGGCCTATGTAACGCACCAGCGACATTCCAACGTCTCATGCAGGCCATAATGAGTGACCTGGTCTTTCAAACGGTACTCATCTATTTGGACGATTTGCTGGTGTACTCAAGTACGTTTGAGGGACACTTAGTGAGGCTTGAGACCGTGTTACAGAGGTTGAGGGAGGCTGGACTTAAGGTTAAGGTGGAAAAGTGCCACTTCCTGCAGTCTGAGGTAAAATTCTTAGGGCACGTGGTATCTGCTCAAGGGGTGTCTACAGACCCAGATAAAGTGAGTGCAGTAAGACAGTGGCCAGTCCCTAACACTCTGAAGGAGCTGCGGTCCTTTTTAGGATTCTGCAACTATTATCGAAGATTCATTGAGGGCTTCTCCAAGGTGGCTGGTCCGCTTCATGATGTCGTAAACACTTGTGTTCACCAGGGGAGTGTTGCGCAAGCCAACAAGTTGTTTAAGGTCTCCTGGACAACGGAGTGCCAGCAAGCCTTTGAGCACCTCAAGGAGAAGCTCACCTGTGCTCCGACACTTGGCTACGCTGACTTCACCCTACCTTTTGTGCTGGAGACTGACGCCAGTAACCTGGGATTGGGCGCTGTGTTGTACCAGCAACAAGGGGGAAGTAAGACTGTGATAGCCTATGCAAGCCGGCGGTTGAGGGGCGCAGAGCGAAATGACAGGAACTACAGTAGTATGAAGCTGGAGCTCCTGGCACTCAAATGGGCTGCGGTGGAGAAGTTCAGGAGTTACCTGCTAGGATCCAAGTTTACTGTCCTAACGGATAACAATCCCCTCTGCCACCTCAATACGGCTAAACTGGGCGCCATTGAACAGAGGTGGGCTGCACAGCTTGCAATATTCGATTTCGAAGTGCTGTACCGCCCTGGGCGGTGTAACACCGCAGCTGACGCACTCTCTAGAAGACCAGGACTGGAGGGGATGGAGGTGGTAACTGAGGATTCGGAGTATGATGGCTGTGTGGCTATTTGCAGCGGGCTTCGTACAGGGACTGCAGTGGGAGTTGACCTGGCAGGGCTAGTAGCGAGTCCTAGAGAGGGAGAAATTGGACTGTTACAGGCAGCCATAGAGAATGAAGAGACAGGAGAGGAACACCTGGAGAATACCCCAACATTACCTGGATACACAAAGGATGAGCTTCGTCAGTTTCAGGAGGCAGATCCGACCATCAGTGTGTTCAAGAGGTTCTGGAACAAGAAGAGGAAACCCACAAATTGTGAGAGAAAGTACTTGTCTAGACCGGTGCTGTTGTTGTTTAAGCAGTGGGGCAGGATTCAAGAGAAAGAAGGGCTGATGTACAGAACCATTGATGATGTGTTCAATGGGGAATGCCTACAGTTGCTGCTCCCAGCATGTCTAGTCGAAATGGTGTTGCAAAGTGTCCATGACCAGATGGGGCATCAGGGCGTAGAGAGGACGCTGGGCCTGCTCAAGCAGCGTTGTTATTGGGTTGGGATGTATGACGCTGTGGATAAGTGGGTGAAGAAGTGTCAGCGCTGCGTGCTAGCCAAAATGCCACAGCCCAAGATTCAGGCACCTTGGACCCCATTCTTGGCTTCTCATCCACTAGAAGTGGTCGCTATGGATTTCACCACACTGGAGCCAGCGTCGGATGGGCAGGAGAACGTCCTGGTCGTGACCGATGTATTCACTAAGTTCAGCCAGGCGTTCCCGACTCGCAATCAGAAGGCAGACACTACTGCTAAGATCCTTCTGAAAGAATGGTTCCTCAAGTACGGTGTGCCTCAGCGTCTTCATTCAGACCAGGGGAGGAACTTTGAGAGTGCCGTTATTTCAGAGCTCTGTAAACTGTATGGGGTAAGAAAGTCCCGCACTACGCCACATCATCCCCAGGGAAATGCACAGTGCGAGAGATTTAACAGAACTCTGCATGACCTCTTGCGTTCCTTGCCACCTGAAAAGAAACGGAAATGGCCAGAGTACTTACCTGAGCTGGTGTACGCCTATAATGTGACACCTCATGCCTCCACCGGTTACTCCCCTTACTATATGCTGTTTGGGATGCAGCCACATTTACCAGTCGATGCATTGTTGGGCCAGGAGCCAGTGCCTGAGAAGGAGCCCGCCTGGTTGTCTGTCCATAAGGAGCGGCTTCGGGATGCTCATGCCCAGGCACGTGAGTACGCTGAAAGGAAGGCAGCAGACCGAGATGCCAAGCGTGAGAGTAGGGTATATTGTCCAGAGGTGGCAGTTGGTCAGCAGGTGTACTTACGTTATCGTCCTCCAGGACGGAACAAGATACAGGATGCCTGGGCACCCACAGCCTATAAGGTGGTGGAGGTGCATGGTACGACCTACACTGTGGAGCCAGTAGGAGACGGTCCTGCAAAAAGAGTACATAGATCAGACATTAGGCCCTGTCCGAGACCAGTCCCAATGCCACGGAGAAAAGTGAGACCTGTAGAAGAAGCACCTACCTCAGTATTGGTGGATGAGATGCCTTCTTTAGATGCGGAATGTGTGCTTGTGGAAGAAACCAGATGGCCTGAGGAGGACCCAGAGGATCCAGTGCTTGAGGAGTCACAACAGCCAGATGAGGAACCAGACAGTTGTGCTGAGGGGGGATTTGAAGAAGCACAGGAAAGATATGATGATGCACAAGTGAATAATGAGGCGAGTGTTGTTGGAGAGCCCTCTCTGCCTGATACGGAGAGAACTGATTCACTTTCAGACGTGGTGTTGACCAGACCAGTCCCTGTTCCCCGAAAGCCTAGGGCAGAGAGTATTCATGTGGATGCGCCCCTTCCTACACCACGCAGAACTCAGCGTTCAACTGCTGGTGCTCACAGTAACCCAAACAGACTGCCTAAATCCGCTTGTAATGCTGTGTCTTTCAGTCCCGATGTCCTTTCCCAAGTGTTAGCGGGCATGGTCTTGTATACGTCCAGTAAGCTACAAGGAGTAGTGAATGATTAAAGGGTGTTTGCAGTCATCGAGGACTTTGACTGTAGGCAGGGGAGAGTGTGACCGGGGCAAAATTCACCTTATACTTGGTTAAGTTTCACAGTAATTCACCTTTGTTGCTTTAACTAAGTTATGTGCGCTGTCCCCTTTAAGAGTTCGTGCATGCGCTAGAGTGAAGTGCACGTCAGACTGGAAGAGAGCAAAGTTAGAAGCAGGAGTTGCACAGAGGAAGAAATAGTTGATAAAACTGTTAAAGAGAGGAAATTTCCAGCTTTATTTCAACTTGTGAGTGTGTGGTGACTACAGTTGTGTGGTTTTATTGAGTGGATGGTTTAGTTTGCCGATCATACAAGCATTCTGTTCCTGCACGTGAGAGATCGCCCGTGGGGGAGGGGAATTCAGATCACGTTGACAGAGACTGAGCGTGAGTTAACCTAAGATATGTTGTAAGATTTGTTAAAATGTTAAATAACTCTGCTTATTTCATATATCAACTGAACATGCAGTAACTCTTGTCCTTTATACTGTGTTAGAGGGGAGAGAAACGATACGTAAGATCACACAAGTGCCAATCACCACGTGAGCTTTTTCTGTGTGCTTCAGAGGCTTAATAAGAGTGAGTTTTGTTCATTTTATTCTAAAGAGTTTCTGTATATTGCATGAAAAGGATTGTACCCTGTGTAAAGTGTGTACTGTTATCTTTAGTTTATTTACCGATTAATATGCTCAAAAGAAGATAAACGTGAACTGTGTATAAAGTAGGTGGTGCATTCATGTTGTGAAATGTGCTGATTGCTCATATTCTGTGTTCTATTTGTTTTATTAGGCACAAACAGGCCACTGCCGTTGTTTTGTACACCCTTTATAAGTTTTGTAACCTGGTTTGCACTGGTTTAAGTTGAATGGGGCTTGTGAATTGGAGTTTTTTTATTTGAGATTGCATGAAGAACACTTTTTCATATTATTGCTTACTATTTCACTTCTTGTACCCATTGTAGAAAAGTGGGTGTTTGTCTTTGTTTTCGTTTCTGCTTTGTACAATTTTTCTCATCTAATTGGATTAGAATCTCCAAATCTTGTCCCCCAACAAAACATTAATGCTGAGCCCCTTTTTCAGGCTCAGTCAAGAATAAAAGAATCCTTTTGCTAGATGTCTTGGCTTTGTCTTTTCCCTTAACATATAATAAGGACGTCAAGCCGGCCACATATATATATATATATATTTTTTTTTTGCAAAAATCTTTACAGAGGCATGTTTTTTCCATTATTTCTATGTCACTAAATAGATATATTCATGCATACATGCATTAATAAATAATCAGCATGCTGGACATTTTATCTGCTCATGTCTACTCATTCCTTTAATTGATGAGTTCCACTTACTGTCTGTCAAATGATTTCTTACCTGACAAGCAGATGTTTTGCTAAATGAGTTTTATTTTTTTTCTCAAGAGTGGATGGAAAATTGATAGGCCATCAACTGACAGAGCTCCTCTGGGAATTAGACAGCGATTTCCCTCGCACCTTGCCATTCACAGGGTCTGAGATGGGGAGCTAATTGATTCCTGACAGGCTTTCCTAACAACATGTTTCTTTCTATTCAAATCCCTGTTTATTTGCTGTCTCTTCAGCATACACGCTGTCTGCTTTGAGACTTATCGGAAAATTTAAAGCCACTTGTGAACTTTGCAAATTCACTACATATAGGACTTGTTAAAGAAACATCTGATGATTGCTATGGAAAAAAAATAATAAAAACATTTAGATATGTTGGCACTCATATTGCATTAGTGCTGTACATGGAACTGTATAGTATGCTTGAGTGTTGTTATTGTTCAGATGCATGAGTTGTTGAAGCACCATTAACTGCTTGCCAGCTGGCCAACTGCCATAATTATCATCGAACATCCATGACCCGTGAAATGCTTGTGAAATGCTTGACTGATGCACATGAATGCTAAAACAGCACAATAGTTTAATGCAGAAGTTGTTACTGAACTGCCTACCTTGGCAGAGTTCTGCTTGCTGCTCTATGTACCAGGTAATGGTTTCCCTTGCATAATCCAAACAGCCACTATTCCAGTTTAGTTAAAGGAATAGTTCACCCCAAAATAATAATAATAATAAAACAACTGAAAAATGACTTGCCCTCAGGCCATCCAAGATGTATATGAGTTCATTCATCATGTTAGCATTAAATCACTATCTCACCAATGGATCCTCTGCAGTGAATGTGTGCCATCAGAATGACAGTCCAAACAACTGATCAAAATCGGATGCCCATTTCAAAAGTTGATTCTTTAGGGTCTTAATGAAAAGTCTATAACATACTTTAGTTAAAATATCTCAATGGTAGTGTAAAAAACACCTTTTTTCACCATGTCAAAATCAGCTATGTTTTTAGCAAGCCATTCTAGTCCATGTTGCTTTAAATGCTAATGAGCTCTACTGACTCCACCCCTCTCTTCCATGGGGTGACGAGCCTTTCTCATGAAACTGTTTACTTTAGCCGCAAAACTGGCTAATTAGCACATTATTAGGAAAGGCAAACAGTTATACTCACTTCTTCTCTAGATGAAGCTGGATCATGAATGATTCACGCGAACATAGATGCATTTAGGCAGATCGAAGACAACCAGGCACTGAATGTATTATATATTGACAGTTAAAACTGTTCACCAAAACTGTTGGCTGGATTGTCACCTGTCGACATTTCCACTTTTCTCAGTATTGTCATTTGAGGCTTTGTAGAGAAAAAGATCAGTAAAGATTTCACATAAATGAACAATCACACTGCTGCAGGTCATTAAGACTTAAACAACATCCAGAGCCGTCTGCTCTTGTAACACAATGACACAAGACGATAAGCCCAAGTGCAATTTAATTTGAACAATGACAAAGTAAAATAGTTCAATATTCCAAACACAATGACCTGACTCAAAAACTCAAAGACAAGACACAATGTATTCAGTTTCAGCCTCAGACGGCCCCACTGGACCCGCAGTCCATTCACTGACCATCTGACGGGTGTGCTGTGTGGTTGCTTACTGGCTCGTCAAAGTCTCTTTCAAAGACCCTTCTTGTAAATATATGAGATTTTTCCTCATATTAGTATTATCTAGTTTGTTTGAGGTGTTTAGTATTACGTTAGAAATTCACAAGCAGAGTCCATTTTGTTTTGGTTATTTGTGAAATAATCAGTACATATATTTTAGTTAAGGGTGACTGCATCTTTTATACATCACACACACACACACACGTGACCTTGGACCACCACAAAACCAGTCTTAAGTGTCAAATTTCCGAAATTGAGATTTATACATAATCTCAAAGATTAATAAATATGATTTCCATTGATTTATGGTTTGTTAGGATAGGACAATATTGGGCCGAGATACAGTTATTTGAAAATCTGGAATCTGAGGGTGCAAAAAAATCTAAATATTGAGAAAATCGCCTTTAAATTTGTCCAAATGACGTTCTTAGCAATGCATATTACTAATCAAAAATGAAGTTTTGATATATTTACGGTAGGAAATTTACAAAATATCTTCATGGAACATGATCTTTACTTAATATCCTAATGATTTTTGGCATAAAAGAAAAAAATATATAATTTTGACGCACACAGTGTATTTTTGGCTATTGCTACAAATATACCCCAGTGATTTAAGACTGGTTTTGTGGTCCAGGGTCACATATATATACTGTATGTATACTGTATATTATATGTACAATAATATATATATATATATATATATATATATATATTTTTTTATTTTTTTTTGCAATGTGTACCAGGACTGTATGCCTTTCTGTCTGGCTTCACAATACTGAATTGAATTGGAATAGAGTAACAACCCAAAACAGTCAGGGGAAATGTAAATTGTTGAGCAAAGACAAGAACTTCAATATAAAAGAGGAAAACTAAAAACAAACAAACAAAAAAAGATTTAAGAAATAGACTTAAAAAACACAGTGTTTCCTGTGTGACTCAAAGAGGAGGATCATGGGAGGACACTCAGCCCACTGCTGACATCACAAATTACTAGTTGCCTGCAGTGCCGTTGTGTGGCTAAAAGATCACAGCCGTTTCTTTCTAACAACAGCCTTCGACAGATGACAGTAAGGGTGCCCTGTAAAGCTATCCATGCATAGACATGAATGTGGTCTCAACCTTTCGCTTTGTAGTTCAAACAACCTTTTATCAAGGAGCTTGCAGAGGGCGAGAGAATGTGGAGACAGAGGCAGGTCTGACCCGTCAACTCAAAGCAGATTAGAGGCCAAGAGAGGGCGGGAGAGAACAAAGGAGGGGGTTTCAACAGAAATCTAAATGAAAAATGTCAAACTGGTGAATTAACAACAGATAGTGTGATGTATTCAAATTTGAGTTCATTTGTGATGCCTTTACTTTGGAAGCTTGTTTCTGCTATGGAATAAATAAATAAAATCACAAATCTCACATTTTCATCACAATTACAAGTTTAGAATTTCATTAAATCTCAGAATTCTATTTTTTCCCTCAGAATGGTGAGTTTACATATTGCAATTGCAAGTTATAAAGTCGTAATTGCAAGTTGACATATTTTGCCTGCCACATAATTTCAATTTAAAATTAAATTCAAAATGTAATTGTGACTTTTTATCTCACAATCCAGACCTTTTTTCTCACAATTAAAAGTTTATATCTCGTAATCGCAAGTAATATAAACTCGTTACTGCAATTTACTTGCAATATTGACTTTTTCTCTGAATTCCATATCATAATTTCGGGCCACTAAAAAAAAAAGCGATAACGCTAACCCTAACTTTTTTATTGCACAATTTTGTTTTTTTTTCTTGCAACTGCCATTTTTTATTTGGCAGTGGCTATTTGCACTAAGTGTAAATAGTGATTGATGCTATTTACACTAAGTGCAAATAGCATATTTTTTTGTGATAGATATTATTTACCCTAAATGTAAAAAGCGATGAATGCTATTTACACTAAGTGAAAATAGTAGTATTTTTTAACAATATGCTATTTACACTAAGTGCAAATAGCTATAGATTATATTTTCACTATGTTAAAATAGCAAGATTTTCGGCTATTTATGCTACTTATTGCAAATAGTTGCAATTATCTGCACCTCAGTATTGGAGTACATTATAAAACAGTACGCAATAATAAGGTATTGAGTATAGATTATAGTTTTAATTCAAATTATTAAATGGATGCCACCTTATTGGGACAACAAAGCCCTCCCTATACCTACCCTAACCCTACCCGATACTTTTATTTTCAAATTTTTGATTATTTCCTTCATTTTTATTGAAAATAAATGCCTTTCTGATGCGATATGAAATTTGCAAAGGGAGAAAAAAGTTTGGCAAAAGGCAGACTTGAACTTGGGTCGATCGCGTCAGAAAGCATGCACCTTACCATCTACACCACTGAAACTAATACTGAATTAGTGTCTTGTTTTTAGTGTTGATTAACCCAAACACACGTTAGTGGGCGGAGTTAGTGTAAATGGCCTTTGTCAACAAGGTGGGCTATTTGCACTTAGTGCACTTTTCTTTTCTCTTAGAATTGCGATATTTCACAATTCAGACTTTTCCCTTTCTATTTCCTTTTTAAATCCTTTAATTATTTTATTTTGTCCTTTGGAAGGAACAAGCTTCCCGTATATTACTGAAAATGATTATTTTGTGATTTTGCATCTTTAAAATGCATTCCTAAAAATATTTTAAATACAACTTATGACAAATACATACAGAGATGTCCAAATAGGATTACTTTTTAGTCTCCAAAATCTCTTGTGGGTCAGTATCTCTCTATCTTTTGTGAAGTTAACATGGTGATATCTGGGATCTTGCCTTCCACACAGGTGCAACTGCAGTGACGCAACACCGATTATCCTCAGAGCCACCGTTCTGTGACTTCAAATGCAAAACTTTATTAAAAAACGCTAAATTTTATCGACATCATTCTACCTGTTACTCACAGAATTTCTGGGTCTTGTTACCATTGCTCTCTATCATGGTTTATGACCTCAGATAAGACTGCAGTCTATTTCTAGACTACTAAAGGTGATAATTACTTAAATTACTAGTTGGCACGTTACCTTTAACATTATAGTGAATTTGCCAGAATTGCATGGCTGGGAACGCCTACTCTGGCACTGTAATAAATATGGTAGTGTTTGAAATCCCAGAGGATTTCATAACTCAGGAGACTTACTGGAGTTCTCAGTAGTTTCACTGAAGTAAGAACGCCATATCAGATGTTTCTCCTGCAATAAAAATAGACATAAATGAGACAACCGTTGACCTAAAATAAGGCGAAAGAGCTTTAAAGTGAATGAGGATAACATATCAGATTATTAAATTTTGGCCTTGGATAAAGACATGTTTAGTCTGAGATCTACTGTATGACTTTGGTATCTCAGCAAATCTGAGTATAGATATGTATTTTTTTTTCTTTCTCAGGAGATACTTCCAATATACCTTTTTTTTCCCCAATAGAATGAATGATGTAAAGCATCTTCATCATTTCAGGTCATTAAAATGGACAGTCTTGTTTTTGGACTGACAGGTCTTAGCCTCGAGTGGTGTAGTTTTGTTCTGGGTTGTGCAGGATCTGGATTTCACTCTAATTCTATGTGATATTAGATTGGAAGTTATCCTTTTTATTTTGTTACTTTTTTATTACTGTGTATTTAATTAATAACATGATCACACGCAATGATATTTTAGCTGTTTTTATAATGCCAAACTCATAAACATAATGAGCTGTTCTGACTGCAGAGCTAAATTTTGCCTCCGGCTCTGTTTTGCTGCAATTCTCTGTTGTTCTACACTACCAAGCACCAAACTCCATAGACCAAACAGTCTGGGGAATCACTTTGAAGCTACTGGCTTTGAGCAGTGATAGCACTTTGCTATAGTTGACTGACACTGCCATTAGACAGAGCATATGACATGCAGTCTTACAGCAGGAGAACTTGCTGACTTTCCAGTTCAGTTTGAATGGTATTTTATGAGTTTATGCTTATTTCACACATCAGGGCTCAACATTACACCTTGACACGTGCTTGTTCTTTTTACAAATAAATTGGTCATTCACACTGGTAAAAAAAAAAGAAAAAAAAAAAGTTACTTGTCCAGAAAGAAAAAATTAATTGTTTTTTGTATAAATGTAATTTATTCTGAAGCAATATTCTCATCAGTGCTCTGCAAGCTCTTCTTTAAATAAGTATATTTGTGATATTTGGCTCTTTAAATTGCATTTTTGCATTTATAAAGGGCCTACTCTTATTAAATGTATTAAAAATGATCTGTCATGTCATTTTATTAGTTAATTCAATTAGAATAATAAGACACTATAGGCCTCTTACCAATCAAATGAAAATCAACACAATCCTCCGCGTAAGAAACACAGAAGCAGCATTTGAAGTGGTATTTAGATCTGAGCTCAGAGATATTATGAATGCATTTATATTGCAAGATTACTGCCTAAATAGTATTATTTATTTATTTGCTTAATATTCAAATATGAAATGGTAAAAATGTAATGATACTTTTTACACTGGCAATAAGTGTCTTAATGAGAGAGTCATTGAATCATTCATTGACTTGAATTGTTCTAACTGCTGATTCACTAAAGAACAAAGCAATTAACAGTCTTTATGAATAGGTCATTTAATTGCTGACTCAACTATTCAAAACTGCTGAATCCTTCAGTAATTAAACAGTTGTTGCTCAGAAATACACGACTGTAATCATTGTTTGGAACTATTTTCGGCAGTCAATATTGTGAAAACAGCACTCTTGGTTGTGTAGTGTTGCTTATCACATGTTCTACCTGGTCTCATGGCATAAACGTACCTGGGTGCACTTTTTAGTGAGATGCGAAATACGTACCGATAAGTACATATCACTGCAGTTTCCTAAAGAAATGAACACTAGATGCAGTAAAACTCAGATGCCTTTTATTCCTTTTAACACAAATTTACAGAGTCATTATCATGTTATGACTTGAAAACAATATTAATATGCTGAGAAATTTGAAAACTTTGCTTTGGAATGTTAGCATCACACATATCCAGCTTCATATCTATGGGTTTTCACAGATGGTAGGTTTGTTCGGTAGCTCACAGAGTACGGAGACGTACTTGAGAGGTGAGGAGCTCCGGTTCAAATCCCGTGTAACTACAGCTCGACAAAACAGTTAAAATCTGCATGTAAATTCAAATAGCGTTTTTATATCAGTTTTGCATTTCTCAACACTATCAGGTAGGTTTAGGGTTGGATTTGGTGTAGGGCATATTTCCAACACGATAGAGCATTCATTTTTAGTGACGGTCCCCGGATATTTGAATTCTGAAGTGCCGCAATACGTACCTGAAGCAATGTAATAAAAACAGCAATATGTACCTATGTAATGTTGCAATATGTAATATGTAGTGTTACTTCGGATGAATGTTTTTTTGTTTTTTTTGTGGTATGATATAAACATGATGGGGTTGTTTTTGTCTCAATAACATTCAGTGCATGTTAAAAAGTCGTGACGTATTGTCAAGTATGGTGACCCATACTCGAAATTGGTGCTCTGCGTTTAACCCATCCAAGTGCACACACACAGCAGTGAGTAGTGAACAAATCCACACACACACACACACACACACACACCGTGAACACACACCCGGAGCAGTGGGCAGCCATGCTGCAGCGCCCGGGGAGCAATTGGGGGTTCGGTGCCTTGCTCAAGGGCACTTCAGTCGTGGTATTGAGGGTGGAGAGAGCGCTGGACATTCCCTCCCCCCACCTACAATTCCTGCCGGCCGGGGGCTCGAACTCGCAACCTTTCGATTACTAGTCCGACTCTCTAACCATTAGGCCACGACTTCCCTTGTTCAAGAGAGAAAGAGATCTTGTTTGTGATGCTCCAGGCAAAATGATCCTCTCATTGTGAGGGGCTGGACTCATCGGTGGCATTCCTCATACAGGGCATCAGAAGACACACATGAATACGCTCTTCTGATGATCCTCTGGACACACCTGCAGTAGTGTTGCTCCTCTTTCTGTGTCTCTTTCCCTTGACCCCTCCCATTCAACACTCTCTTTCCTGTTCTCCCCTCATCTTCTTCTTGAATATGAACACTGAATTTTCTTGGGAACAGATGGGTCCCTGCCTCAGTCAGTACATCATGTCCAAATCATAGCAATCTGCCAAGGCAAACAAGTGGAATGGATATGAAGTCATCCAAGAGCCAGAGGCGTTTCAGAGCAGTTTGCAAGAATGACGGTATCCGCTTACCCTCGTCCTTTCGGAAAAAGCATAAATCATTTGCATACCATTGACTTTTGAGTACAAGCCAGAAGTGTTTACTAGCTGAGGAATTATTCGGGATTGATCTGTTAAAGTATGGTATTTTTGCGCCACTAATTGGAATGGCAAAAATAATGAGTGTTATTTGAAAATTCTTAGCGTGAATTCACCAATTGAACAGGCTCCAGATACGTAATTCCAACCTTTTAAAGTACAGAGCGTGAAGGGTGAATCAGTGTTCATTTAAGGGCAGCCCTTCGCCTGAGCCCTGCTCAGCTGCACATTAGCAAACTACATGTATGCGATTCATTGCCTCTAAGGCACCTTGTCAACTTCCACATCGGAGCTCAGGGTCCGGGGCAGTGTGCCATATATGGAGCGATATATTAGTGTCCAGTAGCAGATAACAGAGAAGGGAGGACTGTCAGAGTGATTTATTCAGATGCAAAAGAGAGAGAGAGAGAAACCTGCAGATTATAAAAAAAACAACAACAAAAAACTGTCAGCTACACCTCCGGGTCGCATCAAGGCAGTGAGGTAGAAAGCGGCGAGACAGTTGTTTACAAATGCATCCGTCTGTTTGCTCTTCACCACGGATGGGAATTAAAAGGCAAATTAGGGCCGTTGCGGTGGCAGTAAGTGTTAGGATGGGGGGAGGAGCAGACTTTCTGCAGGATGAGATTTCATCAGGGAATCAGCATCAACAATCAATCAAGCAACCTTCGTTTAGCTGGATTTAAGTGTTTGTGTTATGCATGTTGAAAGTACAATGTAAAAAAATGATATGGAAAAGCATTCACAGGTCAGTCAGAGATACTGAGAAACATGTATGCGGTTAGATGATCAGCATACTTGTCACTGATGTTCTGAAATTACTGTGCCAATCAGGACAGGGTTCATCATTGGAGACCAAAACAATAATTATAAAAGGGATAGTTCAGGCTCTAAATTCTGATTGGATGAGGTATGATCAAAACTATTCTAAAATGCTAGCACGTGCACACACACCACACACCAGTGAATGCACATCAGATGATAAACAGCCTAGCAGCATAATAAAGTATATGACTGACAGAAGGATTTATTCAGATTGTTTATATAATAATAATTTTTTATATATTTAGCATTTAAACTTTTATTATTTATTTTTTGTTGTAATTTTTTGCTTGCTTGTTGCTGATTTAAAAACGGTATTTTCCAGGTCTGGGAAAGTCAACAAGTCTGAACAGCGTCTAAAATGAGGTCATTTTCTGTCCCAGCATCAAAATGCCCCTGTGCACAAAATGAGATTCATATAGAAATTCTATTTCCAGACTACTAAAGGTGATAATTACTTCAATTTCTAGTTGGCACATTATCTTTAACAGTGAATTCACCAATAAATTGCATGGTGCAGAATGTCTACTCTGCCACTGTAACAAAGAGCTCAGTGTCTGCAGTTAATAATAATAATAATAATAATAATAATTATTATTATTATTATTATTATTGTAGAGCTCCAAAATAAGTCTATACTGTACCTGCAAAGCTGTAAAATAACTAAGAACTTGCAATTTATCTATATTAAACTTGTTTAAACATTTTTGCCATTCCTATAAATATGCTGTAAAAACATACCACCAATATGAAAAAAAAACATTAAAATGTTATTTAAAATTAAATAATGAATTTAAATAAATAAAATTAATAAATTATAACTATATGCAGACCACTGCAAGACCTGATATTTACAGAAAAGCTAAAGCAGTGCAAACCATAAAAGCCAGTGGCAAATAATGATGCCACAAATATAACAAATATTTTGAATAAAACAAATTAATCATGTTTTTGTAACAATTATTTCAGCAGTAACTGCATTGTATAGCAAGTTATGATATGCTTGTTAAAAATAGCTGCAAAGAAAAGTCCAATTCCCTATTAATTTCTGATGTTTGAAATGAAAAGCTTAACATTCACATGCAACTGATTTTGATGTTAAATTTATATACTTTTGGCTATTAATGCATTTGATATATACAATATCGGCATGTATATATATATATAGGGTGCCGATATTTTTGGCCATGACTGTTAATATATATATATATATATATATATATATATATATATATATATATATATATATATATATATATATATACAGGTGCATCTCAATAAATTAGAATGTCGTGAAAAAGTTAATTTTTTCTTTTAACTTATTTAAAAAGGTGAAACTTTCATATATTTTAGATTCATTGCATGTAAGGTAAAAAATTTCTAAAGTTTCTTTTTTTTTTACTTTTTTTATTTTGATGATTAGAGCTTATAGCTCATGAAAGTCAAAAATCAGTATCTCAAAATATTAGAATATTTACATTTGAGTTTCAATTAATGAGCATCCTTACAGTATAAATTCTGGCTATCTCTTGTTCTTTGAAGCCACGATAATGGATAAGATTGCTGACTTGGCAATGATCCAGAAGACGAACATTGACACCCTCCACAAAGAGGGTAAGTCACAGAGGGTCATTACTGAAAGGTGTGGTTGTTTACAGAGTGCTGTATCAAAGCATATTAAATGCAAGGTTAACTGGAAACAAGAATTTGGGTAGGAAAAGGTGCAACAGGGATGACTGCAAGCTTGAGAATACTGTCAAGCAAAGTCGATTCAAACACTTGTGAGAGCTTCACAAGGAGTGGACTGAAGCTGGAGTCACCACGCTCAGACGTCTTCAGGAAAAGGGCTACCAAGCCACTTCTGAACCAGAGACAACGTCAGAAGCGTCTTACCTGGGCTGTGGAGAAAAGAACTGGACTGTTGCTCAGTGGTCCAAAGTCCTCTTTTCAGATGAAAGTACATTTTGCATTTCATTTGGAAATCAAGGTCCCAGAGTCTGGAGGAAGAGAGGAGAGGCACATAATCCACGTTGCTTGAAGTCCAGTGTAAAGTTTCCACAGTCAGTGATTATTTGGGCTGCCATGGCATCTGCTGGTGTTGGTCCACTGTGTTTTCTGAAGTCCACAGTCAACGCAGCCATCTACCAGGAAATTCTTCCTTCGGCTGACAAGCTTTATGGAGATGCTGATTTCATTTTCCAGCAGGACTTGGCACCTGCCCACACTGCCAAAGGTACCAAACGCCGGTTCAATGACCATGGTGTTACTGTGTTTGATTGGCCAGCAAACTCGCCTGACCTGAACCCCATAGAGAATCTATGGGTTATTGTCAAGAGGAAGATGAGAGACACCAGACCCAACAATGCAGATGACCTGAGGGCCGCTATCGAAGCAACCTGGGCTTCCATACCACCTCAGCAGTGCCACAAACCGATCACCTCCATGCCACGCCGAATTGAGGCAGTAATTAAAGCAAAAGGAGCCCCTACCAAGTATTGAGGACATATACAGTAAATGAACATACTTTCCAGAAGGCCAACGATTCACTAAAAATGTTTTTTTTATTTGTCTTATGAAGTATTCTAATTTGTTGAGGTTTTTGTTAAATGTGAGCCTAAATCATCACAATGAAAATAACCAAAGACTTAAACTACTTCAGTCTGTGTGAATTGAATTTATTTAATACACAAGCTTCACAATTTGAGTTGAATTACTGAAATAAATTAACTTTTCCACAACATTAGGGTTAGAGAAACATTAGGGTTAGATATATATATATATATATATATATATATAAAAGAAAAAAGAAAAAGAGGTAGAGGAGAGAGAGCCACCCAACTGAAACATACTGCCAGACAATGGTTATGCTAATTTATGACTGCACAGGGAACATTACCCTCCAATACTGATCAAACAATATAACCACAAAATAGGCCCAAATTTTCCTCCATAAAAAGTGAAATTCAGAAGGGCTTTTTTGTTAATACCCTGCAAAAAAGACTGTCAACAGAACATTACAGACCATTGTGTATGTTTTTGTTTGCAATACAGGGATAATAACTTGGTAAAGGTTGAATCTCTGATTATAGCACAAATATTGAAAAAGGGAAGAACAGGTGGCATGTTATTTTCTCACTGGATGAAAAGAATAATAGTTTCCCGGGATATTCAGCATTGTTGTCCAGTTATCACCTGCCTTTGAGCTGTTTATAGAAATGTTTTATAAGTCTGAAGACAGTTAGGGACACAATAATTTACCGCAAAGCTCCTCACAGTGATATAGACTCTTCACTCTTTGGACCACAAGCCACGCATGATTTATGAATTTGACATTGCATCTGCCATTGTCCTGCGTATGTAATGAAACATCAGTTATCAATAAGCAAGATTTGAAATGTTCCCGGTCTATATAAGAGGAAATATTTACAATGTAAGAGTATGAAAGGACAAGGTTCAATTTAAATTAAAAGTACTATTGATTTTGGCTTTTTCATATCTGTTTCATCAATAAGGTTTATATTATACTGTATACAATTATGCATATTAAGGAAGTTCTGAAGTGATTACTGTTTTTCTATACTTCTGTTAAGTCATTAAGATCAGAAAGAAAGTTCTGCATATTATAATATTCCTTTTTTTGAGACAAGTACTGGATGTAGATGAGTTACTGCGGCCCAAGCAGCAGGAAGGAAGCTTCCATTCCCCAGGAGCAGCAGTGTCAGCATGACTTACACTCTTCCAGAAATAGTCTACTGATAGGAGGTGAGGATGTCAGCCTGACTTAGGTCAAACTGAAGAGGCTTGGGAGATTTTACCTGCTGAATGAACCTGTGTTTTTTGTCTGGGTGACGTAGGGTACTTTTACACATTTATTTTTTTGACATCCGCTTTGGGCTATTTTCAAAGGTGGTTGTAAATCTCACCTGACACTTATTTATTTAATTCTCTACGTAATTTTAACATTTTCATTGTTGCTTTTCATCATGGCAAGATAGGCTAGGTCTGGTTTGAAATCATAATTTGGTTAGTGGAAACATGGGAATCCCTGTGTGGATTGCAGGGCATATTTTAACATTTGATCATATGTGTGCATGTAATTAGAATTTAAGTGGATCTGGTTTGAAGGAAGTATTATGTGGTCCATTACTGACTGTTCCACTCACAATGGTGATTCATTAGAGACTATATGCCTGAAGTAATATTGTAGCTCCAAGATGTACAGCATAAATCTGCTAAAAGCGGAATAACACGTTTTTATAAAACACCTAATTAAGAGGTTATGTAAATCCAAAAATGATTACACTAATTAATGCACTGCTTGCTGAACTGGTTATTTTCAATTAGTATGTGTTTATATGGTTGCTTAAAAATGCCGTGCTAAAGTGTTTGCATATGTGACAAAACGTGTTAACTAATGCTAATTAATGAACCTTATTGTAAAGTGTTGCCAATAATCTTAATCTTAATTTGAGTTTCGAAGATACACAACTCTTATGGGTTTGGAGCAACATGATTGTGAGCAAATTGTGACAATTTTCATTTGTTGGTAGTACTATCCCTTTAAATACTAAAGAAAGCAAATATGTTCAAGTCGAATTTAGTGATTGTATCATTAATTATTTGAATCTCACTGGAACTCTCATCTCAAATATGGAAGCAATCAATCAACAATTCATAAGTAATCAATGCCCATGGAAAATTAATACACTGTTCTATTCATAACTCAACACAATGGCTCATAATTGCTTTGTGTCGGAACACGTAAATTCATGCTGTTCATTCACAGTTCACTTTAGATGCTAGGAGGGCTTCCTGCACAGCTGGTCCTACTAGACAAAGCAAAATAAGTGTTGAGGAAAGCCGTTATTTTTCCTTGGCTCTGGGAGAAATGGCTCACAACAGCTGCATTAATTTGCCTCTAAATAGATATTCTGGGTTATAAAGAGAAAGACAAGACTGTATTCATGGAAAGTGTGGTTTTCCAGGCGTGTCTGAGCATAAATGGCTTATTTCTGTCATCCAGCACCTTTTGAACCTATTTTACAGTAGATTTTTATAAACAATATATGGCTGTGTTGTAATTTAAGGAAATATTTCTTCACCTGACTTTCAGAAATATGACTTGGTTAAACTCAGACACTTTAACTTATTAATGAATTTATTAAAACATTGTTATCAAATGAATATGATGAAACCGGAGAGCTAAATAAGACCTATAAAGGAAAGCTATTGCTTGAAATGTTTAGTCATTTGAAATGTTGATATCTCAGTGATTTAAGTACTTTTACAAAAGGATGGAGGAAGGCAAACAAACTACACTAACACAACATCAATTGAACACTACATTTAGCAGCCTAATTAAATTATTTAAAAAAATGGTCACACTTTATATTAGGTGGCCTTAACTACTATGTACTTACATAAAAAAAGAATGTACTTATTGTGGTCATACTGTATTTCAAAACACTTCTGCTGCTATTGAGGTGGGATATGGGTAAGGATAGGGGCAGGTATGGTGGTATGGGTAGGTTTAAGGGTGGGTTAAGGTGTAAGGGATGAGCCAACAGTGTAAATATAATTGTAATCACAGAAATTAATTACAGATGTATTTTTAAATGTGTACGTAATATGTAAAAACATGTACACAATAAGTGCATTGTATCAAATGCTTAATGGGGCAGTCGTGGCCTAATGCATAGAGAGTCGGACTTGTAACCCGAAGGTCATGGGTTCGAGTCTCAGATCTGGCAGGGATTGTAGGTGGGGGAGTGAATAACCAACACTCTCTCCACCCTCAATACCACGACTGAGGTGAGACCCTTGAGCAAGGCACCGAACTCCCAACTGCTCCCCGGGCGCCGCAGCATTGGCTGCCCACTGCTCCAGGTGTATGTTCACTACTATGTGTACACTTGGATGGGTTAAAAAAAATTCAGAGTATGGGTCACCATACTTGGCCACACACCACTTCCCCTTCCCCTTAAGTAGTTAAGGCCACCTAATATAAAGTGACCAAAATATAAAGTGATAAAGGACCAAAAAAATTACTTTTAGATCATTAGTTGATGGCAATTGTAATCTAGATACCAAACAAACACACACACACACACACACACACACACACACACACACACGCACACACACACTCACATACTCACACAAACAAACAAATAAATTAATCAGCTAATAACCAAAATAAAATCAATATATTGTGCATGCCTAGATATTAAAAAAGACTACCTTTTACCAATTAAAACAATATTTCCAGGGAGAAAAAATTAAATAATAATAATAATAATAATTTCAGTAAGAAAAAATAAATTAAATAAACATCTGGAATATTTCTTATTAAATTGTTAGTTTTATTATGCAAAATGATGCAAAATTCACCCTCCTGCACACTTAATTGTGATATTTTCATAAAAATAATTAAAAAAATAACAAAAATAATATTATTTCTGTCCTTAAAAATGGAAAGTTTAATATTTAATTAAATTTATTTGGACAGTGTATGTGATGGGGGCATAAAATATGTTCTGCATAACAGGATTGAACCAAATGTGGGCGGCTGCAGTGCCGTGTGGGCATTTGAAGGCTGGAGAGATTCTGTATATGGACACAGTCTGTGGGGAGCTGAACAAACGCCGGGAAGGACTGTGTCCAACGAGTGCCACATCTAATCAGCCTCCGTGTGTCCTTCACAGGGCGCTCAGCCAGAAAAACTGAAAATTTAGTGTAGCCATTTCTCTCTGGAGCTCTTGCTCTCTCTCACTCCCTCTGTTGTAGAGCTAATGTAAGATATAAGATTTCATAAGTGGATTACATAAGCTGATACAAAGAATCTGACCTTTAATTCATGCAGCATTTACAGCATAAATACAACATCAAATCATATTGCAGAGTTTCTGCACATGTCATTTCTGCACTGCCAGTCTAAAATTCCAATTATCAAGTAGAATCTTGTTGGACTCCTGGATTCCTGTTGGATGTTGTGTAATATTTTACACATCCATACATTGGTTTGAAGAGAATAATGAATAATATTACTGGACATTCCAGGAAAATCACAAGCAGACCTATATGCACATTATAAAATTAAATATTTTCATTAATTTCCTTTTGATGTCCTATCCATAGACATTATCCTGTTGGAAGCTAATCATAGTAGTCTTAATCAAATCTAAGACTCTATTTTAAAACCTTTAATCTACATAGGCAGCATCTTAACTGAAATGGAGCCTTACATGTTTCTGAAAGTGCATTTGAGACTCGACCCGTTGACTGATTTTAAGTTTGCTAAGCTACTAATCTCATTCTCTAAAATAGTCACTTTTAATACGTGCATCCTTATCTGTACATTTATAATCAAAAATTGATCTTCCACGCAAAGATGCATTTTGGGATTGCCCTCTCTGCAAAAGATGCATGCAATGCTGCCTTAGAATTTGGTATGTGTACCTTTTAAAAAAGTGTTCTTTGAAATATGAATATGATGCCTTGAAATGTATCCTATGTAGGTGGCTCACATGGTACTGAATCTAGTTTCTGTGATTTTTGTTTGTAAGAAACAAATCCATCAAGGCATTAACACTTCATAATCCATAACCCATAATAACGCTTCCTCTACTGAAAAAGTCCTGATGCCCTCTCACATCAAAATCCAATTTTTTGAAATGTTTTAGAACTATTTTGGACATTTTTTTTTTTTTTTCTTGTAAAAAGTGCTTGATCTGTGCATATCTCTCTGCTGATTTAGAGGAGAGAAATATGAAGAACACATTATTATGGATAAAGGACTCTTAAAAGGCGCTTAAAACATATTGGATTTGTTTAATACAAACATGCAGCTTTTTGTTTTACAAGATATTAATTAATGGACCCAAGTCATGTGGATTATTGTCATATTTTTATCAGCTGTTTGGGCTCTTATTCTGACGGCACCCATTCACTGCAGAGGATCCATTGGTGAGCAAGTGATGTTCTGCTACATTTCTCCAAATCTGTTCTGATGAAGAAACAAACTCATCTACATCTTGGATGGCCTGAATTTTCAGCTAATTTTACATTTTCGGTTGAACTATTCCTTTTTGAATGTTTGAACTAATGCCTTGCATCTCTGTTGGATTTGAACAAATCTTACGGAGTTTGAACAAATTTGAATATGAATATATGAATTTCATCTTTATATGAAAAAAATATGTTAATATGAAGAACTTCAAGTAAGATTGTTTGCATATTACTCAAAATTGTTACCGTTCTTTTGCTTTGCTTCTAAGATTAGTTCATAAATCAGCCACATATTCGAGAATGTTTATGCTGCAGTCACCTGAACTTGTGTAAAGCTGAGTGGTGATTTTTGTAAAAAGACTGGACAGTTTACTCTGCGGTATATTAACATTGCATGTTTTCTCTGCCTTGTAATTGAGCCACTTTGCCGTCCAATCACCTCGTACTGTGTATAGGATCTGTCATTAGAGCTAGAACCGCCGACGCTGTTATAAAAATGCAAATGAGTTGCTCCTCTGGAGGAATTCAGTCTGTATGCCTACAGCAGCGCTGATACATGGACACAATGTTAGTTATGAGCTTACTGGAGTGATTCTGTTATGGCATATCATTGTGACATATTGCTTTTCAACTTTCTGCAAAGAATCAATCCTGTTCATTGAGCAATACTGTTAATGTCTGATGATAAGGTTATGTTTCAGTGGATGTGAAACTTAGAACAGTTTGATAATAGGCCTACTTCACTGTAAAACTCTTGTTTATAAAGGACAAAGATTTGCACTTTTTTAATCATTTAAAAACCCCATTATGTGATTTTGTGAACCGCACTTACTGTGCTTGCAAGTTGAATGGTTGACTTAAACGTCAAGTTTGACAATCTATTAGTAAAACATATCATTACTGAGTTGATGGCTACTGGATGTCATTGCAGGCAATTAGTAAGAAGGACAAAATAATAATAATACAAAATTAAATATAAATTTGACTTCAATAGAACAAGCAGTAATTATGTCCTTTTTAAGTCAGGCTTGGGCAAAGAACAAGTGGTAGTAGACAATACTGTTTAAATAAAACATTATTATAAAATCAGTTTAAAAAGCATAATTGTGCCTGTCAGTGCAGAATGCAAATGCCATTCGCCATTAAAAATCATTAAAGAATATCCTTCTAGGATATGAAAGGCCATTGAAATCAGCGCTGCTGAGTAATACCTATATTGAAGCCACTATTGAAAAGAACACAGTGCTACATTCATATGGTAATTGTAATATATAATAAAATGACTTTATATAAACTTAGCTAAAGTGTAAGCAGCAGTTGGTAGACAGGAAGCTCGGTTGCAAATTCACAGAATAGGAGACAGGTATTGAAGTGGCTGCTTTCGCTGCTGTTTTCCCCAGTCAGCATGGAAGACGTTTAGTGCTGAATTAACAGTCCTGCTGAGAAAAAGGTTTGTTTCCTGTCAGATTGAAAGGTTTCTTGCCTGTGAAAAGAAGTTAGGAGGTCACATATAATTTCTTGTCTCTGCAGCCATGGACAAGTATGACAAGTTTGAACTAATTCTTACTTTATGCTTTGCACAATTTTATTGACTTGATGAGAGTTTCACTTACTAACCCCATTATATATGAAATTCAACATTCATTTCTTTACCACTGTGCATCTGATTAGCTGTTGCTAAAGCTGAATTATACATCAAATAATTACACAATTATATATTATTTATATATGAACACCGTTTCACACTTTCTATTAACCAACGATTCCTGAAGGAAAAAAAAGGGGAAGTAGCACAACTAAGATCATCAAATCAGTGTATGATAATGATTTCTGAAGGGTCATGTGACACTTGAAGCTAAAGTGATAGCTGCTAAAAATTCAGTTTTTCATCACAGGAAAAACATGCATTTTAAAAATTGAAAACAGGTATTTGAAATTGTAATAAAATTCCATAATAGTACAGTTATTTTTAATCAAATAAATGCAGCCTAGGTGAACATAAGGAACTTCTAAATCCAGTCTTTTGAACTGTAGTGTGTTTGATTATTTTCCATGAATCAGTACAATGAACTGACACAGTACATATGATTCAATTATTATTTTTTACGAATGTTTCAAAAATGTTCATGAAAGTTTCTGCATGGTATTTGTCATGCAATACAATCTAGGTACATATTGTTTATTACTATTGTTACACTGACCCCTATAAATGTACATAACTAAATATGGTAACACTTTATTTTAGGGTCTCTTAACTAGTTGCCTATTAGCATGCATATTACTAGAATATTGGCCGTTTATTAGTAGTAATTAAGCACATATTAATGCCTTATTCTACATGACTTTATTCTACATCTCTAATCCTACCCAATACATAAACTTAACAACTACCTAACTAACTATTAATAAGCAGCAAATTAGGAATTTATTGATGGAAAAGCTGTATTTAATAGTGAATTAGTGTTCCCTATTCTAAAGTGTTACCATACTTTTTATTATTGCAAAAAGCATTTTGAATATCTAAAATGTTTGTTCGTCTATAGGCTATATACTGAATATAAAATCATAATTTCTCAACAAATATACATATACATAGATATACATATGCATTAAAGTGTAGTTAAAAAGATGAAAAATTTTAGAGGATCTTTTTAGCAATGTCGCCCAGCTGTATGACTACTGTATCATCATACAGTACCTGTGCTTATTCTCTGTTGTTCTCCTGCTGTCAGTCCTGGTCTTGCCATTTCCTTGATTTTGTCTGCCTCCAACTTCATCTCATCTTGTGCCATCTGATCTTGTCTTGTTTCCTAGCTTCTCTTTATCTTTAGATGAGTGTTCATGTTGCACCTAAAGCATAATGCAAATAGAATAAATGAAAATACAGTGCAATCTATACAATACACAATTCAAAGTCCACTCCTTTTTTTCCCCTTTCTTTGTTCTTACCAGGCCTTGTGGGAATACACTGCACAGTAAGATGGGTGACTTCAATAGCACAGATGGCCTGCATCTGAAAAAAAAAGTACTATTTTTAACCATTACTGACTTAAGTTATTGTTATTATTGTTATGTGTTGTTGTTTATGTGTTAAAGTGTGATAGTTTCTGTTTGCTTGCTTGTTTATCCATCACTTTGCTGCAGAGATGCATCAGGTAATTTGTAAAGTGACAAGACTAAAATGAGGGTGATTCCTCTTTAGGGCTGCTGACCTGAGGACACATGCATGAGGGAAGAGCTCTGTTTGTTTTGTGGTTTTAGATTTATGGGGGATGAAATTAAGGTTACTCATGTTCCCCTCAATAAGCATCATACATATGAAATCAAATCATAATTTAACCCCCTCACTGACGCAGCACATCCAGGCAGGTTAACGCTTAAGGAATACTATTTTTTGGATAGTGTACATAATGGAGAGAAAACCTGGAACATGCCTTGGGATAACAGGTTAGTTGTGTACCAGGATTGCTTATGAATTACTTATGAATTATATTTTCTGCAATTAATGATAATTATAAAACCCAAGCATTACTGCCAAGCAAAGATACGCACTATAGTAAAATATATGACACAAAACATCTGGGCCTGTATTCCTAAAGATTCTAAGAATCCTTTTAGAGAGCTCCTAATTTAGCTTAAAAAAATCTAACTGGGAGTCTTAGCTTAAAAGTGATTCAGGACCAATCTGCGAGCAACTCTGAGCGAGGAAAAGACAAAAACGTTTATCTTAGTGAGGAGGCGGGGCAAGCTATGACACAGTCTTCAAAAGAATACGGGTCCAGCTCACTAGCTACTTTGTAACATTTCAGACAACAGTTTTTCATTCCAATTACATTATTAGAGGTCATATTTTTTAGTATTTCATTCCAACTCTTTTTTTTTATTAAGTTCCCCATTTTTTTCTCTCTATAAAACCAATAGAGGTCATAATATTCTATGAATATAACAGTGGCTAAGACATTTATTTTTTAAATAAATAAAACAAATTGGTTAGCCAGTGTGGGGCAATGGCTGGCGTGTTACATAAGAAAAGATCTTCAGATTCGGTTACAGAAGTGCAAGCCACAACTCAAAGATGTGCCAAATACACAGAGACAGATAATGAAGTAAAACGAGGGTAAATATTGGCAGTGCTTTTAGAAGACAGAGCAATTTGATGGAATGTTTGGTGCTGCATCTAAAAGCCAAATACTTCCCTACACTATAGTATGCAAAAAACAGTAGGCGGAAATTGCCTGGATGACTTCCGCTGGGATTCTGAATTGTGCATTCAATGGCACATTAATATCCCATGAGGCCACGGGAGAGGATTTATGAATGGCAGTGACGCGACACATCTGACGCTGGTAGGTCGAGTGATAATAACACGTCGGATGTGGTACGCCCGGATTTTATTCATACGGTCCCACTTTATATTAAGTGGCCTTAACGACTATGTACTTGCATCAAAACGTAAGTACAATGTACTTACTGTGTTCATATTGTATTGCAAAACATTTTTGCTGCTATTGAGGTGGGATACGGGTAAAGTTAGGGACAGGTTTGGTGGTTGGGTAGGTTTAAGGGTGGGTTAAGGTATAAGGGATAGGTCAACAGCGTAATTATAAATGTAATTATAGAAATTAATTACAGATGTAAAAACATGTATGTACACAATTAGAGCATTGTACTAAATTATTCATTTAAATGTAAGTATATAGTCATTAAGGCCATTTATAAAGTGGGACCTAATAACTATTCCACCAGTACACGATTTCGGATGCACCATGTGTTTCAATTGATATGCCAAATTTCTGGAGTTAAGCTATACTAAACATATTTTATCTCTTTATACTGTTAAGCCCGAGACAAAACTGTAATTGTAAGGGCTGCATAAGTGCGTGACTATAACATCTGGGACATGATGAGAGGCCAGGAGACAAAAACCTTATGGTAAGACTGTGCACCTTGCTGAGAATTGTGGGTTGATTGAGTTCCGCCTCTGCTGCACCTTGCCCTGTGTAAGAGAATTACCCTTCTAGCTGCAGTTGTATAGTAAAAATGGAACACATTAATATTTAATAGATATAGCCATATGCTTGTTTGAAAATAATACCTGGCACACCATTCATCATTCCATTAACCACACTTCAGCTGTAAAAAAAAAATGCCCAGCTGGGTTACAAAGCCTGCTCTGAAATTAATTTTAAGAGTCATGATTTTGTATGTTCTGCGTTGTTTCCTGCTGGAAATGTTTTTTTTGTTGTTGTTGTTTTTTTTTCAGTGAGTGAGCAAATGGTGACTGCAATGACATTACAGGCTAAAAGCCTTTTAAAGGTTTGTCACAGGTTACTGGGGGGAAAATCATCAGAGGTTAGCAAGGAAAAAAAGCATCCAGTATTCCAATCCAACATATGTTTGAGTGAAGATAACTTCACGATGCTGCCGTTGGGGTTTAGAGCCTTTTCTGCACATGGGTGTTTGAACAGCGAGATAGCGTTTAAGACGAGTTAGGTGTATATTTGGTGTGTGTCCACACGCTAGCATTTTCATGGAGAAAAATCACAAAGCAAGAGACAGGTTTGGGTACGAAATGTCAAAAAATTAACCTGATGTTTTCTCCTTTCTTACTTTCTCTGAGGGAAGGAAAGTAAAATTTTCATTTCACTCTGTCATTGTTATCAGGCGGCATGTCATAGTGAGCTCTCATCCCTCCCTAATCGTAAAGCTTTTGTGACAGGTTTCTGCAAAAGTATTCCTGTTTACTTATTTATTTCATATCACAGAAAAGAGACAGTGAGGGATAAACATGCAGTTGTATCCTAATTCACTCTGGATTGGGGATTTTATCAAGCCAGAGTTTGTTTGTGTTTATCTCAGGAGTTTCTGCTGCACATTTTTCTCACCCCTCCTCAGGCTATACGCTCATTGTGTGTTTACCTGCAATTTTCAATCAACGTGACAGAACAACAAAACATTCTTTCATTTAATTTCAAGTCATTATCTCAAAAAAGGTCCATTATCTTGAAGGGGTTTACACGCTTGAGGAAAATTGTGTTAACAACATTCTAATATCTGTTTTGCTCATATTGGATAACTTTCTGATATAGATTATTTGACAGGTTTGTATGACTTAATCTGAACGGTTTTAAATAAAAAAAATAACTTTTAGGGGATTTATATGAGCTTGATAGCATTAACATACACTACAAACAATAGTTTTTTATTTTTATTTTTTCTCCCTGTAATGGAGTCCCACCGTAGGCAAGTTGTGAAGAACACAAGTGCAGTTTATTACAATCTAAAAGTGAGCAAAAACACAAGGAACAAGGATTGGCTCGGCAAAAACATGAACAAGACTTGGCATGGCATAGCAAGGCAGGGCAGGGACATAAAAACATAAACTCACCAGCAGAGGGATACATGAACACAATGCAAAACTAGACAAGGAACAATGGCAAAATGAGGGCTACTTATATCAAACAATAAGGTTCATATTACAACAACCAATCAAAGATAAGACAGAACTAAAGAACAAGACAACCAATGACAACACATGCAACCAATCAGAGCCTAACATAACACACAGACAAGGGAATCACAAGACAAGGTGTGTTCAAATTAATGCAAGTCATCAATTAAACAGGCAATAACATGAGAAGTTCTAACAATAGAAAGTTTCAAATATCATCTTAAATAGTAGGCTACAAGCTAGACCAAGGGAGGGATTAAGATTTGTTTATTTATTTATTTATTTTAACACACTTAACTGAAGACAGAATTGTATATCTTTGAAACCAACATACATTTGTGCCAATGGATGTTTGTCTCAAAACTTTATAGTTATAGGTCCAGTCTCCCCTCAAAAAGAAAATAAGTGGTGCGATTCTCAGTACTCTACAAACAATTCCCACATTTATCAGAAATTGTCATTAAGATTTTCCTCAGCTGCCCTGAGCCTGAAACTAGTGATATGTCAAATCACATAAGAACAGCCAACACAGCATTTCCTCCGCAGTCAGAGAAGACGGTTATATTTCATGTCTGTGTCTTGAGCAGGAGAAACCATGTTATCTGTGTAGAGGGACACAGGATCCTGATGCAGCTCTAATGGATTCTGTGCCCCTAGTTGCTCCTGGATTGTTTTATTCCAACTGTGCAGACAGAAGGCAACGATCTTTAGGTGCACTTGTGATCCATCAGTGAGATGGACTGTGGAAATCTAACAACATAGATGTGGGTGGTATTATCAGCTTGACAAAAGTACTGGGCCGACCATAAATCATCTACTAGAAATCTGCCCTACAGGGAGCCAGAGTTCCATCAAGATGTCACAGCTGTAGGAAATGTCTGCATCCTCAAATCTGCTATTTTCCCCCTATTTCTTGTTTTTATTTAACGCTTATTCATGCTTTGAAACTTCTCAACAGCTGTCTTTGATTTAAAGGTTCACATCCCAATAGGGCCGTGTCTAAGAATCCTGGGCCCCCTTGCTATATATTGATTTGGGCCCCGTAACGTTTTTTTAAAGGGATCATATCATACTTTGTTTTATTACTTTTGCTTTTTTATACCTACCATGTTTTTCAGAATTTTGTTTTTCATGTACAGCTTCTACCCTCGCTGTGGCTCTTAATATATATATATACACTGATATATATCTATCAATGAAAACAGTTTTATTGAGAATTTAGCTGCATCAAAGTACAGTATGTGGGCACAGAGAGGCAAACAAATAATAAATGATAAATTGACTTTTTGCATGTTCAGAAGAAGTGAGCTGCCCTGTCCTGCAAATGATACAAACAGGTTTGTGTATGTAAACTGCTCAGTGCAAAGAAAGAGAAGTAATAGGAACCTGATATTTCTAATAGATCTAACAGACATGAACAAGTTCTTTGAAAACATCTATGACCTATGAAACATGTCTACTCTTCATGCCATGTTAACTATGGTGTCACTAATAATAAACAAATATTGCATAAAGCATCCATAGTTGTCCATCCACATGTTGATCAGAGTATTAAAAACTTGAAAAGCATTAATTTAAGGTACATTTAGAACAGATGAAAATGTGAAAGATTAATCTCAAATTAACACATGACAATCATGCGATTAATCATGATTAAATATTTTAATTGATTTACAGCCCTAATATATATATATATATATATATATATACATGTGTGTCTGTATGTGTGTGTGTGTGTGTGTGTGTGTGTGTGTGTTTATTTTGTTTGTAAATTTGACCAACTGTCAAGATAAGGCTAAAATGATCCAGTACACACATCTGCAGAGCTGTAAGTGTTACATACAGCCACATTTTACTCTTACTGTTGGTTCATCTCTAGAAATAATAATATCTACCTCCATATTGCTTCACTGATACCAAATTGTATGTGTAAATAATGCTTTTGCTGGGGTCAGATATCATAAGGATTTCAGAATGAGCTTTATTTTATTTATTTGTATTTTTTTGCTTGGTTTAAGTAGATTTTATTTTTTGGAACAGGGAAATGTTGGTTTGAAATGTTCGGAAAGTTGCACCATGTTTGTATCAAACTCTTAAAATATCAAGGACAAATCCTCATGGTATGAGCCCTTTTAAGCAAGTTATCTTATGTGCTGTCATGTCATGTCTGTTCTTAATTAGTTCCCTTATTTCTGTTCTTCAGTGTTATTACTTTCTTCTGATTTACTGTCGTTACTTTCCTCTAATCTAACTTCTTACGCCTTATTTCCCTTAACACTTAATTAATTATATTAGGTATAATCCACCTTTCATCCAATTAGCCACAACCTTGCTTCCTTCATCCTAATTACTCAAATTACTCAAACTATATGAAATTCAAGTAGTCCATATAACCTATGCATTATACACTCTAAAAATGCTGGTTTATTTGTTTATTTATTATTTGAGACTATTGGGTAAGAAAGCTGGTGATAATCATTTATTATCAGTAACTGATCAGTTCTACTGTTGGGAATGCGGCTGTGAAATAGAACATGCATGTTCTCATGTTCCAAACGAGTGCCAATACCACTTTGACTATCCATTTGCTCCTGACAGGAATATGTGTGGAAAATAAAATAAAAGTCTAGTCTGCATTTGCATTGCTTAACACACAGATATTTTGACAAATTAAAACTGCCTACACTGGATGCGATGAAGCAACCGTTGAAAATCATTTGAAATTTTTGTCAGCAAGTCATAAATAGAATGAGTTTTCTGTCAGAGATTTGTTGCGCTGCACATCATCCAGTGTAGACAGCATCACTGATTATAATGACTTCTATAGTATTTTGGCTTTGTTTCACAGAACTACGTAAGTGTGGAGTGGAGCTATCAAAATAAGGGCGAGACCCTTTTGCTTTGGTGATTTCAGATATCAACATATAATGACCAACAACAACATATAATTTGCAAGCATGCAGAACTATCAAAAAATCCAGCGTTTTGAGTGGTGAGTGAATTCTGACTTGAACCCTGCAGCCAATTAGAGGTGTTCAAGAAATCAACATTTATTGATTTTTTTTTTTTTTGCACATTCTGAAGTATCGAAATAGAACAGAGTGAGGGAAATTTCAAATTTCCCTATTTTTTAATTAATTAATATATTTTTTTCCCAATTCACAAAAAGTTTTTAGGCTCTCTTGAGGTGGTTTTTGAACTGTGTGAAAAACAGTCTATGCAAATAATGGGAGCTGGAAACACATGCCAAATAAATTCCTCCGTGCACATCAAAAGCATCAATGGCACAGCATAACTTGATTAGCCAGCGGACAGATCTTGTTGCACCGCATCCGAAATGCTGTGTTTGGTCGTGCTGCAATGCCTGAGCCAAAGTCTGTCAAAGTATTTTTACTGATACATTATTTAATGCCAGTTTATCAGGAAGTGAAGATTTTGTTCTCTTCATCTCACTGGATGGAAACAGTGCTTTATTGAAAAAGGTTTTATGCATTACTCCAATTTTGTACGACTTAAATTCACAACTTTGAATTGAAACATAGCTTTTTGATGCCAGATTATAATTTAGTGATTGTTTTGTTCTCTTTGACTGGTCGGATGGAAACGGTGATTTATTCGCAAATGTTATATGCAATATTCAAATTTTTCGCTTAAATGAAATTTGCAACTTGGATGGAAACATAGATTGGCTATATTGCTGGAAAAAAAATGCAAATAGAAACCTTTGATGTGCTCCAGATATCAAACACAAATACATTTTTTTCCCCTCCTTCACTTTGTGCCTTTTTTTCTGCACTTTTTATCACTCATATGTACATATTGTTTAACTTTTGCCTATATAAACATCCCAACCCCGCAGGGTCAAAATGGTGCAGATTTGGTTGTTTTTAACCCATTTTAATGTATTTCAAACCTTCCACATACAGCTTTGTGTGATGAACAGAATACATATGATGTTATTAAATGAAAACCTTCCTCTTTAGTGCAGCTCTCAAAGGTCATTCTCCCCCCTACATTCTCAAATGGCTACAAGACATGAGAACCAATGGCAATTTGGCACCAATGACACCAACCAGCAATCCAAAAAACCCTTTGTGTCTAAAACTATGAGTTAGAAGCAGCAAGAAATGAATTCACAGGAGTGAAGAATAAAATAGTTTTGACAAAGGCCTTCACACCATGTTCATATTACACACACAAATGACAAAAGATCAGAGGGCTTCTATTTCCCTGGATATAACCGGGAGAATAAACCCATGGTGAGATGTTTGATCCTGGAGGCTTGCATAGTTGCAGACGTGAAAGACACGGAAAAGCAAAGTAATAGAACGGAATGCTGGGCCCTCGAGCTTGCTGCGGGAAATAGCAGAAGGAGAATTATTCAGCATTATTCAGAATCACCATGCTGCCAGACAAGTGTGACAGATAGAACTGCAAAAGAAATAACAGAGAAAAATAACAGCGCAAGAGATCAGAGTCTCACTAATGCTGATTTCATGGGGGTTCATAAAGTATTTGCATACATAAAAGAGGTTGCAAGAGCTGTGGTTTAAATATTAACGGGGGTAAATGACAGCAAAAGTATTCTTTACTTGCTAGCTTGCTTTTAAAGGAACAGCTCACCCAAAATAATAACATATTTTTCATAAAATTGTTGCTTAAAATCTGATCTAATCAATGATCCAGTTCTTGAGTACAATTAATTGGCAGTAGTTAAAAACTTAACTTATATTTAGGTCTGCTTCTCATCCAAAAATATCATATGATTTCTGAAATATAATACCGTACATTAGTTATACTACTTCTTCAGTACAGTTATTAGAAAGAGCTTTTCACTTTACAGAATGTTAACTGATGGACTGTGAATCATTGTGATGCTTTTATCAGCTATTTGGACTCTTATTCTGATGGCACCCATTCACTGCAGAGGATCCATTAGGGAGCAAATTAATTTCTCCAAATCTGTTTAGATGAAGAAACAAAAACATCTTGTTTGTGAAACATCTTGGTTGAGTACATTTTCATTTTGGGTGAATTTTTTTTTAAGAGACATTCTTTACACAGAGTAAGAGATGAGATGTTTTGCTGAGAAGGGAAGTGCGCCAAACTCCTTTCAGGTACGACCACGTCTGTTCTGCTGGTTGGATATGACTTCAAGCCTAATGCACCATGCTCATTACTTATCTTCTGAAGACAAGCGGAGTTCAATCTTAAGATTAAATGATGCCTTGTGTTTTTCAGAGATGCAGGTACATGCTTTTGCTGCACTTGCGAGGAAGCTTATCTTTAGTGGGCAGTTGGTCCTCAAATAGACCAAAAAAGGCCTGCAAAACAAAATCATGAAACCTTTTTCCAGGACATTAAATTTATCTATTGTGCAGTTTATTTGTTTATTTCATTATTTTTGCAAGTCTGCAACAATGTAATGTCAAAGCCCAGACACATTGTCCTTTCCTTGCAAGAACTGATACAGTATATTATGCTAATGAACTGTGTGAAGTCTTGAGAAAAATACATCTCCTCAAAAGAAGGAATTAAAGGAATGATTCACTCAAAAAATGTACTGTACTTTACTTCTTATGTCATTGCAAACCGATGGAACCATATAACATAAAACCATATAACAATATATATATATATATATATATATATATATATATATATATATATATATATATATATATATCATAAATAACAATAGATAACATAACAAATGTTTAAACTGGGAAATTTTAAAATGTTATGCACAAAATGAGCTCATTTCAAATTCGATGCCTGCTACAGGTCTCAAAATAGTTGGGATAGGGGCATGTTTAGCATGGTGTAGCATCTCCTCTTCTTTTCAAAACAGTTTGAAGATGTCTGGGCATCGAGGTTATGAGTTTCTGGAGTTTTGGTGTTGGAATTTGGTCCCATTCTTGCCTGATATATGTTTCCAGCTGCTGAAGAGTTCTTGGTCGTCATTGATGTATTTTTCGTTTAATGATGCACCAAAGGTTCTCTATAGGTGAAAGTGCTGGACTGCAGTCAGGCCACTTCAGCACCCGGACTCTTCTACTACGAGGCCATGCTGTTGTAATAGCTGCAGTATGTGGTTTTGGATTGTCTTGCTGAAATACACAAGTCCTTCCCTGAAATAGATGTCGTCTGGAGGGGAGCATATGTTGCTCTAAAACCTTTATATACCTTTCAGCATTCATAGTGCCTTCCAAAACATTCAAGCTGCCCATACCGTATGTACTTATGCACCCCATACCATCGGAGATGCTGGCTTTTGAACTGAACGCTGATAACACACTAGAAGGTCTCTTTCCTCTTTAGCCTGGAGGAAACGGCATCCGTGATTTCCAACAAGAATGTCAAATTTGGAGTCGTCTGACCATAGAACACTTTTCCACTTTGAAACAGCCCATTTTAAATGAGCCTCGGCACACAGGACACAACGGCGCTTCTGGACCATGTTCACATATGGCTTGCTTTTTGTGACAGAGCTTTAGTTGGCATCTGCAGATGGCACAGCAGAGTGTGTTTACCGACAGTGGTTTCTGGAAGTATTCATGGGCTCATTTAGTAATGTCAATGACAGAATCATACTGATGAGTGATGCAGTGTCGTCTTCGGGCCCGAAGACCACGGACATCCAACAGAGGTCTTCGTACTTGTCCCTTACGCACAGAGATTTCTCCAGTTTCTCTGAATCTTTTGATGATGTTATGCACATGTAGATGATGAGATTTGCAAAGACTTTGCAAATTTTGACGTTGAGGAACGTTGTTTTTATGCACTCTTTCACAAGTTGGAGAGCCTCTGCCCATCTTTACTTCTGAGAGACTCTGCCTCTCGAAGACATTCCTTTTATAGCTAATCATGTTATAGACCTGATGTCAATTAACTTAATTTAAATGACGCTTTAAATTAATTACCACTTCATATAATAATTATATGAATATATTATATGAATTATAAACAATTACAATTAATATAATATAAATATAATAAAAGTAGCTGAAAAAGTCGGGCGATTTTGTCTTTAAATTTATTTAACTGTAAACTGCTTTAATTTGGAGTGAGAGATACGGGGGAGTGGCTTCATTGCATCAGATATATGTAATTTTGCTCACAGCTGATCGATCCAGTTTGGGTTTGGGATCTCTAACCCAGAATAAAACCTGCTCTGGAGCAGTGTAGTCGTGTGGCGTAAGTTACCATGGTGACGGGACCCGCTCAAAACCAACCTATCTGCTTGAGCCCGAAAACTCAGAGTTTGCTCAAACTAAACAATAACTTACCTGGGTAAAAACCCAAACCAGCTTCGTGCTACAGGCCACAGGCTCTCTCAGTTTACCAAAACAATGTATGGATGAAAATATTTATGCCTTAAAAGAAAATAACAACCTGAATGCTGGAGCTGAGAGATCAAACTGCTAATATTTATGCGGTGACAGTAGTTTGAACTCAAAACCATCCTGTTTTCTTGCTTTGAAGTGCTTCCTTTCGCATTTGTGCAGATAGTCAGCAAATGCAGTTCACTAGAAAATGCTGCTCTGTACAATGTCAGCCACAGCATCTCTTTCATGTCACTAACAATATAGATTTTTCAGTCTTTGTTACAAAGCAGTGAAGATATAAGCCTCATTGAGCGGGAATACTAATCAGATGTTTCATCTGTTTATTTGGGAAGCTGGTGGGAAACCCAGCATTGGCCAAAAATCCATGCTTTTCACACAGGCAACTGGCAATATAAGACATCAATGGATTTTGATTCATCATCCTTCATTAGGTTCAGTTAATAGGATATATTTCCACATTTGTGTCAAGGGTCCAAGTATGACACACGCCATGTACCAAATGCAAGTAAAATTTGCTCTGCAGAGTAAATAAAACGTATTTTCAGTTTCAGTATTATACATAAATTATAATAATTTATTTTAAATATTTCACAATATTACCATAACTGTATTTTTAATCAAGTAAATGCAGACTTGGTGACCATAAGAGACTTTTATAGAAACATTTATAGTTCACACATTCTCAATTGAAACGCCATTGCCAGGTGTAGTAACAGGTTAACATTAAACTATGTTTAAAATATTTCAGTAATCAGTGTATAATATATGTGCATATCAAACTGAGTTGTTTTGATTGGGTTGGTGTGTAATCAGGCATGCCAGTTTGAATTTTACTCTCCTTTGATTGACACACTTAAATAGAGTTTTGCTTTTTTGCTTTTTTTGGGTATGAAGCGTTCTTCTCTTCATACCCAAGCATAGCCAGTTGGAATAAAACAGCGAAGCTGAACTGATGGGTCATAACCAAAAAAAAAAAGAAAAGAAAAGGACAGCAGGGGAAAACAATACTAGATGTAAATAATAAAACACAACTGTGTCTGCTTTTACTCTATGCCCCATGATGCTTTGTACAGATGATAAGAGGAACTGTAAATAATCAGTGACTGCCAACGAACCTGTTTAAAACTTCGCTCTGTGAACGCAATGGAACATCAAATAGAAACTTAAAAGTTTAAAAGCATTAACAAATTGCTTTCAGCAGACCATGAATAACCCCAACAGGACAGACGAGTTTTTCTGCAGCAATATTATGGATGTTAAATATTACTGTAATAATATTATGTAACAAACAGTATGTTTCGTTGATCAAAAAAGTTTATTAACTGGAACATTGATGGATAATTAAGTGATTTATGTCCTTTTAAAATAAAAAAAATGTATATTTTTCAATGCATTAGAAACATTAGAGTCAACACTGCTAATATGGATTACAAGTGAAAAAGAAGAAAAATGATTTTTTAAAGCGCCCGTGTGAAAACAAAGCAGAAAAGAGATGTGAGGATTAAAGAAAAAAAAAAAAAAGAGATTCTTAGTGCATTCCAGTGAATTATTCATGGGATATGTTGTTTATTAAACGGGAGAGCAGGCCACAACTGTGCAGTGTCTGCTGTCTTTTCTTGTCATTTTGTTACAGCAAAATACAAAGGAAAAAAAGAAAATAATCAGCAGGAACCAAACACAGCGACTGAAAAGAGCTCTTACCATAAATATACTTGTGATAGCAATGTCACATTAAAATACCAAGCCTTATATTATTTTCCTGACGGGTACAAATGGAGCATGAAGGAAAATTTACAACTTATTCAGTCAAACTGACGGATAAAGATTATTTGTAACCCTATTATTTGAAATAATTTCTTTCAGTCATTTTGAATGGAAGTTCTCCAAACCGGAAGTACCATCCATAACTTGGTGGCTATGGCTTATCAACTTTTAAAACAGAATGTGTTGGCAAGGACTGTGCATCCAGTCAAATCCAAAATGTACACAGAATGCATAAAACAACACATTACAATTGCAGAAATAATTACTTTAAATAATTTGATAAATATGATATTTTGAATACGGTAATATGAATACAGAAACATGAGATGATTAATGAAAACTAATAATAACTGTGCAACCAAATCATATTATAATGATTTTTGAAATATTTTTTTTGTGGCACTGAAGACTGGAGTAATGATGCTGCAAATTCAGCTTTACAGAAATACATTACATTTTTAAATATACTCAAACAGAAAAGTTATTTCATAACATGAATGTTTTTACTGTATTTTTGATCAAATAAATGCAGTCCCGGTGAGCATAAGATACTTCTTTAAAAAAATTAAAAACATTAATTATTTTCATAAATCATAGTTCGGCCAAAACTGAATTAATATTTATTTCTAGCAAATATATATTTTAAAAAAAGATCAATATTGTAGATACATGTCACACATTTCTGCAACCTTTTCAATACATAATACTGTATTTATTGAAGAAAAAATATTACTATTAAATACCTTTTGCTGAATGAATGAAGAACCTTCATTAAATAACCTTAATTATAAACTATATGCTATGATAACAAGGCTGCTCTAATTGATTTACACAGAACCAAAGCAGCATTATAGGTCACTGACATATTTTAGTGCACTGTTTATGCTGCATCATGTTTTTACACAGGGTTTGGCGCCACTGAGTCTGTTCCGATCAGTTTTAACTAGTCTTTTATTACCTGTTTATCCATCACAGGTGACTGGCTCCAGTGAGTCAGTTGCAGTGTGACAGTTCTGGATGATTCATTGTGGTCGGACGGAAGCCAAGCGAGAGACAGCCAGCTTCACTGCAGATCCAAGCATCAGAGTTCCATCCAAACGGAGGAAACATTAGAAGAGCCTCCAGCTATTTATAGAGGGAAACATAGAAATACAGAGAGTTGAATCATCATTTGCATGCCAGTTCTCTCACAACTATAAAAAGCCACTCTTTGTTCTTTTTTATCATGCAATGTTCATTTACAAACGAAAACAACTTGAGCTACAGTGCATTTCTTTGAACTGACTGGATGACATTTTTTACATGACAACCAAAGAATTAATATCTATGCAATTGTTTACAGAACAAAATATTGCCTTCAAGGTGGTCTTTTTGACAAAAAACATGAATGTTCATCATACCTGACTACATAAGGCTGAATGCTGCATTGAGTGGGTTTTGTGAAATAAAACCTTGAACAGTGAGAATTCCTGGATAGTCTGTAAAAGTTGCTGAAAACTAGCCTTTAGTGAAAAATTCAGCGCTGAAAGTCCTGTTTAGCCTAATATGATTATATCACGATAAACTGATTTGGGAAATGGAGACGCAGTTGAGCTATGAGAGAAAATGCGATAAACATTTGAGAAATATCCTGTTAAGGAGGAATAATGAGATGATTAACAGTATTAATCATAGAACATTTTCTTTTTGTGCACAGCGCAATGGGCCAAAAATAGAGCTGACCTCATGAAAAAACATTCAGTGCTGATGAACATGAGTTTACAAAGACAAAGACTAGGGTGAGAGAAAAATCAATGAGGGTAAGATTGGGCAACAACAGTGTACAGTTGGGCAAAAAAGTATTTCGTCAGCCACCAATTGTGCAAGTTCTCCCACTTAAAAAGATGAGAGAGGCCTGTAATTTTCATCATAAATATACTTCAACTGTGAGAGACAGAATCGGGGGAAAGAATCCAGGAAATCACATTGTAGGATTTTTAATGAATTAATTGGTAAATTCCTCTGTAAAATAAGTATTTGGTCACCTACAAACAAGCAAGATTTCTGGCTCTCACAGACCTGTAACTTCTTCTTTAAGAGGCTCCTCTGTCCTCCACTCGTTACCTGTATTAATGGCACCTGTTTGAACTCGTTATCAGTATAAAAGACACCTGTCCACAACCTCAAACAGTCACACTTCAAACTCCACTATGGCCAAGACCAAAGAGCTGTCGAAGGACACCAGAAACAAAATTGTAGACCTGCACCAGGCTGGGAAGACTGAATCTGCAATAGGAAACCAGCTTGGTGTGAAGAAATCAACTGTGGGAGCAATTATTAGAAAATGGAAGACATACAAGACCACTGATAATCTCCCTCAATCTGGGGCTCCATGCAAGATCTCACCCCGTGGGGTCAAAATGATTACAAGAACGGTGAGCAAAAATCCCAGAACCACACGGGGGGACCTAGTGAATGACCTGCAGAGAGCTGGGACCAAAGTAACAAAGGCTACCATCAGTAACACACTACACCGCCAGGGACTGCAATCCTGCAGTGCCAGACGTGTCCCCCTGCTTAAGCCAGTACATGTCCAGGCCCGTCTGAAGTTTGCTAGAGAGCATTTGGATGATCCAGAAGAGGACTGGGAGAAAGTCATGTGGTCAGATGAAACCAAAATAGAACTTTTTGGTAAAAACTCAACTCGTCGTGTTTGGAGGAGAAAGAATGCTGAGTTGCATCCAAAGAACACCATACCTACTAAGAAGCATGGAGGTGGAAACATCATGCTTTGGGGCTGTTTTTCTGCAAAGGGACCAGGACGACTGATCCGTGTAAAGGAAAGAATGAATGGGGCCATGTATCGTGAGATTTTGAGTGAAAACCTCCTTCCATCAGCAAGGATATTGAAGATGAAATGTGGCTGGGTCTTTCAGCATGACAATGATCCCAAACACACCGCCCGGGCAACGAAGGAGTGGCTTCGTAAAAAGCATTTCAAGGTCCTGGAGTGGCCTAGCCAGTCTCCAGATCTCAACCCCATAGAAAATCTTTGGAGGGAGTTGAAAGTCCGTGTTGCCCAGCGACAGCCCCAAAACATCACTGCTCTAGAGGAGATCTGCATGGAGGAATGGGCCAAAATACCAGCAACAGTGTGTGAAAACCTTGTGAAGACTTACAGAAAACGTTTGACCTCTGTCGTTGCCAACAAAGGGTATATAACAAAGTATTGAGATGAACTTTTGTTATTGACCAAATACTTATTTTCCACCATAATTTGCAAATAAATTCTTTAAAAATCATACAATGTGATTTCCTGGATTCTTTCCCTCCATTCTGTCTCTCATAGTTGAAGTGTACCTATGATGAAAATTACAGGCCTCTCTCATCTTTTTAAGTGGGAGAACTTGCACAATTGATGGCTGACTAAATACTTTTTTGCCCAACTGTAATCTGAAAAGTTTAGTGTAGTCTGATACACAAGCAAATGGATCATATGAGTCTTTTAATGCATACTTCAAAAACATATAGCATTAGAATACTATTAGTCCAAAGTTTAAAATAATGATTGTTGTTTGTAAAATGTCTCTTCACCAAGGCTTTATTTATTTAATAAAAATTACAGCAAATATACTAATAATAATAATAATGTGAAATGATATTAAAACTGAAAATACCTTTTGCTATGTTTTAAATGTTATAATAACTCAATTTGTATGTATTTTCAGAAATCATATATTTCTATTTATGACTTGTGTGCTTGGGGTTGTTGTCTTGCTGCATGACCCATGTTCTCTTGAGACTCTGTTCTTAAACAGATGTCCTGAAGTTTTTCTTTAGAATTTGCTGGTATAATTCAGAAGTCATTGATCCATCAATGATGGCAGGCTGTCCTGCCCAAGATGCAGCAAAACATGCCCAAGCCATGATACTATCACCACCATGTTTCACAGATGGGATACGATTCTTAAACTGGAATGCAGTGTGTTCTATTCTCCGAACATAATAGCTTCTCATTTAAACCAATAAGTTCTATTTTGGTTTCATTCATCCATTAAACCTTTCTTCAATAGTCCTCTGGCTTGTCCACATGATCTTTAGCAAGCAATTTTCTTTTTGGAGAACAGTGGCTTTCTTCTTGCAACTCTGCTATGCACACCATGGATGCTCAGTGTTCTCCTGATGGTGGGCTCATGAACATTAACATTAGCCAATGTGAGAAAGGCCTTTAGTTGCTTAGAAGTTACCCTGGGAACTTTTGCAACCTCGCAGTCTATTACACATTCTGCTTTGGAATGATCTTTGTTGGTCGACCACTTCTTGGGAAGGTAACAGTGGTCTTGAATTTCCTCCATTTGAACACAATCTGTCTGACTGTGGATTAGTGGAGTCCAAACTCTTTAGAGATGGTTTTGTAACCTTTTCTAGGTGATCAACATCAACTCTTTTTCCGAGGTCCTCAGTAATCTCCTTTGTTCGTGACATGATTCACTTCCACAAACATGATCAGACTTTAATAGATCCCTTTTCTTTGAATAAAACAGGTCACGTACTGACATTTGATAGTCATTGCACTGACTTAAAATACCTCTGCATAGACTCTAATTTCACCTTTAAATTATCTGCTAATCCAAGAGATTCACATACTTTTGCCACTCAAAGATATGCAATTTTGGGGCATTTTCCTGAATAAATAAATGTCAAAGACAATTTGTTTTGTCTCATTTGTTTGATTGGGTTCTCTTTGTCTACTTTCAGGACTTATATTTATGGGACATATTTATGCAGAAATATAGAACATTATATATATATATATATATATATATATATATATATATATATATATATATATATATATATATACTGTATATGTGTGTGTGTTTGTTTTATAGCAAAAGCTATAAATATGGAAAGATAACTCCAACTGTCATTTTTTGGTAAAAGCAGATAATTCCATAACCATAACTGTATGGTTGTGATTATACGCAATACAGGGAGCAGCTTTTCTCTCACCAAGGTTTCAACTTTTATTTTCCTTTATGCCCTGAAAAAGATATCACGGGTGTAAGGTCCACAAATTTGGCCCAAAGAAGGTATCCAATGGTGGCTGAAGGTTTCCTGCCTGTTTGGTCTTTTCAATGCGCAAAGTTCTTTAATTTAAGTTAAATTCCAATCTGACTCCATTTTATTATTTAATCTGACTCCATTTTATTATGACCTCTTATTTAGGTTGAAATGCAAATTGGATGTTTATCTATTTCTAATTAGTATTCTTCTGATATTTGATTATTCTAGTTAACTCTTGACTTTATATTTACTCATTCATTCGGGTACTCATGTCTCTAACAAGGATACAACGTAATCTACTAGAGTCAGTTACAGAGTAAAACAGAATAAGGTCAAATGTACCAATTTATTATCAGTCAGGTAAATACTGTATTTATGATGCCAATTCAGAGATATGAAATCATATCAATACAAAACATAAAATTCTCAAAGATAAATCTACGAGTAAAAGATGCATACCTGACTTTATAGAAATACATAGTGTGAAGTATAGAGACACACCACACTACGGGCTTCTGGCTACAGAATCGCCCCGATCCTTTTGTAACATTTCCTTAAGTACTTCAGACCAAGACCAACACCCCCGAGATGGAAACAGGAGCTAACAATTGGAATTTGCATTGATCAAATTAACACCTTTTGGACAAATGTAATTTTGCATGAAAACCACTGGGAACTGAACCGCCCTCTACAGTGTGCAAGATATCTCTGAACTCTTAGGATCTGTATTACCTTTTAGTTTACTTCTTATAAGAATGAGACCATTGTACCAGTCGCCCTGAGACAATTCAAATGATACCAAACATGACTGTAAATATCACTTGCATTAATGTAGAACATTACATTCTACTATTGACCATTATGAGTGAGTCGCGTAAAGGGAAGGATGGGTGAGGGGAAGGAAGGGGATGGAAAGGAACTGATGCATATGTGAGAGAGGCGTTTTCCCACATTTTCTCTCAGTGGGATGTGGAGACAGATGTGTGTGTTGTCCATCTCAGAAGTTCAAAGTGTCTGAGGTTCTGTAATTCTTACACGGGTTTATCAAGTTCGTTGAAATATCCATCCTCGCTCACTTTTAGTCAGCTTTGACAAAATTCCTCTCAGGGCGTCTTTTCAAAGTCAATGTCGGCCTTGTCACCTGAACTGAATACAATGCGCTGATTCGCTAAAATGGAATTATCGGCTTCTGTTCACAAACAGCAAGGTCGCTTGTGGGCTTCTGCTGTAAAATGTGAACTCGTGCTGCCATTTTTTTTTTAAGTGACGTTTATCGGTTTTTGCATATAAACTGTGAAGATGAATTTCAGCATTTATTTCTTGTCTCGTTAGTGTGTAGCTACATTGTTGCTATGTAACTGTTTTGCAAGGATGACCACATTATTTCTCTATGCAGGTTCATTATAGACAGATAAGACTCCGAAAATCAGTTTGAATATTGAATGATTGATAGGTGAGTAGGTGGGCCTGTGCCATTGTCTGGGACACATCAGATGGATTAGCATTCGCATTAAGGTACAACGAGGTCATATGCATTTCTAACAAATGTGATTTGAGTGGTTGGATCACAGCATATTTTGACCTATTGGCATCTGCATTTGCACTGATCGAGACAGGTGACAATCTGATGTGTCACTTACAGTATTTCTGTACATGATCATCTGTAATTAACAAATGACATGATTTTCAACAAAGTTTTGGAGGATGGATGGTTTAACCTCTAATCTAATAGATGTGTCAGTCTGATAAATTAAAAATAACATCCCTCTGAGACTTAGTGGGAACAGAAAACAGAACAAAGGGACAAATGATCTTTCATAGCTAAGGTCTAAAATACTAATACACTGATAGACAATGCCATTGTCCATTGTCGATGGCTGATAGACATCACGATGTAGAGCCGTCATCGTTACCCCTCCCCCCCTCAATAACCCCTGAAAATGACGGAACCCCTAAAAGGAATAAATACGAGATGGGAGGAAAATATATATTTCAATACTTTCTCTCACAGTTATATCATTGGGTAACTGTATATAACATTGCGGGCATGAAGGAGCCACTATTATGCCTGGCATTGAACTGCTTTTGAATGCACGATTGCTTGAGTACACCCCCTAACTACCCCCCCCCCCCCACCGAACAGATGTTTCACTGTAGACATTGTCCGATGCTAGTTTTGTTGACATCGCCCAACCCTAATGTAGGCTATTATATGTGGGCCGCCAATCATAATTAGCAAATCATGCAGTTTCACAATGTCAGCACAAGGTGACAGCACTATTTTTACACAATTTTAGGTCAGATGTACAATTTTAGGCCAGATGTATCAGTAAAACGTGAGTGACAACAATTCGATAACTCATATGCACTGTCATTTCACTAGCGCACCGAAAGCGGAAGAGCGCTACTCGTGTAAAGCATGCTGCACGGATCATTATTAGCTCTGCCCAAAGACAGCACAGCGCCAGCTCAGAACAAATGCGTTTACTCACAGGTCTCGATCAGGCAACCACTGAACAGCACTGTGAGAAGCGTTCGAGTTTGGAGCAGAGCTCTCCTATACAAACCACAGATGCCACAGTGATTTAAACTAGTTTAAAGGCAGATGAAACTGCTCTGTCATTCTCAACAACACTGACACCGAAAACAGGACAAACACTGTGACAACAATGCAGTTAGAATACTTTTCAATCCACAAATGAATATTTCCAATTTACTGTAGTAACACTAATCCTACCTAATTAATACATTAATATTAAACATTCGTTAAGCAATTGGTTTCCACTTTTCCGATGTGATATGTGATGAGAAAAGGAAAAACGAGTTTAGCAAAAGAAGGACTTGAACCCAGTCGATCATATGATATGCTACTCCCAGAACATTACTCTGCAACCCACCCCAGTGCAGACACTGAATAACACAGTCCAATGAAATGAACATGACACGAATGTGTTTATTCACAACTTTTTTCCTCTAAATTTAACAAGATTTTTTTTTCTCGAAATTTAAGTTTTTTCTTGAGTTTATTCTCTAAATTTTATCTGGCCCTTTTTCTTCTCTCGTAATTTAGTGAGTTTATTCTCAACATTTTATTTGGACATTTAACAAGTTTATTCTCGAAACATAAAAACTTTATTCGTGAAGTTTAATGAGTTTACTCTAAACATTTTATCTCAACATTTTTCTTGAAATTTAAAGAGTTTTTTTCTGGAAATTTAACAACTTTTTTTTGTTCCTATTATTGCTTGGCCCTAATCATCTTCCGTAATTATACTATATTATAATGTTTTTTGGGTTTTTTTATCAGAGATTTAGAAAAGATGCTAATTTGAAAATCTATTTTCTCTGAGGAAAATAAAGAAAGAATGTACAGCCAGTATGTTATATTCATTTGCCAATTTACCTAATGCTATTTCGACATCCTGGGTTGCCAGTTGCAAACACAGAGGGTTGCAGTCTTGGAAGCCAGCAAACAAACTGGATTAGAGATTCTATCTGATAAAAAAGTCCACATATGCTGGTTTATGATTTTCAAATAACAAAAACACTGCAAACACATATGTTAGCTGATCAACTTACAGTGTAAGGCCCATCACTTGTCATTGCCATTTGCACTTGTTCTTGTTGCATGTTCTCAAATTGGCAACCCACATAAGGTTTAAGTCTGGAAAGAAAGAAGAGGGCGATGGAAATAACTTTCTCCAATATTTTGAATCTGAATTGTGTACCTGTTTCAACTGCATGCAATATTGCTCCTTTAATAAAGGCATTGACATCTAAACAAAAGTTTAGAGAAACAGCTTGGGAATTCTAATGCTTTCTTCTTGCTCTTTCCACCTAGAAGAGCTTTAAAATATTTTCTCTGTAGCCCCTGTAGTTCAGATCTTATTGATTAATAGACTGCGACCACCGGCCTGCAGACAGCCCTTGACATTTGCAGAATTAGCAATTGGTTATGTGAAGTTTATTTTATAGTTTTATTCCTGTGAATAAAGTTGGCCAAAAAAATAAAAAATGTTCAATGTGGAGATTTTGACGACTAAAGTAAAAGCAATTATTTTGTTATGCCTAATGTGAAGGCATAACACTTTCATTGCCAATTCCAGCTTAAAATCAAAGAGGGATAAGATGTTTGTAGAGAACAAAAAACTCATTCAACATTCCTTTCCGTAAGGCCCGATTTAAGAGAAACCAAGGCAAACTAAATAGAAAAGCAGGCGAGTTTGTATTGAGGATCTTCAAAAGCAAAGAGAATTCTTCAGTCAGTCATTGTCAAATCTTAATTCAACATCTGCCTGCTGGGAGAAAATGTGTCATTCATTATGGAATACAGGAGCACCTGCGCTCATTCCACTCCCATTGTCAGGCTTTACACATGTAGAATAATTTGATGAACTGTCACTGTTATCCCATTGCACCAGATTTACCTGCTCCAGCCTTTCAACGCACACTCCCCCAAGCAGTAGTAATGATAATAGACAACTTGGACAGAAAGCACTGAAGATCTCTTGAGATGAAACGTCACACTTCTTTGTGAAGGTCACAATAGTTTCAATGGGTCATTCCAGACTGGCTTTGTAGCTGAAAAGACCTTGCAGTTTATATGAATAATAAAAAGATATCTACGACCCATTCTACTCTAAGTCGACACCTGCTGTGACAACATGCATCAGGGTTTAGTGCGACTAAAATGATGAGAGACAACATCTAGAATCAGAGAAGATATGAATGAAAAATCAATCACTATATTATCCGATTAGTTGGAGAAAATGTTATGCTTTATTTCTGTCATTTTAAAGGAAATTGAATTTTCCTTTGATGTTTCCTTTACAATTTGTTTTGTATATTAAAGAAAACAACATCCACCATATGCAATATGAAAGCTAAATATAAAATGTATGAGATGAAATTGCATGAAATAAATGTGTAAATAAACAGATGGACAGCTAGATAAATTGTTACTTTGTTGAGAGATCAGGTTGTTAAGTTTAATCATTTATTGACTCTTTGACTCATAGAGTGTAAATTTGGCTATAGACCAAATTAAAAGTAAATAAATAAATACAGAAATACAGAATGATGTAGTATTTGTAGTACATGTGTGACAAAATGTATCTAATTTGCTGTAATATTATTATCATTTTTTATGAGGCGCCCCGTAGGATTTAAATCAAACTTCACTTATCAATGCATACATAAAACACGTGCATATACACCTATAAATTACTCACATATACATGTATACTATTGGATATTCAATATATATATATATATATGAAATACACGTGCACACTAATATGAAATCCATACCAATACATATTATGTTAGTAATGAATGCATATACACTTGTGAATAACTTGCGTATACATATAAACTATACACCTGTAGACTCTCGCTAATACATACAAACACGATCCATGCATATACACCCACAACAACACACGCACATACATATAAACTCGCTGCATGCATATACACCTATAAACACACGCACATACATATAAACTCGCTGCATGCATATACACCTATAAACACACGCACATACATATAAACTCGATGCGCGCATACACGTGTATATATGTATATGCAAGTGATTTCATATGTGGATGTGCGTGAACTTTTCAGTGTAAACGGAAGGCATTTCAGTGTAAAAGGATGCAGCGGCACTTCCGGCGGGACATTTGAAAATGTTTAATGTGGCTTAATGCATTAAAACAGTGTTTTTAAAAGACCAAACTCAATAAACACATTATTAATAAAGCATACGATGTATAGACAAGCAGATGAGTCCAGAATAAGAAGGTAACGCATTTCATTACGCGTAAAGCATTTTCCTGGAGTATATTTATAATAAATAAAAAAATAAATTGTTTTTTTAATAACAATAATACTGGAAATGTCAAAACACATTACAATTACAAAAAATGTAAATAAAGGTAAAATTAAAACTATTAAAACAGTGAAAAAAAAATGATATAAATACAACAGACATACTTATATTAGGTTTGCAACTTGCACTTGCTCAAGTAGCTGTGAAAAACCCTAAAATTCATGGAGTTTAATGACATAATAATAATAAAACAATGCTGGAGCAAGTATTATCTTGTTAAGGTTGAAAACTTCTCTTCAAAAAGTCTCAGAGGGCAAAAGGTATTTGACCACAGCTGAATTATGATGCCCAGGGTTTGACCTGAACTCAAGTGCTTCATTCCAAATTGGCTGGCCTGCCCTCAGAATGCACTATAAACCAGAAATTTCTGACACTAATATAATTTCCTATGAATTATATACTGCATGTAAAATGCAACATCGTAGTAACATGACAAGACTGTGTGATCATTAGCCTATATACCAAAATTTGTTGATCAGTATATCATAATAAATTAAAATCGCATTCTTTTGCATGAAGACAAAAGACATACAAAATAGATCACCATATCACTGTGACTGGCTGATTACCCTGTCAGTGTAATAATGCTCACATCTCATGCTCACAAACCCGCCTGCATGGGTTAAACTGGTGGAAAAGGACTGACTAATTATAAAGCAAACAACTCAGCCACTCAGACATCATCACTTTCAGTCACAACTGAATGGGACTGAATTTGAGATTACTTGAGATGATCTCTGAGAGCTGTAACCATCATTACACTTTCAGTGTTTAATGGAGCAGTGGTCCAAAAAGAAGCTCACTATTGATTATTCATGAATAGTAACTTTGCCTCCTCATTTCATAAGCTTGCCAAACGCTACAGCTACAGCATACTGATGGGTGGACAGACAGTTTATCTTCCTGAACATTCATGGTGAATACTGATCGGGTGAAAGATAAATTCAATGCTGAGTGTGACAAACTGTCAAGCATATTTTAAAAAGATTGAATTTAAGAGATCACCTCAATCTCTGTTGTCCCCCTTCACCCAATATGTTATGTTGTATATTCTGGGCAGGTATCCAGGATTATCAATTATCATGGGCAAAGATAGCAGAGAGGCCTGGCACCCCCATGATGAAATATGTTACTAAAATAACATTTTATTTATTTATTTATTTTTTGTAAATTTGATGTATCTCTCAATTGCACATAATTTCGTAGCTAAATGCAACCATGAATGAATGAGTATTCCTGAGCTCTTGAGTAGGCTATTTATGAGCTCTTGAAATGAATTATAGCCACATACTGTTTTAGCATCCTGAATTTTTAATGGAAGTATTGTATCATAAAGGTGTAGTATTTCCATGATAATTGATCAATTAAACACACACAAAGACTTTTTGTTGGTGAAACACAAATTTGCATGTTTATAAGATAAAAAAAAAAAAATATATATATATATATATATATATATATATATATATATATTTATATTTAACATTGCATCTGGTTAAAATAACAGTCCATAATCCATAATAATACTTTCTCCTAGGGGTGGGATATATGATTAAAATCTTATATCACGATATGAGTAATTTTATTGTAAATTAAATTCATATTTCTTAAGTTACAAAAGTGATTTAGTCAAGAGCAGTGAGATATTTTCTTTCTCTTTATGTTTAATTAACATGAATGGTTTCTGATAGTGTGCACATATAGCAAAATAAGTTCAGCGGCTTAAAATCACTTGTTTTTAAACTGCAATGACTAAAAACGTGTGCAAACAATACGTTTTCTTGACCACGTATCACACCAACGTCATGTGAGCGTGTAACCACGATGGTACTGATGGTAGTCCAAAAGAGAAAGCAATATTATGGATAGAGGATATTTTGGCTGAAAGCAATGGTTTGATGTTGAAAACACCTGTTTAATAATGTAATACTTTGTATAATACACACACACAGCTTTTGGAGTCGTAACTGATGTTTTATCAGTTGTTTGTACTCTCATCTGAATGGCACCCATTCACTGCAGGATCCATTGGTGAGCAAGTAACGTAATAATACATTTTTCCAAATCTCTTCTAATGAAGAAATAAACTCATCTTAGATGGCCTGAGATAAATTGTAATTTTTGGGTTTAATGTTGGTTGGCTTATGACTTCATATGAGCAAGCTTTTCTAGTTATGACAGTTAGTCTAGTTAGTAGGCCTGGATTGAGTTGCTTGCTGGTCTGTAGAGAGGTTACATGCGTGTGTAGTCACGGTGGTTTGTTTATATATATTTTTTATGTGTTCTCTTGTGCTTTTGTTGTAGCATACATGATGCATCCCTATTTTTGATGATAACATTGGTGTGGTATATTCGTGAAACCTTGGTTATGATGAAATCTCCAGTAAGAGTACAACCCTTCCATTAACTGGGAAGCAAATCTCATTTCCAATCAACACTATGGTGAATTCAGTCGGTTTTGAACATATTTTTGTATTTTTGACTGCCATACCCACTGGGTGACTCGTATGACTCATGCAGACATTTAAGGCAGAAATGGCTGTAAACTGATTGTGAATAACCTCAATTTTTTATTTTTTTTATTTTAATATTTTATTTACATATATATATATTTATTTATTTATTTATTTTATTTTTTTTCAGGTGGAAATAAATAAATACAATTATGGTTTCAGTAAAGACACTCAGTAAAATGTTTGCAGCAAAAAAAGGGAATTTATGCAACAACACTCTTTATTCATCTCACCCACACAAAGAAACATATTCCATTTTATAACATTCAAATAGGCTTGTTAACTAAAACAAAACAAAAAAGTTACTTGACAATTTATTTTAATATTGTAATGTAAAAACGTAATACGCCATTTAAAGCAAATAGTTAAATTTAGCTCATTTATGATTTTATAGGGAATTTGAACAGAATCACTGTTTCACGGCTGATCACTGAGGCGGCAGCGATTCATTGACCAAGCCATATAACATCAGCTCTGCACTGGATATTAAAATCCAAAATATAGTGAAAACATTATTATAGCACAGTAACAAGATCAGCAGATTAAGACATTAACTTGTAAGCACAAAACACAAGATACTTATATTTTCAATATAAATAAGATTTTATTTATATAAACCTAAGACATAAACTAATCTAACACATGAACACACAGTGAGGAAAGGATGAGTTTAAGAGAATGAAAACGTAAAATCCCAAGTTTACAGCAATATGTGCTATTGCATCGACCTGAACAACCATCAATCACTTATTTAACCCTCGTTTTGAGTTTCTCAGTGAGGCTAAAATTTGTATTAAATGCACCAGCTCACTTAGAACCTGGAGGTTACTTGCTTGCTTTGCTAAGGGATTCATTCATCGTCGTTGCATGAAAGTTGCTGATTGGCTGAGAGTTCAGTAGTCACTGAAGTGACGTCTTGGGAAGCCAACATTCGGGCATTGGCTGAGAATGCGGAGTTGTGGCTGGCAGACGTTTTGAGGCGGTCACAGACTCGAGTTTAACTCGGAGACGAGGAGTGGCGGCAAAACTTAACTGAGTACACGAAACTCGCAATGGAAAAGAAAATAAATTCAAGTAAAAGAATAAAGGGATGTAAAGAGGTGGTAGCAGCTGGCACGTAGGCCAGAGCACGCTCAAAGAGCAGTGGCAAAACGCGATGGCAAAAGCAAACAGAGAAGAGAAAAATGAGAAGAGAGAAGATTTGATGGTGTCCTGAATTTTTAAACTCCGCTTCTAGACACATCCCATCTGGTGTCTTGAGCAATTAGATAGGCTATTATCTTAGCTAGGGGTGTTCCTTCCATCATAAATCAGCATGTTATCAGTCACATGGTCCGAATTTTACACACTCTTGCAAAGTATACTTTTGGATGTGATTTCTATAACCAGAATATGATACATTTGACAAAGAATCAATTGGAAGAAACGTTTCAAGCTAGAATTGAATATGTATCAAACTCATACATACCAAACACAAATATGAATCCTTCAGCTATTCAATAATGATTAAAAAGACAAACATAATATTTGATTAAAACATGATAGTCTAATGTGTGGGTTACATTCATAATATGGAGTGATGCATAAAAATTATTAGTTTCATTAAAATGAAAATGAAAGTCTTTTAAGATGATTTTAGGTGCATATTTAAATGATAGTCTCTGTGAACAAAGGAATTTCAGTCTGATTCTTTGTCTTCTATGTGTGGGGGGAAAAGTCAATCTAAGGAAGCTCGTGATTTCAATCGTGAAACACATGTGATGGGCATCTCTTTGACCATCAGTCTTGATTACTTGCCCCAAATTTGACAGTCTTTTTCCTGAATTGGAATTATCAATAAGTGTTCTTTTGTCTCAATGTTGCAAGCTGTTTTGTGAAAGAGGCTTGCTGGTTAGGCTTTCTTCAGACTAGTGATCTGGACAGATTTATGACGTCCTGTTGGGCTTCTCTGGAATTTCGGCTCCTCAGGTTTCAATGTTCTGATCGCATCTTAAATTTGTCTGATTCGGTCTCTAATATCCTACAATATGATATATGATATAATATAGTATAATATAATATAATTGTAATGGGCGAACGAATGAGAGGTGTGCGGATCCATATGCAAGCTTTTATTAACCAGAGACGTGGTCATAACAGGCTAAGATCGACACTGGCAAATGAGGTTGAAAAGGGCTAGAAAAAAGAGTATTCCATAGTCAGGTGTGAGTCAGTCGACGGTGAACTTAATCCTGAGGGCGAGACAAATGGGAATCCACAAACAGGAAATAGTCTAGACGAGGTGCAAACACAGTCCGAAACAGCAAGGCAAAGGGTAAATCCAAGACAGGCTAAGCTTCAGGGCAGGCAGAGATCAGACAGGACGAGGTAAACCAGGCTAGAATCAACACACAGATTAAACAGGTAAACACGGCATGGCTCTGTGAATTGCTATCGCTAGGAGATCAGTGATGATCAGTTCTGCGCAGATTTTGCTCATCTCAAACAAGCCTAATGTAATGAGGCAACATCTGGTGGCGAGTAGATGGAAAACCACGAACCGGATTTGTGACATTGCACTTGCTAAGGTTCAGCCTATTCTGGTTGTTATCATATTGAATAAATTGATTAAAAAATAAATAATAATAATAATAACAATCATCATCATCATTATCATCATCATAACTTAATTAATAAAATAATCACAAGCATTACATATATATATATATATATCTGGGTTTCCGTTGTCCGGTAATTGCCGGACATTGGCCGGAAAAAAAATGAAATGTCCGACAAAATTAAATCTCTCCGGTCAAATTGTCCGATTAAAATGGCCTAATAATCCCGCCCCACTAACACAATTTAAATTTGAGAATAAGCCTAAAATGTATAAAGCAAAAATACACCGACCTTTGGCTATGTTATAAAGGAAAAGGCTCTACCGTTTGAAAGTTATTAAACAACATCGCATGCTGCATTTAAAATAAAGCGCACGCCTAAGGGGCCGCTCACATATCGCGTCTTTTGCGCGCTCAAGTTCGTTATTTCAAATGGAGACGCTCATAATGGAAGCGACGCGGTCGCGGTGCGACGCGCTCGCGGTGCGACGCGCTCGTTTTTTCCAGGCGCGTCCGCGCCGCATCGAGATAAAAACATCTCAACTTTTCAGAATGCCGCAAGCGCACCGCAGGTCATGTGACAAGAACCAACCAATCAACTTCCTCACCTTTTCCGTTACTTTGAAACCTCAGCAGCGTTTTTGAAGTATGGGGTGCACCCAAACACTGCGGCGTTTTTTACTTTTCTTAGTGAATAAATCTTGTAACAGAGTTACAGCAAGTGTTTTTCGGTGTTGGAAATCCATTGCTGAAATGTCCTTGTTGTAACGGAGAGCGCAGCTGATGGTTGTTTAGCAACGACAGAAGCCTCCGGAGCGCAACTGCCCGAGCGCTTTGGAAAAAAAGAGAAAGCGGCGCGCCTAGCGTTTTCCACGCGTTTTTAGGCGCGATATGTGAATGGCCCCTGATACGTCTATTTATAATAAGCGCAGCATTCTTTTGTAGGCCTATAATTCTAATATCGGTCTCACCTATATTATATTATCTTATGCTCTTCAATAATATGCAGAACCAGCGATCAGAAGGATTATTTGCCATTTTACAAGCATTGAGTCTGCGGACACCGCTCCTCTTATCGATGCCATAAGCCTGCGACGTGATGCCCTCGCTGTCATGACAGAGCTCCGTGGCTATGGAGGATTGCATTTCTCCACAGCCTGCGAAGTCCTCATATGTGATTTCAACTAAATGTATCCAGAGTGGACCAAGCTCGCCAAGATGTAATGCTCGCCTGTGTAATCCCTGTCTCGAGTGTTCCTGCAGAGAGGGGGTTCTCGCTGCAGAATCGGATCAAGACGAAGCAGCGAAGTCGCCTTGCGGAGAACAAGGTTACGCACCTTATGCGCATTGCAAGTTGTGGAGAGACTCTGGGAAGTTTTGATTTTAAGTCGGCAGCTGCACAATTCAGCACTGCAAAACAGCGTAAAAAGTAGCCTAAAATGACAGTGTTATAGGCCTAGTCATTTGTTTGTTCCAGTTAATTTGACAAGGAGTCATTTCACGGTGGCCAATTAAAATGTTACCAGTTAAATGAGACATATTGAGAGTGTATAATTAAGTTCGCTTGAGTAAAAACAATAGGCTACTATTCAGATATTTTATGTGGGGAAGGGGGATTGGTTTGTTAAACTATGAATGTGAAACCATAGTAAAAACAATTGGCGTTGATTGATGCCAATCGGACGTTCATGTTTTTTTCCGTCTATTTGAAAGTATAGGCTAATAAACGTTGCATTCTATACGGCCTGATTATGTCATTTTTTAAGTTAGCCTGCCTCCAGTTTTCCTCAACTTGACTAATTAAGAGGCGATGTTTGACCGGCACATCACCAAAATGTCCGGAAAACGAAACCTCTGCCGGTCACTTTGACGGCACCATTTTTTTCTAGCGGAAACTCTGATATATATATATATATATATATATATATATATATATATATATATATATATATATATTGTATCATACTGATACAATAACACCCATTACATTTATAAAAAATATACAATGTAAAAAATTTCAAGGGGTTTCAACTAATTATTATTTAGTAACTAGTTCCACAGAAATTGTCCGTTCAGTCAATTTCTGACTTCAAAGTGTTGCCTGAATTGTTATTTTTTAGTTGGCTTAACCTTTACTGAAGTTTTATAATGCACGTGCACGTTTTTATTAGTTTAGTCAACATTAGCATAGCTAATTGTTGACTGTATTTGAAAATAACCATTCATTCAATGTTTTTAAAATATATTTGTGTAGACTTAATATAATATGTCCTCTCAACTAAGGCCAAGCAATACAATTAGCTCAAGTTAAATATGTTTTTTCCCTTTCAACATTTTAATTCGACTTTTTACAGTGTATCATACTGATACAATAACACCACACATATGTTTTTTGTTGTTTTTTTAATTATTTGTTTTATTTAAATCTTTTCTTCAAATCACCCAGGATGTGATATTCCTGTTTTGCATCATTTGATCTTATATAATTTCCAATTGGTTCCATACAGCACTACTGAGTCACACACTTTGGATTTGCATGGTTCAGAAATATAAAAATAAATTAATAAACCACTCTCTCAGATGAGATCTTTAACCTCTGGCCAATAATGAAACCATATTATATGAAGGTTTTAAAAAGCATTTGAGATAAACATAATACACATGTCAAAACATACACGGTGTAGCCTGAGCTCAAGGCTAAAGGTGTCTGGAGTACTGAGAGCGTGTTTATGGAGGGATAAGCAGGCAGAGCTCTTCCAGCGGGAGGCAGTACTCTTAATGAGTGTAGACAGTCTATACAAGGTTATCTCCCTAGAGAGCGAGAGTGTAAAATGGTTTTCTATCCCTGCAGATGAGTCCCTCGGTTTTCCGTTAGCTTCTCAGATGAGAGTGTACGGTGTGTTTGTGTGTTCATATGTCGGAGTCGGCGAAGCTGTATTGGTTTGGGAGGACCTCATGTTTAAGTTTGTGGTTTGTGGTGCAATTTAAAGGCAGCTGACTCACACGGCATGTCGGTTCAGAGAGGTCAACCATTCAGCAAATAGTACGCAACCAAATGTGATGAAACGTGTCAACAACTCTATCCCTGTGTTCAAAAATACATACTTTCCTGCTGCATAGTATGCAAATACAACAGTCTCTGAACACTCAGTATTCATGATGCAGTAAGCAAACAATATACAAATGATCAACTGTATCCACTGAGATTATGAAGGGTGTAACAAGTGCATACTTTAGTATAACGTGAGTCCACATGTGCTGAGGAGCCATCAGATTCATAGAGAAACTGAAAGCCAAAAAGATCTCCTCATTTGTAAATGTTAAGGATACTAAAATGTTCCTTGTGGTTAAAGTGTACTTAGGTCAATGACAAACAAACATTTCTTTTAGAACTGATTGATCGTAGGCCTCATTGATCTAAGCTTACGCATCACAGTTTTTGAGTGAAAAAACAAACAAACAAAAAACCTTATTTGGGGATAATTTTGTAAATTACTCAAAAACTGAGGTGCATAATCTAAATTAATGAGACTTATGATGATTCAGTTCCAAAAAGAACTACAATCCTGTGCTATTTAAAATAAAATAAAGTTGATAAAAAGACTGAATCCAGTTTTTGGTAATAATATAGCATAACGGTGAAGTTATAAGGAATTATTCATAGGAACACCAAAAGTGTAACAGGGTGGTGGTGGTGGTGGGGGTCAACATTTTCAACTAAAAACAGAAAAGTTCATGTGTTTTGGCCATTCACTTACACAACAATAGCATATTGGGAGAATGAAAACACAAACTTTTGAAAACGGGTTTCAAAGTGCCAATTTTTGTCAATGATACCATTATTGTCTCCATGTAAATGAAATTGTGAAAACAGTGATGTCATGTGCGTATGTATTACTGTACATGATCAGGCTGCGTTCTACTCCACTTTTAGACACGCACTCGCAAACTTCCCTAAGCACTTCCCATTTTGAAGTGTGTACCACTGGATGAGGGAAGTATATATGAACAGACCCTCGACCCTTCGATTCTGATCGAGGGAGCGAGTCTGCTTCATATGCACACTTCATGCCGCTCCATTGATCACAATGCAACACAATTATGACATCATTACAGATCTTGTTTAATTTATCCCCACCCCAAACAACTCTATAATATATATATATTTTATTTAATTTAAATTTTTAACATATATAACAGCCCAATCATACCTATATACATATAGAATGCTGCACCAAACAAATTTGTAAGGGGAAAAATGTAAACAATAAACCAACTGTATAGCTGATTCGAAGTGATCAAGGGCTTAGGATGTTCCAGTTCTGCCCATTTCAAGGGTTCTGCCAGAAGTGGGCACTAATGCAGCATAAACAATGATATGCATTCGAGTAAACGAGATGGAAGTTTTCGGGTGAAAGGCATAAAAAATGGACCGGAACGCAGTCTCTGTCTATAAGAATGTGTATGTGCACAGCTGTGTTGTCTTTACAAAGTGACATAGCCAACTACTGGCCTGGGATGAACAATACAATATTTTTAGCATCATTTTTTTTCCATGGATTCGTGTAAATGGGCATCATTTTGACAAAGTTGTCACCTCTATGCAATTTCTATTTTAAATAAGTTTTTAGTACAGTCATTGTCATGTAAACGTATCATTGTTTGTAGTCGATGTCAGGTTCCGGTTTCCTCCAGATTACTTCCTGATTGTGTACACCTGTGTGCTGTTAGCTTGTGTTTTATGCTGCATTCATGCCATATAGTAATTACTGTAATTTCGAATGACAGCACCTGATGTTCACACCCTTGGGCTCGGACACAGAACCATTGCACTATAAATGCCTAAACATAGCCATGTTCACAAGTTGCAATTACAAGTTCTACGAGGATGCGTATGCTTTTTACAAGTTGGTATATCGTAATTATGATATGACGTGAATGCATCTTTACGCTCTTGTGTTTTCTTTCCTCATTGTGAGGTCTTGTCCATATTGTCCACACATCTTGTCCACCATTCCTGTTTCCTAGTTTCCAAATGTATGGGGTGATGTTTTGTATTTTTCTTTTGTTTTCTAATAAATTATCTTCATTTGAATCCAGGGTTCCCCATTCATTCATTCATCAAGAGCAGTCTGAACTTTCTTCTAAATCCCTCCTTCTGTGCTTCAAAGAAAACAGGTTTTCCGAACTAAGTATCCCTTTAAGGCTTATCATTACAAGTCAAGTCTCTGAAAAATCGCCATTTATTGAGAAACTTTGCACTGTCAACCACAAGCAAATGCCTGGAAAAGCAAGAGAAAATTATACAAAAGCATTTGATAAGGGACACTCCCTTATCAAATCAAAAATTTGATAAGGCTGCAGGAAATCATCCATTCCCTGCAGCCGAGCTCCTGGTCACATTTGATGAATCATCTAATCCTCTTCAGTGATCCCGCTTTGGGTACCGAGCCTGGTGAGATGCTCGCAGATATCTTCCCTTGACTGCTTGCACATTCATCACTTCGTCCAGCCTCCTCAGCAGCCTGTCGATATGCTGCTCCGTTCCCCAAACGGACTCGTCACCTACAGGCCTGAACAGACCATGCTGATTTACAGTGTCTGCGTTCCGCCGCTATCTGTCTGTGTTATGATCCGTTCCGGCACGCTCTGGTGGCCACGGTATGCTCTGTCTCACTTGTAATTCTGTCTAAAACAGCACCTGTGAGGTTCTGCATCTAAAACATTGGTCTTGGCACCGCTGTGGAGGACTGATACTCAGACACACGCAATCTCACACAGACAGAGGGAAAGCCAGAGCTGCGTCTGAGCTTGATGAGGCAGAACAGGCAGAAAATACATTGTAGATACAGCATAAAATACATTGTGATCTGATAGGACTTTTCCAATTACCTTCCGCTGGAAGTAAAGCTTTGATTGAGGACGCTTGCTGGGTTTTCTCATCCCCGACACATCCGGTCCTGATGAAATCAGGAGATTGCTTTGTTTTATTGATAACTGACCTTATCCCCATTCTCTGGACACACAATTTACATTACTTGAAAATATAATAAATGGAAGTCTGTGAGGGATGTATATTGGCAATGCCATGACAATGTTTATTGCTTATGGTAGGTTACAGAGCTATATATCTTTGATTAAATCTAAAGGTCTGGTTTAAACTACACACAACCTGTCACATCCCTGCTTTAGAAATACCATGAAAGACTAGAATCCTGCCTAGATTAGTGGTTCTGGTGGGTTGGAGAAAAAAAGAAAAAAAAAACGCATCACAGGTATGTGCAGATGTTGTAAATAGAAAGGGGAAGACAGACAAATGCAAGCAATAAAATATAACTGACTATGCATATGTTACCAAAATTAAATTTGTGGTAACACTTTACCAAGGTTTTATTTTATTAACATTATTTATCTACATTAGTTAACATGCTGTGCTGAAAATCCTTTACCTGATTTGGTGTTCTCAGTCAAAAATGATCAGCCTTAAAAAAAAAAAAAAGAATGCTCCTAAATCTCTAATTATGCTATTCTATCACCAAATCTTTGACTCTTAGATCTTCTTGTCAGCTTTTTTTCCTTCAATTTAGACAGGTTTTGGATTTCTTAGAACTGACTGATAGTAGGCCTCATTGATCTAAACTTACGCACCTCAGTTTTTAAGTGAAAAAAGGGTTATTTGTGGATAATTTTGTAAATATTCACTCAAAAACTGAGGTGCATGAATTAACTTAATGAGACCTACAATCAATCAAGTTCTAAAACGAAATACAAAACCTGTGCTTTCTGAAAGAAAACAAGTTCATAGCATAACAGTAAAGTTATAAGCATTTTTTTGTAGGCTAGTCATTTTTGACCAGGGGCACCAAAAGTGTAACAAGGTGGGCAAAAATGCCAAAAAAGTACAAAAATTATTAGTTTTAAGGAAGTTGTTATACCTTTTTGTGTACAAAGTGAATACGTTTTAGGACCAGATTTGCTAACAGTACAATATTGGATCCTTAACACCTTTTGGCATTTAAATAGTACTATCAGGATTTAGACATACAGTGAATTAGCGCTGAAAATGCGTGGACGCAGTTCTTTTTGCACCTGACCTTACTGAATATCATTTGTAAGAGTTTCCCTTTCAGATACAACATTTATGGGAGGAGAGTATTAAAATGAATCATGCAATGCAATTTACTAACATTTGCACTTGTCAAATTATTGGTATTAGCACCATTATTTAACACCCCAAAAAAAGAGGCACTGCAGAGAACAGAGAGTGTGGTAGAAGGGAAATATTTTTTTTTTTTTTCCCACACATATTACTTCATTTGGAATGCCAGAAGAATGCATTATCTGAATCTGAACATATCCTTACGCTAGTTTGCACTTCGCTTGGTAGATTGGTCACTATGGAAATGAGATGTTACATTTGTGTTTTTTAATTTGTTCATTGTCAGTAAATCACCTGCAGAAATGTCCACGCCCATTGGCACTGTTTTTGAACTTTTTAAACAGTTTTTGCCCTGTTTAGTAAATTTGGGGTAAAACTTTATTTAGGGTCTCTAAACTAGTTGCTTATTACCATGCATATTAGCCATTTATTAGTAATAATTAAACACGTTAATGCCTTATTCTACATGACCTTATTCTACATCCCTAATCCTACCCAATAACTAAACTTTACAACTACCTTACTAACTATTAATAAGCAGCAAATTAGAAATTTATTGAGGGAAATGTCGTAGTTAACACATTTCTAAGTGTTTTCTTTGAATTTTGTTACTAGGAGAAACTCTTAGCACTAAAATTTTTAATGAATACGGGCCCTGAAATCTGAGGGTGCAAAAAAAAAATAAAAATCTTGAGAAAATCGCCTTTAAAAGTTGTCCAAATGAAGTCCTTAGCAATGCATATAACAAATCAAAAATAAAACTTTGATATATTTATGGTGGACAAAATTTACAAAATATATGCATGGAACGTGATCTTAATGATAATATGGAATGTATGCATGGATACATGATCTTAATATCCTAATGATTTTTGGCATAAGAGAAAAATGATCATATTGACCCATTTAATTTATTGTTAGCTATTGCTACAAAAATAACCGAGCAACTTAAGACTGGTTTTGTGGTCCAGAGTCACATATACATAATTAAAAGTTGTATCTGTTAATATTGTTTGACCTGGAGTAAAAGACTCTACAGATATACAAATACAGTTTGCTCCTATTACCATAAACGGGAGAACGCACAACACGCAGTATTGCAGAAAAAGTTCTGCCTTCTAAACAAAATAGCCATTGTGTCACGGCAGCTACCATTACCTCTAGATCCTATAGAAACAATCAGCTTAGGGCTGCACATGCACATAGGTCCAGTCTAAAATACAAGTTTTTTTTAAACTCTATTTGAGCATAGGAAACAACATATATGGGACAGTTGTTAAAATTTGTTTCTAATTGTTTAAATTAATTAATTAGGTCTAATTAATTAATTTAATTAACATTTCAAGGATGAATGCACAGTGAACAGACTTTCCTTGAAACGGACTTTGCCTGAGCTAACATTGAACATATGACGGACTGTATTTTAAATAATGTTAATAAAAATGAACTAATCATTGCTCATTGATATGTAATATTTGTTAATGCATTAAATAATGTTAGACTAATGGGAGCTTATTGCAAAGTTTTACCAACATTTAAAAAAAAAATAATGATCCACTTTTAGGAAGGATTTAGGGCAGTAAAATACCTTTTGCCGTGAATCTTTATTGTCCATTTTGTAGTCTGAAAAGAGCCTTGTGAGGAAAACTTGCATTATGAGTAATAAATATTCTTGAAATAATGTTTAATTGCTTGCTAGCTCAATAAGAAGAGGGGGCGTTTATGCTTTCTGATACCCCTGATAGTTTAGACGAATGGAGTGACTATATCCCCACAGCAAGGCTGATGGTAAACTGACTGAATATCCTCCTTGAACTTGATGGATGCAATGCAAAAGCTAATATGATGTCTGTTATCAGCACATAACAAATGACACAAATCAATGCCCATGCAGTCTAACAACTTCAACAAGTTCTTCCTTGTGTTGACTTGTCTGGGACAAATTCTGCTTCGTATTTGCCCATTAGTGTATGGTATTTACATGTGACAGTTATAAAGAAGAAACACGAAGCCATAATAAGAGAATTTGCAACATCTCTGCAAAACTGGTTAATACATTTCTGATTTTACAGTTTATAACTTCATACCCAGCCTAAACTCTCACCAAAGCAATCAATATTAACACTTTCCAGCAGAATCTAAGCTCAAATCCATTTGTTCCGGTGCAACAAACTTTTGTCAACTGATAACAATCTTCAGTTACAAATGCAGGCAAATCGTGTTAAAACAAATGATTCATTTCTAAATATTTAAATCCGATAACGATCTCTGCCGTTAAGAGCCATTGGTAGTAGATTGCATTGACTAGACAGGGCAAGGATCCAATATCATTAAGAGTGTTTGACAAACATTTCTGCATGTTAGCTACACGTTCCCAAAGGTCCTCAGATTCAGACTACTATGTGTTACGTGTGGACTGAACAGGACACAGAGTTAAGGATGAACAGTGAATGGTTTATTGAATACTGAGAGCAGAAATGAAGACGGGGAACTTGGGGTGAGTAATCCAACACAGAGTAAAGTAAAAAAAAAAAAGTAAAGTCGTGACGTATTGTCAAGTATGGTGACCCATACTCGAAATTGGTGCTCTGTGTTTAACCCATCCAAGTGCACACACACACAGCAGTGAGTAGTGAACAAATGCACACACACACACACACACCGTGAACACACACCCGGAGCAGTGGGCAGCCATGCTGCGGCGCCCGGGGAGCAGTTGGGGGTTCGGTGCCTTGCTCAAGGGCACCTCAGTCGTGGTATTGAAGGTGGAGAGAGCGCTGGACATTCACTCCCCCCACCTACAATCCCTGCCGGCCCGAGACTCGAACCCGCAACCTTTCGATTACGAGTCCGACTCTCTAACCATTAGGCCACGACTTCCCTAGTCCAGGGAGGTGAATACTGGGAGTAACAGGAATCTTTAGCCTTACAGGAACTTGTGGAGACGGGGACCAGGAGAACGGGAGAACCGGAGATCGGGAAGCACACACCTCAGCGTAGGGGTTGGAGCTGCAGATGGAATGCACAACTGGAGGTAGAGAATTCAGGTAAGTCCTACAGGTAAATTACTTTGAATGTATAAGTTGATAGTATCAATAGGTTTAGTCCACTTCACATTAACGTTGTATCAACGACACATCAACGAGATCGGACCATGACTGCTGCTGAGGTGTGTGCTTTTGTGGCATGGCTGATGAGGGAAACTGATGATTTGCAGGTGTGCACAATGATTGGCTAGATGGTAACAGGTGCGTGTGTGCAACGTGACAGACAGATACGTGACAACTATGTTTGTATGTGGTAAATATGACAAATATAATAAATTAAAGCAGTTTCTGCGCTACTAGTGCCATCTAGCAGAACTAAATATAAAACATATGTGCATACCTTTCTAAATGCCCCTTTTGCGCATCATGCCTCCTCCAATTAAAACATCAAAAACACAGCTCTTATGGGTCTATAAAAGTAAACCATGCTGGGGGAAAAACTGCAAAAACCAGCCTAAGCTGGTTGGTGGTTTTTAGCTGGTTATTCAGCCTGGTCAACAGCCAGGTAGACTAGCTAAAACCAGCTATTTTTAACTTCATATTTATCTTACCTGTCGAGAAGAAACTCAAGTTTGTTTTATCAATTGAAAACCAAATATTCCATCAAATTCGCCCATCTTGTAAAAAACACTGCAGTGTTTAGCCTATGTTTTACCCTTAAACATCCGACTAAACATCCTCTGGCTGAGCCTGCTACAGTAGCCATGCCCCAAACTCTTGCTATTGGCTGCACAGAGGTATGCAAATACATAAATAAATCCATTTATGAAAATAAATAAATTTAAGAAAACTATTTGTGCTCTAAATTGCTTACTTTGGGAAATGGCAAAATAACTTTGTTTTTATGAGCAACGTTTGAATTCATATTAAGATTATTGTTTTGGCAAATCTGAGCCTAGTTTGAGGCATTGTTGAGATCTCTGAAAGAAAAACAAAAAAAAACAAAAAAGGTATTTAAGTATCCATTTGCTCTCCATGTAATCTCATTGCTGTCATGAATAAACAATTAAGATATTAAATTGTGATTTTTCCTGTGGGAGGTAAATAAAAACAATAACACACACATTGCTGTCATTATGTATTAGGCTGCTGATTTTGTTGTCCATTACCATAGCTCTCAGTTCCCTAAGTAATAAATGATCTGGAATGGAATGCATGGACTTGCATAATTTAAAACAATTGATTCCCTTTCAGAAAATTAAGAATATTTTCTCGAGTCACCGACTCAATACATCTTAATTTCAACAAATCAACTGTGCGTTATGTAAAGTGATTTGTTTAGCACCGTTTAATTGGCGTTTTTAAATTAAATTGGCTCTCTTGAGGCACATTGTTAAGACAAACATCTGAGACAAAGTTGATATTTAAACGAAGCATAACTGAGAATTCCATTAGGCCTCCAGAGCTATTCTTGCAACTTTTTCTACCAGTCTCTGGAAGTCATTTTCTGGAGCCATCAAATGTATGTAAAATGCCTGTGGAGTTTCATATCATCATTCATTCTCGCATCAAAAATATCTTCCGCACTGCACAGTAGGACTTTAATGGGGAAATTCAGAGCATAAGCGAATGAACATAAGCTAACACATTATTTTTTAAAAGATAAATGTTCCTATTACATCAATGAAACATTGAGGCGCTTTCCAAAAAACTACCTTTTTTTCACAATTTTCCAAAAAAAATAGATTCTTAACAAGATTGAAGACAGGGAATCTATCTAGTCTCCCTCTGATAAAGAAGTAATTGATGTGTGAGGGATTATGCTGATGCCTGGAAGGGAATTCATTTTGTGATGAATAAGGATTTCGGCTGTTATCGTGTCTTTTCCCCTCTAATTTCCCTTGTAACTTAAGCAGAGCGGACGTGTAGTCATTACTCTCTCATTATTAGAAAGAACTTGGGTTCAGTAGAGCTGCAGTGAGCTTTAAAGTACAGTGTAAAACAAGATTTGTAGATCAACTAAATAAGGATTTAAATGATTATTGCAGTTTTGTTGGTTTACTTACAATTCCACAGTTCTTACAATTTTGAGGATCACAACTAGTGCATGTAATGTTGATCTGGTAACACTTTCCAATAAGGTTGTATTGATTAACATTAGTTAATGCATTAGTTAACATGAACTAACAATGAACAACTCCACTGTTCAGGATTACTTCATGTTTTGTTCATGTTAATTTACACATTTACTAATGCATCTCTTAACATTAACAGATTAACTAGTTAACTTTTTGGTTAATGCATTAGATAAAATGAACTAAAAATGAACAATACATCTGTTCGGCATTACTTAAGCTTTCCTCATGTTTACTTATTACTAATGCTTCTCTTCACATTAACAATTTACTTAGTTAGCGATGGTTAATGTATTAGTTAACAAAATAAAAGTTAACAATGCATTACTTAATCTTTGCTCATGTTAACTTATTCATGTACTAATGTGTTAGTTCACGCATTAGTTAACATGAACTAACAATGATCTGTGCCTGTAAATAGCTTTATTTAAGAAGGTTTATTTAATTATACTTACCATTAACAAAGTATTTATTAAAATAATTTGTGCACCTTATTGTAAAGTGTACACTAGTCCAACATATGAATGTCCAGTGCTCTCTCCACCCTCAATGCCATGACTGAGGTGAGACCCATGAGCGAACCCCCAACTGCTCCCCGGGCGCCGCAGCATAAATGGCTGCAAACTGTTCCGGGTGTGTGTTCACTGCAGTGTGTGTGCACTTGGATGGGTTAAATGCAGAGCACTAACTCCGAGTATGGGTCACCATACTTAGCCACACGTCACTTCACTTAAGCTGGACAAATAGTTGGTAATCGTGCACCTTTACGTTTTAAAGCTGCTATTTTCGTTGAAAAGTCTTCCAAGAGGAGCATTTCTATTCTGCTTTCCAAGTCAGTAAATCCACTCTATCAGGCAGTGTTATAGCAGGTCCAGTCCGTCCTGTTCCCGCAGGCAATTTTGCAGACGAACCCCGAGTACAAACGTGCCCGTGCTCGGTAGATAGTCAAGTAGAACTAAACGATTTCAGAAAACAAGCTGACGGAAAACTGAAGCATTACCTCCAACTCGCGCTTTAACATATAAAGTTCATGTTCACACAGTCTCCACGACTTCAAAACAATTTTATTTTTTAACCCCACGAACTGTCAGTAAATAAAAGATATCCAAATATTATTATCACCATTTCTTCTTGCACGTCGTCCGCCATTTGTTTACTCTAAAATCATGTTTGTCAGTGCAAGATTTCCCACGTTTACAGTCGTGATCTGTTAGTGTGTGGTGTGCTATCACATGGGAACAAAACTGTTAAATCTATTTTTTTGTGTGTTTGTTTATTATTGGTTAGGGGTATGCCTAAATCATGTTAATAAACTGTCTACAGATGTTTACACATCAGTTAATGTTGGGTTAGTGTACACTTTACGATAAGGTTCATAAATTCCCTTTGTAAATACTTTGTTAGTGGTAAGTTGTGTTAATAAACAGTCTACAAATGTTATTAACACGTCAGTTAATGTTGGACTAGTGTACACTTTACAATAAGGTTCACAAACTCCCTTAAAAAATGCTTTTTTAGAGATAAGTCATGTTAATAAACAGTCTACAAACATGAGAAACATTATCCATTGCAAGCTTTGCTTCGTTTAAAACCATTAGAAGGAAAATACTGAAACATTAAGCGGATCGCGTTAATATTCCGGCCTCATCTGCTTGCCTATGTAAACTATGCATCATTAATATAGATAATATTACTGTTTAAAATATATTAAGGCACTTTAAGTGTTTTTTACAATTTCTTGTCACACTGTTTAATGATTGAAATATTGCTGTGGGTGCATAATATGGATTGCAAATGGCAAAAATTAGCATTTTGTTTACATACCTTTGTTTTATTCTTTTGAGAGGTGATCTAAATATGTGTGACTGTGAAAGAGATGAAAAATTGACATGCTTGTCCTGGAGTTCTATGGATGTTTTGCCCTCTAGGTCTTCAAGCCGGTCACGTGACTGAAATCTGTGAATAGCCCAAATCAGAGTTAGTGTCTATCCATTGTGTATGTTAGCCGTTGTTAACCTATGTGTATATGCTGTATGTGGTATAATTAAATAAAGCTATTTACAGGCTATTTAATGCAGTGGTATGTATAGTATGTAAGAAATCTTAATAGTATGCAAAAAATGTAACTCTCGTGTTGTGTTCTGGTCATTTTTACCTGGAGAGGATTTTCACTCAAAAACTGAGGTGCATAAGTTGATTTAGCATAATGAGAGATTTACAAGCTATTTTTAGAGGACTAGTCATGTTTTACTAGGATAACCCCCCCCAAAAAAAACATCCCTGAAAGTTAATTTTAAATCTCAAATTTCCTTGCAGTACCCAAGTGAAAAATAAATATTCTAAAATGTACTGAAACAAATTTATTTCATTCTAAATATATAATACAAATACATTTACATATTATATACTTCATAAAACTACTCTGCGATTGTTTGCTTGGTATACTAAATACCGAAGCTACGAGAATACTTTTTGTGCTCAAAGAAAACAATAATAAATCAAATCAAATCAAATCACTTTTATTGTCACATCACCACAGCACGTGTGCCTTCGTGAGTGAAATTCTTGAGAGCGTGCTCCAGACACTGCAGAAACAATTTACATATAGACTTTACCATACATACGTACAGACTTATACAGATGACAATGTGTAATATACACATACATATACTCAGTACACATAGTGTACTATTTGACAGACATACAGTTACCGATACACATTATACACAGTATGTAGTACACATTCTACGTTATATACACACAGTAATATGCGAAGATGCAGCAGATTATATATAAACCGGATGTGCAAATGTCATGGATGTGCATTGGATGGTATCCAGTGCTGGCAAAAAGATTGTTGTATTTGTGCAGTAGTGTACTGGTAGTCCAGTTTGAACTGTATTGGAATTAAAGTGCAGTGCGTGGTATATTGTAAAGTGGGAGTGTGCTGTAGGGTGTATTAGTTTTTACTGTTCATTAGCCTGATAGCCTGAGGAAAAAAGCTATCCCTCAGTCGGCTAGTGCGGGATCGGATGCTGCGGAGACGTCTTCCTGAGGGCAGCAGAGAGAGCAGTCTGTGGGACGGGTGGCTGGAGTCATTGATGATCCTCCGGGCTTTCTTTATACACCGCCTGGTGTAGATGTCCTGGAGGGAGGGAAGCTCACCTCCAACAATGTGACGGGCAGTTCGCACGACCCTTTGCAGAGCTTTGCGGTTGCCAGCAGTGCTGTTTCCAAACCAGGCGGTGATGCAGCCTGTCAGGATGCTCTCCACAGTGCAGGTGTAGAATGATCTGAGGATGCTGGGGCTCATTCCAAACTTCCTCAGCCGTCTCAGGAAGAAGAGGCGTTGGTGTGTCTTCTTCAGCACTGCATCTGTGTGAGCGGACCATGTGAGATCCTCAGTGATGTGAACACCGAGGAATTTGAAGCTGTTTACTCGCTCCACAGGTGTCATGTCGATGGTCGATGGTAATAACAATTTATTCAACAATTCTTCTCCCTGAGTTACTGTCTTCCACCATTTTGGAGAGTATCACAGAACGTAATCAACGTACTGTAATCAGTGTTGTTTACGTTCAGTAGAAAGCTTGTGTTACATTGATTACCTTTTGGGGTACTCTCCAAAATGGCGGAAGACTGTACCTCGGGGAGAATAATTCCTGAATCAATTATGTTATTATTGTTTTCTTTGCACACAAAAAGTATTCTCGTAGCTTCATAAAATTACGCTTGAACCCCTGATGTTTGGGGTTCATGGACTATTTTACCGATGCTAGATTTCTGTGCATTGATGATGGTAATATCAGAATCAGAATGAGCTTTATTGGCCAAGTATGTTTACACATACAAGGAATTTGTTGTAGTGACAGAAGCTCTACAGTGCAACAGGAAGACAGCAACAGGACAGGACACAGATAATAAAAGAATGATATACAAATATCCAAATAGGCAATGTACAAAGCAGCAAAAACACAATATATAATATAGACAACTATGTATGTACAGGTTGTTCATGAGATGGATTGCCTGAGGGAAGAAACTGTTTCTGTGTCTGGTCGTTCTGATTCTCAGATCCCTGTAACATCGTCCAGATGGTAACAGTTCAAAGAGGGAGTGTGCTGGATGTGAGGGGTCCAGAGTGATTTTACCAGCCCTTTTGCTCACTCTGGATAAGTACAGCTCTTGGAGAGTGGGGAGGGTTGTACCAATGATTCGCTCAGCAGTCCGGACTACTCTCCGTAGTCTTCTGAGGTCAGATTTGGTAGCTGAGTTGAACCAGACAGTTATTGAAGTGCAGAGGATGGATTAAATGATGGTGGAGCAGAATTGTTTCAGCAGCTCCTGTGGCAGGTTGAACTTCCTCAGCTGGCGAACAAAGTACAAACCCTGCTGGGCCTTTCTGACAACGTAGTCTATGTGAATATCCCACTTCAGGTCCTGGGAGATGGTGGTGCCCAGGAATCTGAATGACTCCACTGCAGTCACAGTGCTGTTCATGATGGTGAGTGGGGGGAGAGCAGGGAGGTTCCTCCTGAAGTCCACAATCATCTCCACAGTTTTGAGCGTGTTAAGCTCCAGGTTGTTAAGACTGCAGCAGACAGCCAGCTCCTTAACCTCCTGTCTGTAAGCAGACTCGTCACCATCCTGGATGAGGCCGATCAGTGTGGTGTCGTCTGCAAACTTCAGGAGCTTGACAGATGGGTCTTTAGAGGTGCAGTCGTTGGTGTAGAGGGAGAAGAGCAGTGGGGAGAGTACGCAGCCAGGAGCTCCAGTGCTGATGGTACGAGTGCTGGATGTGAATTTACCAAGCTTTACTAACTGCTGTCTGTCTGTCAGGAAGTTGGTGATCCACTGACAGACAGAGGTGGGGACGGAGAGCTGGGTTAGTTTATTCTGAAGGCTTTCTGTGATGATGGTGTTGAAAGCGGAGCTGAAGTCCACAAACAGGATCCTCACATAAGTCCCTGGTCTGTCCAGATGCTGCAGGGTGAAGTGCAGTCCCATGTTGACTGCATCATCCACAGACCTGTTTTCTCTGTAGGCAAACTGCAGGGTGTCCAGTAAGGGTCCGGTGATGTCCTTCAGATAAGCCAAAACCAGTTTTTCAAATTATTTAATGGCTACAGACGTTAGGGCCACAGGTCTGTAGTCATTAAGTCCAGTAATTTTGGGTTTCTTTGGGAAGGGGATAATGGTGGAGCATTTGAAGCATGAGGGGACTTCACACATCTCCAGTGATCTGTTGAAGATCTGTGTGAAGATGGGGGCCAGTTGGACAGCCAAGATTTTTAGGAAGACTGATGACACACCATCTGGGCCTGGTGCTTTCTTTCTTTTATTCTTCCTGAAGACCACACATGGCACACATCTTCTTCGGTGATTTGAATTGTAGGTGTGAGGGAGAGGAGGGTTGCTGGAGGTGCTAGTGGTTGTGTGGAGAGGTGTTCAGGGCGGGTGTGGGGTGATTTGTCAAAACGACAATAAAACTCGTTCAAGTCGTCTGCCAGGTGTTGATTCTCCAGAGTGCTGGGGAATGGTGTCTTGTAAATGGTGATATCCTTCATTCCTTTCCACACTGAAGCAGGATCACTGGAAGAAAATGTTTTCCTTAGGTTGTCAGAATAATTCCTCTTTGCCACTCTGATCTCCTTTTCCAGTGTGTATTTGGCCTGTTTATACAAGACTTTATCCCCCTTTCTGTGAGCATGTTCTTTGGCCTGACGGAGCTGTCTGAGTTTGGCAGTGAACCATGGTATGTCATTGTTGTAGATTAGATGAGTCCAGTTAGGAATGCACATATCCTCACAGAAACTGATATAAGATGTTACAGTCTCTGTGAGCTCGTCCAGATCGATGGCAGCGGCTTCAAAAACAGTCCAATCAGTGAGAGGGAAACAGGCTCATAAGTCCCGCTCTGTTTCATTAGTCCATCTTTTAATAGTTCTTAATACAGGCTTTGCAGATTTAAGTTTCTGCCTGTAGGACGGAATAAGATTAATCAAACAGCGATCAGAGAGTCCTAAAGCTGCTCATGGAACCGAGTGATATGCATCCTTTATTGTTGTGTAACAGTGATCCAATATATTACTGTCTCTGGTGGGACATGTGATGTGCTGTCTGTATTTTGGCAGTTCGCGGGAGATATTTTCTTTATTAAAGTCCCCGAGAATGATTAAAACAGAGTCTGGGTGTTGTTGCTCACTCTCTGTGATCAGATCAGCGAGTTTCTGTAAAGCTGTGCTCACGTGCGCTTGCGGTGGAATGTAGACACTCACGAGAATGAACGAGCAGAACTCCTGCGGCGAATAGAACGGCTTGCAGTTAATGAAGAGCGTTTCTAGATCTGAACAGCACATCTTCTTTAACACAGTTACATCTGTACACCACCTTTCATTGATGTAAAAGCACGTTGATTCACATGTGTTGATTCTGCGTCGCGATCTGCTCTGATCAGTGTGAAATTAGGCAGATGAATTGCGCTGTCTGGTATGTCGCCATTTAGCCAGGTTTCCGTGAAACACAGAGCAGCAGAGTTAGAAAAATCCTTATTTGTCCTGGAGAGCAGAAGGAGTTCATATGTTTTTTTGGGTAGAAAGCGGAGATTCGCCAGATGGATGCTAGGCAATGCCGTTCGAAATCCACGCTGTCTGAGCTTCACAAGCGTGCCAGCTCTCTTCCCCCACCTGCGCCTCCTGTAGCGTTTGACCAGAGCTACGGCTCCGCCAATGACAATGTCCAGCAAAACGTCCGAAAAATCTAAATCCGGTAGTGTGGTGTGTTCTGCCAAATGTTCAGCAGGTCATCCCTGGTAAAACTGATCGTATTTGAAAAACAAAAAACAGGAAAAACAAACAAAAACAGTACAAACACTGGAGAGCAACGCACAATAGCTGCCATCAGCGGCGCCATCTTTAAAACGAATCCTTGCTGTCTATGGAGGGTCAGAGAGCTATCAGATTTCATCAAACATATCTTAATTTGTGTCCCGAAGATGAACGAAGGTCTTATGGGTTTGCATGCGGGTGAGTAATTAATGACAGAATTTAAATTTTTGGGTGAACTAAGTCTGCTAAATTGGAATAACTAATTTTGTGCGTAAGTAGTGCTGAAGTCTAACTAAAGTTATACTGAAGTATATTTGACTGTATGGAACTTTTGCAAGCATACCTTAGGTACACTTTAAATATCTTGCATTTAAAGACTGATATCACACAATCCTCATATAGTGACATTAAAATGTTAGGCTTAATATTATGAAATATGTAAAGTAGTACTCCAAATACAGTTTAATTCATATTTTTACAGTAAATGTTAAGCGATATGTAAGTAAATATTTTGATATGATTTGTAGTAAATGATTTGAACTATACTTAGCATGAAAAATGTATTTTAAATATATTACTTTTTCCTAGGATAGAGCATGTTAATGCCGACATTCAATACTTGGGAATGCTAGAATAAAAAATTATAGGTAATATAAAAATTATAGGTATCACTAAGATGTATTTTTATTATCCTGATGAGTAGAGCTTTTGGTTAGGTTGTGTGCCGATATGAACATATAAACCACGGGGTGGCGAATGTCGGTCCTGGACAGCCACCTGCAGTCCTGCAGAGTTTTGCTTCAATCAAACACACCTGGACAACCTAAGTAAGGTCTGAAGGGTTACTAGGACGCTACAGGCAGGTGAGTTTTAATTAGGGTTGGAGCTGAACTCTGCAGGGCTGCGGCTCTCCAGGACCGGAGTTCGCCACCCCTGATATAGACCATGTTGTTCTATAAGTAATGACTGCACTAATGCCAGTGATGAGTTTTAAGCTAAGTTACATTTAGAATGTGTTATGCTAGCTGCTATATTTGAACTGAAATATAAAATCAATTCGTTCTGGGACCACCATTCCATTTATGAGTATGTTTGAAGTACTTCATTTTTATGAGTAATCAATCTATAAATGTTTGCTCATACAACAACTTATGTTGGGTATATAAGATAGATGCAAACTGTGTTATTTTTTAGCCAAAACATTTTAGAGTGTATTACATGATCTCAAAGCTAATAGACATTGACTAACAGCCATGCAACTCCAATTTTGATTTCATGAGGTCTTTAAGATGTTTATCAGATGTTTGTATGCAAATAGAACGCCTACTGGGTAAAGTGTACATGAGTATAAACAGCAGGATGGGAATTGTTAGCCTTGAAGTGAGTTACAATGACCTCAGATAAATGATGAAGTGCTTGTTGGGACGTTTTGGGAGCTCACTGAGGAACACACACTGGCACATGACAGACACACTGTAAAAGCAGTTTAAAGCAACCAAGCATTTTAGCTAGCCATTGCTCCTCTGAATAATGCATTAAATCGTCTTTAATTATTCCTCTCTCTAATTAATGCATCATTAAAAATTTAAATCTGCCTGATTCAACAATCAAGGGCTGTGCTTTAGGGGTATTTGAGGTGCTCTCAAAAGAGAACCTGCAAGAATACAAGAAATGTTCATATGGCAGCCGCTATGAATATTTCTGGTGCAGAGCCTGTCCGGATGCTCCGAAAGCTGCTAAAGCATCTGCCAAATTAAACAAACTTTTCTTTGGTAATAAAACACATTTGTTATACTTGGCTTGCTTGTCATATTTTACCATTCAGAGCACCTTGTTGAAGGTATATAAATGCAGTATTAGCTGATAATTGTCTAAATTCGTCACACATTACTATATCTACGGTACATTTGTTTGTTTGTTTTTTTTGTATACAGTATGTGTCTTTGGATCTTTCATTTGTATACATATTGTCACGTTGTCATGTTGTTCCTGTAATTAATGATACACAGTGTAAGCTGTAAAAGTATCCAAAGTTTAATATCTGTTCAAAACCCTATACGCTAAGTACGAGCAACGGCAATAGTGATGCTTGCCTTAGCAAACACCCCTTATTAAAAATAACAATAATAATACCAACAATAATAAACCTAAGCTCAGTGAGGTGAGGCGTGTGGGAGACAGAGCAAATAGCTTCTCTGAGGATCAACAAAGTCACTAGGTTGGATTTGATATAAAGTCTATCCAAGTCTATAATTGGCCGGGAATATCTTTGGGAGGCTGGATGCCGTTTGAATCCTATAGTAATTTCTGAACGTTAGCCTTGAATATTTTTTCAAAAGATTAGGCTTCTTTTACCATGTCATTGCTAAACATAGAAATGAAAGCGGTCCCCTGTCAATTGGGTATAGGTCAGCAGATCCTCCCCTGGGCCAGCTGGTTCAAAAGAGGAGAGAGGGGAAACAATCATAATAGCATGAATGCTCCTTTGGCTCATCTCTGTGTCAGACATTTTAAGTTATGCCAGAAGGCATGACAAGGGTAGAAAGGGAAAAAAAATCATGGAATGAATGTCTGCAAATGATACAAGGCTTTAGGCACAGTGTGATGTGCCCTATGCTTCACACTGCCCATGGAAGCGATACAGGCCAGGGTAATGGAGCTGGCATCTCTAATGCTAGAGGCTACAGACTGATAAGGCCCTGAATCTTCTCCAGGGGTTGCATCATTCACTTTCAGCATTTCATAGCATTCCCATTCCATATGCAGATGTTCGTAAGGTCAACGAGAGCCCATATCATGCCAGAGGCCAACCCCCATGCTTGTGTTATTTCATATGTTTCTCTCTCAGTGTTGTGTCATGGATGGTTGCAGGAGGAGACAGATCTGGTACAAAATGTTCATAAGTGATGCTGTAGGCTTGATAAGAAATACATTTTATATTTGTTTAAGAGATGTCTTATGTGGACTATTTCGGGGCGCATTTACTGGTCGAAATTGTGTAATAAATGAGATATTGTTTATATTTTTGAGTCTCATACACTCACCAAGACTGCAGTTATTTGTTCAAAAACACAGTAAAAGCAGTAATGTTGTGAAATATTATTACAATTCAAAATAACTGCTTTCTGTTTTAATAAATACTACCAATCAAATGTTTTTGAACAGTAATATATTTTTTTTTTTTTTACAATTCTCTTCTGCTCACCAAGCTTGCATTTATTTGATGCAAAATGCAGCAAAAGCAGTAATATTGTGAAATATTCTTACTTAAAATAACTGCTTTCTATTTGAATATATTTTAAAATGTAATTTATTACTGTGTTTAACATTTTCAGCAGGGATGTGGACTCGAGTCACATGACTGGAGACTTGACTCGGACTCGAGTCCCAAATTTTATGACTTGCGACTCGACTCAACATAATTAAAGAAGACTTGAGACTCGACTTAGACTTTGACAGCAATGACTCGAGACTTGACTTTGACTTGAGCCCTGTAACTCGGAAAGACTTTATGATCAGATCAGCGTAGACGGGTGCAGCATGCTCGCGCTTGACTGGCAATAAGCCAGAGACTGCGTTCAGGGAGCGCTTAATATACAGTATTTGCTACTATAAATTAATTGAGTAATAGCATAACTTACGACAAAAGAACAGAGACATGAAAGAAATAAAAAAAATAAAAAATGACATCATTCGTCTAGCTATCTCCGCTCGTGAAAAGCGCTGCCCTGCCCGTTTGATCGCCGCCCAGCAGACACATGGAGCAGGCATGAGAAACGAGAGGTGTGATCGTTGCTGTTAAATGATAAACATATTCCTCACTTCTTTTGTTTGTCCGACACCGAGGTGCACCATGAGTGACGGATCCGCATCCAGCCACGACCCTCGCAGCTCTGCCAACTCCAGGTGCTTTAATTTATAATATATACACATACACATATATATATATATATATTTACTAGGACTAGATGTTAGAATCCCTTGACATTCAGCAAGCACTATTGTTGGAAATGTCCTCTTGGATGGAGTTAAATTGGGGGATGACCGCCTGGTGCCTCCAACACGACACATCATCAGTTGTGCACCCCGGCCTCATTGGGTGTTTCGGCCTTTTATCACAATACACCCTCACCCAAGGCTGGCCCACCACCGGCTGATCAGACCTGGGTGTGTGTCGCACCGGAGGCTCCATGAGGTCACTTGGGAGCCCATACAGTCTCCTTTCGCTTCAGCTACAGCCAGTGACGGCTTCCAGTCCAACCTCCTTTAACAGCTTTATGGTGGAACTAGCTACAAAACCCCTGCAGCCCACTTCCACTGGACGCACATTTACCTTCCATCCCCGGTCCTCTGCTTCGGCAGCCAAATCTGCATATCGCAACCTTTTCCTTTCAAATGCCTCATTGATAGCTTCCTCCCATGGCACTGTCAATTCCACTATAAAGACATGTTGACAGGATTTGGACCAAAGGACCAGGTCTGGGCGCAGGTTGGTCGCTGCAATTTCGGGTGGGATGGTAAGCATCTGACTTAAGTCTACTCACATTTCCCAGTCCTGGGCTGCATTCAGTGGGCATGAGTCTGGAGGTGATCGATTGGATAGGCATACATACATACATACATGCACCTGTATACACATACATACATACATATTAGTGCTGTCAAATGATTAATCGTGATTAAATCGCATCCAAAATAAAAATTTGTTTACATAATATATGCGTGTGTACTGTGTATATTTATTATGTTTGTATAGATACACTCACAAAACTGCATATATTTTCGAAATATTTACATGCATATACATTTATATACTTATATTCTTATATTTTATATTATATATAAATATATTTAATATATAAACATAACATTTTCCTTAAATATATACATGCATGTGTTTGTATTTACAATTAAATTAATTGTAGTTACACGCTCCCTCAAAACTTGTGACATCTGTTGCATTGTGCTGTGTGATAAAACTGCACATTTTAGAGTGGCCTTTTATTGTGGCCAGCCTAAGGCGCACCTGTGCAATAATCATGCTGTCTAATCAGCATCTTGATATGCCACACCTGTGAGGTGGATGGATTACCTCGGCAAATGAGTAGTGGTCACTAACACAGATTTAGACAGATTTGTGAACAATATTTGAGAGAAATAGGCCTTTTGTGTACATAGAAAAAGTCTTAGACCTTTGAGTTCAGCTCATGAAAAATGGGGGCAAAAACAAGTGTGTTGTGTTTATAATTTTGGTCAGTGATATATATATATATATATATATATATATATATATATATATATATATATATATATGTGTGTATGTATGTATGTATGCATGTATGTATATATTTTACACATACACACTAGGGGTGTGCAGCGGAGCCATTATTTGTATCTGTGACAATCTCAAAATTATTTGTATCTGTATCTGTATTCAGATCGTTCCGGAAGTGGGCGTGGCTTAATCAGGATATCCGTCAAATTACGTGAAAATACCATTTTAAATGCAAATCTGTTCGATTCGTAGTTTTCATTTAACAAATATGCCTTGTATAACTAAATAAATTATTATTTTTATTATAATTATAACTTTGCAAATATTTTCAGTTTAAAACTACAAAAAATGTTGATCAAAAAAGAAAAAATTACTTTATTCTCCTTGTTTTCCAGTGAAACTGTATACAAATTTGTCAAGACACAAGCATCCACAATCTTAAATAAGAGCACTAGTAGAAAAAAAAGAAATGGAAAGAAAGTGTTCAGTACTCATAGCAGAATGACAATAAAGCTCGCTTGAACTTGAAGTAACTTGGAGATCATGTATTGCTGGAGTCTGTGATCATTTACGAGTATTTTATCAACAGAGCACAACAAATCATTTGGACCCTCCAAAAGCCTTGATCAAACCTCGATTTTCTTCGTCTTGTATAATTAAATGTGATGCCATTCACAAAAAAGGCTAATGTAATGCGTTTTTACAGTTGGATTTCGAAAAGGTTTGAAGTTAGGACCGTTTTTTGGATATTTTTTGCTAGTTAGTTGATATAATTCCAGACAAAGCTCTGATTTCTGAGAGATGAGACCTCCGTAAATGTTTCATGTTCAAAAATAAAATTTGAAAACATATGAAAAATTATTTAAAATCATGTCGCTGAATAAATTCATGTGGCTGACTCGCAGCAGCTGAGTGAACGAGCTTGGCGCAAATGCCGTCTCCACTCCGCTCCACCATGTTGCCAGATCTAGTTATTAGCGTCGCTGGACGTGTTTTAATACGAAATGTAACAGAGTTAATAAAGTAATTAGGGCATTAATAAACTGGGAATTTGAAGGTTGAGATTAGAGATTCTGTATCCTATTTGCAAAATACAAGATTTAAACTTATTTTGATGCATTTTTCAGGGGATTGGTTGTGTTTGTTTTTAGTAGCAATAATCCGGCACTGACAGGCAGCAAATCAAAAAAGGAGCGCGCGGATAGTTTATTGCTGAGGAGACCACATTCTTTAACGCAATGATCACCATGATATTATCTGTATGAAACTGTGTCAAACGCTATCAAAGCAGTTCTAGCCATTATTATTATTGCACAATTCTTAACAACCGCAGACCTCACTAATGTGCTGTTCCAGCAAACATGTGATTGTGTCTGCCTAATATTTTTTCTGTTATTCGGATGAATTCGTTATTCGTTTTGAAGCCATTATCCGTGCCTTTCCGAATACGGTATTCGGCTTCGGGCACATCCCTAATACACACATACATATGCATATACATACACACACATGGTGGGAGAAAAAAAATATTCCCTTAAAGAGAGTGCTCCTAATCTCAGCTTGTTACCTATATAAAAGACACCTGTCCACAGAATCAATCAATCAATCAGATTCCAAACTCTCCACCATAGCCAAGACTAAAGAGCTGTCCAAGGATGTCAGGGACAAGATTGTAGTCCCACACAAGTCTGGATTGGGCTACAAGACCATTGCCAAGCATCTTGGTGAGAAGGTGACAACAGTTGGTGCGATTATTCACAAGTGGAAGAAACACAAAATAAACTGTCAATCTCCCTCGGACTGGGGCTCCATGCAACATCTCACCTCATGCGGTTTTAATGATGATGAGAACGGTGAGGAATCAGCCCAGAACTACACGGGAGGATCTTGTCAATGATCTCAAGGCAGCTGGGTCCATAGTCCCCAAGAAAACAATTGGTAACACGTTACCCCGTGAAGTACTGAAATCCTGATGTCAGTTAACTTAATTAGTTGCTAGACGTTCTCCCAACTGAATCTTTTCAACATGTCTTGCTTTTTCAGTCCTTTGTGCATAAAATTGTAACATTTCCCAGTTTAAACATTTGTTATGTTATCCATGTTCTATTCCGAATAAAATATTGGCTCATGTGATTTGAAAGTCTTTTGGTTTTTATTTTATTAAAATTGAAAAAACGCCCCAACATTCCCAGAATTTGAGTTGCATAATGTTTCATGAGATGTCTTATTTCAAAGGATTTAATTCTGTTTCATTGAACTTTCTATTCATCAAAAAAAAAAAAAATTTCCCACGAAAATAAAAAGTTTTCAACATTGATAATAATAAGAACCATTATTAATTATTGAGCACCAAAAACCAGTGTTTTCTTTGTCTAGTTCTTCTTTTTGTTTTTTTTAATTGAATAAAAAAAATACAAATTTTGAGAAGTTCATGTTGTGGATTAAACTCCTTCATTCCCAAATTAACATGTAGAACATCTACATTAGCTTCAAGGTGAATTAAAAACCAAGAATAACAACTAGTTCACAGTACTAAAGTGAATGTCTTATTTAAAGTTAGAATCTGTTGGCTTACGCTTATGTCATCATTTATAATCACTTTCAAAGTTGTGCTCTTCTCATTTGAGTGTCAGAAGCATTTGGCGTGATTCTGATTTACAGTCTCTGCAAACTTAAAAGACTGTACTTCCCAAGTTATCCAAGTAGACTTATTAGCACTTCAGTAAATAATTTTACTGTGATTAGTCACATGGTATTAAAACATACAAACAAAAAACACAAACAGTATCTGATATAGAAAGCACATGAGCAAAGAAATCATCCTTCTAGGAGGTCACACGCTAGTCGAGCAACTGCTATCCAAATGAATGGGAATGCTAATTGATAGCTTTCTTTCAGGGTTATCTGATTGAATCTCCTTTATCCAATTCTCCAAACTCTCTGCCACTTGAATGCTGGGATGCCTGAATGCTTTTAATATGGAGTATGTAAATATCCTTTTGTAGATTTGATCACATTCACAATTCTGTCTATTGACTTTTTTCCCTATATGTATTACTATATAGTTACTTATAATTTAAGGTTAAATAAATAAATAAGGGAATAGACAAATTATATGTACACTGCCCTCCAAAAGTTTTGAAACACCCCAATGTTCCTAAACCTTCCAACAAGACAATGACCCCAAGCACACTTCCAAGCTGTGCAAATCCTATTTGGAGAGGAAACATGTCTGTCATGGAATGGCCTCCCCAATCACCCGACCTCAACCCAATTGAGCTACTATGGGAGGAACTGGATCGTGATGTCCGTAAGAAGTGTCCAACCAGTGTGAATCATCTTTGGGCAATCCTGCAGGAGGGTGTAATATACAGTATCAAGTCAATGTTTGAATAAAATGACAGCTCGGATGCCCAGATTATGCAGAGCTGTAATAGCTGCTAATGGTGGATATTTTGATGAATGGAAAAAAAAATTTTTTTCTATGTATAAACTGTTTATGTAATAAAATATGTTTTCGTAGTTTGTGTTGTCCCTTATCAGTGCAAAATTATCACAAATTAAAAAGGATTCATGCCAGTATTGTCCAAAACCCCACTTTTCTAGGGAGTTTCCAAACTTTTGGAGGGCAGTGTAGGTTTGCACAATGTCTGTACTTTCTATACTGGAAGCTCCTGATACAAAGATGAATTCCTTGTGTGTGTTGGCAATAAAGCTCTTCTGCTTCTGATTCTGATCCTGAGAAACAATTATAATTTGTGCTCTATTAGCTGTCCAAATAGTGCCCAAGAGCCTTTTTTGTGAATTCCCCATTGACAAACATGTGCTTAATCTGCACATAAAATCTACTGAATGTGCTTTTAAACTGACTCTCTCTACTGCATGTAGTGCATCACTTCTATCTAAAAGTATTCAGGAAACAATAGATAATACCCTTTCTTTCTAATTAATGATGCTACAATAATTGAAAGCATGACATAAATCTAATGCACAAACTGTGAATAATTAAAATACATTAAGCTACATACATTGAAATTAAAGCGAAGTGATGTGGCAATCAGTGTGTGATTATGTGAGTGAAAATGTCAGTGCATGTGTATTGTTTTTTATTTAATTAAATATAAAGCTGTATGAATATAGAAAAGCACAGTTGTAAACAGCGGTGCGTTATTGGTAGATCTCATTTATCAAGAAACATTAAAAAGGTTCTGTCATTAGTTTACAAAGTGGCTTCCACTGAGACAACATTTCAATACAATAAAAACAACTTCCTGATTCCTTCTTGCTCTTCAGCATTTCCAAGAATATGAAAAACACATTCAGTTATTTTAGTGAGACCTATAACAGACAAATTATTATTTAACATAATATTAATGTTACAAATGTTGTGCATCTAAAGGAGTAATTTACCCAAAATTAACATTTGCTGAAAATTTACTCGAGACATTTATTTCCTCACTGGAACAAATTTAGAGAAATTTAGCATTAAATCACTTGCTCTCTCAAGATAGCGCCGTTCACGGCAGCCATGGTGCTTCGCTATCCATTTGTTTTAGTGGTTTTGTTAGTTTTTCCTGTTTTTTGTTTCTCAGACATGATCAGTTTTACCAGAGAAGAACTGCTGAACATTCGGCAGAACACACCAAACAATCTCCTACCAGTTTTCGATTATTCGGATGTTTTGCTGGACATAGTATTCGGCGGAGCAGCGGTGCAGTTCCGACATTTCAGGACACGCAGACGGGGGAAGCGAGCTTGGCACGCTCGTGAAGCTCAGACAGGGCGGATTTAGAAAGCCATAGCCTAGCATCCATCTGACGAATCTCCGCTCTCTTCCCAACAAAACGAACAAACTCCTTCTGCTTTCCCGGACAAATAAGGATTTCTCAAACTCTGCTACTCTGTGTTTCACGGAAACCTGGCTGAACGACGCCATTCCAGATAGCGCACTTCATCTGCCGAACTTTTAGCTGATCAGAGTAGAGCACATGAAGACATTCAACAGCAGACAGGAAACAAGGGGCAGCACAATAAATGGACAGAACTAATGAGGGGCAAACGAGACACACCTGGAGATTAATAAACTATTAATCAAAAAGGGGACAGGAATTAACCAAATAAGGGCAAAACGGAACTAAACAGGAACACGCACGTGACATTAACTTTAAGCCATCACATTCTGACAAAATACAAGTCCATAATACATAATAACGCTTCCTCCAGTGAAAAAGTCCACCCTGTTGTCCTTTCACATCAAAAGCAACCAACATATTTGTTTACAACTGTTTTCACTTGGAAATCGTGATTAATATGTGCATATTTTTCTCCCAATTCAGATGAGATGACTTTTACTGTAAAAAGCAATATAATAGAGGACTCATATTTTAGTCAACTAAATATGAGTCCTCTATTATATTGCTTTTTACAGTAAAAGTCATCTAATTTTAAATATCTGAAAGACATTACTTGTGAAATATTACTTGTGGATCATTTTGATCAGCTGTTTGTACTTTCATTCTGATGGCACCCATTCGCTGCAGAGGATCCATCGGTGAGCAAGTGATGTAACGCAGAATGCAATTCATTTAAAAAAAAAAAAAAGTTTCAGGCCCTATTATATACCTTTCCATAAAAAGTCAATGCGTGTTCTGATGTACATTATTTTATTGGATACATTTTGCACACTTAAGTGTGTTGCACCCTCTTTCGACCCAAACTAATTACAAGTGATCAGCACATTTCTAACACACCCAACTCGTATCCAAATGCCTATGACCACTTGTAATTGGATTTTAAGGTGAGATTCTCTAAATTCATGACTACATACATAATGAAGTCAGAATTGCTCATTGCCATTTCAGTTAGCATATGTATTAAATTAACTTCAAATGTGTGTGCTTTACACAATCTACATTTATTCATGAAGCAGACACTTTTATCCAAAGCAAATTATCTGTGTCACTGCATGTAGTTGACAGCCAATTCCAGTATCCAATATATCCAATCAGATCACCGGAGACAGATGTTGTGTAGAAGTATAAATGTGGATTTTGTAGCATGAACATGAAAGTTGAATGCACTGTTGGCAACTTGTGTAACAATCCACACCATGCCACATTAAAAAAAAGAGACTTTCAGGTCCAAAGGCACATTCTGATTGCAGTATGGGAATTAAATGTCTATCGAGTCATCAGAGACAGACGCTCATCATAGGTGATCAACGTTTTTTCATCTGCAAGTCTTTGCATGATCAGTTACTGACAGCACAATACGGTCTGACGGCCCCAGCTGAGCATTTATTGCGCTCACAAAAGTGGCAGACCAAAGCGTTCTTCTCCCCCCAGGGAAGTTGCATTTTCTTCCTCTTTGTTTTCGCCTTATGCATTTTATGTTTCTTTGTCTGTGTCGCGTTTTGAAGATTCTCAGGGAGGCTGCAACTGCTCCCTATCCAATTTCTCCAGAGAGCCACAATGTTTTCAATATGCTGATGTACTGCATTCCCTTTCACTTTTACAAATGGGCTGCGATATTAAAATGAACACCCCTATCCTGAAATCCATTTACTCTCTTGCTGGTTTAAAACCATCACTGAATTGAAATAAATTTGTTCCTCCACCTTCAGGTAATATTCATTCAAATAACCTTAATGAAATCAGCTGCAATCCATGTCACTTCCCCATGTTTCCTCATATGCTCTGCCTGTTCATATCTCCATTTATAATGAGTCCTCTTCTATACGAATAGAAGTTTCTACACATATATGTTTTACCAAATAAAAAGAACAGCACTTTTAGAGTTCATCCCACTCATTGATGTGAGCATGAGTATTGGGCCAATTGAACACAAGGCAGATATAAAAGATTAAAAGCTATTATTTAGTTGCAGATCCCTTGCGCACAATCGCAGCAGTGAGTCTGTGACCCATAGACATCACCAGACTCTTGGTAAGCATGGCGCTAGCAACGCCAAGGTCATGGGTTCGATTCCCAGGGAAAGCAAAAGCTGATAAAATGTAAAAACTGTAACTTGAATGCAATGTAAGTCGCTTTGGATAAAAGCGTCTGCTAAATGCATAAATGTAAATGTCTTATCCTTTGAAATACTTTTCCTAGCCTTTAATACAGCCAATTCCAATTGTTGCTTTTTTGGGGAAGTTTCTGCCTTTACTCTTCTCTCCAGCTGGTCAAATTCATGTTCAGTCGGATTTAAATCTGGCGATTGACTTGGGCAATCTAAGACTTTCCATTCCTTGACTGAACTGGCAGGGTGTTTTGGGTCATTGTCCTGATGCAATTTGAAGCACTTCCCAATGAATCTGGTGGCATTTTCGTGAATATTGGTAGGCAAGACGGTTTTGTACCCTTCAAAATTCATTCTGCTACTGTCATCATACATTAAGTCATCAGTAAAGTTGAGAGGGCCTGTTCCAGAGGCAGCTATGCATGCCCATGCCATGACACCACCTCCACCATGTTTTACAGATGAGGTTGTATGCTTGGGATCATTTGCATTTCCCTTTTTTCTCACATTTTTGCTTTCCCATCACTTAGATAAAGGTTCATCTTTGTTTCATCGGTCCATAAACACAGTTCCAAAACTCATCTGGCTCACCTTTGTGCTTTTTTGCAAACTCTAATCTTGCCTTTCTATTTTCGGTGCTGGGGTCAGAGGTTTGCATCTTGCTGTGTAGCATCTGTAATTCTGTGTCAAAGTCTCCTGAGGACAGTAGATTGTCAGAGCATCACCCCAGCTTTCTGGAAGTTGTTGGTGATTTTAAAGACACGTCTTTTAGGGTTCATTTTCACAGCTTTTATGGTTTGTCTGTCATCAACTAATGTTGTTTTCTCAGCGGATCAGGTAGTTGTTGGTTGCTAGTGTCGCTGGTGGTTTCCAAACTCTTGATTTCTCCATGCCCTTTGTTTTTGCTAGAGCTCTAATTGACTTAATTTTTTTTCTTTTAGCATTCAAATTGCTTGATTTTCTCTCAAAGTCAACTCCCTCATCTTCATCCTGGTTTGTGTGTATCATCATTGAATGCAAGATTCAGAATACAGAAGTAATGGATATATCTGATACGACACATTCCCTGCTTTTAATATCTGAAGAATTAGAAAAGACCAAGAAAGACTTGTGAGGCAACTGTTCCAATACTTATGCTCACATCAGATAGGGGGATGACTTGACTCCACAGCCAACAGAGCAATTTTGTCTTTACTGTTCCAATACTTATGGAGGCCACTGTATATGGCAACACTTTAGAATAGGGAACACTTATTCACTATTAACTACGACTTTTCCCTCAATAAGTTCCTAGTATGCTGCTTATTAATAGTTACTAAACTAGTTGTTTAGGTATTGGGTAGATGTCACGGTGCAAACAGCAAGGATGAACGAGGAACACGAGACGAGGATGTAAACTCAAATAACACAGTCTTTAATGACTCCAAACATGCCAGGGCAAGAAAAGGCAAGGTAGACACAGACAGGAACACTGGGGAGTAACGAGTCGACACGAAACTGAACGGGCAGGAACTTAAATACACAAGATAATCATAGATAATGAGACAAACACAATGAGACAAACACAGCTGGACAGAATGAACTAATAATCACATTAAACAAGGACAGGAAACAAACCAAATATGGAGACAAGAGGCGGGAACACATGACACACACGACAGAGGACTGACAGTAGGATTAGGGATGTAGAATAAGGTCATGTAGAATAAGGCATTAATATGTGCTTAATTACTACTAATAAATGGCTAATATTCTAGTAATATGCATGCTAACCAATCCAGGTCTACTAATACCCATATTATGCAGTGGAATACTTATGTTAGGGTTTTTATTCAGGACCGGTTACAATTTGTAGCAAATACCTCAACTGAATGATGTTCTTGGTTCAAGGTCACTTTATTTATTTATTGGTGCTTGTGAATACAATACTTGTTCAACAGCATATGCAACTGAATCTAAATGTGAAGCAAACACTAATTATCAGTATATCAGATTATCGAACAAATGATGAGTCAGTTTTATTTAGTGAATTAAAATCATTCCACTTACAACTGTGAGATTTAAGTCAGTGCTGTTACTGACTGATATATTGACTGTTCATATTACAACATAGTTAAATATTAATTATATAAAAAAAACATACATAATACATTTATATATTAAATATACTAAATATATTATAAATATTATGCATTCTGTCAATATACAAAATAAATTAAATATGATATTGTATTTTATGGTAGTTGGCATTTTGTGTTTAATAGTGTTTAACAGATGCCAAATTAATGGAATGCATTTATGCTCCTATTCAATATGGCAGCACGAAAAACATACTTTGCGAATAAACATCAAATAAATACTGGCTAAAGTCAAGAGATCAAATTTACAATATAACATGAATTAAGTGACTAATGGCCAGATATAAATGAGCAGCTAATAGAAACGTAATAAGGGTATAATTAGAAGGCAGAGACCTTAGTTTTCCATTCAGTGCATACAACTCACTATGTGTGTCTGGGTCAGAATGACTCAAAATGGCACTGACATGATGGTTCCTGTTCACTGTTCCTGATTTGTACTATTGTAAAAAAAAAAAACAGTACAGTGAGAGTACAGCAGCAAGTGCTCAAGAAAATTCTGTATTATATATATATATATATATATATATAATGCTGTACAGTTTACATGTACTGTTTTTTTTCCTAATGAATTCTTGCAGCATGAGTGGGCTGTTTTATTCCCTGCCAGTGTCTTGGTAAGGATCATCTAAAATAAGACAATATGCCTGTTCATGTTTCTTAATGAGGTATGCTCAACAGAAAGAAAAAAGTCTTGTACAAAAAAAGTGTCAAACATTGTTACCCTTGTGGGTGTGTATAATCAATACTTTTTACCAAACACACTATTCCCACTCATGAACATTGGTTAAAGTCAAGAGGTCAAAATCATTGCAATATAATGAGAGAGACTAATAGCCAGAAATAAGCCACCAATTTCAGACTAAAAACATTAGGTTTTCTGTAATTACGAAGGCCATAACCTCAGCTGTTGGACTCTAATTATATCAGGTTTGCTCATCATAATGGGGTCCACTCTTTAGTCTCTGACCTCACTGGGTTTTTTAGCTGCACTGCAAAAGTAATGAGGTCTTTGGTGTCATAGTCTTAGTGTTCTTCAATGTGAGACTGCAGGCTTTGTTTTTAATCTAAGTATAGACACCCGTAGAATGTACCCCATCTATTTGGACACTTAGACCATGTCTACAATGGGCATGAACAGCTTGAAACTGTCTACATAAGATGCTTCAAAGGGATTATTGCAAATCCATGTGTCCTTAATGTCAGAAGTAGAGCAAGCAGGTCATAAATAGAAGGGGGCTTCAGTTTATTGTTGGAACTCAACCCAAAATGTATGAATGTATTTGCATTAAACAATAAATGATCAAAACAAGTTGCATTTATTTTCAATGCTTTTGAATGAATGGACGAATATACACCATGTATGAAATTTATGGATGGATGGATGGATGGAGTGAAATGGATGATGGATAGACAGACCATAAGTCTTTTAAATATGCAGTGGTGGAACCAGTAATCAAAAAATCTAGTCTGGGTTCATCCATTTTTTGCTAATTTTAGACCCATCTCGAAACTTCCATTTCTTTCCAAACTACTGGAGAAGGTTGTGTTTGGATAATTGTATTCATTTCTAGATTTACATGGTATCCATGACATGTTTCAGTCTGGTTTTAAATCCCTTCATAGCACAGAAACTGCACTGTTGAAGGTTTTTAATGATTTGTTACTTGCTACTGACTCAGGGGATTTTGCGATTTTAATTTTACTAGACCTCACGGCTGCATTTGATACTGTAGACCATAATATTTTGATTACACACTTAGAACAATGTGTTGGTATTAAGGGTACTGCGTTGGGATGGTTTAGATCCTATTTGTCTGAAATAACTTTTTCAGTTCGGTTTGTAGAGTTTGTCTCCTCAGCTGCTTCTCTCACATGTGGGGTCCCCCAGGGCTCCATTTTGGGGCCTATTCTTTTCTCCCTGTATATGCTTCCCATAGGACATATTTTTAGGAAATTTGGTATTTTGTTTCATTGTTATGCAGACGATACGCAAATTTACCTGCCGTTGAAATGGAAATATATTGGCTCTCTAGCGCCCCTAATGCAGTGCCTTCAGGAAATTAAGGCCTAGATGGCACTAAATTTCCTTAATTTTAATGAAAACAAAACAGAAGGTATGCCGTTTACCCCGAGAGGTGTCTGTGAGTTAGTAGATTTGGACTTTGGTGAATTGAAACCATTTGTGAAGCCTTATGTAAAAAATGTAGGAGTTATTTTGTATTGTGATTTTAAATTGGACAAACAGATTAACTCTGTAGTTAAATCTAATTTGTTCCAGTTGAGACAACTCACCAAGGTGAAATATTTCTTGTCTCCTAAAGACTTTCAAAGAATTCTACATATCTTTATTTCAACTCGTCTTGATTATTGTAATGATTTATATAGGCATTAGTCAGGCCTCTCTTTCCAGACTGCAGAGGGTCCAGAATGCGGCTGCTCATCTGCTGACTGGTACTCGAAAGCGGGAACATATCTCCCCTGTTCTCGCTTCTCTTCACTGGTTACCTGTACATTTTAGGATTAATTTTAAGATTTAGTTTTTTGTTTTTAAATCTCTTAATGGGGTAGCACCTAAATATCTGTCCGATTTGATTAAGCCGTATGGTCCGCTAAGAGCACTTAGGTCTGCTGACCATTTGCTTTTGGCTGTCCCTCGGGCAAAGTTGAAGAACAGGTGTGACCGAGCATTTGCAGTGGCGGCACCGAAGCTTTGGAATAGCTTGTCCCTCTATATTACACAGGCTCAAACACTTGTTATTTTTAAATCTAGCCTAAAAACGTATTTTTATAGGCTGGCATTTGACGCTATGTTTCATTGTCGCTTATTGTCTTTTCTGTTATTGCTATTGCTGTAACATTGATATTTGTATTATTCTATGCGTGTATAGCACTTTGATAAACACTTTTTCTTTTTAAAAAAGTGCTTTATAAAAAAACTTTAAACTTAACTTACCCTTTAATGTAACCCCCTTCCCCCCGGCAACCTAACAGTTATTGTTTTTTATTTAATTGTTTTACAGTATCTTGGACCAATTTCCTAATAAGAAGTCAGTGTATTTGATAATGGCAAACAGAAAGAAAAAGCATAATTTCCCAGCGATTATGCAAATAAGGATTATAGATGTCAAGCAAGACAGAATTTGGAGTATATTTATCAGATAACATAATTGGGCAAACAGTGTTGAGGAGTAAAGGTTTGTTTTGGGAGGTGGATTTCTGTTTGCTCAATGTGACAACTTCAGCTAGCTGCTAATTGATTGTTGCACCTTGGAATGAGAAATGTAACCGAAAACAGAACACATGTCAGTCACAGACAATTGTATTTCTCTGTTAATTCCAGGGAATATAAGGAAAACGTTGTAAGTGAATTCTATCTTACAGTACCAAACTGCAAGATTTGGTCAAAGCCATTGCAATTATACACTCTCAGAAAAAGGTACAAAATATGTCACAGAGGCGGTACCTTTTCAAAAGGTACTAAAATTACCATGTAGGTACTAATATTTACTCTTTAGGTACTATGCACTTTTAAGGTATGCATATGCACTCTTAAGTAAAGATAAGTAAGGTACAAAGTTGTAGATTTTTAAAGGTACATTTACAAACTCCAGCAGACCCAATCACAAGCTCACAATCATAACACCACACCCTTTTTTAAATAGTTTTTATAGCATCAAATAACTAATTAAAAACAAACGTATTAGTAAAACGAACACTTGAACATACATCAGAATGAAAAAAAAAAAGAAAAGCTAAAATGATGTAAACCATCTTTGGGAGAAAAAAAATGTTTAAAGTGTAATTTGAATTTTAGTTTTCATACGCTTACATGGAGAGGGCAGGGTTTCAGATGGTGATCAAAATGTTTTGGCTTTACTTTTCAGGACGTGTCCAGCACACTTGGTTGCACAGCATATTCATAAATTTGGTCGCAAAGCAAACAGGATAAGGATGTGATCCTTTAAGTACACTTTTGATGTGTTGACTAACATACTAAGGCACATCAAATTATATTTTTACTGGAAAAAATCAATAAATCTGTAGAATGGAGCATAAAATATGAAGCAACATTTTGGAACAAATCAGATGGCACACTGTTATATCCTGAGTGCCATACTGTACCTCCCAGCTCTTCTGTTGAACTTCATTCATCTATGTACTTCAGGTGACTCTCGGTGGTCCTGTAACTCCATTGGTTAAACACAAGAATCAAATCAAATCAAATCAAATCACTTTTATTGTCACATCACCACAGCACGTGTGCCTTCGTGAGTGAAATTCTTGAGAGCGTGCTCCAGACACTGCAAAAACAATTTACATATAGACATTACCATACATACGTACAGACTTATACAGATGACAATGTGTAATATACACATACATATACTCAGTACACACAGTGTACTATTAGACAGACATACAGTTACCGATACACATTATACACAGTATGTAGTACAGATTCTACGTTATATACACACAGTAATATGCGAAGATGCAGCAGATTATATATAAACCGGATGTGCAAATGTCATGGATGTGCATTGGATGGTATCCGGTGCTGGCAAAAAGATTGTTGTATTTGTGCAGTAGTGTACTGGTAGTCCAGTTTGAACTGTATGGGATTAAAGTGCAGTGCGTGGTATATTGTAAAGTGGGAGTGTGCTGTAGGGTGTATTAGTTTTTACTGTTCATTAGCCTGATAGCCTGAGGAAAAAAGCTATCCCTCAGTCGGCTAGTGCGGGATCGGATGCTGCGGAGACGTCTTCCTGAGGGCAGCAGAGAGAGCAGTCTGTGGGACGGGTGGCTGGAGTCACTGATGATCCTCCGGGCTTTCTTTATACACCGCCTGGTGTAGATGTCCTGGAGGGAGGGAAGCTCACCTCCAACAATGTGACGGGCAGTTCGCACGACCCTTTGCAGAGCTTTGCGGTTGCCAGCAGTGCTGTTTCCAAACCAGGCGGTGATGCAGCCTGTCAGGATGCTCTCCACAGTGCAGGTGTAGAATGATCTGAGGATGCTGGGGTTCATTCCAAACTTCCTCAGCCGTCTCAGGAAGAAGAGGCGTTGGTGTGTCTTCTTCAGCACTGCATCTGTGTGAGCGGACCATGTGAGATCCTCAGTGATGTGAACACCGAGGAATTTGAAGCTGTTTACTCGCTCCACAGGTGTCATGTCGATGGTGATGGGTGTGTGTTCTCTGCTCTGTCTCCTGAAGTCCACCACCAGCTCCTTGGTCTTGTCGATGTTGAGTGAGAGGTGGTTCTTTTGACACCATTTAGTCAGGGTTCTCACCTCCTCTCTGTAGGCCGTCTCATCGTTGTCAGTGATCAGGCCTATCACCGTTGTGTCGTCAGCAAATTTGACGATGACGTTGGAGCTGTGTGTTGCTGTACAGTCGTGTGTGTACAGGGAGTACAGGAGTAGCTCAGACACTGCAGGAATGTAGTATATTCCTGTATACTACAGGAATAGCTCAGACACTGCATTAACAAATTCCAGCCAGAGCTTGATTTACATCATAATTAGACCAAATGAAATACAATCCCAGGGAAAAAGAACAACACTGCAGCAAACTGCTTAGAGTAGTGCATAATTAATAGGCCATTGTGTACCAGCTCCTTTACTGAAGGTCAAAACTCAACACAAGCAATCTGAAACAGTTTCCTCAAGGGTTCTAATGAGCACACCATTATGGATCCAAAACGCACGGCAGAGAGATGCAGTATGCTTGTCATATTGCCACTTAATGTCATTTGCAATGGTTCTCTGGTGTTTTATAACCTCAAAGATCTAAGACACATTGTGATCTACAGTAAAAGATGGCTGCTAACACAGTGTGGAACAAATTCAAACTTGGTTTTGCTTAGTATCTGCCTTCTTATGCTGGCCATCTTAATCTTCATGATGGAGGTTCCTCTTTATCTGCATGTTTTTGCAAGTCTGCATGTTTTTTACAAGTGCCTCCAGGCCTGTGCTCCAATCTTTTGAAGGTATTCATTTCAGGAAATAGAAATGTAAAATACAAAAGCTGGTAAAATGATTAAAGGACTCTCTAGATCAAACGCAGAATAACTAAAAGGATCCAGTCATATTCAAAAGCAATAAACAAATCCACCTACCAAAACGTACCTTTGGCTGTCAGCTTGGCTAGGTATTAATGGCTCTACACTGACATTTTAAACTTTGTGCATCAATAAGACTAAGAGGACTTCAGATGGTGGAGATGAACTGGTTTTTGTTCTGAAAATATATAGACATTTGCCAATATATATGCAGTGATTTAGACAGATTTATGATCCATATGGAGTGTATTTTAATCAACCAGAAATAAAAGCAGAATAATGTAGGCAGAACAGTGCAACAGTTGGTCACTGAGGCAGTACCCTCAAAGGAATATTTTTGCAACTGATTTATCTCAGAGGGTTCATAGCACTGTACCTTCCCTTCTGAAAAAGAGGAGCACTTTATTGTACTGAATGTGCATTTGTGGTATACTTCAAACAAACAAACAAACAAATAAATAAGCATATAATACAGTATTAATCGTTTCAGTATTAAAAGTTCACTTTGTAATAACATCAAATTAAGTCAAATTTACTTTTGACTTTTTGATTAAAATTTTTGCTGTTGACTAGCAAAGTAAAATAAAATGTTAATGATAAAGTGCTTCATCATTTAACTGTAGCTTTTTATTCTTTTTGCATTTAAAGTAATTTTATATGTACTAAATTGCAATTTCAAATGTGTTCAAAAGTTCATAATTACAAATATATTTACATGACTTACACGTTTAAATAGAAATTATATTGATGTATATTTTAGTTTACAATTTTTTTTTTTTGGCAGTACATTCAGCAGACAATAATTTATTGTAAGGAATAATTACAAAGGTGTTCGTGGGTCAAAAAAGTGATCAGCAAACTGCATTTAATATAAATGTAAACTATAATTCATTTTCATTTACCTGTAATTAACATGCAAGGTCAGAAACCAGTACTTGCAGTTCACACTTAGGCATATTTTTTTAAAATATATTATTCCCATAAATACTCTTGTTAAAAGCATTCTACTTTTTTTTTTTTTTTTCCATAAGGGTACAGTACATGTTCTAAGGTACTAATATGCACCTCTTATGGGTAGATCAAGGTACAAAGTTGTCCCAGTGACAAGCTGTTGTGCAACTAAATTTAAATTTTTAAGGCATAACTCATAGTGCTTCGAGGTGGTAATAAACTAAGATGTTTGTAGACATCGCAGGAAGTGATTTTACAGTTATATAGTGATAGAGAGTGCTATCAGAATGATTCACAGTGATGTCATAAAACAATAATTCAATTGGATATAATGTATTCAGAGTGACAAGTATTGATATCACATGATATAGTGACATAATACATTGTTCAGAAGAATTGGAATTCATTAACTCTCTCATACACCACTTAGGTAACACTTTAGAATACTGTTTCTTACTTACTGCATGACTAATAAGTAATTATTGAAGATGTGCTAACTAATCAGTATGCAATACAATTTTATGATTGTGTTAAGTAACAGTTAGCTAATCAAGAAAAATAACTATGAAATAACTACTACTAAACAGTTATATGCAAATAGTCACTTTAATAATCAGGCTGTGGCCCACAAATCAAGTAATTGAGTAAAAGTACAGGTAACCCTATAAAATATTACTCCTGTAAAATTATAAGTATGCCTATTCATTTTCATTGTGTCTGCTGCACCCATGGTATGGCAGTACAGTTCCTTGATTATTACGCCATAATGAGAGTATAGTTCCTAGCCATGTCGGCCTAGAAAATTGTAACTTTTTATTTTCCGTCGGTCTTAGTACACGATGTAACTACAGAAGAGTCAAGTTTTAAATAGGAAAATTATCGAAACTCTTTGGTCATTTTTGAGCGAGATGCTAATGGCCTAATCCGATTAAGCTAAGCTAAAAGTGCTACCACACCCTGAGAATGAATAAAGGGGTGTTTAAAATGAGCCTATTTTCAACAAAAAGTTGAGTGTTCCTTTAACTAGTAGATAATTAATAGCAGTTCTTCAGGAGGTAGACAGAATACATTAGTTATTGATTAGCTAACTGTTACTTAACACAATCATAAAATTGTATTACATACTGATTAGTTAACACATCTTCCTTAGTAGTTAACAGTAGTGAGATAAGTGTTAATGACCTGTTAGTTCTTCAATAATTCCTCATTACTTATGCAGTAAGTAAGAAATAGTATTCTAAAGTGTTACCCACACTTATTAAAGATTTTACTTTTAATTAGAAAACTGAGTGAGCTGAGTGTCTTTTTAAATTTATTTATTTTTCGAAATGTGAATAGGATGGTCAGATACATCTTGTTTAAACTCTGTATTGATTTATTCCTTGCTGCATGGACAAAGTGATTCTTGCAGTATTTATCATGTAACTAAATAATGTGAAATTCTGTGAGCTTAGAAATATTTTTGTGCTATGGTAAGAAACATTTCTGTGACATTTGATATTTCCTTGAAAACCACGTCGCACTCCAACCAGTCTTATCTACAAAATTCCCTCTGTCCCACAGATCTGTCAGGCGGTGCAGACAACAGTTTATCTGTGGCTCCCCTTTGATAGATTATGGAGTTGATAAACCGATGAATACCCCAAATACTCTGTGCAATACAAGTGCAAGCAAATATCAGACCGCTTACAATGAGCAGCTAGTGAAAAGCTGAGCACGTTTCTGCTTTAGAAGGCAAAAGAGCTAAGAAGGCAGAGGAGCTAAGCATCTGCCATGCTATTTTAATCCCTAAACTATATTTATATAGGTACTTGTCCCTCACCTGAAACCATAACCATCAGGGAAATATGCATATAATATGCATTTGGGGGGAAGTCGTGGCCTAATGGTTAGAGAGTCGGACTTGTAATCCAAAGGTTGCGGGTTCGAGTCTCGGGCCGGCAGGGATTGTAGGTGGGGGGAGTGAATGTCCAGCGCTCTCTCCACCCTCATACCACGACTGAGGTGCCCTTGAGCAAGGCACCGAACCCCCAACTGCTCCCCGGGCGCCGCAGCATAAATGGCTGCCCACTGATCCGGGTGTGTGTTCACGGTGTGCGTGTTCACTGCTGTGTGTGTGCACGTTGGATGGGTTAAATGCAGAGCACGAATTCCGAGTATGGGTCACCATACTTGGAAGTATGTCACTTCACTTCACTTCACTTCACTTCATATAAGTGTCATGCAATGTTATGCTATAAAGATTATACACACTCCTCCTTGAACTGCCACCTTAACGTGGTGGAGGGGTTTGAGTACCCGAATGAACCTAGGAGCTATGTTGTCCGGGGTTATATGCCCCTGGTAGGGTCTCCCAAGGCAAACAGGTCCTAGGCGACGGGTCAGACTAAGAGCGGTTCAAAAACCCCCTTATGATGGACAACATTCAGAGGACCGTGACGTCGCCCGGTATGGCGCAGCCGGGGCCCCACCCTGGAGCCAGGCCCGGGGTTGGGGCTCGTATGCGAGCGCCTGGTGGCCGGGCCTCCCCCCATGGGGTCCGGCCGGGCTCAGCCCGAAGGAGCGACGTGGGGCCGCCTTCCCGTGGGCTCACCACCTACAGGAGGGACCGTAAGGGGCCGGTGCAAAGAGGATCGGGCAGCAGTCGAAGGCGGGGGCCTCGACGACCCGATCCCTGGACACAGAAGCTAGCTCTAGGGACGTGGAATGTCACCTCGCTGGCGGGGAAGGAGCCTGAGATTGTGCGTGAGGTTGAGAGGTTCCGACTAGAGATAGTCGGGATCACCTCTACGCACGGCTTGGGCTCTGGAACCACACTCCTCGAGAGAGGATGGACTCTTCACCACTCTGGAGTTGCCCATGGTGAGAGGCGGCGGGCTGGTGTGGGTTTGCTTATAGCCCCCCAGCTCAGCCGCCATGTGTTGGAGTTCACCCCGGTGAACGAGAGGGTCGTTTCCCTGCGCCTACGGGTAGGGGATAGGTCTCTCACTGTCGTTTGTGCCTACGGGCCGAACGGCAGTGCAGAGTACCCGGCCTTCTTGGGGTCTCTGGGAGGGGTGCTGGAAAGTGCTCCAACCAGGGACTCCGTCGTTCTACTGGGGGACTTCAATGCCCACGTGGGTAGCGACAGTGACACCTGGAGGGGCGTGATTGGGAGGAACGGCCCCCCTGATCTGAACCCGAGTGGTGTTCAGTTATTGGACTTCTGTGCTAGTTACAGTTTGTCCATAACGAACACCATGTTCAAGCATAAGGGTGTCCACCAGTGCACGTGGCACCAGGACACCCTAGGCCGTAGGTCGATGATCGACTTTGTGGTCGTTTCATCTGACCTGCGGCCGTATGTCTTGGACACTCGGGTAAAGAGAGGGGCGGAGCTGTCAACTGATCACCACCTGGTGGTGAGTTGGATCCGATGGCGGGGGAGGAAGCTGGACAGACTTGGCAGACCCAAGCGTACTGTGAGGGTCTGCTGGGAACGTTTGGCCGAGTCTCCTGTCAGAGAGCTCTTCAACTCCCACCTCCGGCAGAGCTTCGACCGGATCCCGAGGGAGGCTGGAGATATTGAGTCCGAGTGGACCATGTTCTCCACCTCCATTGTCGAAGCGGCCGCTCGGAGCTGTGGTCGTAAGGTCTCCGGTGCCTGTCGAGGCGGCAATCCCCGAACCAGGTGGTGGACACCGGAAGTAAGGGATGCCGTCAAGCTGAAGAAGGAGTCCTATCGGGCCTGGCTGGCTTGTGGGACTCCTGAGGCAGCTGACGGGTACCGACAGGCCAAGCGAACTGCAGCCCGGGTGGTTGTGGGGGCAAAAACTCGGGCCTGGGAGGAGTTCGGTGAGGCCATGGAGAAGGACTATCGGCTGGCCTCGAAGAGATTCTGGCAAACCGTCCGGCGCCTCAGGAGAGGGAAGCAGTGCCCTACCAACGCTGTTTACAGTAGAGGTGGGGAGCTGCTGACCTCGACTGGGGATATCGTTGGACGGTGGAAGGAATACTTTGAGGATCTCCTCAATCCCGCCGTCACGTCTTCCATTGAGGAAGCAGAGGCTGAGGGCTCGGAGGTGGACTCGTCCATCACCCAAGCTGAAGTCACCGAGGTAGTCAAGAAACTCCTCGGTGGCAGGGCACCGGGGGTGGATGAGATCCGCCCTGAGTACCTCAAGTCTCTGGATGTTGTGGGGCTGTCTTGGCTGACACGCCTCTGCAGCATCGCGTGGCGGTCGGGGACAGTGCCTCTGGGGTGGCAGACCGGGGTGGTGGTCCCTCTTTTTAAGAAGGGGGACCGGAGGGTGTGTTCCAACTACAGGGGGATCACACTTCTCAGCCTCCCTGGGAAAGTCTATGCCAGGGTACTGGAGAGGAGAATACGGCCGATAGTAGAACCTCGGATTCAGGAGGAACAGTGTGGTTTTCGTCCGGGCCGTGGAACACTGGACCAGCTCTATACCCTCTACAGGGTGCTGGAGGGTTCATGGGAGTTTGCCCAACCAGTCCACATGTGTTTTGTGGATTTGGAGAAGGCATTCGACTGTGTCCCTCGCGGCGGCCTGTGGAGGGTGCTCCGGGAGTATGGGGTCCGGGGTCCTTTACTAAGGGCTGTCCGGTCCCTGTATGACCGAAGCAGGAGCTTGGTTCGCATTGCCGGCAGTAAGTCAGACTTGTTCCCGGTGCATGTTGGACTCCGGCAGGGCTGCCCTTTGTCGCCGGTTCTGTTCATAAGTTTTATGGACAGAATTTCTAGGCGCAGCCAGGGGCCGGAGGGTGTCAGGTTTGGTGACCACACGATTTCGTCTCTGCTTTTTGCAGATGACGTTGTCGTGTTGGCTTCATCAAGCCAGGACCTTCAGCAGGCACTGGGACGGTTTGCAGCCGAGTGTGAAGCGGCTGGGATGAGAATCAGCACCTCCAAATCCGAGGCCATGGTCCTCAGTCGGAAAAGGGTGGTTTGCCCACTTCAGGTTGGTGGAGAGTTCCTGCCTCAAGTGGAGGAGTTTAAGTATCTTGGGGTTTTGTTCACGAGTGAGGGAAGGATGGAACGGGAGATTGACAGACGGATCGGTGCATCTTCTGCAGTAATGCGGTCGATGTACCGGTCTGTCGTGGTGAAGAAAGAGCTGAGCCGCAAGGCGAAGCTCTCGATTTACCGGTCAATCTACGTTCCTACTCTCACCTATGGTCATGAGCTTTGGGTCATGACCGAAAGGACAAGATCCCGGATACAGGCGGCTGAAATGAGCTTTCTCCGCAGGGTGGCTGGGCGATCCCTTAGAGATAGGGTGAGAAGCTCGGTCACTCGGGAGGAGCTCAGAGTAGAGCCGCTGCTCCTTCACATTGAGAGGGGTCAGCTGAGGTGGCTCGGGCATCTGTTCCGGATGCCTCCTGGACGCCTTCCCGGGAAGGTGTTCCGGGCGCGTCCCACTGGGAGGAGACCCCGGGGAAGACCTAGGACACGCTGGAGAGACTATGTCTCCCGGCTGGCCTGGGAACGCCTCGGTGTCCCCCCGGAAGAGCTGGAGGAAGTGTCTAGGGAGAGAGAAGTCTGGGCATCCCTGCTTAGACTGCTGCCCCCGCGACCCGGCCCCGGATAAGCGGAAGAAGATGGATGGATGGATGGATGGATTATACACACTTTCATGTATTGCTTAATAAAGGGTACAATATTTCCATTAGCAGGGCAATTTAGTATCCACTCCTCAGCACAGAGGAAAGGATCAATTATATGAAATGCACCATTTTACGGTTCACTCAGAGGAGCATTCCAAGCTACTTTTTGGATAGATTTCATTTTCTCCCACTCTCCCTCACTCTCCTCATCGCATAAATGCCCAATACAGAACCCTGCTGAGCTCCATTTTCAAAATCATTTATCTTTCATGCACACTTTCAGCTTCTGTCAATCTTGCCGAATGCAACATTTTCCTTCCAGTGTAAACTAAATACACTCCTTCGCCAACTAGTTTGTGTCTACTCCATCCTTAAGCTTTTAAAGTTGTTTCTCTTTTGTGCTCTTTTAGCTTGTAGTCCAATTGCTATCAGCTTTGCTGGAGAATATATGTATAAGGCCCACCTTAAGAAAAAATGTGCTATTCACTGTGCCTAAAATGTATAATTTATTGAATTATAATATATAAATAAATATATATATATATATATATATATATATATACGCTGTATTGAAAACAGGAGCAACAGATTTTGTGTGAAAAAAAATCATTCAAGTTGTTTATTTTGTTTAAAAATCTTATAAATGTATGAGGAGGCAAGAGCGGCCTTTTACCCCATAATGTTTTTTTTTTAAATAATGTCTAAATTAATACTTGTTCAAAACTATCACTTTAGCAAAGTTTGTACTATTTTCTGCTAATTTTGAAAAACGATTAATTTTTGTTCAATAGATATACTGTCATTAAAATATGTTAATACAAAAAATACATTTTAAAATACAGAAACAAAATCATTTTAATGAGTAAAGATTCTGAAAGTATAGAAGTAGATCCAATAATAATTGAATATTTACAGTAGTAACAACAAATGATATTTTATTATACGATATGACTAACATCATGTTTTTAAATATGATGGTTTCATTCTAAACATGGTGATTATCTCTAATATGGACACCCAACATAATATATGATATTTACCATCTGAATCAAACCATGCCATGTCAAAAAATTGAAAAGTCAGCCATCTATTAATTATCATGTTAATTACTGTGCGTAACAGGACTAGGGCTGCCACTAACAACTATTTTTATTTCGATTAATCTATCGACAACATTTTCAATTAATCGATTAATCTAAATGATTAATTTCCCGCAAAAAAAAAAATCTACAATTTTACTTCAAAATATTTTATTAAAACAAATTAAACCAAATGAAATCCAAATTTCCGTGAAATCCTTTTTTAAAGCAAACGTTAAGTGCAACATAGAGTGCAAGAAGCAAGTGTTTATAAAGGATTTACCTTAAAAATCTGATGAAATGGCACACGTTGCGTTCCTAGATGAACGCTATAATAAACACAAACTCACAACAACCTGCAGAGATGGAGTATGAGATGCTCCACACATGTAAATGATAACATTTTCTGTGGAGCTACTGTGAACGGAGCCGTTGTGAGACGCACGTACTTAACCTACATGCATGTAAATAATTAAAGCGCATATACTGTGTGAACTGCATCGCATATAATTCAATTAAATCATAGCATTTGTGAATTCCCAATTATGCTTAATTATGATTTTTAAATGGGTTTAATATATCATGCAACCTTGGAAAGTAGTCTAAAAATGTGTTTTATGGATTCTCGTCCGTGAAATGCGCCACTTCCGGTATTTTGCTGGTGTCCTGACATTTTATCCTACCCGTCAGATTGTCCTACCAGGGCTTACAGCGCATGCGCACATCGATATTGCGTCATTTTTGTCACGCTGAACTACACGCCCATAATTTTTTACTACTCATGCGTGGATTTCTTGATTTAAGGTAAGTTTTTGAGTATTTCTGTTAGTTTTATTATACCAAGACAGCTAGCAGTAATGAGAACTGTTTAATGTCAAAGAGATCATCTTTGTTAGCATTTTTCATTGAAAAGTAAGGCTATATGATTAGGCTATATGATAATCTTATTAGTGAACCATTTCAAAATCATCTGATGTAAAATAGACTTACTCTGTTATAGTTACACTGTAAAAAAAAACGAAAAATGCTTAGTTAAGTTAACTCAACTAGCAAACGACAACTTAAAAACTGAATAAAAGTCAGTCTACTGAGTGTTAAAAGATCTGTTAGAGCAACTAAACTCATTTTTTTTTTCGTTTTTTTTTTTTTTTTTTTTAGGTATGGAAGATAAGTGGGAATCACTGTATAATCTCCTGTCAGTGGGATCGTATCCATCAGCGTATGATAAGGCCAAAAGGCAGAACCTTCATCAATATGCTCTCAAATTCAACCTAAAGGGTAGTTATTTTAACTTAAAATTTAAATTATGTTTATTGTTGCTATCTTGATCTTTCTTTTCCAACAATGGCAAACGCCCATTTAGTGTACTTCAGTCATGTTTCACTTTAATGTAGATGGAGAACTTTTTTATGGAAGTAGAAGGGTGATCAAAACCAAAGAGGAAGCTAAGATGATATTTGAAGAATTACATTCCTCCCTACCCCACTGTAAACTCAACAATAATTCTCTTAAGATTTACTTAAACATTCAATCAAATTTGTTCCTCTTTTTTTAGAATGTTTTTCTTCTGTAGTGTTCCAGTGGGATAAAGAAGACCAGAACAAGACATGAAACGAATGTAAAAACATAGACATTGGAAAAGGAGATCAGAGTTGCAAAGAGGAATTATTCTGTAAAGCTAAGGAACAAATTATCTTCCAGTGATTCTGCTTCAGTGTGGAAAGGTCTGAAAGACCTCATCATCAGCAATTACAAGACACCATCCCCCAGCACTGTGGAGAATCAACAACTGGCAGACGATCTGAATGAGTTCTACTGCAGGTTTGAAAAAACGCCATTCACACCTCCTGCAACCCCCCTCTCCCCAACACCTGCACTGAAAATAAGTGAAGATGACGTGCGCCAGGTCTACAGGAAGAACAAGAGAAGGAAGGCACCAGGGCCCAGATGGTGTAACACCAGTCTGTCTGAAATCCTGTGCTGACCAGCTGGCCCCCACCTTCAAACAGATCATCAACAGATCACTGGAGCTGTGTGAAGTCCCCTCATGCTTCAAACGCTCCACCATCATCCCTGTCTCAAAGAAACCCAAAAGTACTGGACTTAATGATTACAGACCTGTGGCTCTAACGTCTGTGGCCATGAAATCATTTGAAAGACTGGTTTTTGCTTACCTGAAGGACACCACTGGACCCTTACTGGACCCTGCAGTTTGCCTACAGAGCAAACAGGTCTGTGGATGATGCAGTCAACATAGGACTGCACTACATACTGCAACATCTGGACAGACCAGGGACTTATATGAGGATCCTGTTTGTAGACTTCAGCTCCGTTTTTAACACCATCATCCCATCACTCCTTCAGCCCAAACTCTCTGTACCCACCTCCATCTGTCAGTGGATCACCAGCTTCCTGACAGACAGGCAGCAGCTAGTGAGGCTGGGAAAATTCTCATCCAGCACCCTTACTATCAATACTGGAGCTCCTCAGGGCTGTGTTCTCTCCCCACTGCTCTTCTCCCTGTACACCAACTACTGCACATCTAAAGACCCCTCTGTCTAGCTCCTAAAGTTTGCAGATGACACTAATCCTCTTAGAGAGCTCCTAATTTAGCTAATCATCACTGCTGCATAGTTGCATTTTTCCAGTTGCCAAATATATTAAATGTAGTGATTACATTCAGCGTGGTCTCTGAGATGTTAGCATGTCTTTAATAAGATCGGTCACAAACATGATCCCTGCACGAGCTAATGTGTAGCCTCTTATTAACTCACTGTCATGCATTGTGTGCAATGCATTTCTTCTCCCTCTTCATGTTTCATCCATTTTCTCCACTGCTAAAGAAACTCTTAAGCCCCTTAAAAGTCCTCGTCCGTACTCCTAACAATTTTGGACCTTAAGACCTCTTTTAAGGGTTAGGATACTTTCTGAATTACTTCTTTCTTTACTAGGATATTTTCTTTAATATAAGAGGAAACACCCACATTTCTAAGAATTTTCTTAGAATTTTGTTACTAGGAGCAACTCTTAGCACTAAAATTTTTCATGAATACGGGCCCTGGAGCTTAACATGCTCAAAACTGTGGAGATGATCGTGGACTTTAGGTGAAACCCCCCTCACATCCAGTACACTCCCTCTTTGAACTGTCACCGTCTGGTTGATGCTACAGAGCTCTGAGCACCAGAACGGTCAGACACAGGAACATTTTCTTCCCTCAGGCAATCCATCTCATGAACACTTGACAATAACATGGAACACACAACTCAACACTTATTTACATTTCAAATTTGCACATATCATACCCGTACATACATCATTGTCTATATTATATATTGTGTTTTTGCTTTTTTTGTACATTGCCTGTTTTGTATATTTCTATATTATTCTTTTTTATTATCTGTGTCCTGTCCTGTTGCTCTCTTTCTGTTGCACTGTGGAGCTTATGTCACTATAACAAACTCCTCGTATGTGTAAACATACCTGGCAATAAAGTTCATTCTCAATTGCTTTCAATTAATTTCTACATACCACACGCATACTTTGTTATTTGAAATCTGTCCTTTATTTTGACAGAGATCTACATTAAGATATGTCCATGAAGTGAGAAATCATTGCACATTTTTATTAATTCCTTCCTTAATTGTAGTGAAAAGTATGAACTGTATTATTTTGTTCACATTTATTTAAGTAAAATAAGAAAAATAAATAAAATTTGGCCACAATTAGCTAAATTAATGGAACTGCGAAGAAAGGACAGATTAATAAAACATCTTCATGATTAAACTCACAAGTTCTCTTATTATAATAAACAAAGTGCACACACAATGTAAATAAGAGAATCACTTGTGCAGTTAGTGTCATTATTTTTACTCACAACCCTGAATTCAGGAAATGTTGGGAGGCTCTCCTATCTGTGAAAGAGTGCATATAAAGATTTTGGGATACTTTAAAAACAAGGTTCCTCAATGTCAAATTGCAAAGGCTTTGCAAATCTCATCATCTACAGTGCATAACATCATTAAAAGATTCAGAGAAACTGGAGAAATCTCTGTGTGTAAGGGACAAGGCCGAAGACCTTTGTTGGATGCCCTCAGATGACACCGCATCACTGATTGGCAGGATTCTGTCATTGACATTACGAAATGGGCCCAGGAATCCTTCCAGAAACCACTGTCGTTAAACACAATCCACCGTGCCATCTGCAGATGTCAACTAAATCTCTATCATGCAAAAAGGAAGCCATATGTGAACATGGTCCAGAGGTGCCGTCGTGTCCTGTGCGCCAAGGCTCATTTAAAATTAACTGTTCCAAAGGGGAAAATTGTTTTATGGTCAGACGAGTCCAAATTTGACATTCTTGTTGGAAATCACGGACGCCGTGTCCTCCGGGCTAAAGAGGAAGGAGATCTTCCAGCGTATTATCAGCATTCAGTTCAAAAGCCAGCATCTCTGATGGTATTGGGGTGCATAAGTGCATACAGTATGGGCAGATTGCATGTTTTGGAAGGCACTATGAATGCTGAAAAATATATATAAAGGTTTTAGAGCAACATATGCTCCCCTCCAGACGAAGTCTATTTCATCAGGACAATGCAAAAACCACATACTGCAGCTATTACAACTTCATGGCTTCGTAGTACAAGAGTCCGGGTGCTGAATTGGCCTGCCTGCAGTCCAGATCTTTCACTTATAGAGAACATTTGGTGCATCATTAAGCGAAAAATATGTCAATGACTACCACAAACTCAACAGCTGGAAACCTATATCAGACAAGAATGGGACCAAATTCCAAAACCAAAACTCCAGAAACTTATAACCTCGATGCCCAGATGTCTTCAAACTGTTTTGAAAAGAAGAGGAGATGCTACACCATTGTAAACATACCCCGTCCCAAATTTTAGTGAGAAGTAACATTCAATAGAAAACTCAGGATATCTGAAAATACACACATTAACGTAACTGAGATCGGACAAAGATGGCAAAGAAACTGAATGTTTATAAAGAATAGAAAACAAATGAGAAAACAAGATGATTAATACAAAACAGGCGAAAGGAATAAATGATGATGAACTAACTAGAACAAGAAAACCCAAATAAGGACAAACAGGAACTAAACAGAAACCAACACGTGACACAAGCTTTCTGTCTGCATTTTAGCAAAATCACGCACTCACACCATTATTGTTTAAAACAAATGGAGTTCTCTACCTGCTTTTTGTGAATGTTAAAGCAGCGGCTGATTTGTATATTATGAATCACCAAGTAACATGGATTAATGCTATTCTATCTTGGATGAGCTGAGGGTGAGAAAATTAACAGCAATTTTTTAGTTGTGGGTGAACTATTCTGGCGACGGTGACATGATGCTGACAGCTATGTTCATTTAGCACTAATTAATTGCAAAGTCTTTTCAGGCATTGCTTATAACTAAGATGAAAAAAAGCTCCATTATAGAGATTTTGCACAGCATCGTGAGAGGTAGATTGTAAGCCATTTAAAACAATCAACACATCTGCTATTTAAAAGTATATCCAAAATTACACTGCTGTCAAGAGCAAAACAAAAGAGAAAGCGCTTTGAACGCTCTTTTGTAAATGCACTTCCCTCATCGGCAACCTCAAATAGAATCCCATTTGAACACTTGAGCTAAAAAAGGCTTGTGGGTGCTGCTCTTTCTTTGCACAAACTGTAATTTGTTCTCTTTAGTGACACAATGTTAAAAAGGTCTCAAAAGGCGGATGCTTGAGTGATGTGCTTACAAGGACGGAAAACACGCCATTACAGGTCTGCCCTGCATCTGGCAGGTCAATGTATAAAAGGTGAATAGTTGTCTACTCTACAGTACAACAGCAGGGTCAAAACATTGTAGAGCCATGTGAGAGCACGCATGTAGAATTAATAATGAAAAATATATATGCAGAATTCTGTGTGTGAGTTCTTCGCATGAGAGAGTCACTAAGAGGGAGGGAAAGAGCAAGAGAGTGTGCTTTAGTTGTCCATTCACGCTTCAGTAAACAGCAAGACATTTTCTGTCTCACTGGCTGCCAGTGTGTTTGTATTACGTAATCATCAAAATGGCAGGGGATTGAAGTGGCACTCCTGAGCTCTGAATCTAACAACCACATAGAAAACAGATCATGTATGCCTCTTAACTACATCTTATATCCTGTTTCTCAACTACTGAAATTGCTAATGTAGAACGTCTAATGTTATTTTAGCATACATCTGAATTCTGACACAGTCTTAAACACAATGTTCTTGATTCAGTACTTAGCTTCAGTTTTCAACATTTGCTTGACAGCCACAGAAAACAGTTTCAGTTGTTACAATGATCTGAAGCTCATATTAAAAATGTACGTTATTTGTGTGTGAAGTCAAAAATGACATTTTTGTGTGTTCGCTGGAACCTAAACAGACCACAGTGAGGAGATGGGTTTGTATTTCTGCTGATTCAAGACAACATTCTGGCAGACTGTTTGCTCAGCTGCATGTAAGCAAGGAAGTTACTGATGTACCAAAGCCTAGTGAGCTGCTTTGTTGTTTTCTGTTTACGCTATCTTCTAATGCAGTATTTTAACCATAATAAAACCACATGTGAACACACGTGACCAAGGGAGTTATTTGCACAAGAGACTTGTAAGAGACATGATGTTTCCAACAAAGTTTAATTTTAGCACAAGCCAACAAGATGGTTATCCTACACTACATACTGACATTTGATAAAGGTGACCTACGATTTGGTGAATTTTAAACTGAGCAGGTCTATTGAAATAACTATTTAAAAATTGTAATTATTTATTTGTCAAAGGGACAAAATATCTGTCCATCACAATAAAGAGCTAGCAGACAGCCTACTAATACTCTAATGAGAGTTAGTTGGCATGTAAATGCAAGGTTACTTATTGTCAACAGAATGTTCAAAAGAGACCAAAATAAATTGTTACCAATTTTACTTTTTTATTTCAATTTAAGTCTTATGTATGTATGCATGCATTGGCTTATCCGTTAATGAATCAACAGCCTATCTGCTAATCTTTAACATGTTTTACACTAAACAGTACTTTTGGATTGAACTATTTTTAGAGTTTACCACAAAAAAATGCTGTTTTATAAGAGAAGTCACTGACTTTTTGTGACAGGTGGGATTCAGCTTATGGCACTTCTCATTCATTCCTATGGTATCCATAAATGGTGACTGAGTGTCGCACAACTCTGACTGAAATTCAATGACGTCAAGGCTGTAATGTGATTGGTTATTAGGGCACACGTGATCCAAGTTAGCCGTTACACTTTCTCCAATAGTACGTAATACAGGCCCCAGGCCACTTTCTCCCTATAGTAAGATAATCTTTGGCTCAGGCAGGAAAGACAGTACCTTGCGTTGGTTTCATACAAGATTATCAGAGAATATTTGTTACTTTTTAAGTGCAGTAATGTAATCAAATTACAATTTTAAAGAAGTAATTAGTAATTTGTAGTGGATTACTTTTTTTGAGTAATTTACCTACTGATAACTAATCCTTTAAACATTCCCAGTCAACAATTTGATCTCACAGTGATCTCACCATGAGCTCCATGTGGTCACAATGTGAGGTAACAGTGAGCTAAAAGTGTAACCTCATAGCGCCCTCACTGTAAGCGCATACTAATGTGAGGTCAAAGTGCACTCACTGCACAGAGACTAGGTACCCAGCATGCATTGAAGCATGAAGCTTTTGATTGTCACCATTGTCGAGATTCATACATTGATTCTTGATGTTTTTTTGTTTTTTATATGACAGAGCTGTTAATAATGTTTGTGTTTTATGCTTTTATAATCCTTCAAAAATGATTGCGACTGCTGGACCCTATACTGTATAATTACAAAGCTATTATATTTAGAAATTTTAGATTAATAAAACCTCATCAAGACTACATATTGAATCTAGGTGATGACTGTGTTGTTATCATCAAAAACAAACCAATATCACCTGGTTGCAGTCTCTTTTTGGTTTTCCTTGCCATAACAAATGTGCTTTGCAAACACAGTTACAGCAGATCAAGAAAATGTAATGTTAATAAGTCAAGGGTCAAGAGCCCAACTAAAGCAAACACCATGATGGTAACGTCAAACGAAAAATAAAACCATATAAATCTCTGTTAATTCTCAATAAGCACTTTTGTAGATGTCTAGCAGAAATTAAGTCAGCCTGTTTAATAATGAGTGAAGCTGATGATTCGTTTTAGTTGATTTCATCTAAGGCTGTGTCTGGAAGTCAGTTGTATGATTGGAGAAGGTTCGTGCACTCATGAGCTCATCATGTTAGAACACTGTGATATCACTGTGATAGTGTTGAGAAACAGGAAGTAGAATGTTCCCTGCCTCCTCTCAAGTTGTTCAACATTTTGAATTCACAATGAGCTCATATTTTACTCACACTGTATCACCGTATGAGAATGGTGTGATGTCACTGTGATCATCGCATTATCTCACATGTTGACTGGGTTATCATAATCCTTTAATTATAAACATTTGTCATTAAATATATCTCAGTCACTTTCATTATATGGAAAGGGAAAACAAGTCTAGGATTTTCTGTAAAAATTCTCTCTGTGTCTTCCACAGAAAAAAAAAGAAAGAAAGAAAGCCAAGCAGGTTTGAAAGACATGACAGCAAGTGAATTAATTTGAATTTTTGAGTGAATTAAAGATAAAGATATTTTCCCGTCTTCAAGCAAAGATTCACAAAGACTTCAGTAGCTCCCACAATTTGATCGAATCGAATTCCCTTCACTCAGTGTCTGATCTGGTGTGCCAGTGAGGTCTGATTGATTTCATCATGTTGTTAAGGGAATGAGAGGTGACTGGAAGGGCTGAAGGTAATGCTCTCTTCAGCTGGATTAATTCAGCAGTTAATACGTGTTGCCTTGGCTTCATGTATCACTGCATGTAGGGCCGCCTGCAATTAGCCTGGCTTCAGTAAAAGCGAATATTGCATTATTCATTGGTTTTATTTCAGACAGTCCATCTGACTCTGACATGCCCCGTGACAAGGGAAGTTCATGCATTAATCTTGCATCGGCCCTGCGATGAGGTTTAATGGCTGCAGGGAAAACAGCTGTCGTTCGGCGATGGATGCAAAGTCTGTCGTCGCGACAGGAAGCTGTTAGAATCCCAATGAAGACCACCAAGCTTTTTAAATGTAGCATAGCAGTCTATCACCTCAGTAGTTCTTTCCAATTCAATTACGTGCCTAAGAATATGTCAGTTACTTTGCAGCCATGTTAAGACAGTGTTGCAAATGAGAATTTGATTGCTTAATTTAAAGTGATGGCTTGCTTAGGAGATGTGGAGCACTTTGCATAAGTTTCCATTGTGTACCTTAACCCACACATTTAAGACCAAATCAGAGCCACTGCATCTCAGAGCTGTGAATGGTGCTATTCAGGGCCGGCCTAAGCCTTTATGGGTCCCTAAGCAGAATTTTATTTGGGGGCCCCTTGGTGCCACCAATATGACTGGTTATTGTCAAAGCTTGATTATTCACACACTATAAATCTAACACACCCATTATCACTTTTGTTTGTTGTAGCTGTGTTGCTTACATCATACCATTGTCTGCCTGGATGTTATTACCATTCTGTGATTTTTAATTGTAACAGTTGCAAACTTACAACAGTGGTCAGGTGTTAATTTTCACTAATTTTCACAAACAAGAAACCGGGAGTTCAAGTATTAAGTGGCATACTTAATGTGCTGAAAAGTAGCTAAATAAACCAGCAGACAATGAACAGAATGTTATTTTAACAAAATAAATATTAATCGAAGTTGTACTTTTATTACAAGTCATCCGTTTTATAATAAATATTAAACACAAATGAGAGCATCTGTACATATAAAACAACAACTCTTAATTTATATCTAGCTAATTGAGGCATAATGATATTGGAATATAATAGCAAAGGCGCAAAATGTAGGCTGAGGTAAATAATGTTAAGCTGTTATCAGTTTATGAAACAGAAGCTTATTTTTATTACAAAAATATATAGCCTATCCAGGGGTGCGTTTCCCAAAGGCATCGTTAGCCAACTATGGTCGCAAGTTCCGTCGTTACCAGCATAGTTCAACGATTCGGTGTTTCCCGAAACCATAGTTCAAACGAACGTTCGCAATCAGCGTCACAAACTTACGTGGTTGGAACTACAGCTCTCGACCTGTGGTTAGAAGCATAGTTTCTTGTTAGTAAGATATGTGGGCATAAATAAATATGCTCTTGAGCACAAAAAGCAAGCTAACATGCAGTACTATCTGTATCGTCCATTCTATGTAAATATAAATGCATTTTAATTATGTGTTTTTGCACGTCCATTGTAAGCACCGTTTTTTGAAGAGTGCGCATGTGCATAAATGTCTGCGGGAACCCCAGAATATGATGTAAGAGGGAACCCACGATTAATCAAACATCAAATAAAGCAAAATGACAGGGAACAAAAAGCAGTAAATTAGTCAGTAGGTGCCATGTTCAATATAGTAGCATCTGAGAGATCTCTAATCAGTTAAATAGCTTAAGTTATTCCTCCACCACATGTGTGTGACGTCATTAACAATGGCCCTATGTTGTTGAACTAATGTGGTTTAAACGACGGAGAGGCAACCGTGTTCGGGAAACAGTCATGACTAGCTAGTTCATTTCCAAAACAATGCATAGTACTATGGTGGTTAATCAGCGAGTTACGTCGTTGTTCGGGAAACGCACCCCAGGAAAGTTATTTTTACTGATCTGACCAGGGGTGCATTTCCCAAAAGTAACTATGGTCGCAAGTTTTGTCTTTACAAACAGAATTCAATGGAAAAACGACCATAGTTAGCTAGCAATGGTTTTGAGAAACACACCTATGATTTGTGCCACAAAACCCCCATGTTGAATTTGTCCCCCCTCCACCCCCAAAACGCGATTGATTTTAAGAAAGGTGAGATCAGAAAAAAAAATAAAAAGAAAGACGCGCTCTGTGCTTTTCATATTTCATAACTGTTCAGTGTTTTCAACCAAATAGCCTACAGTTTATTTTAGGTTTCAGACATTTAAATACACTTCAGTTAAGTAAAAAAAAAGACATTTAGTTTGTTAAACAGGCTACATGCTGATTTCTATGGAAAGCGGCAATAATAATCCTTTCAATTAATGGACGACATGTTTTATTCCTATCAAATACACATTGTGTAGGTTACAATAAAATTTACTCTGTTTTTCTCCCAGCTAACTGACGACTTACTTTCATGTATTTCGGGAGAAACAGGTGAATTTACGTGATGTTAATCTGACAGATCCACACGGCAGCATCCGGCGCATATTATCAACATAATCGTTATCTGTGCCTGCATGACACGTCGCTATGGAAATAATAAAATTATATGTATAGAATATTTAATTATTTAATATTGCTCTTTTGTATAATTACCACGGTCCATTGACATATCACAAATATAAAATAAAATAAAATAAAATAAACGGTCATTTCATGTAGACTACTCTTGGGGGCGCTAAGCAGCTGCTTAGTTCGCTTATGCCTTGGGCCGGCTCTGGTGTTATTATTATAGAGAACTTTAATTTGTCTTCACGCCACAAAACAAGATTTCTCTTCTGTATGTGGCAGTCTGTAAATATTTTCTCAGATGGCCAGTTTACACAAGATTTTCTTCCGCTTTCAGTATCCGTCTCCTAATGGTTTGTGATTCCATTACAGGCCATCAAGTGCTGATAAAGAGGGTCTTATCTGCTACTTTTGCATGCAGAGACTTGGGTTGCATCCTCCCACTCAGAGACGAAACTGTGCTGAAAATGGAGGCATGTTTGCAGCACTCATGTTACAATGGCAAAGCAGAAAATAAAGTCAGTCTAAGTCAGCAGAGTGACTTGGAGGGGAATCAGGACGTCACGTTATGCAGAAAGACAAATAACCACTAGCAGAGGAGGCATTGCAATGATTGTACTTATAAATGCCTCATACTCCAATGTCAGTCTATATTATATTTGTTTATGCCATTTCCAAAATATGCATATGTAAACAGGGTCATGCCAAGGAGGTCTATATAATACATAGAGAAAGCTATCCATTACCTTTTCATTCCTTGCAGTTGGTGTATTTTCCACTTAAATTCACACAGTGTATGTATCATCATCAAATGTGAAATATAATAAATCATGGTTCTCTCAAGGAGGAGAGGGAGTTTTGTAAGAATCTTCATGGGTCGGTTTTCCTGAATCTTCACTGAGTCTTCAGTGGTTTCTCTGGAGAATCAGCAGGCTGCTTTAAAGTGAGCAAATTTCAGATGAATTGCCAGTCACGTAACCAGATTCTTCTCTTTGTTGCTTTGTTTTCATTGAGTGCTGATGTAGAGTTGATAAGTGTTGCCGGGACATACTGTCTGCCCCTCATTGCTTCTGTTATTGACTGGAGTTTAGTGTGGCATACTGGGTCAATGACCCTCCATACAGCTTGTTTTAGTCACCTGAGAGGAAGGAGGATAGTATTCCCTTGTTAAAACGAAGTACATGTCAGCATACTTTTAAAAATTGAACTTCCTTACTATGACATCATATACATCTTAAAGGTGCACTAAGCAAATTTTGCCAAACGGTGTTGATATTTGAAAGCACCAAAACAAACATGCCCATACCCCAACAGGAAATCATCCCCATTTTGATATCTCCACCCCATAGGTACATACAAAACCATGGCAGCGACGGTCGCAGAAACAAGCAAAGATGACACACAAGTATATTCAAGCAAAAGCCAACACAGGTAAATTGTGTGAAACAATGCAAAATCAATGTTACTCACCTATAAAGAAGAAACAACGCAACCTTTGTGCCCGATTCCAGGCCTTCCTGCTCCTTGAGTTCTCTCCACCGATAGAAAGCTGCTCCAATATTTACGCAGATCCTACATCTTGCATGATCTTAACCCTTTTTTTTAAATGTTTTGTTCCTCAGGTATTTTCCTTTTTTTATCAGCCACCTCTCTCTATCTATAGTCAATCTGCTAAAATCAATCCTGTGCACTCAAATTGAACACTCACTTCTCCCTATCATTACTAGACACACCCCTTACTGCTGATTTGCTACGAGTCTGTTTTGGGACTCAGGCTGTGTCCAAATTCAGGGTCTGCATCCTTCGGAGTACTCATTTGAAGGATGTTACGTCACAGCGCCGCGACGAAGGCTGTCCAAATTCGTAGGATCCTTCAAATGCGGCCCACAAATACGTCCTCCTTTTCCCCGAATTGGAAGGATGGGTGTGGTGGATCCTTTCCCGTCCTACCTATCCCATAATTCTTTTCGGCAGAGCGTAATGGCGGACGAAGCGAGCGGTAGCGGAGTGGGAGAGGAGTTTCTCTGACAAAACAAGCTAAAGTTTATGCTTCGGCTCAATGAATTTGTAGGAGAAATTAGTAGAATACTTAAAAACAAATAAAAATAGGCTTACCTGGATGTGACTGTCTTGTAGTCTGATATAAAAAACTCTCCGACAACGAGCAAAGAAAGTATTTAATTTATTTAATTGCTTTATTTCTTCCAAAATAATTAAAATGAGGAGAATAACTCTTCCATTTTCCCGCTTCTTGCTTGGCGCTGTCACGGTTGCTAGGCGACAGGATATGAGCAACGGGTAAGGGAGGGAACTGAAAGAAGGGTAGGCTGTCCAAATTCACAAACACCGACTTCCGGGTTTTGCGGACGTCGGAGGATCCCTCCTCCTTCAACCGGGTAGGAAGGATCCTAAGGAGGATGCAGACCCTGAATTTGGACACAGCCTCAGTCTGGCATAGTGGTCAAAAGTGTTTTTCAAATATTGCTTAGTGCAGTGGTTCTCTGGCTCCCTCTAGTGGTAGGGAGAGTCGCTAAATTAAATATAAATTAATGGTAAAACACACTGCATTAATGTTAATGTTCAAACTGTGTGTTTACAATGTTAGTTTTTGAACTATGCAGAGCTGCAGCTGAATAGGTACGCCTACTACGCTACTGTATGTTCGTCATTATGGTGGTACTTAGAGAGCCAAATGTTTTCTGAGGTGGTACTCGGTATAAAAAGTTTGAGAACCACTGGCTTAGTGCATCTTTAGGGCTTAAGTACATCTTTATATGTAATTCCATAATCCTTTCTATTGTCTTACATGAAATATGGATAATGTATAATGTATAATAAGGCAAATGGTATCTGTTTCTGTCCCACAAACTTTGTTTTAGGACTATGTAAGTTTGCTGAGCAGGTATGCAATTCCGCAAAACAGGCAGCCTGGTATAAGGCAGCAGCAAATCCATTGCAATGTACAGTTCTTCACTGTAATTACAACAGGTATATATTTCCGAGAGTAAATTCCATTCACTTCAACTGTAGGGGGCTGCAAAGTTGCAAAAATACACAAAACTACAAACATTTGCTTTAGTTACATAGGGTACATTTATACCGCAACAATTCATACAAAATTGAAGTTTTTCATTTGTGTTTTTGAAAAGTTTCATATACAGAGATGAATTATATTTCAAATTGCACCAATTGAAATTGCGAATATTGTCAATGGAAACATAGAAAAGAAAACCTCCCATATAACATAAGCTTTTTACTCTCACATGAGGTGGTTTTTCAGGCAATTTGAAAAAGGAATATTTCGCAAAACAAAGAGGTTGTTTTTTTCACATTTACAGGTCACTTGGTATATGTGAAAGTCACATGATCATTCTTTCATGTGCTATATACTCCAAGAAAAACCTCATATTTGGCCGCATAAGGGGTTTTAATGCTTGGATAACACCTTATTTACACTGCACTCGTCTACAGCTCATCACGGCTCACACGGCCACTGGAGACATTTATAAAAGATTGCAAAAAAAAAATGCTAAAAAAGCTGTATCACGCACGTGATGCCAGTAGTTGGCAATATCACGGTGTAAAGAAACTTGTGCATGAGCACGACGTCACAGTTTTCACAAATTAGCTTTTTTATAGTTTACACTGAGACAATAATTGACCGTTCACTCCTATACTTATGCATGGGAGAAAGTGCAACATGCAATATAACATGCAATAGGAATAGTCCTGCCTTCTAAATGAAAGAGTCAATCGTTGATTGGTAAAGTTATTGCATCACTGCAGTGTTCGTTAGAAGCTCTGGCTCCCATAGAAACCTGGGGCTGGACCAGCAGTTGTGCGTGTTGGAGCTACGCATGCGCACTGGCTGGTCTAGCCTGGAAAATAAGCTTTTTAAACGTTATTTGAGCATAAGAATCAACATTCATGGGGCAGTTAATTTCAGATTTTATTGCTGATTTTAAATATGTAATTTAATCACGAGTTCAGCAAGCCGTTTTTGAGAGCTGCCCGGAGGCGTTGCAAATATGTTGGCCGAGTGAACGGACTTTCCTTGAAAGGGACTTTGATAACACACCGAAAGACAAGACAGAGCAGGTTACTTCTGGTATGAAACAAGGTCTCAGGACTCAGGTCTCAGCTTTCAAATTGTGTCATTTTTAAAGAAAATCAAACAAGAAATGTTGTTTTGTGGCTCTTTTAATGTGTCGTGACAGATCACTGTAGGCTATTGCATCAGTTCAAACACGTGAACCGATCACTTTTCATATTTGCTTAAAGCACAAAATGAACATTAATAAACATTTTTTTTCAACTGTGGAAAGTTTAAATCCACTGAAGTTAATCTACTCTCCTGTCTGATTTTTGATTAAGGCCAATTTTTGATTGAGCCTTTGCAACTGGGCATGCGCATTTACATATTTTCCGAGCCGACAATAAAATGTGAAACCTATAAAAATAGTTTTAAAAAAGGACATAGCGTTATAGTTTCATCACTTTAGAGTGTCGCAGTGACCGTCTTTTTGCAGACCTGTCATAGTTTAATGAGTAGGAAGATGACGGGAAGCATCACGGTTAACCTGCATTGAAAACAGATGAGCTCACATGTGCATATAAAGCTCCCACTCGGGGCGAAGTTCACGGGATTTTGTCCACAGAGTGATAAGAGCACATATTTTAACATTATTTTATTATTTAACACTCAGTATTTTAACTTAATTGCTGCAAGCCATGCATACATGACATATTTTCTGGTACGCAAAAAAAGTACTTTAAAGGAATCCCTTAGCTTATTGCTGTTACTGTGGCAGCCAACAACAGCACAGCTTAACCCTCCGCACATTTTTATATTTAGTTATATTAAACAAGTTTCAATTCAGTCAATCTTTTTTACCCCGTTTTTACATGTACTTCTATGGAGACAGGTGTAGCTGTCGGGCAAGATGGCAGATAGCAGCGGGGCCACATAATATCCGCGTTCTGATTGGTCAGATCGGCTGTCAATTAAGCTCTTTGAAAATGGTCAATTGTATCATTTTCAAAAACTTGCAATTTGAAACCTGTTTTCCAATTTCAGCCCGACACAGTTCTGTTGTGTAAATATACATTCAATACGCATATAAAGTTTTCAGTTTTTAGATGAAAATGGTGTCATGTAAATGTTGCAAGTGTACCTTAAGTGGCCCTTAACTTCATTAATATTATATTACCTGCAAGTACAGTTGTCAGACCTCTGTCGTGTGTGTCATGTGTTCCCGCCTCATGTTTCCTTACTTGGTTTGTTTCCTGTCCTTTCTTTAATGTGATTATTAGTTAATTATTGTCCAGCTGTGTTTGTCTAATAATCCTGTGTATTTATAGTCCTGGCTATTCAGTTTGATTTCGTCTGGTCTACTCGTTACTCCCCGGTGTTTCTGTCAGTCCGCCCTGCCTTCAGGGGTGCAAACATGTCACCTTTCGGCGAAATTCGCCGTTTTCACCTTGAAATAGGTCATTGACGTGAATCGTGTAGATCCGTAAAAAAAAAAAAAAAGATTTGGGGCGGGGGGGAGGTTTGGTCGGGGTCGTCGTCGTTGTATCTGCGAGTCATCTGTGTCACGTCACCTTTTTTCCCCTATTGGCAAAGGAATGGACCCGCCCTACTTTGCCTCTGATTTGCTTTCCTTATTTTTCTTTCCCTTATCCAACCAGTCTCACTCCTGTAGCCTAACTTTTAGATGCCGCAGGCAACTGTCCATATTTCCAGAGGCTACGTAAAATGTGAGGGAACAAGCTAACGATAAGCAATTTATTTTTGAAGTAATTGTGGTGGTTAGATTAGCCTGTTTGTAGCTAGCTAAATTAAGTTTGCTGTTGAGCAGGACGGAATGCATTTGTATCTGCTGTAAATTATGGTGTTTCAGTTTAAATGGCGATTACCGCGTGAGGCTGCTGTTTTTTTTTTGCGTGAGGCTGCTGTTTTGCTTTGTTTTGCATGAGAATGCTGTTGCGATCGATATGAAGATTGTAAGTTACATAATCGCTACATTAGAAGTCAATTTGAGAACTATTCGACCTACAAGTAAAGTATACCGTTTAATGAACAGTAATATTAGTGTCACTCAGCTCAAGTGGAGGCAGCGCTAAGTGTCAGCCTGTAACAGCCTGTTTCAAGATGGAGAAAGACCTCGCGTTTAGTCAGCTTCTTCAAAAATTTGAGTGCTGAAATGAAGATTTACTGTGGTTTATTTCCCCTGACTAAGTTCATGTAACATCTTGACAACAATCCTTGTCGCTCAAACGTCTTTTGATCATATAAAAGTGTTTATCCTTGAATTGTGCACTGCAAAAAAGTTGTCGTCTAGTTTCATGTCCAAATATCTAAAAATTCTTAAAGAACCCCTGACGAGTTTGCACCCCTGTGCCTTGTCCTGCCTTGTCTTTCCCTGCCTTGCCCTGTTGTCTACATTAAAGACTGTTCATTTGAGTTTACTCCTCGTTCTTGTATAGTCCTTGAGTGTGCATCGTGACAACAGTTTTCTAAAAATATACACTTTTAAGATTTTAAGAAGTACACTATGTGTACATTAACTGATTAAGATGTCTTGAATTGTTTTGTTTTAATTTCCTTCAGTGCCTGAAGAATGGAAATGAGTAGTATTGATGTTGGGTCTAAACACAGCAAATGGAATTTGATAATAAACCGTATTTTGTTAGAAAATTTATGCTAATGCAGTGTATGCTAATATCACATTGATGGGAATTAGCCATTCAGTCAGTAAATATAGGCAACACAAGGTCATTCACGCCAATGACCATTTTCACAAACTTAGTCCAATAAACAAGATCTGGATAAGTATAAATACTAGGGCTGAATGTAGCAGATGACAGCCATGAAGCTTCAGTCCATGCTGAGGTTGAAGCACTAGCATACTGAGGGAATTTAGCACCATGCACATTCCCTGTCAACATCACCCTCCTGTTGACACCCATTATACTGGTGTTAATGAGAAACTGGTGACTCTGAGATCTCTTGACCCTGTCTCCACTCCTGACAACGATATGAAGTCTAACCACCCATCACTTGGCCACCACAGCTTCTCACTCCATGCCTGTTTTCCTAAAGGAAATGGACAGTAAACAGAGTTTGTGTTGAAGTTTTTTTTTTTTTTTTTTTTTTTGTAGTCTATTGAGCATTATTGATTTTGCCCATTATGAGTGAATTTGAAAGTATCTGTGCAATACTAAAGCAGGTTTGTGTTTTGACATTTCAGGTGTCTGTGATGTACTTTTCCCACCTTCCAGCAGCAATCACAAGTATAATTGGATGATCTGATGGAAATCTATAAAAGAAAAAAAAGAGACATTTTCTGATCCAGAAGGCAGAGAAGAAAAACATATGACTCACAAATGAGAGGAAAACAGGGGCTTATGAAAACATGATTGAATTACTCTGCATTACAACCAATTGAACTTTGTTTTTGTTTCAATGTAATTATTGACAGACTGTGTATGACAAAGTAATTATGAACTATTAAATCTAAATGTTATTTGACAGTGATGACCCTTTTTTCAGAACACAGTAACTCCAAAATACTTGAACAATTAAAGCCCACCTAAAACATAATTACAGTACATTAGATACAAAATATCAAATCTAGCATATAGATAACATCGAACTAAGGGACATAGGCTAAAAGTTGTAAATCAGTTGTTTTGTCTGTTGCAAATGAGATCAATGCATATGAATGCTGCTTTATCTTCTGTTTATCTGCAATAACCCTATTCAAAAACAAACAGTTTCTACATGCATTTGATGCAGTAGATAAACTAGGATAAGATAATCTGATCTAAGGTGACTGGTTGCATATTTCACAAGACCTTTGCAGGATAGTGTACACACACACACAATATATAATTCAGAAAAATGGTTCTGTCTTCAGCTAGTCTAAGAAATAATTATTTTAAAAAAAGTGTAAAGAAGTTTTAAGCGTGGCATAAGTGCTGAGGAGGCATACAAAGCAAAGTAAAGAAGTTAACAGTTTGTAAAATGTATCTGCAAAGGCATTCAACTGTATAACACTGTTTCCAGACAGAACAAGGTAAAGAGAAAACAACTTATGGTTTATTTGTTTATTCCCTCTGTTGTTTACAATTTGGCATAGGGTGATATAAACTATAATAACACTGTTTTGATCCTCGAGCCACCCCATGGGTAAATGTAAAGAGTAGAGCCCTTTTTCATTTCATAGGTGAAGGCAATAGCATTCATTTATATATTTAGTTTGGGCTGAGTTTCCCCACAGCAGGACTGTGCAGAGAGCATCACTCATAAGGAAATGTTTCTGTAATTGTACCTGGCTGTTAAACAGAGGTCATGGTTGTCATTGATGATTTCAGCATGGTTGTTTTGGTCCCTGAAGAAATAGTTCATCACCCACAAATTAAAATATGTTGAACATTCACTCACCTAGATCACATCTAAACTCATCTAGATCTTTGATGGCCTAAGGATGAATACAGCAAATTTTCATTTTTGGGTGAACTGATCCTATCTGATTGTCCCAGCAGCATTCTAAGAGTTTGTATATTCTGTTTGTTATAGTGGGCAGTGCGGAAAAGAAGCCTTTCTACATTCGGTAGGGTGACCATACGGGCCATTTTTATGGGACGTGCCCTTGCCAGCATTTCTATATTGCCTAAAATATGCAGGTTTTGGCTGTTTGCACTGTGCAGGTAGATCGTTGTGTGACATTCATGAGAGATAAAGAGAGCAGAGCAGACGCTCCTTATGCCTTCGAATCACTCTCACGCCTACCTTGGTGTCTTTTTTGATCGGTGCACAGCGACACTTCAAGTCAAATGAATAAACAAAGACATGCGCATATTTTCATCGCTTTGATCGTTCTATGTAGCTCTCACCTTCTCACACAGCGCCACGATTGGTCGATTATGTACAATACCTGCATGTTATTGGTCAAACTACTTTGGATGATTTAAGCAATACTAAAATCCTGCCCAGGACGTGTCTCATATGAATGGCACATATGGCCACGCTAATATTCAGACCAAACCTGTTGTTGTTAGGAGTTTAGTGTTTTTCTGGTTTTCCTTTCAGTTCTGTTTTGCCCTTATTTGTTTTTTCCTGTTCTAGTTTCCAGTCATCAGTTAATCAATCATTCTCATCACCTGTGTTGTATTAATCATCTCGTTTACCCCTTTGTCCTGTTCCTTTATAAGCACTCTGTTTGGTTTGGTTCATCGTCCTGTCTACTCGTTAATAAATGGAAATAGTGACTTGATGCCTCGTCATCTTCCGTGTCCTCATTAGTTTATCTACAACCACATATTCCGTAACAGAAGACAGGACCAAAACAGAAGATCTTTCCACACCGAAGGATGCAGACGGCTGAGGACAAACTGCGGGGCTTGCGGCAAGCTGGCCGGAAGCTGGAACGGTATGTGGAGGATTTCATTGAGTTAGTTCATCAGCTGAGCTGGACTGACGCCGCTTTGGGTGTGTGCTTTCAGTTGGGGCTGGACAGTGAGCCTATTTGTTGTGAGCTTCTTGTTTTTGATTTTCCCCTGGTCGAATTAATTAATCTTATTTTATTTCTAAATGGATCCGAGTTCGAGGTTGTTGAAAGGGAAGCATTCCCGTCTCGTTGCCCAGTCCTCTCTGAAGCACAGCACGTGCCTTCTTCGCAAGTGCCTTCCTGAATCTTCGCTGGTCCCGTCCAGTTCCGCGCTACCAGAGCGCTCCCTAGAGTCTGCGCTTTCAGAGCACCCCCGAGAATCCGCGCTTCCAGCGCGCCCCCGAGAATCCGCGCTTTCAGAGCGCCCCCGAGAATCCGTTCTGTCTGAGCGCTCCTTCGAATCCGCGCTGTCCGAGCGCTCCTTCGAATCCGCGCTGTCCGAGCGCCCCCAAGTGTCCGAGCTGTCCGAGCGCCCCCAAGTGTCCATGCTGTCCGAGCGCCCTCAAGTGCCCGTTCTTCCAGAGTGCCCTCTAGTGTCTGCGCCTCCAGAACACCCCCTCGTGCCCTCTCCTCCTCAATGGCTCCCAGAGGGGAACTTCCCCAAGAAAAGTTTTTGGGGGGTCTATAGGGTCAAGGCCTGTGTGGCCGGGCCAAGGCCACAGAACACTTCTATCCATCTTGGCTACCCAAAAAAATAAGACCATGGCCTCCTGAGTCCCCTGTCCCGCCATGGCTCCCTGAGTCTCCTGATCCGCCATGGTTCCCCGAGCATCCTGTCCCGCCATGGCCATCCGAGTCTCCTGTCCCGCCATGGCCATCCAAGTCTCCATGGCCGCCGGACTCTGACTTCCCTGTCCCGCCATGGCCGCCGGACTCCCACTCCACTGACCCACCCTGGAGGCCTCCCTTGTCCTGGGCCTGCAGTGGTCTCCAGGGCGCCCGCCCCCCTAACTGTTGTGGCGTGAGACGCGCCTTCCGGGAGGGGGAGTAATGTTAGGAGTTTAGTGTTTTTCTGGTTTTCCTTTCAGTTCTGTTTTGCCCTTATTTGGTTTTTCCTGTTCTACTTTCCAGTCATCAGTTAATCAATCATTCTCATCACCTGTGTTGTATTAATCATCTCGTTTACCCCTTTGTCCTGTTCCTTTATATGCACTCTGTTTGGTTTGTTTCATCGTCCTGTCTACTCCTTAATAAATGGAAATAGTGAGTTGATGCCTCGTCGTCTTCCGTGTCCTCATTAGTTTATCTACAACCACATATTCCGTAACAGTTGTGGGTAGAACTTAAACCTTAAGGCCCGGTTTCACAAACAGGGCTTAGCTTAAGCCAGGACTAGGCCTTAGTTAAATTAAGATATTTAAGCAACTTTTACAAAAATGCCTTAGAAGAAAACATTAAGGTGTGCATCTTGACACAAAACAATGACACTGACATATTTTAGCATATGTCAGAGCAAGATATTTTCAGTTGAGACAGCTCAGACATGCATTTTAGTCTGGGACTAGCTTAAGCCTTGTCTGTGAAACCGGGGGAATGTGTGTGAAACCTGAAATTTTATTTTCACATAGCAAATATGCCTTGTTTGTTACATAAAACTAATCGAGTCATGGTGAATCCCATGATAGTTTTAGCATGACAATGGATAAGGCAATGTTAATATACTTGGCCTTGACAGACTAGATCTGGTCCACATGCTTTTGCAGAGCAAGTGTGGAGACATGCTAATGCCAGTACATGCACAGACGCTGCTATGAGTGTGTAAGAAATTCTGCTTTGGCACACAATTCTGCAGACAGGTGGAGCTGGGGGAGGTGGAGAGTTTTGGAGGAATTCTGAAAGGACAAGCTTACTGCAAACCAGACAATTTAAATGTCGAACAAGCAGCCTCACTGGCCTAAAGCCAATAAATGAATAAATTCTGATTAATTTAGAGATATACTGACAGTTATACAGGCCATCCAAAGTTTAGATTTCTGACTCTTGAACTAAAGAAGCACTGCAGTGTGGCCACGTGATTTGTACTTGAAATCATGCTGTGCTCATTTTCATTCATAACATTAACACTTTAGTCATGCTGGCTTCAGTTTCACCACGGTGCTATAATTTTACATATTTTTAATAAAAATCACTTGTTACTGTCTTCCAGTAGAATTTGATATTAATTTTAAAGTCATCATTCATACCTTGTGAATAAGGTCAGCTTTAAGCACATCCCTCGTGCATGCAACTTTGCTGTGGAATTTGACCATTAATTTCTTTTGATGTGCTATATTGACAGAAGCGCAGCATATTTATAGACAATAGTTATGATTAATCATTTAATATCAGCTCAGTGTTAAAAAATTTTTTTATTTTATTATTATGACACCATGGCTTTAGTTTCATTAAAACAACTCTGGGCTGATGAGAATGACCTTTGCTAAACTGTCCTTGCTTAATTTTCACATCACAGTCAGGAGATTAAAAATATATTTAAATCCAGATAATGTGCCACTAACCCTGTCCCTTAAACTTGCCTTCGTTTTTATAAAGAAACTCTGTAACCCTACAATGAAAAAAGCTCCTAGTAGACTAGGTAATTCCAAGGTGTTTAGCATGGATATTTCTGATCTTTTCAAAAGGTGCACATGAAGGAGAAAATTTCCTTTCAATTTATTTAAAATATACAAAATCAGTCATAGAAGGTACAAGGTCACTTGCACTATACCAGCAACTTTTAAATGTTTCAGACAGGCCTGCCAATTAAACAACCTAATTTAGTGTGATTTAATTATAAAATAACACAATGCAAACATATTTAATTAATGACACCCCCCTGTCCTGTATTAAACAATGCATTGACCTCTAGAATCATCATTTTTTGTCTATTCAATGATTTACTCAACTGCAATGGCTTTACTCAAATATTGACACATGTGACTAATTTGAAAAATATATTGGTTTAACATGATTTTAATCAATTTAATCAGACTTCAGATAACTCACTGCACATGAAGTATATAATGATATAGTCTGACTGATGGTATTGTACAAGCAATCTGGTGGGTCAACTTCTCTTCAGGCTGGTGAGAGGGAAGAGAAGGAATAATCTTGTCTGTAGAGAAACATGTCTACAGTGTACGGTCCCTAGATGGTGATTCATTGTGAGAGACATGTCATTATCTTTCCAGATGTTCAGCACCCTCACTCATGCAGAAAACCTACGCAGTGTGACAAATGATGTCGGCTTACAAGATTAATAACTATCAGATAAAAAAAAAAAAAAGATTTAATTATAATGATGTGATAATGTTGATATAAAAGTGCTAAAAGAATCACCTGAAGTGAAACTGTAAGTCTTATGCACTTTTAGCTCAAGTGACTTAATTAACTTAATGTAAAACTTAATGTAAACCAAAATACAGCTGCAAGGAAAAGTTAAGGGGCCAAGAACACCAATGGCATTTTACAAGAGTGGTTTAAAAGTCTTAAAAATAGTTGTGTCTAGAGGGGCGGCACGGGGTGGCACTGGCCCCCCTCAAAATATGCTTGGCTCCTCCTTATGCCCCCGCAACAGCGCAGACTGATCATAGTATAACATCTATGGTGTGGGAGCAGTTTGGTTGCATTTAAAATCTCACGCGGTGCCGCTGATGTCATACACTAATCGGCAGCGTAGCACCAAAGACTATAGAATACCCAAGACGTGTCACTCATATAGTTTTGAATGGGGAAAAATGCAACAATTAATATGGCCGTTCAATCGCAGGAAGCCCCACCTTCTGAATGAAAGAGCCAATCGCTAATCAGTGATGTCAGCTGCAGCTGCCGTTGGAGGTCCCGGTTGCAATAGAAACAAACAGTGCTCTGAGACGCGCGCTCAGGACTGCGCATGCACACTGGCGCAATCATTGGTGATTTCAAATATGAAATTTAATCGTAAGCTTAGTGAACAGTTTTGGAGAATTTGATGTTTCCCCATACAAAGTGATAGGAGCTGCTCTTGGATGCCCGAGAGGCATTTCAAAGTTGGCCGCCGAGTGACATGACTTGTCTTAAAGAGACTTGAAGTAGAACACACCTACTTACTGTCTGGTTAGCCTTGTCTTTAATCAGATGAGAATATGGCTATTAAATATACTATTTGTGTAATATTGATGATTAAGTTAGAGTTTTTTTAATTATTATTTTTAGACAGAATTTTGTGTAAAAAAATTAAAAGGGGACAATACATTCAAAGTTTCTTCGAGAAGAAATCATGTCAAAGAGAGGTAGATACAGTGCAGGTCAGAGCCAATGCACCTGGCAGCGCCAAGTTGGCCAGCAAATTAGCAGGTCAGAGAGGGCCAGTGAGGACTACTCCAGCCATCGATCTGCAGCAACGGGTGAAAGTCAGAACATTATTTTCATCTAGGGCTGTCACGGTATCAAATGTTTCACTACACGATTATCGTCGCCACAATAATTCATGATAATGATAATAAATAAATAACAAATAAGCTTTAGATTGATGTGTGGTTTGTTATGATTGGACAATATTTGGCAGAGATACAAGTATTTGAAAATCTGGAATCTGAAGGAGCAAGAAATTCATAATATTCATAAAATCGCCTTTAAAGTTGTCCAAATGAAGTTCTTAGCAATGCATACTAATCAAAAATTAAGTTTTGATATATTTACAGTAGGACACAGTGGTGGGGGTAAAACATTACAAGTAACGCGAGTTACGTAAAAGTAACGCATTACTTTTTAATTTACAAGAAAATATCTGAGTAACTTTTTCAAAAAAGTAATGCTATTTACTTTGTTTCCCATTTATTGACTGACAGTGCGCTGTGTGAACATGCTGTTTCTGTAGTCCTAGACTAAATGTGAATGTGCATTAATTTACCCCACTTGCAAATAACAGATTTAGTATTCATCAAAATTAATTAAAACAGTGAAATGCAAACTCAGAATATGACGCAAACCTGCAATAATTAAATATGTTAAACAACACAAATGTATCTAATTCCATTTTATTAATCAATGTCTTTGCAGCTGACCTTTTATGATCCAGTTCAACCATACTAATAAGCAAAAGTTACTTTAGATAAACTAACAATTGTGCTTCATTGTTTTTTTTTATTGCCGAAGAGTGTTGAACCTTCTTCTCCTGCGTACTACTTTACAGACATGAATTTACTTTTCCTTTGCCTTTTCCTTTTCCTTTCCCTACTTTTCCTTTTTGTTGTGAAAGGGCTTTTACACTTGCTATAATTATAACTTATTGTATTAAAAACAATGAAGCCCTGCTCATATTTAAAAAGTAACACAAAAGTAACGCAACGCATTACTTTCCATAAAAAGTAACGTAATTAGTTACTTTTTTAGGGAGTAACGCAATATTGTAATGCATTACTTTTAAAAGTAACTTTCCCCAACACTGGTAGGAAATTTACTAAATATCTTCGTGGAACATGATCCTTCCTAATGATTTTTGGCAAAAAAGGAAAAATCTATCATTTTGACCCATACAATATATTTTTGGCTATTGCTACAAATATACCCCAGTGACTTAAGACTTTTGTGGTCCAGGGTCACACACATATATATATATATATATATATATATATATATATATATATATATATATATATATATATATATATATATATTCTATAGAGTGATAAAGGCTATGTTAATAAGCATAGTCCATATCCATCTTAAAATACCTGAGATGGCTTGAAGAACACTGATAAACCATATACTATTGCAACTGAGTGTTGATTTTCTTCATTGTTCATCAAATAAATAATTTATTTCTGCATTTTACTCATCTACAGGGAAGACCATAAGTTCTATCACTCCTATGAGTCTTGCTTGTGGACTTTCTATCCATGGGTGCCCTCTGGCATAAATTATATGTGAGCGTTAAGTGCTCCATAAAGGTGCTGGCACTGGATTATTATGTCATATTGTCCTACGTGTACTATTAATTTTTAAATATCACCAATAAGGGTATATTGCGACACCCCTATTTAACACGATAACGATATTAAATATCACGATTATCATCAATACTGGTATATCATGACATCCCTACTCCCATCCGGGTCACGACACATGTAAAATCCTAGCTTTAGAAAGTAGCTCCAGCTGTGAATGGCATGAAGCTGAAAGTTTGATGTTACAACAAGCAAGAAAAAAAATGACCATGGTCCATCCACTGTGAAAACTGTAAAATCCCTGTAAGGGTATTTTCACAAACAAATCATGATTCACAAATAATTTTCTTATTAAAATGTATTCTAAATTTATGAAAAAAATATAATTTTTATAACCGAAAATATGGGTTTGGAAGTATATAAAGTTATATAGTTTTGCTTTAATAATTTTTGACCAGCATGATTTGACCCAGATTTAGTGAAGGACAAGGACCCCCAAAATGCCAAAACATTTTCAGCTCCTCCCTAATCAGTGTGCCATATTTCAACTTTTCACCTGTCTTTGAGAAACAGTTGCGATACTAAAGGAATTTTGTTTGTGATTGTTGCTTCCTGTGTACACAAAATGACTTAACACAAGCAAGTAAAAATTGTGCAGGTTCATTGAATGAGTAGTTGTGTCACATAACATTGACATTGTACCTAACCAAACAATATTTTATGACTAAAACACACCCACTGGCTCCTACACTACAATATAATTTAATGGTTCTTCATCTCTCTTTTTCTAAAAGAAAATATGTCTTTCAGTGTGCTGAACATTTGACTTTATTGAAAACCGTTGTGTCTACCCTACAAGAAAGAAAAGACCCATACAATGTCAGAATGAGTTTAAAGCTCAAATAATCAATGTGCAAATGTGGAATTACCTTCCTATTGATTTCCATCAGTGCATTGCATGGTGTGTTCACACAGCTCTCCAACAGGAGAGAGAATACTACTGCTTTATATGCTGTAATTGAAAGACTCTCTTGTGAGGACTACTATAGAATAGAGCGACCAGAAATACTTTATGAGTGAGAAACTCATATTGTGATTTTTAAGGGTCACCAAATGTGATACAGCTAGACCAGACGACTTGCTGTCCAACTGTTGAAACCAAATTTATTAAGTAAACATACAGGGAAAATATGTACTGAAATTATCACAGCATCGTAAAACTACATGTAAGGTGGCAAACATATTCTGTTCACCACAAATCACAACCAATCAAAAAGTACTATTTTGTATATACCTTTGAAAAAAAATCTAATGCATTTTGTATTTAAATACATTTAATCTTAGAATTGTTGTATTTTCAAAATACATAAAATACTTATTTTTAGTTCAGACATGCCACTTTCATGCACGTGAGCTGCAGCTCTGTTACTCTGTAATGAAATTTTCTGGATTCCTGTAAGGAAACAAGGAATAATACTGACTTTGTGTGCTATCAAAATGTCCTATTTCTAATTTCAGAAGTCCTGATTACAAGCATGTCACATTCAAGTGCTTTGCTGTTGGAAAGAATAGGAATTGTGGAGCACACCAGGTTTCCTGGGAAAATCTTATTAAAGCCAAAATTGTAGATATTTAAGATATTTCATTTTGAATAAAATGCACCATCCCATTTGTTGACAACTATATCATCATTCACAGTGCTATCTTTATAGTTAGCTTGTTATTCTGAATTTTCCGTCAAATGCATGCTGTTTTAACTGTATATAAACCATACAAAATGCTTGAAATGGTAGGTTATTGCACTACTATGTGAAAAGCTGAGCGGATGTGGCGGAAGACGAAATTCGAAATTCACTATAGCATCTATAAAGACAGCCTTCATGCTTTCAATGTGGAACTAGCCACAGCTAGACAGACCTTCTTCTCAAACCTTATAAACAGTAACACTCTTTTTGCGACTGTTGAGAGACTGACAACCCCCCCCCCCCCCCCCAAGTCAGATTCCAGGTGAAATGCTCTCCGACAGCAAATGCAATGAGTTTGCTTCCTTCTTTTCTGAGAAGTATCAATAATATCAGAAAGGAGATTGGCACATCTTCTAGTTATGCAGAGGTCACACAGATTCAACCGCAATTTCAAAAAGAAGTGACTATGTCTGTTTTTAAAGCAATTGATAGCAAAATTTTGGAAGAAATAGTACAGCACCTTAAATTGTCAACCTGCTATCTTCCCACACTTCCCACATCTTTTTTCAAAAGTGTGCTTAACTGTTTAGAAGTTGATCTCTTAGAAGTGGTGAATGCCTCACTTCTTTCTGGGATTTTTCCAAAACTGCAGTTGTTAAGCCCCTTCTGAAAAAGCGCAATCTTGATAACACCATGTTGAGCAACTATAGACCAATATCAAACCTTCCTTTCATTGGTAAGATTGTTGAAAATTTAGTTTTTAATCACCTGAACAACTACCTAAACTCAAATGAATACCTGGACAATTTTCAATCTGGTTTCCGAACACATCACACCACAGACACAGCACTCATTAAGATGACATTCGCTTTCATTCTGATTCCGGCAAAATATCAGTGCTGGTACTATTAGATCTTAGTGCTGCGTTTGACACTGTCAATCATAACATATTTCTAGAGAGACTAGAAAATTGGGTCAGGCTTTCTGGGATGGCATTCAAATGGTTCAGGTCATACTTAGAAGGGAGAGGTTATTATTAGATTTTCAAAATATTTGCATTTAAATATTCGGGCTCATAAAAAAACGAATATTCAAATATTTGTTTATTTAAATGAGGTTTAATGAGAAAGACGTTATTTTTAATTATCAAGTTTTTGTCACGATTTCTGTACAAGCTTATGATTAGCCGTTACTCAACAATGTTCTACAACAACGTTACGTTATATTGCAAGGTATTTTGGTTGAAAACATGTAGACAACAACAAAAAAATAAAAAAAAGCATTCAAGATCAAGCAGAGCAAACGGAAAAATCAAGCAGACTGTTCCAATTACAGTACAGAGTCTAGGCTACATATACTCGAGTCAGCCTATATTTATTGTGTTTAAATTGTTTTACGTATTAATTCTGAGAGAAACAATAATATCAACATGCTAGGGTGAAAGTTTGTTCCTCAGTCTGATAACAATAAGAACGTGCTGACAAAGATAACGTGTGCTAACAGTTTCTTAGTGCTTTGTGTTAAACCACTCTCCCTCGAGAAAACTTATATATATATATATGTCATGTTATATATGTATAATTTCACTATCAGATAAACTCTCTTCTCGGCTCAATCAGAGTACAGCCACGCTCACCTGAAGTCGTGAATGCAGTGATGGACAGCTGTCTTTCTTAGTCGACTGTGTTTGGATTTCATGATTTCTCATTGTGGTGGTGATAGTATGATAAATCAGTTTCACTAATCCATCTGATCAGAAGTAATTACATTTTGTCAATTCATTTAGTAAGATCATTTAGATCAAAGTAAATCCAAACTTCACGAGGCAAATGACAATGTTCTGTGATCAAATACTATCAACTTAACATGCTCCACAGTGCCACCCAGTGCATGTAGTTATAACTGCTTAGCATTTATCATGGATTCCCTGCATTCACGGCCAGCAAATTAACATGGTCAAATTTTAATATTGCTTTTATTGTTCAAATAATAATTACAGACTGAATATTCGACTGTTCGACTATTCGTGCACACCCCTAGTTATTATGTGAGTATAGGAGAGCATAAGTCTTAGTGGACGGCCATGACATGCGGAGTTCCACAAGGCTCAATTCTTGCACCGCTCTTGTTTAGGCTTTATATGCTCCCACTAAATCAGATAATGAGGAAGAACCAAATTGCCTATCACAGCTATGCTGATGATACCCAGATTTACCTAGCCTTATCTACAAATGACTATAGCCCCATTGACTCCCTCTGCCAATGCATTGATGAAATTAACAGTTGGATGTGCCAAAACTTTCTTCAGTTAAACAAGGAGAAAACTGAAGTCATTGCATTTGGAAACAAACATGAAGTTCTCAAGGTGAATACGGTCAAACAACTAAAAATCAAGTCAAAAATCTTGAGGTGATTCTGGAGACAGACATTAGTTTTAGTAGTCATGTCAAAGCAGTAATTAAATCAGCATACTATCATCTCAAAAACATTGCAAGAATTTAGTTTTGTTTTGTTTCCAGTCAAGATTTGGATGCCTTTATCCCCAGCAGGGTGGATTATTGTAATGATCTCCTCACCGGCCTTCCAAAGAAGACAGATGCAGCTCATCCAGAACGCTGCTACCAGGATTCTGACTAGAACCAGAAAATCTGAGCATATCACACCAGTCCTCAGGTCCTTACACTGCCTTCCAGTTACTTTTAGGATTGATTTTAAAGTACTTTTACTCGTCTATAAATCACTCAATGGCCTAGGACATAAATACATTGCAGATATGCTCACTGAATATAAACCTAACTGACCACTCAGATCATTAGGACTGAGTCAGTTAGAAATACCAAGGGTTCACACAAAACAAGGGGAGTCCGCTTTTAGCTATTATGCCGCCCACAGTTGGAAGCAGCTTCCAGAAGAGATCAGATGTGCTAAAGCATTAGCCACATTTAAATCCAGACTCAAAACTCATCTGTTTAGTTGTGCATTTATTGAATGAGCAATGTGCTATGTCCGAAATGACTGCACTGTATTTTATGTATAATAATTTTCTATTATTAACTGTTTTAAATTAATTTAAAATTTTTAGTTTCTATATCATTTTAAAATTCCTTGTTTTTATTATTATTTTTAATTCCTTGTTTTTATTGCTGTGATTATTATTTTTAATGACTATTTCATTTTATTTTATGTAAAGCACTTTGAATTACCACTGTGCATGAAATGTGCTATATAAATAAACGTGCCTTGCCTTTCCTATGTGCATGACATTAACATTAAAAGAAGGTGATCTTGCTTTCGTGAGAAAAAAAAACATTCCTGTCCCGGCAGGTAAAAAAAGAGCACTAGCAAGGGGAACATAGCATTAGCACTAGTCAGTCTTGTTGGTCAGATTTTGGTTTTATCAACTAGCTAGTCAAATGTGTTCATTAAATTTAATCATTACAGCTTTATATGGCAATATGACAATATATATGTTGGCGATGATATAAAGTGTAAATCGATTGAACTTTTTCTATATCATTTCTATATCATTGTGGTAAGCAAATATATCAGTGGAGCTTTTAGTGGGCAGGAGCTATTGACAAGTCAGAGCGATAAAGAAAAATGTATAAATGAGTAATAAGCAGCTTTCTGTGTGTGTGTACCCCAAGACAAAGATAACTATAATGCTAATAATAAAAATATAATAAAAAAAAAATTGTTCTAAGGGTACATTCGGCACAGTTGCCTTGTACTAAAGCCCAAGTGTGATTTTCCTTTCGTTAACAGACAGATATCACAGGATTATTACAGAGGCAAGTACATTACTACATTATCTGTTCATCAATAAGACGAGAACCAGACCCATTATAAATCTAAATGTACTCAAAATTAAATTAATTAAAAAGCGTGATATCCAAGTAGTAATAAAGATTTTTGATGTCATGATAACAATAGCGCATACAAAAATTGTAAATGAACTGTTCCATGCTCCAGTGTGGTTAGAGATCACACTACATTTTGTACCGCACATAAGCCACCTCTTCAAGCGGGCCAGGGCATGGTTAAACAAACTGCACTGGAAACGGTACAGAGTAGTCACACTTGTGAAATGAAAGGGGGCGTGAACACAGACCTCCCTGGTTGTTGATGTAAGAAACTACCACTGTGTTGTTGGTGCACCCAACACATGGTGGCCTCTTAGGTCTGTGAGGAAGTGTCTTAATGCTAGAAACACGACCAGCATCACCAGGCAGTAGATGTGCCATGTGAGATAGCGGCTGCACCACAGACTACAGGCTGGGCGGCCATTCATGACCGCACCTAGCCTGTGAGGGAGGCATCCATCATTAGCATACATGACGACAAGGGGTCCCCAACAAGGGTCGGTGAGACAAGAACCAAAGCTTTCTCCACATGTCTAAGGCACGAAAGCATCGCCACGTGACCTTGATCATATGAAGTGGGTTGTCCCTCAGGGGGAAAACCCCTTGGTCTTGAGCCACCACTGTGGATGCAGCTGCCATCAAATCCAGCAGTTTCTGAAACTGATTGACAGTGAGCGATTGGCCCTCTCTCACTCTCGCGACTGCCATGAGGATCCGAGCAAGAGACAAATGTACAGTACCTGCATCGTGGTCAAATTTCACACCACCCAGATAAGTGGTTCTCTGTAATGGAGAAAGCACACTTTTCTTGGCGTACAGTTTTAACCCCAGCTCTTTCATATGGGTGAGGATGACATATCGATGCCAAACCACCGTCTGCTCTGATTGAGCCAATCTCAAACAATTGTCAATATAATTCAGTATGCGGATGCCCTGGAGTTGCAGTGGAGCCAGAGCAGCATCCACATACTTGGGGAAAGTGCGGGGTGAGAGTGCAGTAAATGGCTGCAAAAGGAATAACCCGGAATTGGTAAGCTTCACCACCAAAATAAACCTCAGGAACTTCTGTGTTGAGGAAGGATACAAGCATGCGTCTTTCAGATCCATCGTGTGAACCAGTCTTCAGACCAGATCTGAGACAAGACCTAATCCAAAATAAGACACAATCACCCCTGCAGAGAATCGAGCCTGCTGGAACTCCAGCACTGAACCGACCAGGCAGTGAACCGGGTCGAGCTGGCGATCTCTGCACCAAGAAGTGAAAAGTTTCCACTTCAGGGTGTACACCCATTCTTCTTTGGAACAATGAAGTAGCGGCTGCACGGTCTCTCTGCGTAAGGAGGGACCACCTTGATGGCCACCTTCTTCAGGAGAGTGTTTAGTCCCTGTTCAATTACCAGAGCCTGCAGTCTGCAGGACCCATTGTGAGACATTTGGCAAGAAGTTTATAGGTGTCCACATTGTGGACATTTACAGAATGAACACAGCCAGCCCCCGCAAGAGCTGACTGTGTGTGCTCCGCTCCAAAAAGCGAGGGCAGGGAGAGCGAGCGATCCAAAAATATTCTCATATGCAAACAATATCAACCTCCTCGAAGAAAGATAGTTGCAGGAGCAAGCTCTCACTAAAAGGAGGAAGAGACCGCCGCACTGGCTTCTGAACCCAAAGAGAGAGAGATAGATCTAGGGAGTGCAGGTGGATAAACGGCGAGCCCATCTCCAACCCATCCGTTAGATCCATGTGCGATCTCCGTGATCTCAGTAGCCGCCGTGCCTCAGCAGCAGTGGGACTGGAACCACAAGATCCCAAGCACAGACACATTCCTTGAAGCGTGCCCTCCGGGAGCAGAGCCTTTGCAGTGGGCAGAAGCACAATCAGCCGACTGAGCTGATTATGAGCTGACTGTGCAAGCTCCGCTCCCAATCAAACATCACGTAAACCCGTAACATAACGCCTGCAGGGAGGAACACACCGTCTAAAATGATGTCTGCTCACGCCCTTATACTTTTCTTTTGCCTTAGACATGGCTTATGCTTTTACTGGGACAGACAACAATAAATAAGACTGACAAATACAGAGCGCTTCGCTGAATTACAGAAGCTGCCACTGTATCCACCACACGTTCCTTTAATGCTCCCTGGTCTCTACGTCACCCCACCCGTGACGTCTCGCCCATCCATTGGACTGATGACACATGTGATTCAGAGCGTGGTCATGCTGTAGGAGTTCCCAAAGCGTTTCTACACAGCTCGAGTTCCTGAAGAAGCACGCCAAAAAATACAGTAATAAACACAAAGTCAAGATTAAACTGTATTATAGGATTTTACCATCTTTGATTTTACCCTTTTGATCCACGTCCTCAAGCACCAATTTGACTAGTTCAGTTCCCAGCTTTACCACTCAATGCTGTGAGAACATGATCAGACAAAGCCCTCCAGTTTTAAAAGAACACATTCCAGTCAGTTTCAAAAATCTCTCTCCACATTGCTTTGATTAGTTTTCTTGTATTTTTGACATATATTCCTGTCATGAGCACCACAAACACAGACTCGATCGTCTCAAGCGCCATTCCAGCTGTTTCCAGTTCACGCTCACCACATTCACTGGTCCAGTTTTAAAGGAACACACTCCAGACTGTTTCGAAGTTGTCCTTCGTCTGTGCAACGATTAGTTTTCTCCTATTTTCCACACGTTCCCATCTTAAGCACCGCAGACACGGATTTTGTCGCACACAGAACCTTTTGCATTTGAACTCACATGACTTGCTGCATGCTCTATTTCATGTCCTCTACATTCCTAACACAGCACCGTTGGGTTACTTATTACTGATATCAACCCAAATTGGGTTAAATCAAGTCAGCTTCCTAACGCAACATTCTCAACCAAGCATTTGGAATGAAACAATTACCAGCGTGTTTTATACAGTATGTGTAGGCTATAAAAAAGTACACAGTGTATGTTTTTGGTAATATATGCAAATCGTCTCAGGTTACGCATGTAACCATGGTTCCCTGAAGGGAACGAGACGCTGCGTCGAAACGCTAGGGGAACGCCTCCAGCGTGACCGCACTCTGAATCATGTGTGTAATCTGTCCAATGGAAGGGCGAGACGTCACGGGCGGGTGACGTAATCAACCAGGAAGCATAAAAGATTCCCACGAGCGCAGCAGCCGCTCCGCCCAGCAAAAGTGGGGCCGGCACCACGAGGAATGCTGGTGAAAGCTCCCTTCTCAAAGAGAGCCCTCTGAGAGCAAGCATACGCAGTGACAAAACGCTTACAAAGCGGGCAGTCAGCTCCCTCGAGAGCTGACTTTGTGTGGTCTGCTCTCAAGCAAACCACACACAGACTGTGTGTATCCCCAGCAGTGATGCAGCATTTGCGGGGTGGAACACACAGCCTGTAATGCGATCTGCTCTCGCCCAAGTGCTTAGTCTTCTCTGCACTTTAGACATTGTGGAGCTTATTTCAAGTGATTGTGTAGGGACAAACAACACTAAATAAGACTCACAACATAAATCGACAGACACAGAGTAGCGGTTGCTGAATGACAAAAAGCTGACGCCGGTTCCACCGCACATGCTTTTATGCTTCCTGGTCGATTACGTCACCTGCCCGTGACATCTCGCCCTTCCAGTGGACAGATTACACACGTGATTCAGAGCGCGGTCACGCTGGAGGAGTTCCCCTAGCGTTTCAACGCAGCTAGAGTTCCTGGAAGGGAAGTAAGATTGTTGTCAGGCCATACATACCACATAATATTAGAATAGGTACCCCTTAGTTTCAAAATACATATATTAGATACTTATATTATATACTGAATAGGTACACTATAATTACAAAAAAGTTATGCTGTAAATTCAGTTTATTTACGTTGCGGATTGTAATCTAAAGTGTTACCAATATAAATATGTGTATATATATATATATATATATATATATTAGGGCCGGGACTCGATTAAAAAAATTAATCTAATTAATTAGAGGCTTTGTAATTAATTAATCGAAATTAATCGCATTTTAATCGCATATAAATATTTGACCTGAGAACAGTGAGAAGTAAGTTTTTTTATATGGATTTTTAAATTTCCCATCCACAGGGCCAACCAAAGCGGTCTCATCAGCTTCTTTGTCCATGTTCACTGTGGTTTGTTTTTGGCTGTTTCTCAATATGCGTTCTTCAGCGATCTTGCGTCCTTGTGTTCTCGTTCTACGTCATCATTAACCGTCGAAGTTCAGTTCCAATTCTCAAGAACGCAAGTACAGAGGATGCATGAAAGTGCCCGGATATGTTCTTGAAACTGAGGATGCATGGAGTGCAGACTTGAGAGAATCGAGCCGTTAGAAATCCCAGAAAACGCTGTGGGTGGCCGGTGTACGGAAGCCTGTAAGCTTTACAGTCGCTCTCACAAATACTTAACGGCTCTTCAAGTTGAAAGTAAACATTTATCGTTTTGTTTTGGTTAATTTTAATAAAGTTATAAGACCCGGAGAAAGTCTGCATTTTTATTGGCATATTAAAATGAATCTTAACAGTAAAACATATAACGCTGTAAAATAAAACAATACAATTATATTAAAGTAATATCTATAATAGTATGAAATGTTTTAATAAGTTATGACATTTTGTAATATTGATTGTTCATTGGCCGTTTCTTATGCTGAGACTATGCGGTCAGTTAAGCAGGAACGCAGTACATCTCAATTCTCATAAGTGTGCGTTCTGTGTTCTCGCGTCCTTCCGAGTTCGTTCTTCCAAGGAAGCTTGGCAAGACCGGTCTCCACGAGAACGCAAGTCCGTTCTTTGCATTCTTGGAATTCTGAACGCTAGTTGGTGCTTCAGTATAATCGGTCCGCCGAAACTCATCCAGTTAGAAACGTTCCGCGGTGCAAAAATAAGTGCGATTAAAATGCGTTAAAAAAATTTAACGCGTTATTTTTGTGTAATTAATTAATCTAAATTAATGCGTTAAAGTCCCGGCCCTAATATATATATATGCATTGCTATTGTTTTATGATGCTTTCTTATTCTCTTCTTTGATCATGCCAGCATAGCAACCAATGGGATTAGTTTGAGGAAGGACTTTAAAAATATGTATATATATATTATTTATAGTTGTAAAATATGTAATGTGTTTATACTATACTTTTCAGCAACTTGATTGAAGATGATATCTATTTTCAACAAAGAACAGAAAGTCCTCAAACTACCATAGTGATGCAATATGGTGAGATAAACTGCTAAACACCACTCTGTTTCTGAATACTGACAGTGTCAGAATGCAGCCGTGTTTCATAGGTGACTATATTTGACTGCCTGCATCCAACTTTGAGATGATGGCATTACGGTGGGATTGCCCATTGGTGTGCGTAAATAGAGACATTCACATTCGATTCACTCAGGCAGAGGAGCTCTCCACTGTCAACCATATTGAATGATTTAGGATTCTCTGCAATACCTCCTCAGTAATGAACCAGTTTCTGAGATTTCATAATCCCACTCCTTGCACATAAAACTGACAAAGAAAATACATTCTCCATTCCCTTTATTTCTATTCTCTTACAGCTCCACTCTTGCAATATTTATGTTTAATAATGAGAAATGTATTGCCTGCGAAAGGTCATGGCATATTTTTTACTGAGCCAGACTAAGCAAATATTTTTTTTTTATTTGGAGATGTACTGAAATTTAAAATGATCTCATCTAAATGTATAGTATGAATCATTTTCATCTATTATTTTACATATGTGCAATACATATTTGGGGATGAAGGTGTTCATGTTTTATTTTTTTGTTGTTGTAAATAAACTACGCAGTTGCTTGTCATTTACTGTATTGCAGTATCAGAGAGTCAGTTAATATAAAGAGTTTTAAAAAGTATTCTTCTTAAATTAATTTTTAATTGTATTTTCACTGAAACCTTCATGAAGTCTCATAATGCTGATGAAGGGTCTATTCTGGAAGCCTTAGAAGGACTGACTAGGACATATATAGCCACACGATTCAGTCTACAATTGTGACCCTTGCTGACAAAAAGAGTCCGAATGCGCACAGTCAAATTTTGAGCTACAGGCAAAAGAATTGAAAAAAAAGTCAGTTTTGGAGGAATTTGAGGTTTTCACACAGAAAAAATAGTTTGTTAATCCGTCTTCTAGCGATCCAAATGCTCCAAATAGTAATTAAACATCTAAAATTATCTTTATTTGTATGTTTTCTGAGAGGAGTAGGCTATATTTTTCTCTGTTCATTTCTGGATGACTGCTGCTGCTTCTCACCACAAGTTGTAGGTCGATTGTTGCAAAGCGCTGCATTCTACCTTTGTGAATATTTATATCAAATTATCGATGACATGAATCAATGACAAAATAATCGCGCTGACTGACATTTGCAAAGTGTTTGCATAAGAAGTGCCTCTCCTAGAGCGTGCGATCTCCCATTAAAGTACATTATTGTGAAATATGTCCTGGCAGATTCACACAAAAATAAAAAAGTTAATGGTTGCGGAAAATGTGATGTGCAACATTATATTTGATCCATGTATTACAGTAGGTCTTAATATAGACCTGTCTCAATGTTAACCAAACATTAAAAGAAAAGATGGAATCACTCGCTGCTCTTGATTAAACCACAGTTTATTTGCATCTCTGTTCTTATTTTTAATAACAAAGATAACAAAAAAATAGCTATATTGAGATTAATAATATAGTAATTGTTATTAAGAAAAGAACTAGAGGAAAATATGCAACGTTGCATGGTGATTTTGCTTTGGAATCTTAAGAAAACTTTAACTTGATTTTTCTTTAAATCAGATCTCTTATCACCTTCAAACGGCTGTAGCTGTAAATGAAAATAAAAATAACTCATTTTTGAAAATTTGCTCATTCTGACTCATTTTACCAGCACAGGTCACATGACAGTGACATAACTGAGTTGTTCACTCAGCTGTTTTGTTTATAATTCATTCAGGAACAAATAAGTACTTCATGAGTGAGTGAGTCAGACATTCAGAAGATTAATTCAAAAACACAGGTTTATTAAGGAAAGCCACTACTTGTGTGTTTCTCAGAGACAACTGTTGATTCTGTTGATGGTGCAAAAATAGAAACAAGAATTGTAATTTACTCAGCTTCTTGTCTGGAACTGGTATATAAAAGCAGTATCACACTCCTCCAGTTATGAGGCTGCAGGTAATTTGATTCAGATTTTTGGAACAATATTTTCAAGTGATATGTCTTAAATGTTGAATTTTTTAAATGCAACGTATTTATTTAACAATATTTACCCATCTGCATGCATAATGGTTGGTGAAATGAATCATTTTAGTGTGATGTGTTTAATTCTCAGCATTGATTCTTCTGTCCATAGTCATTGCACCCTAGAGAACCTCAGTTAATCGTTTTGCAAGTACAACTGAACCTCTTGTTTCCATTTTTAATAAATCTGTGTAGTTTTGTACTGCAGTGCTATTTAAGCTGAATCAATACATTATTGCAATAATGATTATTATTTTGACCAGTTGTGGTGCCTAAAACAAAATGAACTATGTCTAAATTTAAAATCTAAATCTGGTCTTTATAAATTGCATCTGCAAGCTTGACAGGTTTTATGCTTTTGAATAGCAAACATTTCCAGTAACCGGATTTGGTAACACTTTAGAATAGGGAACACTTGTTCCATTAATATGCACTGTTAAAAATTTCCTGTAGAAATTACAGTAACTTACTGGCAGCAGTTTGCCAGTAACTTACTGTAAATAAAATTTACAGTAAATATACTGTATTAATATTTACAGTACCATTTAACTTGCTGTAAATATATTTACAGTATGTATACTGTACTTTTACCGTTTTACTGTAAAATATACAGTAATTATATGGTCTTTTCTCCAGTAACATATTGCAATACAAGAAAAATATATCAAATTTAAATGATTTAAATGAAAATAAGCAATGACAACTGTGTAACTTTAATTTTGTTTAATTGTTCAATTCCAATCCTTGCAATAACATTTTCATATTTTCACAGATTCTATTATATATATTACATCCTATTCTAATTTATCCCAAGCACAACTTACTATGATAATAGTGTATAGCGACAAAAGTGAATCTTCAAAAAGACTCAACTTTTGTTACACACAAGAAGCATGGACTATATTTTTTCAAAGCTGCCTGCTGAAATCCACAAACTCCTAAACGAAAGAGGACACATGAGGGTTCAGGCCAGAGTTTCTTCTTTGCATTTCTTTTGCTGATCAGGAATTTTGCAGAGCACTTGCTGTTGACAGGATTGATCCTCGCAATGAACCTTCACATAAAAGAAATAATTCATTAGACCATTTCATTTTCTTTGTAAATATTTTTTAAAGCATTAGTTCATCATTTACTCACCCTTTTGTTGTTACAAACCCATAAAACTCTGATTCATTTTCAGAAGTCTTATGTGTGTTTCTTCTGTGGAGCACAAATGGAGAGTTTTAGGGGAAAAAAGTCCTCTGAAGCAAAATGATAGGTGTGTGAGAAATTTTTTAAATAATTTAATTTAACCATTTAAAAAAATTCAAATTTTAAATCACTGCTTCCGGGCAAGTGTCCTACATGTGTTTGTTTGACGTTAATGTGAGCACGTTGTGAAACTCACACAAGATGTGACGGTCCTATATGCATTCTCATCACTTCTCAGCCGAGATTCACAACAAGTTTGTCAGGCTTCACAATAAGCTGATATTTACATCAAGCGTGAACTCATGAACCCATGTTTGACAGTTGGCCAGAAGCAAAGGTTTATAATTTGAAATGTTTAAAATATTTGTATTTTTCTCACACATATCTATAGTTTTGCTTCAGAAGACATTGATTCATCCACTGGGGTCACATAGCGTTGTGATTTCTATGTGTGGTTTTTGAAGCATCAACTTAGAGGGACCAATTCACTTGCATTATATGGACTTACAGAGATGGATCATTTTTCTAAAAACCTCTGATTGTGTTCCACAGAATAATGAAAGCCATATACATCTGGGATGGCATGAGGGTGAGTAAGTGATGAGAAAATTAGCATTTTTGAGTGAACAATCTCTTAAAAAGGAATAGTTCACTGAATTTTTTTAATTCTGTCATCCTTTATTTGCCCTCATGTCTTTCCAAACCTGTATGCACCTCCTTCTTCTGTGTAACACAAAATAAGATATTTTGAAGAATGTTGGTGACCAGTGTTGGCGTTTTGGTTCCTGTTAACCTCCATTATATGAAAAAAAAAATACAATGAAAGTCAATGGGAACCGAAACTGTTTGGGCACCAGCATTCTTCAAAATATCTTAATTTTGTGTTACACAGAAGAAGGAGGTGCATACAGGTTTGGAAAGACATGAGGGCGAGTAAATGATGGCAATTTTCATTTTTGGGTGGGTTTTCCATTTAAGGGATTGTTCACTCAAAAATGCAAATTCTCTCATCACTTACTCACCCTCACGCCATCCCTGATGTACATGGCTTTCATTCTTCTTTTTCCCTTTAATGTTTACTTAACATTACAGCATATTGCAAGATGTACTTACATCTGAATAAACTCCAAAGTAATGGCTGCTTCCACTTGGTACTTGATGTTATGAACATAATAGCACCCGAAGAGAAGAGCAAATGCAAGGGGCATATCTGGTAGGTCAATCCCAGGAAAGAAGACTTTGCCTTCGATCGCCAGCATCCATTTTTGCCGCATAGAATTGAATCTCCTAAAAAATAATTAAATAAATATTAATAATGTATTATGTTCATGTTTTTTTTTATTATTATTGTGTTATTTATAGCTTTGCAAAAACATTTCACATTTGATTTTGGTGTCAGTAAAAATGTGTAGATGTTGGAGCCTTTCTCATTAGTTCAAAGAGATAGTTCACCCAAAAATTACAATTCTATTATCATTTACTTGTTATTATTGTTGAAATTTGTTATTCAAAACTTATTTGAGGAGATGTTAGGTAGAACGTTAGGTATAGAGAGCCAAGAATAAAGTGTGACAAAATGTTTATTTTTAAAAATCATCCCTTTAACATCACTAAATCATGTACTAAAAGATCTTACCAAGCATGATCAGCCTTGGAGTAGAAAGAAGTCAAAGCCTGGTCTTTGCATCTGACAGAGTTGTTATGACCTGCACACACACACACACAAACACACCGTTTTTTCTAAGTGTCAGTTATATAGCAATCATCAGCTGTCAGATATTTAAACGAAAAACACATACATCGGCTACAAGGGACATCTAACCCTCTAATCCATCTAAAGCGTTCTGTGTTTGCAATAACGTTAACTTACGTGTGCTACTGAAGAGCGGAGAGGCTATTTATAGAACAACGCGCAAGCATACACGGAAACCTGAAGTTCGCACTTTGACGATTAATAAATGCATAATATCTCAAAAGAGACGCCACAGTGTTTGAAGACGAACATTGCAGGTTTCATGCTAGCATTAAATGCATGCTGTACATTTATACACTTACATAAGCGATTACACAGCGTTACACAGTTGTACCATTGAAAGCTCAGTTTGTTGGCCAACAATTTCATACAAGTTCACATAAAAACTCACCTGCTACCGACGTGGTCAAAACCAAGACAGAGACCTGTTTTTGTTCTCACTTTCATGGTGAAACTTTCTACAAAAAAGGACAGAAAAGAAAAATATACGAACACCGTGAGGAAACTGCGCGTCATGTCGTAGTCGGTGTTTTTTTTATTATTATTATTATTTTTTTTGTTTTCAATTAAACCAACAACTAACCCCAAAAAATTACACTGACATAAAACATGTAAGTGAATGAAAAAGCAATAATATTGGACATACATTTGCAGCTGCGAGGTGTGTGCGTCGTCCTTTTTCTTCTTTCCCCGAGCAGAAGAAAAAGCCTTTCTGTCATTGGTCAGGTTTCGCGCTCATTTTTTTCACTGTATTTGAATTTACAGTAAATGAAAAATACTGTATTTTAATGGCGCCAAGAGGATATTTCCCATAATGCAACTTGAAAATACAGTAACATACTGTGTAACTGTTTTACAGTAAAGTACAGTTCATATTACAGTTGAATACTGTGTAATTTACAGAAATCGCTAACAGTGTGTGCTTAATTACTACTAATAAACGGCGAATATTCTAGTAATTGGCATGCTAATAAGGAACTAGTTAAGAGACCCTAAAATAAAGGGTTACCGATATTTAAAAGCATATTATGTTATATTTGTATATGTGTTCTTACAGTTTTGTGGTTAAGCTGTACTGGTTTCACTTACAAAAAAACAGTACTATGATAATGCTATTCTATTCTTTGAAGTACCTTGGAGCACCATGTAAATATTGTTTTACAGTTCAATTAATATATGTTAATCATTCAGTGCTGTACCATGGTATTGTCATTAGATTAACAGGAGCAACATGACATTGATCTCCGCACACATTTACAGCTCATTGGTCATAAATCTTGCTCCACATGGGTGTATATTTACAATCAAAATTGTTTTGATTGCCTATGATTGTGTGATATTGTGCCACATTTTCTAGTTCAGTGTGGGCACACAGATTACTTGCTGGAAACTTGTCGCATTGTTCAGTGTTTCTGTTAAAGAAGGATCTAGTCATTAGTCGATGAGCATGTTTCTCTTTTGTCATGCATAATTCAATCAGTGAATTATCATTTGTAATTATTACCACTTTGTTGTTGTTGTTACTATTTGACATGGCAAACAAATAAGAATTTCTAACCAAATGTTAATGAAAGTGAAACGCATTGTAATTTGGCAAATCATATGAATATTTAGCAATGAATGACCTAGATTCATTATTGAATTGTTGATCTGTGTCAGTGATATCATGCCCTAACGGGTAGCCAATCAAAATTATACATCTTTGATAACTGGCATCACATGAAAATATATTGAAACCCGTTAATAAAAACACAAAGTTGATCCTCTGATTATGCATAAAGAGAGAAGTCCCAAAAATATAAATTAAATAATAATGTTCTTATTATCAGTGTCTGTATTTTTGTAATGAGAAGCAAAATTGCATCAGATAGTAAGACTTAGCCCATGGATACAGCTTTATTAGATTTATGCTTAAGCAAGTGAAAAAAAAAAGCTTATCTAGTTTATCGTATTAATAATATTTTACAGGGAAACAAGATCATTTTTTGCAATGACTTCATATTTCAGTCCTAAACAACAAAAGTTATAATGCCAAACAAAAAAAAGTAATGGGACTGTAAAGTGACAAGACATAACCCAAACACATAAATGGCACCTGACATGCTGTTTAAGAACTTTTAAAAGCGAAGTGTTAGCTGACAGGGAAGTCATTTGCTTTCAGTCGCATAGACTGCCTATTTAATCAGGCCTCAATCCCTTAGAGACATAATAAATGATGCTGCCAAGTTTCATAAATGAAGGATCAATTGTAATTGATTTCATAGTCCAATACATTTATTAAAGTGACACCCATTTATGCATTTGCTTACTTGTTTTCTCAATCAGGCCCTGGTTGCAGTTCTCCAGAGATGAGGCCCCAAGTGCTGACTAACCACACACTCCATTAACAAAGTCAAGAATTTCATTACAATAAAATAATTGTAGCAAACTGACAAGGCAAGGTTGACGCAACGGGGGGAGAGGGGGGTGGCAGTTCATTTTTCATCTCAGTTTGCCTGAATACTTGGCTGCATGATTTGCTAACTGTGTGATGTGTGTTAGTGTGTGTTCGACAGACAGTTAAGGGATGGAATTTACTTTAAGAGCTGAATAAATTAGTTCCAGGTTGTCAGCGGCTGTCACATGCACGCTGATCCCCCTCGCAGATGAACCCTGTCACTCACCGATGCTTGGGAAAGCCGCTGGTGATTATTTCATCCTAACGTCGCTCCTGCCTGTCTGGTTAAATCATGGTGGAAGCACACCTCACACGCAGAGACGGACACGATGAGAGAGAGGAGGGGGTCTGGGGGAGGGGGGAGAGATGTCTGTAATATCATTATGCTTTGTTTCTGTGACATTTTGCATTATGTCTTACAGCACTGACAGATAATTGGATTGGACCCACTGGAGCCTTGTTTTAGCGCAGCACTACTACTACCTCAAGACTTGAGTGTTTGTATTTGCAACTTGCCTATGGACAGCTTTTGTCGATTGCTTTCGGTTACCACAGACAGTAATTTTGATTTTCACTTTTTCAGAGTTAGAAGTTGAAAGCATTTATGCAAATTCAATAAAAAAAAAAGGTTACTTGAACTGTAAAATTTTCTAACTTGTCCTTTTGGGTTAAATGAATAAACATGAAGGTCCAACACTAACACTAAACATAACCATCATTGGAGGGTAAACACTTTCTACGAAAATCACAGTAAGATTTAATATGAATCAGCTACCAATATACAAAAATTGAAAATAATTATTAATTACTATGAGATTGTTTTGGTGTTATCTATGTAATTTGGTAGGTGGAATTGGAGCCAAAAATTTGGACCTCTTAGAAGTACATGACTTGAAATCTGTCATCTTTGATGGACTCTCAGTTCCAGATCCAGCTTTTTTTATTGGTCAATCACTTGAACCTTATAAAAATAGTGCACCCAAAATGGAAACCTTGCTGAAAATGTACTCATACTCAGGACATGAAAGATGTAGGTGAGTTTGTTTCTTTGTTGGAAGAGATTTAAAGAAATATAGCTTTACATCACTTAATAATAGAGTGGAATAAGAGTGAAACAGCTTATAAAAGCAACACAATAATCCAAAAATTAACCATCAATTAACATTTTGTGAAGTGAAAAGCTGCGAGTTTGTATTAAACAAACCATTAGGACATGTGTTTGCTGGCTAAAGTATGAATCCTTTATCTACAATGCTTTCTCCAGTGAAGAAATTGTCTCATCTGAATCAGGAGTGGGACATGCACAGATCAACAACCAAAAACAGTTATGTTGTGGGTTGGGAGGTGAGAATACAATGGACTTTTTTTCATTTGAGAATGAGATTTCTTCTAATCTGCTCTGATTGAAGAAACAAGCTCATCTACAACTTAGATGGCCTGAGGATGAGTAAACGGTCAGACAATTAAAATTTTAGAATCAACTATTCCTTTATTTCAACTCATTAGGCATGTTCAACATTACACGGAGCTACGCTTTTAAGCAGTGAATATCAGTCAGAAATTTTGTTCATATGAGCTAAAGCCAATAGTTCATCAGTGTGACGTATTTTATCAAAGTTCAACAAGATTCGAGAGCAGCCAGCTGTCTTGGCCAGTGCAGATTCTCCAGAGTGGCTGCACAAGCTCTGATGAAAACACAGCTATTTCACAATTGGCCAGACTCATCGACGTCAACAATGATGAGCGTTTTATATTTATTTTGAAACCTTTCATTACATTAATACTCATAAATCGGTTTTTATAACAGTAACAACACTTTTGATGCAATCCTGATGTTACAATGTGTCATGTTTGTCAAAATAAAACTGATAAAAAACATAGACCCTACTCCGGTATGTATGTAATATAAGTTTATCTTGAACTTTCTTCTTGTACACATGGACACTGTGTTTTGAAGCACATGACCTATTCAAGCAAACAAGATGCTTTTAAAGAATACTATCACTGGTAAAAACATCTACTATTTACCCATTCAATGAAAGTTGTGGTCATTGTATGAACCAAAAATGTATTCTGTATGTATTTATGCATTATTATTAATATTATTATTATGTATTTATTTTTACCCAGGGAAGGGTGCCTTGAGTCCACAGCTGTCCCTCAAAAGTAGTGTAGGATTTTATTGATCATTACAGTTCCTTATGCCCATCAAATCAAGAATGATGTGATGAGGATTGGGAAAATCGATCCTCATAAAAATTCAGTAAATTAGTCTAGTAAATGCGTCAACTGTGATATCCTGAGATGCCCTCTGGTGAGATTTGATTGAATAATTTATACTGTATGGTACTGGCTAAAAATGGTTGAGAGTTTGGCAAGATTAGTTCTATGTTTCTGACATCATACGAGAAGAAAAACGATTATAGCGATTGATGAGGCCAAAGCCAATCAGTGGAAAGCTGGCTCACAGATTAGAATCCATGCATAATGGCAGCATGTATGAATAAATGAATACAAGATGCACTGTTTTCTTCCTTCAGACCGCACTAAATATATTCCGTTACAACATTCCCCCTGAATAATAGCCAGTCATTATGACCTCGGGCACTGCTTTTGTGTGCACTGTGTTTAGAAGAGCTCTATTTTTATCAATGGAAAAGAAGCTTCATCATATTAGTTTTTTTTTTTTTTTTGCACATGTAGACTGCTAAGGACAATCAAAGGCAGAAGAATGCTGAAAAACAAAAGTAAAAGCAGTAAGAGAGATGTTTAAAATTACAATGTAGTGGAAGGAAATGCTTTTTAAAATCACCGCCCCGTTTCTCTCCTTTAGAGCCCATGTAATTAATGAACTCCTCAACGGCGGGAGTTTAATGATGGCAGATGTAATGTTGCTTGTGTGATTAATTGCTGCCGAGGTGAGGTCACAGCTTTCCCTTTGGTTTACAACTGCAACCATTACAAACAACCATATTCACATTTGTGCATGTGGGTGTGCATGCCATAACAAAAAATAAATAAAAAAATAAAAAGGGAAGGGAAAGAGAGGGACAGAAGAAAAACCTTACTTATTCACTAACTATCCTGAATCGAGTTTAATCAGGCTCTCAAGGTGTTGGTGGCATGCAAATGAAAAGAATATTTCACTGTCATTCTGTCAAAATTCTGTCATTCTGTCAATGTTGTTCCCAAACCTACTGTATGCTGTTATTTTGTCTGTGAAGAACAAAACAAGAAAGTAACATTTTAGAATAGGGAACAGTTATTCACTATTAACTATGACTTTAATTTGCTGCTGCTTATTAACAGTTAGTAATGTAGTTGTTAAGTTTAGGTATTGGGTAGGATTAGGGATGTAGAATAAGGTCATGTAGAATAAGGCATTTATATGTACTTAATTACTACTAATAAATGGCTAATATTTTAGTAATATGCATGCTAATAGGCAACTAGTTAAGAGACCCTAAAATAAAGTGTCACCCAAGAAGGTTTAAATAGTCTTTACACAGCTTCCCCATGCAGTTATTGTCATGTTGTTTAGTGTCTTACAATTGAACATACAATTTCAAACCTGCCTACATTTGATTTGAGAGCCATGGCAGAAATGAATTATTGTAAATCGTTATGTTTGAATTTTAAAGATACAATTCAGGTGTCTTGACTGAAATAGTGATTATGCATACAGTAGTTTTAATAATGTATGCCAGATTTTGGTAGTATGTTGCATCTTCCACAACTCATATCTGGCCTGTAAGATGGTGAATTTCAGCATGCGAATAGCATTTAGCACTCATTTCTAGCTCTTATTTGCACCATCACCTGATTTACATAAATCTTTTAGTGAATTGGCTGCAAAAATGGCACTGACAGCACATGCAAATGGCACTGTTAGAGACCTCGTATCTAGTAAATTCCCTCTTTGAGATAAAGGAAAGGGACTGTTAGACACAGAAAAGTGAGTTAAGATTCTCGCTGATTCATATAGTTTGAAGTCAAACTTCTGCCTAAGTAGTACCAAAATTCATTAGAGCTCTGATTGTGTAGTAAATGACGTTTGATGACTGATAACCCTAAATTCAGTCGAGACTTATCTGCATCTGGTGCTCTAATCGCAGCCCATCCAGGTATTTGCTACATGCAGGTAATCCAGGCCATGTCACTGATAACACTGAAGCTCAGAATCAGTGTAATACATGTTCTTATCATCATGCAAATTAGGGCGATGTAGAGCAGACTCTTTTTATGTGGTGGTGCGGTCTAAACCCAATGATGGGTTACTGCTCCTGTGTGTAAACACAGAGGGATAAATACTTGTGAGTGATGTATCTTGATATTAGCAGCGAAGCTGCTATGAATTATATATATATATATATATATATATATATATATATATATATATATATATGAAAGATGAAATCTTTGAAATATCTATATATAGATATATATATAGATTAAAAAATATATAATGCTTATATATGTTTTCATCTCAAGTTATGTGACCTGAAGTTATGAGTCTTAGCACACTGTAAACCATTTCAAGCGTTTTCAACCAATTATTAATTAGTAACTAGTTCCACAGAAATGTTACGTTCAGTGAATTTCTGACTTTAAACTGTTGCCTGAATTGTTATTTTTTAGTTGGCTCAACCTTTACTGAAGTTTTATAGTGCATGTGCACGTGTTTTTATTAGTTTATTCAACATTAGCATAGCTAATTGTTGACTGGATTTGAAAATAACCCTTCATTCAATGTTTTTCAAATATATTTGTGTAGACGTAGGCCAAGCAATAAAATTAGCACAACTTAAATATTTTTGCCCTTCCAACATTTTGTTAATTTGATTTTTTACAGTGCATGGTTTTGCTGGTTATCATGATTTAGTTAATCCCTGGTAGATGCACAGTATATGTATATTTATCTACACCATCTTAACAGCAGTTGAGCAACTGCCATTAAGATGAATTGGAATGTTGATTAACTTTCTCCAGGAACATACAGTAGACTTTGTTGTGCATGCCCACAGACCACCCACAGTCTGTTCACTGATTATTTAATGCATTTTGCACACAGAGCTGGCAAGCAGTTCCAAGTTCCAATTAGAGTGACAAAGTCAAGGTACATAAAAAAGGTGTTCAAAAGGTGGCTTATAGCTTATAAGGAAGAATGTCTGGATTCATCTGGTTTCACAACTTCTTCAAATCTGTCTTCAAAATTGTTTTTTTTTGGGCCACTTAGTGCCAATTATATTGAAATATAAATACTTTAGTTTCTGTATATTAAATGATCAATACTTACGTTTTGAATGGACAGTTATTGCAGACACAATTTCCACACTGTTCTTAAAAAAGTTGCATTCATTTCATCATTTTTGGATTGACATGAGGGTGAGTAAATGATGACCAAATTTAGATTTTTGGGTAAACTATCACTTTAACATTTACATTTAGTCATTTAGCAGACACTTTTATCCAAAGCGACTTACAAATAAGGACAATAGAAGCAATCAAAACCAACAAAAGAGCAACAATTTGCAAGCACTATGACAAGTCTCGGTTAGCCTAACGCAGTACATGTAGCAAGGTTGCTTTTTTTTTTTTTTTAAAGAAAACAAGTAGATAGAATAGAAAAAAAAAGAAAGCTAGTCTTAGTTTTTTTTTTTTAAGAAAAACTAAGAGTTAGAAAATAAATATGCAATTGATTTTTTTTTTTTTAAATAAAAAAAAAGAAGACAGATAGAATTAGAATAGAGATTGCTAGAGTTAGAGGGTCAAATAACGATGGAAGAGATGTGTTTTTAGACATTTCTTGAAGATGGCTAAGGACTCAGCCGCTCGGATTGAGTTGGGCAGGTCTTTCCACCAGGAGGGAACAGTTAATGAAAAAAAATCTGTGAAAGGGATTTTGTGCCTCTTTGGGATGGTAAATTAATGCGTCGTTCACTTGAAGAACGCAAGCGTCAAGAGGGCACATAGGTCTGAAGTACTGAATTTAGGTAAAGGGGTGCAGAGCCAGTGGTGGTTTTGTAGGCAAACATTAATGCTTGGAATTTTGTGTGAGCAGCTATTGGTAGCCTGTGCTAATTAATGAACAGAGGTGTGACATGCATTATTTTCGGCTCATTAAAGATTAATATTGCAGGGGCATTTTGGATTAATTGTAGAGGTTTGATGGAACTGGCTGGAAGACCTACCAAGGGAGCAACAGTCCAGTCTGGACAGAACAAGAGCTTGAACAAGGAGTTGCATGTTCCGAAAGAAACATTTACAGCTGATCAGTAAGTCAGCTGATCATCAATCACAACTCCAAGGTTTCTGACTGTTTATGAAGGAGTTATGGTTGATGAGCCTAACTGGACGGTGAAACTCTGATGAAGTGATGGGTTTGTTGAAACCACAAGCAGTTCTGTCTTAGTCACGTTGAGTTGAAGATGATGGTCCTTCATCCAGCAAGAAATGTCCGTTAGACATGCTGAGATGCAAGCAGCTATCGTCGGATCATCAGGATGGAATGAGAGGTAGAGTTGAGTGTCATCAGAATAGAAGTGATATGAAAAGCCATGTTTCTGAATGACAGAACCTAATGATGCCATGTAGACAGATAAGAGAAGTGGTCCAAGAACTGAGCCCTGAGGCATCCCAGTAGCTAGATGTTGCGACTTGGATACCTCACCTCTCCAAGATACCTTGAAGGACCTATCTGAGAGGTGAGACTCAACCCATTGGAGTGCGGTTCCTGAGATGCCCTTTACCAATAGGGTTGACAAGAGGATCTGGTGGTTGACCATACCAAAAGCCTCGTACAGATCCAAAAAGATAAGTAATGAAGATTTGGAAGCCGCTCTTTCAAGTCTTGGAGCTTCAACAACTGAGAGCAAGGCAGTTTCGGTCAAGTGTTCACTTCTGAAGCCAGATTGGTTGCTGTCCAGGAGGTTGTTCTGTGTGAGAAATTCAGAGACTTGGTTGAACACAATTCGTTCAAGTGTTTTTCCAATGAAAGGTAGAAGTGAAAGCGGTCTGTAGTCTTAGTTTTTTTTTATTTTTTAAGAAAAACTAAGAGTTAGAAAATAAATATGCAATTGATATTTTTTTTTTAAATAAAATAAGAAGACAGATAGAATTAGAATAGAGATTGCTAGAGTTAGAGGGTCAAATAAAGGTGAAAGAGATGTGTTTTTAGCCATTTCTTGAAGATGGTTAAGGACGTTCAAGTGTTTTTCCAATGAAAGGTAGAAGTGAAAGCGGTCTGTAGTTTCTTAAAAGAGTTGGGTTAAGAGTGTGTTTCTTAAGAAGTGGGGTTATACGAGCCGGTTTAAATGCTGAGGGAAAAACTCTAGTGTGAAGGGATGTGTTAAAGTTGGTGTATGTAATTTTTCAAAAACGCTTTAGAAAACTGAGTCAGGGCCGAGTACCAAAACAAACTTGTAACCAATCAGCAGTAAAGGGCATGTCTACTCATGATGTGGAGGAGAGAGTGTTTAGTGAACAGCCAAGCCGAGCAACAGAAAGATAGAGATGGTGGATAAAAAAACAAAAGAGGAAAACTTATGCGGAATGATAAGGCAAGAAGTAGGACCCCTGTAAATATCGGATCAGCTTTCCAGCGCTGGAGAGAACTCAAGGAGCAGAAGGTCTGTGATCGGACGCCGAGGTTGCTTTGGCTTTACTCGACAGGTGAGTAACACTTTGTCTACACCGGACATGGCATGCCGTAATGGCTAAAGTCTGCCTACACTGGACATGATAAAGCGACCGTTGAAAATCATTTTAAATTTGTGTCAGCACGTCATAAATAGAACGCGGCAGCATCCAGTGTAGACAGCATCACTAATTATGACTTCTATAGTCCGGTGTAGACACGGTGTAACATTGGTTTTGCTTTGTTTCACAGAACTAATCGTTGCCTGAGTTGCATAGGCTATGTATGAGTGGGACGGAGCTATCAAAATAGGGGCGAGACCCTTTCGGGGTAGGGGCGTGTTTGTTTTGGTGATTTCAAATATCAACATTGTGTGGGAGGAGACTGACCAGTAACTAGTTTCAGGTGCAGGTGGCTAGTCATATGATCAAGACCACATAAATGGTTGTTGTAACAACAGATGGTGTTTTCTGCAATTTTGCCGTGTTTTGATTGTTGTGCTCGACGTGCAGCCTCTGTACCCTTTCACATAGGTATGTTATTAGCTGTGTGGGTTTGTTTGCGTTGAGTAACTGTACCTTGATGCGCAATTCCATTTTTAGGTGATCTCTTTTTCTTTTAGGCTGATTATTTAAGAGGGTTTTATTCTCTGTCTGGGAAACGGGGCAGACAAACATTTATTGCTGCGGTACCTTCAATGGGCTGACGGCCGTGATGGAATGCTGAATAATGGTAAATGCAGCATACACTTTGAGGACGATTGCTTATGAGTTTGATGCAATTAATATATGAGAATTTATTTGATGTGGTTAATATTTGTGCTCTTGTTTTATAGTACCTTTTGTCTGTCATGTTTGGGGATTGAGAGCTGAGATTGGGTAACTGTGTTGCAGTTGTACTTTCGATAAAGTATGTTTGTTTGTTTGTTGCTTTATATTGCGGGCTGTCTTGACGTGTATTAACGTGCCTGTTTTCTTTGTTAAAGGGGCAGACCAGCCACTGTTTCTTGTCTAGTTAAGTTTTATATCGTGATGTAGCTTTCTTTTTTTATATTCAATATTGATGATTAACGTGATTTTATATTTAATATTGTGTTATTTGCTTTTTTTTGTTTTTGTGGTACTGCTCTCCTTTTTTGTGTGTTACAGTGCTCAGTGACTTTGTACAGGGCCGGGCCTGCATCAACACTAAACCTGATTTGGGTGAAGTGGCACTGCTGTGTGGTGTGTACTAGAAGGTGGGCACTGAAATGGTTATTTATTTGCGGTGTATGCTGTGGGTTTTCTTTTGGTTTTTCTTTTGTCTCTTACAGGTGGTAGGAGGTTCATAAGAGCAGGCCCGACCCTCTTGCAGTCTCAAGGGGAGCTATTTCTTACTTTTGTGGATTTTATTATTGATATGTTTTAACATTTGATAATCTGTGTTGGACAATAAAATTGTGACTTCTTACAAACTCCATTGTTGCCCAGAATCAAGTATTGTGGTGTGTGGAGGGCTCCTCCTGCCCTTAATAAGGAGGTGGCGTAGTCAGCTTATATTCTCTACACTACAATTGGCTTCCAGAAATCGCTTACCCCACCTTTAACAATGTGAGTGAGTGTAGGTACAACTGCAGGAGAAATGGCTTGAAGGAGATGAGAAATTAATTATTGAGATAAGAAATGTTCCTTTAACATTGGGTTATCATCATTCTAAACCCCACTTTTAACCCCAGGTTGAGGAACATTTCACGCTTGTAATTTAAAAGTGGTTAGCAGCACTTTTTACCTATGGTTGTGAAATGCTGCTTAGCGGTGCTAAACTTGTACAATGCGAAACGAAGCAGTGTTACAGCTAGATACTTAGCAACAGACACCCAATCACATTCCTCAGCCTTAGTTTTGGCAGGTCATGGCAGTCATGCTTGCAAGAGCTGATCCACATCTACTTAAAGGAATATGATGCCTATCGCAGCATCTTTATATAAGGTCAATTCAGTCTATTATTGAGCAGCTTTATCACTTTTCTCAGAAGCTAATTGCCCTCCTCCATCCCCTGTTCTTCATTCCATCCACAGTCAGAACTTGACCTTCTGATATTACTAGTTGAATCAGACTCCCTTATCTTGAATTATGTTGTTACATTAAGGTCTGGTTTCACAGACAGGGTTTAGACTAGGCAATAATTAATTTAGTACATTTAAGTAATTTTTATTAATGTACCTTAAAAAAAAAACATTACTGGTGTGCATCTTGAGACAAAACAGAGGCACTGATATATTTTAAGATCAGTCAGTGCAAGTTTATTTCAGTTAAAACAGCTCAGATTTACACTTTGGTCTGGGACTAGGCTTATGCCTTGTCTGTAAAACCGGGGGTAAATTGTCATTAAGAATATTAATGATATTTGCTACATTTATGTTGGTTCTGTCTACCTTAAGGGGGTTTTCACTGCTTCATGCTATGTTATCCATGCAAGAATGCATGGATGGGCACAACGTTTATTTTTTTCCCCAGAACAGAAGCATATCGCTAATCCAAACTGTATACTAATTGTCCATCATTTTTGACAATGAAAGTCGTGACAGAAACAGGAGTTTCCGCTATTGAAGGGGAAAATGTCAAATGGTCACACAAAATGTGCAATTTGGATTAAAGAAGAGACTGTTTCATTCCTCTATAGTCCACAAAGTCCATTCAGGGAAGACAATGTGGATGTCCAATGATAGACCCTTTATGTTAACAAGTCACATGCTTTGTTTGTCTAATCAATGACACGTCACAAAATAAGAACATTAACCAGGGGTTTAGGAATGTACACTGTGAAATGTCAGCTTATGAATACCCAGCATTAATTGTTAACCCATGGAAAGTATGTCCAGTGTAAATTATGTACCAAGATTGCTTTCACCCGAGGTTAGAATGGCCTAGGGTTAACTATTTCAAGTGTGAAAACCCATAGATTGACCCAAACTTGAATTTCTTGTAAAAACATACAAACAAAAAAACTATGGTTGCTGACTTTACCATTGTCAGATGTTCTCTGCCTGTCTAAGTGGGAGGTTCTTGGTCAGAGTAAACCCAGAAGTAGACCAGAATTTATGCAGATTGTCAAAATGGCAGCTATGCAAGACTGTGTGACTCATGAACTGGACATTCCGGATTGCTCCATCTGGACTATATCTCTGAAATGTCTGTACTGTAATGCAGTTCAGATAAAAATGCAAAAATTATAAAAATGTATTGGATATTATATCATTGCTCGCCATTGCATGTTTGTGTAATAGAAGACGAGAGTGATTTTACAGATTTGTGCCAAGAAGAAACAGAAAAAAAGCCTCCAGAGAAAATTCAGATTCCCGTGGGAAGCAGTGGTGCTTAGATGACAGCACAGGTGTGATAGACTACACTTTATCGTGCTCACCATATAATCATTTTAAAAAGACTTTCCTTTCAAATGTCTGCTTTCACTAATCACTGTAAAGCCATTGATGCATTTCAAAACATACTATTTAATACTCACTAATGTGTGAGTTGATGTAATTATAGGGTTTTGTTGTTGGTGTAAGTGGTCTGCTTTGAGCTGTCCCAACAATTAAAATGCCACGATCATCTAGCTCTCAGCGTTGATTATGCGGTGAAGGTGCATAGACTCTAGTGAGTCAAGCAGCTAGATCTGGCTGATGATGCTCTTACAATACAGATTGGGGGGTTTCAAAAATGATGAATCACGTGATCGATGAGAATGGTGGAAAAAGGGTGCTTTTGGATTTGAGTTGGATTTATTTGTGTGGTGTTGTGTTTTGGTTGCTGCTTGAATTTCCCGTCACTGGAGGTCCAGTCAGTGTTGCTACAGGTGATGTGTTTATTGAGATTAGTAGGGTTTACTTATAGTCTTAGCCTCAGATCGCTCACAGTAAGTTCACTGATTGTCTGATACATACAAAAATGCCATGAGGAAACTAAACTCATCAAAATTATGCCAAAACGATAGCATGAGAAATCCCAAGATCAAACATTCTTATACATTTAGTCAGAGGTCTGGCTATATGTGGTGTGTTACACATATTTTAGGTATATTTTGAATATGGCTTTCAAGTTCATGAACTGTTGCCATAGAACTACAATGTTTCCAGTGTCTTATCCTTGTGCTTGGGCACCCTCATTTGGTGCTTGTGTTCAACTGCACTAATGCCCACTGAGGACTGGATTCAAACAAGAATGCACATGTGTCTGCTTCAACCTATATTTTAACCACAGTCTTCTACTGTCTGTTGTTCATGTGAAATGAGGTGCATTTGAAGTGCAATGCATCTATGCACATATTTGCCTGCGTTTACCCTTGAATGATCCTTTGAATAACCCCACTCTGTTTACCAGTACACAAAGGTGGCGGGGCATAAACATCAGAGATCTTTGAGACTGTTTGTCTTAGTTTGATTGCTTGGTTCAGATTCCACCATCTTCCTCTGCCCCCACCAAACTCTTTTAAAAGTGTACCAGGGTGAGAAATAAACTATTTTTGCCCTCTAGCCATAGTTTTTGATTTAAATATAACTCATAATGTATGTGGAATTAAATACATGAAGGCTAAATAACATAACTCAACTCAAAGTGAGAACAACTGCAGTTTTCTTAAGAAAACTTGTCAAATAATGCTGTAAACTATACAGAAACTATACCCTGCACTGTAAAAAATGATCGTGATTTTAACGATAAAAAACTGTGAAAATGCAACAGTAAAAACCTGTTAAACGGTTAAAGGTAAGCTCCTGTAAAATGTACAGGGAAAAACCGTAAACTGACGTTCCCAGAATTCCCTGCGTTGCATTTCAAATTTTGTTTGAATTTGAAGTTTTTTCATTGAAATAACTATGTTTTTTTCTTATCAGTTATGTTTATTAGGGTTGTATGTTACATCTAATGTTGTTAAATTAAAGTTTATTGCATATTTCAGTTTAATGAGTGGTGTTTAGTGCTTGTGTGAATGACACTGTGCACCTTCTATGTATGTTATTATTTAAAAGCTGATTGTGATGGGCTTTGGTTCATCATGTGACTTTCTCATCACCACTTGCATTTAGTGGTTATCAGTGTATCTCAAAGGTACAAAACAGATTTCAGAACTTCAATAGGTTGGTATATTAATATTATCTCAGTTAATGAAATTACAGTTTTTAATAGTAAATTTAATTTAAACCCGTAAACCTAAAATGTTGTTACCGTATTTTTTATGGTAGAATTCCGGCAACCTCAGTTGCCAGTTTTTTTATCGTAAATTTTACGGATTTTCTTTTTTACAGTGCCTCAGTTGACCCATTACTATGATATTAAAGGTTCAAATTAAAAATTAAAGTATTAGCTTGAGACCAAACTATTAAGTTCAACATTTTGAGTCATATAATTTTGTTTCTACTATACTTATGTTTTTAAAATGTTTTTAATTTTTATAAATATGTTTTTATGTTGAAATATAAACATTTAAATGGTGGTTGTCATAACTTTTTTTTTTATTATTGACTAAAGCATACAACAGTTAAGTATGGAATTAAGTAAAAATAGAATGCATACGTTATGTGATATAAAAATATGTGCATATTTAACAAAATACTAGTCTCTAGAGTTTCTTTCTTTCTAGCTGAATAACATGCTATGGACATTGTATGGATTTTCTGAGGTAAGTGTAACGTGACAGGCAAGCTATTTTATTGATGTCTTTCCATGGTTAAAACACTGATTGTGTTCTGCTATATGCCATGCAACATTAAAAGTATCATGATATAACAAAAGCACAAAGCTTATTGCAATTATTAAGACATGATATAAATGTTGTTTAGTGAAGTTTTGTTCACACATCGGCTGAAAACAACATTGGGTTTTGAGAATCAATGACAATTCCTTAAAATGAAGATTGATTAAAATTGATTTATCAATATTCTCAATACAATATTCTAAAGTACACTGAAAGTACTGTAACCAGTAAATGTTTGTAATTCATTTTTTTTATTTTATTTTTTTTTCATTTACCAGCAAAACTTTACATGACAGATTTTATAAGTATGTCAGGGACAAGATTGTACACCTACACAAGGCTGGAATGGACTACAAGGCCATCAGCAAGCAGCTTGGTGAGAAGGTGACAACAGTTGGTGCGATTATTCGCAAATGGAAGAAACACAAAATAACTGTCAATCTCGCTCGGACTGGGGCTCCATGCAAGATCTCACCTCGTGGAGTTTCAATGATCATGAGAACGGTGAGGAATCAGCCCAGAACTACACGGGAGGATCTTGTCACTGATCTCAGGGCAGCTGGGACCATAGTCACCAAGAAAATAACTGGTAACACACTATGCCGTGAAGGACTGAAATCATGCAGCGCCCGCAAGGTCCCACTGCTCAAGAATGCACATGTACAGGCCCATTTGAAGTTTGCCAATGATTCAGAGGAGAACTGGGTGAAAGTGTTGTGGTTAGATGAGACCAAAATCGAGCTCTTTGGCATCAACTCAACTCGCCGTGTTTGGAGGAGGAGGAATGCTGCCTATAACCCCAAGAACACCATCCCCACCGTCAAACATGGAGGTGGAAACATTATGCTTTGGAGGTGTTTTTCTGCTAAGGGGACAGGAAAACTGCACCATATGAAAGGGATGATGGATGGGGCCAGGGCATTGAAGCCAGCCAGGGATTGAAAATGGGCTGTGGATGGGTATTCCAGCATGACAATGAATGTGTTTACATGGACCCTTTTAATGCGATTATAATGAGATTTTGACAATATTGTGATTAAACTTTACCTCATGTAAATGCAATACTTTGATCTAAATAATGCGATTAAGCTCATAATCGTATTAACATAGGTCGCTGATTTTAAATCGAAATATTCAGGCATGTAAACACCTTAAATCGCAGTATTGCCGCTCTGACCAAAGTGCGCATGTGCTTGTGACATACATGAATGATGTGATACACACCTGTAATAATACGGAGATTAGAAACGATGGAGGGGAAGAAAACATAGCATTTCTGGGGAAAACAAAACTCGCTGCCACTAGTCTCTGTTTCTTACCCTCATACAAAAATGCTGAATACGCGACGGCAGCGTATGCAAAAAAATTGCCATCACATTTCTATGGAAAATCTGTGGAGGGAGCTGAAGGTTCGAGTTGCCATACGTCAGCTTCGAAACCTTAATGACTTGGCGAGGATCTGCAAAGAGGAGGGTTTTTCAACCAAGCACTTAAGTCATGTTTTGCGAAGGGGTCAAATACTTATTTGACTCATTAAAATCCAAATCAATTTATAATTTTTGTTTTAAATGCGTTTTTCTGGATTTTTTTTTTTTATTATTTTTTTGCTATTCTGTCTCTCACGGTTCAAATAAACCTACCATTATAATTATAGCCTCATAATTTCTTTGTCAGTGGGCAAACATACAAAATCAGCAGGGCATCATTTCATTTTTTATTTCCCCCCCCCCTGTACTTGGAGACAAGCAGCTGTACGAAATGCATTATATATACGTAAGTGTGACTAGGAGTGTGCAAAGATTTAAATCATGTGTCAACAACAGTGATTCCCTTCCTTGATTTAGGACAGATTGCATTAATAACAACTGCAAACCACGTAGACCACTTTTTGAAACAGACTCTGGTGTAATTCACTGGTGTGCATTCGGGTTTGGAAAACTACTTTTACACCAGCCAAACAAACTGAACTCTGACAACAAATGAACTCAGTGCCATAAAGACAAAGTTTAGCATACATTTCTTTTTACAGGGGTGCAAAAGAGGAATTCCGATATGTTTAGCATTTGTATCCAATTCTTTCTGCATACATTTTAAGTTCACACTGGGATTCAGGCTCATGTGACATATCGTTCATTTAGTCCTGTCACAGACGCTAGCAAGAGACACTGCAGTGCACTCTTGCTTTGCATAGACTGGCTGAGAGACATAATCTATCTCTCTTCCACACCGCTAGACGATTAGAGATCCTTCATCACTGAAAAGAACTTTACATTTTCCGAATGAGTTCCCCCGCCTGGACAAATGATCTAGGTGCATGACATCAACTGTTAAATAAGCTCTGGGACCAAGCTATTCATTCTACTTTGTGGCTTCAATGTAATGTGTGTCCCACCATGAAAATCCTATTTTCCACCCTGGGCAGGTAAACGACAGGCTGGGCTAGTCAGTATGCAAGTTTAATATGGAGATTTTAGGACTGTCTGATAGACTTTTTCAAAGGCATCCATGTATAAAAGCACGTCTTGTTTTGTGTTTTTGTTGTCTTTTGAAGTGAGCAAATTTGGAAGGATAAAATAGAGGCCTTTTATGAAAGAAATGGGAATCCATAAGTGGCTTTCAAAATGTCTTAACAGGATCAATATGGAAAAAGCTCTAAAGCGGTTTCAAAGTTTTGCATTTTATCCTAAATATGTGAAATTACACATTTTGCCGAATATTCTTTTTAAATGTTTCTCCAAGATGAATAATCATTTGCTTAATTTTTTTGTGATCCTGTTTGTTATGAGTAGCCAGACTTGCTAATAAAAAGATGGTGCCCACATACTTATATAGCAATAGACAATTGTTGGCAGACAGCTGTCAATACCTGATAACTCAATTTTAATACGAATGGATAATTCAGGATACGTGAAATATGGAAGGTCTCAAATTATGTTATCTCTTTATAGACAGGGACAATGTGAAGACTTGTGATGAGTGTTGAAAAAGTTTATTTTTATCTCTATAATTACAGATAAGGTGAGAGCTCTAATCCTAATGCAGTTAGCACTTCTAACAAAAGTTGCCAAACTGGTTTAAGAAAAATGAATTTGACACATTTTCCAGATATCGCTGTAGTTTTCTGAGGTTAAAAGTGAGTGTTGTACCTCTTGTCATCTCATGAATTGAAATTAACTTGGGGAGTGGAGAGACTAACTCTCCTATTATGGGGTTCAAGTTTTGTATTTCTATTATAATGTTATTACATTGTTATGTCATTGTAATACATTTTAACTTTATAACCCAAAAGCAATTATTGATTTATTTTGACTAAGAAAAGCTCTTATATTTGCATTTGCATATCATTTTATCTGTAAGATGGCATGGAGACAAATAGATTTAGATTTTAGAGGGCATTCAAGGTATTTTCATTGGCAGTGATGAAACTTTTTAACTGTGCCTGTAATAAATTCCACTTTTCCTGAGTTCGCATTCAGCACACTGTCCTCCAGTTCAACTGGATGATCTATTGCTGCTCGAGGTCATTTGCATAAATGAATTATATGAACATATAAAATAAGCCTGAATACTAAAGTATATTATTTCACCTAAAGCAAATATAATTGTGACAAATGGGGTATCTCCAGTTATTATTTTCAGCCTTTGACTTAGCTGCTTCTTTATTTAACATCAGTTGAGCAAGCCAGGTAGCCAATCATTTTCCCAGTAAACATGTCAATTACAGAACCCGCCAATTATTTCTAGGCTGTGTTCAAAGCTGATGTCTGGTTTCACAAAAGGAATAACAACATAACTCCTTCTTATATTAAAAGCACCAAAAACTGAAGCCTTGCATGCCACTATAAGGTACAACAGGTGCTGCTGTATAATGACAAATGAGGAGTGCCACTGACACAAAGAGCATGGGAATTGTATCATCATGAATTTATATATATATCGGGCTACATTTGACATCATGATGAATAAGTTGAGGTATGTTTTTAAATTTGAAGAGTCAAAATTATATTTACATTGCACCTTTTACACATTTTAAGCACCTAACTTGACCCCTACCCCTAAACCCTAACCATTTCTCTCATATGAGATAGGAATAGGATGAAGAATGGGATTTAGAAACATGATTTGTAAAATACATAAGTAGCATTGTTATTTTAATTGTCTTAAAAAGCTGGTTGCTAACAACTGAATAAATGTGACTACAGAAGATTGTCTGGCATATTAAAGTCATTATAAAGTCATTACATGAACAGAAATTTTACATTTATGAACAAGTCACATAACAAAATGTGTATTATATGTCCACAACATTTTATTAAGTGCAAAATAAAAATGCAGTAAATACATTAAAATGAACTATCATTATTATTATTTAAAAACATTGGTATTGATATTAAACAACTAACCTAGAAATTGTATATAATATATGTCTAATAATAATAAGAAGAACAACAACAACAATAATAATACCAAAACTTTGCCATGAAAGACTTTGTATTGGTCTAAGGTGAATAGGAAACCACTCATATTTATATACCTACAGGCATTTTAATCTGTGAATTTTAACATTCATATTTGTTGTTTTATTGTTATCTTGGCAAAATTCAAAAAGCATAAAATATCCACCCAGTCACACCCTGTAACGGAGCCGACGAGACGTGAGGCGAGCGGATCCAAGTGCAAGCTTTTATTAGTGAACATAGTCAAAACACAAGCAGGGTCAAACAACAGCAAACGGGAATGGCACGGGCAAGACAAAAGAGTAATCCTAGGGCAAGCGTGAGTCCCCGATCGGCGAACAACATCCAGAGGGCTTGACAAGAGGGATAGTCCGATAACGTGAGCTATAATCCAGACGAGCAACAAACAGAGTCTGAGCGGCGAGACAAGGGTTAATCCAAGGAACACTGGCAGAAATCAGGAAAGAGGAAACAAGGCAACATGAAAAGACAAAACTAAATTAGAACTAGAAACTAGGCTCCATAAAGCAGCTATCACATGGTGAGTGATAAACGCAGAACAATACTAGAGACTAAACAGAAAATAAACACCAAATGGCTTGGTACAGTAGCTAACACTAGGAAGAGTGCTAAACGCTAGACAATACTCGGCTCTGAGTGTGTGTTTTATAGTGGGTGTAGTAGCTTTCAGGTGAGCGTGTGATTTGTGATAGCTGTGTGATCAGTGCAATGGATGATGGGAAATGCAGTCCAGTGTGATGTGTGGTGTGAGAGTCAATATGATGGAGAGGCGACCTCTTGTGGCAGTAGGACGGAAGGCCACGTACCAGATTCGTGACACACACAAACATTAAAAAAAAACTACAGGGTTCATATTTAGGACATCTTTTATCTTCTATAAAAGTCATATTGTTGACTACTGAATACTAATGACAGGATGACATGGCCTTGATGGGGTGGAGGTGAGAACCAGCCATTTTGGTTTTATAAATCTTTTACCCATCATGAGTTTATAATTTCCCAACAAAGTAATATTGTAAATATGACACCAGGACAAGATAATTTGGACTGAATCAAATCCAAGCTATTGCCATGATGACTTATTAGCAGCAATCTTCACTCTTCAACAATGTGGATAAAAGGGTGCCACATTTATTTTCCTCTTTATGTATTTATGCTGACAGCCAGCATTTGCCCTTAGGCAGAAGAGAGTGAGCAATCATGTTACCTCAAAGTGAGAAAAATCTCATTCCACCTATAATAAAATAATCTTCAGGGTACTATTCTTTTACAGTGCTTGTGTACACTTAACACTCTGACCTCAAAATGACCAGCAGCCTCTGGGGAGATTGAGGGACACAGGTGAGCACACAAACAGAGATGTTGCTTTCAGTTGGTATTCTATAATATTGAACTGGCCATGACAGCTTACTGAAGGATCCAGTGTGTTTTTATTCTTTGCAGGGATTAAAATAATAATAATAATAATAAATAAATAAATTAAACTCAGATTATCTGACCATGCTAATGGACAAACATTTATAATCACTATCCATCTCTTAGACAGCATTGAGACGGTGATTGCCACTTGAACCATATAGTGAGAGGAAATTCACACAGCTGGCAGCTGGAGCTTGTGGCAATCAGTGAGATATGAGATCAGAGTTCATACTTTTAATGAGTGCTTGTTGAGTTGTGTGAAATGTGCTGTTGTGTGCTATGAAAATTAAACAAAATTAAAATTATTTAACCTTAAACTTGCCTTAAACTTGTGTGTGTGTATATATATATGGATTTTTAGCATCATTACTTCAGTCCTCAGTGTCATATGATCCTTCACAAATTATTCCACTATGTTGATTTGCTGTTCAAGAAACATTTGTTATTATTAACGTTGAAAACAGATGAGCTCCTACATAATTTTCATGGAAATCGTACATTACCATTCAAATGTTCAGCATAAGTAAATAATAATAATGATAATAATAATAATTACATTGATCAAAATCTATTTATATTGTTACATTATTTTCAACACTGGTAATAATAAGAACCATTATTAATAACTGAGCACCAGTGAGCATATTATAATAATTTCTGAAGGATTCAGAAATTCAGCCTTCTCCTCACATGAATAAATTACATTTAAAAATATAAAAGGGACATTTATATTTTCTAAGAGGCTTCTTTTTATATAATAATAATAATCATCATCATCATCATCATCATCATCATCATCACCATCTTCATCATCATAATTCCAAACTTTTGAACAATAGTGTATATGTCCATTTGCAGATTAATAATCAGTATATAAACTTAATTTTGCATTCCACAGGAATGAATGAGTGAGTGAATGAATGAATGAATTAATTAATTTGTTGAGTAAATAATGACAGACTTATACTACTGAATAAACTATTCCTTTAATCAAACCAGATTATCTGACTCAAAATAGGTACTTGCCCTGATAAAACCGTTATTAAAAATGATTAAATCTGAACCTCCGAATTGCACCATTTGTGTTCAGTGACTTATCAGTAATAGTTTGGATGCTTCGAGCATTTGATTTAATACATTTATTTGGATCTGCTGAACCTTGAAAAAAACTAATTTGCACTTGTATCTGAAAGGCTTGTTCTGTTGAAATGAGAGAGCAGAAATATGTGTGTTCTTGACTGTTTTCCTCAGATTCCACTTAATTCTGCAGTTTTGTAAGTGTATCATACAATTGTTCATGCTGTGTAATGACACATCACTCACCATGCAACCACATTACTAAAAAATAAATACATTTATCTGAAAACATCTCTCAAGTCTCAAGTCTGTTTCTGTATATGTTAAGTGTAGTGACAAGGCGGAATTCGTTTGCTATCTGTCTTCATCCTTTCTTAAGTTTAATGCAATGACTTAATGCAATGACTTAATTAATATCACTCTGAATCGCTGCAGAAATGACATTACTCAGAAGACTATAGCAAGAACTTTTAGGACTTCCGTCAAACAGAGTGCTGTCTGTGCACTGGAAAATCATGGCAGCTCAACCAAGGGGGAGTGGAGGGTGGGAGGAGCCAGGGAGGAGCCTGGAGCAGGAGAAGCCAGATGGTAGTCCAGAGGCCAGCCAGGATGGCGGCCCACGGCGGAGTCGATGGAGGGAGGAGCCATGGTGGGGATGGGACCACCGACAACATGGGGCCGACTGCCGGAGATGACGCCGGTGGAGAAGGAGCCCAGGATGGAGCTGAGCAGCCGCAGAGCCAGGGTGACCCCGATGGACCGGAGGGCCACGGCAGAGCCGGCGGCTCGGGTGAGTGAGACGGAGGCGGGGATCCCAAGTGACGCGGTGGAGCCGGAGTGACAGAGGACCAAGGTGACGCCGGAGGGAGGGAGGAACCCGACGGAGCCAGAGGAACGGAGTGATGAGGCGAAGCTGGAGGAGTGGAGTTCCGTGGAGTAGGCAGGGGGACGACTGACCAAGGCGGAGCCGGATGGACGAGGGAGCCCGGCGGAGCTGGTGGAGTGAGGGGCCATGGTGGAGATGAGGGAGCCACGAGCCAAGGTGGAGCCCGGGTCTCGCAGGCTGGAGGCGAGGATTGGGGATCCTCCAACCCTGAGGTGGCTGATCGCAGGGAGACCCGAAGCTCAACCGATCCACCGGACATGGCGTGCTGAGGGTGAGCTGAGGGGCCTTCCTGAGGCTGCTGAGAGTGGGCTGCTGGACTGGCTGGCTGATATAGAGGAGGCGGGAGAGGGAGGCTGGGAGGGACCTTCAAAACATCAGAGGAGCTGGTTGAGGAAGGAGTACTGGACGGAACCAGCAGGGGCTCTGGAGAGCTGGACGGAACCAGCAGGGGCACTGGAGAGCTGGACTGAACCAGCAAGGGCACTGGAGAGCATGGGGAGGTGGGTGGGAGCAACGGGAAAGGGAGCAGCCAGAAGTCCTCCTCACATAAACAGTCCAACAGCTCAGAGTCCAGCGCTGGCTCACCCTCAGTGGTGGGAGAGTGGGCGGGGAATTCTTCCATTCCCTCGATCTCCACTAACACTCCCACGTTGTTGCCGGCTCACACACCTGATCAGTCGCGTTGAGTGGCTCTGTCACTTTAACCGGTGATGGCTCAGGCTCTGTGACTGCGGTGGGCTCTGGCGAACACTCCGTGCAGTGAGATGGTGAGGTTTGGCTGGGCTCTGGATCGGGAGTGGGGCTGGGGCCGTCCTCAGCTGGGCCGACGGAGAAAAACAGTCCATTATTCTCCAGCACCCACTCCACGTAAGTGGCGAAATTCTCTTTGGGACAGTTCTACCATGACATTTCAGAATGGTTTGCCAAACGTGCTGAGAATTATGTGCTAAGAATGGTTCATAATAGTCCTGTGCCAAACCAAGCTCGAGTGAAAATATAACTGTAAATGTTCCTTACCATTCTAAGAACCAACAGTGGAAGGTAATGTTATTAATAAAATAAAATAATAAAGAAAACTAAGTAGTTCCATCTAATTAAAATGGTCTATTTTTGTCCATAAAGCAAATCTACATGCAATCTACCCATCATTCTTTGCGCACTTAAAGGAATTGTTCACCCAAAAATGAAACTTTTGTCATCATTTACTCACCCTCACATCGTTCAAAACATGTATGAGTTTCTCTCTGATGTTGAACACAAAATAAGACATTTTGAAGACTTTTGAAGAACCAAAAAGTTGTTGGTAAACACTGACTTCCATAGTAGGGAAATAAATGCTATGGAAGTTAATGGGGACCATCAACTGTTTGATTACCAACATTCTTTAAAATATCTTATTTTATGTTCAACAAAAGAAAGGAACTCTTGAACGGCAAGAGTAAATGATGACAAATTCAGTCTTTGGGGGTGAACTACTTTTTTAACTTTTAAAATGTTCTCCTTATATAGCATCAGCTGTTATGATTTTGTTCTAAGTGTAACCTTATATTTAAGTGTCTAGTGTTCGTAACAGAGCCAATGTTTTCTGTTTATCAGCTCAACCCCTGTACACATGTGCGTTGGTGTGTATATATTTCTCACCACATCTTCGTTGAGCGGATTACGCCGCTCTAATCCCGCTCAGAATGCCCTTGCACAGCCAAGTGACGGCCACACCTCTGCACCGCACTATTATCTACAGCTCTGCCGCCCAGGTATCCAGACTTCCAAACCTCTGTTCAACTCCATGGGGCAGGCATGGATTAGCTAGTCAAGGCTTTGATGTCAGATTCTCACACAGAGTCAATACACAGCATGAGCCCCTCAGGATTAAAATGATATCCACACCATGACATTACTTAAGTAACAGAAAATAACAAGGAACAGAGGCTTTCTGAACTAAGAAAACATGAGGGAATTGAAGAGAAACCTGTTAACGTATGTGATCTTTTTATTTATGTGAGAGATTCACACTGTACATCAGGGGTGTTGCATGAATGATTAATGACAACCATGATGAAACACCGGGGTAGGACTTTTCTCAAAGGCTTAATGCATTGTAAATATTCTTCATGCATTAAAATGCATTCATAAGACCTTATAATACAGTAATCAGTTGTGTGACCTTATAGATGACAATTTTTAAAAGGGTAAAACAAGTGCACTTGTAACACTGTGAATATTTAACTTATACAACTTCAGACTGTCATCATCCACATGTACATTAACATGCTCTATGTGTGTGTTTACTCCTCTTTTTTGTGTGAATAGATTAATTAAGTAACATATTGTTAATTATATTAGTACTAAATAAAACTAAATTAAATGAAAAGTAATGCAATGGGGGAAAAGAAAGAAAGAAAGAAAGAAAGAAAGAAAGAAAGAAAGAAAGAAAGAAAGAAAAAGAAAGAAAGAAAGAAAGAAAGAAAGAAAGAAAGAAAGAAAGAAAGAAAGAAAGAAAGTAAGTTGGGCCCAATGGGCAGTGGCGGAAAGTATACTGACAAAATATACTCAAGTAAAAGTACCATTACCTTCCAAAAAAATGTAGTTTGAGTAGAGTAAAAGTACTTGTTCAAAAAACTACTTGAGTAAGAGTAAAAGAGTAGCCTATTTAAAAGTACTCATGAGTATTGAGTAGTGAGTACTGAGCTGTGGATTCTACCCCTCATAATAACAGCTTATACATTTGTGACTCTGGACCACAAAACCAGTCTTAAGTCGCTGGGGTATATTTGTAGCAATAGCCAAAAATATACATTGTATGGGTCAAAATTAGTGATTTTTCTTTTATGCCAAAAATCATTAGGACATTAAGTAAAGATCATGTTCCATGAAGCTATTTTGTAAATTTCCTACTGTAAATATATCAAAACTTAATTTTTGATTAGTAACATGCATTGATAAGAACTTCATTTGGAAAACTTTATAGACGATTTTCTCAATATTTAGATTTTTTTGCACCCTCAGATTCCAGATTTTCAAATAGTTGTATCTCTGCCTAATATTGTCATGCATTTACAATAGGATGATAGATTTTTCCTGAGGATGATAGATTGTCAGAGCATCACCCCAGCTTTCTGGAAGTTGTTGGTGATTTTACAGACATGTCTTTTAGGGTTCATTTTCACAGCTTTTATGATTTGTCTGTCATCAACTAATGTTGTTTTCTCAGCAGATCAGGTAGTTGTTGTTTGCTGATGTTGCTGGTGGTTTCTTGATTTATCCATGCCCTTTGTTTTTGCTATAGCTCTAATTGACTTCTTTTCTTTTAGCATCCAAATTGCTTGCTTTTCTCTCAAAGTCAGCTCCCTCATCTTCATCCTGGTTTGTGTGTGTCATCATCGAATGCAAGATTCAGAATACAGAAGTAATGGATATAACTGATACGGCACATTCCCTGCTTTTAATAGCTGAAGAATTAAAGCAACAGGACACAGCTGATCACTTAGAAAGACCTTTGAGGCAACTGTTCCAATACTTATGCTCACATCAGATAGAGGGATGAAACTCTAAAAGTGCTGAACTATTTAGCTGATAAAACATCTATGTGTTGAATCACCCAATAATAAAATGTGACATTCTGTAGTTTTGTCTCATATTCATGTTTTAATCATATTTGTAAATGTCTTGACTCCACAGCCAACAGAGCAATTTTGTCTTTACTGTTCCAATACTTTTGGAGGGCACTGTATATGTTCACACCAATACAGTAAAACATAAATAAATAAATAAATATATATATATATATATATATATATATATATATATATGTCTCCCTTAAAAATAACATTTTTCTCATTTATTTTATTAAAGGAAAATGTAATTTATAGTGTTGATGGCAAAGCTGAATTTTCAGCATTATTACTCCAGTCTTCAATCACATGATCTTTCAGAAATAATTCTGAATTGCTTCTGAATACTTGCTGATTTGCTTCTCAATAAACTTTTTTAATCATTATATTTCTTTTTACATTTTTGTGATTTTTTTTTCAAGATACTTTAATAACAAGTTTAAAAGAACAGCATTTATTTAAAACAGGAGTCTTTATTATTATTTTTTGATCAATTTAATGAATTCTTGCTGAATAAAAGTATATATTTCTTTAAAAAGAAATGACTGACCCCCATATATGTGATGCTTCAAATAAAGTGCTTCCACAGCAGCTCTCTGAACACGTCAGACAGAGACAGCTGTGCTCTCATCCCACTTTCCATATGACAATTTAGAATCTCAGCATGTGTGAATCCATACTGGTTTTAATGAGATATGTGTTTTCTTCACTCCCCAGTTAAAAATAAATGGGAAACATTCAGTTTGAATGAATGCCAAAGCTAGCTCCTGTCTCTAAGGTCAACTTTCCTTTATTCCTTCTTAATTTCCCTCTTGTCCTGCAGCCATGTTTAATCTCTTCTGGCTTGGTTTTATTGTCTGTGAACGCACAGATGTCAGCTGGTATTGACATAATCTTGAAAAGTGGCGCTGATGCACTGACATTTGCGGTAATAGCATCTTGCTAATGTTCGCATTCACACTGTACCACATGGGACAGAGGACAAAACAGAACAAATATACACACAAACCATGAATTCGACCCACAAACACAAGGATTATCTTGAATGCTAAGGTGTGAGGTGTTGAGATGGCTGTGGTTTTGTAGCAGCAGTCCATTGTTTGTTATCACTACTCTCATAAACTGCACATGGCTGCAGTTAGTCACCATTTTATTAGCTACACCTGTTCGACTACTCATTAATGCAAATACAGTATCTAATCAGCCAATCACATGGTAGCAACTCAATGCATGTAGACATGGTCAAGATGATCTGCTGAATGTCAAGCCAAGCATCAGAATGAGGAAGAAAAGTGTTTTAAGTGGCTTTATACATGACATGGTTGTTGGTTCCAGGTGGGCTGGTTGGATTATTTCAGAAACTGCTGATCTTGTCGCGCACAGCCATCTCTCGGATTTACAAAAAATGCTCCAAAAAAGAAAAAAATTTCCAGTGAGCAGCAGTTATGTGGGTGAAAATGCCTTGTTGATGCCAGAGGTCAAAGGAGAATGGTCAACTGGTTCAAGCTGATTTAAACAGTAACTCGGTAACTCAAATAACCACTTGTTATGACCAAGGTAATGTATGCAGAAGAGCAACTCTAAACACAAAACACATCAAACCTTAAAGCAAATAGGCTGCAGTAGCAGAAGACCTCACCAGGTGCCAACTAAAAATAAGAAACTGAAGCTACAATTCATACGGGCTCACTAAAATCGGACGATAGGAGATTGGAAAAAGGATGCTCGATCAGATGAGTCTTGTTTCCTACTGTGGCATTTGGATGGTAAGGTCAGAATTTGGTGTTAACAACAAAACATGGATTCATCCTGCCTTTTATCAGTGATTCAGGCTGGTGGTGGTGTTACGGTGTGGGAGATATGTTCTTGGCACACTTAGCAACAATTGAGCATCTTTTAAAAGCCACAGCCTACCTGACTATTGTTTTTGACCATGTCCATCCCTTCATGACCACAGTGTACTCATCTTGTGATATAAATAACATCCACAAAAGCTCAAATCATCTCAAACTGGTTTCTTGAACATGAAAATGAGTTCACTCACCTGGCCTCCACAGTCACCAGATCTCAATCCAACAGAGCATCTTTGGGATATGAGTGGAACGGGGAGATTCACATCATTCGCAGTCGACAAATCTGCAGCAAATGCATGCTGCTATCATGTCAATGTGGACCAAAATCTCAGAGGAATACTTCCAGCCCCTTGCTGAATCTATGCTATAAAGAATTTAAGCAGTTCTGAAGCCTTGGAAGTTCAACCCTAGCAAGGTGCACTTGATAAAGTGGCCGATGAGGGAACAATTTTATTGCATAAAGTAAATAATGTATATATTTGAAACTGCATTCTGATGTGAGGTAGGGAAACAGCTGGGTGCACTAATCCAGAGCTCCCTCATGTGGCTCTGAGCAGATATATAAACTTATAGTATTACACTGAATATAAAATGAGGATGCAAACTCAAAACCAGTTTTAATATCAGCTATTTAAGTCATGGTTTACACATTTCTCCTGGTATTCACTCTGAATCTCACTCTCATTCATGTAATTACTTTCAGCCATAATACGTCTGAATCCTGCCACCAGCTGTGTTGCATGTTCGGTGCTGCTAATATTAGGAAAATGTTTAAATGAATCGTCATTGTCCTCAGCAGGAGCTTGTTTGTGTTTTACGTTTGTCATGCAGGGCTGAGAAATACAGGAGATTAACAACTGGCATCTTTAGTTATTTTATATGTATCTTATGCATATAGTAGGGGGGAATGGAGCTAGTTATCACACTTTTTACTCCAGTGGACATTACATATATCTTGATAGTCTGTGACATCAAAAAGTGATTGAACATATCCACCATTACTGTGGGAAAAAAAGAGATCCCGTTTATTCCACACACAGCATGTGACATCATTTGGGGTACTACATATGGAGCAATTTATCATATTGGGAACTTGCCATTAGACTATTACATGCTTTTCACATTTAAACAGCAAGCCATCTATAGCATTCAAACATTTAGAAGTTAACATTATATAAACAAATTAGCCCAACCTGACACATACTTGCATATATACATGTACATTTTGAGAACATATCCTTGAGAAAATAACTACCTTTGAAACACGTAATTATGGAAATAATACACTTGACATAAAACTTAAATGCTAACAGAATGTAACATTTTCAGATACTTAATTTCATGTTAATTGCAAATAAATGAAAATTTTAAAAATTTTGAAATGTATAGTTCAAATTTATATGTAATGCAATTAGCTTTACAGTGTTTTTTCCAACTTAAATAGATTTAAATATGATTTTGTAATTACTTTTATTGAAATATTGTTGAAGTGCAATATCACAGTACATACATTTATGGTTAACTAAAATATACTTTATTGTAATTTCTATTAAGACCTACAGTATATGTCAATTATTTAAATATATTTGTATTAGTGCTGTCAAATGATTAATCGTGATTAATCGCATCAAAAATAAAAGGTTGTTTACATTTACATATGTTTACATACATATACATATATGTATGTGTACTGTGTATATATATATTATGTATATATAAATACAAACACATGCATGTATATATTTAAGAAAAAAAAAACATGGTAGGTTTATATATTAAATATATTTATATATAATATAAAGTATATACATGTAAATATTTTCAAAATACATACTGTATGTGTGTGTATTTATCTATAAATAATACATAAACACAGTACATGTACATATATTATGTAAACTAAATATTTTATTTTGGATCTGATTAATAGTGATTAATCATTTGACAGCACTAATTTGTATTTACATTTGTATTGATAAAATTACAATTCAAATGTTTTCTTTAAATGTAATATTGAATAGCACAATTAATTTACAATAAAATACTTTACATATGATTTATTATGTTAGTCAACACATCAAAATTAGTTTATTTCTTCAGATCTTGTCAAAAGATCATGTTGATTTATGAACTGTACTTTAAAGCAAAACCTTTTTTAAAGTGTGCAAGTGTATTAAGAAACACACTCTCTTGTACACTTAAATGTCATTTCATTTCATGTATTATAATATATTATAATATACATTTTTTAAATATACTGTTAAGATTTAAAGTGCACTGCAAATGCACATTCAATACAATTAAGTGCACTTCAGTTTTACAAGTTCAACATTTCAGCTACAATCTACCATCATTATATAGTTGCCTAAATACATGTCAGCCTGCTTCTTGTGTTCACTTAGATAATAAAAAAATATATGACACGTTATAGGAAGATATAATTCATTTTAATTTCAGAAATTTTCCAAGCAGTTTGGATTATATAATTTTTTATTGTATATAATTATTTTTTTTTTTTGATGTTGCATAAGGAAAATAAAGTTATATAATATATATGATATTCATATCCATCTGCTCATTTAAAAGTAAATATATGCTTGTCATATTATTTTATTGAAGCTACAAGCGTCCCACGGTTGAAAACTGAGGCATGTCACGCTGTAACAGTCTCTGCTTCTAATAGAGAGAAGCTGGTCTACTTTGAATAAGAGATTGAATCGACCAGGCTTTGCTATGTAAATGCATGCTAATTTATGCGTGAGTGGTGTGCAGATGTTGGGCAGATCAGTTGTAGAGGGGCAAGGGGACATGATTTCTGTTCCATGTTCATTTGTTATCATCTGTGTTTTTTCATAAGGTGGTCGGGGTGTGATCTGATCCGATGACCCGCCTACCATGCCTCTCAAACAGAAAAAGGGTATAAACACAGGGAACATGTACATGCTGAGCTCAGATGTTTCATTGAACTACACTTGAGAAATCACATAGTGTGGCCCTCAGTGTAAGTACTAAATTCGTTTGGTGTTAATCGCTGACTTATGACTGTACAGCTGTATGTAGAGTACGAATACAGAAGAGGCCGTGATGATTTAATGTATGTAACACAAACGCACTCGGATTCAAATGGCTGTTTTGCTGAGCACTGCATTTTGTGCTTGACATTACCACAGCTATTCCATATTAGTTATTTGTAGGATGTAGCAAATGGCTCTGAAACTCTGGCCTTTTGCAAAATGCATTTACATAAGCAGAATAGTTTGTTAAAAAAATTAAATAAAATGAAATAAAAAATCTGATGACTAAACTGAAGCATGCTTTGTGTAACTCTGCAATGTGTTCATGAACAGAAGGTATGTCAGGACAGAAGGTAAGGACTTTTAAACAATTTTGTTTAAAACAATGTTGTTGTGCTATTTTTATATATTATATATATATATATATATTTTTTTTTAAATAACCCTAAACTCAAGGTAGACCATCTCATAATGGTGCTCAGACTAAAAATTTAATGGTGTACGGTGCCCTCATGTGGCTTTGAGAGTAAACACATCCATTTCCCACCAACTACTTCATGTGAAGGCAATAATTGCCTACATGGCCTGTGGGCAATGCTTAAAGAGATAGCTTTAGAGTTCACCTAAAAATTAAAGTTCTGTCGTTTAATCACCCTCATGTTGTTCCAAGCCTGTAAGAGTTTCTTTCTTCTGTTGAACTCAAATGAAGATAGTTTGAAGATTGTCGGTAATGAAACAGCAGACATTTATTTATTTTTTATTTTTTTTTAGGGTTAGGGTTAGGTTTTTGTAGTAGGGAAGTCAATGGCAAATGTTTTTTTTACCAACGTTTTTTACCAAATGGCTACCAACATTTTTCAAATTATCTTCTATAACATTTCTGTGGATATGGAGTTTTAAATCTGTAATAAGTTCACATGGGTCCCAATATTTTATTAATTGACCATGAAACCATGAAAACCATTCTTTTTACAAATCACTTTTCCTCTGGGTTGCAAGGATGCCGGAACCTATCCCAGCGTTTTGGGTTGCGGCCGGGGGGAAACACTCTGGACAGATGGCCTTCTGGAGTAGGCGTATGCAGAGATCTAATAAATGTAAGAGATTTGGTTAAATTTGTCAAATGATATAATTTTGTGGGATAATGTCAACTTTCACAGAACCAACATTGTTGGGGAACGGTTTGCTGAGCATGAAAGGATAACACTAGAGTTACACCATACTCCATTTCCTGTATCAGATATTTCTGCATGGGGATGGAAAGTGTATGACTGTAAGGCACAAGACCAGATCTAACTACGCTGGATTCCATGAATTCTGCTTGTGAGGACAATCTCTGGAAAATCACTGGTAAGACCAACAAGAATGAAAGGATGTTCACCTAGAAATTTCAGTGTTATGTACAGTGAGGAGGTACAAATTAATGTTATTGTATAGAACTAGAGCAGATTCATTTTGTGGCAAACTCATTTCACACAAACTGCATGTGACTAGCATTTTTTTTTTTTTTTTTACAATTATTTTCCTAATTTTTAAAACTTCATCCAAGTCTGAAGGTGCTCTACACAAAGACTTGAACAGAGCAGTATGCATATCATGCTTTCAGATCCTCGACAACCCACAGATGACTTAATCAAACACAGACCATCTCAAAGTCCTGCTTCCACCCCCTTATCTGATTGGCTAATGTGGAGCGCTGGAAAGAGTTATGCAGGAAACGCCTCTATTCCCATAAAAATGTAGGCAACTTTAAAAAAAAGCATCATTTTGGATCTTTGACCACTGTCGAGAGGAAAATGGCATCAGCACACGACAGAGCAGTTTTACAGGCCATCTTTAACCCTACCAGCCCTTTTGGAGATATCCCTGGATTAAATCAAGAGGATAAACTGACAGACGATGGTAAGATGAAGATCCATAATTGGATATGCAAAGTTTGTGTATCCATTGATTCACTTAATGTTATATTGTGATAGATAGATAGATAGATAGATAGATAGATAGATAGATAGATAGATAGATAGATAGATAGATAGATAGATAGATAGATAGATAGATAGATAGATTTCAAATGCTATAAAGATATGTTCTCATTGTGAACACTACTGTGTATTTCTTTCATATCTCTTTCTTTAGACAGTGTTTTTGACCCAGAGCTAGTGAAACAGGTGAAAGATCTGGAATTGCAGGGAGTTTTGGCTGCTGAGTCTGGAGACCTGCCCGCTGCTCTTCAGCATTTTAACCAGGCCATCAGGATCCTGCCTCAGAGGGCTTCAGCATACAACAACCGAGCCCAGACCAAACGCCTGCAGGGAGACACCAAAGGTGATACGTTTCTTATTTCTCTCCCAGAATCAGCTGAAAAGTTTCAAACTTTTATTTCTGCAGTTCTTTTTTCAGAGACCGTAATGAAAATGCATTAAGATACCAAAAACTTTCAATGTTCTCACAAATCATGATAGGGGCAGATTATTGCCTAATAAAAGCTTAATTTCATGCATTTCCTTGCACAATACTACCTTAAAAAAAAATTCATAGTGCATGATTTGTAAACAAATATATTTTGACATTTATATCATAAAACCAGCTCCTTGTGGATGGCTAAACGCATACTTAAACATGGGTTTATTTAAAAAAACACATTTACTATAGTTAAACCATGGTAACCACTTATTAACTCAGCACTTGCCTTGTTTAAATCCATACATTTTCTTTGCGCTGTAAACCCAAAATTTATTAATGCAATTATTATATTTATATTATATTATATTATATTATATTATATTATATTAATGCAATAATAATAATTATTATTATCATTATTATCCTTATTATTATTATTATTATTATTTATTTATTATTATTATTTTTAAATAACACAGGCTCATTGGGGAAAAAAATGGTGACATTTCTGCAAATATTATGCTGTTCCAGTGAGTGGGGCTAAAACATGTTCAGTTTTATCTGAAACAGATGAACACAATTCTGGCAAAGTTGTATGATGTTTGTGGTTGTATGTATCAGTTCTGTATCATGTTTGAAAATATTCTATAACTTACACTAAACGCTACCCTACAAAACAAAGCTAAATGTGATATAAAATGCATTTTCTGAAGCAACCATGCCATTTTAGCTGGTTTATACAAGTCTTTAAACCTTTTTATTGTGATTCAGGTATCACAGAACTCGAGCAAATATATATATATATATATGTACCCTTATGAAAATGTATGTGTGTGTGGGGGGGGGGGGGGGGGGGCGTTTTGATAACCATTTGAATAACTTTAACTAAAAATACCATCGTTAAACTATGGTTAGTGAAGCAAAATCATGGTTAATTTGTGGGTTATCTCACTGAACTTTATATATTGCAGGTGCAGTGGAAGATCTGGAGCATGCCATTTCTCTCAGCGGCGGCATTGGGCAATCAGCCTGCCAGGCTCTGGTCCAGCATGGGCTCCTTCTAAGGTTATCGGGTCGTGATGAGGAGGCTCGGGTGGACTTTGAGAAGGCAGCAGCTCTAGGCAGCGAATTTGCTCGGCAGCAGACTGTGATCTTGAACCCCTACGCTGCCCTATGCAACCGCATGCTGTCAGAGGTCATCAATAAACTACGCAACCCAGAAATGTCAGACATGCCATAGAGATGGAAAATATGGATAGAAAGTATATACATTGTATTGTAACAAAGGCATACGTTTATTAGCTTATATATATATATATATATATATATATATATATATATACACACACACACACACATGTTGGTTTTTGTGGTTTATGGGGACTCTCCTTAGGCGTAATGGTTTTAATACTGAACAAACAGTGTGTGCTATTGCCCTACACTAACCCTACACCTAAACTTAGCCCTCACAGGAGACTTTGTGCATTTTTAGATTTTCAAAAAAACACCATTTAGTATGTTTTTTTAGCCTTTTGAATTACGTGGACATAGGCAGTGTCCTCATAAACCACCTTCATATTGTAATACCTCTGTCATACCCATGCCATTATACAAATTTGTGTCCTCATAAACCACATAAACATATTTTGATGGAACTTTATGACTTTATGATGGAAATAAACTTTTATAATAGAAAAGAGAAAACATAAAATTGAGAAATATTTAAGATACAGATCACTGATTAAATATGTAAATGTGTGACGTCGATTATCATCTGTGCAGATTCTAAAATCATGCTAAAGAACAACTGAAGATTTTATGCACTTGAGTGTTGCTGTCATTAATCCAAGGACAAAAAAGACATTGTTTTGTTTTATAAACGTATAAATTAAATTGTTATGCCGACAGTATAATTTGTCATGAACCAGGTCTTAAATTCAAAATATAGAATATATATATATATATAGCCCTTTATCAATGGCTTCCTGCAACTGTTTGGTAACTAACCTTCTTTAAAATATTTTCTTCTGTGTTCAGCAGAAGAAATAAACGTGTACAGGTTTGCAACAACATGAGTGTGATAAGTGATAACAATTTTCTTTGTTTGATGAACAACCCCTTTCAGTTGATTTTTGAAGCATGCATATACAAGTGTATTTTTCAGCCACTAGAGGTCAGCAAATATCTGTCAAAGCTTAGGTCAGTTCTCCCCAAAAAATAAAACCCATTCAAAGTTGACAATGACTAAAGCATAAATTCATCTAGAAGATATAGGTCATTGTTGAGGTCATTGCTTGCAGCATGCTTTTATTTGATATATCCACAGCTTGTGATTCAAACTTGTCTCTTATTCTCCATGTGTCTTGTCAGTAGTGAAGACACTATTTGACTAATAGAGTCTTGAACTCTTCTCTTCTCTCCTGGAGACCTGTCATGCTGGGTAATGCCACAGGTTCACTTCTGATCTCTTTCTGGTAGAAAGGACAGACCTTCAGGTGTTCTGCCATGGGGGGCATGTCTTCAAAGACCCATTTATCCACTGGAGAGAACAGACTGCTAAACTCCCATGCCTACATGGGGATGAGAAAGGTCTAATATATAATTACGTCAATGCAAAAAATAAAACAAAACAAATCACAAGTGGTATATACATTTCAGGCAATACAATACATTTTACAATAATAATAAAAAGATACTGTACAAAATTAAGAGGAGGTTGCTTTAAGTAATATTATTTCTCACTGACATTGTAAGGGTTAAATGCCTTTAAAGTCAATCCTGTGCATTATACATTTACTATCACTATGGTGATCGCTATTCCAGACCACTATTCTTATTGGCTTTCCTCAATGCAGGCTACACCCCCTACTGGTTAAATGCTAAGATCTACTTCCCATACAATGGCCAAAGAAACAAAGACCACCTGTCACCCAACAGCAAATTTTTAACAGTTTGTAGCTGACTGACATGGAGCCAGGGAGGGTAAAGTGACCCATAAATGTCCTCTACTGCTCTCTGACCCACATACCTCAGAGAGCAGATAACAGAGCACCAACGTACTTAGGATGTTTATCGTGCCCTCCGACACGGCTAATGCTCCTGAAATAAAGTTAGATGGGCTGGAAAGCATTGAAGATTTTTTCGGATTCAACTGTGACTGTGCACATGATTTTTAGACTCATGGGAGTCTAATTATGAATAATTAAATGAATTATACAATATTAAACAATATTGTATAGAGTTGTTCCTCAAGCTCTGATAAGGCTTTAAAAAGAATTGGAATACAGTACATGAATCATGTGGACTTCTTTTATGGTGCCTTTCCAGCCAACAAGAATACATTGGGTCACCCCCTTCTAATGAACATGTTTGACTACTTTAGTAATTTCTATGAGTACAAATCTTAAAGTTAAAGAATATAATGATATTCTAGGGAATTGTGTGCTACTAATTTTATAGCAACAGTTTGGACAGGACTCTTTTCTATTCTATAACATTAAGATCAAAGTAACTTAACAGTTTAGCTTAGTATGAATTAACTTAGTATGGGGCACAAAAAAAAAAAAAAACAGCTTACAATGTCTTATTGTGTGTTCCACAGGAAAAATACCAGTATACAGGTTTATATTAGAAAAACAATTACCTTTTTTCGGGCCCTCCAGGTGAATCCACCATGAGAATATGTCTTTTTTTCCCATTTGAGGGACACCATGCCCTTCTGCTGAAGAACAGTGCTGCACACTTCCCTCATTAGCTGGGAAACCTGAGATAGACGTCCCAAAGACACACTATCCAGAAAACTCACTATGTGTTGTAAGATCTCAAAAGGAAGTCTGCTCAGAGAATCTAAATTCTTTGCTCGTTTACGTTCACTGCTAACAGTTTTTACTCCTTTGTAGAGTGACGCTGCCACATTTGGTTGTAAGATGAAAGTGCTAAGATCTGTATCATAGCCTAAGGTAGCCCGATATGTAGATGGTCGAAATTGCTTCTGGCTAAAGGTACAACCAAGGTAAGCCAGCGGGCACCGCTGTAAAAACCAACCACTAAGACATGACTGGATGTCTCCATGCACGTTTCTAAAGTGCCAGGGGTATTCATCACGCCTGAAGGCATGACAGCACAGATAAGTAAAGGCTGAGCAGGATTTATTGTGTCTCCTAGTCACACATTCAGTCTGAATCTGTACATGCAGGTTTTGAGGCTGGTCTGCGACGACATCGGCCAAAGATGCATCATTTTTGAATGGAGCAGAATAGAAGTCATAGGTCTGGGTGCCAAAGTCAACATACAACCCATCGGTTCCAACAGTCTCACAAATCTGATGACCTTTCAGTTCTCTTTCTAGACAACACAGCAGTGTGGTCTCTACCTCATTTTGCTTTGGGAGCTCTTCAATGGCAATGCCTAAATCTGATGTGTCCACATTTTGGTCTGCCTTCTTAACCATTTGCGATGGATCCTTGAGGTGGCTACGCTTGGCTCTGAAGCTCATCGGCACGTTGAAAGAGTGTACGGTTTGAACTTCAATTGGCTCTAAATTTCCATAAACAAAATCTTTGTCTTTAGGTGTGCAAGCAGCCAGCTGGCCGAAGTTGATAAGCATACATCCATTGTGCACCAGATACATATTATACTCTGACACGTTGACCTCTTTACGTAGTCTATCCAGAACACCATCTTGCCAAGGGGCTAAACCTGTCCTGGCAATCTCGGCATCGTGGGAATTCTGAGGGGTCACCTTTGGGTCTTCCTTGTCTTTAGTCAGACAACTTTTATCCTCTAAATTCTTCACAGTTTGCTTACATCCTTCCTTCTCCTTTGCAAACATTCTCTCCCACATCCCATAGCTCTCCAAGCAGGCCACATCTTTACTCTTAGCCAGGGCCAGCCTTTCTTCTTGGGTTAGTTCTTGTACCTCTTCCCCATTAAGACTATTCTCCAACATCTCTTCTGTGTTTAAGTTTTGAGACTCCCAGCAATCTGGATCAACACCTCCTACAGCACCATACAGTTGAACTTCAGGTTCTTCCATCTTCTCTGTCAATTCAGGGAAGAGTGTCTTCATCTGAATTGAGCTAAACAGAAGCTTCTGATCCCTAAGGGCCATAGCAAGGTCCAACTGACTCATGCAGTGCGGATCCTGGAGGGCATTCCTGTAGAAGGTGGCATCAGTCTCGTTCACAGGCCATCGGTTCCATTCCAGTGTACATGTGATGACACTGGCAGGACACACTTCTAGGTGCTGGGCAAGTCTTTGACGAGTCATAGTCATGGGACAGCCATAACCAGAGTTGAGGCAGGGTACAATTTCCTTAGGGCAGAGAAGACGATGCTCATCCACTTTACAAAGGTGGAAAGCGGCTCCGCATTTCAGGTGGCAGGAAATGAAGATGCATGATCTGGGGATGTCTACGGGAACCTTGCAGTGCTGGTTATGACATTTTTCACAGTGTGAATGAAGACCAGAGCTGGTAGTCCTATTTTTGCCCTGGAGGTGACAATCCAATACATATATTTGTTGCCCACAAGATAACCATTATTGTATTTACATTGTTTGATAGTTGATACATAACACTTGCTTGTTTGAAAGCAAGAAATACATGACAACTTTGAAACTCTAAGCTTACCATGACTCTTGATATTTCTTGAGTTTGAAAATAGACTCTGTAATGAGACAAGGGAATAGATGCTGAAAGGAATAAAGTCTCGGAAATGTTCCAGTGTTGCTATTGTCTAGACGATTATTGACTTTCTAGAACAGACACAACATAAAACCACATAACGAGACAATTCTCAGACTACACTGAATAAATATTTACATATCAGTCAATAAAACAAACATCATTTTGCTTAGATGAGCTTTTTGACCATGAAACTGCTAAGAAAAACTTTTGTAATAAACATGCACCTTCAAACACAGACAATCTTTAAATTTTGAACAGTAAACAGGTTTACATTATTATGACAAAACACGCTCACAATTAGTACTCTTCACTGAGAGAGACCCGTAACAGACACTTCTAGATGTCTTTAGTATTGTTAAAGGTCTCGAGCATAAATACAGGTCAGTCTCACTTACCCTTGCCTGCCCTGGCGATGTTAGCCTGACTTGTGTTTGTTTAAATGAGTCTGTGTGGATTTAAATATCTCTCCTCTGTTCAACTGCTATAAATAGACAAACAGGCAAGTCAGACTAAGCCCATGAGAAACAAGGTTACATTACATCACACAATTACTATTATTTGTATGCTGTGCCAACTGATTGTCAAGAATGATCAACATCATTGAGCTATCACTTAAAAATTAGGATAATACCTGTTTATTTAAGTAAAGTTTAAGTTTGGTGAGTAAAATGAGTTAATTTATAACAGGAGACTAATATGTTGATCCATAAATTTGTTCAAAGAACAAAACAATCAATGCCTTTGCAGTTATTTTACCCACTCTTCCAATAAATATGTTACTCAATTAAAAACTCACAATATTATATATACATATTACACATACTATCCACAAGATGTCAGTACAGCACTTTGATGTAGATTTGCTGCACATTACAGGTTTGCATTATTAGCCTAGAGATATTGCTTGTTTTTAGGATTAGTGTTTAAGGAACATAAATCTTTTTTTCATAAAAAAAAAATATTTTCAGATTTTGTTTAACCACCTTGGTTTATGCTAATTTTTGACTTCAGAAACTGTCTTTGTTGACTCTTGTCATTCCAGTGTCTTTTAAAAATTACGTCCCGAAGCTAGTTGTCTTCAAAACAACAATGACCTTATTAACATCCTTGGAGTATAAAAACAAATTAATCAGATGTCGGTTCTCAAGTGAAGTCAGTCAATAGAATGAAAACTGCTGATGCCTCATCAATGAAATTTTCAGTCGATGAGTTTCTCACTTTTATTCAACCTGAAGAAGAAAAAGCCCCCATGTATGCGGGTGTTTATAGTCTTATAAATGGTGCCCATCAAAAACAATCTGCATCCAGTCTCATGCTATTAATGTCAAAAAGTAATTAAAGCCACCTTGCAATGATGTCTTTACTGCTAATACTACTTAATTAGGAAAGGGATTTTATAGGTTCCCCCGGGACATGAAACTTTGTCTAATTTCGCTACATTAATGAAGAAAGTTTTAAGCAGGACAAAATGAGGGAAATTGAAAACGAGGCATCATAGTGAAGCTGTTTTTACAACCAGACAGACTAATAACAGATTAGAGCACCAGCTACAACCACAAGAGGAAGAGGTGACTGCAGGTCAGCGCATCAAATGGAAAAACATCAACTCATTAAGGTCAGGCTACACTGAATGTCAAAGCTCTCTGTCATAGCTCAGTGAAAGATAAGTCTGATGGAAATTGCAGATTTGAAATAACTTTAATGCTTTGACAATGGTGCACTCAGGAGGTCGAGGTTTAGTTGGTTTGTTTTTTTGTCAGAATGACTCTGCTGGGAAATGTTACATCTTCCTGAAAATTAGCTGTGTCGAGAATACAAATTCATGAAAGCAGCATATGTGACGCTGGACCACAAAACCTGTCTTAAGTAGCTGGGGAATATTTGTAGCAATAGCCAAAAATACATTGTATGAGTCAAAATTATAAATTTTTCTTTTATGCCAAAAATCATTAGGATATTAAGTAAAAATCATGTTATAACTTAAATTTTGATTAGTTATATGCATTGCTAAGAACTTAATTTGGACAAATTTAAAGTTGGCATGAAATCAAAATTGACAATTCTTATTTTTTTGATGGAATACTGTAGTGTTTATTATAAATAATTTATCTGTGCACTTCATTATTTAATTAATGTGCCCTGAATCTTTTAATTTTATTCTTGAATAAAAAATGTTAACCTACCCTCCCACTCAAAACGACTTCTCTACTCTTCTGGTCATGAGTGATGGCGAAAGGGTGGAGCTAGTGACGTGAGGGGTAAACGCTGGGATAAACGACAGGGGAAAAGCTGAAGCTGATGCTTCACTTTAAAGCACTGACACCAGTCATGAGGAAGTATGTTACCCTTAAACACTGAAAATATTTTAGGATATTATGACAACATTACTCTTAGGACATCACAAACTAATTTGTTTCATGAATATGACTTAACCTGATGGAGGACGCACTCATGCATTCAGTCTCTCTCTCTCTCTCTCTCTCTCTCTCTCTCTCAATTCAATTCAATTCAATTCAAATAGATTTATTGGCATGACAAAAATACTTTTTGCATTGCCAAAACATTAAGACAACAAAGAAAATGGTTTATAACATGAACATTTACATTAGAACTTCTGAACATTTATTTATATATTATAACTAATATGGAAATGTAATTTACACACACAGATACGTGTAGCAAAAAATCCCCCAAAAAACACCTAATACAGAAAGTCATGTAGTAACTACTGGACTGAGAATTGGAGCATTATGCAGATGTCTATTGGTTATTTGTTTCTGGATTGTGTTTGTCTCTCAGGTGATGCACGATGCTACAAATGTTGCAGCAATAATTGCACATTTAGCATTTTCGCCAAGAATGAAACAAAGTTTTTCAGTTGGGCTACAAATGTTAAATTCGGGAGATATATGATTCATTTTGGGGTAAAAGTGGTCTCTAATGTTTTGGTATTTTGGGCACTCTGTGAGGAAGTGCAGCTCTGTTTCGATCTCTCCCAGACTGCAGTGAGAGCAGATTCTCTCCTCATGGGAGAGCCATATCTGTGCGCGCGCGCTGTTTAGACAGAGACTATAGAAATACATGTTGTGTGCTGTTGATCGTGGTCATCATCCCTAATAAATAAAACATATTCATGCTTGGGTGTTGGTGGTGAATCCGGTGGCAAGAAATCACCCACCACTATCTGCAAACTGGAATTTCAGGTCTGCTTCCATTTTGTTAGTAATGCCCCAACTTCCAACGATCCAATCAATAGGCCCTTTTCACAGTGATGTCAGCTAACTTCCGCTTTTCTGTGAAGCAGTGGATCCGTACCTCCGTTATACCTTTACACCGGAGACTTCTCGGGAAATTGCGGGAACAACTTGAAATCTAATGACATACACTAAGAGTTAAGACTAATAATGTTAATGTACTTACAGTCGGGTTCTTTTGCGAACTTTATTCTACATCTTTGATTTAGATAGTTGGGAGGCTACAATGCAGTGTATAATAATGTTTACATCTCCACACAAAATATATAGCCTACTTAAAAACTTTGCACTTGTTATTTCGGTTTATTCCCTGGATAATTGATTTGATTTATTTCAGGTGCTGTTAATATTATAATAGTGAGTACACTGTGTAATTTTTTTGTATATTTACATGCAAGTGTATTTATTCTGCAATAAAAGAGACAAATGTCGTAATTTTTATTATTATTTTTTATTTTAACTATGGGAAAAATTACATGGACATAAGTCATATTTTATATAATAAAATTCTCATATCACAAGTTTCACATCCATAAATGCAAGTGGTCTGAAAAGAAACCCAGTATTATCCAGTTTTAGAATAAAATTGCTTTATATTGAAACAATGCAAGAAGGACCGCAGTCAAGCCATATGTGCTATGGAACTATGGACCTCTATAATTACTTAAATTCCTCCGTTTCATTTATCTTTATATGTATACACCCTTTTTTAATTTGAATTATCGTTGATATTTTATGTTCATTAAAGGATATATGCAATGTGATCTCTAAAAAACAGCTGATTTATTTACATAAATGCTCACAAATCTTTTTAACAGTAAAAGATTTTCTGTAAACTTAATATATTTGGGTCATTCTACAGAAACGTCCACTTTTGGTATGGCAAGATGTTTTAAAATGTATTTATTTGTCTAACATTTAAACGTAGACCACATTATTAGATTGACTTTATGAATACATATAAATGACAGCTTAATTTTTTCAATTATTTCAAGACCACATGTACTATTTTTTGTCACTGGTGTTACCTTCTTTAGCAATATTAAAAGTTATGAATACATTATTGTATTTTAAATGGTAGAAAAACGTTTTTGACCTCAAAATAAAGCACTTTCATAACTGTGGGGACAAACAGTCTTGTGGTGCTTGGAATTCTTTATAATTATTTAAAAAAACAAATATTGGCACATTGATGGCTAAAGAAGGTGTAATTGTTCAAATAACTTAGTTTCATTTTAAAATATAAAGAAATTGTAACCCTAAAGTGTTTTTAAAGTGTAATATTTCTGTAAAGGCTAGGAACAGAAAAATGGACATTTCCATAGAATGACCCATTTATTTATTTATGAATTAAATTGTATCATGTTTATCAAAATAAAGTGGAAAAATATAGACCTCATTTTATTTATATTTAAATAGTACAAGCTTATGTTGAATTTTATTCTTGTACATACAGATGCTGTATTAAGCAGTACATAAATTATTGCATGAAAAGTGTTTCTGTTACCACATGCAAACATCTAAAACGTATTTGACAAATATATCTAACATATAGCAAACACTGCGCGAGAGTCGCGGAAATCAGAAAGTACGACTTCACAACTCCTCCCTCGACTTCAAGCGGCAAATCTCGCCGATCGGTATTCGGTAAGTTCATTTGAGATGCCAGACGCCTCGCCTTGAATGAGGACGAGAGTAGAAAGCTGAAGTCATCCGTTAATCGTATATGTGGTAGATGTATAAGTGTCTGGTTGAACTCCATGCTGGTAGCGATAGCACTTTACTATGCTGGCGGAAGTAAGAATACCTTGCTTCGACTCAAAACGGAAGTTGTGTGACGCCATGGGAAAAGGGTCTATTCCTGAAGGATCAAATCAAGTCCCACCCTCTCATTTCAGATGATGCTTCACTCGGATATACATCACAGTAGAGAAAAAAAAGACAATCGCAACTTCCATTTCATGCCGACTATAAAGGAGATTTTCTCAGTATTTTTCACCCTCAGATTCCAGTTTTTCAAATAGTTGTATCTCAGCCAAATATTGTCCTATCACAACAAATCATGCATCAATGGAAAACTTATTCAGCTTTCAGATGATGTATTGACACTTATGACTGGTTTTGTGGTCCAGGGTCACATATGTTTTGTAAAAAATCCATTATATTACAGTCATTTTTGCAAGGCATTCAGGAAACATCCAGGACTGATTAACTCGAAACTGCCATTTGAGATGAATGGAAATGTTCCCATTTTCTTCAGGTTTATTATAACTCCTTGGGTGCACCCATATGGTATCCTTTCTGACCTTTAAAATCATAATTTTAGTGGTAGATGATCAGGCTTATGTGAACTAATTTTAAAGGCAGGTCTTTCGTAACTTCAAAATTAGCATATACAATTTTACAATGAAATCCTACGGATGACTTCTTTGCTTTCAGTCTGCCAATGAGATTAACTTTTATATCACCGATTGACAAAAAGGCAACCAAATGTCACCTAGCTACAAACTGATGAAGATAATTCACCATCGGCGCTGGTGTTAGAACTGTGTGTGTGTGTGTGTGTGTGTGTGCGTATGTGTGTGTTTTGGAGTGTGTACATTTGTTCTCGTGTGAGTGTGTTTGCTGTTATGGAGCTACAAGATAAGAGGTCTGTTCCTGATAAGAGAACTGAACAGACTTCTGGGAGATGGCACATGTGGTTCACTTTGGCCGACTGATGGAAACATGGTCTATTTAACACACCCCATTTATCCTTGCTCCATATTTCACCTTCGGCTTTATGCCAGTCGCAGCGGTGCACCTTGGTAATCTTTTCTTGTTTAGAATGAATTATAGTGTTTGTGTGTTTTGAAAGGTGTGGAGGGAAGGCTTCATCTGTTTACTCTTTTTGCATCCTACCTTGGTTTACGGACCCGTACGCATTAAATTTAAAAAGAATGACATCAGTCCATGAAGACACACTAAAGAGCTCAGAGCCAAATTCACCTGCGCATTCATATAGTCGGCTTTTCACATGCCATGTATCCTTTTCATACAATAATAGCAGGCATATGGATGCATCAGTCACTTTCAAATTTGAAATTTGATTTTATATATTATGTGAAACATAAAAATAGATGTTTTGTAGGATGTTAACATTGTTCTTCTCCACACAGCAGAAGCATACTGTTGTCCAAAGTATAAATGAACACTATAAAAGTCAGGAAATTATGTGTAATGTGTGCACTTTTTCTTTAACAGGCTAAAAATATCTACACCTAAACCTAATCTGTGTTTTTTCGCAGTGAGGGAGTGACAGTATTGCCTCTGATGACAAACTGTGAGCACTAACCATGTCTCTTATTAAAGCACTTCCTATACTCGAGATTCAAAAAGTGCCTTGACGTTTCTTGCAATAGATGTCACAGCCTGAATAATAGATATTAGCCCGAAGTCTCTTGTGATATACAATTACAGACTTTAAATTCTCTCCCCAGTAAAACTAATGTTCGGAGAGGAATGGCCCTGTGTACCGCACAGCAAAAATCTAAATGCAGCCAATTGAAAAAAAAACAACACTTTGGCGACATTGCTGGAAAATTACGTAACTTTGCTTCTTGCATGTTTTGCGGCGATTTCTAGGTGAAATGTCCTGTGAGAGTCTCTAAAAGTGTGTTCAGATTGACCCTAAGCAGATGAAAGTAAATTTGGAAATATTTCATTGCATTGTTTGATGTTTCTATTGCGGCAAATTAGAAATTAAACATTAACGGCGCTCTTTCGAAAATAACATACCGCATTAGTGTTTAGGAAAGCAAACTTGATATAAAACGCATTTACTGAAGCCAATATGTCACTTTAGCTGGCTTTTATCCTGACTTGCATTTCTGAGGATTTACAACATGAAAAGTTTACAATGCGTCCGTAAAACAGGAGCTGGTTATGTGATGCAAATGTCAAAATGTATTAGTCTACAAATCATGCACTTTTGTACAAGTGTTTTGAGGTCATAACACTGTCACAGTTTTGTTTAAGAAAAATAAAAAAGGTTCCAAAAACGGTTCAAATAATAAATAAATAAAAAAAATGCTTATTTAAACAAAACAAAATCAAGCAATCCACAGATAATAAGAAGGCAGCATAGCAGCATGTACCACACAAAAAAATACTGGACCATGAATTGGGCTTAAATACACAAGAATAATGAACTCAAAGACAAACAGGTGTGAACAAATTAATCAGTAACCATGGTAACTAAGGACTATTAAAAAGAAGTTCATGAAAATGAAACTAACAGAACATAACTGTAACAAACACAGTATTGTGCAAAAAACTGCAAAACTGCAAAAGTTTTTATTAGTTTAGTCATAATTTGTGTGAAGAGGAATAAAAGTTGGTGTTTAACAGCCACTAGTGTTCATTTCAGCTGGAAACTACTGTGAATTGTGTGTAGGCCTACATATATGTTTTTGAAATTTTGTAAAAATGTAGGGTGCATGTATATGAGACTGTGTTGCAAACATACTGAATAATGTTCTCACTTTTTTTTGGTAATTTATACTCATATACCCTTAATTCACAGATATCCCATATTACAGTTACAGTGTTATGATATCAAACCTAATTACGTTTGAAAGAAGCAAATATGTGGGTGACTGTATCTGTATATTATGTCTCCATATAAAGAAAGCTACTCCTACAGACTCAGCTTTGCCTCCTTTTTGATCTCTTAGTAGAAAAACTTATTTCACTGGAAATAGATATACTGCATATAGTTTTCAACTCTTTTATTTAAGAGATATGATTATGTTTCAAGTATGTGTGTTGGCACTATTTCGAATAGTATAGTGTTAACCTTCATCTTTCTAATGACTTTTCATGTGTCAAATCCTCTGACAAGAGTGAAGAGCTGTCAGATTTATGTATGAGGGGATTGTGTCTGGTCTGGAATCTGCAGGGTGTTTTGTGGGTGTATCGTGTCTGATGTCTGCTTCTGGAGGGTAGTTTTTCAGCGGCTAGCACAGAAGGGCACACCAGCATCCAGATGGCTACAGTGAGTAAACTCTTCTGCTCTAACACATAAACTGGAGGAAAGTTGAATTTGACAAGATTTTTCTTTTTTTCTTTTTTCAAAAGCGTGTTTTTATTTTTCAGCTCTCAGACTTACTTTCTGAATGCTTGCAAGTGTAGATAGCACTATTTCTGTGAGTAGATGAAATACACACGTATGAATTGAATTTTTAATGCCTTTTAAATAAATTAATAAATCCAGACAAATAATGTGAAAAGTAAAGTAAAGTCGTGACGTATTGTCAAGTATGGTGACCCATACTCGAAATTGGTGCTCTGCGTTTAACCCATCCAAGTGCACACACACAGCAGTGAGTAGTGAACAAATGCACACACACACACACACCGTGAACACACACCCGGAGCAGTGGGCAGCCATGCTGCGGCGCCCGGGGAGCAGTTGGGGGTTCGGTGCCTTGCTCAAGGGCACCTCAGTCGTGGTATTGAGGGTGGAGAGAGCGCTGGACATTCCCTCAGTCTTCTTGGACCAAGAAGACTTGCTCTATTGTATTTATAGGTTATTAAAACTTGAGTTATGCTATCCATGGTTACAAACAAGAATTCACACATCCAGTGCATACAAACATAAAAAAAATATTTTAAGTGCCGACACAGACTCAAAAGCATTTCCAAGCTCTCTGTTCTCACAATCACACCAGCTATGAAGTGAACAGAGATTGAGAGAGTGTGTTTTTTCTTTTTTTTTTCCACATAAGAATCTCAAAGAGGCGAATATACGGCATCCAGTCTTTTTTAGCCTCTGTGATATGAGATCATCAAAGGTGTTTGTTTCCCAGACGTGTTTTGAGGAATTCCATCGGTCTTGTGTGATGTTTTGTTACAGCCAGAATAATGGAATCTTTTTTATATTTAATAGAAGCATTTCATTTGCGCACATTTGTATTTTATTTGCCATGATAAACAATGCATGGACATACATGCTGACATGTACACTGCAGTCCATAAGCTGTATCTATTACCTGAATTATTGTGAACCTGCATTTATTCTTCTGTTAAGCATCTGTACTGTTGCTTCATGACATAAACATTATGTTGTCCGTTACACAGAGCAAAAATGACAATAAACCAACCTTGACATCTGTAATATTTTCTACATCAAGGAAAAAGGATATTACAATATAAGGTCATTAGTTTAGCAGCATGCTAATGTGTTAATCAAGTTTGTCAGGAATATTAAGTCATTTTACATTCAAAAACAAATGAGGATATATTTAAAAAAACTGACAGATTTCTGTCCCTGGATTGAAAGACTATTCCTCCAAAATGTTGAGATCTCAAAAAGTTCAGTTTTAAGTACCTAAGTCTTCTAAAGTGATACGAGAACTTTATACGATGATCAAATTTATTTAGTTGTAACTTTATTCACATATATAACAACGGGGAGTAGCTACATCAAAAACAGAAGCTTGGTTGCTTGGCGTGTGAGAACTAACGAGGTTTCCCAAAGCAAATATATATTTTATCTAAACAGATTCATTTAGACTTTTATTAATCAAATTTCACTGGGTCTGATGAAAGCTCAAACATGCTTGTGTAACACGTGAGAACATGTGGGAATATACTGGAAAATATTTTAAACAATAACTTTCCATATTTGGAAAACGAGATCTTATATATATATATATATATATATATATATATATATATATATATATATATATATATATATATATACACACACTGTTAGATCTAGTTTCCCATATTTATTTATTTATTTAGGCCTATTTATTATACTGCAATAGATGCATAGATCATGTATTATTGTACTGTATATTGATATATCAAAATTCATATTTTCCTAATAACTGTGTACATGTATAAGACATAGTATATATTCATATAGTACATATATGTTTACATATATTTATACACACACAGTACCATATTTTATGTATATCTATATATTATGTATTATGTGTATTATTGAAAATACAATGACGTACATTATATCGTATATGTGAGCACATTTGAAATAAATGAAAAGCAACAATTCCATTTGTATTATTCAATATTGCAGTACATTCATATAAAGAACTATCATCTTTTTAGAAGACACCAACTTTTTGAAGCATCACATTTTTGGTGGAATGGACTTTCAATGGAGGGACAGAAATATTTCAGGTTGAATTAAAAATATCATCATTTGTGCTTAAAAGTTGAATGAAAGTCTAATGTGTTTGGAACAACATGAGAGTAAGTATTTGATTTTTTTATTGAAATAGCACTTGACACTTTATTTTAAGGTGTCCTTGTTACACGTTACATGTACTTACTATTATAATAAAAATGGATTATGCATAGATGCATGCAAGTAACCCTAAAACAAACCATAATCATATAGTAAGTGCATGTAGTTAATTAATATTATTCAGTACTTAAATGTATATTTACACTGTAAGAAGGACACTTTAAAACAAAGTGTAAACAAATAACACTTAGATACACAAAGCTTTGATCATACTGGTCAATAGGCTTACTCAGATATGAACCAAAACATCATAAACCAGTCAGGAATTCCTAAAATTAATGTTTCAGCATGACTGGTGCCATTTATATTAGGGTGCGTCCTTAAAAAGTAGCTGCTGATGAAGACAGCAGTAGCTCACTAAGGTCACTCTCTTTCTTTAGTAACAGAAGGCCCTTATTTTCTATTCCAAGTTGAAGACCCCCTCCATTGTGGCACCATGGGGCCATGACTCCACCATGCCCCATTACTCTCAGAGTCTCCCGCAATGAAGAGAAACGTATTCACTGAGCAGCCACAGCACGGATGCCGCTTCAATTGCCTGTTGCACCTTCACCCACGTGGAGCGGGATCTACCGGATGGGAGTATGCAGGTTTGGGTTCACCTCAGATGGCGCAAAAAACTGCAGAAGAGAAATGCGGGCCTCTGGATGATAGATTTTACCTGGGGTTCTATGGGATGCCATGCTTAATTTTAACAACCTGCGGTCCAAGGGCATCCGCCACGGTAATGAGCGAGTACACAGCCTACATCAGCCACCCTCAGCATAAGTGCCTGTGACACTTTATCAGGCCGACACAAATGGTTTCCTGGTTTGCTGATCTTTCCGCAAACTACAGCTAAACCAGACCTGAAGAGGCATATTGAAAGTGACGCATCCACAATTCAAATGAGCTGTGTTTCACCTTGCATCGGTTTCCTTGAATTTATATGTGTTTTAAAATAGGAACTCATGAGTTGGTGTAGATAAAGGGGATTGCACTCCAGTTCTGTGAGGTATCGAGCCCTTCTGGGCTCAGCTGTAGGTTATTTTATTCCAAAATCAACTTATTTCAAAGTCATCTCAAGTTGGAAACTTGCAAAAAGTGACTGCAGCCCACAAAGGCAGTTCCACAGCACACAATGAAACAGAAAAGAGGAAACAGCAAGTGCCACGGGCCAAGAGCGGTGCTTGCATCTGAACAAATCGGAGCGCATAAAATGTTCCGGAGCAAAACTGCAGTGGCTATGATGGGCTGTTCATTATGCAGCATGTCTGGGTTTGCACCAAGAAGTTTAAAATACCTGAAAAGAGCAGTATTTGTTAGCATTCCCATTGAATGACAACTGCACCTCCAGAGGTATGCCTGACCCACAAGATGCAAGATTTGCTCTTATTTGAAAAAAAGGGGATTTCTCAAAATCCATTCATTTACTGTAAATTATATGGTAGAAATAAATGTTTTAATGTCTATTATTAATAAATATTTACAATCTATAAAATCACATTTTTTTTTGTTTTTTTTTACCTATACGTTATCATTTATAAATGTGAAAGCTTATATATATATATATATATATATATATATATATATATAGAGAGAGAGAGAGCGAGAGAGAGAGAGAGAGAGAGAGAGAGAGCGAGAGAGAGAGAGAGAGAGACATCTATGAATTATAATTTAGAGGTTAAAAATTATTTTTGCCTTTTGTTTATAGAATGTAAATATTTGTTAATCATACAAATAAAAACATTTATTTCTAAAATATAGTCTACCTAAAACATACTAACCAACTAAACCAACTATGTTAGTCAGTGTTTCTGCGAGAACATTTCAGGGCTTGACTTGACACTGACATATTAAGGTTTTTTTTTTTTTTTTTTTTTTATTAATATATGACCATGTCTTTATCATTTATTTTTGCTACTTCTCAAATGTAATGCTTGCATATAGTTAATTTTTCCTTTGTCCCAGACCTGGAATTTAAATCATAAAAAGTCTGCCATTAAAATATGAAATATTAAATTGATATTAATAACCAATTAAGTTTGAAAACAAATTAATATTATAACCTAAAGAAGAAATTAAAAAAAATAATCAGTCAGTATTTGTGTGAATATTATTTCTATTCATTACATACATTATATGAATTTTGCATAAATATGTGGTGTGTGAAAAATATAGAAAAAAAAAATCAAGGTATAATCACAATATTTCTATTTGTTTAATTTGCAATCAAGCTTTAATTTCATGAAAAAAGAAGGCAATGTTATATTTAGAAGTCATGATCAAAGAAAAAAAAATAATGTAAATTTATTCCAAGACGTTTAAAATTCTAATTTCCACCACAGAGAAATGTTATTCAACAATAGAAATTTTGATATTGTGGAAATGACATTTGTTGATAATTAAAATGTTGTTTTAGAAAAACTGCAAACAAAGCAAAAACAACAGTAATGTTTTAAATTAGTTTAGCTATTAAATTAGGCCAAAAGGACTTTCTGCAGCAGGGTTCAATTCAAGGGATGCTCTTGTTTATGTGGTCAGATGGTCCCAACCTGCAGCTTCAAATGAGATAAACGAGAGAGCAAACACTTAGGTCACCGCTGTGGTATTGATTACCTATGGCACCCTGCTATCGGTCTCAACCTCTATCTCTTTCTCCTGCTCTCTCTTTCGCAAAACACTCTCTCCATCACTCTCACCTCTCCCTAGTTTGTCTTCATAACATCTTCTCAGACACAAATGCAGACAAACAAAAACAAACCGAGGACGAGACGTCAAAAACTGCAGAAGAACGAATGTTTGTTTTGAATCACTTGTTAAGTCAGGCTTTGGCATCGAGCAGAATTGGATCCTTTGGACTGAAGACGCATTGCGGTGTCAGTTATCCGTGAAGTGATGCTTGGTCTTAAAATATGGCGTATTTTGATAGAGAGGGGCATCTGTGACAAGCAGTGCTGTATGAATTACACAAATCCTGTACCTGATGAAATATTACTCCATTAAAAGTACTCGTTTGATATTTCTACTTGCATACAACTACAATAGTACCTATTTCTGCCAAAAAAAAAAAAAAAAAAAAGTTTAATGTGACAGACACTTTACTATGAAATAATATTAGTAGTACACTAGCCAGTGCTAGTTGATTATGGAGATTAGGATGCAGATATACAATACAAATCTGCAACCAGTTCTGCTCACTTCACTCCAGAGATGAAAGATATAAAACTGGCACCCTAATAAACTAAAAAAGGCACATAAATCACAGCTGTATTACTGATCTACAGGCATCAGATCTACTTTGACTCAGTTTGGTAAAGGAGAACGACATTCTGGCTGGCAGTTTAGATTGATTCAAAACCACATAAGTATGGAGTGAGGAAAGATTTGACCAGAAGAGTTGACAGAGATGTCAGAGAGTGCTGTATAAATAATATGTTTGCAACTGATGTTGATACAATTTGTGCTGCTTGCCTAACAGAACTTTCGCTTCTAGTGTTTATTCTAATCCTCACAGATGCTTTCCTACAAAAGTGACTTTGAAGAGAGTCTCTATTTAAGAATGTTTATCGAATGCCATGCAAAGGCTCTAAAATTAAAAAAGAATAGCAATACATAAACAAAAATACATAGAAAGCACTGAAGTGTCATTCAAGACAAGTTTTTTTTTTCTTTCGTTCTTTTTTATGTTTTTGAAAGTCTTTTGCTCACCTAAGGTTGAATGTATTTGATCAAAAAAAAAAAAAAAAAAACAATAATAATAATAATAATATTGTAGTATTGTGTAATCATGATAGTTTAGAAATCGTTCTAATATGCTGATTTGGTGCTCAGTTATTATCAGTTGTCATTGCTGCTCTATTGTTAATATTATTGATTCTTATTATCAATATTGAAAATAGATGTTGCTACTTAATATTTTGTTAACATTATACTTAAATCCTTTATGTATAAGGCATTTTAAAGGCATTCATAATGTATGTTGTAATGCATTATATCTTTCATATATATTTATAATCAAAGTCAAAATGCATTATAAGATTTACATTTTTTTGTCATGCATTTGACTTTTTTTACTTAACACAAACGTTTAAATTGTAGAATATAATTGTTTCCACCAAAAAAACAAAAACAAAAACAAAACATTGATAATAATAAGAATATTTCTTTTTGAGAACCAAATCAAAATAGTGAAAGTGAAGTGAAAGTGACCAAGTATGGTAACCCATACTCGGAATTAGTGCTCTGCATTTGTGCGCGCACGCACACAGACACACAGAGCAGTGGGCAGCTATTTATGCTGCGTCGCCCGGGGAGCAGTTGGGGGTTTGGTGCCTTGCTCAAGGGCACCTCAGTCGTGGTATTGAAGGTGGAGAGAGCGCTGTACATTCGCTACCCCCACCTACAATGCCTGCCGGGCCTGAGACTCGAACTCGCAACCTTTGGGTTACGAGTCTGACTCTCTAACCACGGCTGCCCCTTAAAGAGTTGACAGTTTTTTTGTTTGTTTTTTTGGAAAATAAATTGCACAAAAGGATTAAAGCCATAAAAAGTCTTTGATTGTGATATCATGCTGACTTAAACACTGGATGCAGCTGAGCCCAGGGTGCAAGACAACAATTGAATGAGCGACAGCATTCTCTTGACAAAAGAGAAAGTGATCTAATTTGCCCCAGTGGTGTCTGCACCCAAACTCAGTTTATGGGACATGTATTGGAGGGGATTCGACTGGGTGTTTATTGAAGTCCTGAACCTTTCCATCTCTCATTAAATTGATTCATGTGCCCAATAAGCAGCGGCGGGGCAGCAGGTGTGGATGTTGGTGTGAGAGTTGAGTCGGGTTCCATCCATCACCCTGAGCAGGCAGAGTTAAGACCGATCTCACACGACTTCTCCAGAGCCCCTGCTGCAAGCCCACGAGCTGCTCACCTGCTCCCATTTCTGAATGACCCCTTCACAACTACACACACACACAGACACACAGATAAATAGATACTGTGGACATACGGGCACACATACACGCAAATACTCCAAGGCAGCCCAAAGAGGACAGAAGGTCAAAACTGCTGTCGAAAGGGCACCTTTCAAATGAGGTTAAGCTAGTGATGTGGTCATTTATCAATTTCTAAGAGAACTTACAAGACTAATATCTTAGCTTGATCCAAGGAAAGTACTGTGTGTTTGCATGTATCGATTGGCAAAGGAAAAAAAAAAACTTTCCAAACATCCTCAATTTAAAACAACAGCAACAAAGATGATGAAGAAATAATATGACCCTCTAATTCTAGCACTCTCTATTTTAATTATATTTTATATGTTTGTTGACTCAACCCTCTAACACTTGCACTCTCTATTAATTTTCTGTTTTCTAATTGAAAAAAAAACATTCTACTTCGAGTACCAAAACAAACTTGTAGCCAATCAGCAGTAAGGGGCGTGTCTACTCATGATGCGGAGGAGATAGCGTTCAGTGCACAGGACGGACATTAGCCGAGCGACAGAAAGATAGAAATGGAGGAAAAAATAGGAAAACGTCTGCGGAACAAAAGAAGGCTTACGATATGAAAAGAAGTAGGAACCATGTAAATATCTTATCAGCTTTCGAGCGCTGAAGAGAACGTCTCGGTTACTTACATAACCCTCATTCCCTGATGGAGGGAATGGAGACGTTATGTCATGACGACATTAGGGGATTCACTTGTGCGATCCAATCATCCCTGACTTTAAGAAAAAACCTCAATGAATATTGGCTTGTGGATTTTGCATACCTGAGCCACTCCCCGTGCATACGGGTATAAATAGGCAACAGGTGCATCCACTCATCAGGTTTTCCGCTGAGGAGCTGAGAATGTGTCCCTGGCACCCAGCGATGGGTTCAAGATTGTGGTATGGGGACATAACGTCTCCGTTCCCTCCATCAGGGAATGAAGGTTACATATGTAATCGAGACGTTCCATATCTGTCGGTCACTACGAGTTATGTAGTGACGACATTAGGGGTCAATGGAAAGTGCCACAACCTGAACAGTACTACAAATGAACTGGTCTCTGAGGCATGTCCTACCTAGGAGTAGGGAGGAGAGCTGTCAGCAGAGCCTGACAGAGTGCTCTGTCAAAGGGAAGACATGGGTTTACCGAGAGAGAAACCTTACCGTGGAAGAATACACATATGGGATTACCCGAAGGGAATCAAGCCATATGGACACCTAGCCCAGTACAGGGGCTGACCGGAGACCCGGGCGAGCTAACACTAGTACTGGGCCTGGCGTCAGACTGCTCTGGCCAGTCTGACTGCCGGGGGTGCTGGAGGAACTCCACCAGGGTTTGCCTTCCGGGGAACTTACTGGAGGAGGAAAAAGGTGCTTGCATCCTCGGGTAAGGGGGAATGGTGCAGCAAGAGTGACACCGGCCAGCTCTTCCCGCCATTTATCTGTTACCCAACACACGGGGAGAAACTGGCTCAACGCATAGACTGTAAAATCTCACGAAGGTGTTAGGTGTCGCCCAGCCCACAGCTCAACAGATGTCTGCCAGAGAGGTGCAGTGCGCCAACGCATAGGAGGAGGTAACACTCCGCGTGGAGTGAGCCCTCACCCCCAGGGGGCACCGTTCGCCTTGAGATTGGTACGCCAAGACGATGGCATCCACTATCCAATGGGCCAACCTCTGCTTGAAGACAGCCTTCCCTTACTGCTGACCTCCGTGGCAGACAAAGAGCTGCTCAGAGCTTCTAAAGCTCTGGGTGCGGCCCACGTATATGCGCAGCGCTCTTACGGGACACAGCAACGCCAAGGCTGGGTCTGCCTCCTCCGAGGGCAGTGCTTGCTGGTTCACCACCTGATCACAGAAGAGCGTGGTGGGAACCTTGGGCACGTATCCAGGCCCGGGTCTCAGGAAAAAGTGAGAGTAGTCCGCTAAGAAAGAGATCTGCTGAGGTCCGAGGATCCTTTGTTGAATGGAAAGTCAAGGCCGCAAGGCCTGGCACAAAAACTTAGAGGGTCCAGAAAAAGTTCTAGCTCACATCCTCTTAGGATTTAACAAAACCGCAGACTGCAGGGGCGTCACTTACGTGAGAGCTTTATCTGCTATAGAGGTCACACCTCTGGGAGTCAAAGGGCCTATGGTGACTTGAAATTTTTGGAGGGAAAGTTTACGACTCTTTGTCTCCATGCATGGTAATTTGCATATGAACCGGACTGGACGTTGATAAACAAACTATTAAAGATTCTTAGAACACTTATATGTTGCATAGGTATCAATATATAATATACACTCTCAATTAGATCATCCGAAGACGAATTGATAGAGACCAAACATGATATACATGAGGTAATATTAACTAGTGTTCTATTATAATCATGCATAAAACAGGATACAGTACACAAGAACATATACAAGAACAGTAATAATATACACAATGACCTAAAGATATGTGTGTTCATTCAAAGAAGGGGTTTTCTATGAATTAATTAGAGAAGAGTCCATTTTTATGGCCTAATGTCTCTTTTTCCTAAGGGAAAATGAAGTGAGTGTTTCTCTGCCCACATTCCTTTGAGTTAATAAAACAAGTGTTATCAGATGGGTTGCCATGGAACCAGGGGCCTGGAGTCATTGAGAGACATACCAGCACCCAGTATGTGTATTGGGTGGGGGTCTGTGACCATTTGTTAATCTAATAACTAATTGATTTGTTAAATCAAATGCAAAATTGTGTGTCCGATTGGTCCAAATGCTACAGTATTTTGTGTTTGAAATTTCTAAAGTATGTTTGTTTGCTTACACATGTTTTGGTTTGGTTTGGTCACCTCAACAAAGGTTTATTTATATTTATAACAAATGGAAAACATATGTCAAATCTTCTAAGCAGACATTATCACAACCAACAGAGACTTTATCTGATGACCTGCTCAATGATATCATTGGTGATGTTGGAGGTCTATCTGCAGATGTCCAGCATGTTTGAGTTATGCAAAATTTAAACTCCAGAGCAAGAAACATGTCGAAGAGTGGATTGGTGTGTGGAGGTTTCTAACCTCATTGTACCTAGAGCCTCAAGTCGATTGCAAGGAAGGACTCCAGAAGGAGAAAAGGAAGATTGGCCAGAAGCAGGCTCTCTCTTCAAGACAAGTACATCAAGTGAGTTAAGTTCTGTCTCTTCTATCTTGAAAGGAGCCTCAGAGTGTTCAAGTAGGCCTTCTGTGAAGCGACAAGACGCTGCTGATGATGCTGCTGAAAGCCAGGCTGTTCTGAAAGTGTTAGAAGAACAAAATAGAGAACAACTGGAAATTCAGCTCTTAGAAGCTCAAGTTAAAAAGAAGATAGCTGCAAAACATTGTTTAGAGTAAGAAGCAGAAGAGGTGAAAAAGAATAAAGAGAGAGGAAGAGGAAGCCAAAATTAAAGCTCAACTGGAAGAAGAACATGTAGCTCTACAAAAGTCTCTTGAGGAAAAACGGAGGAAGCTTAAACAGTTGGAAGCAGTGAAAATTCTGAAAGCAGCATGAGCGAGAATGAAGGTGTATGATCAAGAAAAGGTCATAAAAGATCAGAAAGACTTCCTGAAAATGTCTCCTGCACCACAAGCTGTGACCACCTCCTCCTCAAATGGAAGCACAGCAGAGCTTGTGAAGGTGCTGGTGGGTGCTTTAAGTGCAAATAGAATTCCAGTTCCTGAACCATAAGTATTCAGCGGGGATACATTGAAGTACAGTGACTGGAAACTTTCCTTCAAAACACTGATTGACCAGAAGAACATTCAAGATAAAGAGAAGACCTATTACCTCCATAGGTATGTAAGTGGCCAAACTAACAAAGCGCTCGATGGATATTTCTTACTTGGAACTGAATCTGCTTATGCTGCCACATGGGAAATTTTGGAGGAAACATATGGACATTTTCACAATTGCAAAATCATATAGAGATAAGATAAGATAGGCCCTAGAGACAGTTTGAGTTCAGATAATTTGCTGATTTTCTTCATAGTTGTGAGGCTGCTATGGTTCACATCAAGGCATTGGAAAACTTGAATGATTGTAATGAGAACAGAAAGATTCTTTCAAAGTTACCAGAATGGCTAGCAGTGAGATGGAATCGTAAGGTTATTGAAATAGAAGAGGAGACTAACCAATTTCCCTCCTTCAGCCAGTTTGTCAAGTTTTTGACCAAAGAGGTGAAAATCGCCTGCAATCCTGTTACATCCTTACAAGCATTTAAACTATGTGAGGTTGAAAACCCAAAGTTTCAAAAACGTCAAAGCTTTGGAGCAAATAACCTAACTACAAGTACCAGTGAAAAACCTGTCATAGCATGCATTTTCTGTCAGAAGACTGGACACATTTTGCACAAATGCAGGAAGCTTATGGAGAAATCAGTTTCAGACAGAATTAAATTTGTTCAAGCTGAAAAGTTATGCTTTGGTTGTCTTAAGCCTGGCCATTTCTCAAAGAATTGCAAGAGTAGGAGTGTATGTGATATGTGCCACAAGATGCATCCAACCTGTCTTCATGAGGAGCGAATTAAAGAAAATCAAAAATTACTACAAGCCAAGTCAAGTACAAGTGAAGAAAGGCACAGAGAAAGACCTTCATCAGTACAACCTAAAGAAATAACTACAGTTGTTACTTCAAATAGAGTAATTCTTGATGAGACTAACATGCAAACATCAGCAATAATTCCTGTCTGGATTTCATCCATAAATCAACCAGCACAAGAAGTTCATGTTTATGTTCTTTTAGACTCTCAAAGTGACACAACCTTCATTTTAAATGAAGTAGCTGAAGCATTAGATGCAAGTAAACAAAATTTAAGCTTATGCTATCTACTATGACTTCAAGGACCACAGTGGTAAGTTCTCAAAAAGTAAAAGACCTACAAGTCAGAGGTTTTTATTCTGGTAAAAGGATCTCTTTACCACCAGTCTCGGGAGTTTATTCCAGCCAACAGAACTCGCATACCAACAAATGAAACTGCAAAGGTTTGGTCTGATTTAAATCACCTTCAAGACAAGATAGCACCTCTCCAGGATCGTGAAGTAGGTTTGCTCATTGGATATAACTGCCCACAAGCTCTACTTCCAAGAGAAGTAGTTTCTGGCCAAGACCACCAGCCTTATGCACAGCATACCTACCTTGGATGGAGCATTGTTGGTCATGGGAATCCTTATGTAGACTATGGCGACGCTATCGGAACCAGCCATCGCATAGCAGTAAGGCAAGTGACACCATGTATGGATTCATTGCAACCGCACTCTCCACCTGGGGAATTTTTCAACGTACCCCCTAGCCGCCCCGCCATCGAGGGTAGAGAGGATGGGGGAGGCAGACGAGCCACTTCTGGCCGTAAAAAGGGGCCGTCCACGACTTCATCAGCTCTTCGTGCACTTCCGGGAAGAAAGGAACCAGGGCAGGACGTGGTCGCGAGCCACGGCCCATGCCGAGGAGCCAATCATCTTGCCGCGAAGGCTCGAGACTGGGAGGTGTGCACGCCTCCGGCCCGATCTCACGGCAGCCCAGGAAAGCACGGCCGTCAATTCTGGGTCTGATTAGGCGGCGGCCGTGACACCCGAGGGGGGTAGCCACGCCGAATCTTCATCCTCAGAGGACGACTGCCCATCCCCCGATGCCGCGATCGACATCTAATCCTCTATCGAAGAGCTGAATGAAACGCTGGGCACGCCGTAAGATGCCACAGAACAGTTGCTGCGGGAGGAATGAAAGGTCCGTGGGGACTGGCCCGGCGGAAAGGCTCTCACTGTTACCCTCAGACCGCCCAGGGCACTAGCCGGTGGTTCTCTGGTCGTGGCAGAGAAACCAGCACGGGTAGTGACAGAGGGAGCCCCTCCCATCCCCGTGAGGAGAGAGAGGCGCTATCGCAGTGCTGCCATGGTTACATGCTCAGAACAAACGCATAAACCATCCACGAATGCAGCCTCAGCGTGCTGGATGCCCAGACACTGAAGAAAACGATTGTGGCTGTCGACAGAGGATAGGAAACGACTGCAACCAAGAGGATACGGCCAGAACAGTGTCTTTAAAAAGAAACAAACCAACTGTGATTTGCTCTATTAGTTGAAGTGCCCAGGGGAATCGCTGCAGACAGGGACACCGCTGCGATCAGACGCCGAGGTTGCTTTGTTTCTTCTGGATTGGTGAGTAACACCGTGTCTACACCGGACACGACAGTTCAAGGGATAGTTCACCCAGAAATGAAAATTCTGTCATCATTTACTAACCCTCAAGTAGTTCCAAACCTGTATGAATTTATTTGTTCTGCCGAACACAAAGGAAGATATTTTGAAGTTTGTAACCAGGCTTTTTTGGGGCACCATTGACTTCCATTGTAGGAAAAAAAAATACTATAGAAGTCAATGGTGCCCCAGAACTGCTCTGTTTCCCACATTCTTCAGAATATCTTCCTTTATGTTCAAAGGTGAGTAAATGATGACAGCATTTTCATTTTTGGGTGAACTATCACTTTAAGTCTGTCTACACTGGACGCGACAAAGTGACCGTTGAAAATAATTTGAAATTTGTGTCAGTACGTCATAAATAGAATGCAGGAGCAGTTTTCTATTGGGGATTTGTCGTGTCACGGCACGGCATCCAGTGTAGAGAGCATCACTGATTATAATGAGTTCTATATTTTCTTGCGCCGCGTCCGGTGTAGACACAGTGTAACAGACGGTTTTGCTTTGCTTCACAAAACTAATCTTTGCCTGGGTTGCATATGTGTGGGGCGGAGCTATCAAAATAGGGGCGAGACCCTTTTGGGGTAGGAGCGTGTTTGTTTTGGTGATTTTAAATATCAACATTGGCTACCAGAAATCACTAATAATTTAATTTGGAAAATAATTTAGATTTTTAGAATTAAAATGTATTTATTGATTTGTTTGTTTATTTAATTGGGCAGCCTTAAATTAATCGTACAATTTCATTTAAAAGTCAAATTTGTTTCAGCTTTACAAAAGAAAAACAAAACAAAAAAAAACATGAACTTAATGTTTAAAATATCTTAATATCTTCATTCATTATAGTCACAATTAGCAGATTGGAGCTGGGCAATAATGCATTTTGCAACAATACAAGCAAACGTGCTATATAAAGAGCTATATAAGTGCTATATAAAGAGAGAGCTGGCCAGTAAAATAGTAAAATTTTGTGATGGAAAAAAAGTATATGAGAATGAATGAACAAATGAATGAATTAATTCATTCATTAACTAATGAACAAACAAACAAATAAACAAACAAACAAACTGTATGTATGGATTTGCTAGCTTTACAATAAATACAAAAAAAAAAAAAAAACTCAAAACATATTCAATTAAAAAAAAAAAAAACAAGTATAAGGTTTTAGTATTAGGTTTAAAGGCAGGGGGTAGAAAATATGATTAACCTATTATAAAAGTGTGGTGTGGGGGTGGGGGGCAAAGTCTATGGAAAGTCTTCATTATGTCAGAAAATGAAAAAAATGAACTAGAAAATCTTTGCTAGGAACTTATTTGTCTAGTGTGAAGCTTGTTTCAGTTTCCTTGGAAACATCTAATGATAAATTAAGTGGTTGGCTAATGAGGTCTGATGTGCAATTATGGAATGTATGTGATGGATTAGCTTTATATTTTAAAAGCCTTTCATTACAGTTACCTCTGGCAGCACCTATCACACCAATGTTAAATATATCTACTCTTATTGCTACAGAATGATATTGCGAGGGTGGTGTGCACATAGTTATTATTAAATAAAACTTTTAGTTTGATATTAATATATAATTAAGTGTATACATGTTTGTGTATAATCAGTCTGCAAGCCGTCCATCAGTGCCGGATCCCACAAGTGTCAACATGCACAACTTACTAAGAAAATGCAGATCTGGCCACAAGAGCAGACATAAACAGGAAGTTAAACTGAGTGTGTAAAAGGCTGTCCAGGGCCACAAAAGCCTCATTCTTCATTCTGGTAAATGTAACGTAACTGTCTGTTTGGCCATTACGGTTATTGATGACTTTGATGGGGGTCATTATACATGCTGTGGGCGGCATCTGCTCTTCACGTGCTCTTGAGAGTGGCGTTGGGCTGTAGAGGACTCCCCAGAGGACACGAGAAGAGAGTCAAGACTAGACTACAGCATGTACTGCCCACAGCATCAGGCCTAGTAATGCCAGTATGCATAATTTAAACACAAATACTGTGTCTGTGATTTAGGATTACCTCAGTGGCTAACAGTAAAACTGTTATATTGACTGCCAGTGCAGTCATTAATGGATGTCTCTATGAAAGCCCATTTCCACCGTGCAATAAAAAGGTAATTGTGACTTTTTATCACAGAATTCTGACTTTTTTTCCCCTTGCAATTCTGAGTTTCTATCTTACATTTTTTTTTTCTCAGAATTGTGAAATTTAATTATGAAGAAAAAAAAACTGAATCATATAAAAGAAAAGTTAGAATTGCGAGATATAAATTAAGAATTGCAAGTTTCACATATTCTGACTGTTTCTCTCTCTCCCTCTCATTCTCAAAAAAATTAAGTTTTTGAAAAATAAGTCAAAATTCCATAACTGCAGGGAAATTAAAACTAAAACCATAAAAAATATTATAAAATAAAAATATTTCCTGTTAATTAAACAAGGTTAACAGTCATAAAATAAATACTACTAGAGCTTTACTTTTTTTTTTTTTTTTAGATTGGAGAACATATTTATTATTAAATAACAGTATTCTCTAAATAAACTCCTAATTACTGCTGCTTAGGTATTGGGTCGGGTTAAGGGATCTAGAATTTGGTTATGCATAATGCATTAATATTCACTTTATAAGTACAAATACACAGCAGATATGCTAGTAACATGCATGTTAATAACGACTACAAGTTCACATCCAATACAATTAAGCACACTTCTTTTACACAAGTGTAGCCATAGTCAATCTAAGGAAATATTATTGTTTTACTTTATCACTTCACAAACTTGAAAATTAACACTTCCTTCTTGAAATATTGGTTCTAAAACACATATGGTTGTCACACACATCACTAGTCACTAATATACCTTTTCTTATTGTTCTAATTCTCTTTCTATCATCTTCCTCCTGCTCACTGTCTCTTGATATACTCACACTCACACATGATTTGGTCTGCTCTGTGCAGGTGGTAGTATTTACTATTGATTCCTAACATGCAGCTATAGCTGTGTGGATCTGATTGATTGATTGGTGGGACGCTCCACAGCTGCGTATTTCTAGAGTCTGTAAACACCTCAAACCTGGAGCTGCTTTTTAGACAGTCAGTCAGCTAATGTTTGAATTTGGATGAGCTGTGCTATAAGTAAAAGATCATGTACAGTCAGCCACGATGCAGATGAAAATTGTCTTGTGGATTCTGTAGAGAAAAATAGTTGATAGTCCAACACATAAATTGATTCATATATTACAATTAATAGGCAATCCAAGCATATTTAAACTTGTGTTATGTACCAAGTCATGTCAAATATACAGTTTGACTGTAATTTTTTTGGAAGTTTGAACTTATTTGTTTTGTATACACAAAATGGCAGCATCTTTGCAGTTAAATGTCATTTATAAATATATTTATATTTGATAATGTTCTCTTATTTCTTCGGTATTTTGAAGGATCCTATTAATTAACTAATTAATGAATTTACTTGATTGATTGATTGATTGATTGATTTACATGCATGTATAGCTCAAAGTAAAAAATCTCAGAAGTGTCATTTAGAAATTATAACTTAAATTTATTCAATAATTCAAATTTGGATACGCTGTGTGCAATGCCTTTGTTCAAATTGCTACTTTGCTTTGCAATCATTTACATAAACCTATTGTAAATTTATACAAATTTACTATTATTTATTTATGTTAATCTACCTGCATCTGTTTTCTGAACATCAAAACATGCTAACATTAGCATAAAAACATGCCAACTTTAGCATGCTTTTTAAATTAACTTATTATGGAAATGATACAGTATACTTTAAAATTATATACTTAAAGGGATAGTTCACACAAAAATGAAAATCCTGTCATCATTTACTTACCCTCAAGTATATATACATATAGTAGAGGTCAAATATATAACAAATATAATGCTTATATGTAAAATAAATTGTTTGACACTGTTTGACTGTTTCTGTTACGCTGTAAAACAGCAGAGAATTCATGTAAAATGTCCTTTCAAATGTGCAGCAATTCACATCTCATCCACAATATAGAGACCCTGAATGCTGAAACCTTGACTCTTGAATCAAAGCGCAGCCTTGAGCTATACTCTGATGGCCCGATACAACTGTTCCAAATCTCATTGGGCTTTTTTCCCTTGGTTTTTGCAGTAACCATGTGCATATCTTAAATTCTTGGTATGCATATACATGACAAATAAATAATATATCGCCCACACAACAGGCCTTTTATTTTCAGTTATACAACTGTAAAACACTAACAGAGAAGTGCAAGCAAGCCCCTAAAGATAGGCTGTGTTATTAAAGTGCCATCTTGAGCAGATTTTTCACTAGCTTGGTTAATCACAGTACTTTACTATGCTGTCTGTGTAAAAATAAGATATCTTCGAGAGCATATCATTTCCTTTCGTCTCCTCCGTGGTCCCAACAGCCTTTCATGTGCATGTCTTATCTCTATAAATGATATTCTTATGGATTACCTCAATATTTCCGATGCACGGCCAATGCAATTCCAGTCCTTTGGGATGGATGAATTATTGCCTGTTTCTAACTCAGGTTTCTTGCCTGTCAGATGAAAAAGAAACAACGGTTTGAAATGTAATTTGCATGCTGTCATGATCGTCTCTTGTGTTTAGCTGGAATTTGGTCTCTGCTTCAAATATGCACAAAATAAAGAATTGTTGTTTTATGGCTTTGATGTTGCAATTGTCAGTGGCCATGCATGTTTAATCGACATAACAGCAAATTTGTGGAAAGTCACTTGTGGTGTCAAAATTACAAGTTGTTATTTTTCATTGTAATAGATGAAAGAAAAAGGTCTCATTTCAATACATTAAACTCACTGGTATTGTTAAACCACTGTGATCTAATCACTATGTTTTTAGCGCAATACACATTACTTAATTATTGCAGTAATTACTACTTTTAAAGGAATGGTTCACCCAAAAATAAAATTAGCTCATTTAAATTGCATCACTTGCTCACCAATGGATCCAGTGAATGGTTGCCATCAGAATGAGAGACCAAACAGCTGATAAAAAACATAGCAATAATCCACAAGTAATTCACACAACTCCAGTCCATCAATGAATGTCTTGTGATGTGAAAATTGCATGTTTGTAAGACACAAATACATCAGGTCATTTTAACTTTAAACCATTCCTTCTGGTCCAAATGCCAGTCCGTGACCATAATAATTCTTCCCTAAGAGAAAAACATACTCTCACACCAAAATGTGCATATGCATATTTATCTGTGCATATATCACTCCTGATTCAGAAGAGGCAGCAGGTGGAGGACAAGACTGTGGAAGGGAGAGATATGTGGGGATAAGAGATGGAGGAGAGACAGAGGTGGCAGAAGGTGCTGGTGAACAGATTGAGGTTATTGTCCTTTTCTTCCTGTCACAAAGACTTAGAGCGTGGCAGTGGAGGTGGAGGAGGAGAAGACTGAGGAAGAAGAACAGCTGTAAAAGTAGTAGAAGATGGAGGAGAGAGAGAAGTTGGAGAGCATGGGGAAGACAGAGAAGCAAGGTTGAGTATAAATACAGTCTGTGACTCCTTTGTGAGATTCTCCGGCAGGTCCTCGGTGAGGCTCTCCGGCTGCTCCACGGTGAGGCTCTCCGGCAGGTCCTCGGTGAGGCTCTCTGGCTGCGCCACAGTGATGCTCTCCGGCAACAAAATGGAACCACTACACTGCTCCTGACTGGGGCTGTTGTGCTGCTCTGCTATGAGGATGTCAATGTCCAGCTGCTGTGCTGTGGAGGTTGCTTTAATACAAGTTTACATTCATTTCAAATCTGTATTGTATTAACAAAGAAAAATACATCTATTTTAAATAATAATTATTTCTGAACACAAATATTGCTCATACCCTTAGTCAAGATAAATTCATAAGCCCTTCGCATCTTCTCCAAAAAGTTTATTGTGACAGGAGTGGGGTGCAGATGGGTAATTATGTCTGCAACCCACTTATTTGAAGCATTTTTATTTTGTTTTCCAATAAATAAAATGGGCTTGTAACCCACTGCCTCAAGTTTCCGCACCTGAAATGAACAAAAGCAATTACTGCACATTAGTTAAACCCACTGAATTATTAGATACATTAGTACTGTATAAAGCAATTTTATTTTAAGGTCATTTAATGGAGTTTAAATTTAATCTTGTTTTTTAAACGATCAAAGTTCAATTTCAGATAAGGCCAGTACTATTTTATTTTCTATCATTGCCAACATGACTGACTCATTATTTGACAGAGAACACAATTTATGGATTCTCTTTAGGAAAATTTAAAGACAAAGAGTCTTCCTTATATGAAATAAGGCTAAGTTTATAAAGGCCACATCATACTGCTAACAGTCTATGATATTCACTATTTGACAAACATGGGCTTTCAGTTACACTTCAAATAACACTTATGAAAAATTGCATTTTACTTACTGGAATATGGGCAGAATCAATTGTGTGCCCAACATTTCTGCTTTTCTTGACAGATTGCCCCCACTGGCTATCCAGTGACACCACTTTGTCATTTATTTTTTGTTTAGTGGACAGACTTCCAAAGCAGACCTAACATCTTTTTCTGCTTGCCTGATTGGGAGTCTGGCAAGATGGGCAGTGCCGGAATTTTGGCCTCGTCATAACTTGACAAGAAATATAAAGTAGAAATATACACAAAAACAAAAAACAGACAGACAAGGTGTTAAAATTGTTTTTGTAGGACCTATTGAGAGAAACAGAAACATGGACAGATACAACAATGTAAATAGAGAAAGAAACAGTGAGCTACAGAGAGACAAGTACAGGTTAACAAGAAGGACGTGGCTCTTAAAAGTGCCTTTGGTTTGTGTGTGTGTGTGTGTGTGTGTGTGCGGAGGGAGGTTAAAATAAAGGAGAATGTTGGAAGCTGGCAAATTTGAAAGACCTGATAAGAGAAAGAGAGAAAATATTGAACTCCTTATATTTTGACCAGTATTTTCTTCATCAGTGTTGGCAGATTGTGCAGTTTTGAGTTGTAATACGTGGAATAAAATGGGCTTGGACAGGTGGCATTTTGATATTTCTGTTGTGCCCTTTTATTTCTTTAAGGCAAATGACAGACATGGAAAACAGTTTACAACGTAGTCTTCTTTAGAGAACACTTCATTTGCTTTATTATGCCATATGATAAGCCACAATATTGTTGTAGTTATGAGTTAATTTGTATAGTTTATTATTTGTAAGATTTGTGTGTTTACTATATAATTTTGTGTGAATTTTGATCAATTACTGGAAAACACACCAATCTGGCAACACTGTTATTCATCTGAACATTTATAAATGGCTAAAATGTTGTGATTGAGCTAACTTACTGTAATATGGGTAACTGAACACACACCATACAATCTCCTATGATATTATCCTGCATAATTACATGTGAAAAAAATAAACAAGCTTGAATTTAATTAGCTAACATATCTTAGCTAGCCTACTACACATTTGGTGCAGGATGTAATATTTGTACAATGACATCAGCACCATTGATTGATGGAGTTATGAATAAATAAAAATAATAAATAAATAATCGATCGATCAATCAATAAATAAACAAATACATAAATAAATAGATAAATAAATAGGTTGATTGCATCGCATTGTGCTGATTAATCACTGATTAACAAAACATAATCACAGCACATTAAATATGTTTATCATCATCAACAAGCCTCTGACAAAAATACCAGCATTACCCAGGAAAACGCTTACTGCTGTTGCTCGCTGAAGCATTGTTAAAGTCACCGCTGAATGCTTTTTCACAGACGGCACTTTGATATCAGGCAACGAGTGGTTTTTAAATTAAAAAATCAGTCAAATATTACCTGGGAGCCGCCAATCGACTCGCCCTGCCGTAACTAATTTATTGTAGCCTTTTATTTTTTATTCCTATATATCTTAGTCTATTTATCTAGTATGCACGTCAAATGTCAACGCTGCGGGCTCCGGTCAGAAGTCTATGGGAATCCCTGCAATTTACAACATGACGCCAAAGGGGTACCCAGTAAGTTAAAACATGATGCCAAAGGGGTACCCAGTAAGTTAAAACATGACGCCATGGGGATCCTGGCCAAGCTTCAATATGTGACGAGTTGGGAGTGAGAACGTGTTGGATGAGCAGGTAATAAGACTCGAGAAAAAAGTTTTAGGAAAAAAAAATATTTTTTCATGTCTTTGAAATGCTTGTTTAGAGCATTTAGAATATTGTTAAAAATAAATAAAAATAAATTATGCTATGTCCTTGGTTGAGGACATTTGGACTCAATTTCTTTGAAAAACTAAAAAGACATGAATGAACATGCATGGGTAAAAACAATAGATTTTTAAATGACCAATACATGTTTAGTTTAAGTTTTTTTTTTTTTTTTTTTTTTTTTTACCAAACTTTGTATAAAGATGATTCTCAACTATGTTATAACAGAATGATTTGATATACATTTTTTTATTTCTTCAACGTGTGTAAAATGGCCATAAACGGGTTTTCTCATTATATACTCATTATATATATATTGTCATTATATGTAACAGAGGGTCATATTTTGATTTGAAACCCCATAACATTTTCAGCAGATGTTGATTTATGACACACAATTTAAAAATTAGACATATTTAAATGATAATTACAAAATATTATCATATTTCCATAAGAGTGTCACTAAATTAATTTCGGACATTTTTGAAGACCAAGAAGTGGTCATGGTGAAAAATCCAATAATTTGGTATCTCTGAAAAGCCCTGAATGTGCTCTGTACAGGACATCCAGAATTAAAACTGTGGCATGCACAGTCTCACTACAATATAATGTCATCATATGAGGCCGCAGTGTCTTAAGAGGTTAATGCTTGGAAATAATGAAGTATTTCCAAATCTCTTCCGATTAACAAACAAATTCATCTATACTTTGATGCCCCAAGTGTGAGTAAATTTTCAGACAATTTGGATTTTTTTGGTGAACTATTCCTTTAAAAATTCATAAGTATGGTATACACATACATTTTGCATGTTTGAATACACAATAAATCAGCACTGTATTAAAAGCATCTTTGCGCATCTGTAAAGTCGTCCATATGTTTGAGATCCACACATTATGTGGATCTAAAACAAAGAGGAATTAAAGCAAATATGAATTATTCTGGTAAGTTAAGGAACCAAATCTCTTCCAGTAATCGTGTTTCAGAGAGGAAAGGTATGAAAGACATGACCAATTACAAGACACCATCACCCAGCACTGTGGAGAATCAACAACTGGCAGACGGTCTGAACGAGTTCTACTGCAGGTTTGAAAAACATCAGTCACATCTCCTGCAAATAGTGCTGAAATAGTTCTACTCTGCCATCATTGTATCTGTCCTCTGCAATTCAATAACTGTCTGGTTCAGCTGAGTTACCAAATCTGACCTCAGAAGACTGCGGAGAGTAGTCCGGACTTGCTGAGCGAATCATTGGTATAACCCTCCCTACTCTCCAAGAACTGTACTTATCCAGAGTGAGCAAAAGGACTAGCAAAATCACTCTGGAACCCTCACATCCAGCACATTCCCTCTTTGAACTGTTGCCGTCTGGTCGACGCTACAGAGCTCTGAGCTCCAGAACGGCCAGACACAGGAACAGTTTCTTCCCTCAGGCAATCCATCTCATGAACACTCAACAATAAACGTGGAACACACAACACTATTATACATTATGTATTTAACACACATACTTATTTACATTTCAAATTTGCACATATCATACCTGTACATTCACAATTGTCTATATTATATATTGTGTTTTTGCTTTTTTGTACATTGCATATTTTGTATATTATTCTTTTATTATCTGTGTCCTGTCCTGTCGTTGTCATTCTGTTGCACTGTGGAGCTTCTGTTACTATAACAAATTCCTCGTATGTGTAAACATACCTGGCAATGTGTAAACATTCTCATTCTCATTATTGTACATCTGTCTAAATATACTGTAAAATATACTGTATTCACTCTAAGAAATGCTGGGTTAAATACAACCCAGTGCTGGGTAAATATTGGACAGATGCTGGGTTGTTTGTTGGAGTTAAATGTTTAACCTAACCTTCTGGGCAGTAACCCAACCGTTAGGTCTAAACAACTCAATCGCTGGGTTGTATTTAACCCAGCATTTTTTAGAGTGTGTATACTAGAAGCACACTTTATGAACAAATACTGTATTGTACAGTACAAATACTAGTACTGAGATTACGTAGAATGAAGAATATTTCATATTATTATCCAAATGGAATATTGAAGGATACATCTCCAAATTACATTCCATGGATGTTATTAATGGTTAATATATTTTCATTAAAGGCAAAAATATTGAAAAATGCACCATATTTTAGGCCTTTATTTGATATATGTAGTTGTTGTTTATTCCAAGTAATGAAGTATAGAAATGAAATGGATGATTTCACAAAGCCTCAGTGAAAGGAATAGTGTAAAAAGCTTTTTACAACTCCCTGTAAGTGACCTTTGCTTTTAGAGGTAGAAAGCTGCATATATATAATCAGGAAGTGATAGGAAAGGATTATATGTAAAATGTCATCACTTTAATGTCCTCATACAGGAGCTTCCCTCCAAGTGCTAATGGCTTCCTATTGACTTGCTGTCCACGTGGAGTACTACACCTCTCCAGCGGCCTTACTGCAGAAATAATGCTTCAGCTAAGTCCCACAGCAAAGTAATAACTTGTGAGATTATGTATAAAATGGGAGGAAACTGACACCTTAGCCCTCAATAATAGATGGAGGCATCATTCGATTTAGCTTGCAGAACATACATACAACAGGGAAGTCTTTGTTTTGTGGATATAATACAGGCAAATGTGTAAATTGATGGATTATGCACCAGTGGCGATGTGAATTGGCTTAGTTAAAATAGAATGGACGGTGTTCTCTGCCCATTATCAAAGACATTTTTCAGTTTTTTTTTTTCTTTTTCTCTCTCTTTTTGTTTCTTCGAAATTATGAATTCTGTCATCATTTACTCACCCTCATGTCATTCCAAACCTGTATGACTTTGTGAAAAGTAAAATAATATATATTTTTTTGCCCATACAATGGAAGTCAAAGGGTAACAAAACTGTTTTGTTACCAACATTCCTCAAAATATCTCTAGTGTGTCACAGAAGCAAAAAAGTAAGTATGTTGTAATGGGGCAAACGAGACGCGAGACGTGCGACGTGCGGAGGTATGGTATGGCACAGACAAGATACAAGAATAATCCAGAGGGCAAGCGTGGGTCTCGGTGAACAATATCCAGAGGGCCCAACAACAGGGGTAATAAAGAAACATGAGCGATAGTCCAGATAAGGTACAAACAGAGTCCGAACGGCAAAACACAGACTAGAAAACAAGAAACAGATTCCGTATCGCAGCTAAAACTAGGGGAGTAATAAATGCAGAAATAAACAGAAACACAGAATGGTTTGGTAAGGCAGCTAACACTAGGAGAGTGCTATACGCAGAACAATACTCAGCAGAGAGGAAGAGGAAGTCCATGGTTTAAGTAGGGTATGTGATTGTGTGATAATTCTCAGGTGTGAGCTTGTGATTGAGACAGCTGTGTGTACTTAGTGCAATGAATGATGGGAAACGCAGTCCAGGGTAATATATGACAGTCTGTGTGGTCGATTTGATGGAAGAGTGACCTCTGGTGGTGAGCGAATGAAAGTCCATGGACCTGTTTCATGACATAAGGAAGTGACCGATTTTAGAGGCAGCTTTAGTTATTTGTCTTTTTTAAAGCGTAGAGGGGCAGGGTGCTTCCGATTCTAGAGAGAATTTGATTGGAAAAAAAGTCTGAAGCTGAAGTGCATGTCACCAAAACACTTGGACTCATATCGTATTGGTGGTATGAGACCGTACATTTTGAATTAATTTAAATTCATATTTCTTGTAAATATGGAATTTGTCATTGTTTTGGAGCACTGTTGCTTATAGACTAAGGTTAAGATATATACAATCCACAAAAAGTCACAAAACATTTAGATTTTATGGGGACTTATTCTGAGAGGTTTAAAATGGAGTAAAAAACTACAGTTGCATCATTACTCTTTCGCTATGTGTTAACATTTTAGCCACTTTTATTAATTTGCTGTTAGTTCACAGCAATGTTTGCACTGAAACTAGGTTAAAGTACATATACAATTTCAGGTTAAAGCAACCAAATGTGTCAAAATGGCTCTTTTTCACTGTTACTTGTAGACAAACACTTGTTCCCACTGAAAATATAAAAAACAATACTTGCCAATTTCAAGCTACATTTAACTACAAAGACTTAAAACATGGTTGCAGTTTTGTGAAGGACACTTGAACTTGGTCCATACTGTTCTGTGCTTCCAAGATGCAATTTCTCTCATTCTGTTTGGGCCACAGAGAGATGAATAATCCTCCTCCACAAATATAAAACAATGTTTTCTTAATGAGGAGCATATGTTAAATAACAGTCGTGTATGGTGCCAGGTCACCCCACGCAGTAGCTCTTAATTTTGTAGTCAAACACCTCCATGTTATGAGCAGTTCAGTGTGCGAATCAGAGGTGTTGTTTGGTTATTGTATGTCTAAATGTGGAAAAATCAAAACCTCCTCCACATATCTTACATCACATCTCAATAATACCATTCATACACAACAAAATAGTGCTTGATTTCATGAATACTGCGTTAAGTGGGCTATTTCTTTTCTAATTTTCACTTATCCTTGAAAATCATACTTCTGAATCAAGGAGGCCTGACACTCCAAAATTGGCTGTGACTCAAAACCCTCTAAGCCGCCTTACAAGTATTTTGAGACATCATTCATGATGTGAAGGCGGTCTCAAATTATGCTGCCTTCTAAAATAGTTCATTTTAGCCAAACTTTATGGCAACACATGTAGTATATAAGACCAATCCCATAATGAATGCATTCTGAGCACATGGCAGATTCAGCAAAGAACTATATCAGCATTAAACATTTGAATATTTTTATTCAGCACTAAGAAATAACTAAATCAAATGAAAGTACGCTGTTTTGCACAATATTTGATGTAGTACTTTTTGTCTTTATTACATCTTGATTAGGTCTCAAAGGAAAATGTAGTTATTTTAAAAGATGGAGATATTGTACGAATTTGTACGATGTGAATCATTACCAAATTTGGTGAATATTCACATTCTTTATCAAATTTGGTGTTAAAAAAATGACCAACCTTTTAAAAATCACTTGTAAATCTCAGTTTTTGACTTGGAAAAAAAATTTGGATAATTTTTGCAACTTTCACTCAAAAAGGTGCATAAGCTCCAATCAGTTACTAAATTTGGTGAAGATTCACATTTTTTTCCCTTTATTTAAATTTGGTGGAGATTCACATTCTGGGAGAGTATTTATCTGTGGATGATTTTGGCAATGTTCACTCAAAAAACTGAGGTGCAAAAGCTGCAATCAGTTAAAAATGTATTAAATTTATTAAAAATAAATACAAAACATGTGCTCACTGAAAGAAAACAAGTTGACAAGAGGGTTGAATCCAAGATACATATACAATCATTCACAGAGAATAAAACCTGTCCCTGCATGGTCTTATATTATATTATATGTAAACCTGTCCCTACATGGTCTTATATTGTAAACTGTTCTGGCAAGGTCAGGGTTCAAAAAAATTATTTTACACCAATTTAGCAGTAGGCTGCACTATGTTTTGTAATAGCTATGCCAAGTTATTATACATAACATGTATTAGAATTATGTATCCACTCCAGGTTGCAGCATTTATAAAGTGCAAAATATCTACCTTCACTTGCTCCAGTCAGAGGCAGTCTGGATTGTGATGATGCATGAGATATCTGGAGTGTCTCATTAATATCCCTCTCCAGAGCCAGAGAATTAACACAGATGGGACATTTAGATATTCACAATCAATACAACTATCAGTTTGCAGAGCAAGAACAGCTAAATCCAGTATAGGTGCTGTATGGAAAAGTGCTGCATTATGGATTCAGTCATATTAAGGCTGTTAAGGGCTCCTTATCCTCATCGCCTGCAGTATTGATCCTGGACTCACCTCAAGTCATGCTGGATGTGATGGACAGTGGGCTATCAGTATGATCTAAATATGGCTATAGCAATAACAGAGATAAGCAGAGTTTAGCCATTTCAGTCTGAAACTGAATAACTTCATATTTTTAAAATGTGTTACATTTTGAGGATGACACATTTACACAGATGGCTTTTGACAGTTTCAAAGACTCCAGCAAGGTTAACTGACCCTCGTGATGACATGATATCATTTATCTGATGTGCAAATGAGTGACAGAAAACGCTCTGGTTCTTGACGCAACCTCAAGGGAACTAGAATTGCATAAAACGCTTATGGGAGAAACTCCTGTTTACTCTGAATAATGAAGCCTGATTTGTTTATGTTCGTGTAGCTGCACGAACAAATGGTGCTTCAGAAGGCCAAAAAGGGCGGAGCCGTCTGCTATATACAGTGCCCTGCGAAAGTATTCATACCCCTTCATTTATTTCACGTTTTGTTATGTTGCAGCCTTATGTTAAACTGCTTTAAATTACTTTTTTTCCACATCAATCTGCACTCCATACACCATAATGGTAAAGCAAAAACAGAACTGTCACAACTTTGTAAATTTATTAAAAATAAAAAACTGAAATAAGTGCATTGCATAAGTATTCAAACCCTTAACTCAGTACTTAGCTGAAGCACCTTAACAGCTTCAAGTCTTTTTGGGTATGATTTGACAAGCTTTGCACATCAGCATTTGTTATCCTTCATTCTTCTCTTCGCCTCTTCACCTCTCAAGCTCTGTCTGGATGGGGGCAGACGCACATTTTCAGGTTTCTCCAGAAATATTTGATTGGGTTCAATCTCAGGCTGTGGCTGGGCCACACAAGGACATTCACAGAGTTGTCTATAAGCCACTCTTGCTGTGTTTAGGTTCATTGTCCTGTTGGAAAGTTATCTCAGGTTTTTGGTGCTTTGAGCTTTTTCTCTACTCTGACGAGTCCCTTAGTCCCTGCCGCTGAAAAATAGCATGAGGCTGCTACCAGCACACTTTACGTTTTGGATGGTACTCTGCAGGTGATGAGCAGTGCCTGGTTTCCTTCAAACACTATGCTTTGAATTGAGGTTCATCAAACCAGAGAATCTTGTTTCTCACAGTCTAAGGGTGCTTCAGGTGTTTGTTTTTTGTGTGTCTTCACTGAGGAGAAGATTGAGTCTGGCCACACCGACATAAAGCCCAGATCAGTGGAGTGTTGCACTGATGTAGGTTTCTCCCATCTGCATACATGATCATGGACCTCAACTAGAGTGACCATCAGCTTGGTCACCAGTCCAGATGAGGCCCTTCTCCATCAGCTGCTCAGTTTGGCCAGGAGGCCAGCTCTAAGAGTTCTAGTTGTTTCAAACGTCTTCCAGTGTGGATAATAAAGGCTACATTATTCTGTGAATCAAAAAAGTCAAACAGGCGTGCACATCCCAACCACCCAGATCGGGCTCAGGTGCAGGACAACTGAGGAACTTGAACAAAGAAAAAGGAGAGGAGTCCGCACAGTGTGCGTACTCCTCTACATTATTCTGTGAACCTTCAATGTGGCAGATTTTTTTCTGAACTCTTCCCCAGATGTGTGGCTTGATGCAAACCTGTTTCTGAGGTCTACAGGCAGTTCTTTTGACCTCAGAGCTTGGTTTTTGCTCTGATCTGCATTTTCAACTGTTAGACCTTTTATTAAGATGTGTGTGCGATTCCAAATAATACCTATTCAATTGAATTTGCCACATGTTAACTTCACTTGAAGCGTAATAACATCTACAAGCAATATGAATGCTCCTGTGCTAAATTTCAAATGTCCCAGATAAGGGTTTGAATACGTATGCAATGGAATCGTTTTTTTTATTTTTTTTTATACATTTCCGAAAGTGTTAAAAACCTGTTTTTTGCTTTGCCATTATGGTGTATGGAGTGTAGAATGACGTGGGGAAAAAAAATAAATTTAAAGCAATAAGGCAGCAACATAACAAAACATGAAAAAAATGAAGGGGTATGAATATTTTCACAAAGACACTGTAAGTCGGCTCTGAGAACCATTTTGTTAGAATATTTAGACTGAAAGTGACAGTCATCAACACTCGTCCCCTTATCTCAGGGAACTGAGTTCTGAGATCTGAGGGAATGTTGCATGAAACTCTGGCCGTGTTCTGAGAGACTGTGCTGCACAGCTGACAGATGTCCTAACAGATATCTTCAACACCTCGCTGAGCCAGGCAGTCGTCCCCACATGTCTCAAATCCACAACAATCATACCGGTACCAAATAAATCACCTGTGTCCTGTCTAAATGACTACCGTCCGAAAGCACTGACTCCAATCATGATGAAGTGCTTTGAGAGGTTAGTCATGCACAACATCAAAACCAGCCTCCCCAACACACTCGACCCTCTCCAGTTTGCGTACTGTCCAAACCGCTCTACGGACGATAGACGGCTGTCTCAGCTGCAGTTTGTGAGAGATAGTTCTCTGCACAGAAGAGGATCAAATCAGACACTAGAGCATTCCTTCATTCAGACACAGTGGAAGATCTGTTAAGAATCAGTGTAGAGAGAGTGTGGCCAGCTGGTTTAGCCAAAGCCAAAGATCAAGAACTTGGCCATCTGAGGGGCATGTGACTGCAATGGAGGATAGTCCATAAGACATTGAGCCATGAGATGTTCAGTTTGAAGCCCTTAAAACACTTAATTTAGATTTGATTTATCTTGAGATGTTTTAAATTTAAATTTCAGCTCAGTGAAGCACTTTAAGCACCAACACTTTTTCAGTAAGTTACCTTTCTTGTAGAATTGTGCTTCAAATAAAGAACTTTATGTTGACAAGATTGTTAGTTAATAATTTACAAGTCAATATTGCCTATATGACAATTTGGGTGCACCTAACTTTTGTGCTGGTGCACCTAAGAAAAAAAGTTAGGCGCACCAGTGCAACCAGTGCAAAAAGTTAGTCTAGAGCCCTGTCTCACACTCACTCTGAAGACCTCTCCACACAACCATTCACACCTCCAGCAACCCCCCTCTCCCCCACACCTACAATTCAGATAAGTGAAGATGACGTGCGCCAGGTCTTCAGAAAGAACAAAAGAAGGAAAGCACCAGGCCCAGACGGTGTGTCAATAGCCTGCCTAAAAATCTGTGCTGACCAGCTGGCCCCCATCTTCACACAGATCTTCAACAGATCACTGGAGCTGTGCGAAGTCCCCTCATGCTTCAAATGCTCCACCATCATCCCTGTCCAAAAGAAACCCAAAATTACTGGACTTAATGACTACAGGCCTGTGGCTCTAACGTCTGTGGCCATGCAATCATTTGAAATACTGGTTTTGGCTTATCTGAAGGACATCACTGGACACTTACTGGACCCCCTGCAGTATGCCTACAGAGCAAACAGGTATGTGGGTAATGCAGTCAGCATGGGACTGCACTTCATCCTGAAGTGGGACAATCACATTGAGTCTATTGTCAAAAAAGACCAGCAGAGGTTATACTTCCTTTGCCATCTGAGGAAGTTCAACCTGCCACAGGACTTGCTGAAACAGTTATACTCTGCCATCATTGAATCCATCCTCTGCATTTCAATAATTGTCTGGTTCAGCTCAGCTACCAAATCTGACCTCAAAAGACTACGGAGGGTAATTCGGACTGCTGAGCGAATCATTGGTACAACCCTCCCCACTCTCCAAGAACTGTACTTATCCAGAGTGAGCAAAAGGGCTGGTAAAATCACTCTGGACCCCTCACATCAGCACACTCCCTCTTTGAACTGTTACCATCTGGTCGACGCTACAGAGCTCTGAGAACCAGAACGACCAGACACAGAACGTTCTTCCCTCAGGCAATCCATCTCATGAACACTTGACAAAAAACGTGGAACACACAACTCTATTATACATTATTTATTCACCACACTTACTTACTTATTTTTATTGATTTTTTTTATTTCAAATTTGCACATATCAGACCTGTACACATATAATTATCTATATTATATATTGTGTTTTTGCTCTTTTGTACATTGCCTATTTTGATATTTATTATTCTTTTAATTTCTGTGTCCTGTCCTGTTGCTGTCTTTCTGTTGCACTGTGGAGCTTCTGTCATAACAAATTCCTTGTATGTGTAAACTTACTTGGCCAATAAAGCTCATTCTGATTCTGATTCTGATTCAGCCGACTGGAGCAGCTCAAAGTTAGGGTCTTGCAGGGCCCTAAGGAATTAGAGTGGAGGTGGTCAGCCAAGTCCTGGTGAGTTTGTTGTGAACTTCCGGGAAGAACGGAATCTGCCTTTGGCCGGAGCATCGATGACAGTGTCCTGTTTGTAGGTACCACTTGTCTAAGCGGCTGCAGGTGGACTCTTCTGGAGCCAATCAATCCAGTCCTCCAAGCTCCTCCTCAGCTTTAGTGAGGACGTGAATCAGCTCGATGTCCACATTGGCCCATGCTGAGTCTTTGGGAGTGCCAGGATCCTCTCTGGAACACACCCACTCCTCTGCATCCGAAGCTGTCAGTCACTTGGAGTCAAACGGAAGTCGTGGCCTAATGGTTAGAGAATTGGACTCGTAATCGAAAGGTTGCGGGTTCGAGTCCCCGGCCGGCAGGGACTGTAGGTGGGGAGAGTGAATGTCCAGCGCTCTCTCCACCCTCAATACCACGACTGAGGTGCCCTTGAGCAAGGCACCGAACCCCCAACTGCTCCCCGGGCGCCGCAGCATAAATGCTGCCCACTGCTCCGGGTGTGTGTTCA